>NC_053391.1:427690414-428940414 GCF_905171765.1 Bufo bufo | reverse complement strand
CGCATCTTGCAATGGTAATCTTACACCCACTATACAGTACTTGGTCATCTTCTACCTTCCTTGTCTGGGAGGGGTTTTCCGAGATGTTTATACTGATGACCTGTACTGTGGATAGGTCATCAGTATCTGATTGTTCTTGTGAGCACCACGGCCTTCCCTAGGCCAGTGATGACACAGTAATTTGTCAAGTGGCTTTGGTGCAGCTCAGCACCATTCAGAGCGCGATACCAAGCACAGCCATTATACAATGTACGGCACCGTGCTTGGCGAGGACAGGGAAGGCAGCGCCATTCAAAGGAGCACCACTGCCATCCCAAAACAGTTGATCAGCGGGGGTCCTGGGTGTCAGACCCCCACCGATCAGATACTAATGACTTATCATGAGGATAGACGATAATATATGAAGACAGCACTAATGTCCCAGTTTTTAGTAAGATGCGCGGTCACCAGCGGTCAGTCTCCTCTCCGCTACAAACTGTAAAGAATCGTCACCAGCATCTTCTCTTTTCCACAAGTTTTATTCCAGTTCACATATAACATAAGGCAATGTTTTGGCACATTAGTTACCTGAATGATGGGCAATACGTCAATGTAAGAGTTTCAAAAGACTTAGGGAGGATTTATCGTCCCCACACGCCTGTTGTTTAGCATAAAAAAGTTTAGAAAAACCTGGTTTTGGGACTTTTTAAACTCCATTGCGATTAAATTTAGTCACAATTGACACTGCCCTCTCCTTTTTCCAATAACGGGGAAAACTGAGGGTGGAGCATGGGCAGGGCCATCTGGCCCAGCACATTTATCATCACATGGAGTAAATGACTGAAAACTACTCCAGCTACCAGCAGGCTTATATTTCAATGTGGAGGATACATTTAATTTATGACGAGGAATGTGCCTAAATTAAATTAATCCGGCAGGGATATCAAGATTGGCACCTATGATCTTCAAAAGCTGTGCAGAAGCAGTTCTTTTATCAGGCTCAGGATCTCAGCTAGATTTGACACCCTCCCTCACTTCCTCTCAGCCGTCTTCTGTGACACTGTTACTAGGGATATATCTTTCCTGACAACAGGCAGTGGGCTGAAAATTAGGTGGAAGTGAGACTTTTATTGGCCATGACTTTACAGCTCTTTTTCGGTGGATGCAGGCAGATTTTTTTTAAATGAAGTTATTTAGAAATTTGCTAGTCACACCATTCTCTATTAAATTAAATTAAGTGAAAGGACAGTGACACTTTAAGGTGGCTAAAGCAGCTTATTTAGCAATGAAATCTTGAAAAAATTAGATGACATCAAACCTGGCATGTTTTTGATATTTATAACCTCTCCTGACATGTCTGCTGCAGTATTTCCCATGCAAAACCAGTTCCAGAACATATTTTTGCATAGTATTACATGATATCATGTTTCACCACCATAGCCATTAGTTATGCTGTGCACATCACCACATTGGCACATCATAGCATTCCAAGACACCAAGTTCCCCACTGTGCTCTACAGAATTTAAGTATATTTAATACTGTATTTTTATCACTTTAAAGGGGTTGTGTCACTTTAGCAATCGGCATTTATTGTGTAGAGAAAGTTAATACAAGGGACTAATACTAATGTATTGTGATTGTCCATATTGCTTCCTTTGCTGGCTGGATTCAGTTTTCCATCACATTATACACTGCTCGTTTCCATGCTTGCACACTATAGGAAAAAGCGCCGGCCTCTCTGGTGTCCGGGACCATGGGAGCTCACATAGGCTGGTGTTTTTTTCTATAGTGTACAAGCACGACCACCGCTGCTGGATTGCAGGTTGGTCGTAACCATGGAAATGAGTATTGTATGATGTAATGGAAAAATGAATCTAACCAGCAAAGGAGGCAATATGGATAATAGCAATACATTAGTAAGTGCCTTCTATTAACTTTATCTAAATAATAAATGCTATATGCTGAAATGAGACAACCCCTTTAATACTTTAGGATTTTTCCATTGTAACAAGAATCACAAGGTTTTCTAAAATTCATAAAATTTCCATGAAGACAACTTCAGCAATCAGTTTTTATCACTGTAGCAAACTAGCTACACACATGACTTAAAATGAAAGGCTATCCAGGTTATGCACTGATGGCAAGAGAGCATATAGTATGTGGTCTTGACCATCCTGATTGGAGACATCTACCTGTCTGTATCTATCTATCTATCATGCAAACAATATTGCAGCATTTATCTTCTATCTATTATGTCTGTCTACCTATCTATCTGTCTCTCTTTCTTTCTACCTCATATCTATTATCTATCTATCTATTACTATTCATCTCATAGCTATCTATCTCATATCTATTATCTATCTATTGATTTATCTATCTCTTATCTATCTATTATCCATCTATCTTCCATCCTATCTCCTATGCCATTGAGCTCTTTATTTGTATTCCAGCTCTGTTTTTATATAACCTAAGCAAACAGAGTAGATTATATACAGTGTACATATGGTACATATTAATTTTGTGTTCGGAGACACATTTCTGTGATAAAATCGAACGTGGTCTGCACATACTAAATATCTAAAGTGCTTACTTGCAACCAGAATCACATGAGATGTGTTTACAGAGCAGCCACAGGAATCTGCTTTTGCATAGCTGGTTTAGGACATTATTCCACAGCAAACCAAATGGGAAAACAACTTGCACAAAACACTACTCAAAAGGCTTCAATTACTGTATGAGAACTTGAATGGCATCCAGCTAGCAAATATGTGAGCCTTCTCAATGCTACCACATGAGGAGCTTTGGTTAAGTAAGAAAGGAAATGCACTGTGGTAACCATAGTTAGGACAATGCTGGCTTTGGTATGTCTCCAGTTGTACAATTCCATTTCCATCTTCAGATTAACCATAATTATTCTTTCTCTGGAAACTTTACACTGAGGGCATTTTCTACACTGCTTCATTTTTCTCTCTCATATCATTAGGATACAAATGGAGCTTGGAGGGGGTAGGACAACCCCACAACTGCCCCCTTTATACACCCTGAGAAGGCTACAGATGTCAGACATAAAGGGTCTGTTCAGGCATAAGTATTCATTTACTTAAGAAATAGCCGGTGAAACCTGGGCTTGTCTAATGACCTTGAAATGTCCAATATTTTTCTTAGCCCAAAAGAAATGAAATGAAGCTCCTTGTGTAAACTTTCACAGAAGTGAACGACAAAGGGATAAGGACAAATATACAGGGGTGTGGATAAAAATCACATCTGTTTTTTATTTGAGACTTCAGTGTGCGAAAAAGAAGCACTTTTCATATTGTCTAGCAATTCCTTTGTTTGCCAGCACAAAAAGAAGACAGCTGACATGAATTGAGCCTTCAGAAATAGCGTGAGGCACCTTGTATTCTCCTCAACAAGCTTTGTCATGGCCTCTCAACTTATTCACATACAGTCTGAAGCACACAATTCCCCAAACATGGCAGCGAAGAAATGCAGCTGCTAACAAATGCAAATACTTCTTTTTTAAGCCCTTTCCCACCCAAAGTAGAAAGAAAATGTGTCTAGAGACCATGGATATTATAAAGGGCAAATCAATGAACTGGGACAATAGATGGCACTCGATAAGAAGACTTTCTATGATAGCTTTGTCTGTGGTAAGAATCCATATTAAAGAAATTGTTTTTGAGAAAAGATACAAATTGTATAGAGAGAAAAAAAAACTTAAAAACCTTACTTTACTCACAATAAGAAAAGCAGCAAATATGATTTTCAGAAGAAACAACTTGAAACACTTAAATATCACAAGAATTGGAAAGAAAATGTTGCAATGACTAATATGGCGATGGGTTTAGAAGACAGTTGGATAAGCTAAAATAATATACTTTAATTCCTGTGTTTTGCTGATATATAATATAACATAATGTATATTATGAGCCTTCTATAAAAGCTAATGATGCAGAAGCATATATAGAAGGAACCATTGCCAACTATAGAGATAACCCTTTCAGTGAATGTGCAGCTGACAGATGAATCCAGCTCTAATGGTTACCTCCAGGATTCAAATAGAGTGGATTTGCTTTAGAAATAACAAGCACTTCTGCTATTTTATTGTCATCATCATATTCTAAAAATGAATATTTGTATGTGATAGCATTCTAGCCATTCACTGCCAATGGCTCTGAATTCTCTCTGGGACCTGCTGCATCAGGCTGATGATTCATCTCATCTACATAAGAATTTAAGGATAAACCATGGAAATTATATAGTTAACCGGATTATATGGAACACATGGAATTCCCCGTGACAAACACATTCCTTATCATTACATTCGGGGAAACTGATATTCATCATTGTCAAGGGAAATAATCTATGGTGTGCTGCAAGATACAGAGAGAGGATTGCAAGCTAGCCAAATAGTTTCATACCAAACCATTTCCATCTAAAGGTGTTGTGTATCTGTGGGAATGATGGGGATTATAAATCGGCATGGGACATAGTGGTCCTACAACTCATGGACTCATGGAATGTGGTATGAGGTGGGTATAGGTCACTTTTCACCCTCAGAAAACTTATATTTACAAGGGTTAGGTCTTGAAGTCAAATGCTTAAGATCAATACAGATGTTGTGATAATACACACCCTGAGATTGATCTCAGCATCAAAGAGATAGAAAGCTATAGCAGATAAGTAAGTGTGCAAAGGAAAGTGGCACCACATGCAATATTATATATATATATATATATATATATATATATATATATATATATATATTGTCTATAGGAACCATCTATCTGGGGCTTTCTACATACAGTAGGACACTGGATCAGATTATGGTGCAGATAGCAGCCCACACAAAGATCCTAGAACATGGAGCAGCCGGAGGTCCTATCCTGATAACACCCATCCTGATGTGAATTGTCACATGCAGAAGAGTAAGATGAGACCTCAGAAGGGCAGGGTAAAGTATGACAAGTCTTGTGGACCTCAGATGGTTGTGTGTAGGTAGCTGGAGAAGTAGCTCACCGCTCTGCAGGGTTGTATCACACTTCCAGTCGTTGCCTAGTTTCTTACAAGACTCCCATAGGGACAGGTAGTACTGGTTGTCCGCCGTCACCCAGGCTGGGCTCAGAACGGCTCCGATGTCCAGACACAGGGCCAGGAATATGCACACAAGTCCCACCAGCTTGAGGGGGGTGAGGACCGAGGAGCGGACCTCCTCCATCCCGCTGGCAGATGAAGCCATGCTCCCCTCCCAGGATCAGCTCACAGGATATGAGAAGAGAGTAGGGAGAAGGTAGCACTGATGCCAAGAGACCTGGTAGGAAAGTGTGGGCAGGAAAGCAGGTGGAGCAGGCTTATTTGATGCCTTCACTAGGAGCTGGAGCTCTTCTCTGCCTCCTTCCCACTTGTTCCCCCTGATTCAGATGCTGCTGGCTGCTCCTTGCTCCAGGACAGAAGAGGACTGTTACCCAGTGACCTCCGTCTTTGCATAACTCCCTCCCTCCTTCCTCTTCTTTCTTTGCCTCTTTCTGCTCTGCTTTCTCCTTCTCCTCCTGCTGGCTGCAAAGAGGGCACCGGCCAAACTGCTGACGTCACTGGCTGCTCCAGAGGAGGGACAGGCAGGGCAGCATGGTGACAATGAGAGGCATGTATATGCTGGAGAGCAGGAGGCACAAAGGTCTATCTCTGCATCATCTCTGTGCACAGACTGCAGCTGCTATCTTCTATTATTCATGGCTTCCTCCAGTCTCCTCTGATAGGAGTAGGATTCAAAGTTTCAATCTGTAGCTTCATTCAAAAGTGGAAGCTATAGTCAATGAAAAACCAAAATCACAGTTATTATCACAGTCTGGATTAAAGTTGAAAATAGCGCAAGCACAATGTGACATGTTTATGGAAGCACCAGGCAGGGTTTTTTTTTTTTTGCACATTTTTTCATGTCTACTAGTTTTGCATTTAGAGGTGTCTTTGTGCGTGCAACATTTTCTATGCCAAAGTCAAATTGTTAGTGAGTGTGTACCAACATAAAGCCCTTGCATTCAATTTTCTTTGCCTAAACAATATGATTATTGTTATTATTATTAGTATATATAAAATTTATTACTTTCTATCAATATTATTAAATGATTATTCAATTAAAATAAATAATAAATGAACAAATAGTTTGCATCTTAAACGGGTTATCCACTTTGTGGGCCTTTCAGCCAGACCCCCCCCCCCCCCCCCCCCTCCCTTGTAGTCAGAGGTGGGTGGGGAGAAAGCATACTTATCTGCTCCCCACTGCCCGGTTGTGGCTTTTTTAGTCTCCCACTGCCACACTCTGGTCCCACTTCTCAACTTCTGGTTTGACTTGTCTCAAAGGTGCTGCAGCCAATGACTGGCCCCAGGAGTGACATGTCCCCATGCCTCATGTCAGTGGGTCACATGACACATGGAGGACACATCATCAGTGCAGCCAGTCACAGCATGCGGAATGAGCAGAGGTGTATATCTCAGCTTCAAGGCTTCACTGTGCATGTCTGGTTCATGACCACCATTTAAGTGCCTCTGTGTAAGATTTGGCAGGGCCAGGCGCTGAAGTGTAGGATAGAAGGGGAGGGCTCTATTTTCTGGCCGTCTTTCTGTTTTTAATGGACGTTTTGCATCCATTTTTCATTGCCATTAAAAGTTTCATTGGCTTTTTTTAAAATAAAATCCCAACCACTGCAGTATACATAATGACCCCCATAATGGCCCCCAGCAGTAATAATGTTCCCTATAGTGGCCCATAATGCCCACATAGTGGCCCCCACCAGTAATAATGCCCCTCATGGTGGGCCATAATGTCCTCCATAGTGGCCCCCAGCTGTAATAATGTCCCCCATAGTGGCCCCCACCAGTAATAATGCCCCTCATGGTGGCCCATAATGTCCTCCATAGTGGCCCACAGCAGTAATAATGTCCCCCATAGAGGCCCCAATGTCCCCCATAGTGGTTCACAGCTGTAATATTTTGTGGGTTTTTCTTAACAGAAAAAAAAAAAATCACTCACCTCATCCACTTGCACATGCAAAGGCAGTCATTCCTCTCATGATTGTGAAGGATCTGCTGAGGGACGTGCGCTAAGCGTGATGACATCAATGAGCGCTCCCAGCATGATCTCGTGTTGACTTCAGCACTCTGAGAGCAGGTCCTTCGGCAGGTCCTTCACAATCAAGAGAGGAGCGACTGCCTCTGCACGGGCAAGTGGATGAGGTGAGTGATTTATTTTTAACCCCTAAAGGGCCATATTGAACTAGCGTACCCATTTTTAACATCCTTTAGACGGGTCCTGGCTTAGCAGCCATTAAAAACAGTCCCATTGATTTCATTGGGTCCATCTGGCCGTGAAACGCGCTATTTTTTGACGGCCACTATTCATCGGCCATTAAAAAAACGGCAATGTGAACAGCCCCATTGACTTTAATTGGTGCCAAAAATGGCTGTGTGCATGTAGCCTTCTAATGTTCCCAGCGTGGGATATGTACATATATATGGTCACTTAGTATTCTTTCTACATTACTGCTTATGCTATGAGCTAACAAATTTTACTGGACAGCAGAAAACCCGACCAATTCCAAGGCAATGGAATAGAAGTGGCTCTTGGAACATGTTCACTCTCTGTTATAGTGTTTAGACTGAGCATATACATTTGTGTAGAGCCAGTGATAGCTCTGTTATGGAGCAGATGTGTTGGTATAAAAAGAAATGTAAGCTGGAGTAAGTACATGATAAAGTTCTGGATTTACTAACATATTACATTTCTTTTCCTTCAGATACTGACAGATCTGATAGTCTTGAAGGGATTTTCCAGTGCGGAAAAATTGTTGGCAATGGGCACAAAGTTGATAAAAAAAAATAAGAGAAGTGATACCCACTTCAACCATCCCTTGTCACTCCTGTGGCAACATTTACCTGGTCCCCATGGGTTTTTATTTCCTGGTCGCATCATAACCACTTCCCGACCGCCCATTGACTATAAACGTCCTGGGCGGTCGGGTTTATCTCTGAATGGACGTTCTGGAACTAATCGCTAATAGTGCAGCTGCTGAGCCGGGGGCCCGCTGTCAGTGACAGCAGGGCACCCCAGAGAGAAGGCAGGGACCTTTCTGGGTGTCCCTGCCTTCTAGATTGCTGTATACACAGCGCTCAATGAGCACTGTGTATACAGCTAGGGAAGCGATCTTCCGCTTCCTGTCCCGGCCCGGTGATCATGTGACCACCGGGGCCTGGGGAGTGCAGGAGCTGATGGGTCTTCCATAGACCTCGATCAGCCCTGCACTGAGGCAGTACAGCGCAGTATTTACAGAGGTGTATTTACCCTGTAACTGGGGCTAATAGGCCCATCTGATACCCTTGAGGTGTGGAAGACAGGCCCAAATAATTTTGTACAAAATATATTTGCCAAGAATGTCAAATTTACTTGATAAGCATTGCATTAGTATTAGAATACATTTTTGTACTTTATTTGGTTTGCAGAGAGCTGTTCCATTGTATTTTTTTCTTTGTGTTTTCAGCCCTAGCAACGTGCACCTGCGCTTTGGGATGTGCTGACTGACCCCCTTTTCTTTGCAGTTCGCACCAGAGCTGTGGCTGACTCTTCAGTCATGCACCCCTGACCAGCCTGTCTCCCCCATAGGCTGATTTTAATTAGTGTAAGTATAAAGCTTAGCCTGCTCTCCCTCACTCACTGGAAGCCTTTTGGCACCAGGACAGGTATGGGGTGAACTCTCATTGCATTCGTTGGGGCCATCTGGAACCAGGAGAGGTGTGAAGTGGGCTCGGCATGCATGTTGGAACCTGCATTCTCTGGATTTAATAGAGGCCATTTTAGCACCAAAAATGACTAAAATTAAGGTGGGCCCAGCATGCATGTAGAACCAACACTCCCTGAATTTTATGGTAGTCGTCATGGCACATAACAGGTAGAATTTAGTGTTAGGTTCCCGTCTTAAAGAGATCGCTTTGACGTGCGGCAGACAGGACCAAATAATTTTGTATAAAATGTATTTGCCAAGAATCTCAAATTTAGCATTAGCATTAGAATACTTTTTTGTACTTTATTTGGTTTGCAAAGTGCTGTTGCATTGTATTTTTTTTTTTTTTACTATGTCAGCCCCAGTTACAGGACAAATCAATAGTTAAAAAAAATAATAAATAAAGTTAAATGTCCCCCAGAGGTCTTGTATGACTTTATGGGGGACACAAAGGGTAAAATAAAAAAATATATAAAAAATAAGGTGTTTTGACAAAAAAATTTAAAAAAAAGTTTCACATAAAAAAAAAGAAAATTCCCCACAAATCCGTTATTTCAAAAAAGTTAAAAATAGAAAAAAAAATATATAAAAGAGACATATTTGGTATCACCAGAACCGCAATTACCGGCTCTAAAATAATATCATATGCTCTACCCCATCAGGTGAACGCTGTAAAAAATATAAATAAATAAACATTGCGCCAGAACAGATTTTTTTTGTGAGCTCACCTCCCAAAAAACATAATGTTAATCAATCATAAAGTCGTATGCACCCCAAAATGGTAGCAATAAAAATGTCACCTCATCCTGCAAAAAATAAGCCCCCACACAAGACCATAGCCAGAAAAAAATAAAATAAAAATATGGCTCTATGAAAATTGCAACACAAAAACGTGTAAAATGTAAAAAAATAGACATATTTGGTATCGTTGGATCTATAAAAATATCACATGATCTACCCCAAGTCAACAGTGTAAAAAAAAATTTGAAAAATTACACCAAACTGCTTTTTTTGTGACTTCACCTCCCAAAAATGAGATAAAGAGCAACCAGAAAGCCAAATGTACCGCAAAATGGTGCCAATAAAAACTACAGCTTGTCCCACACAAAATAAGCCCTCACACATCTCATTCAACAAACAATCCAAAAAGTTATCGCTCTTAAAAACCATGACAGAAAATTCCATGTTAGAAAATCCAGATGACGCTCCTTTCCTTCTAAGCCCTGGCGTATACCCAAATAACAGTTTACGGCCACAATTGGTGTCTGTATTCAGGAGAAAATGGGTAGCAAATTGTGGGTGGATAGGTGGATATTCTCCTGTTATCTTTTGTAAAAAAGAAAGTTTGGGCCTAAAGCACCATTTTCTTGTAAAAAAATAATAATAAAAATTTTTCATTTTCACACCCAAGTATTAAAATTTTTATGAAACTCCTGTTGAGTGAAGTGCTCGCTACACCCCTTAAAAATTCCTTTGGTGGTGTAGTTTACAAAATGTGGTCACTTTTTGGGAGTTTTCACTGTGGGGATACCTCAGGATCTCTTCAAATGCAAAATGGTGCCCAAAGACCATTCCAGCAAAATCTGCCCTCCAAAAACCATATGCGCTCTTTGCCTTATGTGCCCTGCCATGTACCCATACAGAGGTATACAACCACATATGGAGTGTTTCTATAAACTGCATAATCAAGGTAATAAATATTGAGGTTTGTTTTGTTGTCAACCCTTGATGTGTTCCAGGAAAAAAATTATTAAAATGGAAAATCTACAAAAAAATTTAAATTTAGAAATTTTACCTCTATTTTGCTTTAATTCCTTTGGAATACCTAAAGGGTTAACATCATTTCTAAAACCAGTTTTGAATAGCTTGATGGGTGTCATTTCTAAAATGGGGTCATTTATGGGTTGGTTCTATTATGTAAGCTCCACAAAGTGACTTCAGAACCGAACTGGTCCTTAAAAAAGCTCACTTTGGAAATTTCCTTAAAAATTTCTAAAATTGCTTCAAAAATTGTAAACCTTCTAACGTCCTGAAAAAATAAAATTACATTACCAAAATTATGCCAACATAAAGTAGACATATGGATAATGTTAATTAATTAATATTTTAAGAGGTATCACTATCTGTCTTAAAAGCAGAGAGATTCAAATTTAGAAAACAGTGATTTTAAAAAAAAAATTGATTTTTTTTATAAATAAAGTTAAAACATATTGACTCAAATTTACCATTAACATGAAGTACAATGTGTCATGAGAAAACAATCTCTGAATGGCTGGGATAACTAAAAATGTTTCAAAGTTATTACCATATAAATTGACACATTTTATTTTGATTTTCAAAATTAGGCCTGGTCAGGAAGGGGGTAAATGGCCCGGTCTGGAAGGGGTTAACAAACAGAAAATGCCTGCTCAGCCAGTCACTGAGGCTGAGGGGGTTCCTACTGCGAGTTGGCATTTCCTATGTCAGGAAGGGACCAGGATTTAAAGACTAGCTGAATCCCAGTATCGGAACAGAAATAGTGGGGGAGCATTGGGATAAATATTATTTAATTGTTTCATTAACCCATTCTGATCTGGCCGTCAGATATATGAAAAATGTGTTATGCATATGTGTAATTTTGCCGATTAAAATGTATTCACAAAGTCTTCAGACCCTTTCAATTTTTTTAAAATTTATGTTGTGACCTGGTGCTAAATTAAAAATAAAATAAGTTTTTTCCCCATCAATCTGCACTCAATACTCTACAGTGACACAGTGAAAACAGAATGTGCGGTAATTTATTGAAAAGGAAAAAGTAAAATCTTGCATTGACATAAGTAGTCATACCCTTTATTCAGCTCCTTTGGCAGTGATCGCAGCCTCCAGTTTTCTTAATGATGCCACAAGGTTTGCACACTTGGATTTGGCTCTGCCAGATTGGATGGGGACCATTGGACAGCTATTTTCTGGTCTCTCCAGAGATGTTCTATTGGGTTCGAGTCAGGGCTCTGGCTGGGCTACTCAAGGACATTCACAAGCCACTCCTGTCTTTTCTTGTTTTTAGAAAGTTGCAAGAAAAAAAGATCCAAAATCACTCCAGTAGTGTAAAAATGTTGAGTAGCATTTCTAAAGAAAAGTGTTTAAAGATGTGCCAAATGTATAAATGTGCACAGACTCAAGCAAATACTTACCCTTACTTACCCTCAAGACATATCCTCTTAGGTTTACAGTGTATAACTATTAGACAGTTTTTATAAATTTGGCCTATTGCCTTTAGTCATGCTTGAATCCAGGTCATAGTTAATCTCTACTTGTTTGTCTTATTATTGTTCTTTTGTGGAATTGTACAGCAACTGGCTTATGCAGTCAGTTTCTGTGACACACTTTTCTTGAATTCTGGTATAGTACTTTAATTTTCATGTTTAAAAACTTTTTTTCAATTTTGTGTTCTTAATTTTATTTTTTATTTGCATTGCATTTGTCCCAAAAAATGTACAGGATATAGATGGGATATAGATGGGTAAACAGATATACAGTAATAATCTGCCTTTATATCAGTAAATACAGGATGGCCTTTTTTCTGTTGTATAAACACAAACAGAGGACTTTATAAAACATATACTGTAGACTTCATTTCTAGCTAAGGCTTGACTGCAAGCAAAGAAGAAAACAATAAAGCACAGGGGAATTTGAAGTTGCAGTTATCTTATGCATATGACTAGAGTTGAGCGGACACCTGGATGTTCGGGTTCGACGAGTTCGGCCGAACTTAAAAAAAAAAAAGGTCGGGTTCGGGACCCGAACTTGACCCCGAACCACATTGAAGTCAACTTTTGGGCACTAAAATGGCTCTAAAATAGTCCTGGAAAGGGCTAGAGGGCTGCAAAAGGCATCAAAATGTGCTTAAGAGAATGGCAACTGTTCTGCAAACAAATGTGGATAGGGAAATGACTTAAAATACCATAAAATACAGAAAAATTAAAAATAACAATCTGGATCTAGAAGTAGGAGGTTGAGGAGGCGGTGGATGGGTGGATGTGGTGGTGTAGGTTGATATGGCGGTGTAGGTGGAAGCGGCGGTGAAGGAGGAATAGGTAGCCAACACTGATTTGTGTTATTTTTTATTTTTAAATTAGGGTATCCCCCAAAATATTGGGACATATAACAAAATAAAACAAAGAATAAGTGCACTTGAGTACAAGAATGGATAGTTGAGGCTGGTATAAATGTCTATTCTGCACAAAGTACGGACAAGTCCTGTGGGATCCATGCCTGGTTAATTTAATTAAACGTAAGCTTGTCCACATTGGCTGCGGCCTGTGATAATGCTCTCTGCCGTACTAAGCACACGTTCACACTATACACTGGCTGCAGGGCAGCTCCAAGGCTAACAAAGCTTTTCCACATTTTGGCCATGCTAACCCTGCCTTCTCAGGTGCTGGCGGTGCCCCAGCTGCATTGGCGACCTCCTCCTCTGCCTTTGCCTTGTGCTTCCACTGTGCCCCCGCTGTCAGGTGGGAATGCCATCATCAGCGTGCGCTTGTAGTCGCACATCTTTTTCACTAAATTTAGTTCCCTGTCAGCAATGCAGAGCAGTGGTTCATTCACGGCAAAAGGGGGTTCATGTCACCCAGCAATAGAACAGAGGATTTTGAGAAAACGAGGCTCATGTCACCCAGGCACAGCAGGGGTTCATTCCCGGCAAAAGGGGGATCTTGTCACCCAGCAATAGAACTGAGGATTTTGAGAGATTTAGGCCCCTGTCACCCAGGCACAGTAGGGGTTCATTCACGGCAAAAGAGGGTTCTTGTCACCCAGCAATACAACAGAGGATTTTGAGAGATTTAGGCCCCTGTCACCCAAGCACAGCAGGGGTTCATTCACGGCAAAAGGGGGTTCATGTCACCCAGCAATAGAACAGAGGAATTTGAGAGATTTAGGCCCCTGTCACCCAGGCACAGCAGGGGTTCATTCACGGCAAAAGGGGGTTCTTGTCACACAGCAATAGAACAGAGGAATTTGAGATATTTAGGCCCCTGTCACCCAGGCACAGTAGGGGTTCATTCACGGCAAAAGAGGGTTCATGTCACCCAGCAATAGAACAGAGGATTTTGAGAGATTTAGGCCCCTGTCACCCAGGCACAGCAGGGATACATTCACGGCAAAAGGGGGTTCTTGTCACCCAACAATAGAACAGAGGATTTTGAGAGATTTAGGCCCATGTCACCCAGGCACAGCAGGGGTTCATTCACGGCAAAAGGGGGTTCTTGTCACCCAGCAATAGAACAGAGGATTTTGAGAGATTTAGGCCCCTGTCACCCAGGCACAGCAGGGGTTCATTCACGGCAAAAGTGGGTTCATGTCACCCAGCAATAGAACAGAGGATTTTGAGAGATTTAGGCCCCTGTCACCCAGGCACAGCAGGGGTTCATTCACGGCAAAAGTGGGTTCATGTCACCCAGCAATAGAACAGAGGATTTTGAGAGATTTAGGCCCCTGTCACCCAGGCACAGCAGGGGTTCATTCACGGCAAAAGTGGGTTCATGTCACCCAGCAATAGAACAGACCATTTTGAGAGATTTTGACCCATGTCACCGGGGCACAGTAGGGGTTCATTCACGGCAAAAGGTGGTTCATGTCACCCAGCAATAGAACAGACTATTTTGAGAGATTTAGGCCCCTGTCACCCAGGCACAGCAGGGGTTCATTCACGGCAAAAAATGGTTCTTGTCACCCAGCAATAGGACAGAGGATTTTGAGAGATTTAGGCCCCTGTCAAACAGGCACAGCAGGGGCTCATTCAAGGCAAAAGGGGGTTCATGTCACCCAGCAATAGAACAGAGGATTATGAGAGATTTAGGCCCCTGTCACCCAGGCACAGCAGGGGTTCATTCACGGCAAAAGTGGGTTCATGTCACCCAGCAATAGAACAGAGGATTTTGAGAGATTTAGGCCCCTGTCACCCAGGCACAGCAGGGGTTCATTCACGGCAAAAGTGGGTTCTTGTCACCCAGCAATTGAACAGAGGATTTTGAGAGATTTAGGCCGCAGGCACAGCAGGGGTTCATTCACGGCAAAAGTGGGTTCATGTCACCCAGCAATAGACCAGAGGATTTTGAGAGATTTAGGCCCATGTCACCCAGGCACAGCAGGGGTTCATTCACGGCAAAAGGGGGTTCATGTCACCCAGCAATAGAACAGAGGATTTTGA
Source organism: Bufo bufo (assembly GCF_905171765.1). Lineage (NCBI taxonomy): Eukaryota > Metazoa > Chordata > Amphibia > Anura > Bufonidae > Bufo > Bufo bufo. Next base: position 428,925,473 of record NC_053391.1, on the reverse strand, counting down.
GAGATTTAGGCCCATGTCACCCAGGCACAGCAGGGGTTCATTCATGGCAAAAGGGGGTTCATGTCACCCAGAAATAGAACAGACCATTTTGAGAGATTTTGGCCCATGTCACCCAGGCACAGTAGGGGTTCATTCACGGCAAAAGGTGGTTCATGTCACCCAGCAATAGAACAGACTATTTTGAGAGATTTAGGCCCCTGTCACCCAGGCACAGCAGGGGTTCATTCACGGCAAAAAAGGGTTCTTGTCACCCAGCAATAGAACAGAGGATTTTGAGAGATTTAGGCCCCTGTCAAACAGGCACAGCAGGGGTTCATTCAAGGCAAAAGGGGGTTCATGTCACCCAGGAATTAGAACAGAGGATTATGAGAGATTTAGGCCCCTGTCACCCAGGCACAGCAGGGGTTCATTCACGGCAAAAGTGGGTTCTTGTCACCCAGCAATTGAACAGAGGATTTTGAGAGATTTAGGCCGCAGGCACAGCAGGGGTTCATTCACGGCAAAAGTGGGTTCTTGTCACCCAGCAATAGAACAGAGGATTTTGAGAGATTTAGGCCCATGTCACCCAGGCACAGCAGGGGTTCATTCACGGCAAAAGGGGGTTCATGTCACCCAGCAATAGAACAGAGGATTTTGAGAGATTTAGGCCCATGTCACCCAGGCACAGCAGGGGTTCATTCACAGCAAAAGGGGGTTCATGTCACCCAGCAATAGAACAGACGATTTTGAGAGATTAAGGCCCCTGTCACCCAGGCACAGCAGGGGTTCATTCACGGCAAAAAAGGGTTCTTGTCACCCAGCAATAGAACATAGGATTTTGAGAGATTTAGGCCCCTGTCACCCAGGCACAGCAGGGGTTCATTCACGGCAAAAAAGGGTTCTTGTCACCCAGCAATAGAACAGAGGATTTTGAGAGATTTAGGCCCCTGTCAAACAGGCACAGCAGGGGTTCATTCACGGCAAAAGGGGGTCCATGTCACCCAGCAATAGAACAGAGGATTATGAGAGATTTAGGCCCCTGTCACCCAGGCACAGCAGGGGTTCATTCACGGCAAAAGGGGGTTCATGTCACACAGCAATAGAACAGATGATTTTGAGAGATTTAGGCCCCTGTCACCCAGGCACAGCAGGGGTTCATTCACGGCAAAAGGGGGTTCATGTCACACAGCAATAGAACAGATGATTTTGAGAGATTTAGGCCCCTGTCACCCAGGCACAGTAGGGGTTCATTCACGGCAAAAGGTGGTTCATGTCACACAGCAATAGAAAAGACGATTTTGAGAGATTTAGGCCCCTGTCACCTGACGCCAAAAATGCTAAAATGTCACCCAACAATTGAAAAGATTTTTTTCAATTTAGGGCACTAAAACTGGCACTTTTTTGCATTAAAATGGCTCTAAAATAGTCCTTGAAAAGGCTAGAGGGATGTAAAAGGCAGTAAAATGTGCTTAAGAGCATGGTAACTGCTCTGCAAACAAATGTGGATAGGGAAATAAAATAAAATAACTAAAAATGACAAATTATTAACCTGCAACTCAGAGAAGGCGGTAGATATGGAGTCGGAGGTTGAGGAGGCAGTGAATGTGGTATTGTAGGTGGAGGCAGCAATGGAGGAGAGGAGGTAGCCAACAATGTTTATTTTTTATTTTTTATTGGGGTAGGTAGCCCCCAAAATATTGAGACAAATAAAAAATAAATAAAACAAAGAATCATTGCACTTGACTTGAATACAAGAATGTATGTTTGATGGTGGTATAAATGTCTATTCTGCACAAGGTACAGACAAGTCTTGTGGGATCCAAGCCGCGCTTGTCTATGATGACCCCCCTGCGGTGCTAAACACGCGTTCAGATAATACACTGGCTGCAGGGCAGGCCAGCACCTCCAAGGCGTAAAGGGCAAGCTCAGGCTATGTGCCCAATTTGGAGACCCAGAAGTTGAAGGGGGCAGACCCGTCATTCAGTACGTGTAGGCGTGTACACACATACTGCTCCACCATGTTGGTGAAATGCTGCATCCTGATAAGACGCTCCATATCAGCTGATGGTGCTGGTTGTTGTGGTGTGCTGACAAAGCTTTTCCATATTTCGGCCATGCTAAACATGCCTTCTGAGGTGCTGGCGGTGCCCCAGCTGCGTTGGCGACCTCTTCCTCATCCTCTGCCTTCGCCTTGTGCTTCCACTGTGCCCCCGCTGTCAGGTGGGAATGCCACCAGCAGCGCATCTACCAGCGTGCGCTTGTACTCGCGCATCTTACGATCACGCTCCAGTGACTGAATTAAGTAAGGTACGTTGTCCTTGTAACGAGGATCTAGAAGCATGGCCACCCAGTAATCAGCACAAGTTAGAATGTGGGCAACTCGGCGGTCGTTGCGGAGACACAGCAGCATGTAATCGCTCATGTGTGCCAGGCTGCCCAGAGGCAACGAAAAGCTGTCCTCTGTGGGAGGTGTATCGTCTGTGTCCTCTGTATCCCCCCATCCACGCACCAGTGATGGCCATGAGCTGGTCTGGGTGCCACCCTGCTGTGAACATGGTTCCTCCTCCTGCATCTCCTCCTCCTCATCCACCATCCTCCAGAACTGTGCCCTGGCTGGACAATTGTGTACCTTGGGTTTGTGGGTGCAGGAACCCACCCTCGGAGCCACTTGGGAATGACTGTCCGGAAACCCCTTCAAAATGATCCCTCTTCCTCCTGTGCCACATCCTCTTCCATCATCTCCAGGAGCGTTATTTCAAGGAGGCATAGAAGTGGGATAGTAACGCTGAGAACGGCGTTATCGGCACTTGCCATGTTGGTGGAGTACTCGAAACAGCGCAACAAGGAACACAGGTCTCGCATGGAGGCCCAGTCATTGGTGGTGAAGTGGTGCTGTTCGGCTGAGCGACTCACCCGTGCGTGCTGCAGCTGAAACTCCACTATCGCCTACTGCTGCTCGCACAGTCTGGCCAGCATGTGCAAGGTGGAGTTCCACCTTGTGGGCACGTCGCATATGAGGTGGTGAGCGGGAAGGCCGAAGTTACGCTGCAGCGCTGACAGGCGAGCAGCAGCAGGGTGAGAACGCCGAAAGCGCGCACAGGCGGCCCGCACTTTATGCAGCAGCTCTGACATGTTGGGGTAATTTTTAAGGAATCTGCACCACAATTCAGCACATGCGCCAGGCAAGGGATGTGCGTCAAACCGGCTAGTCCCAGAGCTGCTACGAGATTTCGCCCATTATCGCACACCACCAGGTCGGGCTTGAGGCTGACTGGCACAAACCACTCATCGGTCTGTTGTTCAAGGCCCGTCCACAGCTCCTGCGCGGTGTGGGGTTTGTACCCCAAACAGATAAGTTTTAAAACTGCCTGCTGTCGTTTACCCCTGGCTGTGCTAAAGTTGATGGTGATGGTGTTACGCTGACCGGATGAGGAGCTGGTAGAGGATGAGGAAGCAGAGTAGGAGGAGGAAGCAACAGTAGGCAAACTGAAGCACCCTGCAGTCCTCGGTGGTGGAAGGACATGCGCCAAACTGCTATCCGCCTCAGGCCCAGCCGCCACTGCATTTACCCAGTGTGCTGATATAACGGCCCTGACCGTGCTTACTGGTCCACGTATCTGTTGTCAGGTGCACCTTGCCACAGATGGCGTTGTGCAGTGCACACCTGATTTTGTCCCCTACTTGGTTGTGAAGGGAAAGGATGGCTCGCCTTAAAAAGTAGTAGTGGCTGGGCACGACATACTGTGGGACAGCCACCACCATAAGGCCTTTAAATTTATCCGTCTCCACCAGACGGAATGACAGCATTTCAAAGGCAAGTAATTTAGAAATGCTGGCATTCAGGGCTAGGGATCGCGGGTGGGTAGGAGGGTACTTTCTCTTCCTTTCCAGCGTTTGGGATATGGAGAGCTGAACGCTTCATTGTGACATTGTGGAGATGCTTGGTGACCCAGGTGTTGGTGGTGCTGACAGATCCTCTGTTTGTGGGGTGCCAGGTGGAACTGTCACTCCAGAGGTGGATGAAGAGGCCGCGACTGCAGCAGAAGAGGAAGCAGGAGGAGCCAGAGACCTTTCTTGGTTTTTGAGGTGTCTACTCTACTGCAGCTCGTGCTTTGCACTTAAATGCCTGGTCATGCAGGCTGTGCTCAGGTTGAGAACGTTTATGCTTCGCTGCAGGCTCTGATTGGACAGCGTGCAAACCACTTGTGTCTTGTCGTCAGCACATTGTCTGAAAAACTGCCACGCCAGGGGACTCCTTGGAGCTGGCTTTGGTGTGCTCGGTCCCTTGCTGCGGTGGGCAGTAGGAGGCGTACTGTCTAGAGGACGGCTGCTCCACTTTTAAACCCTGCTCCCTCTTCTGCTGTGCTGGTGGCTCTGTGCGACCACTGCCTCTTCTTCCGAACTACATCGGTCACTCGCATGATCTTGATTCCATGTGGGGTCGTGGACCTTATCGTCCTCCACATCATCTTCCACCCAGTCTTCACCCCTGACTTCCTTGTCGGTCTGCACACTTTCAAAAGCCCCAGCAGTTGGCACCTGTGTTTCGTCATCAACCGAGACCTGCTGCGATGGTCCTCCCATGTACTCATCTTGAAAAATAAGTGGTTGGGCATCGGTGCACTCAATCTCTTCTACTTCTGGGGCAGTGCTAGCTGGATGGCCCTGGGAAACCCTTTTAACAGAGTCATCAAAAAGCAGAAGAGACTACTGCATGACTCGGGGCTCAGACTGCTTGGCTGATTTGCAAGGGGGTGAGGTGAAAGACTGAAGGACATCGGCTGCAGGTGCAAACTGTGGTCTTTCAGCAGGAGACTGGGTGGGAGGCAATGTGAAGGAACTGGATCCACTGTCAGCAACCCAATCTACTATCGCCTGTACTTGTTCAGGCTTTACTATTCGTAGAGTAGCATTAGGCCCGAAAAAATACCGCTGCAGGTTTTGTCGCCTACCCGCACCTGAGGAAGGGGTTTCACTTGTGCGTGTAGCTGGCACAGATCGACCACATCTTCTCCCTGCAACAGGAGCTCCACCAGCAGCACCACGACCTGGGCCACGTCCCTTATTTGACGCTCTCCTCATATTTTTTGAATTTAGGATCTTGCCCTAAATGGGTGTTTAATTAATGATAGAAAAGAACGACAGTATGTAAAGAGTGTATCTCACACGGCCTGAACCAGACTAGGCCTCAATTAAAGATTTCTTTGCACAAAATGGCTGTATTTCAAATGGCTGTATTTCAAATGCCTAATTCAAACCCCTGTATGTTGAGGTGGTATCTCACAGGGCCTGAACCTTTGTAGGCCTGAAGTAAATATATCTTTGCACAAAAAGGCTGTATTTCAAATGGCTGTATTTCAAATGCCTAATTCAAACCCCTGTATGTAGGGGGGTATCTCACATGGTCTGAACCTGTGTAGGCCTGAAGTAAATATATCTTTGCAAAAAATGGCTGTATTTCAAATGCCTAATTCAAACCCCTGTATGTAGAGGTGGTATCTCACAGGGCCTGAACCTCTGTAGGCCTGAAGTAAATATATCTTTGCAAAAAAAAAAAAGTGTGTTTTTCAAACCCCAGAAAATGATGGGTGTATTTCTACCTTAAATTGCACACTGACTAATACAGATGTTGTAGATTGCCAAAAAAGTATTTTTTTGCTAACAGAATATGAAAACTGTATATATTAAACTTGAATTTAACACTTGCAGATCTGGAAAATACGTTTTTTTGAAATAAAATAGTGTGTTTTTTAAATCCGGAAAATGATGGGTGTATTTCTAGCTTAAATTGCACACTGACTAATCCAGATGTTGTAGTTTTCCCCCAAAAAATGGTGATTTGCAATGTCCCAAAAGCTCAGATGCAGTGCTGGTGCACTGAGCATGCATAAAATGTCCGCCACCGCCACCCACCTAACTAACAGAATTTTAAAAGTTAGTATTTTTTGGTCAATGAGCTCAGGGCAGGGGAAAACGATAGTGCCCTGCACCCACACAACTATTTGTCTGTAGATAGCTGAGTTAGATTCTCTCCTATGCTCTCCCTGAAATCACAAGTCCAGCAGCATCCTCTCCCTACACTTGTAACAGCAGAGTGACGTGCAGCGCTATGAGACTCAAGCTTATATAGAGCCTGGGTCACATGCGGCTCTGGCCAATCACAGGCATGCCATTAGTAGGCATGGCTGTGATGGCCTCTTGGGGCAAGTAGTATGACGCTTGTTGATTGGCTGTTGTTCAGCCTTTCAAAAAGCGCCAAGAAAGCGCAGAACCCCGAACCCGAACTTTTACGGAAATGTTCGGGTTCGGGTCCGGGGTCCAAAAATCCTTAAGTTCGGTATGAACCCGAACTTTACAGTTCGGGTTCGCTCAACTCTATTTATAAATAATTACTTTGCATTTTATTGCATTAAATAAGTATTTGATCACCTACCAACCAGCAAGAATTCTGGCTATCACAAACCTGTTAGTTTTTCTTTAGGAAGCCCTCCTACTTTGCACTCATTACCTCTATTAATTGCACCTGTTTGAACTTGTTACCTGTATAAAAGACACCTGTCCACACACTCAATCAATCACACTCCAACCTCTCCACCATGGCCAAGACCAAAGAGCTGTCTAAGGACACCAGGGACAAAATTGTGCATAAGGCTGGAATGGGCTACAGGACAATAAGCAAGCAACTTGGTGAGAAGGCAACAACTGTTGGCTAAATTATAAAAAAATGGAAGAAGCACAAGATGACTGTCAAGCTATATGGCCATGTTCAGCGGCAATTGAATATATCTCTGGCACACAGTGTCAGTGCCAAGATACATCTGACCACATACACGTGGTCTAACAAACACGGGCAGGGAAGGTACTTTTACTGCCCACTGGGTGAACCTTCTGACGGCCGTCAAGCATGTAACCCATGGCACCCGTGTGGATTTGGTGGTACCGCCGCAAATTATATGCAGGCCAGCCTCTTCTTCTCCTCCTCCTACTCTATCCTCCATCTTCACCTCGGCTGACTCCTCCTTTTCCACTGCTACCGCCTCATTCCGCTGCACCCCCCAATCTCCCCAGAACCTCTTTGACGTGCCAGTTGAGATGTTGCCATGCTGTGCTGAGGCTGGTCCTGCACTACTTTCAGCTCAGCAGTCACAGGCCGATCAGTGGCTAAGCCCACTCAGTTTGACAGTTGGTAAAGTGATGTGCGACAACGGTGTCAATCTGCTGAGCGCGCTGAAACAGGGCAAAATGACACATGTGCCGTGCATGGCACACGTCCTGAACTTAGTCGTGCAGTGATTTGTTGCCAAATAGCCCGGGGTGAAGGACGTCTTGCGGCATTTTAGAAGATCTTACACAGCCATGGCTCGCATTGCTGACATTCAGCGGTGACACCACCTGACCATCAGACGTCTGATTTGTGACAGCCCGACGTGCTGGAACTCCACCTTGTATATGCTTGATAGGCTGCTCCAGCAGCAACATGCCATTAATGACTACCTGTATGAACTCTGCAGCAGGACAGGTTCTGGGGAGCTTGGTTTCTTTTCACCACGCCAGTGGCTGCTCATGTGCGACGCATGCAGACTTCTGCGGCCATTTGATGAGATCACCAAACTGGTCAGTCGCAGCCAGGACACCATCAGTGACATCATACCTTACACCTTCTTTCTGGAGCGTGCATTGCATCGTGTCATTGATCAAGCCTTCGAGGAGCAGGAGGTGGAAGATGAGGAATTTGCCATGCTTAATGAATTCCCAGGGGGTGCTACTCCTTTTAAAACAAGTCAGCAGTAGTCTGAAGAGGAGTCAGAGGAGGATGGTGGCTGGAGGGAGGAGGAGGAGGAGGAGCAAGAAGAGCAGGCTTTGAGGGGGACTTTAAACTTTGGGGATCCCTGGTGTTGTCCGTGGATGGGGGGAGGAGACCGAGGATGACATATTCCTGGGTGATTAGCTGAAGCCAGGGCGCTCCACTGCTTCCAATTTAATGCAAATGTTGGCCTTCATGCTCTAGTGTTTGAAGAGGGATCCCCATATAAAAATCATAAAGGGAAAGGACCAGTACTGGGTGGCAACGTACTTAAACCCCCGGTACGGACACAAAATGGTGGGCATGTTACCAGCATCACAGAGGGCTGTCAGAATGCAGCATTTCCAGGCCTTGCTGCGAGAGATGCAGCATTCTGCTGTTGCGGGCGCTGGCAGAGGAATTTCTACCCACAGCGAAACAGGTGCGGGTACCAATCCTACCGTGCCTGCAAGAAGTGGGTGGTTTGAAGATGTGTTGGTCACTTCGGATATGAGATCATTCTTGCAGCCAACCCATCAACACCCGCCCTCCAACACTCATTGAGATGTGAGGAACCCCTGGACTACTGGGTGTGTATGCTTGACCTATGGCCAGAGCTGGCACAATTTGCCATGGAACTCTTGGCTTGCCCCTCGTCGAATGTCCTGTCCGAAAGGACGTTCAGCGCAGCAGGGGGTTTTGTGACCGATAAGCGCACTCACCTAGCTCACTACAGTGTGGTTTAACTCACATTTCTAAAAATGAATGAGGCATGGATTTCGGAGGAATTCAACACCTATGACGACCACGTGTAACTGAATTTCCTCATGCCAGCCCACACATATCTGCCACTACCCAGAACAAAGAATGGTCCTTGTCTTATGTATCTACAGCGGCATAAAATACCTTTTCTGTCAGGTGAATGCCTAATTTTTGGGGCCTGTACTCCACTGGCCTACGGTAAAATTGTTATTCAGTGACCACCTAATATACCTCCAGCCACATGATCCCTTGTTCTTTTCTGTCAGGTGCATGCCTAATTTTTGGGGCCTGTACTGGCCTACAGAAAAATTGTTATCCAGTGACCGCCTAATGTACCTCCAGCCACATAATCACTGTTCTTTTTTGTCATGTGAATTTTTGGGGCCTGTATTCCCGTGGCCTAAAATAAAAAAAATTCTAGGCTCCAGCAGGGCACATTTTTGAGAGTTTCCCTTTAAGACGCTTTAAAATGACCCCTGATTAAAATACATATTTTTTGTGGGAATTTTTGCCATTGATCCCCCTCTGGTGTTTTGTGGGACTATTTGTGCACTTCTAGTAAGTATTTGGTGGCTGCAAATATGACCTAAAGATTTTTCAGGTTCGCATGCCATTAAAGTGAATGGGGCCCGCCGCAAATGCGCAGTTCGTGAATATTTGATCGTGAACGCGTGTTCGCGTTCACGAATTGACCTGGCCAATGTTCGTCCATCACTAATGTAAAGTACATTGTATGAAGAACAATTAGTTTATGAGTTTCTTTTGTCAAGAACAAAACCAGTTGTTTTGTGTTATCTTGGTAGCATAAGTAAGGGAGAATGTTATTTAGATTTTTCTGTATCATTTGAAATTATATATCATATTGCTGCAATGGTCACTTTTGACACCATGGGTTGTTTACAGTCTAATTTATCTACACTGAACCTTTGCTATTTGTGTTTGAAAATGAAAACTGAAATTGTATGAACTTTTCTGTTTCACAGAAAATTAGACAGATGTTCCAGCTGTGATTTCCAGAGCAATATACTTGCAAGTAACAGGAAGCCCACAATTAACATGCGATGCATATGTCAGTTTAATGAATCACTTTAGTCAACATGTGGCAGTTGGACTGTGATGAATATCCAGAACAGTGTCAGAAGCTGGCTTTAAAAGAATCATATGAATATTTTCTGTATAGTATGTATAGCTATTGATATTCAACACTCTTACCTATTCCATTCCCTATTACGTCAAATTTAACTATTTCTGCGTGACCCTAGATATAGAGTGCCGGTATACATTTCTATTTTCCTTTTTAACTTCCTACTGACTGGGTGAGTCAGATTAGACTTAGAGCACCTACTACATTCCAACCAACAAGTGAAGCCACCTCATCTTTTGTCACTTACTAATATATGGTCATTATCCATATTGCTTCCTTTGTTAACTGGATTAATTTTTTCACGACATTATACACATTATGCACGGCTGTGCTTGTATACTATAGAAAAAAGCACCAGCCTATGTGAGCTCACACTATCCTGGCCACCAGAAAGGCCGGCACGTTTCCCTATAGTGTGCAAGCACGGCCACCGCTGATGGATTGCAGGGTGGTCATAACCATGGAAACGAGAACGTGATGGAAAATGAATGAAGCCAGCAAGGGAAGCAATATGGACACTCACAATACATTAGTAAGTTCCTTGTATTAACTTTCTCTACAAGATAAATGCCAGTTGCTGAAGTGACAGCAATAATAATAATAATAATAATAATAATAATAATAATACACAGATGAAGAGGCACTCTGGGTGGTCACAGTGGTTTAATCCTGCCAAATCACACTTCAGGGGTGTTTTAATGTGAAATTGACGATTTGAGAATGAATAAGCTTACACAGGCTAAGTGAATAAATATATTTACTAAGTGTGATTAAATATAAGATAAAACAAACTAAGCACATACAGAGTAGTTAAAAGTAAATAATCATCACTGGCCTACACAGCGGCGCATCACACAGACCTGTCACTTACCAGTAGGAGGAGCGCCGGCCGGCCACAGACAGCGCATGTAAGTATAAGCTAAGTAACCATGGCAGCCAGGACTGCAGTAGCGTCCTGGCTGCCATGGTAACCGATCGGAGCCCCAGCGATTAAACTGGGACTCCGATCGGAAATGCCGCTCCACTGCCACCAATGATGGGGGGGGAGGGGGGTTGTTAGCCTGTGGCCACTGCCACCAATGCTTTTAATACTGGGGAGGGAGGGGGGCCGCACTGGCCACCAATGCTTTTAATACTGGGGAGGGAGGGGGGGGCCCCACTGGCCACCAATGCTTTTAATACTGGGGAGGGAGGGATGGAGTGAGGGGGGGGGGCGCACTGGCCACCAATGCTTTTAATACTGGGGAAGGAGTGGGGTCTGGCCCCTGCTGCCTGGCAGCACCCGATCAAGGGGCTGAGATCCGCACAATTAACCCCTCAGGTGTGGCACCTGAGGGGTTAATTGTGTGGATCACAGCCTGTAAGAGATCGGGTGCTGCCAGGCAGCAGGGGGCAGTTATGTACACAGTTCTTAGTATATTCTAACTTGAAGCGTCCCCATCACTATGGGAACGCCTCTGTGTTAGAATATACTGTCGGATCTGAGTTTTCACGATCTAACTCAAATCCGATGGTATATTCTAACATAGAGGCGTTCCCATGGTGATGGGGACGCTTCAAGTTAAAATATACCATCGAATTGGAGAAAACTCAGATCCGATGGTATATTAATAGGGACTCCTGACTTTACATTGAAAGTCAATGGGGGATGGATCCGTTTACAATTGCACCAATATTGTGTCAATGTAAACGGATCCGTCCTCATTGACTTACATTGTAAGTCAGGACGGATCAGTTCGGCTCCGCACCGCCAGGCGGACACCAAAACGCTGCTTGCAGAGCGGAATGGAGGCGGAATGTATGCGGGAACGGAGCCAAACCGATGCATTCTGAATGGATCCGCATCAATTCAGAATGCATTGGGGTTAAACTGATCCGTTTGGGGCCGCTTGTGAGAGCCTTGAAACGGATCTCACATGCAGACCCTGAAACGCCAGTGTGAAAGTAGCCTTAATTGTGCGGATCACAGCCCCCTGTAAGAGATCGGGTGCTGCCAGGCAGCAGGGGGCAGTTATGTACACAGTTCTTAGTATATTTTAACTTGAAGCGTCCCCATCACCATGGGAACGCCTCTGTGTTAGAATATACTGTCGGATCTGAGTTTTTACGATCGTGAAAACGCAGATCTGAAAAAGCTGTTTTGCAGACGGATCCGCACTGAACGGATACCATCGTTTGCATTTATAGGTGCGGATCCGTCTGTGCAGATACCAGAGGGATCCGCACCTAACGCAGGTGTGAAAGTAGCCTTATCCTGCTAGACAACCCCTTAAACTGATGTAGCAGCCCAATGCCCCACCTTGCAACCCTAGCTACAACTGGGGCACATGACCAAGTTGTCCGTCCCCCCAGCTATGGCCCTGCTCTTCTGGATTAGGTTGTTCTTTCTTTGAAAACACTTATAACAAAATTTGCTGGGCTTCAGTGGTTCAGAAATTATAAGGTTTGCACTTCCTATGTTGAATTGCAATATTAGCCCCTCTTCTGCAGGCATTCTAATAAGTGATTACTGATTGTGACATTTTGTAGAAAAGGACAATTTATTATCTCACCTCTATAATGTTATTATATTTATGAAAGAAGAGCCTACTATACAAGCAAAAATATGACCACAGCTACTGTATTGCATATTTTTGTACGTTTAGAAGCACATTTTATATAGTAGAATAATTTAACAGCTACACTTACTGCATGTGTATAGAAATGATTCTTAAGATGACTTAGGCTACTTTCACACTAGCGTTCGGAGCGGATCCGTCTGATGTTTCATCAGACGGATCCGCTCCGATAATGCAGACGTTCGCATCCGTTCAGAACGGATCCGTCTGCATTAAAACTTAGAAAATTTTCTAAGTGTGAAAGTAGCCTGAGCGGATCCGTTCAGACTTTACATTGAAAGTCAATGGGGAACGGATCCGCTTGAAGATTGAGCCATATTGTGTCATCTTCAAGCGGATCCGTCCCCATTGACTTACATTGTAAGTGTGGACGGATCCGCTCGCCTCCGCACGGCCAGGCGGACACCCGAACGCTGCAAGCAGCGTTCAGCTGTCCGCCTGGCCGTGCGGAGGCGAGCGGAGCGGAGGCTGAACGCCGCCAGACTGATGCAGTCTGAGCGTATCCGCATCCATTCAGACTGCATCAGGGCTGGACGGAAGCGTTCTGCTCCGCTCGTGAGCCCCTTCAAACGGAGCTCACGAGCGGACAGCAGAACGCTAGTGTGAAAGTAGCCTTAGTCAGTCAGTATAAGAAACTTATAACAGTCAGCTTGAGCAAGCTATATTTAGAGTAAACAAAATACAGCGCTGAAGAAATTCTCTAGAAATGTCATGGTAAGATTTTTTGTTTTATTATGGCAAATATATTATTTGACTCAGTTCTGGGTAAGTAGATTTGTTCAAAGTCTATATTAATTTAATACAAATCTATATCTATCTATCTATCTATCTATCTATCTATCTCATCCATATTTATATATTTATATTGTCTATCTACAGTGATTATTCAAGGCATCAACTGACAATTTCTTCAAACTTTGAGTTTTAAAGCTTGTTATCTTAGTATTATTTTTAGTTGCATAAAACAAGATTATGACAGGCCAATAGAATTCTACTTTTAGATTCTAATTGAGTTTGACTTAGGAACAGAATGAGGAAACGTATTCTATAATAGATTATGGAAGCAATGGGTGAATAAGATCTGAATAAATCAACTTGCTTTGGCAAGTGGAGGATTTCACTAACACTCTGCAAAAATAATCCTATTTAGGCTTTCTTGTATGTGTATAATACCATACAACATTTCAGAAATCTATTGATCCTTAAAGTTTGTGTGCATTTGTTTAGCCATATCTACTAAAAAGTAACAACAAAAATATATTTTGATAATAGTCTACAAGATTATCCTGGATAAATACCTTGCCATTGACATACAATACCTTACAAAAGTATTCACCCCCCCTTGACTTTTTTCGTTATTTGTAACATTACAGCCTTAAGTTCAATGTTTTTTTAACATGAATTTTTTGTGATGGATCAGAACACAAAAGTCTAAGTTGGTGAAGTGAAATGAGAAAAAAAATATATAAATAAAACAATTGGCATATGCGTATATATTCACCCCCTGTGTTAGTAAGCCCATAAAAAGCTCTGGTGCAACCTATTTCCTTCAGAAGTCACATAATTAGTGAAATGATGTCCACCTGTGTCCAATCTAACTGTCACATGATCTGTCATTACATATACACACCTTTTTTGAAAGGCCTCAGAGGCTGCAACACCTAAGCAAGAGGCATCACTAACCAAACTCTGCCATGAAGACCAAGGAACTCTACAAACAAGTAAGGGACAATATTGTTGAGAAGTATAAGTCAGGGTTAGGTTATAAAAAAATATCCAAATCTTTGATGAGCCCCAGGAGCACCATCAAATCTGTCATAACCAAATGGAAAGAACATGGCACAACAGCAAACCTGCCAAGAGACGGCCGTCCACCAAAATTAACAGACCGGGCAAGAAGGGCATTAATCAGAGATGCAGCACAGAGACCTAAGGTAACCCAGGAGGAGCTGCAGAGTTCCACAGCAGAGACTAGATATTCTGTACATAGGACGACAATAAGCCGTACGCTCCATAGAGTTATGCTTTATGGCAGATTGGCCAGAAGAAAGCCATTACTTTCAGCTAAAAACAAAAAGGCACATTGTGAGTTTCCGAAAACACATGTGGGAGACTTCCAAAATGTATGGAGGAAGGTGCTCTGGTCTGATGAGACTAAAATCAAACTTTTCGGCCATCAAAGAAAACGCTATGTCTGGCGCAAACCCAACACATCACATCACCCAAAGATCACCATCCCCACAGTGAAAAATGGTGGTAGCAGCATCATGCTGTGGGGTTGTTTTTTTAGCAGCCGGTACTGGGAAACTGGTCAGAGTTGAGGCAAAGATGGATGGTGCTAAATACAGGGATATTCTTGAGCAAAACCTGTACCACTCTGCGTGATTTGAAGCTAGGACGGAGGTTCACCTTCCAGCAGGACAATGACTCCAAACACACTGCTAAAGCAACATTTGAGTGGTTTAAGGGGAAACATGCAAATGTGTTGGAATGGCCTAGTCAAAGCCCAGATATCAATCCAATAGAAAATATGTGGTCAGACATAAAGATTGCTGTTCACAAGTGGAAACTATCCAACCTGAAGGAGCTGGAGAAGTTTTGCAAGGAGGAATGGGCAAAAACCCCAGTGGTAAGATGTGGCAAGCTCATAGAGACTTATCCAAAGTGACTTAGAGCTGTGATTGCCGCAAAAGGTGGCTCTACAAAGTATTGACTTTAGGGGCCTGAATAGTTATGCACATTGACTTCTTCTGTTATTTTGTCCTATTTGTTGCTTGCTTCACAATAATAAAAAAAAAAACATCTTCAAAGTTGTGGGCATGTTCTGTAAATTAAACAGTGCCGTCTTTACCGCAGGGCAAAAGGGGCAGCTGCCCCGGGCCCAGTTGCTCCTGGGGGGCCCAAGCAGCATTTTACTTGGATTTTACTTGGCCCCCTATATTTTGTTGCCGCCGCCGCCCGCCGGCCATGTAACATCACAAAGTCACGGTCCGGACTATAGAAAGAGACTGAGTGAGGAGGGGGCGGGGCCAGCGGCCGCTCTGCGCTTTGCTCTGCTGCCTGGCCTGCCTGTCTCTTTAACAGAGCAGACCAGTGGCTGCTGGAGCGTGACGCAGCTGAGCTGCCGCACAGGCAGAGAGAAGAAGGAGGCGGAGCGAGCCCCAGCCAGCAGCCACAACAGACACAGCCTGAGCCAGCCAAGCAACTAACAGAACTTACAGGTATTTGGTAGCCATGGGGGGGGCTCATATAGGACAGGGGGACAGTGTGTGCTTTCCTGCTACTACATCAACCCCCCCCAGGGATTTTGGGGGCCATTAAGGGTTGGACTTTAACTCCTTGCTGCTGATGTTGAGTGTGCCAGTGTGTGTGTCCGTCCCTGTGTGTGTGTCCGTCCCTTTGTGTGTGTGTGTCCGTCCCTGTGTGTGTGTGTCTGTCCCTTTGTGTGTGTGTGTGTCCGTCCCTGTGTGTGTGTGTGTCTGTCCCTTTGTGTGTGTGTGTGTCTCCGTCCCTGTGTGTGTGTGTCCGTCCCTGTGTGTGTGTGTCCGTCCCTGTGTGTGTGTCTGTCCCTTTGTGTGTGTCTGTCCCTTTGTGTGTGTGTCTGTCCCTTTGTGTGTGTCTGTCCCTTTGTGTGTGTCCGTCCCTTTGTGTGTGTCCATCCCTTTGTGTGTGTCCGTCCCTGTGTGTGTGTGTCTGTCCCTTTGTGTGTCCGTCCCTGTGTGTGTGTGTCCATCCCTGTATGTGTGTGTGTCCGTCCCTGTGTGTGTGTCCCCGTCCCTGTGTGTGTGTCCATCCCTGTGTGTGTCTCTCCCTGTGTGTATCACCATGCCCACAGTGTTCCTATGTCTTGACGCAGCTGCTTCAGAACGTTCTGTGCGGGGCAAGAGTAAGAAGATGGAAGAGGAGGCAGCGCCAGCATGGAGTCCATGCGATAGACACAGGGAGGCACACTAAGGACGAAGGTAACACTTCCACATGATCTACACTAGTGTTATCTGTGGTTTTACATAGGACTGCAGGTAACACTACTACATTATTTAGCACTAGTGTTACCTGTGGTTTTACATAGGACTGCAGGTAACACTACCACAAGGTTAGCTCACACAGGGCGCCTGAACACCTAAGGCCGGCCCTGGCTGCGCACCCCAGTGCCAAGGGATGACGTCACTGATGTAATATGCCTCTTATATGTGGAGAGCGGTGATGTCACAGATGTAATATATCACCTATATATGGACAGCGGTGATGTCACTGATGTAATATATTACTTATAAGTGATATATTACATCAGTGACATCACCACTCTCCACACATAAGTAATATATTACATCAGTGACATCACTGCTGTCCACATATACCGGTAAGTAATATATTACATCAGTGACATCACCGCTCATCACATATATCTGGAAAGCGGTGATGTCACTGATGTAATATATCGCCTATATGTGGACAGCGGTGATGTCACTGATGTAAAATATCACTTATGTGTGGAGAGCGGTGATGTCACTGATGTAATATAACATTATATGTGGAGAGCGGTGATGTCACTGATGTAATATAACATTATATGTGGAGAGTGTTCATGCCACTGATGCAATACAGCGCTCCAGATGGCGACCAAAATGGTCGCCAATGCGCCTTAAAATTTGCAGATGGCGACAAGACTTGTCATAGGCTACAGGCCTGAGGTCTATTTGGTAGTGAAATCCCAGCGCAGGCAGGCGTGATGATGTCATCACACCCGCCTGTGCCAGGACGCGGTGAGGTGTGCGCGTCTGCGTTGCACCATCCCTCGCCGTACCAGCAGCTAGTGAGCGCCAGTGAAAGGAGACAGGTGAGTATAAGATTTTCGCTTTTTTTTAAGGTGTGGGAAGGCGGGATCCAGGGGGCCCAAGTAAATTCTTGCCCAGGGTCCAATCAATATTAAAGACGGCCCTGAAATTAAATGATGCAAATCCTCAAACAATCCATGTTAATTCCAGGCACCAAAATACAAAATAAAGTCAAGGGGGTGAATAATTTTGCAAGGCACTATAAATGCCTTAAATCACTAGATAGATAGATACTGTAGATAGATAGATAACTTTGCAAAAAAGAGGCAGCACTTCAATGCAAAAATGACATTGTGAGATCCAGAACCAATGTTCTTGGCGGGATTGCAATCATTTTCACTTTGACCGTGCTGCTAATTATTTATTGGGAGATAGATAGATAGATAGATAGATAGATAGATAGATAGATAGATAGATAGATAGCAATGATATAGATAAATTAATAGATAATAGAATGGGATCATCGATCAATAGGTAGATAGATCACTATACACAATATAGTTAAATGATATGATAGATTGTAAGTTTTTGCGAGCAGGGTCCCCTCTACTTCTGTACCAGTTTGTAACTTGTCTTGTTCATGTTATTGCAATTGTTTTGTATTATGCATGTATACCCCTTTTCATATATACAGCACCATGGAATGAATGTAATAATAATAATAATAATAATAATAATAATAATAATTAGATATGAGCAAACTTAAAAAAAAAAAAATTATTGCCGGTTCGCCGAATTTATTATTTTTAAAATTCGGTTCGATCTGAATATATTCGTGGCACAGAGAGCCTTAACAGTGGTGTAGAACATTGTGCCTTGCAGTAACACACATAGTGAGTCTGGTTTGGTAGTGAAACAATACTGTGAGTCAGTATGACATGCAGATAACAGGATTCACTCTTAGAATCACTGCACACTTCACTTATTTGGGCAGTTACGGGGCCAAAACTGACCAAATAACTCAAATATGAATTCAGCCTTACAGGTCGATGATAGCGCCAAGAAGAAGTGCACTCCTTTTACACCTTCGTCAGCTGATTCCACATGGATGTCTACAGAACCTGTTCTAATAAACGCTTATACAAGTAGAGCCCCCCGACAGAGTGGAGAGTGTGTCAGCAGTACGTTTGTGTTGATTATTTTGCCCTTCCTCTGATCGGTCAGAACAATAACTCCCAAAAAACAGATCCTGTCTGTGGAGCATCCGCCTTCACTCGGTCAGCATTTGGTCAGTAGTAATCCATCAGTATTGCTAATGCCAAAAAAAACAGGAGTGGATCCAAAACAGAGATGACACGTGAACGGAATATTTGAATGTATTCTGTGTTTTGTACCCACTCCTGCTTTTGGCTACCAAATCATAAGCCAATTCTGATGGGACCATACAGGCCTTACAGCTGCTAAACAGAGAGGATCTGTGGTGCAACTCATTTTTCCTTCCTTCAGACAGATCAGAAGAAGGGTCAAATAAATGATGATGTCAGCAAAGCCAAAAAACCTAAATAGTGGCCCAGTAATAAAGCGGGGTGGGTGGGAACAGCAGGAGAAGTCCACAGAGTGGCCCTATGACATAGTGGTGAGGTGGAAGCAGCATGAGGAGACAACAGAGTGGCCCAATGACAGAGTCTGAAGGTGGCGGCAGCATCAGGAGGCCACAGAGTGGAACAATGACAGAGTGTGGAGGTGGCGGCAGCATCAGGAGGCCACAGAGTGGCACAATGACAGAGTTTGGAGGTGGCAGCAGCATCAGGGGGCCACAGAGTGGCAAGGTGACATAGTGAGGAGGTGGCAGCAGCATCAGGAGGTCACAGAATGGCAAGATGACATAGTGTGGAGGAGGCAGCAGCATCAAGAGGCCACAGAGTGGCAAGGTGACATAGTGTGGAGGTTGGTGGCAATACAAGTACCAGCTGAAGATGTCGAGTGAAAGAAGGAGCACTTGGCATCAGATGTGTGGCATCAGGCGGGTGGCAGCAGCAGAAAAGTAGCTGAGGCAGGTAGCCAGAAGAAACCGGTGTTTTTTTGTTAAAGTGTTGGTGTGTGTCACGGATGGTGTTGCAGAAAACTGGAAGTTATAAATAAACATCCGACTGACTTGATCCCAAACTAAGGAACATATGGGTGAGCCCTATAAAACCCCTAGAGCTCTCCCTGACTGCTATGCCCATGCAAAGATCTTTATGATAGATGATTGCATGCCCTCGTACCTAGACTGTGTGACACCTGAAAACCCTATAATAGTGAGGGGACACGACCACCGGCTCCCTGCACTTAATACGGAGGGAGTCAGGGTCACCTAGAATCAAGCCAGCACGGAAACACAAATAAAGGAAAAAGACTTATCTGAGGAACCAGCAGTTGCAGCCTCTAGCAGTGAACACAATCCAGGAAGTAGTATAAACTGCAAAGTGAGGCAGTATGGGAGGGAATATAAAGGGAGGCAATCAGTGTAAATAGATGACAGCTGGGAGAAGGAAAAGAGATGACAAAGTGAAACCAAAACAAAGAACATCATGCAAGAGGTACAGAAGAACGTCTGCCAGAGCTTCTCAGAGAGCTGGCGGTGACAGTGTGGCACTATGGATGATCTAGTCTGATGCATCAGGCATTGGTGGGTGGAAATCCTGGCTGATCCACGGCTGATTCATCTTGACAAAGGTCCGTCTCTTCATATTTTTGGTGGACAGGCGAGTTTTTCTTGGGGTAACTATGGCCCCCGCCTCACTAAACACCCACTCTGATGCCACACTACTGGCCAGGCAGGACAGCTTTTCCAGGGCAAACTCAGCCAGTTGCGGCCACAAATCCAGTTTGGCTGCCCAGTAGTCCAGAGGATCTTCAATGACGGATAACAGGGTGCACTCCAAGTATGCCACCAACTGCTGGTTCAGGTTCTGATCTACGTGTAGCTGCTGGTGAGTAGTTTCTTCACTATGCGGTTGAAGAAAGCTGCTCATCAGCGACTCCAGATTCAGGCTGCTGCTGATGGAGCTGGTACTGCTCCTGCCACCCCACCCCTCCCCAGCAGCCATGCCAGTAAGAACATGAGCGCAGAGGGCCCCCCGGTCAGACCTGTGAGAGGATGGACGATGGCGCAGATAGGCAGCTGCCAACTGACTACATAGGATGTCTCTATAGTAGTTCAGCTTGTCCTCCCTCCCAGCGGGTGTAAAAAAAGCCTCCATTTTGGATCGGTAGCGAGGGTCCAAAAAGGTGAAGAGCCAGAAGTCATCCCTCTGCCGAATGGTGACAATTTGTCTGTCACTACGCAAGCAAGTGAGCATGCATCGGGCAATTTGTGCAAGTGACTCAGAGGGACTCCCTGCCTCCATCTCCACTGCATACTACCATGGTGTATCTGGGTCCTCTGCCTCCTCTTCCTCATCGCCTTGTAGCACCTCTGGCTTCTCTTGCTCCTTCTTTCTTGTCACCTGTGTAGAAAAAGCACCCATTTCGCTACACATTGCTTGTGCTCCAAAGTCCTCCTCCTCCAGTTCAGCCCCAAAAGGGGTTCATGTGGCCGTGAGATCTAGGTGTCATGTCTCCAGTCGCCTGACCAGCCAGATTTACCAGCATCTGTTCCAGGACATAAGCAGTGGAATGAAAGTGAAAGTAAATCCCGGCAACTGCTTAAATATGCTGAATCTTCTTCTTTTATTGCTTTTTATATAAGAAGTAACAATACACACTGCCTTTTTCAACAAGTACATTCCACATGTGTTACACAGATATATATAGGTAGATCAATTGCAGGTACAATTAACATCATCCACCCACTAATAGGCGGGTACTCACTACCCACCAATCGATCACCAACTTTCTATTCATCAAGAGGAGCACCAGAGAGTATAGGATATCCAGTGCCAGAGAATAGAAATCAGCGAATCTGCTGTGTCTAAATAGAAAAGGAGAAAAAGAAAGAAAGAAAGAAACACATATCATTAGTAATACCATAAATTACAGTCTAGCAACCTCATAATCACGGTTTAAACCTTTTGGATACAATGTATCCAACATATGTATCCAATAGGCTTCACAGCGGAGGAGGAGTTTTTTTCATATCCCCTCCTCTCCTTGGTCTCGTCACTTGTTCCAGGACCTGGAATCTTAACTGCGAAATTCTATGTCTACACTTATCAAAATGATAGGGTAGTGGTAATAGGAGATTTTTGGTCCTAATGGTGGACTTGTGTTTACAAATCCTGTATGGTATTACTAATGATATGTGTTTCTTACTTTCTTTCTTTCTTTCTTTCTTTTTCTCCTTTTCTATTTAGACACAGCAGATTCGCTGATTTCTATTCTCTGGCACTGGATATCCTATACTCTCTGGTGCTCCTCTTGATGAATAGAAAGTAGGTGATCGATTGGTGGGTAGTGAGTACCCGCCTATTAGTGGGTGGATGACGTAAATTGTACCTGTAATTGATCTGCCTATATATATCTGTCTAACACATGTGGAATGTACTTGTTGAGAAAGGCAGTGTGCCGAAATGTGTTATGTATTGTTACTTCTTATATAATAAGCAATAAAAGAAGAAGATTCAGCATATTTAAGCAGTTGCCGGGATTTACTTTCACTTTCGTCCTCATGGAGTTTCACTCCTCCCCGCAGCAACGCTGACCCGTAGTAGCTAGCGCTGGCTGGATTTGTCTTTATAAAGCAGTGAAATGACATGGTTCATCCCGTAGTCCTGGCAACTGACAAATAACGTGGCCTGAGCAAATGGCAGGTGTTATGCATGAGCTGCCACTGGCTGACATCGAAGTTACACAGGGGAGTACTCCTGTCAGCTTGGATCATCAAGAAATCATTTATGGCCTTTCTCTGTTCGTTCAGTCGGTCCAACATATGGAGGATGGAATTCTAAGGGGTGAAAATGTCGCATATCAGCCTATGTTGAGGGATGCCGTTCTGCAGCTCAAGGAGGGTGTGCTTTGCGGTGTATGAGTGGCTGAAGTGCATGCAAAGTTTCCTAACCCTTTTTAGGATGTCTTGCAGATGGTTGGAAGACTTCAGGAACCGCTAGACAACCAGATTGAACACGTGTGACATGCAGGTCGCATGGGTCAGCCCTCCTTGACGCAGCGCCGACACCATATTCTTTCCGTTGTCAGTCACCATGGTCCCGATTTTGAGTTGTCGCGGAGAAAGCTAGGATTCAATTTCTTGATGAAGGACACCGAGCAGTTCCTGCCCTGTGTGACTCTGTTCGCCCAAGCAAACGAGTTGCAGAACAGCGTAACTCCGCCGTGCCCTGCACATGTGGTATGCTGGAGGGGCACTGTGAATTGTCACTGCAGTGGAGGCTTAGGAAATGGTGGAGGATGAGAAGGCAGAGGTGGACATTGTCACAGGACCAACAGCGTGAGGCTTAAGCGGCATCATCTGGCCAAGTTGCTGATGTGGCTATGCAGAAACCACATTCACCCAGTGGGCCTTAAAGGACATGTATTGTCCCTGACCGTAGTTACAGCTCTATATGTCGGCGCTGCTGTGCACTTTGGCAGATACTGACAGGCTCAGGGACTGACCCACCTTCTGTTTTACATATGTGTGCAGGGCTGGTACTGCCTTTTTGGCAAAGAAATTACGGCTTGAGACTCTCCACCTCGGCTCGGCACAAGCCATAAGTTCTCTGAAAGGTGCAGAGTTCACCACTTGGAAAGGGAGGGACTGCAGCACCAGCAACTTGGACAGGATCACGTTCAGCTTCTGCGCCGTTGGATGAGTGCATACATACTGTTGTCTCTTGGCAATCGCTTTGGTGATAGATTGCTCACGGAATGACTGATGAGGAGTAGGAGGGTGAGGAGCAGGATCATAAGGACCAGCAGATCATGGGAAGGACAGACAGCTCCCTTCAGCTGAGGTGGTGGAGCCTTGACTGCCTGTAACCGGTTGCGTGCCACTGGGTGATGCAGCAGTTGCTGCGGCAAGCTGGACCAGCACATGGGAGCCACAGTTCTCCCAGGCCACTTTATGGTGACGCTGCATATGTTGACGCAGGGCCGTGGTGCCAACATTGGCACCCTGGCCACGCTTCACCTTCTGCCTACAGATTCTACATATGGACATGTTTACCTCCGGCAGCTTAGCAAAAAACTGCCACACCGCCGAGTAGGTGATTTTACCCCCAACACTACGCACTGACTGACTGCTACCGCCGCTGCCTCAGTGTACCCGTGCACCCCTACTTCCTGGGCAGGTAGGCTCCTGCAAAGTGCATGGTCTACGCCAGGCACGTTTGGCTTCCGACCTCCCACTGCTACCACTCTGCTGACTCCCGTCCATGCTAGCGACTTGCTGGCTCACGGGCAAGCTGCCACCCTCTTCTCCCGATGATGATGAAGCCCCTTCGTCACCTGGCTCCCAAGTGCGATCAGCAACATCTTCATCATTGAGTACTGTCTGCACGTCACTGATGTCCTCAACCGTCTCTGGGTCAGGAGCCTGACTGCTCGCAACACCAGCTCCTACACCACTGTCCTCATCACTACTTGCCCGCCTACCGGAGGAAGTGTTGGATGTCTCCTCCAGAGCTTGGCTGGACAGTAGTTGCTGACTCCTCCTCTAGTAGCTCGTCCGCGCTGAAAAGTGAAGCCAAGCCTACGGCATATATAATACTTCTCGCGCTGAGGGAACAGAAAATGACAGAGGCAAGTTGGGGACAGTTGAAGGCATAAGGCCTGCTCTCAGTCCATGCCAACGAAGCATCATGTCAGAGGAACCTACTTTTGGCTGGGGGTGTCTGATGTCACTTGGGACGAAGTGGATGACCATTCAAGAACCGCTGGGTTGCTGGTCAAGACACGACCGCTAGACACCTGGGAGCATAGGCCTCTCGCTGCGACCCCTGCTGCCATGGCCCCTTACTCTGCTGCGACCTCTGCCTGCACCAGAAACATTTAGGCCTCTGCCACCCCCCTGTGAAGGGCCTGGCACTTCTCTATCTGACATACTGTTAGATCAAATAAATAAATAAAAAGGAAATTAAAACACTTTGTAATTTTCTCACTTCAGCACACAACAGCTAATAAGCCCTTTTTTTACCACTAATACACACCAAAAAGGGCTGTAAGTTTCTCACTTCACCACACAACGGCAAATACTTTTTTGTGCCACTAATACATGCCAAAAAGGGCTTTAGAACAGATAACTGCACCGCTGAACGGCAAATAAATTTTTCTTTTCCCACTAATACACTTCACAAAAGGCTTTAGAACAGATAACTGTACTGCTGATCGCAAATATATTTTTCCTTTTTCGACTAATACACGCCACAAGAGGCTTTAGAACAGATAACTGCACCGCTGATCGGCAAATATATTTTTTCTTTTTCCACTAAAACAAGCCACAAAAGGCTTTAGAACGAATAACTGCACTGCTGACCGGCAAATATATTTTTTCTTTTTCCACTAATACACGGCACAAAAGGCTTTAGAACAGATAACTGCACTGCTTATCGGAAAATATATATTTTCTTTTTCCACTAATACACGCCACAAAAGGCTTTAGAACAGATAACTGCACTGCTGAATGGAAAATAATTTTTTTCTTTTTCCACTAATACACGCCACAAAAGGCTTTAGAACAGGTAATTGCACCGCTGAACGGCAAATATATTTTACTTTTGCCACTAATACACGACAAAAAGGGCTGTAATTTTAGCACTTCACCACACAACGGCTAATAAGCCCTTTTTTCCCACTAATACAAGCCAAAAAATGCTTTAGAACATATAACTGCACCACACAAGGGCAAATAAGACATATAAATATTTCCTTGTAATAAACCCTGTTAATGCCTGTTTCAAACAGCACTTGCACCCTAATAAGAATGGTTTGCTGGAATTACAGAGCTGTATAATAGCAATTTGGATCCTCAGTCAGTGCAGCAAGGTGTAATAGGATTGTTGCTATTACCCAGGCTGTAACCTCCCCTATTTAACCCTGTTCAACATAAATGCTGTGAAATGATTCTTCCCTATCCTTTCCCTACTGTGACGGTAACGTACACTACACACAGGGGGAGGATAGTGACCACTGCGCTCCACCCTCACCCCTGGCCCTGCCTACTTGCCTCACAAGTCCTAATGACAGGGGACAACTAGACGGCAGTCCCTAACTTAGGATACGTGCTGGGAAGACAGACAAGACAAATAACGGAACGTGAACGGACCGGGTCAATACCTAGAGAGCTACGCAGTACTAAGGAATGAGTAGAGAATATTCAGGAAAAGCCGAGGTCAAATACCAGGAGAGAAACAAAGTACAACAGGAGTCCGCAAAGAATCGTCAGGTGGAAGCCGGAGAGATGCGCAGTACAGAAGGAGCAGGCAGAGAATCGTCAGGGAACACAGGATCAGGTAAGTATGCAGGAACAAAACAATCACCAGATAACTAAAAATTAACAGGCAACCTGTGGCCAGCAGGCTACCTGTATTTATAGTGGGGAGTGAGGGTCATGTGACGTGGCCAGCATCACATGACCGACAGACCGACCAGTCGAGCACCGAGTGATCAGCTCGGCGCTCAAGGCAGACCTAGGAGCAGGGAGCCTCCCAGCTAGCAAAGCTGCCCTGGGAACAAGGTCAAACACAGATCCTTGCTCCCGAAGCTAAGCAGCAGATCTGCGGCTGATGGGAGACCGAGTGCGCCTTCGGCACCCCGTTACACCTACACCTTGAATAATCTTTACCTGCACTTGTAAATTTTTTTTTAGCACAATTAAGTTTTTTCTAAGTCTACTTTCACAATCGCGTTTTGGCTTTCCGTTTGTGAGATCCGTTCAGGGCTCTCACAAGCGGTCCAAAACGGATCAGTTTGCATTCTAATGCATTCTGAATAAAAAAGGATCTGCTCAGAATGCATCAGTTGGCATCAGTTCAGTCTCCATTCCGCTTTGGAGACGGACACCAAAACGCTGCTTGCAGCGTTTTGGTGTCCCTCTGATGAAACTGAGCCAAACAGATCACACAATCTGGCACAATAGAAAATGGATCTGTCTACAATTGACTTTCAATGGTGTTTAAGACGGATCCGTCTTGGCTATGTTAAAGATAATACAAACTGATCCGTTCTGAACGGATTCAAATGGTATTATTATTTGAACGGATCCGTCCATGATGGATTCTCACAAAACGTGAGTGTGAAAGTAGCCTAACACTGTCCCTAGCGCCTGCTGACATCTCTTCCTGCACTAAGTACATTGGTAAATGACAGAATCTACGATGGGTTAAGCTATTAATAGGGCTGTGACATCACAGGGCTGGCTGCTGATTGGCTGCATGCATGGCATTATGGGTGATCCCATCTTCCCAGAGTTCCTTTTTTCATGTCCTCACACATGCAGCAGCTATTTTAAGAAAAAATGAGATTCGTTACCATGAAGCGCGAGGAAATTTGGCTTCGGTGTGAATCAAATTTTTCCTGAAATTCGGATCAAATTTCTCTTCGTCAGCTTCGATTTGCTTATCTCTAATAATAATAATAAAAAATATTATAATGGTGCTACACCCCCATCTTTGTACCGAAAGACCTAGTACAAATAATCGACGGCTAATTGACCAGAGGTGTACTATTGATCGACGAAACTCTCTGGCATTATACCACTGCGGAATTTTCATCAGAAAGGCCAGGATCCATTGGCCCAAGCAGTGACGCTAAAACTATTCACAGAGCCGTCTTCAACCTCCCGATTAAACAGTGCTGCACTAACAAAGGCACATCCGGGGAGTGAGAACACCTCAAGGTCTTGATGAAAACTTTGGCCGATTATAAGGTAAAGAAATCTCCTACTTGCAAGTAATATAGTAGCGGGACGCCGCTACCACTCTGTTCCGGCGGGACGCCGCTGTAACCAGGTGTGGGACATTGGTCTTGGTCTCGATAATAAGTGGAATATATTTTATCGAACATCCAGTGACATTTCTTAGGCTGCTCATAACCATTGAACCGATTATTTTGTGGCGTATTATCGAAGAATATTGAATATTTTGCTTCTTACAATATTGAATATCTAGTCTGTTTTTTATCCTACATCCAACTAGCTTGTAATCAGCTACCACCACTACATGGAATATTGCTATTGACTGTTTATTGTTGTGGATTGAACACCCAATTGCTTATTGTTAATAGACAACATAAGGTGGATTGGTGTCCATGATAACAGTATAATAAATTGTGGATTTATCTGTTTTAGCATTAAATAAAAGCTTAGATTTGCTCAAACCACATGGTCGCGGTTTCTTTTGAGTGCCCTGTTCCCATATATTATAAAAAATAATAATAGGTTTAAAAAACGTAGCTCCTTATTTTTCTGAATACAGCTTGTTCACTCTGAAACTTATACCAATTGACAAACTCATCTTGAAGATCGTTTCATATATGAATGTGTATAGAAGTATACTACCACAAAAGAGTTGAATAAATCTTGAAATTTGGAAAACCCTTTGACCCATTCCCATCACAATATATCCCCAAGATTATCAATGTCCTCTCCTTCAGCATTACTATTAAAGGGAACCTGTCATGTTGAACATGGTATCTGAGCCTCATGCACCAATACTGTATATAGGGCAGGAAACACTGAGCAGATGTATAGTTCTGTTGGGAAATATTCAGTATATCTTGTATTCAATTAGTTTAATGTCAGGCTCATTCTGGTGGTCCTATCACTTCCCTCTATGACTGTGTAATCTGCCACTTATCCCCTCTCTCGCCAGGTCTAAAAAAAGGTGACGCGCTTAGGGCAGGGAAGGGTACGTGCCAGTACCAGTAGGCCTGTCTCTTTTATCATTTTCTACATCTATTTTAGATGTAGAAAATGTTCTAAATCTACACCAGCAAGGAAGCGGGTGTAGATTTAGATTGGCGGTGGATGCGTCTACATAACTTTAGCGGATCCACCGCCGGCACAGGGGTTTTATGACCCCCTAAATATTTATTTGCTCAGCTCTTCTGCTCTATAACATGCTGACTGCAGATTACGCTGCATTTTCCTGGTGGCGGTAACCTTCTAATCCTTTTCTCAAAACATTGACATATTTCTATGCTAGTCTGTTTAAATAACCGTAGGGAGATAATGGTCAGTCTTAATAACCAACAAATGGGTACCCAATTCTAAATACAAGAAAAACTAAATTAGTGGGTGACCTCAATTAAAACTTAACTTTTAATATATTATTAAAATAATATACCCAAAAGGAAGCGGAAGGCCGCCCACCCACCAAGCTGACCCTAAACAGGACGATCCCACTGCGTATCTCCTTCCTCCTAGTGTAACCCTTAATATAGGGATATTAAGGGTTACACTAGGAGGATGGAGACATGCAGTGGGATCGCCCTGTTTAGGGGGAGCTTGTTGATCCCTAGCGTAAAGGATCATTAGAGGAGGGCTTACTAGGAGGAAGAGACCCAGTTTTCCCTTCCCTTCCCTATTCTACCCCGCCTCCTCTCTATGTCCCCTGGTACTAATATAGCAATACTGTATTTATTCACCACTGAGTGACTTTTGATAAGTGTGTTACACCCTGGTGGGTGGCCTTCCACTTCCTTTTGGGTATATTATTTTAATAATGTATTAAAAGTTACGTTTTAATTGAGGTCGCCCACTAATTTAGTTTTTCTTATGCTATTCTGTTACCTGACCCTGGTCCTCACCCAGTTGGCTTCTTCTGCAACCATAGATCTCACCCAAACTTAGTTAGGGAATCACTCACTTGTAGCATATGTTACCTACTGTGTGATGGGAAATGCAGGAGCATCTTTCAGAAAAAGACATGAGTTTGGTACTACCTTTTCAAGCTATACTGAATTTAAGTTCAAGCGCAGCTGCTGTAGTAGATAAAAACATCCCAGCAGAGAAATAAAGGAAACATTGAATGGAATTTAGGTATCTTTAGCTTAAACAAATGGTAAAATGATGCCATCAGAAGTCTTTGTAAATGAAAGCTACAACATAAAGTCTTTGTCACCCAATTGATACCGGACAGAAATAATCTCGAAAAAAACCGACCCACAAGGAGCCATAAATGTCGCCAAAAAATGGACCATGGCTTTCACAATTATGAAAACCGAAAAGCTTTATTAATGATATATAATACTGTATAATAAATACATACATGATAAAAGGCAGCACAAAGGTGGTACACACAGATGAGGAACAGGACCCAAGGAGGGGCCGAGAGGTCAGCACACCAGAAAACAGGGAAGAAATGTAAAAAGTAGATGAAAAACACCAAGGCGCCTCTGGACAATGAGCCCCAAACAAGCTACAATGGAGGCAAATGTGAGGCAATAACACTTGGTGAATAAACAGAATGAGCATACCCTGAATGGTGTGTCGATCTCTCAGCCGCCTCCTGACCCAAGGAATAATGTGTGGAGGAATAATTAAAAACCTAATGGTACCTGCACCAATGGCATTGGAGCTCCAAGTACTGGGGACCAATCAGCGGTGACACGCAAGAATGATGGAGGCAGGGCCGAACCGACGCGGCGGTCACATGACAAGGCACGTGACCGCAATGTCAGAAACGCATCATAGGTCACGCCCATATCAGAAAGGAATGGCCAATAAGTGAAAGGTCTGTGCTATAGGCAATGCGCCGCACAGACCTTTCACTTACCAGTAGGAGGAGCTCCCGGCCGGACACAGACATCGCAGCTCTTCAGGTAAGTATAATGCTTGTATTTGTTGCTAAGTAACCATGGCAGCCAAGACTGCAATAGCGTCTTGGCTGCCATGGTAACCGATCGGAGCCCCAGCGATTTAAACTGGGACTCCGATCGGTACTCTCCGCTGCCACCAATGATGGGGGGGGTGATTATAATTAGGGGGGGGAAGAGGGGAGGCCGCACTGGTCACAATACTTGGAATCCGCACTGGCCGGGCCACCAATGAATATAGAGGGAGGGGGAGGCCGCACTGGTCATATTTAATACTGGGGAGGGAGGGGGAGGCCGCACTGGTCATATTTAATACTGGGAATCCGCACTGGCCACCGATGAATATAGAGGGAGGGGGGCCGCACTGGTTACAATTAATACTGGGGAGGGAGGGGGGGCTCGCACTGGCCACCAATAGGTTAAATACAGCAGGGGGCAGTCATGTACACAGTTCTCAGTATATTCTAACTTGAAGCGTCCCCATCACCATGGGAACGCTTCTGTGTTTAGAATATACTGTCGGATCTGAGTTTTCCGAAGTGAAAAATCAGATCTGAAATAAACAGTTATGCAAACGGATCCGTTCTGAACGGATGCAAGCTTTTGCATTATAGGAGCGGATCCGTCTGTGCAGACACCAGACGGATCCGCTCCTAACGCAAGTGTGAAAGTAGCCTAACTTGGGTTTCCGTGATATGGATTATATATAATAGCTGTATATAATTGTTACTGCACATTGCACTTTACGCCAAGAGTGCGTTTGTTCCGGTGCACTGGCATTTTATTGCCACTGCTCTTCTATATCTACGTCTGCACTGATTATATAATTGTACTGATACACAATGGGGTCGCTTGTGATCATGTGACATGACACTGCAATTTGGTCATGTGGTTGCCCACATGACCACATTGCCATTCTGCTGTCTGTTCTTTATTAGTTTAATGTGTGGAAAATCATGATTTGTATCCCTGGTTAGGCGGTCTCTTATCCCCTGGTCGGCTATGTTCTATCCCTTCTGTATTATATCATACTATACACATTACCTGTGAATGGCTGGAGGGAGATGCATGTCCGCAGTTTTGATATGTTTGTGGAGCTGCGGTCATGTGTTGCATCACGTGACCGCCTCGTCACACTTGCTCCGCCCCCGGTGTTTTGTTCATGTGTTGCCAACTGATCGCGGGCATATGGTGGAGGCAATTGCCATCATCTGTCTCTGACGCTACGGTCATGCGTCTGTCCGCGTGTCCGTCGCGTCATACTCGTTCCGCCCCTGTGTTGATGTGGTCTTGTTGATTTTGCGGCACCGCTGTTGCGTGCTTCGTTGCGTGAAAGCTGTGCCGCACTCGCCACTCCCCCAAGATGACCTCACAAGCCATGGATTGGCCATTCCTTTCTGACATGGGCGTGACCTATGATCCATTTCTGACGTTGCGGTCACGTGCCTTGTCACGTGACCGCCGCGTCGGTTCGGCCCTGCCTCTATCATGCTTGCGTGTCACCGCTGATTGGTCCCCAGTACTTGGAGCTCCAATGCCATTGGTGCAGGTACCATTAGGTTTTTAATTATTCCTCCACACACCTGTGTGGGCACTATAATAGGGGAGGCTTTTGCTCATTATTCTACATCCCCGGAAGAAGCCAGGTTACTGGCGAAACGGCGTTGGGTCAGGAGGCGTCTTGAGAGATCGACACACCATTCAGGGTATGCTCATTCTGTTTATTCACCAAGTCTTATTGCCTCACATTTGCCTCCATTGTAAGTGGTTTGGGGCTCATTGTACATAGGCGCCTTGGTGTTTTTCATCAACTGTACTTTTTACATTTCTTCCCTGTTTTCTGGTGTGCTGACCTCTCGGCCCCTCCTTGGGTCCTGTTCCTCATCTGTGTGTTCCACCTTTGTGCTGCCTTTTATCATGTATGTATTTACTATATATCATTAATAAAGCTTTTCGGTTTTCATAATTGTGAAAGTCATGGTCCATTTTTTGGCGACAACATAAAGACTTTGATGATTGGCCAGGCATGGTAGAAACTGAACAGAAAACAAACAGCTAAAATACTATATCAGGAATAAATATTGAACAGAACAAGCTAGTAGAAGAGGACTGAAAACAGTATAGCTGAATTTACACATGCACAAGTAAATCCAATGTGAAGTGTTAAGCAGCTAACATAACCATAGCATAATAAAAAATAAAAAAAGTAGGTACAAAGGGATGACATTTAAAAGCATCTCTTACTCGCTGATGCAAAAAAGGATTACTTCTCATCTCTCATATCTTCCCTGGCCCACAACCCTAAACAACTTTTTAACACTTTTAAATCCCTTCTCCGTCCCCCAGCACCCCCACCCTCTCCTCTCATCTCAGCTGAGGACTTTGCCACATACTTCAAACAAAAGATAGTCAACATCCGAGAAAGCTTCAGTACACAGTCTCCACAGACCCTCTTCACAACTGCTCGGTCCTCTTCTCCCAAAACCCGCTTCTCCACCATTACAGAAGAAAAACTCTCCACTCTACTCTCCAGATCACATCACACCACCTGTGCACTTGACCCAATCCCATCCCTCCTCATCCCTAACCTCACCACAGTGTTTATCCCAGCCCTATCTCATCTCTTCAACCTATCACTAACCTCTGGTGTCTTCCCCTCTGCTTTTAAACATGCTACGATTACACCCATCCTCAAAAAGCCTTCACTTGACCCATCTTCTTTGTCCAGTTATCGCCCCATATCACTTCGTCCGTATGCCTCAAAGCTACTTGAACAACATGTCCACTCAGAACTGTCCTCTCACCTCTCCTTCTTCTCCCTCTTTGACCGGCTACAATCTGGCTTCCGACCAGTGGCGTACATATAGGGGTCGCAGGGGTCGCAGTTGCGACCGGGCCCGGCACCCCAGGGGGCCCGGCCGCCTGCGGACCCCTGGCCCCTGCGCTAATCTGTCTTGCGGTCAGCCGTCAGCGCCGGGCCCGGGCAGGTGAGAGCACGGCGTCGGCGTCAATCCCGCCAGACCTGTGAACTCCTGCGCAGGTCTCGCGCGCCTGCCTGAACTCACGCAGCAGACGGGACCCGGACGGGAGAGAGACGGAGAGCGAGGACCCAGCACAGTTCACTCCCCCTAGTGCAGCGCGCCGCAGCAGCCGGTAAGTAAGGAAAAAGCCGCACTGACTGGAGTAGTGAGGGGACCCCCCTGGCCCTGGCAGATGACCGGGGGGGTTTGAGCTGGCCGAGTAGTGGGGGCCCTGGCCTGCGATGGGGAGGGGGGGTGCCTGCGATTGGGGAGGGGGGGGGCTGAATTTATTGATGGGATTGGGGTCTGGGCTGATGCTGATCTGAGGGGTCTTTCGGCTAATGATTGATCTGGTGGCTGATGGGGGGGTCTTTGGGCTGATGATCTGGTGGCTGAGTTGGGGGGTCTTTAGGCTGATCTGAGGTCTGATGGGCATGGGGGGCTGATTGGGGGTCTTTGGGCGGATCTGAGGTCTGATGGGGGTTGACTGGGGGTCTGATGGGGTTCTTTGGGCTGATCTGAGGTCTGATGGGGGCTGACTGGGGGTCTGATGGGGGTCTGGGATGATCTGAGGTCTGATGGGGGCTGACTGGGGGTCTTTGGGCTGATCTGAGGTCTGATGGGGGTTGACTGGGGGTCTGATGGGGTCTTTGGGCTGATCTGAGGTCTGATAGGGGTTGACTGGGGGTCTTTGGGCTGGTCTGATGGGGGCTGACTGGGGGTCTTTGGGCTGATCTGAGGTCTGATGGGGGCTGACTGGGGGTCAGATGGGGGTCTTTGGGCTGATCTAAGGTCTGATGGGGGCTGACTGGGCGTCTTCGGGCTGATCTGGGGGCTGACTGGGTGTCTGATGGGGGTCTTTGGGCTGATCTGAGGTCTGATGGGGGCTGACTGGGGGTCTGATGGGGTAGGAAACTAAGATGTCTGTCTGTCTGTCAAACTCTGCAGAGATGAGAGATGGCTGAAAGAAATCATCATGGTGGTCCGGTCTGAATGGAGAAGATGAAGAAAGAGAACATCTACTGTACATCAAAGGAGACGTCACTGGATGTAAGAGGTATGGGCGCGATATATAGGTAGGGCTGTGGCTTGAGGGTGGGCGACTGGGCAGGGACACAGGGGCCCCATAATCTCCTATTGACCGGGGAAGTGCCCCTTCCGAGACCAGGCTCTGGATTGGCCACTGGGGGAGGGGGGGGTCGGGGGCGGTGGGGGGCCCATGGATCAGTTTCGCACAGGGACCCCATGGATTGTGTGTACGCCACTGCTTCCGACCCCACCATTCGACTGAGACTGCCCTTACCAAAGTCACCAATGACCTACTTACAGCCAAAACCAAAAAACATTACTCTGTCCTCCTTCTCCTTGACCTGTCCTCTGCCTTTGACACTGTCGACCACTCCCTTCTGTTTCAAACTCTCTCATCTTTTGGCATCACTGACCTGGCCCTCTCCTGGATCACATCATACCTCTCAGAACGGGCGTTTAGCGTCTCCCACTCTCACACCACCTCCTCGTCTCATTCCCTCTCTGTTGGTGTCCCGCAAGGCTCTGTCCTAGGACCCCTGCTCTTCTCTATCTACACTATTTGCCTAGGACATCTCATAGAGTCCCATGGGTTTCAGTATCACTCTTATGCTGATGACACACAAATCTACCTCTCTGGTCCAGACATCACCACCTTACTATACAGAATCCCACAGTGTCTATCTTCTATATCATCCTTCTTCTCCTCTCACTTTCTAAAACTTAACATGGATAAAACAGAATTCATTATCTTTCCCCCATCCTGCTCAACCCCCCCAACAGACCTATCTATCACGATTAATGGCTGCACACTATTCCCGGTCAACCAAGTCCGCTGCCTTGGAGTGACCTTGGATTCTGCCTTCTCCTTCCGACCGCACATCCAAGCCCTTTCCACCACCTGCCGCCTCCAACTCAAAAACATCTCCCGCATCAGCGCTTTCCTTAACTTTGAATCTGCAAAAATGCTTGTACATGCCCTCATCATCTCCTGTCTAGACTACTGCAACATTCTCCTCTGTGGCCTTTCATCTAGCACTCTCGCACCCTCCCAATCTATCCTCAACTCTGCTGCCCGACTAATCCACCTCTCACCCTGTTACTCCTCTGTCTCTTCCCTCTGACAAGCCCTTCACTGGCTCCCCATTGCCAAGCGAATTCATTTCAAAATACTAACAAATACATGCAAGACCGTCCACAACCTTTCCCCTCCATACATCTCTGAGCTACTTTCCTGATACATCCCGACACGCAATCTCCGATCCTCACAAGACCTCCTTCTCTCCTTTCCTCTTATCACCTCTTCCCACAATCGCCTCCAAGATTTCTCCCATGTATCCCCCACAATCTGGAACTCGCTACCCCAACATATCAGACTCTTACCTACAATGGAATCCTTAAATAGAAACCTGAAAACCTGCCTCTTCAGACAAGCCTACAACCAGTGACCTCTATACCGCCATGACCAACTTCACCCTCACCTACTGTGTCCTTCTCCCATACCATGTAAATTGTAAGCCCTCACGTGCAGGGCCCTCTCTCCTTCTGTACCAGTTTATAACTTGTCTTGTTTATGCTTAGTGTAATTGTCTGTATTATGTATGTATACCCATTTTTATATGTACAACGCTATGGAATGAATGGCGCTTTAATAATAAAAAATAATAAATAATAATAATCTATTTTATATAATTATCTTGGTTACAAACATTATTTACATTACTTTATTCTACTTTACATTATTATCATCATTATTATTATCATACTACATTTTGAGAAATGGCAAATTACCCATTATGATGAAAACAGTGTGTGGATTGTAGTTAAGAACCTGGTTGAATGTATGAAACTTACTCAAAATAAAATAGAAACTAAAGAAACTACAATCAGAGTTAGTTATAATACTACAGACTGTGTACTCTCTTTTTTCACTTATGACTAGTGTTGGTCAAGCACTAAAATGCTTGTGTGCTCTGGTGCTCGAGTAGAACACTTGCCGATTCTCGGGTGCTCTACAGAGCACCCAAGCACAATGGAAGAACCTGGGCATTAAACCAGGCACCCCCTGCTCTGAAGAGGGGAGGGTGTCGGACTCTAGTTCGGCTTAGGAGTCCTTGCTCTGACTCCATATATAGCTATGTCCATATATGGAGTCAGTGCTTGGGGATACCCAGTGTATTTAAATCTAATTTAGCCCTTATTTCTGAAAAGTTTCTGGTGGGATTCGAACTCACAACCTTCTACATTACAGCCAAGAATCTTATGCACTACACTATAGAGCTGCATGGCCAGGTACTAAAAAAATAAAAATAAAAATAAAAATAAAATATGAGATTTATGCTGTATAGGAATACTTACTACTAGAAGGTTATGAGTTTGAATCCCGTCAAAAATAGAGCCTAAATTTAATTTTAGCCATAATATATTTACATATATTATTATATATTAGGAATATATAATATATTATAATATATTATGGCTAAAACATTAGTAGTAGTTTCCCATATATTATGCATTCATATATATCAGAAGTATGATTATAAATACACTGCTCAAAAAAATAAAGGGAACACTTAAACAACACAATGTAACTCCAAGTCAATCACACTTCTGTGAAATCAAACGGTCCACTTAGGAAGCAACACTGAGTGACAATCAATTTCACATGCTGTTGTGCAAATGGGATAAACAACAGGTGGAAATTATAGGCAATTAGCAAGACACCCCCAATAAAGGAGTGGTTCAGCAGGTGGCGACCACAGATCACTTCTCAGTTCCTATGCTTCCTGGCTGATGTTTTGGTCTCTTTTGAATGCTGGCGGTGCTTTCACTCTAGTGGTAGCATGAGACGGAGTCTACAACCCACACAAGTGGCTCAGGTAGTGCAGCTTATCCAGGATGGCACATCAATGCGAGCTGTGGCAAGAAGGTTTGCTGTGTCTGTCAGCGTAGTGTCCAGAGCATGGAGGCGCTACCAGGAGACAGGCCAGTACATCAGGAGACGTGGAGGAGGCCATAGGAGGACAACAACCCAGCAGCAGGACCGCTACCTCCGCCTTTGTGCAAGGAGGAACAGGAGCACTGCCAGAGCCCTGCAAAATGACCTCCAGCAGGCCACAAATGTGCATGTGTCTGCTCAAACGGTCAGAAACAGACTCCATGAGGGTGATATGAGGGCCCGACGTCCAGCCCAACACCGTGCAGGACGTTTGGCATTTGCCAGAGAACACCAAGATTGGCAAATTCGCCACTGGCGCCCTGTGCTCTTCACAGATGAAAGCAGGTTCACACTGAGCACATGTGACAGATGTGACAGAGTCTGGAGACGCCGTGGAGAACGTTCTGCTGCCTGCAACATCCTCCAGCATGACCGGTTTGGCATTGGGTCAGTAATGGTGTGGGGTGGCATTTCTTTGGAGGGCCGCACAGCCCTCCATGTGCTCGCCAGAGGTAGCCTGACTGCCATTAGGTACCGAGATGAGATCCTCAGACCCCTTGTGAGACCATATTCTGGTGCGGTTGGCCCTGGGTTACTCCTAATGCAAGACAATGCTAGACCTCATGTGGCTGGAGTGTGTCAGCAGTTCCTGCAAGACAAAGGCATTGATGCTATGGACTGGCCCGCCTGTTCCCCAGACCTGAATCCAATTGAGCACATCTGGGACATCATGTCTCGCTCTATCCACAAACGTCACGTTGCACCACAGACTGTCCAGGAGTTGGCAGATGCTTTAGTCCAGGTCTGGGAGGAGATCCCTCAGGAGACCATCCGCCACCTCATCAGGAGCATGCACAGGCGTTGTAGGGAGGTCATACAGGCACGTGGAGGCCACACACACTACTGAGCCTCAATCAGGATCATCCTGTAGTGTGTTTTTCCATTTAATTTTGAGTGTGACTCCAAATGCAGACCTCCATGGGTTGAAAAATTTGATTTCCATTTTTTTATTTTTGTGTGATTTTGTTGTCAGCACATTCAACTATGTAAAGAACAAAGTATTTCAGAAGAATATTTAATTAATTCAGATCTAGGATGTGTTATTTTTGTGTTCCCTTTATTTTTTTGAGCAGTGTATATATATATATATATATATATATATATATATATATATATTTTTTTTTTTGTAATTACACATTTTTTACAATTACTAAAAAAATAAAAATATATAAATTTAATTTAGCCTCTGTTTCTGAAATGTTTCTGCCGGGATTTGAACTTCTACTGCCAAGAAACTTAACCACTACCGCTACACTATAAGTATTCCTATACAGCAGAAGTCTCATATTTTTTTTTTGTAACTGGCCATGCAGCTCTATAGTGTAGTGGTTAACATTCTTGGCTGTAATGTAGAAGGTTGTGAGTTCAAATCCTACCAGAAACTTTTCAGAAATAGAGGCTAAATTAGATTTAAATACACTGACTCGAGCATGCTCGCCCAATACTACTTATGACATTTATTGCTATTGAACAAATTGTAAAAGATATAAAGTCCTTTGGGAAAAAACAGCTATCAGTTCATAACTACAAAGCTCAAACGTTACAGAGTTCTCCTATCGAATTAAAGTGTACTTTTTATGTTGAAATCCGTCATGTGGGTTTACATGAAAGTTTGCACTATAGTTGAATATCATATATCTTGTAAGTGGCATCATTAGCAGTTTTCCCTTCGCAGGCTCTATCTATAATCTCAGTTGTCCCTAAACAATTGGTGGAGACTAATTGGTATCTAGTCTCCAATACACTGCACGTGGAAAAAACAGGAGATTATGTTCCCAAAATCTCTCACTCACTCAAAACCAGCAACTGTAACAGGCAGGGCATATCAGTGGTAATAAGTCAGAGCAACTGGATTTCAGTTTTTTTCTTGAAGACGTTTCACTAGTCATCTGACTGGCTTTCTCCCACATTAAATAATGGTGACTCATACTTCAGACATGGAAATAAGACGTTGATTGCATTTGCATGACTGAAGCTATTCGGTGTGGTTAAACTGCCTCGGGAGAGGTATTAGAACCACATTGTAAGTGGCAGACAATTGGTATAGCACCCCTCCACCTCTTATCAAGCTTTGTGTCTCCAACTTAGTCCAATATACCATTGCCTTTAGCTGTTTTGCTGCAAAGCCTTGCCAAGCCCCTATTTAAACTATGCATGAAACGCAACAGAGCAATCATGTGGCTACAATCCATATATCAAAGTAAGCATAGATTCACTACTCAGGACCACGAGGTACATCAAAGTGCCGTCGTTCATTTATTCAGTCATCAGACATAATTCCAAATTTCCAATACAGCATATTGAGAATGCTGACACACGCATGAGTAAGGGGGTGTGTCCCTAAAACATCACATGGATGGGCAGGAAAGTCAGTGTTCTCAATATGCTGTATTGAAAATTTGGAGACATGTACTTCGTGGTCATGAGTAATGAATCTATCGTCACTTTGATATATGAATTGTAGCCAAGTGATTGCTGTGCCATGTTCGATACATAGTTTCTCCAACTTAACAGAAATAGCCTCTTTCATACCTCTTTTGAACCATAACTCCTCTAAGATGCCAATAGTACTGACTACAGGTTTTGGCTCTTCTGTGCTGGGGCATACATAGTTTTTTCCCCAATGTACAATTCTTGGCACTCCTCATTGCACTGAACTGTATCTACAATATTGTTCTTTTTGTGCTTTGGCTTAGGGTCTTTGGTGGAACCAGTTGCTGCTTCAGTGTGTTGCCAAGTTTGAAGCCAAAAGGGATGCTGTGTTCATTAAAAATTATTTTTTTCCCATACACACACTATGAATGGAAGAACCAAGTTCTTCAATCTGCCCTACTTCGCACCCTCACTGGCAGTCTTGACATTCTATTTTCTTTTTCTTCTTTTCATCCCTTTGTGCATCTAATGTAGCCCCTATTAAAATGACATAATGATAATTAATACTTTATATGCACTATATACAAACGCTCTATTCTTAAAAATCCTTTTTGCAAATAAATAAATAAAATATAACATGACTGTTGTAGCGCTCGATAAAATATGGTGATGACGTTTCTTTTTTATTGATTTCAAGTCGGTTTTTCAACAGCATTATTCAAGAATGCCTTTTCATCGTGATAAAAATAAACCATTATACAGTATGTAACAAGAATCCTGGAATGGTTGGAATAAGTTTGAGATGATTTTTTTTTTACAATAAAAAAATCAGTGTTTCTCAACTTTTTGACTTTTCAATAAATACTACGTTTATAAATAAAATAACCTTCAATGATCACATCTGGCTGAGCGATGGGATTGGATAATTATATGAAAGGTGTTCACAATAATCAAGCTATTGAGTGCGATGCCATACAGCTTTATTGAGGTACACTATAGAAGCAAAATACACTGAAATAAATATATAACTGC
This sequence comes from Bufo bufo, assembly GCF_905171765.1. Taxonomy (NCBI): domain Eukaryota; kingdom Metazoa; phylum Chordata; class Amphibia; order Anura; family Bufonidae; genus Bufo; species Bufo bufo. The sequence continues at coordinate 428,885,231 of NC_053391.1, read as the reverse complement.
AAGCACATTATTCAGCCACAATGATGAGAACAGGTAATATCCTCTGACAGACAATTCAATATCTTAATGGATTCCAGTAACATCACTAAACACTTATAAAAGAAAAACTCAGGCAGATTTAAATTGCACTAGAAGAATTTTTTTTCCTTCTTTCGCTTACACTCAGAGTAGGAAAACATCACATTCTTAACACATACACTAAAGTAGTTAATATCTTAGATGAGGAATACTTTCAGTTGTTTGACCCACAGTACATCTATTTTACTATAAGATTAAATCATATTTCATTAAACACACACTGCTGTTTAAAAATATATATCATTAGTCCTGCAATATTAGTTAAATATTGGTATGGGTAGCGAGTGTGGACCCATTGTGCAAAACCAACTGGTTTGGCTATGGGCTAGCCCTGATACCATCATTCTGGCATCCCCCTGGTTTTTAACCTTTAACCTCTATATGTGGATCTGGACTTTGCTGCAGGGGAGCCAACAGGGTGCTACCTTTCAGAATAGTCCTAGTGTGGTTGGCTACTGACCCACAGGTATCAGAGACATTAGTATGCGGCATGGAGGGATTAGGCAATACACATAGTGAGGAAGGAGGCAGAGTTCATGTGAATCTTGAAAACTATCCTAAGGTCAGGGAAGATGGCAAATGACCAGTATGGTAAACAGGCACAGATCAGGTGAGGCAGCAGAGGGTCAGGATCCAGGAATCAATCAAAGGTCAGTGTATAGGCAGACAAACAGATTATAACTATTATACATGCTCTAGGAGGCTAGAGGGACCTGGCACGATTTATGGAGACTAATTGCTCAGGCAAATAAGTGAGGCCAGCAGTATAGCTATATAGGAGAGTTGATTAGCTCATTAGTCAAGTAGCTGAGCACAGAATAAAAAAGGAAATTTACCCCTTCTGCAGGCAAAGGTTTCTCTAAAACACATAGGAAAAGGCCTTGCAGCTAGACTGTGGCCTGCAATGTGAGATACAGGAGTCTAGTGGCAGAAGCTAAGTGAGAGATGTGATGCCCCTGCCCACTTTGGATACCAGGACAGCAATGGGCATGGAGAGCCACCATAATGAATATGTACCATATATTACATCATGTTACTATTAGTAATATCCTCTTGGTTAAAAGACCACTCCCCCTGCCTTAGCTGATGACAGCTTTGAAAATCAGCTAGGCAATTTTCCTTCCCTCTTATGTGAAGCGCAGAGATATGGATGAGTTTTCCCTCTATCTTCCTGAACAAGATGTTTGCTACCATCATGAGAGAACTCGACCTCGTTTCCCTTTGATGGTTTATGTAACATCCGTTGTCTGATTGCCCAACATGACCCTTATATAACCCGAACACAACAAAAGCATGGTGGATTGCAAAGCTAGTCTCACAGCTAGTAATAACTCCTTTCCGTTTGAAAAAAAGGTATTTTGAATTGGTACCCATTGACCTTAAATCATCTGTCCCAGGACACGAGCCCCCGACCCCCAAGGGCTGGTATCTATAGTGAGAACCATTTGATCGGGTTATCTCCGGGGAATGCTTTGTGCCCAGTTTAATTTGTTCTGCCGCCATAATAGATTATTTAGCATCCTGTCTGTTATCTGTAACCTGGACTCCAGGTATCTCCCACTCTTTCTCAGTATTACCAGATTTTCTGCTTGGAGCTGGCGACAGTGGAACTAACATTGCTTTTAAAAAAAGTTAGTCTCGGCGAGGATATTAATTTGTATTTGAGTGAATTGAAGTATCCGTAGTGGACTTCGATCCGAATTTCAGGGAAAATTTTATTTGCTGCGAATCTGAATTTCCTCGTGCTTTGTTGTAATAATCAATTATGCCTGAAATAGCGGTAAAAAAAATCAAACTCATCTTATCCATTTGAGGCCACAGCACCCATCTTAATTGAGGATCCTGTGCAAAATCTCATGCGTGGTGATGTGTGACGCGATGTGACAAGATGTCGCGCGAGATCTTCAACCAAGACCTCTTTGCGCTCAAATTGATAAGGTGAGTATTATCAGATGCCGCAGTCAGCCATGAAAACCACATCTGAGGGGTTCAATGAGTGGGGCACCACAATCACCGTTCCCAGACATTGCGTCCAAAGAGGCCACAGCACCCATCTTAATTGAGGATCCTGTGCAAAATCTCATGCGTGGTGATGTGTGACGCGATGTGACAAGATGTCGCGCGAGATCTTCAACCAAGACCTCTTTGCGCTCAAATTGATAAGGTGAGTATTATCAGATGCCGCAGTCAGCCATGAAAACCACATCTGAGGGGTTCAATGAGTGGGGCACCACAATCACCGTTCCCAGACATTGCGTCCACTACTTCCAAAGAAATGTGCTATGTGACAAAATAATTAGTCACAAAGCGAATTTCTTTGTGAAATTTCTGCTTTTACTTTAAATTCTGGGGGCCAGGGGGCGGAGCTTGCCAATGGCCGAGTGAGCAGTGCGCATTAAGAGCTCCTGACCATCTCCGGCAGTTTTTCAGACTACAGGTCACAAGCGACTCACCTTCCATCATGAAGAACAGAGGGAAAAGAACCTCGTCCACACCAGTACCGGTGGACCGAAAATCAGGCGCCATGGAGCGATATCTAGCGTCCAGCTCCCAGCCGGCAAGTGGCGCCAAGACAGCCATGAGACCCAAGATGGCGGACGCACCTCATGGTGAGAAAACAGCGGCGGCCGCCGCAGCATCCCCTGACCCCAGCCGATCACCGCCTGGCACACCGAGCACACGGTCATATGCAGGGGCAGTTCGCAGTCCGTCCTCGGCGGCTCCTTCCTCGCCTGCCATGACAGAGAGCAGGCTCTCCTCACCCAGCTCCTCACCGCAGTCCCACCGCTCACCAAGCTGCCAGGGGGCTGACATGCAGGCGATACCGTCCCCACAAGAGGAGGAATGGGACTGGAAAGTCCATCTCAAAGCTCTGCCCACAAAGCATGAGCTTAATGATCTTTTTATTAAACTTGAAGCCTCACACAAGCAAGATATTGCTGGCTTACATACAGATATAAAGCAAGTAGGCCACAGAGTGGAGGATGTGGAAGCTATCCAAGAACAGACCCTCCAGACGCTGGAGTCTCACCAACAGATCCTGCAAGATCACACAGGCCAGATCCAAGACATACTAAGTCACCTTGATGACATAGAAAACAGAAATAGGAGAAATAATCTCCGCATAAGGGGAGTCCCAGAATCTGTTCTCCCACAGGACCTGGATCACTGGGCCCAAGATCTATTTGCCAAGTTACTTAACAGAAGCCCAGATGCTCTGGTCGAAATTGACAGGATTCACAGAACCCTGGGTCCGAAACTTGCAGATCCAGCTCGCACACGTGATATAGTGTGCAGAATTCATTTTTACAAAGAGAAGGAAGAGATCCTTAAAGCCTCAAGAAATATGATGCCAAGTCTTCCGGATTACCCCGGAGTACTCATTTTGCCAGATTTAGCTAGGCGTACACTTATGTTGAGGAAAGCTCTCAAACCTTTATTGATCCTCCTTAAGGACAATGATATTATATACCGCTGGGGCTACCCCTTCGAGCTCTTCGCCAGAAAAGATGGGAAGTCCGCCACTTTCAAGTCCATCACTGACCTCCAGAAGATATTGGACGTTTTCAATTTACCATCTGTCAACCTTCCAGATTGGCCCAGACAAAAAGAATTGGTTCCTGTGCCGCGCAGAGACCCCTGGCAGACGGCGCTCCCAAAACAGCAGAGGCCACCTAGAAGATCTCGTTCACCTAAAGACTGAACTGTCTAGTTATTGTGAGGTTCCAGCCTCTAGTTGCAATCTGTTTTTCTTTCCAAGGAAGCCGAATTACATAGGCTCTTTAGAATGCTTCTAACATAATACTAAATGTTCTCACAGTTTAATTGTGACCTGTTATACCCACTTATCTCATTGCTTACCCGGAGACAAGTCAGGCAGCTGTAGCGCCCTTGTCTTCTCTTACCCCCACTAGGTTCTACAGCACCTATTGAGTGTTGTATATGACGAATAGTCATAACTTAGTGACCGTTGAACCGATTGTTTGGTTCCTATTACCCTTCAGAACATTATTGTCTGTTCACTGAAACCTAAGCGTTTCCTAATTGTATTATCTGTTTGTCTTACGTCTTCCCCTTACTTTCCCCCTTGTGTGTAGTCTTTCCTTGCATCCTTAACCTTTACTCCTTTCATTCATCATGGCGGGATTGTTATCGTTTAGCTCCTTTAATGCCAGGGGCCTCAACAAGCCTGAGAAACGCAGTCAAATTTTATACCGGTTTCATAAAAAAAGGATCATGATAGCGATGATTCAGGAGACTCATTTCAAAACCTCATCCATCCCAAATTGCAGGAATAGGTACTACCACACCTGGTTCCATAGTTCACACCCAGATAAAAAAGCAGGTGGAGTCTCCATAGCTTTCCACAAAGCCTTCCAGGCCAAGGTCTTGGCCTCTGACATTGACACTAAGGGGCGCTATATATTTCTTAAGCTTGCATTTAATGATCAAGTATTTACTGTAGCTAATTTGTACTTCCCTAATCAGGGCCAAGCCTCCTTTGGAACCAAGATGTTGAGAAGACTTGCTGGCTTCGCTGAGGGCTCACGTATTATTTTAGGAGGTGACCTCAACATGACCATGAACCCAGAGCTTGATTCTTCGGTGGGTAAGTCCACGATCTCTCCCACGTCGTTACGTAAGTTCAGAACAGCACTCACATCCCTCAGGTTGGTTGATCTTTGGACGGTCTTGCATCCGGGTGTCAGAGATTACAGTTACTACTCTGCAGCACACAACACATACAGCAGACTAGACCATCTCTTCGTATCGCAGAGCTTCTTGGATCTTGATCCCCGATGCTCGATCGATTCTATGATATGGTCGGATCATGCGCCGGTATTTGGATTATTGTCTCCAATTCATACATCTCCTCGCTCATTTACTTGGAGATTAAACGATAATTTACTAAATGATGCGGTTTGCTCGGCAGCTATAAAAACAGCCATTGCTGATTTTGTTGCTGACCATCGATCGGATACCACTGCTTCTCCTCTAAAATGGGAAGCACTCAAATGTGTGGTAAGAGGCGTGTTTCTGTCCCATGGGTCTCGACTTAAAAGAGAAAGGACGCATAAGTTAACCGCTCTTTTTAAAGAACTTGAGGCCAAAGAGTCCATTAATAAAACCTCTGCGTCAGATTCCCTTAAAGCTGAACTTTCCTCCATTAGACAACAGATATTAAAAATTCTAGACCAGAAATCTCTTTGTATGAGAGATAAAATTAAACGAGGTTACTACGAGTTTGGGGACAAATGTGGAAAATGGCTGGCGAAAGCTTTGCATCCACGTATTCCGCTCACACATATACCCTCATTGAGCATAGGCTCGAGGGGTCAGATACATGCACCGCTTGAAATTGCTAGTGAGTTCCGGTCATATTACTCAGATCTATATAATTTAGATCACACACATACATCTGACCCGAGATCGTCATCCCAAAACATACAAAATTATCTATCCCAATTTGGCCCCCCGAATATACCGAATGATGCATCTACTGGTATGGAGGAGGATTTTTCTTCATCAGAGCTCTTGCATGTCATTAAGGACCTCAAAAATGGGAAGAGTCCCGGCCCTGATGGGTTGTCTGCACGTTTCTATAAATACTTCACAGAAGATCTGGCCCCCATTCTCTTAGATGCATTTAATTCTATATCAGCCACATGCCCCTTTCCATCTCAAACCTTACAGGCCCATATTACAGTCATCCCCAAACCAGACAAGGACCATTCCCTTTGCTCCAAGTATAGGCCCATTTCCCTTCTTAATATCGACCTGAAATTATTTGCTAAAATTCTAGCCTTAAGATTACATCCCCACATACCAAAATGTACCTATAGAGAACAGGTGGGATTTGTCCCAGGACGAGAGGCCCGTGACAACACCATCAAATCCATAAGTCTGATATCTAAAGCTAAACAACTAAAGATTCCCATGTGCCTTCTCTCAGTAGATGCGGAGAAGGCATTCGACAGGGTCAGTTGGCACATCCTAGAAAGGACTCTGATTCATATTGGGATTGGTCCCAGGATGATAAATAGAATCATGGCCTTGTATTCTGGCCCTACCGCGCGGGTTCGTGTCAATGGTGTCCTGTCGGATTCCTTCCCTATCTCAAACGGAACACGGCAGGGATGTCCTCTCTCGCCGTTTCTTTATATTCTTGTTATGGAATCTCTAGCGAATGCTCTGAGAGCCAATTATGCAATTAGAGGCCTTCACATCGGCAATATAGAACATAAACTATCACTGTTTGCAGACGATCTCTTGATGTACTTAACAAACCCTAGAATCGGCCTTCCCTCAGTACTAAAGGAATTTCAGATTTTTGGGAAGTTATCCAACTTCAAGGTCAATGTCCAGAAGTCTGAACTTTTAAATATTTCTCTCCCTTCTCGAGATGTCACTGCACTCAGAGATTCATTCGCTTTTAAATGGGCCTCAAGTAAGCTTAAACACTTGGGAACTTACATCTCTTCTGACACTTCCCACCTGTTCAAACTCAACTTCCTCCCTATACTTCACACCATTGAAAATAACTTACAAGCTTGGTCAGCTTTAAATATTTCATGGTTTGGCAGAATAAACACCTTAAAAATGGACGTTCTACCCAGACTTCTTTATTTATTCCAGACAATCCCCTGTCGGATCCCGGCCTCTTACTTCACACGTTTGAGGAAACTCACTTCTCGCTTTATATGGGGTAGATCCAAAGCCAGGTTGAGCTACAATCTTATGATCAAGTCCAAGGAACACGGAGGCACGGGTTTGCCTAACTTCCTATCATACTACAGAGCAGCGGTCGCCAACTGCGTGATTGACCTTACCCATAATCTTGAGGGGAAACTTTGGGTTGAATTAGAACACACTCTAGCCCCTGGTCTTATCCCAGGCGTTTTCTGGTATCCGACAAGTACACTGACCCAAATGCCTATTCAAAGGTTATCACCTTTTCTATCTTCTCTAGTACACATTTGGACCAGGTTCGCCCCTACAACTCGATTGGTTATGATCCCTGGCCCTCTCACAAACATATCTGGTCATCCGTTGATGCCAGCCGCACTGTTAGCTCTACCAGCCCTCAGCTTACATTCTGGACCCCAGATTAGAGTCAAAGATATATACTCAGTTAGAGGGTTGAAAGATCTTACAGATCTAGGCCATATTATACCTGACTCACCAGGGCGATGGTTTCACTACCTACAATTACGCAGTTTCACTGGATCTCTGGCACCCGGTATGCAACTTCAATCCTCAGTGACTGATTTTGAGAAACTATGCCTAGCTTCCTCTGCTCCTGGGCATTCCATATCTCTTATATATGCCATTCTGAACTCGGGAGAGATCGGGGATGACACAGAAGAGTTCCCTCCCCCAACTAAGAAAATTATGCTATCATGGGAATCTGAGTTGGGATACCCTCTTACACCTGATCAATGGAAAAGATCTCTCCTTTTCACCCATAAATCTTCAATTTCCTGCAAGATTCAGGAACTTAATTATAAGATTTGGTCTAGATGGTATAGGACCCCGGTTAAACTTAACCAGTTTTATCCTTCGGTACCAGACACGTGTTGGAGGTGTTCGAAAGATAGAGGCACTATGCTACACATCTGGTGGGAGTGTACGGGAGTAGCAACACTATGGAATGACATCTTCAAGCTACACGAATATTTGTACAAAATCCATATCCCTATGTTGCCCCAGATAGCTCTCCTTTCAGTTTACCCGGGCAGAATTAAGATAGTCAAGAAGGGCATTTTTAGATTTTTTGTTATAGCAATGCGTCAAATAATTCCCAGAGCCTGGAGATCATCAGATAGTCCCCTTAGGATCACTTGGGTTAATGCTTTGGATTCTCTAGCACGTCTAGAGGAGCTGGGAGCCGAAGATCAAGGTCTTGGAGTTGCTCACTCTAAACAATGGGAGGCCTGGTACCAGTTCCGTACATCAGCAGGTTTCTCGGGTTGGTTGTCCTCAGGATCTACCACTTAAAATATTCTGTCCAGTCTGACTGCAGTCATATCTTGTATGGACTGCCAGTTCAATCTCATTCCCCCCCCCTCCCTCCTTACCCTTCCCCCTGGATCCCTTGTCTTGTCTTCCCCTGTTCTACTTCATCCATCTAATATTGATGTTTGATAACTCTTTTTTCTATGTACTGACTTGATATGTACTATTGTAATGCCCACATAATACATATACTCAAATGTAAATAGCTCATACTGTATGTTTTCAAATGTATATGGTTTTTCAATAAAAACAAATTGAACCATAAATTCTGGGGGCCATGGAAAGACCAAAGGGCAACGCCTGAAATTGTAGAATTGTAGAGAAATTGTATATATTCCCCTCTATATTGACTGCCACTCTAAGGAATTTTTTATAATCCGGGTGTATCGGAATGTTATAATATGCATCTTGTAAATCTATGACTGCCATGAAGCAATCTTGGAATAAAAGTTGTATTGCTCATTTTATGGTCTCCATCTTGAACTTCTTCAACAACAGAAATTTGTTCAATTCTTTTAGATTGATTATAGTCCTAAAAGAACCATGTTGTTTCCTTACTAGAGAAGAGTCTGGAAATCTGGAACCCAAATAAGAAGATTTTTCTTTATGAGATCTAACACTTTCTTTTCCATAGGTCATTTTCCTACACTGAAACTTTTGCAACGATGAACCTTTGAGGTGGGAGGGACCAAAACTCTAATTTTAATCCTCCCTGAATAATTCCTAACACCCAACTGCCAAACTTGACCAAGTGGGAAGAAGAAAAATGTAATCTTCCTCCTACTCCTAATCTGGCATCATTGTTGTGATTGTTTTTTAATTTGAGTGGATGAACCTCTGAACAGGAAGCCTTTCCTTTCAAATCCTGCCAATCTAAGTCTCTGGACCCTGCCCTAACCCTGTCCTCCTCCCCTAGATCTGAAATTGTTCTGGAAGGGACAATTGGACCTAGAAAAGAAGAAGAGAATGAAGGATAATATCCAGTAAACCTTTTCTTTTTGCCAGCTGCTTTCTCTAACAATGCATCAAGCTCAGGCCCAAATTGAAATTCCTCATGGCAAATAATACCACAGATCTGTATAGATGACATTTATTCCCCTTTCCAATTTTTTTTATTTTTACCATAGATCTCTGCGTGCTGAGTTAGTTAAAGAAGATGCCTGAGCAACTAATTTACGACGAGTCAGACAGGAATTCTGCTGTCTTTTGTAAGGTATTAAGGGAAGCTAATATCTGTTCCATAGGACACTTATCCCTCAGTTGAGTTTCTAATCTTTATAACCAAATTATCTTAGATCTGGCAGTGACCATTTCTGCCACATTGGGGCGGAAAGCAGAAGCTGCTGTCTCTTAAAACCCCCATATTCTTAAACTGTAGAGATTATGTTTTAGAAACCTTTGATATAGCCACATCAATCTTTGAAGCTTTGTTCAAAGGTGATGATGCTTCCTCCTCAAAGGGATATTTTCTTTTCAGACATCTGGGAATAAATACTTTTTATCAGTTTTTTTCCATTCTCTATTGATTAAAACATCTTTGTTTTTTTCTCTTGTAACCCCTAGAACATGGTATCTACCAGTGATTTATCTTCTCTAACCTCTTCCAGATTTAATGTAGACCTGAAAGCCCTTAACAATTTGTCAGTATCTTCTACTAGGAAACACGTCCTTTACTAAAAAATGTTAAAATAAAAGTAAAAAAAAAAACTTCTTTGAAAATGTTTTAATGAAAAGGCTTGCAAAAATAAAGCCACCTCCACATATATTGAATCACCACATTCTTAAAGGGGTTGTCCCACAAAAAATATTCTACAGTTTTCCAACCAGCACCTGGATCTGAATAATTTTGTAATGGCATGTAATTGAAAATTTATAAAAATGTATATTATTAATAATAAAAATTTGTATATCCACTAAGTTATTCAATAAAATGTATCTGTATAGTGCCTCTTTGTTCTTCTTCTTATTTCTTTGTCTGGCCCACTGAGAAGGCAGCACCTGCTCGGTTTCATCCTTGAACTACCTCCTGAGCTGTGAAAGGGAGATAGCTGCAGCAGATTGGACACGTCCCTTTAGCAGTAGCAGAAAAGACACTCTCCTTAGCAGTAGCAGAAAAGACAGTTTAATAAATGGGTTGCATCAGAAGGGGCATAGATTCCCGTGATAGGAACATAGTCCTACCACTTTACAAATCGCTAGTCAGACCACACATGGAGTACTGTGTACAGTTCTGGGCTCCTGTAAACAAGGCAGACATAGACGAGCTGGAGAGGGTTCAGAGGAGGGCAACTAAAGTAATAACTGGAATGGGGCAACTACAGTACCCTGAAAGATTATCAAAATTAGGGTTATTCACTTTAGAAAAAAGACGACTGAGGGGAAAATATGTATAAATATATCAGGGGTCAGTACAGAGATCTATCCCATCAGCTATTTATCCCCAGGACTGTGACTGTGACGAGGGGACATCCTCTGCGTCTTGAGGAAAGAAGGTTTTCACACAAACATACAAGAGGATTCTTTACGATAAGAGCAGTGAGACTATGGAACTCTCTGCCTGAGGAGGTGGTGATGGTGAGTACAATAAAGGAATTCAAGAGGGGCCTGGACGTATTTCTGGAGCTTAATAATATTACAGGCTATAGCTACTAGAGAGGGGTCGTTGATCCAGGGAGTTATTCTGATTGCATGATTGGAGTCGGGAAGGAATTTGTTATTCCCCTAAAGTGGAGAAAATTGGCTTCTACCTCACAGGGTTTTTGGCCTTCCTCTGGATCAACTTGCAGGATAACAGGCCGAACTGGATGGACAAATGTCTTTTTTCGGCCTTATGTACTATGTTACTATGTTACTATGTTACTAATATACAGTCAGGTCCATAAATATTGGGATATCGACACAATTCTAACATTTTTGGCTCTATACACCACCACAATGGATTTGAAATGAAATTAACAAGTTGTACTTTAACTGCAGACTGTCAGCTTTAATTTGAGGGTATTTACATCCAAATCAGGTGAACGGTGTAGGAATTACAACAGTTTGCATATGTGCCTCCCACTTGTTAAGGGACCAAAAGTAATGGGACAATCGGCTTCTCAGCTGTTCCATGGCCAGGTGTGTGTTATTCCCTCATTATCCCAATTACAATGAGCAGATAAAAGGTCCAGAGTTCATTTCAAGTGTGCTATTTGCATTTGGAATCTGTTGCTGTCAACTCTCAAGATGAAAACCAAAGAGCTGTCACTATCAGTAAAGCAAGCCATCATTAGGCTGAAAAAACAAAACAAACCCATCAGAGAGATAGCAAAAACATAAGGCTTGGCCAAAACAACTGTTTAGAACATTCTTAAAAAGAAGGAACGCACCGGTGAGCTCAGTAACACCAAAAGACCCAGAAGACTACGGAAAACAACTGTGGTGGATGACCGAAGAATTATTTCCCTGGTGAAGAAAACACCCTTCACAACAGTTGGCCGGATCAAGAACACTCTCCAGGAGGTAGGTGTATGTGTGTCAAAGTCAACAATCAAGAGAAGACTTCACCAGAGTGAATACAGAGGGTTCACCACAAGATGTAAACCATTGGTGAGCTTTAAAAACAGGAAGGCCAGATTAGAGTTTGCCAAACGACATCTAAAAAAGTCTTCACAGTTCTGGAACAACATCCTATGGACAGATGATACCAAGATCAACTTGTACCAGAGTGATGGGAAGAGAAGAGTATGGAGAAGGAAAGGAACTGCTCATGATCCTAAGCACACCACCTCATCAGTGAAGCGTGGTGGTGGTAGTGTCATGGCGTGGGCATGTATGGCTGCCAATGGAACTGCTTCTCTTGTATTTATTGTTGATGTGACTGCTGACAAAGGCAGCAGGATGAATTCTTAAGTGTTTCGGGCAATATTATCAGATCATATTCAGCCAAATGCTTCAGAACTCATTGGACGGCACTTCACAGTGCAGATAGACAATGGCCCAAAGCATACTGAAAAAGCAACCAAAGAGTTTTTTAAGGGAAAGAAGTGGAATGTTATGCAATGGCCAAATCAATCACCTGACCCAAATCCGATTGAGCGTGCATTTCACTTGTTGAAGACAAAACTGAAGGGAAAATGCCCCAAGAACAAGCAGGAACTGAAGACAGTTGCAGTAGAGGCCTGGCAGAGCATCACCAGGGATGAAACCCAGCGTCTGGTGATGTCTATGCGTTCCAGACTTCAGGCTGTAATTGACTGCAAAGGATTTGCAACCAAGTATTTAAAAAGTGAAAGTTTGATTTATGATTATTATTATGTCCCATTACTTTTGGTCCCTTAACAAGTGGGAGGCACATATGCAAACTGTTGTAATTCCTACACTGTTCACCTGATTTGGATGTAAATCCCCTCAAATTAAAGCTGACAGTCTGCAGTTAAAGCACATCTTGCTCGTTTCATTTCTAATCCATTGTGGTAGGGTATAGAGCCAAAAATTTTAGAATTGTGTCGATGTCCTAATATTTATGGACCTGACTGTAAATCTAGCAGAGCAATCAGCGAGGAGATCTCTGGATCCATGTGAGGTACAGGGCTGGTTGTTTTTAAAAGGTATTTTCATGTAATATTTGGTGTCTGATTTTTATTTTTTACATTAATCATGGGATAACCTCTTTAACGACCCACACTATACAATTATCATTTAATTTATCCTGTACAGTGAATACCATAAAAACATCCCCCCAACAATGCCAGAATTACAGTTTTTTGCTTATTTCCCACAACAACAAAAAAGAATAAAAAAAGTGTTAGGTATCCTAAATTGATACCAATAAAAAAAACGACAAGTTGTCCTTCAATAATCTAATTCTTGCACAGCGTGGTAGAAAGAAATATATTTAAAAAGTTATGGGATGCAGCAATGCAAAAAAAAAAAAAAAAGGATTTTGATTGTGTAAAAATAGTAAAATGTAAAAAAAATATATATATGTATTTGATATTGCTGTAATTGTACTGATCAAGAGAATAAAGCTATTGTTACAGTATTTATGCCATTAAGTGCACTTCTCAAAAGAAAGAGTTAACAACAGTTAATTAATAAGTCCCATGAACCTCAAAATGTGGCTATTAAATTAAACATGCAATATTTATATTTTGTCACAATTATTTTAGAGTTTACCTGTACCTTTTCATTGTATAAAGAGCAGACTTTTCCATTCTAATTTTACAAAAATGCAGACCTTAGTGGCTGAGATGTGATTCTGAACCAGAAATAAAGATTACCAAACAAATGTTTATGTTAGATGTGGACAGTGATTAAATATGTCATTCTCTCTGTCCTCATACATATGAAGAAAGATTATGGTGTCTTTTAAATTATAGTTTTCTTGTTACAATCAGATCTGAGAATTAATACTCACTGTGATTATCCTTCACATTGCCCTTAGTAATTCAGGCAGGCTGTTCAGGCAGAGAATAGCCTGCCGGATCTCTATGGATCCGGCACTGCCGGATGTTACCGGAATGCCCGCCAGCTCCTTGACTATTATGGTTTCTGACTGAGATCCATCCACTAACTGGCAGATATGCTGGGATTGGACCAGACAAAAACCGCTGTGTGCAGTAACTACTAACTGCAGTGTGAAACTATCCTTAGCGAGATATTAGGTAGAATATTATTATTAATAATTTATGTACAGTACAGACCAAAAGTTTGGACACACCTTCTCATTCAAAGAGTTATATTTATTTTCATGACTAGGAAAATTGTAGATTCACACTGAAGGCATCAAAACTATCAATTAACACATGTGGAATTATTTACATAACAAACAAGTGTGAAACAACTGAAAATATGTCATATTCTAGGTTCTTCAAAGTAGCCACCTTTTGCTTTGATTACTGCTTTGCCCACTCTTGGCATTCTCTTGATCAGCTTCAAGAGGTAGTCCCCTGAAAGGGTTTTCACTTCACAGGTGTGCCCTGTCAGGTTTAATAAGTGGGATTTCTTGCCTTATAAATGGGGTTGGGACCATCAGTTGCGTTGAGGAGAAGTCAGGTGGATACACAGCTGATAGTCCTACTGAATAGACTGTTAGAATTTGTATTATGGCAAGAAAAAAGCAGCTAAGTAAAGAAAAACGAGTGGCCATCATTACTTTAAGAAATGAAGGTCAGTCAGTCAGCCGAAAAATTGGGAAAACTTTGAAAGTAAGGGCTATTTGACCATGAAGGAGAGTGATGGGGTGCTGCGCCAGATGACCTGGCCTCCACAGTCACCGGTCCTGAACCCAATCGAGATGGTTTGGGGTGAGCTGGACCGCAGAGTGAAGGCAAAAGGGCCAACAAGTGCTAAACATCTCTGGGAACTCCTTCAAGACTGTTGGAAGACCATTTCAGGGGACTACCTCTTGAAGCTCATCAAGAGAATGCAAAGAGTGGGCAAAGCAGTAATCAAAGCAAAAGGTGGCTACTTGGAAGAACCTAGAATATGACATATTTTCAGTTGTTTCACACTTGTTTGTTATGTATATAATTCCACATGTGTTAATTCATAGTTTTGATGCCTTCATAGTCATGAAAATAAAGAAAACTCTTTGAATGAGAAGGTGTGTCCAAAATTTTGGTCTGTACTGTATATATATATATATATATATATATATATATACTTTGTCAGTCCGCATCAGGGAAAACACTGAAAGGAATGTGTAGTATATCTCACCCAAATTTATTAACTGGGTGATATAAAATGTCAGCTGCGCTGTGTATTCGCAGGGGACTTTGATAAGTCTATTTTCTCTATGTGGACTTTGTATAGCAATGATTGGAGTAGACACATACCACCTCCTTTCAGTTCAAGTTTCCACAGCTCAGATGAGAGTGCTGGCGTATTACTGGGGCATAAGACTGTCAAATAAAGGTGGTATGGAAATGTGATCAATAGGAACATTATTATGTTGAACTGATGTTTAGGTAAGAAAATCTGATGTGTTTCAGTAAGGGCCCAAACATGGTGTCATATACTCCATGTTTTATTAACTTAATTGTAATCAACTCGTAAATAAACAACCACTCGTAACTTATTTATTATATTTTATTAATGGATTATAATCGGCCATGGTGTCTTAATGTTACCCAAAATTCAATAACAGTAAACCACATTAATCTAATACCAACTTTATACAATACCAATTAATTAAATAACCACGTAGTCCACTCAGAGATTGACTATTACCCAAACGCCATATAGCAAAGCTACATGGCTAACCAACACCGCAGCCTTTTTCAATCAAATTTTGTAATCCAACGTTGAACATGTCCAAACCAATATCAGATAATGTTTGTCTGTAAGACAATTCATTTATTGTGGCCATTAATATTTCCATTTTCTTATTTAGACGGATTCAATTTTTTTTCCATAAAGCACAAGTTTTTTGAGTTCCAATCCCATCTGGGTATTATTTAAGAAAAGGCCAATTTGGATTGTGGGTAAAGAATTTGTGTATTGAATAATGTGTTTTTTTATTCATTTATTAATAAATGTGTAATAATTCTGCCCAAGTCATTGGAACCAACATGTAAAATTTCCAAATTAGGTACTGGCCAAGTTTTTGATGCTGATAAACAAACAGAATAAATGTTTTTTAAATGAAGGTCAACTATACTTTTTCAAAGTACAATAACATTACTTCCTAAATCTAAATTATCTGATTAGAATTTTATTGTAGAACGATTGCTGGCCGAAGCAATGAGTTTGTTTCCTATTATCCAGACAATCTTTAGTTCTGAAAGAGATTAAAACAACAATTCAGGTCTAATGTACAACTTATATCTGTTAGAACTCCATCTAGCAATCTTTTTTATAGTGTTTTCTCTGAGTCCTAGTTTGTAGGCATGAGTAGCAGCTCCAATTCGAAATTAATGGGCTGAAATGTTTTCTTTATTTAAACCAAAGTGTTTTTTTACATTTTCAAAGAATAAATTGGAATTGGAACTTAGTTAAAGGAGATCTATCTACATGCATAAAAAGTGGGCCTGGTGATTTAGATCTGGTAATTGACCAATCTTTCAATGCCTCAACGGGACAAAGTGTAGGGGATTGAAGTTTATTCAGACTAAGACATATTCCATTACCTTGTTGATCGGTTTTTGATCTTTTTATGAAGACTTTGATTCTTTTTGGATATATAAGCATATCGTTAATTAGTAATGGTGCTTCTTTTTTTCTATTCGCAGCTGTGAATTCACTGATGCGAAGTGCACCAAAAAAGGAAAGCAGGAAGGCATGACTCGTAAGAAGAAGAGAAAATGAATGGTAAGTATTCAACAAATTTTTGCAATAATTCTAAAGATAAAGGTCTGGTTCTAATTTTTTTGGTATTAATTCTTTTTGATCCTTTTATTATTTTACAAAGAAAAAATGTGGGGGATTGAGTCAGCACAACCTGTATGTAGGTGCACATCACTATGGCGAAATACACGCCAAGCACACTCTGCTTTTAACCCCGTCCGGTGCCATTACAGCTTTCATCGGATCTAGGGATGCAAGTACCAACATGCACTCTGAGCCCACCATATCCTTCTCCTGGAGCCAAATGGCTACTGGTAGGTTCAATATAAGCAGACTCAGTTTTATACTGACTTTAAAACCAGCCTCCAGGACAGATTGACTGGTCAGGTGTGCATGACACACATTTTCCGTTTGTATATGTATTTCGCCATAGTGATGTGCACCTACATACAGGTTGTGCTGACTCAATCCCCCACATTTTTTCTTTGTAGTATATATTGGAGGCGTGGCGATCTCCTTAGAGTCATGCACACCTGACCAGTCAATCTGTCCTGGAGGCTGGTTTTAAAGTCAGTATAAAACTGAGTCTGCTTATATAGAACCTACCAGTAGCCATTTGGCTCCAGGAGAAGTATATGGTGGGCTCAGCGTGCATGTTGGTACTTGCATCCCTGGATCCGATGAAAGCTGTAATGGCACCGGACGGGGTTAAAAGCAGAGTGTGCTTGGCGTGCATGCTGACCTGCATTCCCTGGACTTTGTGTGGCTGTCATGGCCCATGAACAGGTAGGAACTAGTGTTAGGGACCACTCAATAGAGGCGACCTTGACGTGGTGAGTGGCTTATTACGCTTTGGCCAAAATGTACACCAATGCCTCATCCAGCATGGAGGCAGGGCAGAATGCTGGATGCAGAGTGCTATCACATTTGTATTTTCCGTTTGTATATGTATTTCGCCATAGTGATGTGCACCTACATACAGGTTGTGCTGACTCAATCCCCCACATTTTTTCTTTGTAGTATATATTGGAGGCGTGGCGATCTCCTTGGAGTCATGCACACCTGACCAGTCAATCTGTCCTGGAGGCTGGTTTTAAAGTCAGTATAAAACTGAGTCTGCTTATATAGAACCTACCAGTAGCCATTTGGCTCCAGGAGAAGTATATGGTGGGCTCAGCTTGCATGTTGGTACTTGCATCCCTGGATCCGATGAAAGCTGTAATGGCACCGGACGGGGTTAAAAGCAGAGTGTGCTTGGCGTGCATGCTGACCTGCATTCCCTGGACTTTGTGTGGCTGTCATGGCCCATGAACAGGTAGGAACTAGTGTTAGGGACCACTCAATAGTGGCGACCTTGACGTGGTGAGTGGCTTATTACGCTTTGGCCAAAATGTACACCAATGCCTCATCCAGCATGAAGGCAGGGCAGAATGTTGGATGCAGAGTGCTATCACATTTGTATTTTCCGTTTGTATATGTATTTCGCCATAGTGATGTGCACCTACATACAGGTTGTGCTGACTCAATCCCCCACATTTTTTCTTTGTAGTATATATTGGAGGCGTGGCGATCTCCTTGGAGTCATGCACACCTGACCAGTCAATCTGTCCTGGAGGCTGGTTTTAAAGTCAGTATAAAACTGAGTCTGCTTATATAGAACCTACCAGTAGCCATTTGGCTCCAGGAGAAGTATATGGTGGGCTCAGCGTGCATGTTGGTACTTGCATCCCTGGATCCGATGAAAGCTGTAATGGCACCGGACGGGGTTAAAAGCAGAGTGTGCTTGGCGTGCATGCTGACCTGCATTCCCTGGACTTTGTGTGGCTGTCATGGCTGATGAACAGGTAGGAACTAGTGTTAGGGACCACTCAATAGAGGCGACCTTGACGTGGTGAGTGGCTTATTACGCTTTGGCCAAAATGTACACCAATGCCTCATCCAGCATGGAGGCAGGGCAGAATGCTGGATGCAGAGTGCTATCACATTTGTATTTTCCTTTTATTATTTTAACAGAAATTTTGACGTAAAAGGGGGGATATAAATGTTTTTTTGGAAATAAGAGATTTTGGATCTAGTCTCCATTTTCTCCCGTTTGGAAAAGATTCTCAATAAAAGGATAACTTGCAATGTATTATCGTCCAATACCTTAAAATTATAGACTGAACAGAATGTACTTGATTATTCCATACGGCTGTATAAGCAGCCCATGTAGATGGGGCTAGTGCGTTGCTAACTGAACCATTGATAAATTTCAAATTAACTTCCATTTTGGAGGGCATGGCATTCCTTTTTTCTCTGCTTCTGGTACCAGATGCCTGAATTGGTAGAAATTCTGCTGAGACAAAGAATCTGCAATTGTATTAGATCTGCCATCTAAATATTTGGCTTTAATTCATATACTGTATTATTTTTTAAACATATTAAGACAATTTGTCTTAAAACGTTAACTACTACCTCAGATTTTGCTGATAAACAGTTTATAAAAAAAACACTCCCTTATTGTCAGAGAACAATAAAATGTGCTTGTTTTTTAAATTACTTTGCCAAATAGTTAACGATACCAGAACTTGAAAAAGTTCTAAAAAATGTATGTTTTTTATAAATGGTTTACCTAACCAATTATCTGGCCATTTCTCAGCTGACCATTGATTTTTAACAATTATTCCATAACCCACTGATGGCGCAGCATCTGTAGACAGTTGGAGTGAGTCAGAATTAGTGATGGACGAACATCGGCAAGGACGGTTCGCAAACACGATCTCGCAAACACGATCAAATGTTCGTGACCTGCAAGATCGCGGTGGGCCCCATTCAATGTAATAGCAGGTGAACCTGAAAAACCTTCAGCTCATATTTGCAGCCACGAAATAATTAGGAGAAGTGCACAAATAGTCCCACAACATGGACAGTGACATACTAGAGGTGGATCAATGACAAAAATTCCAACAAAAAATATGTGTCTTAATTAGGGGACATTTTTATGCATCTTAAAGGGAAATTCTCTTAAATGTGCCCTGTTGGAGCCTAGAAATTTTTTATTTTAGGCCATGGGAGAACGGGTCTTAAAAATTAGAGATTCACCTAAAATAAAAGAAATTCTGATTATGTGGCTCGAGGTACATTATGCGGTCAATGGATAAAAATTTTACTGTAGGCCACTGGACTACAGGCCCCAAACATTAGGCATTCAATGGACAGAAAAGATCAAGTGATTATGTGGATGGAGGTATATTACACGGTCAATGGATATAAATTTTACTGCAGGCCAGTACAAATACAGGTCAAATTCATAAGTAAAAAAAAAAATATATATATAAAATTGGATTAAAACATGGCAAACGAAATCCCCCCTCTTGAAAAAAAAACCTAATGATAATATTTGAAATTTGATAACACGTGGTCGTCACTGGTGTGGAATTCCTCCGAGGCTGCAAAAATTATTCATTCACCATACAGAAAAGAACAAATAAGTATGTGGCAGGAGGTAGATTACATGGTCATCGGATATCAGTGTTATAGCAGGCCAGTGTACTACAGGCCCCAAAAATTATGCATTCAGCGTACAGAAAAGAACAGCTAAGTATGTGGCTGGGAGTAGATTACACGGTCATTGGATATCAATTTTATAGCAGGCCAGTGTTCTACAGGCCCCAAAAATGATGCATTCAGCATACAGAAAACAATAAGTGAGTATGTGGCTAAAGGTAGATTACACGGTCATTGGATATCAATTTTTTAGCAGGCCAGTGTACTGCAAGCCCCAAAAATTATGCATTCAGCGTACAGAAAAGAACAAGTAAGTATGTGGCTGTAAGTAGATTACATGGTCATTGGATATCAAGTTTACAGCAGGCCAGTGTACTACAGGCCCCAAAAATTATGCATTCAGCGTACATAAAAGAACAAGTAAGTATGTGGCTGGAGGTATATTACACGGTCACTGGATAGCAATTTTATAGCAGGCCAGTGTACTACAGGCCCCAAACATCATGCATTCAGCGTACAGAGAAGAATAAGTATGTGGCTGGAGGTAGATTACACAGTCATTGGACATCAATTTAACAGCAGGCCAGTGTACTCCAGGCCCCAAAAATTATGCATTCAGCGTACATAAAAGAACAAGTAAGTATGTGGCTGTAAGTAGATTACACGGTCATTGGCTATCAATTTTACAGCAGGCCAGTGTACTACAGGCCCCAAAAATTATGCATTCAGCGTATAGTAAAGAACAAGTAAGTATGTGGCAGGAGGTAGATAACACAGTCATTGGATATCAATTTTACAGCAGGCCAGTGTACTACAGGCCCCAAAAATTATGCATTCAGCGTATAGAAAAGAACAAATAAGTATGTGGTGGAGGTAGATTACACGGTCATTGGATATAAATTTTACAGCAGGCCAGTGGACTACAGCCCCCAAAAAATATGCATTCAGCGTACATAAAAGAACAAGTAAGTATGTGGCTGGAGGTAGATTACACGGTCATTGGATATCAATTTTACAGCAGGCCAGTGTACTACAGGCCCCAAAATTAATGCATTCAGCGTACATAAAAGAACAAATAAGTATGTGGCTGTAAGTAGATTACACGGTCATTGGATATCAATTTTACAGCAGTCAATCAACAATGTAATTACAGTATTGACTGATTGTATTTCACTGTGACAAATGCAGCAAAGACCGCAAATATAGTATCTTGCCCAAAATGGGTGTTTTTTTTTATTACAGAATATTAGTGCAGTATTTCAAGCTTGTATTTCACAGTGACAAATGCAGTAAAGGCCCCAGATGTAGGGTATTGCCAAAAATGGGTGTTTTTTAAAACCCAGAATATAATTGCAGTATTTCAAGCTTGTATTTCACAGTGTCAAATGCAGCAAAGGTCCCAGATGTAGGGTATTGCCCAAAATGGGTGTTTTTTAATAACAGAATAGAACAGCAGTATCTAACGCTTGTATTTCACTGTGACAAATGCAGCAAAGGACGCAAATTTATTATCTTGCCCAAAATGGGTGTTTTTTTATATCAAAATATAACAGCAGTATCTAACGCTTGTATTTCACTGTGACAAATGCAGCAAAAGCCGCAAATATATTATCTTGCCCAAAATGGGTGTTTTTTAATAAGAGAATATAACAGCAGTATCTAACGCTTGTATTTCACTGTGACTAATGCAGAAAAGGCCGCAAATTCATTATCTTGACCAAAAAGGGTGTTTTTTTAAAACAGAATATAACAGCAGTATCTAATGCTTGTATTTCACTGTAAGCCTCACCAATTAATTGTGCACGACAAACATGTTTTAAAAAACACCAATTTTTGGCAATACCCTACAGCTGGGGCCTTTGCTGCATTTGTCACTGTGAAATATAAGCTTGAAATACTGCAATAATATTCTGGGTTTAAAAAAACACCCATTTTTGGCAATACCCTAAATCGGGGGCCTTTGCTGCATTTGACACTGTGAAATACAAGCTTTAAATACTGCAATAATATTCTGGGTTTAAAAAAACACCCATTTTGGGCAAGATAATATATTTGCAGCCTTTGCTGCATTTGT
Source organism: Bufo bufo (assembly GCF_905171765.1). Taxonomy (NCBI): domain Eukaryota; kingdom Metazoa; phylum Chordata; class Amphibia; order Anura; family Bufonidae; genus Bufo; species Bufo bufo. The sequence continues at coordinate 428,863,309 of NC_053391.1, read as the reverse complement.
CACAGTGAAATACAACACCTATAAGATATCGTTTTTAAAGCTAAAGTGCCATGCACAATGCTGCACTATAAGCCTCACCAATTAATTGTGCACGACAAACATGGTAGTATGAAAATAAGTACCTCCTTTATTAATACATATAATAACATAGATATAGGCGATAAAATACACAGGACAAAAATAGGGACCCAATATTCAATGGAAATATTGATAAGACTGCTATCCTCCTACAAGCATGTTCAAGCAATTACTTATACCACCCCATAAGCGACAGCTTCACAGTGATACGGTATAACAAACATCAGTAGCATGCTATATAAAGTGCCAAGTGCATATCCAACATGTGGAGGCAAGAGGATAAAAGCAGGTTGTAGTATACTAACTAATTTTCATACTACCATGTTTGTCGTGCACAATTAATTGGTGAGGCTTATAGTACAGCATTGTGCATGGTACTTTAGCTTTAAAAACTATATCTTATAGGTGTAGTATTTCCTGCGGGCATTTATTTGTCTTTTTTGCAGAGTATTATTTGCTCCATTGTCATGGATTTTCAGGCCCGGGAGGCCACTTGGAGATGCCAGGCTGAGGCAATTTTTAATCAAGCCGGTTCTAATGCACAGGATGTGGAACAACAAAAGAGCACACGAGAATTGAAGGTTTTTTTTAAGAATCTCTTACATAAACGACTCCGAACATGTTGGAATAAAATGTCTATGGAACAGTATGTTATAAAAAAAACTTATCCCTAGAGGCCTACGGGTGCAGATTTTCTCCTCATTTGGGTCAGAGGTGGAGCAATTTAATACCAAATGGGAAGAAGCATGCAACATTTGCTCCGACACCCTCATGAACTTATTGATCTCTGCGAACGAAACAATGTTGGTAGAAATAGATAAAGACCTAGCCAACACAGAGACACAACTGAAACAAATTATGACCAAAACAGAGTGGGATTCACTTAAAAGTGAAATGGAGGAAGCTCACAATATGTGGGAAAAGCAAATTAAGGAGCGTAAAACCAGTAAGTTTGTGAGGGATCTCCAGGATTATGAACAAAAGCGTATCTATAGATGGAGACAACCGAGACAGGAACAACGGAGCAGAAGTGCATCGGTTTCATCCTACGTTTCTACTGATGCTGAGGGATTGAATGTGGAAGGAACATCTAAACCATACATGACAAGATATGGCGGTAAACGGAAGGAGGGACCGAAATACCAGTTTAATAACAAAAATCATCGGGTGGGTGAATCGGCTTACCCTAAGCCGCAGATAGTCAATTTGTCAGATGTGGTGCTGACGGAGGTACAGATTGATGTATTGAGATTGGGTTTAAGTTTTGTCCCAGTAACTAATTTTGACCTCTTCTCAGCAGTAAAGGACCTTAATCTTTTTGCACGAAATTAGATTTATTTTTTTAATGTTTCATAAAGAGGGCGAGGATTTAACTGCATTTACAGATGCTGAACAGGACGCTATTCGGACCCCCTGGGATTTATTGAAAGAACAGGATCAAAACCCAGTAAGTAGACTACCAAAGTCACTCTTACCAAAATCTAAGAATTTTCCCCCTATGTCACTTTATCCGAATATAGATATATTCGTGAAATTAGTGACTGAGGAACTGAAGAAAATTCTGATAATCTTAGTAGTCAGCAGAAGACTGCAATCAAACAACTGAGCAAACTGAATCATCTTGTCATCAAACCCTCAGATAAAGGGGGCAATGTTGTTATATGTCCAGCCGACCTCTATGAGAAAGAGGCATATCGTCAATTACGTGATTCGCAATGTTACAAAAAACTAACATTGAATCCACTGATCTCCTTTCAGACAGCATTGGACAAGATATTACAGACGGCATATGAGAAGGGGATAATCAACCAAAAAGAATTAAGATGCCTACATGTCGACCATCCAAAAATAGCTACCTTTTATATGCTACCCAAAGTGCATAAGAACGATAAAACTCCCCCAGGCCGACCTATCGTTTCAGGTATGAACAATATATGCAAACCTATCTGCAAATTGGTGGACCATTTCCAATGACCTCTAGTTGAAAATCTCCCTTCTTACTTGAAGGACACGGGCGATATTTTACGTAAAGTGAATGGCCTACAGCTAGAACCCGATATGCTGATAGTGACTTGCAACGTGGAATCCTTATATACATCTATTCGGCACAAAGATGGATTACAGGCGGCATCCCATTTCCTGTCCATGTCAAATGTGGAAGGTGAGTACGGATCATCAATCATCTCCATGCTTAATTTCGCATTACATCACAATTTTTTCACGTTCAAGGGGTCCTTCTACCTACAGCTCTAGGGCACCGCGATGGGGGCGTCTTGTGCGCCTTCATACACGGACCTGTTCCTGGGGCTGTGGGGGAGGGGGATCTTCCTGAGAGAACCTGTGAATCAGATTGAGAAGGTACACTTGTGGAATCGGTATATTGATGATGTACTTATGATATGGCAGGGTACCTTGGAAGATCTACAATCCTTTATGACATCCTTGAACAATAACGATCTTAATATTCACCTCACATATAAGGCGGGACGAAACAACATGGAATTTTTGGATGTCCTTTTATGAGTAGAATAATGATGATGGATACATATAAACGGATCTCTTTCGTAAACCAACTTCGGTTAATACCCTTCTTCATGCAAAATCAGCACACCCTAAAAAACTGGTGAACATAATACCAATAGGGCAGTTTTTACGGCTGAGAAGAATTTGTTCTCGTGATAGTTAATTTGAGATACGGGCAACAGAATTATATGAGAGATTTCTGGAAAGAGGGTACAGTGAATCTTCACTCAGAAGAGGATATCAAAGAGCAAAGCATTCCAAGAGAGAAACCCTTCTGTACAACCGATCCCCTTTGCAAAAGTCCAAATGTGACAAGGTATGATTTATTACATCATATAATTCGGGCCATACAGAAGTAGCATCTATTCTGAATAAATATTGGAATATCCTGCTGATGGATCACACTGCTAAGAAGTATTTACCAATATACCCAGCAATAACCTATAGACGAGAAAAAAATCTTCGCAACGTATTGGTCCACAGCCACCATCAGAATACCAAGTCCAATAGATTATTTGACTCAAAAGGCCCTAAATGGGGATGCCGCCCGTCTGGCAATTGTGTAGCATGCCCAAACATCCTGTCCACAACAGCCTTTAGGGATGCCTCAGGCCACAAAGAGTGCCAAATCACACATACTATTACATGTAACACGGTTGGCGTAATTTATATCGCCAGTTGTCCTTGTCAACTTATGTATGCAGGCTTAACATCACGTGAATTAAAACGACGTACCAGAGAACACAATTTGGGTATACAGGCAGCAAGGGACGAAGAAGACATCGCCAGCCTCAAGACTATTCCCCGACATTTTAAGACACACCATTCCTGCGATGATTCTCTCTTAAAGGTAAGGGGGATTGATAGAATTTTTGTAGGGAGCAGGGGTGGTAATTGGAAACGCCTTCTGGCACAACAAGAGGTCAAATGGATCTTTGAGTTGAATACTGTGGCTCCCCATGGTCTTAATGAAAGTCTGAGTTTTTCACCTTTTCTATAATAGGTATATATGTGTGAACCCCATTCACACATATATACTTATCGTGTGTCTCTATTATATGTACTTGTAGGTCTTTTTTATCATGAGTGGGTTATCGATGGCTTGGGTAGCCGTATACCCAATTTTATTCTCATAGGTTGTTCTTTCATAATTTTCTGTATTCATTTTATTATTTTTTATTCTTTTTCTCTAGAATGTTGAATCGTTCGTCATTCTCAATGCTGATCCACAAGAAAAGACAACCTATATATTAGTGTTTTTGATGATATATGCACTTGCACTTTATTATTATATTTAATATGTATGAATCTCAAGTGGGGTTTGACCATGTGGAACGTCTTAGTTCCATCTGCTCATACCCCCATATGCACTTGCACTTTTATTCACTTATCGTACTTGATGTAATTATATATGCACATGTAGTGTTTTTATGCTTGGCTTGTTTTGACACATTTATTCACAGTATCTGTGGTAGTAAGCACACAGGGAATAGACATAGCCAATATTACTTATGGTATGCTTTTTCATGCTGCACAATGCTTGCAAAGGGCTATTTTGCTCTATTTGACTGCCTATGACGCCACTTCCGGTTTTGCGTTCCACAGTGGAACGCATTTCACTTCCGGTTATCGGCACACGACCTGGCTGCTCTTTTCCCTGTGTTCATATACACTATCTACATCACTTTTCCCACATTTTGACCAGTGTAAGTACTGCCTCTGTTAGGAAACTATGGTTTTTTGATTAGATTGTTTGCACACTAACGGTTCTACTTAACAGGTAGTGACGATGTGCGTTCCAAGCTGGAGCGCACGCCGCCTACATCCTCTTGTGTGGTCACACAAAATCACATACACCAAGTGTTTTTAATTTAGTTCATTAACACACATATAAAAAGCCCTGCCAGTCATTACATCCACATATCCCCTTGAGGAAGCTAACGCGAAACGTGCGTCGGGTGTCTGGGACACCTTCTCTAGTTAGTATACTACAACCTGCTTTTATCCTCTTGCCTCCACATGTTGGTTATGCACTTGGCACTTTATATAGCATGCTGCTGATGTTTGTTATACCCTATCACTGTGAAGCTGTCGCTTATGGGGTGGTATAAGTAATTGCTTGAACATGCTTGTAGGAGGATAGCTATACTGTCCTCATACACGTTAGCACGGTGTGTAATCTGACATGTAGCTAAACCTTTCGTCCTCTGAGAGAGAAAAGAGACTGTTCCGCTTTAAGGTTCTCTTTATTGCTCGTAGACTGACAGGAAAGGTGAAACTACAGAATAAAACAGTAGCATTTAGAACATAAACATCCATGGTACATGGCATAAGGCACAAAATAATCTGCTATACATTCAGTATATGAGGTAATACAATGGTAGTGAGCTATCAGATACAATAAACATAATAAACTGCATTAAATGACACATAGATAGTGCTCTTACCGACTATGCTTGAAAACAGGCAGAATAACAGATGATGTAGCAGGAAAACCAGTGCGAATGTGCAGCTCCTGAGACATAAGATGGTGGCTGCTTGCTGTACCAGCACAAGACTAGCAAGAACCAGGAACTACCCACAAAGCTCTGGGTCTCCCATAATGCATAGAGAAAAACAGGCTAAATGAAATACCTAAACTCGTCAATAGATGGAAAATACAAATGTGATAGCACACTGCATCCAGCATTCTGCCCTGCCTCCTGGATGCAGTGTGCTATCACATTTGTATTTTCCGTTTGTATATGTATTTCGCCATAGTGATGTGCACCTACATACAGGTTGTGCTGACCCAATCCCCCACATTTTTTCGTCAATAGATGGTGCTGTTACCACACAATATAATGCAAATGACTTACCACACAGTAAATGCAATATCAATTGCTAAACAGACAGAAACAACTGGATCTTTACATGGGGACAGAACACTCCCCGCTTGACGTCAACCGACGTCACTATTGTATTTGTTGGGTGCAAACAGTAGAACGAGTTCTCCTACTGGTCTGAGGAACAATTTGGTCTCTCCCTGTCTCCGTATTTTCAATTCTACTTTGCGTATAATTCCGTCCTTACTCGTTTCTTTGTGACTGGCAGTCTTTCATTAGGACTACATCGCCGGTCTGGAGGTTAGGCTTACTGGTTTGCCACTTTCTACTCGGTTGCAGAGTGGGAATGTATTGCTTTTTCCACTTGTCCCAGAACGAGTTTGAGAGACTCTGTACTTGTCTCCATCGATTCTTGTAAAGATCTTTGGAATTGAATTCTCCAGGTGGAGCACAAATTTGTTCAGTCTTTTGGGTAAGTAGTGTGGCAGGTGTGAGAACCTTTGGGTCTACAAGTTCGAACATGGCAGTTTCTGTTGTGTTGGGCGTCGGTTTATACAAAAAGGTGGGGCCTGTAAACCAAATTGTATCCTTGAGACGGTCAGCAGCGACGGATCTAGTTGCTTGGTCCGCAGGGTTGAGATGTGTAGGTATATATTTCCATTGTTCAGGAGAGGTAGATCTTCTGATCCTTAGAACTCTGTTATTGACGTAGACATAGAAGCGTCTAGCTTCATTACAGATATATCCCAGTACTATCTTGCTATCTGTATAGAACTCAGAATCTTTAATCTCTAGGTCCATTTCTGCAGCGATGAGTTCGGCTAACTCCACCGCTAACACCGCGGCACATAGTTCCAGGCGTGGTATTGTGTGTTCCTGGAGTGGCGTTAGTTTTGCTTTACTCATGACGAACCCTACATGGCATTGTCCGCTGGTATATAACGTCTTCAAGAAAGCTACAGCCGCAATTGCTTTGACTGAAGGATCGCAGAAAACACAAAGTTTTTGTGTCTAAACCTTGGTAGTTGGTACAGAAACATATGGACGAGCTATGTGAAGATCCGATAAGGCTGTAAGGGAATTCTTCCAGGCCATCCACGTGGTTCTTTCCTTCATGGGAAGGGGACTGTCCCAGTTCGACCCTTCTCTGGTGAAGTCTCTTAATATAGCTTTACCTTCGATGAGTATAGGAGCTGCAAATCCCAGTGGGTCATATAAACTGCTTATGGCCGACAGTACTCCTCTGCGAGTAAAGGGTTTTTCTTCTCTGCTAACCTGGAAAGTGAAAGTATCAGCTTTTATGTCCCATAGTAGGCCAAGGCTCCGTTGTATCAGAGGTGAGTCAAAGCCCAGGTCTAAATCCTTCAAGTCTTCTGAATGGTCTTGAGAAGGAAAGGCTTCCATCAATTTCTGGCTGTTAGAAGCGATCTTGTGTAGCCTCAGGTTTGACAGAGAGAGCATCTCTTGGGTTCTTTTAAGAAGACTGATTGCAGTATCATCTGAGGGCATTGATTTCAGACAGTCATCCACATAGAAGTCCTTCTCTACAAAGAGTCTGATATCCGCTCCGTACTTTTCTTCTACTTTCTGAGCTGCGCGTCTTAATCCATAGATGGCGACTGCAGGAGAAGGACTATTGCCAAAGATGTGAACTTTCATACGATACTCTGTAACATCTTTAGAGGGATCGTTGTCCTTGAACCATAGGCATCTCAAGAAATTTCTATGTTCCTTCTTAACTAGGAAGCAGTGGAACATCTGTTGGATATCAGCCGTGAATGCAACGGAGTCTCTGCGAAAACGGAGAAGCACTCCTATGAGCTTGTTGTTTAGATCCGGGCCTGACAGCAAAACGTCGTTCAATGATACGCCTTCACACTTGGCACTTGAGTCAAACACTACTCTGATCTGACCTGGCTTCTTCGGGTGATACACGCCATACATGGGCAGGTACCAGCGCTCTTCTGAGTCTCGAAGTACAGGTGATAGCTCTGCATTACCGTTCCGGAATATCTTTTCCATGAAGGTAAAGAAGTGATCTCTCATCTCAGGGTTGCTTCGTAGGTTGTGCCTGAGAGAGACAAATCGCTTGAAAACTTGCTCTCTATTGTTGGGTAAGCGTTGTCTTTGAGGCTTAAAGGGTAGAGGTGCAACCCAGCTTCTTGTTTCGTCCTGCACCATTCCCTGCTCCATTATATCTAGGAACAGTCTATCTTTGAATCACATCGCTATACGATTGTCTTCTTTAGTTTTTCGGAAGACTGTGGATCCCAGGTGGTCTTGATTGGCATCCCAGACGAAGTCATCGTAGGTGGGACCTGCAAAGGTACCTGGTGATGAAGTGCTTTGAGGCAGTTCCTTGATGAAGAAGTGATTTTCGCATGGTTGGAGAAGAGATGGGCGTCCATTCTCAAGTGTAATGGTAAGCATGCTGTGGACAGTTGTTGGTTTGTGTACACCTCCCAAACAGACTTCTCCTATAATGACCCATCCTAGGTCAAGTCTTTGGGCGTATGGAGCGTTGTGAGGTCCATTAATCTGCTGTCTAACCTTGTGGACCTGTAGGATGTCCCTCCCGAGGAGTAATACTATCTGAGCTTCAAGATCAAGGTTCGGGATCAGGTGTCTTATACGCTTCAGGTGAGGCTGATGTGCTGCTACTTCTGGCGTGGCTATCTTGGACCTGTTGTCAGGAATCTGGTTACATTCCAGTATAGTTGGTAAAGGCAGACACATTTGACCATCGCTGGACTCAACTATGTAGCCGCTTGCCCTCCTTCCTGCTGTTTCCACAGTACCAGCACAAGTTCTTAGAGAGTAGGGGGCACCGGGTCCTTTGAGGTCGAAGCTATCAAAGAAGGCAGACTTCGCTAACGACCTGCTGCTTTGATCGTCTAGAATTGCATACACTTTGATGGCTTTGTTTCGATCGTTTGCTGGGTAAACCTTCACTAGGGAGATTTTAGAGCAGGATCTGCCTCCCCTGAGGTCTTTGCGAACCTCTGTACATTTAGAAGTAACTGCCAAAGTGTCAGTATTTGTGTCCTTCAGCTCCCCGCTATGCTCTTAGGTTTTGGGTGAAGCCCACGATGGTGGCCCAGGGTGTAGAGCTGTGTTATGGTTTGAGCTGTCACATTCGGCACACTTTGCACTAACCTCACAGTCCCTGGCGAAGTTGAAGAGCAGCATTTAAAACAGATGTTGTTCTCCTTGAGGAAGGTCTTGCAATCTTCCAATGACTTTTCTCTGAAGGTTCTGCACTTAAGTAGAGAATGAGGCTTCCTGTGTAAGGGACACTGGTCGGGTCCTTGGGTTTGTCTCCTCCTTGATAGGAGCTGAACTCTTTATGGACTGAACCTGTGGAAGAAACATTAATTTTGTGGACCTCCACCGTTGCCCTATGAGGTTTACTGACTGAGGTGGTGGCACATGACACCATGAAATCAAAGCTAGGATCATTTCTGATTTTTGCTTGTTCAGAGACAAAATCTACAAACACATTAAATGGAGGAAATGGTACATTGTAAGTCTGTTTATACCGAGAACCCTACATGACCCACTTCTCTTGCAGGTTGTATGGGAGCTTCTGAACTATGGGATTCACACCTCTAGCAGTGTCAAGGAATATCAATCCCACCAGATCCCCTTCTGCCTTTGCTACACTCAGCTCCATTAATAAGTCACTTAACTCTCTAAGCTTTGAATAGCCTTTGTTTGCTATTTTAGGAAAGTCCTCAATTCTCTTAAATAAGGCGCTTTCTATGACCTCTGCTGCGCCATAAACCTCATCAAGTCTATCCCAGACCCTTTTTAGACCAATGTCTGGATAATTTACATTGATGTCTCTAATCCTTCTAGCGTGTTCGGCGGACTCACTTCCCAGCCATTTTACCAGGAGATCCAGTTCCTCACTACATGACAGACCTAAGTCTCTGATGGCATTTTGGAAGGAAGCTCGCCAAGCTTGATAATTCTCAGCACGGTCGCTGAACTTTACAAGTCCCTTGGTGACCAGCTCACGTCAAGCAAGAAACCTGGCAAAGTCCATTGTGGCTTGATTGGCGCTGGAACGGGCTGGTGGTGTGTTGTCAGAGTGAATGTGTGGTGCACGGCCATACCTGTTGGAAGTCTCTGGTTTAATCCAGTCCGTGTAATACCGTTCTGAAGCAAAGGGCATCTCTCTTAGCAGGGCCAGATTTCTGATTTTCTGTTCTGGAGAGAAGTTGTTGTAGGCAGTTTCACTCTGATGTGTATTCTCTAGTCTGTTGCAAGGAGACTGATAGTCGACTTTCTGATGATCCGAATAAGCAGGTTGGCTTGGCTTGTCAACAAACCGCTTTTTATTAAGCTGTGGATCTGGGTCGTCGTCTGACTTGGAATGTTGATAGACGTATTGTAAGGTACGCTGTTCTGGATCTTGGTATTCAACTTCTGGATGGACAATGCTGCGATGACTCTTGGTTTCCTGAAGTTCTGTGGCTTCTAGAAATTCTGCTTCTGCTATGGCAGCTGCTGTCTCTTTATCTGCGGCGAGTTTTTCTAGAGTCGCTTCAAGTTGCGCTTTCTCCCTATTCAGAGAAGCTACAAGTCGCGCTTTCTCCAGCTTTATCTGCATCTCTTGTACTGTGAAGCTGGCTTTTGCCTTTGCAGCTTCTGCTTTTGCGCGGGCAATGGTGGCAGCTTCTCTGATCGATGTCCTATTAGAGCCACTTATCTGAGACCTTGTCTTAATGGAAGATGCTCGACTATTAGACATGTTGTGACTGTTAGGAGACTGCTGCGATATCTGTATGTAGGCTCTGCGTGGATAATGGCGGGCTCCGTATAGTCAGATATTTGGTGCGACTGTTAGGAGACTGTTGCGACATCCGTATGCAGGCTCTGCATGGATAATGGCGGCTCTGTCAGTCTGATCTTCAGAGCTTGTTCTTAGCAGTCGTTTCACTGCTGTCTTTGGCAGTTATTCACTGAGCTTGTTCTCAGCAGTCGTTTCACTGTACTGTCCTCATACACGTTAGCACGGTGTGTAATCTGACATGTAGCTAAACCTTTCGTCCTCTGAGAGAGAAAAGAGACTGTTCCGCTTTAAGGTTCTCTTTATTGCTCGTAGACTGACAGGAAAGGTGAAACTACAGAATAAAACAGTAGCATTTAGAACATAAATATCCATGGTACATGGCATAAGGCACAAAATAATCTGCTATACATTCAGTATATGAGATAATACAATGGTAGCGAGCTATCAGATACAATAAACATAATAAACTGCATTAAATGACACATAGATAGTGCTCTTACCGACTATGCTTGAAAACAGGCAGAATAACAGATGATGTAGCAGGAAAACCAGTGAGAATGTGCAGCTCCTGAGACATAAGATGGTGGCTGCTTGCTGTACCAGCACAAGACTAGCAAGAACCAGGAACTACCCACAAAGCTCTGGGTCTCCCATAATGCATAGAGAAAAACAGGCTAGATGAAATACCTAAACTCATCAATAGATGGTGCTGTTAAAACACAATATAATGCAAATGACTTACCACACAGTAAATGCAATATCAATTTCTTAACAGACAGAAACAACTGGATCTTTACCTGGGGACAGAACAATAGCAGTCTTATCAATATTTCCATTGAATATTGGGTCCCTATTTTTGTCCTGTGTATTTTATAGCCTATGTCTATGTTATTATATGTATTAATAAAGGAGGTACTTATTTTCATACTACCATGTTTGTCGTGCACAATTAATTGGTGAGGCTTATAGTACAGCATTGTGCATGGCACTTTAGCTTTGAAAACGATATCTTATAGGTGTTGTATTTCACTGTGACAAATGCAGCAAAGGCTGCAAATATATTATCTTGCCCAAAATGGGTGTTTTTTTAATAACAGAATATTAGTGCAGTTTTTCAAGCTTGTATTTCACTGTGACAAATGCAGCAAAGGCCGAAAATTATGTATCTTGCCCAAAATGGGTGTTTTTTTAAACCCAGAATATTATTGCAGTATTTAAAGCTTGTATTTCACAGTGTCAAATGCAGCAAAGGCCCCAGATGTAGGGTATTGCCAAAAATGGGTGTTTTTTTAAACCCACAATATTATTGCAGTATTTCAAACTTATATTTCACAGTGACAAATGCAGCAAAGGCCCCAGTTGTAGGGTATTGCCAAAAATGGGTGTTTTTTAAAACCCAGAATATAATTGCAGTATTTCAAGCTTGTCTTTCACAGTGACAAATGCAGCAAAGGCCCCAGATGTAGGGTATTGCCAAAAATTTGTGTTTTTTTAAGCCCAGTATACTGTATTATTGCAGTATTTAACCGCCTCCAGACCGCCTAACGCAGGATCGCATTCTGGAGGCGGCAGCTCCAGGCAGAGTCACGCATATACGAGTCATCTCGTGAGACGCGAGATTTCCTGTGAACGCGCGCACATAGGCGCACGCGTTCACAGGATCGGAAGGTAAGCGAGTGGATCTCCAGCCTGGAGATGCGATTTTTTTAACCCCTTGAAAGGCCTTATTCAGATGTCCGTATGTTTTTTACGGACGTCTGAATGGAGCCTTACAGGGGGGTGATCAATGAAAGGGGATGATCACCCCATATAGACTCCCTGATCACCCCCCTGTCATTGATCACCCCCCTGTAAGGCTCCATTCAGACGTCCGTATGTTTTTTACGGATCCACGGATACATGGATCGGATCCGCAAAACACATACGGACGTCTGAATGGAGCCTTACAGGGGGGTGATCAATGACGGGGATGATCACCCCATATAGACTCCCTGATCACCCCCCTGTCATTGATCACTCCCCTGTCATTGATCACCCCCCTGTAAGGCTCCATTCAGACGTCCGTATGTTTTTTACGGATCCGATCCATGTATCCGTGGATCCGTAAAAAACATACGGACGTCTGAATGGAGCCTTACAGGGGGGTGATCAATGACAGGGGGGTGATCACCCCATATAGACTCCCTGATCACCCCCCTGTCATTGATCACCCCCCTGTCATTGATCACCCCCCTGTAAGGCTCCATTCAGACGTCCGTATGTTTTTTACGGATCCGTGGATACATGGATCGGATCCGCAAAACACATACGGACGTCTGAATGGAGCCTTACAGGGAGGTGATCAATGACAGGGGGGTGATCACACCATATAGACTCCCTGATCACTCCCCTGTCATTGATCACCCCCCCTGTCATTGATCACCCCCCTGTAAGGCTCCATTCAGACGTCCGTATGTTTTTTACAGATCCACGGATACATGGATTGTATCCGCAAAACACATACAGACATCTGAATGGAGCCTTACAGGGGGGTGATCAATGACAGGGGGGTGATCACCCCATATAGACTCCCTGATCACCCCCCTGTCATTGATCACCCCCCTGTAAGGCTCCATTCAGACGTCCGCATGTGTTTTGCGGATCCGTGGATCCGCAAAACACGGACACCGCGGGTCCGCAAAACACATACGGACGTCTGAATGGAGCCTTACAGGGGGGTGATCAATGACAGGGGGGTGATCAATGACAGGGGGGTGATAACCCCATATACACTCCCTGATCACCCCCCTGTCATTGATCACCCCCCTGTAAGGCTCCATTCAGACATTTTTTTGGCCCAAGTTAGCGGAAATAGTTTTTTTTTTTTTTCTTACAAAGTCTCATATTCCACTAACTTGTGTCAAAAAATAAAATCTCACATGAACTCACCATACCCCTCACGGAATCCAAATGCGTAAAAATTTTTAGATATTTATATTCCAGACTTCTTCTCACGCTTTAGGGCCCCTAAAATGCCAGGGCAGTATAAATACCCCACATATGACCCCATTTCGGAAAGAAGACACCCCAAGGTATTCCGTGAGGAGCATATTGAGTCCATGAAAGATTGAAATTTTTGTCCCAAGTTAGCGGAAAGGGAGACTTTGTGAGAAAAAACAAAAAAAAATCAATTTCCGCTAACTTGTGACAAAAAAAAAAAATGATATGAACTCGCCATGCCCCTCATTGAATACCTTGGGGTGTCTTCTTTCCAAAATGGGGTCACATGTGGGGTATTTATACTGCCCTGGCATTTTAGGGGCCCTAAAGCATGAGAAGAAGTCTGGGATCCAAATGTCTAAAAATGCCCTCATAAAATGAATGTGGGCCCCTTTGCGCATCTAGGCTGCAAAAAAGTGTCACACATGTGGTATCGCTGTACTCAGGAGAAGTTGGGGAATGTGTTTTGGGGTGTCATTTTACATATACCCATGCTGGGTGAGATAAATATCTTGGTCAAATGCCAACTTTGTATAAAAAAAATGGGAAAAGTTGTCTTTTGCCGAGATATTTATCTCACCCAGCATGGGTATATGTTTAAAGACATCCCAAAACACATTTCCCTACTTCTCCTGAGTACAGTGATACTAGATGTGTGACACTTTTTTGCAACCTAGGTGGGCAAAGGGGCCCACATTCCAAAGAGCACCTTTCGGATTTCACAGGGCATTTTTTACACATTTTGATTTCAAACTACTTACCACGCATTAGGGCCCCTAAAATGCCAGGGCAGTATAACTACCCCACAAGTGACCCCATTTTGGAAAGAAGACACCCCAAGGTATTCCGTGAGGGGCATGGCGAGTTCCTATAATTTTTTATTTTTTGTCACAAGTTAGCGGAAAATTATGATTTTTTATTTTATTTTTTCCTTACAAAGTCTCATATTCCACTAACTTGTGATAAAAAATAAAAACTTCCATGAACTCACTATGCCCATCATGAAATACCTTGGGGTGTCTTCTTTCCAAAATGGGGTCACTTGTGGGGTAGTTATACTGCCCTGGCATTCTAGGGGCCCTAATGTGTGGTAAGTAGTTTGAAATCAAAATGTGTAAAAAATTACCTGGGAAATCCGAAAGGTGCTCTTTGGAATGTGGGCCCCTTTGCCCACCTAGGCTGCAAAAAAGTGTCACACATCTGGTATCGCCATACTCAGGAGAAGTTGGGCAATGTGTTTTGGGGTGTCATTTTACATATACCCATGCTGGGTGCGATAAATATCTCGGCAAAAGAAAACTTTTCCCATTTTTTTTATACAAAGTTGGCATTTGACCGAGATATTTCTTTCACCCAGCATGGGTATATGTAAAATGACACCCCAAAACACATTGCCCAACTTCTCCTGAGTACGGCTCAGGAGAAGCAAAGGCCCCAGATGTAGGGGATTGCCAAAAATGGGTGTTTTTTTAAACCCAGAATATTATTGCAGTATTTTAAGCTTGTATTTCACAGTGACAAATGCAGCAAAGGCCCCAGATGAAGGGTCTTGCAAAAAATGGGTGATTTTTTTAAACCCAGAATATGATTGCAGTATTTCAAGCTTGTACTTGACTGTCACAAATGCACATATGCTGTGCTGGTGAAATGAACTTGTATAAAACGGCCGCTGACGCTTACCTAACTAACAGATGGATAAAAGTTATTTTTCTGTGTCACTGGGCTCAGGGCAGGTTAAAAAAAATTGTGCACTGCACCCACAAAACAACATCGCTGTTGATCGCTGAGTTAACAAGCACTTCTGATAAAGATTCTTTCCTATTCTCTCCCTCACAGCAGGAGCTTCCTATCCCTACACTAATAAGAGCAGTTTGCTGTGAAGCGCTCCATTACTCCAGCTTATATAGAGGCTGGGTCACATGCTGCACTGGCCAATCACAGACATGCCATTAGTTGGCATCGCTGTGATGGCTTCTAAGGGCACACAAGTTAAACGCTTATGTATTGGCCTTTCAAAAAGCACTATTAAGGCCGCTTTCACACTACCATTTTTTTTTTTTCGTTTTGCGGGACGTTTTTTGTGTTACGTATACGGTCCGTATACGGAACCATTTATTTCAATGGGTCTGCAAAAAAAAACGGAATGTACTCCGCATGCATTCCGTTTCCGTGTTTCCGTATCTCCGTTCCGTGCAAAGATAGAACATGTCCTATATTTGGCCGCAAATCACGTTCCGTGGCTCCATTAAAGTCAATGGATCCGCAAAAAATAAAACTGAATGCATACAGAAATGCATCCGTATGTCTTCCGTATCTGTTCTGTTTTTTGCGGAACCATCTATTGAAAATGTTATGCCCAGCCCAATTTGTTCTATGTAATTACTGTATACTGTATATGCCATACGGAAAAATGTAACGGAAAAACGGAACAGAAAGGGAAACACAACGGTAACAAAAAATGGAACAACGGAAAATACTGAAATAGCCATATGGTAGTGTGAAAGAGCCCTAACTCACCGAACACCGAACCCAAACTTTTACTGAAAAGTTTGGGTTCGGGTCCGGCGTCCAAAAAACCTTTTATGCCGCTGTATTTACCTAAGGCAGGGACCATTATTTGTTCTGGGTGGTGGCGGATATTTGTGGGCTGCCATGAGGAAATTCAATTAAACGTGGTCGACTCGTCACATGTGTTGAATTCCTCCGAGATCCATTCCTCATTCATTTTTGGAAATGTGAAGTAGTCCACACTGTCGTGAGCTAGGCGAGTGCGCTTATCGGTCACGATCCCCCCTGCTGCTCTGAACGTCCTTTCGGACTGGACACTTGACGAGGGGCAAGCCAAGAGTTCCATGGCAAATTGTGCCAGCTCTGACCACAGGTCAAGCCTGCACACCCAGTAGTTCATGGGTTCCTCGCTTCTCAGAGCGTCCACATCGGCCGTTAACCCGATGTAGTCGGACACCTGTCGGTCTAGGCGTTCCCTGAGGCTGGATCCGGAGGACGGCTGTCGATGGGTTGGCTGCTAGAATGATCTCATATCCAAAGTGATCAACACATCTTCAAACCGCCCTCTTCTTGTATGCGCTTTTGGATTGGTACCCGCAACTGTTTCTCTGTGAGTGAAAATTCCTCTGCCAGTGCCCGCAAAAGAATGCAGCATTTCTCAAAGCGAGGTCTAAAAATGCTGCATTCTGACAGCCCTCTGTGATGCTGGTAACATGTCTGCTATTTTGTGTTTGTTGCCACCCAGAACTGGTCCTTGCCCTTTATGCTTTTTATATGGGGGTCCCTCTTCAAACACTGGAGCATGAAGGCCCTCATTTGCACTAGACTGGAAGCGGTGGAGTGGCCTGGCTCCTACTCATCGCCCAGGAGAATGTCCGCCTCGGTCTCCTCCGCCCATCCACGGACAAAACCAGGGATCCCAGAGAAGTTTAAAGCATGCTCTTCTTGCTTCTCCTCCTTTCTCCAGGCACCATCCTCCTCTGACTCCTCTTCAGACTTGTCTCAGATGGAGTAGCCTCCTCTGGGAATTCATTCAGCATTGTGACTTCCTCATCTTCCTGCTACTGCTCCTCGATGGCTTGATCAATGACACAACGCAATGCACACTCCAGAAAGAAGGTGTATGATACGATGTGACTGATGGCGCCCTGGCTGCGTCTGACCAGTTTGATGATCTCATCAAATGGCTGCAGAAGTCTGCATGTGTCCCGCATGAGTAGCCACTGGCGCTGTGGAAAAAAAAACAAGCTCCCCAGAACTTGTCCTGCCGCAGAGTTCGTACAGGTAGTCGTTAACAGCATGTTTCTGCTGGAGAAGCCTATCAAGCATATACAAGGTGAAATTCCAGCATGTAGGGTAGTCACAAATCAGACGTCTGACGGGCAAGTGGTGTCACTGCTGAACGTCAGCAAGGCGAGCCATGGAGGTGTAAGATCTTCTAAAATGGGCAGTGATTTTCCTGGCCTGCCGCAAGACGTCCTTCACCCCGGGATATTAGGCAACGAATCGCTGCACAACTTAGTTTAGGACGTGTGCCTTGAATGGCACGTGTGTCATTTTGCCCTGTTTCAGCGCGCTCAGCAGATTGGCACCGTTGTCGCACACCACTTTACCAACTGTCAAATTGAGCGGGGTTAGCCACTGATCGGCCTGTTACCGCAATGCTGAAAGCAGTGCAGGACCGGTGTGGCTCTTGGCTTCCAGGCACAAGAGCCGCAGTTCAGTATGGCAACGTCTCACCTGGCACGTCAAATAGGTTCTGGGGAGATTGGGGGGCGCAGTGGAAGAGGCGGTAGCAGTGGAAATGTAGGAGTCAGCTGAGGAGGAGATGGAGGATGGAGTAGGAGGAGGAGAAGAGGCTGGCCTGCATGTAATCCGTGGTGGTAACACCAAATCCATACTGGTGCCATGGCTTGCATGCTTGACGGCCGTCAGAAGGTTCACCCAGTGGGCAGTAAAAGTTATGTACCTTCCCTGCCCGTGTTTGCTAGACCACGTGTCTGTGGTCAGATGTATCTTGGCATCTACACTGTGTGCCAGAGATACATTCACTTGCTGCTGAACGTGGCCATATAGCTCCAGAATGCCCTTCTGGTCGAAATATTTCCTTTCAGGGACCTTCCATTGTGGTGTGCCAATGGCCACAAATTTTCTAAAAACCTCTGAGTCCACCAGTTTATTTGGCAGTAGTTAGCCGGCTAGCAGTTCCGACAAGCCAGCGGTCAGCCGTTGGGCAAGAGGGTTATCCGGCATCATCATCTTTTTTCGCTCGAACATTTGGGCCATGGAAGCTTGCCTTTTGCCAGATGAACGCGACGACGGCACAGTGGAAGGTGGAGTGGAGGACAAATGGGAGGAGAGAGGAGAAGGAGAAGAGGCAGGACGTGGAGCGCCAGGATTGTGGCTTTGTGGGTTCTGACGGTGTTGCTCCCACTGGGCTCAGTGATGGGAGGCCAGGTGCATTCCTAAGGTGGTCATCCCTAGGTAAAATGTTGGGCTTACCGCGACTTATGCGTTGACAGCACAGGCTGCCGATGGCAACACTATTATCAGCAGCTATAGTTAAAAAAAGCCCACACTGCTGAGCCATGTGCCGGCATCCTGGGAGTGCCAGATGCGACCCTGCATGGTGGATGGCTCGCTCCAGATACATTTGCAGTCTGCTTTTTGCCTCCTCTGCATTGCGAGTTCTGCTTGCTTCTCCTTCTCCTCCCTATATGCTGCTCCATCTCTCTGAACTCCTCTTCCTCTCTTGGGCACCCACATAACGTCCATCGACACGTCATCATCGTCACCTTCACCACCACTGACATTAGAAATCTCGGAGTAGGCAGCTACAGCGGGGACCACCCTCCTTGTGCTGATCTGGGTACTGCCGTCAGACCGCTGGGTGGCGGCCGTTGTTACCTCGTCTTCCTCATCCGATGCCAAGAATGGCTGCATATCAGTAAGGTCTGGGAATTGATGGGAAAATAATTACTCTGATTCGAGTGGAGGGGCTATGGTGGTGGGGGTGGGGGTAGTGGTGTCTTTGGGGGTGCACACAGCAGAGAGTAAGGAGGGTGCAGAAGGGGAAGGCTGAGTGAGCCACTTAACCAAGTCTGGTGCGTCCTTTGATGTAATCGCACGCACCTTCTCCAACTTCCCACTTAGGGTCTGGCCTGGTGCACCTGCCCGACCCCTACCATCCCTGCGGAATGGCCTGCCTCTTCCTCTGCCTGTCATTTTCAAAATGACCCTGTGACAAAGTCCCTATAGAAGAGCATTGTTTGTTGAAGCAGGTATATGGAACCTCTTAATAGAAACATAGAAACATAGAATGTGTCGGCAGATAAGAACTATTTGGCCCATCTAGTCTGCCCAATATACTAAATACTATGACTAGCCCCTGGTCCTATCTTATATGAAGGATGGCCTAATGCCTATCCCTTGCATGCTTAAACTCTTTCAACAAGGTAAAAGAGGAGAGAATATTTAAAAGAAGAAAAACTGCTACAAGAGGACATAGTTTTAAATTAGAGGGGCAAAGGTTTAAAAGTAATATCAGGAAGTATTACTTTACTGAGAGAGTAGTGGATGCATGGAATAGCCTTCCTGCAGAAGTGGTAGCTGCATCTGTATAGTTACGGTATCTCAGCAGAACCGCACACAAATGCTGCACAATACAAATGCACTATATAGAAATTATATTATAGGTATATCACACCCCTGCCTCAATCAGATTTTTTTGTGGGCAACTGGTATATCACACCATTTGCAGTTAGTTGTTCCAATGGCGTTTGTCCCTCTGTATAGCTGCGGTATCTCAGTAGAACCGCACACAAATGCAGCACAATACAAATGCACTATATAGAAATTATATTATAGGTATATTACACCCCTGCCTCACTCAGATATTTTGGGGGGCAGCTGTATATCACACCAGTTGCAATTAGTTGTTCCAATGACATCTGTCCCTCTGTATAGCTGCGGTATCCCAGCAGAACCGCACACAAATGCTACACTATACAAATGCACTATATAGAAATAATATTCCAGGTATATCACACCCCTGAAAAAATATATAAAACATCCTGCACGATATGATAACGAATGTTGCAGATGTGCAGTACATGGTTACATTTATACAGTCACAGAAAATAATGCACTATAATAATAGATGCAAGCATAACATATGGACTAAGCCCTCACTCTATTAATAAAATCTGAGACACTTGGTCAATACATTTTGATCAAAACACATCTAAGCCCACCTACCAAGCAACAAGGTGGTCTCAGTTCAGACGGGTCCTACGCTAAACCTGCCTATGCCATTATGCATTTATGTTCAGGAGCGCAGACCCCACACAAATAGTGTGTTGCTCCTAGTTACCTCCATGTGCACCAGCAACTGGTGGGAGGAGGAACATACACAAATATATGTACCACCTTAATCAAGGTCGCCTATTAGATAGGTGGGGCAAAAGTGCACATAAATACTACTCCCAAGATAGGAGCGTATTCACAAATGAAGGTGCCACTCCTTCAAGACAAGTTAAACAAATCACGGAAGAAAAAAATGTAAACATCCTGCACGATATGATAATGAATGTTGCGGATGTACATGGCTACATTTATACAGTCACAGAAAATAATGCACTATAAAAATAGATGAAAGCATAACATATGGACTAAGCCCTCACTCTATTGATATAATCTGAGACACTTGGTCAATACATTTTGATCAAAACACATCTAAGCCCACCTACCAAGCGACAAGGTGGTCTCAGTTCAGGCGGGTCTTACGCTGAACCTGCCTATGCCGTTATGCATTTTTATATCACACTAGATGCAATTAGTTGTTCCAATGGCGTTTGTCCCTCTGTATAGCTGCGGTATCTCAGCAGAACCGCACACATATGCTGCACTATACAAATGCACTATATAGAAATGATATTATAGGTATATCACACCACTGCCTTAATCAGATTCTTTTGGGGGCAACTAGTATTTCACACCACATGCAATTAGTTGTTCCAATAGCATTTGTCCCTCTGTATAGCTGTGGTATCTCAGCAGAACCGCACACAAATGTTGCATTATACAAATGCATTATATAGAAATTATATTATAGGTATATCACACCCCTGCCTCAATCAGATTTTTTTGGGGGGCAACTGGTATATCACACCAGTAGCAATTCGTTGTTCCAATGTCGCTTGTCCCTCTGTATAGCTGCGGTATCTCAGCAGAACTGCACACAAATTCTGCACAATACAAATGCACTATAAATAAATTATATTATCGGTATATCACACCCCTGCCTCAATCTGAGTTTTTGGGGGGCAACTGGTATATGACACCTGTAGAAATTTGTTGTTCCAATGTCGTTTGTCCCTCTGTATAGCTACGGTATCTCAGCAGAACCGCACACAAATGCTGCACTATACAAATGCTCTATATAGAAATTATATTATAGGTATATCACACCCCTGCCTCAATCAGATTTTTTTGGGGGCAACTGGTATATCACAAGTTGCAATTAGTTGTTCCATTGACTTTTTTCCCTCTAATAGCTGCGGTTTCTCAGCAGAACCGCACACAAATGCTGCACTATACAAATGCACTATATAGAAATTATATTATAGGTATATCACACCCCTGCCTCAATCAGATATTTTTGGGGGCAACTGGTATATCACACCAGTTGCAATTAGTTGTTCCAATGGCGTTTGTCCCTCTGTATAGCTGTGGTATCTCAGCAGAACCGCACACAAATGCTGCACAATACAAATGCACTATATAAAAGTTATATTATAGGTATATCACACCCCTTCCTCAATCAGATTTTTTTGTGGCCAACTGGTATAGCACACCAGTTGCAATTAGTTGTTCCAATAGCGTTTGTCTCTCTGTATAGCTGCAGTATTGCAGCAGAACCGCACACAACTGCTGCACAATACAAATGCACTGTAATGTACTTTCTATGATAGAAAGTATATTATAAGTATATTACACCCCTCAGTATATCACACCTATTGATAGCACACCTATACCAGTCTTTAAAAGGACTTTTGTGACCCTATTAGCTAGCGTTTGGTGTCTCTATACTCGCTAACAGTCTGTCCCTGCTCCACACAGCAACCTCTCCCTACACTGGCAAAAGACTGAATGTAAAATGGCGGCCAGATCGGGTTTATTTATAGGGTAGGTGGTGTGTTCATGTGCTGAAATGTCTCAATTGGCTGTCCTGTCCCACCTGATGGATGTGTCATGGGTCAAAGTTCGGCGCTATGCAAAAAAATATGGAGCATGTGAATATCGCCATATGTTTGGCGAATCGCAAACGAGCAGATTTCGCCGCGAACCGCAAGGCCATCTCTAGTTACACATACACTTGACCGGTGACTTCAGTTCGGGCTATTACTAGACAGTTATCCCTTTCCACTGAAACCAGTATGTCTTCGAATACAGTGCACAATACTGCCCACAAGCTAGACATTATGTTTCACTTGCAATACCTATCAACATCCTGTCCAATGAACATGAACCCTGACAGGCTCCACTTGGCATGACCAATACCCTTCTTGCCCTGCCTCACTACAGAGTGTTTCACCCATATTATTGTACATTACCTTGCTTGCAGTTGAACTTAAAGGCACATTACATGTCATGCTACATATCAGATATGGTGTTTCTTACATGGGTGCAATTACATGGTCGACAAGTGTAGAGAGATATAATAAAATGCATACATATAACATTTGCAAAGCTAGCATGTTCTCAGCAGTTCCACAGTTCAAGTTAGCTGTCATTGCCACGAAACAGGGTTAATAGAATAACCCATGGAAAAAGAACTAAGCAAAGGATACAGTGTTTCCCTTGAACGCACTTTATTTACCCAGTGGGACATAAAATATATTTCCTTAGAAATGCCCATGTGCACACATACTCATTAAATCCAGTTTTAAAGGATATTATTCTACCTACTGGTACAGAATCTATCAAGCTCAACCTGTTATTCTGCAATGTTGATCCAGAGGAAGGCAAAAATAAATCTCTTTGAGGCATATCCCAATCATCCTCATGCCAAGGGAAAAAAATCCTTTCTGACACCAAAATAAATTTCTACCTCAATTACCTCAAACAATCAAGTGCAGAAAACAAATAATCCATCACAGCAACCTGGAGCAGAAGTTTCTGTAGTGTTACTGCTTTTACATTGACAACACGTCTTCTTTATTGCTACCATCACAGACAGCACAAGTACTGTAGATTGTGGTAAATGCTGCACATTGAATATATCTATACCCAAGATTACTTGTAAATCATTGCAGTAAGTGTATATGAGAAAACACCTTCTAAAAACTTAGGTTTTACTGATTCCTACTTTAACTTGTCAAATGGCAGTCAGTTTTATCTGAAATTGAGACCTCAGTAGCATAGCAAACATATCATACCAACATTAGACATGCAACATAATCCAAATCCTAGTAAAAAGAAGCATAGTGCTTGCAAATGGGGGAACTATAGGCGGCACAGATGTAGCTCTCACACAAAGGTCATGGCACTAAAGCGGGCCAAAATGCTTTGCTGCCCAGTGCAGGAGTGCCACAGTAGCAGCTATAGTGGCTGCTACAGTGCCTGCAGTAGCAGTGAGGCCCAGGTTGTCAAACATGGACCTTGTCTGCTAGTACACACAAACACACACACACACACAGTCAGTGTACGGATGGAGCAGAGTTAACACTCCTGTTTTCTGAGTTGTGTTATCTAATCTAAGCAAACACCTTCAATTGCTTGTCAATGGCTTTTGTCTCAAGATAACGCGATGAGTTAAGAAATGTGACTTAAGAGCTGGAGTGCAAACCCTGCTACATCTGTATTTAAATCTAATTTAGCCTCTATTTCTAAAAAGTTTCTGTCGGGATTTGAACTCACAACCTTCTACATTAGAGGCAAGAACCTTAACCACTCAGCTATAAAGCTGAATGATAACCTGCGTTGGAAATTATATTATTTTGTGTTAAAAAGTATATTATAGGTATATAACAACCCTGCCTCAATCACTTTTTGGGGGGGGGGCAGCTGGTATATCACACCAGTAGAAATTATTAGTTCCAATAGCGTTTGTCACTCTGTGTAGCTGCGGTAATGCAGCCAAACCGCAAACAAATGCTGCACTACCCAAATGCACTATATAGAAAGAATATTATTGGTATATAACACCCCTATTCAATCAGTTTTTTTGGGGGGGGGGCAACTGGTATATCACACCAGTTGAAATTATTTGTAATTATAATATATTTTCTATGTTAGAAAATATATTATAAGTATCTCACACCCCTCAGCAAGTCACACCTATCGATAGCACACCTATACCTTAAAAGGACTTTTGTGGCCCTATTAGCCAGCGTTTGGTGTCCCTAACAGTCTTTCCCTGCTCCACACAGCAACCTCTCCCTACACTAGCAAAAACACTGAATATAAAATGGCGGCCAGATCGGGTTTATTTACAAGGTAGGCGGTATGTCAATGTGCTTAAATGTCTCAATTTGCTGTCCTGTACCACCTGATGGATGTGACATGGGTCAAATTCCTTTACAATGTAAAAGAATATGGCACCAGCAGACATCGCCATATGTTCGCCCATTCGGCGAACAGCGAACGATCAAAGTTTGCCGCAAAACGACCGCTGGGCAATCCGCAAGGCCATCTCTATTTGGGGGTGCACACAGCAGACAGTGAGGAGGATGCAGATACAGAGGATGAGGAGGGTGCAGAAGCGGAAGGCTGAGTGAGCCACTCAAACAACTCTGGTGCATCCTTTGATGTAATCGCACGCACTTTCTCCAATTTCCTGTCCAACCCCTGCCTCTTCCTCTGACCCTGTGACAAAGTCCCTATAGAAGAGCAGTATTTGTAGAAGCAGGTATATTGCAGGCCTCAATCAATATTTGGTGGAAGCTGGTATATCAAACCCCTTAATCTATTTTTGGTGAAGGCCAATTTATCGCAGGCCTCAATCAATATATGGTGGAAGCCGGTATATCAATCCCCTCTATCAGTATTTTGTGGAAACAGGTAAATAGAACCCCTTAATTAGTATTTGCTAGAAGCCGTTATATCAAACCCCTTAATCAATATTTGGTGGAAGCCGGTGTATCGAAGGCCTCAATCTATATTTGGTGGAAGCCGGTATATCAATCCCCTCTTTCAGTATTTTGTGGAAACAGGTATACAGAACCCCTTAATGAGTATTTTCTGGAAGCTGGTAAATCAAACCCTTTAATCAATATTTGTTGTAAGCCGGTGTATCGCAGTCCTCAATTAATATTTTGTGGAAGCCGATGTATCACACCCCTCAATCAGTTTTTTGTCGAAGCAGGTATATCAAACCTGGGACAACAGGTATATCACACCAGTTGCAATTAGTTTTTCTAATAGTGTTTGTCTCTCTATATAGCTGCGGTATCTCAGCAGAACCGCACACAACTGCTGCACAATACAAATGCACTATAATATACTTTCTATGTTACAAGTTATATTAAAGGTATATCACACCCCTCAATCAGTTTTTTTTGGGGGGCAACAGGTATATCACACCAGTTGCAATTAGTTATTCCAATAGCATTTGTCCCTCTATCTAGCTGAAATATCGCAGCAGAACCGCACACAACTGCTGCACAATGCAAATGCACTATAATATACTTTATATGTTAGAAAGTATAATATAAGTATATCCCACCTCTCAGTATGTCACACCTATCGATAGCACACCTATGCCAGTCCTTAAAAGGACTTTTGTGGCCCTATTAGCTAGCGTTTGGTGTCCCTAACAGTCTGTCCCTGCTCCACACAGCAACCTCTCCCTACACTGGCAGAAAACAGAATGTAAAATGGCTGCCAGATCGGGTTTATTTATAGGGTATAAATATATTTATTTATAGTATGTCCATGTGCTGAAATGTCTCAATTGGCTGTCCTGTCCCACCTGATGTCATGGGTCAAAGTTCGGCACAATGCAAAAATATATGGTGCCGGCGGACATTGCCATATGTTTGCATGTTCGGCGAACCAGAACGAGGAAAGTTCACCACAAAACAACCGCCGGGCGAACCGCGAGGCCATCTCTACTGAGGATAGGAAAGGACAGAGAGTGTAGGGAGTGTAATCGTATATTATAAGTGTTTCAAGTGTTTCAAGGACTATTGTGTGAGAGCAGCAATATATTATTGTAGCGCAACCTGCGCTAAATTGCTCAGTGTTAGGGAGAGCTATGCATAGGAAGGGACAGACAGTGTAGGGAGCGTAATAGGAAGATTTTTATACAAAAAAATTTTCAGAGACCCAAAAGTCCTTTTAAGGACTATTGTGTGTGACAGCAGCAATATCTATTTTTAGCACATCCTGCGCTAAATACCGTGTAATAGGTCGCTGTGGACATTTAAATTATCCACGCCACATATTCTGTTTAAAGTGTGCGCATCCCTAAAATATCAATGACATCCAGTGCAGTTTTTCCGTAGACGGTGTCCACAGCAGACTGTTAGATTATTTGCGGCGCATATCCTGATTAAGGTGTGCTCATCCCTAAAATATCAGTGACATCCAGTACACTTTTTCCGTAGACGGTGTCCACTGCAGACTGTTAAATAATCCGCGCCACATCTCCTGTTTGAAGTGTGCGCATCCCTAAAATATCAGTGACTTCCAGTGCATTTTTTCCGTAGACAGTGTCCACTGCGGACTGTTAGGCTGGGTTCACACCCGAGCGTTTTACACTGCGTTCCTACGCGCTGTAAAACGCTCAACAGGCAAAAACTAATGAACCCCTATGGGCATGGTTCTCACCTGAGCGTTTTACAGCGCGTACGAATGCACTGTAAAACCCCCTACGCCCCAAGAAATACAGGAGCTTCTTTGGGGCGTATTGTCGCGCGTTCCCGCACATAGACTTCCGGGGACGTGCGACAATGGACGTTTGCTTGTTTCCCTCCCGCGTATGTAAACGCCCGATAAAATCGCGAATACAGAGCACATACAGAGTACGCTCAGGTGTGAACCCAGCGTTAAATTATCCGCGCCACATCTCCTGTTTCAAGTGTGCGCATTCCTAAAATATCAGTGACATCCAGTGCAGTTTTTCCGTAGACGGTGGCCGCTGCGGACTGGTAAATTATCCGCCCCACATCTCCTGTTTAAAGTGTGTGCATCCCTAAAATATCTGTGACATCCAGTGCAGTTTTTCCGTAGACGGTGTCCGCTGCGGACTGTTAAATTATCCGCGCCGCATCTCCTGTTTAAAGTGTGCACATCCCTAAAATATTAGTGACATCCAGTGCAGTTTTTCCCTAGATGTTTTCCGCTGCGGACAGTTAAATTATCCGCGCAACATCTCCTGTTTAAAGTGTCCGCATCCCTAAAATATCAGTGACATCCAGTGCAGTTTTTCCGTAGATGGTGTCCCATGCGGACTGTTAAATTATCCACGCCACATCCCCTGTTTAAAGTGTGCTGCGGACAGTTAAATTATGTTTCAAGTGTGCGCATCCCTAAAATTTCAGTGACATCCAGTGCAATTTTTCTTGAAGATGGTGTCCCATGCGGACTGTTAAATTATCCGCGCCACATCTCCTGTTTAAAGTGTGCGCATCCCTAAAATATCAGTGACATCCAGTGCAGTTTTTCCGTAGATGGTGTCCCATGCGGACTGTTAAATTATCCGCGCCACATCTCCTGTTTAAAGTGTGCGCATCCCTAAAATATCAGTGACATCCAGTGCATTTTTTCTGTAGACGGTGTCCACTGCGGACTGTTAAATTATCCGCCCTACATCTCCTGTCTAAAGTATACACATCCCTAAAATATCAGTGACATTCAGTGCAGTTTTTCCATAGACGGGGTCCGCTGCGGACTGTTAAATTATCCGTGTCACATCTCCTGTATAAAGTGTGCGCATCCCTAAAATATCAGTGACATCAAGTGCAGTTTTTCTGTAGACACTGCGAACTGTGACATTACCTGTGATGGCGAGCAGTAGGGGACGGGGAAGTGCCCGTGATGCTTATGGTGCACGCAGAGGCCGTGGCCCTGAGCATGGAGAAACTGTGCCTGCTGCTAGAGCACAAGAAAAACAATTATCCAAGATACCTAGCTTCATTTCCAAGTTTGCAGGGCGGCGCAGGACACCACTCGTGAAGTCAGCCCAGTGCAAGCATGTGGTCGGTTGGATTGCAGCAGATAATGCTTACAGTCGGTTAAGCACCACTCCTGTCTTCCACCAAGTCCAGTCTCAGTAGCGAGGATTCTGGTCCACACAATCCTCACCCTGATCCTCCTTCCTCCCACCATTTACAGTGTGGCCAAACAAGTGATCCCACACTCGGATATTCCGAGGAGCTCTTTTCAGTGCCATTACTTAATTTGGCCCTCTCGCCAAGCACGCTTGAAGAGGGAAATGAGATCTTGTGCCCTGATTCCTAACCTCTTGAGCATCCACAGTCACATGAACATGACGGTAGTGATCGGCAATTAGAGTTTAATGAGGTAGATGATGATGAGACAGAGTTGCCAATGAGTCAACCGCAATTACTGTCTCAAGAGGTTGATGAAGAGGATGAGACACAGTTGGCAATCACTGAGGTTGTGGTTAGGTCAACAAATCAGGAGGATGATCAGAGTGAGGAAGTGGAAGAGGAGGTGGTGGACGATGAGGTCACTGATAGAGTTCAGCGGACACCTGGATGTTCGGGTTCGGCAGGTTCGGCCGAACTTAAAAAAAAAGTTTGGGTTCGGGACCCGAACTTGACCCCAAACCCCATTAAAGTCAATGGGGACCCAAACTTTTGGGCACTAAAATGGCTCTAAAATAGGCATCAAAATGTGCTTAAGAGCATGGCAACTGTTCTGCAAACAAATGTGGATAGGGAAATGACTTAAAATAACATAAAATACAAAAAAATTTAAAATAACAATCTGGATCTAGGAGTAGGAGGTTGAGGAGGCGGTGGATGGGTGGATGTGGCGGTGTAGGTTGACGTGGCGGTGTAGGTGGAAGCGGCGGTGCAGGAGGAATAGGTAGCCAACACTGATTTGTGTTATTTTATATTTTTAAATTGGGGTATTCCACAAAATATTGGCACATATAACAAGATAAAACTAAGAATAAGTGCACTTGAGTACAAGAATGGATGGTTGAGGCTGGTATAAATGTCTATTCTGCACAAGGTACAGACAAGTCCTGTGCGATCCATGCCTGGTTCATTTTATTAAACGTAAGCTTGTCCACATTGGCTGTGGCCTGTGATAATGCTCTCTTCCATGCTAAACACATGTTCACACTATAAACTGGCTGCAGGGCAGGTCAGCACCTCCAAGGCTGACAAAGCTTATCCACATTTGGGCCATGCTAACCCTGCCTTCTCAGGTGCTGGCGGTGCCCTAGCGACGTTGGCGACCTCTTCCTCCTCCTCTGCCTTCGCCTTGTGCTTCCACTGTGCCCCCGCTGTCAGGTGGGAATGCTATCATCAGCGTGCGCTTGTAGTCGCGCATCTTCCAATCAATAACAGATGTTTTCACAAAATTTAGTTCCCTGTCAGCAATGCAGAGCAGGGGTTCATTCACGGCAAAAGGAGGTACATGTCACTCAGCAATACAACAGAGAATTTGGAGAGATTTTGGCCCCTGTCACCCAGGCACAGCAGGGGTTCATTCACGGCAAAAGAGGGTTCATGTCACCCAGCAATACAACAGAGGATTTTGAGAGATTTAGGCCCCTGTCACCCAGGCACAGCAGGGGTTCATTCATGGCAAAAGGGGGTTCATGTCACCCAGCAATACAACAGAGGATTTTGAGAGATTTAGGCCCCTGTCACCCAGGCACAGCAGGGGTTCTTTCACGGCAAAAGGGGGTTCATGTCACCCAGCGATAGAACAGAGGATTTTGAGAGATTTAGGCCCATGTCACCCAGGCACAGCAGTGGTTTATTCACGGCAAAAGGGGGTACATGTCACCCAGCAATAGAACAGAGGATTTTGAGAGATTTAGGACCCTGTCATCCAGGCACAGCAAGGGTTCATTCAAAGCAAAAGAGGGTACATGTCACCCAGCAATAGAACTGAGGATTTTGGGAGATTTAGGCCCCTGTCAGCAATGCAGAGCAGGGGTTCATTCACGGCAAAAGGGGGTTCATGTCACCCAGCAATACAACAGAGGATTTTGAGAGATTTAGGCCCCTGTCACCCAGGCACAGCAGGGGTTCATTCACGGCAAAAGAAGGTTCATGTCACCCAGCAATACAACAGAGGATTTTGAGAGATTTAGGCCCCTGTACCCAGGCACAGCAGGGGTTCATTCACGGCAAAAGGGGGTTCATGTCACCCAGCGATAGAACAGAGGATTTTGAGAGATTTAGGCCCATGTCACCCAGGCACAGCAGTGGTTTATTCACGGCAAAAGGGGGTACATGTCACCCAGCAATAGAACAGAGGATTTTGAGAGATTTAGGACCCTGTCATCCAGGCACAGCAAGGGTTCATTCAAAGCAAAAGAGGGTACATGTCACCCAGCAATAGAACTGAGGATTTTGGGAGATTTAGGCCCCTGTCAGCAATGCAGAGCAGGGGTTCATTCACGGCAAAAGGGGGTACATGTCACCTAGCAATAGAACAGAGGATTTTGAGAGATTTAGGCCCCTGTCACCCAGGCACAGCAGGGGTTCATTCACGGCAAAATGGGGTTCATGTCAGCCAGCAATACAACAGAGGATTTTGAGAGATTTAGGCCCCTGTCAGCAATGCAGAGCAGGGGTTCATTCACGGCAAAAGGGGGTACATGTCACCCAGCAATAGAACAGAGGACTTTGAGAGATTTAGGCCCCTGTCACCCAGGCACAGCAGGGGTTCATTCACGGCAAAAGAGGGTTCATGTCACCCAGCAATAGAACAGAGGATTTTGGGAGATTTAGGCCCCTGTCAGCAATGCAGAGCAGGGGTTCATTCACGGCAAAAGGGGGTTCATGTCACCCAGCAATACAACAGAGGATTTTGAGAGATTTAGGCCCCTGTCACCCAGGCACAGCAGGGGTTCATTCACGGCAAAAGAAGGTTCATGTCACCCAGCAATACAACAGAGGATTTTGAGAGATTTAGGCCCCTGTACCCAGGCACAGCAGGGGTTCATTCACGGCAAAAGGGGGTTCATGTCACCCAGCAATACAACAGAGGATTTTGAGAGATTTAGGCCCCTGTCACCCAGGCACAGCAGGGGTTCATTCACGACAAAAGGGGGTTCATGTCACCCAGCAATAGAACAGAGGACTTTGAGAGATTTAGGCCCCTGTCACCCAGGCACAGCAGGGGTTCATTCACGGCAAAAGAGGGTTCATGTCACCCAGCAATAGAACAGAGGATTTTGGGAGATTTAGGCCCCTGTCAGCAATGCAGAGCAGGGGTTCATTCACGGCAAAAGGGGGTTCATGTCACCCAGCAATACAACAGAGGATTTTGAGAGATTTAGGCCCCTGTCACCCAGGCACAGCAGGGGTTCATTCACGGCAAAAGAAGGTTCATGTCACCCAGCAATACAACAGAGGATTTTGAGAGATTTAGGCCCCTGTACCCAGGCACAGCAGGGGTTCATTCACGGCAAAAGGGGGTTCATGTCACCCAGCAATACAACAGAGGATTTTGAGAGATTTAGG
The DNA here is from genome assembly GCF_905171765.1 of Bufo bufo. Taxonomy (NCBI): domain Eukaryota; kingdom Metazoa; phylum Chordata; class Amphibia; order Anura; family Bufonidae; genus Bufo; species Bufo bufo. The sequence goes on along the minus strand of NC_053391.1, from coordinate 428,831,915 downwards.
CCCCTGTCACCCAGGCACAGCAGGGGTTCATTCACGACAAAAGGGGGTTCATGTCACCCAGCAATAGAACAGAGGATTTTGAGAGATTTAGGCCCCCGTCACCCAGGCACAGCAGGGGTTTGTATGCGCCAAAAATGGTAAAATGTCACCCGACAATTTAAAATAAGAATTTTTTCAATTTAGGGCACTAAAATTGCCACTTTTTGTAAAATTTAAATGGCTCTAAAATAGTCCTTGAAAAGGCTAGAGGGATGTAAAATGTGCTTAAGAGCATGGCAACTGCTCTGCAAACAAATGTGGATAGGGAAATAACTTAAAATGAAATAAAATAACTAAAAATTACAAATTATTAACCTGCAAGGAGGTGGATATGGAGTCGAAGGTTGAGGAGGCGGTGAATGTGGTGTTGTAGGTGGAGGCAGCAATGGAGGAGGAACAGGTAGCCAACAATGTTTTTTTTTTTTTTTATTGGGTAGGTAGCCCCCAAAACATTGGGACAAATAAAAAAAAACGAAAACAAAGAATCATTGCACTTGACTTGAGTACAAGATTGTATGTTTGATGGTGGTATAAATGTCTATTCTGCACAAGGTACAGACAAATCTTGTGGGATCCAAGCCTGGTTCATCTTAATGAACGTGAGCTTGTCCACGTTGGCTGTGGACAGGCGGCTGCGTCTGTCTGTAATGACGCCTCATGCCGTGCTAAATACACGTTCAGAGAATACACTGGCTGCAGGGCAGGCCAGCACCTCCAAGGCATACAGGGCACGCTCTGGCCATGTGGACAATTTGGAGACCTACAAGTTGAATGGGGCAGAACCATCAGTCAGTACGTGTAGTCGTGTGCACAGGTACTGTTCCACCATGTTGTTCAAATGCTGCCTCCTGCTAACACGCTCCATATCAGCAGTTGGGGCCGGTTGTTGCGGCGAGGTGACAAAGCTTTTCCACATGTCGGCCATGCTAACCCTGCCTTTTGAGGTGCTGGCGCTGACACAGCTGGGTTGGCGACCTCTTCCTCCTCCCCTGCCTTCGCCTTGTGCTTCCACTTGTCCCCCCGCCCTAAATTGAAAAAATTCTTATTTTAAATTGTCGGGTGACATTTTACCATTTTTGGCGTATACAAACCCCTGCTGTGCCTGGGTGACAGGGGCCTAAATCTCTCAAAATCCTCTGTTCTATTGCTGGGTGACATGAACCCCCTTTTGTCGTGAATGAACCCCTGCTGTGCCTGGGTGACAGGGGCCTAAATCTCTCAAAATTTAGTCGCACATCTTCCGATCACGCTCCAGTGAGGGAATTAAGGACGGCACATTTTCTTTGTAACAGGGATCCAGCAGGATGGCCACCCAGTAGTCAGCACACGTTAAAATGTGGGCAACTCTGCAGTCGTTGCGCAGGCACTTCAGCATGTAGTCGCTCATGTATGCAAGGCTGCCCAGAGGTAAGGACAAGCTGTCCTCTGTGGGAGGTGTATCGTCTGCGTCCTCTGTATCCCCCCTGCCACGCACCCGTGATGGGCCTGAGCTGCGTTGGATGCCACCCCGATGTGAACAGGCTTCATCCCCATCCTCCTCCTCCTTCTCATCCTCCTCCTCCTCGTCCTCCAGTAGTGGGCCCTGGCTGTCCAAATTTGTACCTGGCCTCTGCTGTTGCAAAAATCCTCTTTCTGAGCCACTTCAAAAAGACTGGCCTGAAAGTGTTAGAGATGATCCCTCTTCCTCCTCCTCGTCCTGCGCCACATCCTCTTCCATCATCGCCCTAAGTGTATTCTCAAGGAGACATAGAAGTGGTATTGTAACGCTGATAACGGCGTCATTTCCACTGGCCATGTTGGTGGAGTACTCGAAACAGCGCAACAGGGCACACAGGTCTCGCATGGAGGCCCAGTCATTGGTGGTGAAGTGGTGCTGTTCCGCAGTGTGACTCACCCGTGCGTGCTGCAGCTGAAATTCCACTATGGCCTGCTGCTGCTCGCACAGTCTCTCCAGCATGTGCAAGGTGGAGTTCCACCTGGTGGGCACGTCGCATATGAGGCGGTGGGCAGGAAGGCCGAAGTTACGCTGCAGCGCTGACAGGCGAGCAGCAGCAGGGTGAGAACGCCGAAAGGGCGCACAGACGGCCCGCACTTTATGCAGCAGCTCAGACATGTCGGGGTAGTTGTGAATGAATTTCTGCACCACCAAATTCAGCACATGCGCCAGGCAAGGGATGTGCGTCAAACCGACTAGTCTCAGAGCTGCAACGAATTTTCGCCCATTATCGCACACCACCAGGCCGGGCTTGAGGCCCACTGGCAGCAACCACTCATCGGTCTGTTGTTCTATACCCAGCCACAACTCCTGCGCAGTGTCGGGCCTGTCCCACAAACACATCAGTTTTAGAACGGCCTGCTGACGTTTACCCCGTGCTGTGCTGAAGTTGGTGGTGAAGGTCTGTCGCTGACTGGATGAGGAGGTGGAAGAAGAGGAGGAGGAAGCCGAGTAGGAAGAGGAGGCAACAGGAGGCAAAGAATTATGCCCTGCCATCCTTGGTGGCGGAAGGACGTGCGCCAAACAGCTCTCCGCCTGAGGCCCAGCCGCCACTACATTTACCCAGTGTGCATTTAGGGAGATATAGCGTCCCTGGCCGTGCTTACTGGTTCACATATCTGTGGTTAGGTAGACCTTGCCACAGATGGCGTTGCGCAGTGCACACTTGATTTTATCCGATACTTGGTTGTGCAGGGAGGGCACGGCTCTCCTGGAGAAGTAGTGGCGGCTGGGACCGATGTACTGTGCATCAGCAAGTGACATGAGCTGTTTGAATCTGTCCATCTCCACCAGCCTGAATGACAGCATTTCAAAGGCCAGCAGTTTAGAAATGCTGGCATTCAGGGCCAGGGATTGAGGGTGGCTAGGTGGGAATTTACACTTTCTCTCAAAGGTTTGTGAAATGGAGAGCTGAACGCTTCCGTGTGACATGGTGGAGATGCTTGGTGACGGAGGTGGTGTTGTTGGTGGCACATCCTCTGTTTGCTGGGCGGCAGGTGCCAATATTCCTCCAGAGGCGGAGGAAGAGGCCGAGGCAGCAGCAGAAGAGGGAGCAGGGGGGGCCTGAGCCCTTTCTTGGTTTTGAAGGTGCTTACTCCACTGCAGCCCGTGTCTCGCATGTAGATGCCTGGTCATGCAGGTTGCGCTAAGGTTCAGAACGTTAATGCCTCGCTTCAGGCTCTGATGGCACAGCGTGCAAACCACTCGGGTCTTGTCATCAGCACATTGTGTGAAGAAGTGCCACCCTGCTCCCTCTTTTGCTACACTGTTGGCTCAGTCTCACCACTGGAAAAAACGTAAAGCGTACAGCGGCTCACCCCCGTTCCGTATGGATAGGTGCTCACCCTCTGGTCCTACCCTCAGGACCCAAGAGAAAAAAATGGAATAGTAAAGAAATGAGGGGGCACTCACACAAGGGATCACTAGATAAATGTAGTACAGATATTTATTAATAGTTTAAGAACATCCCCTAAAAATCTTTAAAACATACATAAAATAAATATACACTGGTAATAATCCTAACACCAGACTCTAAAGATGAGTAATGGATTACCAACAATGTGATATGGTAACACAGTGATTGTCCCAATAGGCGTGCTATTTTGCCCAGGTGTAGGAATAGAGTCAATAGTGATGCAATTGGTACCGGCCTGTTGGAGCGGTGATTGTACTAATGTCTCTTTATCCAATGTGGACATACAGAGGTAGGTGGTATGTTTGGAGATTGAACTCCAGTACTTACAGTCTCTTTGTCGCTTGCACAACTCCGGTCTTACCCTCCCTGACTGGCTCTCTGCAGCGCTGATTTCCCAGGCGGCCGTACACTCACCGCGTCCCGCGTAGTGGCCACTGAGGAAGGGGTGTATGACCCTGAAACGCGTCTGGCATAGGCAGAGTGAGCGTGGATTCCGGAAAAGTACAAGCAAGCTCTCCAATTTAAAGACATTGGCATATAAGATTCTTCTCCGGCACAGCATCGGAGAGTTAGTCGCATACCAGTGACGTCAGCGTATGAGATTCTTCTCCGGCACAGCATCGGAGGCCAAGTCGCACACCAGTGACGTCAGCGGAGCGTCCAGCCGGCACCCGAGACAACCAGGTCACGTGGGACGCCACGTCTTGGCCGAGTACACTACGCGGGACGCGGTGAGTGTACGGCCGCCTGGGAAATCAGCGCTGCAGAGAGCCAGTCAGGGAGGGTAAGACCGGAGTTGTGCAAGCGACAAAGAGACTGTAAGTACTGGAGTTCAATCTCCAAACATACCACCTACCTCTGTATGTCCACATTGGATAAAGAGACATTAGTACAATCACCGCTCCAACAGGCCGGTACCAATTGCATCACTATTGACTCTATTCCTACACCTGGGCAAAATAGCACGCCTATTGGGACAATCACTGTGTTACCATATCACATTGTTGGTAATCCATTACTCATCTTTAGAGTCTGGTGTTAGGATTATTACCAGTGTATATTTATTTTATGTATGTTTTAAAGATTTTTAGGGGATGTTCTTAAACTATTAATAAATATCTGTACTACATTTATCTAGTGATCCCTTGTGTGAGTGCCCCCTCATTTCTTTACTATTCCATCAGTCTCACCACTGCCTCTTCCTCCGAACTCTGAAAGTCAGTGGCACGACCTTCATTCCATGTGGGGTCTAGGACCTCATCGTCCCCTGCATCGTCTTCCACCCAGTCTTCCTCCCTGACCTCTTTTTCGGTCTGCACGCGGCAGAAAGACGCAGCAGTTGGCACCTGTGTTTCGTCATCATCAGAGACGTGCTGAGGTGGTATTCCCATTTCCTTATCAGAAAACATAAGTGGTTTTGCGTCAGTGCATTCTATGTCTTCCACCCCTGGGGAAGGGCTAGGTGGATGCCCTTGGGAAACCCTGCCAGCAGAGTCTTCAAACAGCATAAGAGACTGCTGCATGACTTGAGGCTCAGACAGGTTCCCCGATATGCACGGGGGTGATGTGACAGACTGATGGGCATGGGTTTCAGGCGCCACCTGTGCGCTTTCTGCAGAAGACTGGGTGGGAGATAATGTGAACGTGCTGGATCCACTGTCGGCCACCCAATTGACAAGCGCCTGTACTTGCTCAGGCCTTACCATCCTTAGAACGGCATTAGGCCCGACCAAATATCGCTGTAGATTCTGGCGGCTACTGGGACCTGAGGTAGTAGGTTCAGTAGGACGTGTAGCTGTGGCAGAACGGCCACGTCCTCTTTCTGCACCAGAGGCTCCACCAACACCACCACCACGACCGCGTCCCTTATTAGATGTTTGCCTCATAGTTAGCGTTTACAAAGCAAATTAAAAAGTGGTTAAGTCTGTTAAAAAAAATTAACCGCCAATAAAAACCCTGATGTAGGGTATTGCACTAATATATTATTTTTTAAACTCTATATGACAGCGGTATTTGTGGCCTAAATGTGACACTCACTTATGCACGTCTTATCCCAGATGTGCAGTATATCAGAGGCTTTTTTCACCCCAGTAACCAAAAAGACATATTTCTGGCCTAAATGTGACAATCACTTATGCATGTGTAATCAGAGATGTGCAGTATATCAGAGGGTTTTTTCACCCCAGTACGACAAAGCAGGATTAGGCTACTTTCACACGAGCGTTCGGGTGTCCGCTCGTGCGCTCTGTTTGAAGAGGCTCACGAGCGGCCCCGAACGCATCCGTCTGGCCCTAATGCATTCTCAGTGGAGGCGGATCCACTGAGAATGCATCTGCCTGCCAGCGCTCAGCCTCCGCTCCGCTCAGTGAGCGGACACCTGAACGCTGCTTGCAGCGTTCGGGTGTCCGCCTGGCCGTGCGGAGGCGAGCGGATCCGTCCAGACTTATAATGGAAGTCAATGGGGACGGATCCGCTTGAAGATGACACCATATGGCTCAATCTTCAAGCGGATCCGTTCCCCATTGACTTTCAATGTAAAGTCTGAACAGATCCGCTCAGGCTACTTTCTGACTTAGAAAATTTTCTAAGTAATAATGCAGACGGATCCGTTCTGAACGGATGCAAACGTCTGCATTATCGGAGCTGATCCGTCTGATGAAACATCAGACGGATCCGCTCCGAACGCTCGTGTGAAAGTAGCCTTACTGGCCTTAATGTGACAATCACTTATGCACGTGTAATCACAAATGTGCAGTATATCAGAGGTTTTTTTCACCCTAACCAAAAAGCTGTATTTCTGTCCTAAATGTTGCAGTGACTTATGCACGTGTAATCACAGATGTGCAGTATATCAGAGTGTTTTTACCCCAGTAAGAAAAAAGCTGTATTTCTGGCCTTAATGTGATAATCACTTATGCACGTGTAATCACAGATGTGCAGTATATCAGAGGGTTTTTTCACCCTAACCAAAAAGCTGTATTTCTGTCCTAAATGTGACAGTGACTTATGCACGTGTAATCACAGATGTGCAGTATATCAGAGGCTTTTTCCACCCCAGTAAGAAAAAAGCTGTATTTCTGGCCTTAATGTGACAATCACTTATGCACGTGTAATCACATATGTGCAGTATATCAGAGGGTTTTTTCACCCCAGTAAGAAAAAAGCTGTATTTCTGGCCTTAATGTGACAATCACTTATGCACGTGTAATCAGAGATGCACAGTACATCAGAGGGTTTTTTCACCCCAGTATGCCAAAGCCTGATTTCTGGCCTTAATGTGACAATCACTTATGCACGTGTAATCACAGATGTGCAGTATATTAGAGGTTTTTTTTCACCCCAGTAAGAAAAAAGCTGTATTTCTGGCCTTAATGTGACAATCACTTATGCAAGTGTAATCACAGATGTGCAGTATATCAGAGTTTTTTTTTCACCCCAGTAAGAAAAAAACTGTATTTCTGTCCTAAATGTGACAGTGACTTATGCATGTGTAATCACAGATGTGCAGTATATCAGAGGGTTTTTCATCCCAGTAAGAAAAAAGCTGTATTTCTGGCCTTAATGTGACAATCGCTTATGCACGTGTAATCAGAGATGTGAAGTATATCAGAGAGTTTTTTCACCCCAGTATGCCAAAGCAGGATTTCTGGCCTTAATGTGACAATCACTTATGCATGTGTAATCACAGATGTGCAGTATATCAGAGGGTTTTTTCATCCCAGTAAGAAAAAAGCTGTATTTCTGGCCTTAATGTGACATTCTCTTATGCATGTGTAATCAGAGATGTGCAGTATGACAGAGGGTGTTTTCACCCCAGTATGCCAAAGCAGGATTTCTGGCCTTAATGTGACAATCACTTATGCACATGTAAGCACAGATGTGCAGTATATCAGAGGGTTTTTTCACCCCAGTAAGAAAAAAGCTGTATTTTTGTCCTAAATGTGACAATCACTTATGCAAGTGTAATCACAGATGTGCAGTATATCAGAGGGTTTTTTCACCCTAACCAAAAAGCTGTATTTCTGTCCTAAATGTGACAGTGACTTATGCACGTGTAATCACAGATGTGCAGTATATTACAGCCTTTTTTCACCCCAGTAACCAAAAAGCTGTATTTCTGTCCTAAATGTGACAGTGACTTATGCTTGTCTAATCCCATATGTGCAGTATATTAGAGGTTTTTTTCACCCCAGTATGCCAAAGCTGTATTTCTGGACTTGCAGATAGCCTATGCTGGTGGACTATCGTTGCATAAAATGGCTGCCGAACAGGTATTGATATTGATGAAATGAAGAAAAAAAAGTTCGTTTTTAGCAGTAGTTGGCTCAGGGCAGGCTTAAAAAAATTGTGCACTGCACCCACAAAACACTTTTCGTGTAGATCGCTGAGTAGATAAATCAGTTCTTGATAAGATCGCTCCCTGATCTCTCCCTCACAGCAGCTGCAGCCTCTCCCTACACTAATCCGAGCAGAGAGATGGGCGGCGCTAAGTGACTCCAGCTTAAATAGAGGCTGGGTCATATTCTGCAGTTGGCCAATGACAGCCATGCCAATAGTAGGCATGGCTGTGATGGCCTTTTGGGGCAAGTAGTATGACGCTTGTTGATTGGCTGCTGTGCAGCGTTTCAAAAAGCGCCATAAAAATCGCCGAACACCGAACCCGAACTTTTACGTAAATGTTCGGGTGCCGAAAAACCTAAAGTTCGGTACGAACCCGAACTTTACAGTTCAGGTTCGCTCAACTCTAGTCACTGACTCAACCTGGAAAGGTGCAAGCCGAGCAAGTAGAGCAGTACAGAGGGGGAGAGATCTGCAGCACCGCAACAGGCTGGAAGAGGCAGTGGGGTGGCAAAAGGGAGAAAGCGGGCCACATCAAACAGGCCCACAACTGTTCCACGGAGCACCCCCTTGCGGAAATCTATCTTGCCAAGGGGCAGATGTTCCGCAGTCTGGCGCTTTTTTGAAGAAAGTGCGAACGACAAATGAATAGTAGTTTGCAACCTGTGCCATACTAAAAGGAGTCGGGGCATGAACACTAGCAACCTCACCACCACCAGCATGATCCGCCACATGTCATCCAAGCACTGTAGTAAGTGGGAGGAACGCCTGGGTCCACAATCTGTGTCTGCGGGTCACACCACTGCCTCCTCTTCCCTTATGTTTCGTGCTGGCCAATCCCCTGTCGAAGGCGCACCGGGTCAATACCTAGAGAGCTACGCAGTACTAAGGAATGAGCAGAGAATAGTCAGGAAAAGCCGAGGTCAAATACCAGGAGAGAAACGAAGTACAACAGGAGTCCGCAAAGAATGGTCAGGTGGAAGCCGGGGTCAGGATACCAGGAGAGATGCGCAGTACAGGAGGAGCAGGCAGAGAATCGTCAGGGAACACAGGAACAGGTAAGTATGCAGGAACAAAACAATCACCAGATACCTAAAATTAACAGGCAACCTGTGGCCAGAAGGCTGCCTGTATTTATAGTGGGGAGTGAGGGTCATGTGACGTGGCCAGCATCACATGACCGACAGACCGACCAGTTGAGCACCGAGTGATCAGCTCGGTGCTCAAGGCAGACCTAGGAGCAGGGAGCCTCCCAGCTAGCAAAGCTGCCCTGGGAACAAGGTCAAACACAGATCCTTGCACCCGAAGCTAAGCAGCAGGTCTGCGGCTGATGGGAGACCGAGTGCGCCTTCGGCACCCCGTTACAATAACCATGTTATAAGGGAAAATAATACAATCTACAGAACACCTAACCCAAACCCGAACTTTTGTGAAGAAGTTCGGGTTTGGGTACCAAACATGCCGATTTTTCTCACGCGTGTGCAAAACGCATTACAATGTTTTGCACTCGCGCGGAAAAATCGTGCATATTCCCGCAACGCACCCGCACCTTTTCCCGCAACGCCCGTGTGAACCCAGCCTAAGAGGTTAGATAATAAGTTGCAAGTGTATTCACACCCTGACCTAATCAGGACAAAGAGGTGTCTACATTCAGGAGAACATGGTATGGGAGTATAATATGATTATTTTGATTTTCTAAGTCAAGTTTTACTTCTGTATGTCAAATGCGTGCAAACCATCAACGGGGTTTATTCAGGAATAATTCATGGAATAATGAATGCAAAGCATGTGCCAGATAAAAAGTTATATTTCTTAAAGTTTAAAAAATTTAAAGAGCCAATGCTAAAAAAAGGTGGATAAGGCTGGGAGCATTTCAGCTGACATCTCTACAGTTCACATTCTTCCATATATGGGTATACTTCATACACACATCAGAAACAGCCAACAATCACAGAAAATGTTAACTATTACAAGAGCAGAAAACATACAAGAAATGGGATATCAGTGAATGCCATTTGGCAGTGACTGAGACTGGAGTTGGAAATGACTGAGGCTGTTCTAATCATCATAATCCAAATGCAGCAATATAATCAAAAATATTTTTCCTGAGGAATGTAACCGATAATAGAAGGGTACAGGAGACAGATTGCTTCTTGTGTCACATCTCTGATACCATCACCAAATTATTTGGGAGGACTGTAGAGCAGATTAAGTTTCTAAACATTCTTGGAAGAAAAAGTTTTGTATATTGTTCTGAAATGGAGAAATACAGCATGTGCTTTAAGTTGGGTGTTGCAAGTAATGCAATAGGGAATTTTTTGTGTCGTACCTGATTATCTTCTGCTACTCATCTCAGGATACCTTAAGCCAGGAGAAAAAATAAGAATGAACACATCTGTAAATGAGACCTTCCTAAAGAATGTTGAAGGAATCAGTTCAATGTAATCTGTATTAGTCACACAGCATATTAACAGTACCATGGCAGCAGGTCCACTAAAATCTGATAAGCTTGTATAATCAAGCACTGAGAAATCTGACATAAATCAGCAGTTCTCTATTTATGCACTGGTAGAAAATGTCAAATTCTACAGAGCAACCTATGTATTTAAACTTAATATTATAGTAAAGCAAATAAAGGACCTGTCAAATTCACTTTTCTTAAATGAAGAAACAATGTTGTTGAGCCACAAACTAATAATTCAACCGTGCTTTCAATATCTTTCACTTGGAGTTTTAGATGTGAAAAAGTAATTTTTTCTTTAACTGTGTTGTCAGAATTGAAATTAGATTTATATGCAGATTTCCAGTTTACATCACATAATTATATAAATAACAGATTAGCAATTATGCACTATGAGAGGTAACGTGTCTTTAACCTGTAAATCGAAGTACAGTTTTTAACACTATTAGACCTTGAAACAAGTTATTTTTATTTTTCAGATATGGTAAATTAAAAAAGTAGACGGAATATTCCAAAAGGATAGTGATAGTGACTTCAAAAACACACATGCCCTAAAATTGCAATATACAAATATCATTACTAGAAATATATAAACAAAAATAGTGTAGTGATGCAAAGATTTGCTATGTGCTGTGCAGTCACTACTTTGTACTACTTCACAATATTTTCCCAGCTTTATTACATAGTAACCCTCAGAGTCAAAATGCAACCAGAATTTTTGCAAAAATCGTGATTTCATAGAATTAGAATTTCATGTGATTCGATTCCGGAGAATTTTTGCAGAGAAAGAGCAAGAGAAATTGAAGCATTGGTGTACAAATGCTTGTTTTGGATGAATAAGACCCAAATTGAATTTCTAGAAATTTGCTCAGCGTTAACAGAAATGTAATATAATTGCACTCATTTGGTCACTTTTGTATTGATATTGTAAACAGCTATAAGAAAGATGATAAGCGCAACAAGCCAGAAATATGTGATAAACTCTATATGATTTTCAGCCACTAAGAGTCGAGATACAGATGCTAGATCTACCATTATATATATATATATATATATATATATATATATATATATATTTGACATACAGCCCCTAGGAGTTATAGGAGCTATAAAATAGACAATTATACTAATATGTACATACTGTATCGACAGAATCAATATTTTGTGCCTTCTATTTTGTAACTGGTACATTCTTCAAGTTGCTTCGCAGTGGGAAATTCACAGTAATGATTAGGTTGATTGTTTGTGACAGGCAGATTGTGCACCTGCAAGTATTTTTGAGTAGTTGTTTCTAAATATGTAATTAATCTACACGGTGGTGGTCCATGCACTGAAGAAATGAAAAGCCTTTCCTTGAACAAGCAATCACAGGAGTTGGTTGTCGCTTCTAGTTGCCAAATCTAATGTGGTGGACAGACAGGTATGAGTACTGTATAGATGTTTTTATTGCATTGATGGACAAAAATAACTAGGAAGCAACTTCCTATGTTGTTGACAACTGAATATGATATCCTCACAACTTTGTAAGGGCAGGTTGGCAGTAACACGTTAAAGCGGTGATCCCAGCAGTTGAATAATTTTTTTTTCTAAAATGGCACAAAGTGATACTCGCCTCACTGATGATCTACTGCTCCAATTCAACACTTCTCAGGTGAAAATGGTGTGAAAATGTCCTAAGTGAAGGTCAGTTTTTTTAACCTACTATACTTCTATAGTCCACTCAGTTCCTGTGCTGATTGTTTCCAGAAAGCCAAGACAATGTATAGTAAGTAACGAGCAACACAGCACAACTTACACTATTTGATTATAGAACACTCTGTATACCAAACAGTGGTTTTTGCTAAACTAAGTTTCCAGTGTCTATGTCACTGTCAACTATCAGTGTTTCCAAGAGGGATACTACAACCAAAGTTAAAAGGGTATTGCCATCTCAGACATTGATGGCAAATCGCAAGGATATGCCATTAATGCCAGGTAGTGCCATCTCTTCTGTCTTTATAACAAGCCCTCCTAAGTGAAGGTGAGCAAACTGCAAATGTGGCCAATGGTTCACCACTCTTTATGGCAGTCCCATAGCGGTGAATGGAGAGCACACAATGCATGTGTTCTTCAGTTCGGCACAGCTCACACAGACACACATGCTGAGATGAAGGATAAAGCACCCCTCTTTGTTGCCTATCTTCCCCTGAGGATGCACTTTGATTATGGATGAGTGCAGAAACACATAAGGTGAGAAGTAAGGCAGACTTCAAATTAATTTTGCAATCTAACAACAAAGGGCACCCATGCACTGATCTGCCAACCCTTTATCACTAACATGCAGCCTGTGCCAAACACTAGACTCACCTGGTTGATGATTCTTCAATTAATTCAATTACAATAAAAGTTATATTTTATTGTTTTCTAGTAAGCTATTTCACTATTTAATTTACCATCTCTTGTATTGGAAAATGGGGAAAAAATTCTCTGTCGAGTGAAGCTGAAAACCCCCCCACAATTCCACCATGTAATGTTTGCATTGTTTACTGTGCGCTAAAAATAACATGATAGCCTTATTCTGTGGGTCAGTATGATTACTGAGAAATTTATATAGTTTCTATTATGTTTTACTACTTTAAAAACATTATTCTTTGTATCGCAATATTCTGACAGCCATAATATTTTTGTTTTCTGGCTACAGACCCATGTGAAAGTTCATTTTTTGAGGGGTGGGCTGAGGTTTTTATTCGTCCAAATTTGGGTTACATATGACCCTTTAATCCAAAGAAAAGAAAAGAAGATAGCAACGTACAGGATAAATATTGATATATTTTAATAGTTTGGAGATTTTTGATTCCGCAATACCAATTACCGTACTGTATTTTTCTCCCTATAAGATGCACCTGGGTTTTAAAGGAAAATAAGGATACAATTTTTTTTTCATCAGACCTCAGATCAGACACCCAATGTCAATCAGACTTCAGATCACAGCCCTAATCAGACCCCCAATGTTAATCAATCCTGAACTCAGACCCCTAACATTAGTCAAACTTCAGCTAAGAGCCCCAATCAGGCCCCTCCAATCAGAACTCAGTTCAGACCCCGAATTGTAATCTGACCCCCAAACAGACCTCAGATCAGAGCCACAATGTAAATTAAACCTCATATCAGATGCCAAATAAGACCTCAGATCAGACCCCCCAATGATACTTAGACCTCGGCCCAGACCCTCCAATGTTGATTAGACTCCCAAACAGATCTCAGATCATACCCCCAATGTTAATCAGACCTCCATACAGACCTCAGATCAGACCCCAATGTTAATCAGACCTCAGATAAGACAAAAAAACTCTCCTCTTTTGTTTAAGATGCCGAGGCAGCAGCTTCTGATATTCATTGCTCTTCCTGCTGCACTGTACTGTGACCTAGTGTCACACAGTGTGAGGTCACAGAACGTTCCTACATCCTAAATCTGTGCGCAGGTCACACCACAGAGTGCGGGCCCTGCAGGAGAAGACTAGTAAATGGCGAGTACTGAGTCGGCACAGAAAGTGCTGTATTCACTTCTTCCCACTCTTACTGTGCCAATGAATGCTTCCATAATAGTGTTGATTGAGCACCCAAGTATAATGGAAGTCAATGGGAGAACCCAAGCATTAAACCAGGTTCCCCCTGCTCTGGAAAGAGGAGGGTGGCTGGTTCATAGGAAAATGTCAGAAATGTATGGAAACACCACCAAAATGGTTCTGTAACAGCATGGGGAGGATGTCTGGATGCATCTTGGACTTACAGGTCGCTGCTGGGAACGATGTTGTCCGAATAGGATGCCATATTTACTGATGGCAAAAATTACAAGGAAGAGGCACTCCGATACAACCTGTATATCACATAAAGGAGGGCCTCATTCACATTGTGGTACAAATATTCATGTAGTGGGACTCCTACACTCATAAAGCCTATGCACTAAGTGAAAGGGCTGCCAAAAATTGCAAGGAACCTGCACTCCAATTCACCCTTTATTACACATAAAGGAGGGCATCAGACACACCCTTGAAAAATTATGATTGATGGCCTGCTGGTGACCCTGAAAAACATTTGGATCAAGGGCCTGCAGATTTGACCATCTAAAACATTATAGGTGAGGTCCTGCTGCCGCTTTGGTGACTCTAGTTAACCTGGGGCCGATCGCAAGTCCTCGTGATGGCGACAATCCACTCGGATGTCTGGCCTATCAACTTTCGATGTTATTGTCAGCACAAACAATTGTAACTACGGGTAACGGGGAATCACTGTTTGATTCATGAGAGGGAGTCTGAGAAACGGCTACGGCTACCACATCCAAGCAAGGCAGCATGCGCGCAAATTACCTATTAGGTAAAAAAAAGATTTGAGGTGCGGGCCTTCTGGTGAGCTGACTGGGTAAAAGTTTGTAGGTCAAGGCCTGCAGCTGAGATGACCCTCTAAAAAATTATATGTGAGGGCTTGCAGCTGAGCTGACTCTCTCTAAAAAAATTATATGCGAGGGCCTACAGCTGAGCTGACCCTCTAAAAAATTATATGCGAGGGCCTGCAGCTGAGATGACCCTGTAAAACATTATATTTGTAGGGCATATATGCGAGGGCATTATAAGTGACGAATAAGCATGTTCATATGATAGAAGAGCAGGAGAAGGATGAGAAAAGGAAGATTCAACCATATACCCTTGTTTGTGGTGGAAGGGGTGCATGGGAATACAGTATATTCAGTACTAAATAAACAACACATTTAAAGTGCCTTTATGTTCACCCGCTTTCCCCTGGTGGAATCGAGAAGTCATGGTCAATCTAGGCCTTGTTCATTTTTATAAGAGTCAACCTGTCAGCTTTTTCAGCTGACAGGCGGATACGCTTATCTGCTATAATGCCACCAGCAGCACTAAACACCCACTCAGACAAAACGCTGGTGGCAGGGCAGGCCAGAACCTCCAAAGCCTAGAGCGCCAGTTCGTTGTAAGACACTAAGGGATCATTGAGGATGCTGACACGGTCTGCTATGTACTCCTTCACCATCTTCCAAAAATTTTCTCTCCTTGTGACAGTATGCCGCGCACTAGGGTGAGGGTGCTGACGGTGTGTCATGATACTGTCCCAAGCTTTGGAGAGTGTTGCCCTGCAATTTTTCAACAAGGATTTTATGGCATTGCACAATTTTGCTTGTCCACTCCACCAGAGGAATGAGAGATGAATCGGGGGTCGAGAAGGGTGAACCACCAGTAATCCGTGTTGTCTAAAATGCTTACAATGCGGGGGTCACGGGAAAGGCAGCCTAACATGAAGTCAGCCATGTGTGCCAGCCTTTTCCATCTCTTCTGCCCACCCACGCTAAACAGATGGAATTAAATTCCATGGGTACTACCCTCTGTAGCGGAGGCATCCGTCTCCTGCTCCTCCGCTCACCATGTGTGTTGATTCCTCAAAGTTTCTTAAAACCTCACAGAGGTCAGACATTCATGCCCACTCCTGGTTTGTGAAAAGCGGAAGCTAACTGGAAAGTCGACAACAGTGTTGCAGCTGGTATTCCACTACTGCCCTCTGTTGCTCACAAAGCCTGGCCAACACATGAAACGTGGAGCTCCAGCGCGTGCTCACGTCGCACAACAGCTGGTGACCGGCTAAAGCTGTTGGTGACTTGCAGAAATGTGCACACACGCGCCGCACCTTCACCAGTAGCTCAGACAAATAGGGGTAGGTTTTGAGAAACCACTGAACCACAAGGTTGAAGACGTGGGCAAGGCATGGGATGTGTCTAAGCTTGCCAATCTCCAAAGCCGCCACCAAGTTACGGCCATTATCAGACACAAACATGCCTGGTTCTAGGTTAAGTGGCGAGAGCCACAGCTCAGTCTGGTTTCTTATATCCTGCCACAGCTCTGCGGCGTGTCTTGTTTGTCCTCTAAGCATATCAGCTTCAGGACGGCCTGTTGCCGTTTCCCCACTGCAGTGATACATTGCTTCCAGCTACCGACTGATGACTGACTGGTGCTGCACGTGGATAATTCGGAGGTGGAAGTGGAGGAGGAGGCGGAGGAGGAGAAGTGGGGGTTGGAGCCACTAAAGTAGGTGCTGGCGGACACCCTGATCAATGTAGGGCCTCAATCCTTGGCGTCGGTAGCAACTGTGCCATCCCAGGGTACGACTCGCTCCCAGCCTGCACAACATTCACCTAGTGTTCCGTCAGGAAAATGTAGCGTCCCTGGCCAAATGCACTTGTCCATGTGTCCGTTGTTAAGTGGACTTTCCCAGTAACTGTGTTGGTCAGGACACGTGTGATTTTACGGGACACATGTTGGTGTAAGGCGGGCACGGCACACCTTGAAAAATAGTGGCAGCTGGCGACTGTGTAACACGGGATGGCTGCCGACATCAGTCTGTGGAAGGCCTCAGTGTCCACTAGCCTAAATGGCAACATTTCCAGGGCCAGTAACTTGGAAAGCTGCGCATTTAGTGCTATGTCCTGTGGGTGGGTTTCTGGGTATTTTTGATTGCATTCAAAGGCCTGGGGTAAGGACATTTGGACGCTGTGCTGGGAAACTGAAGTGGATGTGGTCGCTGATGGTGCTTGCAAAGGTCTAGGTGCAGGGCGGGAAGCATCCGTGCCTGCGCCTTCAACAGGGGATTGGCCAGCGCGTAACATAGGGGAAGAGGAGGCAGTGGTGTGACCCAGGCGTTCGTCGTTCGTCCCACTTATTACGGTGCTTGGATGCCATGTGGCGGATCATGCTGGTGGTGGTAAGGTTGCTAGTGTCCACTGCATGAGAAAGACCAGAGGTGGTAGAAACGTCGCTGTTATTATGCTGCCTGTTTTAGTAACCAGATTTTTTTTTTCATTTGACTGGTGAGTGCTGCGGATTTCTATATATTTGTTACATGAAGGAACCCCGGCCAGGATCTCTACCTGCGATCACAATTACCACTACCCTTGTTATTGATCTTTTTTCTCAGATTGGTATCTGTAGTGCTGCTTACCCTGCATTTATTTAGTGTTCACGCCCCGGCTAATTTTCATATGGCACAGGATGCAAACTACTATTCTTTTGTCGTTTGCACTTTCTTTAAAAAAGCACCAGACTGCGGAACATCTACCCCTTGGCAAGGGAGATTTCCGCAAGGGGGTGCTCCGTGGAACAGTTGCAGGCCTGTTTGATGTGGCCCGCCTTCTCCCTTTTACCACCCCACTGCCTCTTCCAGCATGTTGCGGTGCTGCAGATCCCTCCCCCTCTGTACTGCTCTAGACGATCGGCTTGCCACCTTTCCAGGTTGGGTCAGTGACCTCATCGTCCACCACCTCCTCTTCCACTTCCTCACTCTGATCAGCCTCCTGATTTGTTGACCTAACCAAAACCTCAGTGATTGCCAACTGTGTCTCATCCTCTTCATCAACCTCTTGAGACTCTTTGGCAACTGTGTCTCATCATCATCCACCTCATTAAACTCTAATTGCCGTTCACCACCATCATGTTCTTGTGACTGTGAATGCTCAAAAGGTTGGGAATCAGGGCACAAGATCTTATTTCCCTCTTCAAGTGTGCTCGGTGAGAGGGCCAAATTAAGTAATGGCGCTGAAAAGAGCTCCTCGGAATATCCGAGTGAGGGATCACTTGTTTGGCCACACTGTAAATGGTGGGAGGAAGGAGGATAAGGGTGAGGATTATGTGGACCAGACTGTCTAATGAGAATGAGCGGCAGGGGCAATATTCAAATTCGTGATATTTTGTGAATATTTTCTAGAATATTCGCGAATTCGCGAATTTGAGATTATATTCTTGATTGCAAAAATTGGCAATGTATTATTTGCGTAATGCGCGCGAAATACAGGCGTGGGTCACTTATGCTTCATTTTCAAGCTGTTATAAGTTTCCTGAGACTCGAGAAAATGGTTGGCACGGCAGAACATTAGAATAGCTTTATATGCAAATAGAGTGCTCCAATATATTTGCTCTTGCAAATTTTCGGCAATTAATGATGTGCATATTTTTTCGCAATATGTGCAACTTGTGACATCACAGCAATATGTCTGTAGCAAGTATGTATCAGCTACACTATAGATCAATCTAACCTACACTGACTATCTCCCCCTAACTATCTGAATTATATATATATAAATTAACTGTAATGTAATACAACAAAGCACAGAGCACAGCAATGACACTGCTGTCTCTTTCATAACTGCAAAAGCTGCTAGGGAGGTTCTTATATAGTAAGGTGTAGGCAACTTTTCTATTGGTTTCTAGGGATGTTGCTTAGCTCATTGCAGCCTTCTCATTGGCTCGCAAGCAAAAAGGGAGGTCACTGATAAAAAAAATCTAAATTATTCGAAATTATGAATATATATTACTATCTAAATATTCGCGAATTCTCGAAGTGACAATATTTGCGGTAAAAATTGGCTTTTCATATATTCTCACTCAACACTTGTGCTTAACCGACTAGAAGCATTGTATGCTGCAATCCAACCGATCACCTGCTCACACTGGGCTGACTTCAAGAATGGTGTCCTGTGCCACCATGCAAACTGGGAAATTAAGCTACTGTATGTACCGTATCTTGGATGATTGTTTTTCTTGTGCTCTGGCAGCAGGCACAGTTTCTCCGCGCCCAGGGCCACGGCCTCAGAGTGCACCATCAGCATCATGGCCACTTCCCCGTCCCCTACTGCTCGCCTTCTTCATTTTAAATGTGATATATTCTTGAAAGTATGTCACACATACAGCAGCGTAGGATTTGGAAGTGTATGTGCAAAAAAATTTACAATAGTATTTGTGATGAGGAAAAGTTATACAGGACAGGTACCACAGGTATGTCATAGTTCGCAGTGTCTATGGAAAAAGTGTACTGGATGTCACTGATATTTTAGGGATGCGCACACCTTAAACAGGAGATTTGGTGAGGATAATTTAACAGTCCTCAGGGGACACCATCTATGGAAAAACTGAACTGGATGTCACTGATATTTTAGGGATGCGCACACTTTAAACAGGAGATGTGGCACGGATAATTTAACTGTCTGCAGCGGACACCGTCTACTTAATAACTGCACTGGATGTCACTAATATTTTAGGGATGCGCACGCTTTAAACAGGAGATGTGGCATGGATAATTTAACAGTCCGCAGCGGACACCGTCTAAGGAAAAACTGCACTGGATGTCACTAATATTTTAGGGATGCGCATGCTTTAAACAGGAGATGTGGCGCGGATAATTTAACTGTCTGCAGCGGACACCGTCTACGGAAAAACTGCACTGGATGTCACTGATATTTTAGGGATGCGCACGCTTTAAACAGGAGAAGTGGCGCAGATAATTTAACTGTCCGCAGCGGACACCGTCTACTGAAAGACTGCACTGGATGTCACTGATATTTTAGGGATGTACACACTTTAGACAGGAGATGTGGTGCGGATAATTTAACTGTCTGCAGTAACAAAATATGAAAAGAGTCAAGGGGGGGGGGGGTGAATACTTTTGCAAGGCACTGTATATTGCTACTGTAACACACAATAGTCCTTAAAATGACTTTTGGGTCTCTGAAAAGTTTTCTGTATAAAAATCTTCCTTTTACACTCCCTACTCTGTCTGTCCCTAACACTGAGCCAGTAATCAACATGGCTACTGGCATTGCAGTGAGGGCAGTACTTACCTGCATGTTTATTGGCTGCTTAGCAGCCGCGAAACATGCGGGGAGGAGACTCGAGCATTGCGCTCGAGCACATGCGGTACTCAACTGAGTACTGCCATGTGCCTAGCATATCGATGCTCGAGTCGAACTGGTATTCGGCAGAGCTTGCTCGCTCAACACTATTCCATAATAGAAGCGCTCATATGTATTTTCCCCATAACACACACTGACACTCCCCCATCTTTTGGGAAAATAAATGATGTCTTATACGGCAAAAAATACTGTGTTTATTTTTTTACTGTTTGTTTTTAGGTGTAAAATTGAGAAAGGGGTGACTTGAATTTTTTAATACTTTTTGAGCTTTATTTATATTTTTAAAACCATTTTTTAAATTCTTTAGTCTTTAGTTCCTTTAATTTTCTTCTACATTCAATCTTCTGATCACTTGTATCATAGATTGAAATAGAATACTATTGCAGTCTAGAGGATTTTTATAGGCTGCCTGTCAGGCAGCTCTTTGACAGGCCTGGGAGCCTTCACAAGTCCCCAGGCTGCCATAGCAACCAATCAGAACCCTGTGATTTTGCCACTGGGGCTCTGATGGGAGGACCAATGGAGCCCCCTCCCTCTATATAACCTCACAGATGCTGGAGTTGCTATTGACAGCAGCATTTGAGGGATTAAATGAAAAAGATCAGATTAATCTCTGTTCCTGGTCACTGCCAGCAGGTGTCTGCTGTATTATACAGTCGTCATCCACATGTATGGTGCAGCCTCAGTGTGTGACCTTTTCCATACTTCTCCTTAGCTTATGTGTGCGTAATAATGCATTAAGGGGTTAAACAAGACTTTATTGTAAATTTCCATTTTCATTTGAACATAAAGGGGAAGATTTATGAAAACTGTAAATGAAAACCTGCTTTTGTTGCCACAGAAACCAATCACAGCACATCTTTTGTTTTTCTAGAGTACTCAAGGGAAATGAAAGCTGGCCTGTGATTGGTTTCCATGAGCAACAAAGGCAGTTTATCTTTTAGATACTTTCATAAATCTCCCCAAATGACTTTGAAACTGATTCAGAACTACATAAAAGTCTAAAATGTGGAATTTAGAGAGTCATGGCACAGAATTTAAACCATTCTGGTGATTACAGTACATTAAACATCAATGTATTGTACATTTGCTTCACTCCCTCAGAACAAGAGTTGGCAGTTTGTTTCTTCAGCCTCACACTGGGATAAATGCTAGATACAGTCCACTTCTATTAACACTTCCTATTTCACATTTTAGACAAGCAGGGGCACATATCCAGGGAGACTGGCAGAAATTTAACACCCTGTTCCATGAAACTCTGCAAAGACATTCGCTGTTCATTATCATGCTGTGTGCTTTTTTCTTATAATGTAAGAAAGTCTCTCAATAGAGAAGTGTTAGAACAGATTTATCAAAAGTTAAGTAAGAGCAAATGAATTGTCATGCAGTGTTTACTCTGTGTCTTCCTGACTAGATGAGAAACTTGGAGCCTGTCTAATGCCAGATACATCCAGACACTGCAGTGTTTTTCTCGACAGGAAACTTGTTTTTTTCTCAGACTACTTTGAATTTAGTTGATGTTGCTTTAATGGATTGTATCACTTTCACAAATGAAAATTGTATATTAAAACAATCGCCCAGATTTACTAATGTGTCTACACCAAAAATCAGTGGTGCAAATTAGCGCATCTAGGGTTTCTACACCTTTCTCCAACATGCTTGACAAGATGTTTGGTGCTTAGTTGGAAAGGTTTGTGGCCTAGGATGTGCCATTTTGCAACAGAATTGCGACACAGTTCTGGTGTACAAAATCTGTCTCAAAATAAGCCAACCAATAGTTTGTGTAGAATTAGAGAAAAATGTATGTCCCTGTACTAGATTCATCATCCAGCCTGAGCCACTGTGATAAATCTGGTGCGGGTCTATACAGCCTGTCTGACCTTGTGCCATTTTTAGGATTAGTAATCTTGCTTTTTTGCCAGGGCGAATGTATTATTATACTCTTTTCTTTACATGAAAATGAGAGTAGCCATCTTGCTTGACCTTTTGCAACAAAAATAGACACCTGGCAAAAGAGCATTTTAGAAAACTGTTCAATGTCTTATGTGGGAGAGTGTTGTGAGCATGCCTTGTGACTTCAGAAGAGGCAAGAGAGGTAGTAGAGTGGAGAAGTTGTGCTTTCTTCATCACCTATTATCAATGGTGCTATCCTGCAATACCCACCTCTAACGTTATAATAACGATATTACCTTTCATTGTAATCCTGCCTGTGATGCTACTGAGATGAATAATAAGAAGGAAAGTCTTGGCAACTAAGACTTATGCATAGGGCGACGTATGCCTATAATTTGTCATATCGAGACACTCCTGCTCATTACCTGCGGAAATGCCCCAAGTGCAACCTCCCAAGAGCTGGGCTTTTACATGCTATATGGGAATGCCCGAAAGTGAACCCCTTGTGGCAAGAATCGGTAGATACAATAAAAGAAGTTTGGGGGGGAAACGGTGGGATTATCACCCAAACAGTGCATTTTTCACTATATACCCATAAATCAGGATGAGGAAATGGGTACAGTAGTCACCAAAGGAGGGGTACATCTTATGTTGATGGCTGTAAAGAAAGCCCTTTTAAGGCATTGGTTGGAAGGAGAAGTGCCGTCTCGGGAAGAGGTGTTGGGTATGATGAAGGCGGTTCTTTATTTGGAGAGGCTTGAGGTAGAACAGGATAAGGAGCGTTTGGTCAAGAAATTTATCAAAAAATGGAGGACCTTTACCGAGAAGCTGCTGTCATGTATCGAGATTAAGGAGCTTATGGACCCGTTCAGGTTGACAAAATGGTACTTGGAAGAGCAACTGGCTGATAGATTAGGGAAATTGGACACATAAAGGTATTAGTGTCTCAAATCAGTGTTCCTGGTTGGGGGGGGTTTTGGGCGGGGGAGGGGGAAGGATTGCTGAGGGGAGGGAAGGAAAAAATTGAAAATGATGTGGAAAGATGGACTTGAGTTATGACCAATGATATGTATTATCAAGTGAAAATGTCATTATTT
This sequence comes from Bufo bufo, assembly GCF_905171765.1. Taxonomy (NCBI): domain Eukaryota; kingdom Metazoa; phylum Chordata; class Amphibia; order Anura; family Bufonidae; genus Bufo; species Bufo bufo. Next base: position 428,808,950 of record NC_053391.1, on the reverse strand, counting down.
TCTGTATGACACAAATATTTGTTTTGTATGTAATCTTCCACTTCAATAAAAAGATGTTTTAAAAAAAAAAAAAAAAAAAAAAAGAAGGAAAGTCTTAAAGGGGTTGTCCACGTTGCACAATCCTTACTTGTATGAAGGGTTCTTTGACAATAAGTTTGCCCCTGCTTTAAACTCACTGTTAGGGGTTAGTGTCAATCGAGGCTCATCTGAGTCTGAGGACACCCGAGCTGGAAGTATGGAGTCCAGTGGCAGAGGCCCACAGAAGCAGGAGGCAGGTAGCGCGGTCGATCAGTCCGGGTCGGCAGCAGAGATGGCAGCGAGGTAACAGCAGGAGTAGACGGAGGCGTGGTCGGTGGTAAGCAGTAAGTCAATGCAGGCGGCAATTCAGCGAGGTCAAAACAGTCCGGGTTGGCAACGATGGTAAATCAGCAATAGCGGTGGAGGAGCAGAGAGGAAGCTTGCTACAGGCTTGGAGGCACAATAACCAGCAAAGGGCTGTGTTCAAGGGCTGGGTTTTATAGGGAAGTAGCAGGTGCAAGAGATTGGAATAATCATCAGGTCAAGGCAAGGACAAGAGAGGTAGTTAGAAGTTAGCTAGAGAACAGTCCAGGGAGAGACGGTAGCCTAGTGGGCAGAGCCACCGCCTGGGACACGACCGGCCACAGGTTTGAGTCCTGACAGTACTCCCCCCCTTCCAAGGTGACCTCCGGGCACCGCAGGGGAAGGCTTATCTGGGTGACTCAGATGGAACTCCCTGACAAGTCTGGGGCCATGAATGTTCTCTTCCGGTTCCCAGGAGTTGTCTTCTGGAGGATAACCTTTCCAGGAAATAAAGTATTGGATTTTGCCCCGGTGGAGTCTGGAGTCAAGGATCTTTGAGACAATGTACTCCTCTTCGCCTTGTACCCTTACTGGTGGTGGGGGGGGGGAGGATGGCGGCCAGGGAAGGTGTTCTCTACAAACGGCTTGAGAAGGGAGCAATGGAAGACTGGGTGCACTGGGTGATGGAATGTGGGAGGTCTAGCCGGAAGGTGACTTCATTAATCCGGCCAGAGATCCGGAAAGGCCCCAAGTATTTTTGGCCCAATTTCTGAGCAGGTACCTTCAGTCTTAGGTTTCTTGTGGAGAGCCACACTTGATCTCCTATCTGAAAGTCCGGAGCGGGTCTACGACGTTTGTCTGTCGCCTGCTTAAAGCATCTCTGAGCCTCAAGGAGATTATTGGAAATGTTCTCTTGTGCCTCTTGTAAATTTGCCAGGCGTTCGGCCACAGCTGGAAGCGTGGAGGTGATGGGCAGGCGTGGGATGAAAGCTGGATGCAGGCCAGTGTTGGCGTAGAAAGGACTGTAATGGGTGGAACTGTGTTCCGCATTATTGTAGGAAAACTCGGCCGTAGGAAGGTGGTCCAACCAGTCATCCTGCAAATGAGTGATGAAACAACGTAGGTACTGCTCGAGGGTCTGGTTTGTTCTCTCTGTCTGCCCATTAGACTGGGGATGGAAAGCGGAGGACAGGTTTACCGTGATCCCAAGGGCCAGGCAGAAGTCTTTCCAGAATTTAGAGGTGAATTGCACTCCTCGGTCAGAGACCACATCATCTGGAACCCCGTGTAACCTAAAGATTTCACGGAATACTAGGTCAGCCGTCTGTTTGGCGGTGGGTAGGCCCTTGCAGGGGATGAAATGGGCCATCTTGGTAAGGCGGTCCACGACGACCAGGATGGTGTTCATCCCTTTTGAAGGGGGTAGGTCAACCACAAAGTCCATAGAAATTGAACCCCAAGGGCGGGAGGGGATGGGGAGTGGTCGCAGCAGCCCCACGGGTGAAGAGCGGGGAGTCTTGTTGCGGGCACAGACCGTGCATGAGGAGACAAACCTTTTAGTATCTTTCTTATACGTTGGCCACCAGAAGGAGCGGGACAGGAGTTCCTGGGTCTTTCTTGTACCTGGATGGCCAGCCAAGTTGGTATCGTGGTTATATTTTAGTACATCGAGCCGTGCCATTTCTGGTACGTACAGTTGTCGACCCAGGTATACCCAGAAGCCACCCTTGAGGGTGAGGTTGACGTCTTCTGCTGGGTGGGTGAGGAAGGGGTCCTTTTCATAAGCCTTCTTGATTGACCCCAGGAGTTCCTTTGGGTAAGTAGCTCCTAAGACATTTTTCTCGGGTAGAATGCTGGCTTGGCCCTTGTTGTCCTGTGAAGGTTCAGAGAACATCCTGGAAAGGGCATCTGCTTTGCCATTCTTCGACCCAGGGCGATATGTGATAATGAAATTGAATCGAGAAAAAAAAAAACTCCATCTGGCTTGTCTGGCGGAAAGCCTCTTGGCAGAACGGATGAATTCGAGGTTTCGGTGGTCAGTGAACACAGTTATGGGATTGATGGCCCCCTCCAATAGATGTCTCCACTCCGAGAAGGCATCTTTGATTGCCAGTAACTCCTTATTCCCGATGTCATAGTTCCTCTCTGCGGGGGACATTTGGCGAGAGAAGAAGGCGCAAGGGTGTAAAAGCATCTTTTCTCCCGTACGTTGTGATAGGACAGCGCCTACTGCGGTGTCGGAAGCGTCCACTTCGATTGTGAATGGCAGTTCGGGATTAGGATGTATCAGAATTGGAGCAGACGTGAAGAGGGATTTAAGCTTGGTGAAGGCTTCCTGTGCTTCGGGTGTCCAGGAAAAGGGCACAGTCTTTTTGGTTAAGTGGGTAATTGGAGAAATTATTTTTGAGAAGTTCCGAATGAATTTTCGGTAAAAGTTGGCGAAGCCGACAAACCTCTGTATTTCTTTTTCGTTCTTAGGGGGAGGCCAATCTATTACAGCCTGAATTTTCTGAGGATCCATACTAAGCCCTTCCGGGGAGATGATGTAACCGAGAAACTGGGTGGTGGTCTGTTCGAACTCGCATTTCTCGAGCTTGATGTAAAGGGACTGCTCGCAAAGTCTTTGTAACACCCTGCGGACATGTTCGCGATGTTGATCGAGATTTTCCGAGAAAATTAAAATATCGTCCAGGTATACCACTACGAACAGATCCAGCATGTCCCTAAGGACGTCATTAATGAAATGTTGGAAAGTGGCTGGGGCATTGCAAAGTCCGAAGGGCATATCTAAGTATTCAAAATGTCCATATCGTGTGCGAAAGGCGGTCTTCCATTCATCCCCGGGGCGAATGCGAACCAGATTATAGGCCCCTCGAAGATCGAGTTTCGTAAAGACTTTCGCCGCCCGGAGTCTCTCGAGAAGTTCCGAAATCAAGGGGAGAGGGTAACGGTTTTTTACCGTAACATCATTCAGCTTGCGATAGTCAATGCAAGGGCGTAGAGAGGAGTCTTTTTTCTCCACGAAGAAGAAGGGTGCTCCCGCGGGGGAGGTGGAGGGTCGAATGAAGCCCTTCTTTAGGTCCTCGTCCAAGTAGTCCTTCAGGGCATTGAGTTCAGGCTCCGAGAGGGAGTAGATGCTGCCGAAGGGTATTTCAGCCCCAGGTAATAATTCAATTGGGCAGTCGTTTGGTCGATGCGGGGGCAGCTTGTCTGCGTTTTTTTTTTCGCAGACATCCTGAAACTCACTATATTGTGGAGGCAACAGCTCCTTGACCGTTGGTTCCGAGATGATAGATACTTTGGGTGTTGGGGAAGCAGGTTCATGCAGACAGTTCGAAGAGCAGAACTCGGATGTGAACCGTAGACAGCGGGTTTCCCAGTCCACCGAAGGGTTGTGAGTGGCTAACCACGGGATGCCCAAGATCACCGGAAACTTGGGGGAGGAAATCAAAGAGAAGTGGATCGTCTCGTGGTGGTCGGTTTTAATGTGGAGCTGTAAATCTGTGGTCTGATGTGTAACGGGTCCCGAGGAGAGTGGGGACCCATCCACTGTTTCCAGATCAATGGGGGCTGTCTTGGTTACAAGCGGAATGTTGTTCTCGTGAGCAAAAGTTTGATCCATAAAATTGTCGCCAGCCCCGGAGTCGAGCATTGCAGAACAGAGAAGTTGTCGATCCCCGATGGTAATGACAATTGGAATGGTGAAGTGGGACGCGGTGGCTGCTAACTCAGTTGTCTCTGCCGTCACCGGTGGGATTGCGGCCTGCCGCTGCTCTCGCAGTTTAGTGACGGCAATGGTTCTGCGGGATTTGTTGGGGCATTTGATGGCAATGTGCCCTGGCTCCCCACAGTAGAGGCAGAGGCCTTTGGCCAGTCGTCGTTCTTTTTCTGCTACGGACAGAGTTTTGCGCACTGCGTCAACCATCATCGGCTCGATGGGAGGTTGGGCGACCTGCTGGGTAGTAGAGTAAGTGGGTCTGTCGCCTTGGAACCAGAGCCTTTCTTTCCTTCTCTCGGTGAGCCTCTGATCAATACGGACACACACCTGAATGAAGTCGTCCAAATCATCCGGGGCTTCAAGTCTGGCAAGTTCATCTTTGATCGACTCCGATAGACCTCGCCGAAATTGGCTCCTTTGAGCAGCTGGGTTCCAGTTGGTGTCTGAGACCCAGCGGCGGAACTCGGCGGCGTACTCGGCGACAGAGCGTCTTCCCTGTCGAAGACTGTGTAGTCTTGCCTCAGCTGTCGCACAGCGATTGGGGTCATCAAAGACCTGGCTCATAGCTGTGATGAAAACATCCAGATCGTGCAGCAGACGGCTATTGGTTTCCACGTATGGAGACGCCCATGCCAGGGCCTCATCCGTCAGGAGGTTAACAATGAACAATACTTTCTTCTCGTCAGTGGAAAAGGGGGCCGGATGCATCCGGAAGTAGATACGGCACTGATTGAGAAAGCCCCGGTACTGGCGACGATCTCCATTGAATTTCGAGGGTAGTGGCATGCGGGTGTCTGCAGCCGCGCCGCGTATGTCCAGGAGTTGCCGTTGGAGCTCAATGATCTCCCCCTGTTGACTCTGTACCAGGCCTTGGATTTGCGAAAATTTCTCCTGGTAGGTGGTGCCGAACTCTTGCAGCTCAGACACCTGCTTGCGCAGGGTGGCGACTGCGGACTCCATTTTTTTTTGGGCTGGTTATTCTGTTAGGGGTTAGTGTCAATCGAGGCTCACCTGAGTCTGAGGACACCCGAGCTGGAAGTATGGAGTCCAGTGGCAGAGGCCCACAGAAGCAGGAGGCAGGTAGCGCGGTCGATCAGTCCGGGTCGGCAGCAGAGATGGCAGCGAGGTAACAGCAGGAGTAGACGGAGGCGTGGTCGGTGGTAAGCAGTAAGTCAATGCAGGCGGCAATTCAGCGAGGTCAAAACGGTCCGGGTTGGCAACGATGGTAAATCAGCAATAGCGGTGGAGGAGCAGAGAGGAAGCTTGCTACAGGCTTGGAGGCACAATAACCAGCAAAGGGCTGTGTTCAAGGGCTGGGTTTTATAGGGAAGTAGCAGGTGCAAGAGATTGGAATAATCAGCAGGTCAAGGCAAGGACAAGAGAGGTAGTTAGAAGTTAGCTAGAGAACAGTCCAGGGAGAGACGGTAGCCTAGTGGGCAGAGCCACCGCCTGGGACACGACCGGCCACAGGTTCGAGTCCTGACACTAACATTCTCACCCTGAGTTGCAATCTGTAAGCAAAACCTGGTAGGAAGTGTTGCATAAGTAATATGGTGTCCATTCATATCTATTGGTTGTCTATGCAATGCTGGAAAGGAACTTTACAGCTGCTTTCCACCATGGCCAAGAGAAGAGGGTACTGAATAGAGGAACCCCATTCTTTTAACTCAGAATTCTGTTACAGGGTACCTAAAGATATATTTTCTAAAGTAGACTACCCCTTTAAAGTCTCTGAAGGCCAGCTATCTTTGTCTGTAAATCATTTATTTTTACGGTTTCTTATCTACACCACTTACAAGCATTCATAATTATTATTCTGCATTGTCAAGTGTTGGACAACAAAGTACTTAATATGGTCAAATGCAATGCCAGGATACATTGACATGAGCTAAAATGATGTACATTTACATTTTACAGATGGGAAAGCTTCAACAATGTAGTGTGGAAACGTATTCCTCTAATGAAAGACAATGGGGTTATAGATCCATATTTTACAGTGTCTTCTATGGGTAGAAAACCATTCTGTAATAGGAAAAACACTGGTTATTTAACAGATTCGTTTTTACTATTTACTATAGCTCATCATTAGTCAAGACCAAAAAGCAAACAGGACTGCTATTGAAGGTTAGAGCCAGGATCAGAGGTGGGCGATGGAGTACCTAAGGCAGATAGAAACACATATCATGACTAGAGATGAACGAATCGAAGCTGACGAAGTGGAATTCGATCCAAATTTCAGGAAAATTTTGATTTGCAACGAATGCGAATTTCCTCGAGCTTCTTAGTAACGAATTGCAATTTTTCCTAAAATGGCAGCTACACGTGTGAGGACATGGGGCAAGGAACTCTGGGAAGGTGGGCTGACACATAATGCAATGCATGCAGCCAATCAGCAGCCAGCCAGCCCTGTGATGTCCCAGCCCTATAAATACGGCGGCCATCTTAGAGTCAGACATTTTCCAGCATTCAGAGTGCAGGGACAGACGTGAGAAGAGGGGGCAGCAATTGGAAAAACCTCATTGTGAAAAAAAAAATGGAAAAAATGATTTATAAGTGCAGGGAAGGGATAGGGAGCATCATTTCCCAGCATATTAGTGCAGGGAGAGACGTCAGAAGTCGCTAGGGACGTTGATAGGAAAGCGATTTACAAGTGCAGAGAAAGGATAGGGAGGAAATATTTCACAGCATCTTAGTGCAGGAAGAGAGGTCTGAAGTCGCTTGGGACAGGGCTAGAAAAATCTCATTGTGAAAAAAAAGCAATTTACAAGTGCAGGGAAACATTATTTGGGGATCCAAATAGCTATTATACAGCTCTGGCATTCCAGAAATTTGTTCTTCAAGTGCTATGTTGAAAAGCCTTTAGTGGCTTATATCTATGGAAAAAAAAAATATATACGCATTTCACGTATGCAGTTATTTGTGTAGAAAGAGTTTAGTGGCCTATTTCAGTACAAAAAAGGAAAAATACATACGCATTTCACTTCTGCATTTATATGTGGTGAAAGCGTACAGTGTCCTATTTCAGTACAAAAAGGAAAAAAATATACACACTTCACTGTTGCATTTATTTGGGAAAGAGTTTAGTGGCCTATTTCAGTACAAAAAAAGGAAAAATATACAATACAGACCAAAAGTTTGGACACACCTTCTCTTTCAAAGAGTTTTCTTTATTTTCATGACTATGAAGGCATCAAAATTATGAATTAACACATGTGGAATTATATACATAACAAACAAGTGTGAAACAACTGAAAATATGTCATATTCTAGGTTCTTCAAAGTAGCCACCTTTTGCTTTGATTACTGCTTTGCACACTCTTGGCATTCTCTTGATGAGCTTCAAGAGGTTTTCCCCTGAAATTGTCTTCCAACAGTCTTGAAGGAGTTCCCAGAGATGCTTAGCACTTGTTGGCCCTTTTGCCTTCACTCTGCGGTCCAGCTCACCCCAAACCATCTCGATTGGGTTCAGGTCTGGTGACTGTGGAGGCCAGGTCATCTGGCGCAGCACCCCATTACTCTCCTTCATGGTCAAATAGCCCTTACTTTCAAAGTTTTCCCAATTTTTCAGCTGACTGACTGACCTTCATTTCTTAAAGTAATGATGGCCACTCATTTTTCTTTACGTAGCTGCTTTTTTCTTGCCATAATACAAATTCTAACAGTCTATTCAGTAGGACTATTAGCTGTGTATCCACCTGACTTCTCCTCAACGCAACTGATGGTCCCAACCCCATTTATAAGGCAAGAAATTCCACTTATTAAACCTGACAGGGCACACCTGTGAAGTGAAAACCATTTCAGGGGACTACCTCTTGAAGCTCATCAAGAGAATGCCAAGAGTGTGCAAAGCAGTAATCAAAGCAAAAGGTGGCTACTTTGAAGAACCTAGAATATGACATATTTTCAGTTGTTTCACACTTGTTTGTTATGTATATAATCTTCCACATGTGTTAATTCATAGTTTTGATGCCTTCATTGTGAATCTCCAATTTTCATAGTCATGAAAATAAAGAAAACTCTTTGAATGAGAAGGTGTGTCCAAACTTTTGGTCTGTACTGTATATGCATTTTACTTCTGCAGTTATATGTGGTGAAAAAGTTCAGTGTCCTATTTTAGTACAAAAAGGAAAATAATATACACACTTTACTGTTGCATTTATTTGTGAAACAGTTTAGATGCCTATTTCAGTACAGAAAGAAAAGCATATACGCACTTCACTGGTGCATTTATTTCTGCTAAAAGCGTTTACTGGCCTATTTCAGTACAAAAAGAAAAATATATTCTCAGTTCACTTCTGCAGTTATAAGTGTTAAAAGCATTTACTGTACTATTTCAGTACAGAAAGAAAAAATATACACACTTCACTGGTGTACTTATTTGTGGCAAAAGTGTTTAATGGCCTATTTCATTATAGAACGAAACAAATATACGCACTTCACTGGTGCACTTATTTGTAGTAAAAGCGTTTAGTGGCCTATTGCAGTACAGAAAGAAAAATATACGCACTTCACTGGTGCACTTATTTGTGGCAAAAGCGTTTAGTGGCCTATTTCAGTACGGAAAGAAAAATCTATACGCATTTCACTTCTGCAGTTATTATTATTTCAGTACAGAAACTAAATATATTCAGCATTCACTTTTGCAGTTATATGTGGTAAAACCTTTAGTGACCTATTTCGGTAGAAAAACAAAATATATTCAGCATTCAGCGCTGCAGTAATATTTGTGGTAAAACCTTTAGTGTCTAGGGTTGAGCGAACCCGAACTGTAAAGTTCGGTTTCGTACCGAACTTTACGGTGTTCGGCACCCGAACCTGAACATTTCAGTAAAAGTTTGGGTTCGGGTTCGGGGTTCAGGTAATATTAATATACCATCGGATCGGAGTTTTCTCCAATCCGATGGTATATTTTAACTTGAAGCGTCCCCATCACCATGGGAACGCCTGTATGTTAGAATATACCATCGGATTTGAGTTAGATCATGAAAACTCAGATCCGACAGTATATTCTAACACAGAGGGGTTCCCATAGTGATGGGGACGCTTCAAGTTAGAATATACTGAAAACTGTAGACATAACGGACCCCTGCTGCCTGGCAGCACCTGAGGGGTTAATTGTGCGGATCACAGCCCCCTGTAAGAGATCAGGTGCTGCCAGGCAGCAGGGGGACAGACCCCCCTCCCTCCCCAGAGTCCCAGTTTATTCGCTGGGGCTCCGATCGGTTACCATGGCAGCCAGGACGCTACTGCAGGACGCCACACTGTCCACCAATGATTTTAATACTGGGGAGGGAGGGGGGTCTGGTCCCTGCTGCCTGGCAGCACCCTATCTCTTACAGGAGGCTGAGATCCGCACAATTAACCCCTCAGGTGTGGCACCTGAGGGGATATTTGTGTGGATCACAGTGCCCTGTAAGAGATCGGGTGCTGCCAGGCAGCAGGGGGCAGTTATGTACACAGTTCTTAGTATATTCTAACTTGAAGCGTCCCCATCACTATGGGAACGCCTCTGTGTTAGAATATACTGTCGGATCTGAGTTTTCACTATCGTTAAAACTCAGATCTGAAAAAGCTAATACTATTATTTTCCATTATAACCATTTTATAACAGAAAATAATAAAGTGAAGTTGGGGTCCCCATTGACTTTAATGGGGTTTGGGTTTGGGTCCAAGTTCGGATCAAGTTTGGGTCCCGAACCCGAACTTTTTTTTAAAGTTCGGCCGAACTCCCTGAACCCAAACATCTAGGTGTTCGCTCAACTCTATTAGTGACGTATTTCAGTAGAAAACAATACATTTATTATGTGTTCAGCGCCGCAGCTATACGTGGTAAAGCCTTTAGTTGCTCATTTCAGTAGAAAACGATAAATTTATTCTTATAAAAATGTATCCTTATTAAGGAGGGGTCCATAGGTTCATGGAAGCAGTAGTAGTTAGTCAGTGCGTAGTGTTGTTGGTAAAATCACCTACTCGGTGGTGTGGCAGTTTTTTTTACAGCCTCCGGAGGAGGTGAACATGCCCATATGTAGAATCTGTAGGCAGAAAGTGAAGAATGTCCAGTGTACCAATGTTGGCACCACTGCCCTGCATCAACATATGCAGCGTCACCATAAAGTGGCCTTGGAGAACCGTGGCTCCGATGTGGTGGTCCAGCCTGCCGCAGCAACCGCTGCATCATCCAGTGGCACGCCGCACCCGATTTCAGACAGTCAATTCTCCACCACCTCAGGCGAAGGAAGCTCTCTGTCATTCCCATCGTCTGCTGGTCTTGATGATCCTGCTCCTCCTACTCCTCAGTCATTCCATCAGCAATCGATCACCAAAGCGATTCCCAAGAGACAACAGTATGCGTGCACGCATCCAACGGCGCAGAAGCTGAATGTGCTCCTGGCCAAGTTGCTGATGCTGCAGTCCCTCCTTTTCCAAGTGGTGTACTCTACACCTTTCAGAGAACTGATGGCTTGTGGCGAGCCGCGGTGGAGAGTCCCAAGCCTTTAGTGACATATTTCAGTAGCAAAAAAAAAATGTATTCAGCGTTCAGCGCTGCAGTTATATGTGGTAAAATCTTTTGTGACGCATCTTGATGAACTTTGCGACTCTTCCGGGCTCAAAGCTATCTCAACGCTTTGTGTTCTCATTGTCTGTAGCTACTAGAGGCCTGTTCATGCCAGACAGGATCCCCCAGAAGAATCTGGGTCGATGAGCAGCCAATACCGCACTTGCATCAGGATTTGTCTCCAGTTAGAGAGAAATTGTTTTTTGGAATGCTTTCTCCATCGTAACCACGTCGTCGAATAAACTGAAGACTGGCCGATTCTCTCCTGTCTTACGCAACACTTAATTTTTATTATTAAATTTATTAAATATCGATTATTAAATTGAATCAAAACTTGATTAAAATTCTAAGTAGGTAAACTTAAATTCGCCAATATATTATCCCAATCTTCGAGAGAAATTTATAGACAATTTGCCGTGTCTTTTGTGCCAGAGAACGTGTATTATTAAATTGTGTTGTAAGCATAAAGTTGAGAAATTTTAACCTTCTGTTCTGTCCTATATTTCCTATAAATGAATAGACAAAGCGGTCTCCTCATGCTGCTGCCACCTTCACAATCTCTCCTCGTTGTGCCTCTCTGTGGCCCCCTCATGCTGCTGCCACCTCCGCAATCTCTTGTCGTCGTGCCACTCTGAGGCCTCCTTATGCTGTGTCCTCCTCATGCTGCTGCCACTTCCACACTATGTCACCTTGCCACTCTGTGGCCTCCTGATGCTGCCGCCACCTCCACACTTTGTAACCTTGCCACTCTGTGGCCTCCTGATATTGCCGCCACCTCCAAACTATGTCACCTTGCCACTCTGTGGTCTCCTGATGCTGCTGCCAGCTCCACACTCGGTCATTGTGCCACCCTGTGGCCTCCTACTGATGCTGTTGCTGCCGCCACCTCCAGACTCTGTCATTGTGCCACAGAAAAAAAGAATAGAAGAAAGAAAAAAAAAAAAGATTAGTGTGTGGCTTCACATATACTGGATTGGATATCCGACTTCTTTATCTGTCATTGTGCCACTCGGTGGCCTTCTCCTGATGCTGCTACTGACGCCACCTCCAAACTCTGTCATTGTGCCACTCGGTGGCTTCCTCATACCGCTGCCACCTCCACACTCGGTCATTGTGCCACTCGTGGCCTCCTTACACTGCCGCCACCTCCAGACTCTGTCATTGTGCCACTCGGTGGCTTCCTCATACCGCTGCCACCTCCACACTCGGTCATTGTGCCACTCGGTGGCCTCCTCCTGATGCTGCTACTGCTGCTGCCGCCACCTCCAGACTCTGTCATTGTGCCACTCTGTGGCCTCCTGATGCTGCCACCACCACCTCCAGACTCTGTCATTGTGCCACTATGTGGCCTCCTGATGCTGCCGCAACCTCTAGACCCTGTCATTGGGCCGCTCTGTGATCTCCTCATGCTGTTCCCACCCTCCCCACTTCATGACTGGGCCACTCTTTTGCCTTTAGGCCTGGCTGACATCATCATTTGTTTGACCCTTCTTCTGATCTGTCAGAAGGAAGGAAAAATGAGATGCACAATGGATCCTGTCTGTGTAGCAGCTGTAAGGCCTGTATGGTCCCATCAGAATTGGCTTATGATTTGGTAGTCAAAAGCAGGAATGGGTACAAAACACGGAAGACATGCAAGTATTCCATTCACGTGTCCTCTCTGTTTTAGATCCACTCCTGTTTTTTTGGCATTATCAATACTGATGGATTACTACTGACCAAATGCTGACCGAGTGAAGGCGGATGCTCCACAGACAGGATCCGTTTTTTGTGGGTTATTGTTCTGATGGATCAGATGAAGGGCAAATTAATCAGTGATGTCAACACAAACTTACTACTGTCACCATCTCCACCCTGTCGGGGGGGCTCTACTTGTATAAGTATTTAATAGAACAGGTTCTGTAGACATCTATGTGGAATCAGCTGGCGACCATGTAAAAGGAGTGCGCTTCTTCTTGACACTAACATCGGCCTGTAAGGCTGAGTTCATACTTGAGTTATTTGGTCAGTTTTGGCCCCGTGACTGCCGAAATAAGTGAAGTGTGCAGAGATTCTAAGAGCGACGCCTGTCATCTGCATGTCATACGGACTTACAGTATTATTTCACTACCAAAGCAGACTCCCTATGCGTGTTACTACAAGGCACAGTGTTCTACACCACTATAAAGGCTCTCAGCAGCCAGGAAATAGCATTTTTTTTTAATTGAAATTCGCTAAAAATATATTTTGATCGAACCGAATTTTTCCTGAAAAATTTGGCGAACTGGCGAATAGAATTTTTGAAAAATTCTCTCATCTCTAATCATGACCAAAGTTGCAGGCAACATCAAACTAGGGCATGAACAGCTCCCAAAAAAACCCTGCCACACAAAAATTGCGGTATGTGTGAAGGAGGCCTTGAATGGAGTGTTTTACAAGGGAATTCACTGTTAAACCACAGTGTCTGGTAAAGGTAGCTCAGCTGAATGTAATGATATGTAAGTACTTTAAATCCATAGGGAAATGAACAGTTAAGTGCCCCAGTGTTGGCCTAAGCCACTCTTTGCCCCCTTGATCCTCCTGCTTCCTCTGCCAGATCCTCACTCTCCTTATTGGTCTACCTAAGAGACCAACCCACCTTCCTCCAAACATGCACAACCCCTTTAAATAGGTTATTTTGGTGGTATTGATCATCATTTGAAAGCTCACGGTAAATATTAGTAATGAGCTTTCACCAGTATATTAAAGGTAATCTGTCACCAGCTGCTGCTTTCGCACTGCCTTGCCCTGTCAATCAAAACAGCCAGGGAAGGGCTGGTCACAGAAATGAGTGGAGCTTGGGTGCAACAAGAGCAATGGTAACACCCTTGTTGCACTTAAGGCCTAATTTGCATAGTAGGAAAAAGTATCAAAACTTGGGAATGGAGCCTCTGATCAACAAATGAAAAACAGCGTTTCAATCAGGTGAACTATAGCGATGTGTCTTTGCAAAAATTTGATAGGGAGGTCGCTTATGACGGATTCCCTTTAAGTGATAGTCTGGTATAAATTATAATCTTTATTATTAATTATAGTTTTGCATTTTGTCCATAAAAATGCTGTCTGTCCATGATTTTAGGATAAGTTGCCCATAAAAAAAAGAAAAACTGGTTGGCAACCGTAAACAGCAGACACTCCATAAAATAACTGCTAATATTACCCGTATAATAATTGACTTCTACTGTTTCCTTTGTATTCCCCTCATAACTCTGTTGCTGTCAGTGATAACAATGGGGTACATTTACTAAGACTGTCTAAAAGCAAATGTAAAAAATGCTTTGCACCAGAAAAGTGTAGTGCATTTGGATCTTTTTCCTATAGGTGTGTGACACATAACAAATGTAAGAAGTGTTTGCCACATTTTTAAGGGGTTTTGAGCCATTCCTGGAACTTTGTATGAAGTAATGGGTGCACAAATATTTTGTGCACAGAGTTACATTTTAGACAAGATTTATCATTTGTGACATTCAGAAAATTAAAGGGAAAAAAACCATAAATCGACTTCAGCCCCCTAGTGGTGTAAAAACTGATAAAACCATTATAACAGATATGACAAAAAACAGAGCAACACAATTAAGAAGTGGTGTGAAACAGTGCAAAAAAATGGTCTTAAACTATGTCAAATGTATCTTAGTCATTAATGCTGGATGATAAATCTGATATATATTTAGTCTGTCTAGTCTAACTTTACACCACCTATTTAAAATATGACAAATAGTTGTCACATTTTTGGTGCACAATCTCACATTCTTGTGAATCCATGCCCATTTGCCAGACAAGGTGGAAAAAATATCTAAAAAATGTCTAAAACGTTAATAAATTAGGTGCAAAACATGTACACCATTTTTGGTATGTTTTGACATACTAAATGACAAGTCATACATATTTGAACTATTTGCAGAACTGAATGACATTTTTCACATAAAATATATTGAATTTTATAATGCAGCTATATACACTCACCTAAAGAATTATTAGGAACACCATATTAATACGGTGTTGGACCCCCTTTTGCCTTCAGAACTGCCTTAATTCTACGTGGCATTGATTCAACAAGGTGCTGATAGCATTCTTTAGAAATGTTGGCCCATATTGATAGGATAGCATCTTGCAATTGATGGAGATTTGAGGGATGCACATCCAGGGCTCGAAGCTCCCGTTCCACCACATCCCAAAGATGCTCTATTGGGTTGAGATCTGGTGACTGTGGGGGCCATTTTAATACAGTGAACTCATTGTCATGTTCAAGAAACCAATTTGAAATGATTCGAGCTTTGTGACATGGTGCATTATCCTGCTGGAAGTAGCCATCAGAGGATGGATACATGTTCTCATTCTGTTTACTCCAAATTCGGACTCTACCATTTGAATGTCTCAACAGAAATCGAGACTCATCAGACCAGGCAACATTTTTCCAGTCTTCAACAGTCCAATTTTGGTGAGCTCGTGCAAATTGTAGCCTCTTTTTCCTATTTGTAGTGGACATGAGTGGTACCCGGTGGGGTCTTTTGCTGTTGTAGCCCATCCGCCTCAAGGTTGTGAGTGTTGTGGCTTCACAAATGCTTTGCTGCATACCTCGGTTGTAACGAGTGGTTATTTCAGTCAACGTTGCTCTTCTATCAGCTTGAATCAGTCGTCCCATTCTCCTCTGACCTCTAGCATCCACAAGGCATTTTTGCCCACAGGACTGCCGCATACTGGATGTTTTTCCCTTTTCACACCATTCTTTGTAAACCCTAGAAATGGCTGTGCGTGAAAATCCCAGTAACTGAGCAGATTGTGAAATACTCAGACCGGCCTGTCTGGCACCAACAACCATGCCACGCTCAAAATTGCTTAAATCACCTTTCTTTCCCATTCTGACATTCAGTTTGGAGTTCAGGAGATTGTCTTGACCAGGACCACACCCCTAAATGCATTGAAGCAATTGCCATGTGATTGGTTGACTAGATAATTCCATTAATGAGAAATAGAACAGGTGTTCCTAATAATTCTTTAGGTGAGTGTATAATAACACTTTTCTTAAACCAGAATGTTAGCTGTTTAATTTTTAATGTGTATTGTTCTCTAAAAAGAGTTAAGCACACATCATTCTTCATAAAAAAGCATGGGTGGACATTTCTAACATGACTGCAAAATAAACATAATGATGTTGCTTAAAGCAAGCCTTATTTTACTTTTGGAATTTCCTTAGGGAAATGAGAGTGGGCAACATAGACACAGATCAGTATTTATATTTATATTGTTTTGCATCGCTGTTGTCCATTAGTTCTTACTAGTGCATACTAGTATAAGAAAAGGAAAAATAAGCATATTTAGGAATATTACCCATGGTGCCCAAAGAACAAAAGAACACTGACAAATATAGAATCTGAGATGTTTTAACGCTCTTTTGTTTCAAGTGCAAAATCAGAAGGTCTCAATGAGAAAGCTAGTCAGTAGTATGTTCTACAAATGATTATTGTTATGATGATGAGTTTATGTGTAATATTCACAATTTATGCAATATTTACAGCTATTTTTATTCATACATACATTATACATACTCACAAGAACCATATAATGCTATACTTAATCCTTTGCCAACTTCAACCTCATAGCAATCTTTATTAACTATATAACTGCTAAAACACTGAAGCAATTTGTAACCACTTAAAATGAAGTTTCCTTAATTAGGAAAAGCTATAATATTATGCAAATTTAGGAAGTAGCTGGTGTTGCTAAGATCTACAAATGATTTTTTTTTTCAAGCTCCTAGCTCCAATCTACGACATGTGATTAAAAGCCAGAGTGAAAGCAGAGTTTTTAGCCATATGAAACCTCAAATATCAGATGAAGTCATGTGAGATGATTGTGAGATGCCTCCTGTTTGTCAATGTGCCAGTTAATGCCACTTGGACTGAGAAAACTTGGTTTATCACTCTGGAAGATCGCAACATATCTAGGATGAGATGTCTCATATGTGTCCCAGAAGTTGGGACAACAGCAACAAACTGAAATGACAGCAATAGGTGCACAGAGGTTAACCACTGCATGGATGGATCATCTGATTAGAAGACTGATACGTAGTGAATGTGATCCATTTGGTACTGCAAGGGAAATAGGTCATCCAATATCAATCCTACAGCAGCAAACAGTATTTACACAAAGCAATATAATGTGTTTCCACAACATTGGCCTATGAGCCTGACGCCCAGCTACAGGTGTTCCATTTACCTCATGCCTCTAGTCTCTAAGGCTTGCTGGTGCACAGCAAGTCAGCAATAAAGGCTGGAATGAAGGTCTATCCTCTTCTGCATTGAGTCTCATTTTTGTCTCCAAGGCAATAATAGCCAGAGATTGGCCTGAAGACCATGTAGATAACACTATGAAGAGACCTTCAAAAGGGAACGTTACAACTGTCCTACTCTCGGTATTATGGCGTGGGGTGGCATAATGTACGGTAGCTGAGCACCCAATAGTTTTCCTTTCAGGTACATGAATAGTGATGAGCGACAGGGGCAATATTCGAATTTGCAATATTCTGCGAATATTTTATAGAATATTCATCATATATTCATGAATTCGAGATTATATTCTTGATTGCGAATATCGGCAATGTATTATTCGCGTAATGCGCGCAAAATACTGGCGTGTGGTAGGCAACTTTTCTATTGGTTGCTAGGGATGTTGCTAAGCTGTGACAAAATCTTCTCATTGGTCCACAAGCTAGAAGAAGGGAGGGATGATCACCTGATACGTACTGTGTTAAAAAAAAATATTGAAATATTCGCGAATTCTCGAAGTGCCAATATTCACGAAAAAAATTTGCTTTTCGAATATTCGCGCTCAACGCTATACATGAACAGCTCAATATTACATATATTTTGTTGTAGAACCATTTGCATGGCCAACCATTCCTCAGACAATCATTAATAACCTCAGTGATAGCATGCCAAGGCGTGTAAGTACGTGTATTTCTGTGTGTGGCTCTCATACTCAATACTGAATAAATTGAAATGTTTTGAATATTTTGTATCTATTTGTTATTATTTGCATATCATTAACATGTCTATGTTAATGTAACTAGGGATTTTATGTTTTTCCATAACTGATAGGGCTAACATAAATAGATTGTAATTGTTTTTCATAAAGTATAAGAAGCAGGACTTTTCCGATATTTTTTTTTTTAGCCCAAACAGGGTGATAATCTTATTATTCATTTATTTTATGCATGTATGTAGTGCTACTATATTCCATAGTGCAGGGATGGGCAAACTGCGGCTCCCCTGCTGTTGTAAAACTACAAATCCCATCATATAGCTGTAGGCAGACTGGGCATGCTGGGAGTTTTAGTTTTACAACAGCTAGAGAGCTGCAGTTTGTCCATCCCTGCCATAGTGCTTTACAAACATTAGCATTATGCTGTCCCCAATGAGGCTCACAATGTAATTTCCCTATCAGTATGTCTTTGGAGTGTGGGAGGAAACCGGAGTACCTGAAGGAAACCTACATATACACGGGGAGAATATACTGTACAAACTCCATGCAGATGTTGTCCTTGGTCTGTGCCATAAACCATAGCAATGTACTTATTATTATTATTATTTTTTTAAGCGTTATTAATTCCATTGTGCTGTACTAATGAATTAATAGTTAAAATTTCTTCATTTTTGGGGGAAAACACAACTAGCTGAACAAATACGGTATATGTTCCTTAAATGTTTGTGTTTTCCAGGTACCCAGCAATGTTATTTCCAGAATGTTGTCACAGTATGCAATGTGCACATAAGTCAGAATCAAGAATACATTTGATTAAGAATCAGTAAAGTTCAAACTTCAGTCAAAACTATGAAGCTTCTGTTCAAAGTAGAAGCATATTTTAGGGTATTACAAATCTTGTCTCACACTAATTCATGGAGGAGTTCAAATGGACTAAATAAAGAATAAACATTAAAGATATGACATGAATAATCTAATTACTGTTGTAAATCTAAACACATGCATATCAAATGAATCTGTAATTCATTATTATTTATTCTGCTCATTGATGTAGCATTGACATATTCCACAGCGCTTTATAGGCATTGTCATCACTTGTTATACCCAATGGGGCTCATAATCTAAGTTCCATATCCATATACAGATGTTGTCCTTGGTCAAATTTTCACCAAGGACCCCAGCACTGCAAGGCACCAGTGCTAACCATTGAGCAACTATTAATTTGTTACTTCACGGTAAATCCAACTGCCCTACTAATACCAAAATGTTGAACTAGACCAATGTTTCACCACTACAGTTCAAGAGAGAGTTCTGTGTTATATGTAGAGGTTAATCCCTCTTTTTGTTTATGTGCACCTGCGGGCTAATGAGCTCAGCTATATGTTCTGTCTGTCTTGACCCTTGGCTGAACAATAGCTGCTGTTTCTGTTGTTCTGTTTGCTTGTCCAGTCCTTGCCAATCTGTATGTCTGACCTGTGTCAGTTGTCATGTCTGATCTTACCTTGCCTGAGTTCCTGCCATGCTGTGTCTGTGTACCCTGTTTGTTTGGTCTCAGTTTAGTTCTGTTCATGTTTTGTCATCCAGATGCCAAAATATAAAGGTGGCCATGAACCAGTGGCGTGCCCAGGGGGGGGGGGAGCGGTGCGCCCCGGGTGCCGGCTCTGACGGGGGTGCCATCAGGCCCAGAAGCAATGAGCGCTTCCATCAATACAGATGGAAGCGCTCATTGCTGAAGCGATGACACCCGTGACCCAGTCCCACATACTGCGGCGGGGCATGGAGCGGAGCACATAGTTCCCTGGCCTGCCGCAAATCACTGCCATAGGCTTCAGGCCTAGTAGGCCTGAAGCCAACGCGGTAGTGAAATCTCGGCGCAGGCGCGCATGATGACGTCATTGCGCGCGCCTGTGCCGGGACTCAGCAGCACAGTGCCTGGACTCTGCAAGCAAGCGCAGGTAAGTATTTAGCTTATGGATGAAGGGTTTTCTTCATCTTTTTTTTTAATTTTTATGTGCCTACTTTGGGGGACATGAGGGGGCCGGAGTGCACAGAGGGAGGACGTGTGGGGGCAAACTTTGATTTTATAATGTGGCAACTTTGGGGGACATGAGGGGGGTGCACACAGGAGGACGTGGGGGGAATATGGTGGGATACTGTGTGGCACAGTGGGGGGGGCAATTTATTATGGGAGGGGTGGCAATGTGGGGGACACTACTGTGTGGGGGGCAGCGTGGGGGACACTACTGTGTGGGGGGCGGCGTGGTGGACACTACTGTGTGGGGGGCGGCGTGGGGGACACTACTGTGTGGGGGGCAGTGTGGGGGAAATTACTGTGTGGGGGACACTACTGTATGGGGGCAGTGTGGGGGGACTATTGTGTGGGGGCAGTGTGGGGGAAATTACTGTGTGGGGGCAGCATGGGGGAAATTACTGTGTGGGGGGCAGCGTGGGGGACACTACTGTGTGGGGGGCAGCGTGGGGGACACTACTGTGTGGGGGACACTACTGTGTGGGGGGCAGCGTGGGGGAACTACTGTGTGGGGGGCAGTGAGGGGGAAATTACTGTGTGGGGGACACTACTGTATGGGGGCAGTGTGGGGGACACTACTGTGTGGGGGGCAGCATGGGGGCCTTTCTATTGGAGAGGCACTGTAGAGGCCAGTCTATTATTTCTGGGGACACTATACAGGGATTATTACCTGGAGCACAATATAGGGTGTTATTACTGGGGGCACTCTAGGGGACTTTATAGCTGCTGTAGACACTATAGGAACATTTGGGGTCATTTATCAAACTGGTGTAAAGTAGAACTGGCTTAGTTGCCCATAGCAACAGATTCCACCTTTCATTTTTGACAGCTCTTTTCGAAATCCAGTTCTACTTTACACCAGATTGATAAAGAGCTCCAATTATGTCTATTAGGGTCACTATTTTTTCAGCAGTATAGTACCTGGGGCATTGGGGAGCACAACGGGCACAGGTATTGGGGATGGCAGCAGGATGACACTGTGGGGACACCAGGAGGGGGAGGTTGATGGAAAAATTGAGAAATCTAACATGTCTGTGTTACAAACTCTGTAGAGACGAGATGCGACTGAAAGAATTTCTCATGGCGGTCTAACGGAGGAGAAGAGGAAAGAGAAGGTCTACATGACAGGAGATGTCCCTGGATGTAAGAGGTATGTGGTCAATTATTGGGGGAGGGTGCCAGAGAAATGACCCGCCCCGGGTGCCAAACACCCTGGGCACGCCACTGCCATACACATTAGACAGAAATTAGATGATGGTTCAACAGCTGTTGAACAAACATCTGGTAAACATTTGTTTTGCATATTGACCGTTACAGTTGTTCAAACTGGCCAAAATATCTTTCTGGGACTGTTCTTTCAAACAAAGATATTTCATCCATGAGCGGTCTTTCTTTGAACAAAATAACTTTCATCCAATTATCTGTTGAAAATATGAAATGCAGTCAACTTTTTTTCAGACGACGATGTTCTGTCATCAATTGTTTATTGTTAAATTTCACTCAACAATCTTTTCTTTGGGTTGAAATTGTATAGAGATATTCTTGAGAAAGCAGCAGATAGAAAGAAATAAGGGTTTGTATGTTTGGTTAGAAGGACAGGGCAGGATCAAATGTTATCCCAAGGCAGTGGACTGAATTCACTATACACTTGAAGAGGTGAATGGGAATGCCTTGAAAAAGTACAGCCAGGAAGTGAACAGTACATACCAGCTATCCATTGTTTTAGACATATTGCCTAATAGAGACAAATATTAGGGGGAGTACAGCGATTACAAATGGCCAAAATATTGATTACAAAATAACAGATCAAGGAAGGTGACCATTCAAAAGGTTAATGTGCAGCAAGTTTCAGCCTCTCATCTTGAGTAAGAGAGATATTTAAGTCTTGGGACTTCCCTTCATTAATTTTAAAATTAGAGATATGGGCAGAAAGTCTGAAGAGGGTTGAAGGTATAGCAGGGCTTCATGAGGGTTTGTAAGGACCATTAAAATATCATCTGTAAAGGCAGCTACTTTGTGCATTTTACCCCCACTGCTAGGTCCTTCTGTGCAAAGCTATTTTTTTAAAAAAAAGAAGGGGCTCAATTGTAAGGACAAATAAAAAAAGGGAACCCTGGCAAGTCCCACTAAAATTTTCAAAGTAGGATAAAAGGTGTCATTAATTGCTACTGTAGCTGATTGGCTATTCTACATCGAAAAGATGGCGTCAACAAACTGTTGGTAAATATTACATTTGAGAAGGGCTGAACGCATAAAGGCCTGAGACACTCGATCAAAGGCCTTCTGGACGCCTATGCTGAGAATGATAGCTATAGTTCGATTGTGTTTAAATGGATTCAGTAGACTCATGTGAGCTAGCAATGGCAGTCTAAGGCTAGTTTCACACTAGCGTTGTGAGATCTGGCAGGCTGTTCCGGTAGGGAACAGCCTGCTGCGTCTCTCTGGATCCAGCATTGTCAGAAGCCACTGCAGTCCAATACATTCCCATTAAACTATAATGTGGACCCGTGAAAATCTGTCCGAAACCCAGCAAATATGCTAGATGTCGGCCACATGAAAATCGCTGTGTGCACCTCACGATTTCACAATGCATTAGCATTAGTTGTCATACCAGGGATACAATTTTCCAAAATTTTGAGGAACATATGCTTGTAAAGTTAGCTCCTCACAATGAGCAAAATCTTCTCATAAATGTTTGCATGTGTTATTGTGACAACAGTAACAATATGTATTATTCATTAAATCACCTTTGTTCATTTGCACATAACTTACCAGCAGCATATTTGACTGTAGGAAAGTGTCACACAAATCAGTCATGCAAGCTCAATATGTTCTTTTTAACAAGAACCTTATGTAAATAAAATAGGAACTGTATACTGTTCACATAAAGCTATACTTCTGTGTTTTATTATTTCATCTTGCGCTGTACATTTCAGCGTGTGAATATTTTTAAAGTTTGCTCTCATACCATTCCCAACTGAGTAAATCAGTCATTATTGATATGCTTATTTTTCTGCTTTTTAATCCAATTAGAATGCTTCCATGAATTCCAGGAATTCAGATCTTTTTCTTCTGTGTTACCAGAGTTTAGGAGCAGATGGCACAAGACAAAATATTTTGTATTGGTGAGTAATGAAACACATTTTTTACCTTATTACAAGGTTTTTAATTTTTATATCTTCATTTTTACACATGATAATCGTGTAACAAAAAATAAATTGCTAAATATCACAGCTATATATTTAAAGCCTAAGGCCTTAATCACCCATAAGCTAATCAAAAACATGTGCTGTCTGTTTTATTCGTGTACAGCACAAGGATCCACTAAATTCAAATTTAATGAGTATATTGAGATGTGCATCTTGCTTTCTGTGGTATGCTGGTTAAAAAAAAAAAAAAAAAAATCTTGCACTACTTTGGTCTATTTTCCAAACAAAAATGGAAAAAAAAACTGTTGCATCACAGATATTGTCAAAAATGTAATGGCTGGATTTTGGAAACAGACGTGTAATTCAGAAAGCTGAGATATTGATTGTTTGCTGGTGTCCCCACACTATAGAGCTGGCTAAGCTGCTGATGTGTCTGCTGTTATATGGAGTCCAACACCCTGTACAAAGATTGAATTTAGTGCTATATATATATATATATATATACAGTGGGGGAAATAATTATTTGACCCCTCACTGATTTTGTAAGTTTGTCCAATGACAAAGAAATGAAAAGTCTCAGAACAGTATCATTTCAATGGTAGGTTTATTGTAACAGTGGCAGATAGCACATCAAAAGGAAAATCGAAAAAATAACTTTAAATAAAAGATAGCAACTGATTTGCATTTCATTGAGTGAAATAAGTATTTGAACCCCTACCAACCATTAAGAGTTCTGGCTCCCACAGAGTGGTTAGACACTTCTACTCAATTAGTCACCCTCATTAAGGACACCTGTCTTAACTAGTCACCTGTATAAAAGACACCTGTCCACAGAATCAATCAATCAAGCAGACTCCAAACTCTCCAACATGGGAAAGACCAAAGAGCTGTCCAAGGATGTCAGAGACAAAATTGTAGACCTGCACAAGGCTGGAATGGGCTACAAAACCATTAGCAAGAAGCTGGGAGAGAAGGTGACAACTGTTGGTGCGATTGTTCGAAAATGGAAGGAGCACAAAATGACCATCAATCGACCTCGCTCTGGGGCTCCACGCAAGATCTCACCTCGTGGGGTGTCAATGGTTCTGAGAAAGGTGAAAAAGCATCCTAGAACTACACGGGAGGAGTTAGTTAATGACCTCAAATTAGCAGGGACCACAGTCACCAAGAAAACCATTGGAAACACATTACACCGCAATGGATTAAAATCCTGCAGGGCTCGCAAGGTCCCCCTGCTCAGGAAGGCACATGTGCAGGCCCGTCTGAAGTTTGCCAATGAACACCTGAATGATTCAGAGAGTGACTGGGAGAAGGTGCTGTGGTCTGATGAGACCAAAATAGAGCTCTTTGGCATTAACTCAACTCGCTGTGTTTGGAGGAAGAAAAATGCTGCCTATGACCCCCAAAACACCGTCCCCACCGTCAAGCATGGGGGTGGAAACATTTTGCTTTGGGGGTGTTTTTCTGCTAAGGGCACAGGACAACTTATTCGCATAAACGGGAAAATGGACGGAGCCATGTATCGTGAAATCCTGAGCGACAACCTCCTTCCCTCTGCCAGGAAACTGAAAATGGGTCGTGGATGGGTGTTCCAGCACGACAATGACCCAAAACATACAGCAAAGGCAACAAAGGAGTGGCTCAAGAAGAAGCACATTAAGGTCATGGAGTGGCCTAGTCAGTCTCCGGACCTTAATCCAATCGAAAACCTATGGAGGGAGCTCAAGCTCAGAGTTGCACAGAGACAGCCTCGAAACCTTAGGGATTTAGAGATGATCTGCAAAGAGGAGTGGACCAACATTCCTCCTAAAATGTGCGCAGACTTGGTCATCAATTACAAGAAACGTTTGACCTCTGTGCTTGCAAACAAGGGTTTTTCCACCAAGTATTAAGTCTTTTTTTGTTAGAGGGTTCAAATACTTATTTCACTCAATGAAATGCAAATCAGTTGCTATCTTTTATTTAAAGTTATTTTTTCGATTTTCCTTTTGATGTGCTATCTGCCACTGTTACAATAAACCTACCATTGAAATGATACTGTTCTGAGACTTTTCATTTCTTTGTCATTGGACAAACTTACAAAATCAGTGAGGGGTCAAATAATTATTTCCCCCACTGTATATACACTCACTTAAAGAATTATTAGGAACACCTGTTCTATTTCTCATTAATGCAATTATCTAGTCAACCAATCACATGGCAGTTGGTTCAATGCATGTAGGGTTGTGGTCCTGGTCAAGACAATCTCCTGAACTCCAAACTGAATGTCAGAATGGGAAAGAAAGGTGATTTAAGCAATTTTGAGCGTGGCATGGTTGTTGGTGCCAGACGGGCCGGTCTGAGTATTTCACAATCTGCACAGTTACTGGGATTTTCACACACAACCATTTCTAGGGTTTACAAAGAATGATGTGAAAAGGGAAAAACATCCAGTATGCGGTAGTCCTGTGGGCGAAAATGCCTTCTTGATGCTAGAGGTCAGAGGAGAATGGGCCGACTAATTCAAGCTGATAGAAGAGCAACGTTGACTGAAATAACCACTCGTTACAACCGAGGTATGCAGCAAAGCATTTGTGAAGCCACAACACGCACAACTTTGAGGCGGATGGGCTACAACAGCAGAAGACCCCACCGGGTACCACTCATGTCCACTACAAATAGGAAAAAGAGGCTACAATTTGCACGAGCTCACCAAAATTGGACTGTTGAAGACTGGAAAAATGGTTTCTAGAACATGACAATGAGTTCACTGTACTAAAATGGCCCCCACAGTCACCAGATCTCAACCCAATAGAGCATCTTTGTGATGTGGTGGAACGGGAGCTTCGTGCCCTGGATGTGCATCCCTCAAATCTCCATCAACTGCAAGATGCTATCCTATCATTATGGGCCAACATTTCTAAAGAATGCTATCAGCACCTTGTTGAATCAATGCCACGTAGAATTAAGGCAGTTCTGAAGGCAAAAGGGGGTACAACACCGTATTAGTATGGTGTTCCTAATAATTCTTTAGGTGAGTGTATATATATATAGAAAAAAGAAAAAAAGTGGCAGCACCGTCCCTGATGCAAGCTGGTGGGTGCAACTGTCCCAAAGCCGAAGTAGAAAAAAGAAGGGCAGCACTCCAAAAAGTAAAAATTGCAAAAAACTTTATTTACCCCAGTAGGACATGCAACGTTTCGGCTCTAGACAGGAGCCTTCCTCAAGCAATGTACATGAACAAAGTGCCAAAGTTATATAGCTGTGTGCTCATTCATTAGATTTAACAAAACATGTGCAATTAATTACATAATAATAGATAACAAATCTCCTAAAATGTAACATACAAACATATGATAATAAATACAAGCAATTTTTTGGACAAATTGTAACCATATTGTGTATATCCCCTTAATACTATACTCATAATTACATCTCATAAAAGGAGAACTTACATACATCCATAATTAGAATCAATAACGTGATCAGTGCCATGTGTGATTGATAATCAATAGTGCCAGGTGCTTACTGTAAAGTATTGCGATCGGAGGGTGCAGTCCGGCGTGCCTAAGATGCATCTGCGCATGTCAGAGTGACGTACATTGAATACTTCCGGCTTTAGCCGCATACATCATTGCGCAGCTGCGCATTGTGACTTCGATACTGCGTCCGCCATGTTTGATAAGGGAGTTAGACAATTATAACGAGCGCACACAGTTTTAAGCTAATGTTGTATGTTATACACAGGTTCAAGGTGGCGTCCGCACTTATTCATGCCAACATACCATAGATGGCAGTGCGGGATCGGGTGAAGACTACCCCAACAATTAGAGGTGCAATCTCCACCCTTGAACCTATGTATAACATACAACATTGGCTTAAAACTGTGTGCGCTCGTTATGAATGTCTAACTCCCTTATCAAACATGGCGGACGCAGTATCGAAGTCACAATGCGCAGCTGCGCAATGATGTATGCGGCTAAAGCCGGAAGTATTCAATGTACGTCACTCTGACATGCGCAGATGCATCCTAGGCACGCCGGACTGCACGCTACATCGTGGATGGCAGCCATTCGTCCTCATACTCCTCCTTCAACCTCCGATCGCAATACTTTACAGTAAGCACCTGGCACTATTGATTATCAATCACACATGGCACTGATCACGTTATTGATTCTAATTATGGATGTATGTAAGTTCTCCTTTTATGAGATGTAATTATGAGTATAGTATTAAGGGGATATACACAATATGGTTACAATTTGTCCAAAAAATTGCTTGTATTTTTATCATATGTTTGTATGTTACATTTTAGGAGATTTGTTATCTATTATTATGTAATTAATTGCACATGTTTTGTTAAATCTAATGAATGAGCACACAGCTATATAACTTTGGCACTTTGTTCATGTACATTGCTTGAGGAAGGCTCCTGTCTAGAGCCGAAACGTCGCATGTCCTACTGGGGTAAATAAAGTTTTTTGCAATTTTTACTTTTTGGAGTGCTGCCCTTCTTTTTTCAACTATATATATATATATATATATATATATATATATACACACAGTGGATATAAAGAGTCTACACACCCCTGTTAAAATGTCAGGGGTCTGTGCTGTAAAAAAATGAGACAAAAATAAAACATTTCAGAACTTTTTTTCACCTTTAATGTGACCTATAAACTGTACAACTCAATTGAAAAACAAACTGAAATCTTTTAGGTGGAGGGAAAAAAACAAAAAAAACTAAAATAATGTGGTTGCATAAGTGTGCACACCCTCTTATAACTGGGGATGTAGCTGTGTTCAGAATTAAGCAATCACATTAAAAATCATGTTAAATAGGAGTCAGCATACACCTGCCATCATTTAAAGTGCCTCTGATTAACCCCAAATAAAGTTCAGCTGCTCTAGTTGGTCTTTCCTGAAATTTTCTTAGTCGTATCCCACAGCAAAAGCCATGGTCCACAGAGAGCTTCCAAAGCATCAGAGGAATCTCAATGTTAAAAGGTATCAGTCAGGAGAAGGGTACAAAAGAATTTCCAAGGCATTAGATATACCATGAAATACAGTGAAGACATATAAAAAAAAGTGTAGCAGCACAGCGGAAAAACGATGAATACCCCCCCTTGATGTGGTGGTGCCAGCCGTGTTGGGAGTCAGTCCTGAACTACCCCAGTTATAGATGCATTTGTACAGAAACTGCAGCACTCTCCAGCCTTGAATTTCCAAAGGTTTATTCACCAGCAAAAATGCGACGTTTCGACCTGTGTAGTCTTTTTCAAGCAACTAGCAATATGAACAAAGTGAAGTACATATACCTTCCTAAATAGGTCACATGATTCAATTAAGCATAATAATCAACAATTGCATATTCAAAAGGTGTGTATCACACCCCTCTGTGCCATCCAAACATCCGGATTTATAAAACTCCTTTTACCAAATGTGATTTATGATACAGAAAACATAAACAGTTACTTACTGCGGTGTTCAATGGGAACCTGGGGTACATTTCGCCGAGTAGACCGTCCATTTAGCATAAGTCCGGCGGTAAAGCATGTACTCCGCTCGGCGTTCCTCTATGTCCAATGTGCATGCGCGCTACCATCTACGGGATACGGTGTTTACTTGCGACTGCGTGACTGTTGGTAAATAGGGATTGACCTCCAGGGAAAGGGATACCAGGTCAGGCCTATTCGATAAGCATTTCCTTAAATAAGAGACTGACAACCATGAGGGGCGTGGCCTGCACGCTGATGGCGCTGGTCGCATAGCGCTTCTGCTCCGGACTCAACCGCTAACAAACAGCTCAAAGCTACTACTTCTGCAATCTATCGCAGCATATTGAGGCTCCATAAGGTGCTCCGGACATGGGGAAGGTCAGAAGGCGCCCATCTCCAGCGAAATTGACCGAATTCTTCGGTAAAATGACGCCAGTAGAGACCGGCCAGAGAGGGACTCCACCTCCGGCGTGTACGTCGGCCTCTCCGGCAGGAACACCATTACCATCTACACACGGCTCTGCTGATAGAAGAGGGACTGAGCGGGAAACCTTCGAACCTACTCAGCTCACAGCGGACATTATGCGTTCCATGTTAGATAATCTGCGCTCCTCTATGAAAGAGGACATGCTGGGGCTCTTGAAGGACCTCCGAAAAGATATTCAAAGCATTGGGGAACGTACATCCCACTTGGAGGTCAAAATGGCCGAGTTCGCTGCATCCCATAACACCCTTATAGATGCCCACGAGGCTATGGAAGATGATATCGCTAAACTTACAGCCAAGTTGCAAGACCTGGAGGACAGACATAGGCGGAACAACGTTAGAATCCGCGGGATCCCAGAGTTTGTAGAGGTAAACGAAATGGAACACCTCCTGCAACAACTGATCAAAGCAGCGCTGCCTGAGTCCACGGAAAGGGACTTAATAATTGACCGCATCCACAGGGTGCCTAAGCCCAAGGGGCTTGATTCATCTCTCCCCGCGATGTTATTGCCCGGATTCACTTCTATACTGTCAAAGAAGCATTCCTCAGGGTCTTGCGGCAAAACCCGACCCCAACGGAGATCTTTCTGCAGCTACCCTTGCGAAAAGGAGAGTATTCGCCCCGGTCACGGCAGTGTTAAGGCAAAAGCAAATAAGATACCGCTGGGGGTTCCCAGTGAAGCTTCTGGTCACCTATAATGGAGGTCTGCAGATTTTCAACTCACCTCAAGCGGCGAATCGATATCTGATCGAATGGGGCCTTATCATCGAAGAATCTCAACGGGTGAAGGGAACCGCTCCACGGCCAGACAAGATCCCCTCGGACTGGGACGTCGCTTGATGCGTGAGTTTACGCTAGCTGGGAGTAGTTGTCTGATTGACTGCACTCATTGGTGGTAGCCCGTGGCAGGGAGCTTGGTTCTTTGCCCCACCTGGACTTTCTCTGTTTGGTCTTTTGACCGTTAATTTTGTGGTCGGGCTAGTTAAGCCTTGCTGACCATGCTACAATTACATTTAACTTTCCTTTTTCTTTTTCTTTTTAATGTTTTTCGTTTTATTTTCTGGTTGGTTCCTGTGAGTACTACATGCTTACTATGTGATATGTGTGTTCTAGCTTGTTGGAGCTTTCGCGATGCAGTATGGCAATGCAAGTTAAGGGGTAGTTACATGTGTAAATTATGGGGGTAAAAATCTTCTCTCTCAATGTTCGAGGGCTAAATACTCAATTTTGGCATACGCAGCTCTGGTCTGAAGCCCTTAAGGCTAAGTGCGATGTGCTCTTTATTCAAGAATCGCATCTGTTGGAGAAGGATGCTTTTAGATGTAAACATAAAAACTTCCCGATGATTCATCATTCCCATACTAAAAAGAAGAGGTAAGCAGGGGTATTTATTGGAATAAAATCTACGGTCACCTTCTCCTTGAAGAAATGTATAAAGGATTCAGCAGGGAGATATATTATTTTATTATGTACAGTACATTAGATGGTAAACCATTCACGTTGGTGTCAGTGTACGCCCCCAATGTCGGACAGGTGGCCTTCTGTAAGAGGTTGTTCAACAAAGTGGAGAAATTGGCGGAAGGGGAGGTGATAGTGGGTGGTAATTTTAACATTCCGATTAATATCGAGTTAGATTGTAAATCCGCGCAGAGATGTCGCCGCGCAGAGTTACAAACGACTCTGTATGAGTCCGCCTTCCATGATATATGGCGGTATCAGCATAGTGATGAGCGTGATTATACTTTTATATCTACCGCTCATCTATCTCAATGCCGTATCGATTACATTTTAGTGTCCAAAGGCCTTCTGCATAGGGTCACAAGATCCGACATTGGGGGAGCGACGTGGTCAGACCACGCCCCAGTGAGTATTATTATTGAAGATGGTCTCCCTAATCTCCTGAGTCCTCAGTGGAGAATGAATACTTACCTGCTTAAGTGTCCTGTGAGAGTTAAAAAAATTACAGATACTTTACAGGAGTTCCTGCAGTTTAATGATCTTCCTGACACTAATACAAACACTCTATGGCTTACCCATAAGGCATTTATGAGGGGGATCATGCTACAGCTAGCGGCGAGAATGAATAAAAGCAGACGCAAAGCTCTCCAAGATGCCCTAATTAGATTGCAAATAGCGGAAAAGAGTCATAAAGTTCACAACAACCCTTCAACATTAGCTTCTCTTCAGGAGAGTAGAACTGCACTCAGAACCCTTCTTTTAAGAATTAGGTATGAAGCGAATGCATTCAAATTTTTATCACACGGGAGATAGAGCAGGGGCGTTACTGGCGCGCAGGTTAAAGAGCAGAGCAGCTGCAGTCAGAATAACTACGCTAAGGCATAACAACAAAGTATATACGCATCCCCAGGAAATAGCAGACGCTTTTGCGTCGTATTATTCTTCTCTGTACAATTTGAGGTTAGACGGCAATACCACCCAGCCATCTGTTGAGTCAATCTCGACATATCTAGCTTCCCTTAAGCTCCCCACAGTGTCTTCAGATGATCTAAGTGTTCTGAACCGCCCAATTACTGCTGCAGAAATCCTCACTGCTGTTAAAGCTACTCCATCTAATAAAGCCCCGGGACCAGACTGACTCCCAGTGGAGTACTATAAAACATTCCAAAGCACATTGCTTCCCCACTTGACTAAGTTGTACAACGCATTCTTGACAACTGGAAATATCCCCCCTGAGATGTTAACGGCCACGGTAGTTACCTTACCTAAGCCAGGCAAGACTCCTGATGCCCCTGAGAATTTAAGACCAATCTCCCTGTTAAATGCGGACCTAAAGCTGTTTGCCAAAATAATAGCCTCCCGCCTTAATGTGGTACTGCCTGCTGTGGTCAACCCTGATCAGGTGGGCTTTGTGACAGGAAGGCAATGCAGGGATGGTACAAGAAGGATGATAAATTTAATCCAGATTGCAGGATGGTCCAGGGTCCCCACGATCTTTGTCTCCTTGGACGCTGAAAAAGCGTTTGACAGAGTGCATTGGGGATTCCTGGACCAGACCCTCAGGAAGTTTGGGTTTGGGGGACATATTCTACAGGCCATCCTAGGTTTATACTCAGCACCTAAAGCGAATGTTTTGGCATCAGGATTCTTGTCAGCACCCTTCTCGATTACTTATGAGACTAGGCAGGGGTGCCCACTATCACCCCTGATATTCGCGTTGGTAATGGAACCCCTGGCGGAAAAAATATGAATTTGTACTCAGATATCAGGAATCAAAGTAGGGAAATGCTCGCATTATATAGGCTTGTACGCCAATGACGTCATCCTGACACTTTCTGATCCCATAACATCACTCCGGGCGGTCAATGAGATACTTGACCAATACTCTTCGATATCGTATTATAAGTTAAATATTAGTAAAACCAATGTACTCCTTATTAATGTACCTGAAAGCTTACAGCAAGATCTAGCAGGAATTACCCTTACAACTGGGTCACTGAATCAATACGATATCTGGGTATTGAGTTGACTAGTTCATTGTCTGATATATTACCCCTCAACCTTAAGAATCTGAGAACTGAATTGCAAAAGGATTACGCCAAATATAGCAAAACAATGCTCTCATGGATAGCAAAAATTAACATGGTTAAGATGCTTGTACTTCCGAAAATCCTATATGTCTTTAGATGTATTCCCCTAAAAATTCCCAGAACGTGCATCAAGCAGTTACAGAATGACATGCTCAGCTTCATCTGGGTAGGGACTCACCCGAGAATTAATAAGAAAGTGTTGTACCCCTCCCTCCGTAACGGTGGACTGGGAGTCCCAGATCTATTTAGTTACTATCTGGCTAATTTGTTAGATCAGGCCATGGAGTGGTAGTCCCCTAATGCATCTCATAGATGGCTTAGCATAGAGGAAAATTATGCTAGAAGGAGGTCCCTAAAGTCAATACTGGCAGCGTACTTGTTAAAGCCCTTTATCTTCCCTATGCCTCTAGGTACAATGCAAGCATCCATATTTGCATGGTCCCATGTTTTCAAATCTAGAACTCCTTTTCCTCTGGAGAAGAAACATCTACCCATCTCGGCTATTGAATATCATATCCCTACACTCCAAATCACAAATTGGCTGAATTGTGGGATTCATACAGTGGGGAGCCTGTTTGACCATTACACCCTTAAAACTTTTGAGACGCTCCACTCCATATATAACCTGCCTAATTCTCTCTTTTACCAGTATTTACAGATTCGCCACTTTCTCTCCTCTCTCACATTTGGTATGGCAGGGGATGAACAGGATACAATAAGCAGGATGCTCGGGGGTAACACTAATTCTCATTCCAGCCTCTCATTTTGGTATGCATCTCTGCTGTCATCAGCAAAACATGTAAGCAGCCTTTTATGGTCAGTTGGGAGGCTGAAATGGGGAAAGAGTTCTCATTGGATGAATGGGCGGATGCTATGTACTGGTCCATGAAGTGTTCAAAGTGTATCAATCACACTGAGCAGAACAGGAAAATTCAATTAAGGTGGTATCTTACACCAAATAGATTGGCTCACACTATTCCGGATTACTCTCCATTGTGTTGGAGGGGCTGTGGTCAAATAGGCTCTCCATATCAAATGTGGTGGGCGTGCCCCACACTGTCTCTTTTCTGGGCCTCAGTTTCTAAAGTTCTAGAAGAGGTAACTGGGATTAAAGAAATATTAAACCCGGAACTGGCAATTCTTGGCATTGGCCTAGGGGAAATTCCCAATGATAGTAGAGGTATAGTGGCGCATATTCTCTTTGCATAAA
Source organism: Bufo bufo (assembly GCF_905171765.1). Taxonomy (NCBI): domain Eukaryota; kingdom Metazoa; phylum Chordata; class Amphibia; order Anura; family Bufonidae; genus Bufo; species Bufo bufo. The sequence goes on along the minus strand of NC_053391.1, from coordinate 428,775,456 downwards.
AAAAAAAGTGATTGCTTGTCAATGGAAGGACGTACAGTCTCCGCTAGTAAATAAAGTTCTTAGATTGGTGAATTACCATATGCATTGTGAATTTACATTTGCTTCCTCGGTGAAAGATAGGATAGTGCTACATAACAAGTGGCTACTATGGCTGTCTAGTTCATTTGCGGATCCGCTCCCACACTACCTTCTTTGACTACCTTCTTTAAATGTAACTGTGTTTGTATTACTAAGAAATAATCTGATTGGCTTTTGGTTTCCCTAGGTGCTTCATATATCCTGACTGCTAGTGTATAGTGTTAGTATATAATGTATATAGCTTGCCATACACTGTAACACATATCAATGTAACGTATATTGACTAAAGATAACACAAATGTCATGTCCTTTGTGCTCATGTATGGAACCCTTTTATCTATTATTATTTGTTTTATTTTTGTACTATGTTTATTTTGATGTATGTACAAAATTTATTTTCAATAAAAATCTTATTGATAAAAAAAAAAAAAAAAAAAGAGACTGACAACCATATTCCTTTAAATGCTGGGTAATGATTGGCCACAGCTTTCTTTATTTAACAATAACTCCATAAACTGTAAATGGTGCAGTATGCCAGACGCTGGCCTCCCAGCGGGCAAGTCCGCCTTGTGCCATAACCAATCACATAATGAATTAGATACCGCCAGCTGTGACTTGTTATTTTTTATTTTTTTTTAACACATCCACTTGAACGTAATACCACAACCCCGATGAAAATACGGACCCAGTCCGTCCAACCACCGCGATCTAACCGGGAGGGCGGGTGGGGAACCAACGCTTCCACCGTCAAGAGGAAGTCACGGGAGCGGATCAGGGAATATATAACCTCTAGCACCGCCCATCCTTCCGAGGGTAATCACGGGAAGGATCCCTGCTTAACCCCTTACAAACCCTTCTCCTCCCACCTTAATCTTAATTCCTAAACCAGGGCCCTGACCCCTATTAACTGAGGACAAAAGGGGGAGGGGGGGTTAGGAGAGCCCCCCAGTCTCTTAGCACCCTCCTTAAACAGTCAGGCGCTTGCCAGACTGTTGGTAAATAGGGATTGACCTCCAGGGAAAGGGATACCAGGTCAGGCCTATTCGATAACCATTTACCTTAAATAAGAGACTGACAACCATATTCCTTTAAATGCTGGATGATGATCGGCCACAGCTTTCTTTATTTAACAATAACTCCATAAACTGTAAATGGCGCAGTATGCCAGCCGCTGGCCTCCCAGCGGGCAAGTCCATCTTGTGCCATAACCAATCACATAATGAATTAGATACCGCCACGGAGGAGACACGTGCCTACACGGGGCTCCGACCACCAACCAGCAAAAACATGGCTTGTTCAACACCGTCCTGAATACCTGATAAGAATATATCCAGACCTATATCGTTGAGATGCACCCCATCCGGCCTCATTAACGCCCGGTTGTCACCTTCGAGCTGCCTATGGCGAACAACCATGCAACCCTTTAGAGCGCACAAACCGGGAGATTCGTGCGTTCACCGTACGCCTACACTTCTCTAAAGCCTCAACATCCTGGGCCCCATGCCAGACTACCCGAGGGACAATATCTGACCACACTAACACCATTTCCCTAAAAAATGACAGAAAACGTTCAACGTCTGAACGCATAAGTGTCAATAGCTCAGCCACCCACAAATGGCAAAGGTCATTGCCACCGGCATGTATCACCAAGATCACCGGACCTACCGAACGCATGCCAATATCAACCACCTCCGTGAGCAACTGAGACCATCTTAACCCACGAACTCCTCTCCACAGGACATCCACATTCCGGAATCCGAGATTGCGCCCGCCAGGCCGACATTCAGCCCGCTGTGCAGCCCAGAATACGTAAGAGTGCCCAACTATCCAAACCGTTGGACACCCCGCACCTGAAAAGACAACATTGTTAGAAAAGGCCACCGACACAAAACACCCAAGAGCTGTAACAAGGCTAAAGATCAAAACATCCCCACATTATCTCACCTCCCTCCCAACAATTTCGGCCGGACATAGCAAGAAGAACGCCAGCGACCAATACGCATAACCTCCGCTTCCGGCAAACCTGCTCTCGCCGCTTCCGTAGCTGCGCCAATGCGGAACGAATGAGTCCCAAACTCCTTCGGTTCGGCCCCCACCTCCGCAAGACACCGTCTAAAAACCGCCGAAAACTGAAATTTCGTAACCGGGGACCCATCCTCATGAGCAAAGAAATTGGACCCCTCACGTCGCCGGTCCCTAAATTCCGCCACCAAACGAACCGGGCAGGCAGCATCGGGAGCAGGAAGAAGCGGGATCAACACTTCATTACCGTATTGATCCATTTTCGACCGTCGAACTCTAATTCGCAGGGAGTCATTAGCTAAAACCACGTCCTGCGCTAACAAACCGCCCGGCTTCTTAAGAGATGGGGCAAACAATTCACCCACCCGCAGGGCCGCGAAAAAGGTGACGCTAAAACTGGCAGCAAAAAGGGATCCCTCCTAAGCAGATTTGCAAACGCCAGCGTAACTAATAACGAGCCTGCACAGCAAAGAAAAGGACACCGGCCGACGCATGTCGCGCACCACATACTCCTCGCGCAAGCCACGAAGTGTTTCGTTACGTCCAGCCATCCGCATAATTTAAAAAAGAACGCAACATCCGACAAACGCCGAAGGGCGACCGGGGCAGACACCCCTGAACCATGTAATTGAAGCAACCATTCCACGGTAACCTCCAGCCGGATGTCATCCCGGGAAGACACGTCCCTCGTCCCCACCATTGCCAACCACTCGGACCACGCCTTACCATGAGACTTCCACGTAGCCGGAGAAACCAGGAGCTAATCAGCGACATCAGTTGTCCACCAGACCACACAGGAACGGCGGGCACTCCTTGCCACACGGATCCGCCCCTGGATGAAGCTCCCATAAGACCTGCCAATGAAATCGAGAGAGAGCGTCAGCAATCCTGTTATCTACCCCTGGAACGTGGCGGGCCCGGAAGTAAATGTAATGCTCCAGGCAACGCAAGACCAGGTGACTCAATAATGCCAAGACAGGAAGGGAAGAGGAGGACAGCCGGTTGATAACTTGTACCACCCCCAAATTGTCTGACCAAAAGCAAACATGTTTATTCGCTAACCTGTCACCCCAAATCTCCACAGCGACCACAATAGGGAATAATTCTAACAATGTTAAATTCCTGCAGTACGCGGACTCCCGCCACGACTCCGGCCACGGTGCAGCACACCATTCGCTGCCCAAAATGGTACCAAAACCATAAGACCCGGCCGCATCCGACCACAGTGACAGCTCGGAACTCAGGATCTCCCTGGAAATATAACAAATATGACCATTGTAACCACTTAAAAAGGAGCGCCAAACGCATAAATCCGACTTAAGGGACTTAGTCAATCGGATACGATGTCTCGGGGCAGATACCGCTTTAGTGGCAAGAGACAACCGGCGAGAAAAAACGCGGCCCATAGGCATAACCCGACATGCGAAACAAAGCAACCCCAACGGGGATTGGAGCTGCTTGAGAGTAACCTTTTTCACCACCATAAAACCCTCAATCAGCTGCAACAACCTGCATTTTCATTTGACAGGCGGATACGCTTATCTGTTATAATGCCACCAACAGCACTAAATACTCGCTCAGACAAAACTCTGGTGGCAGGGCAGCCAACACCTCCAAGGCGTAGAGCATAGTGATGAGCGGCAGTGGCAATATTCGAATTTGCAATATATTACGAATATTTTGGCAAATATTCGCCAATTATTCGTGATTTTGTGATATTCTTTTCGATTTAGCTATTAGCTACATAAGTGATGAAAATGGTTGGTAGCAACTTTCGAGATAGTGAGGAAGAACTCCTGATCACGGTAAGTAATTATACATTACAGCACTGTTTTAGATTAAAATTCCATGCATGTCATAACAACAGTTTTATATGCAGATAGAGTTTTTCGAAGTATTAGAAATCGTGCAAATCGACACTATTGATTTGAATATTTTAGCGCAATACATACTTCACCTTTAATCAGGTCTGACAACATAATACTGATTGTTGAACTTAATATTGTTGGGACATCACAGCACTATTTCTGTAGCATGTATGTATGAACAGCAGAGAAATCTCTCTCACATGCACATTTCAATTTTTTTTTCCTGCCACACACTATAACCTATACTATCTAACACTAACTATATGGATGATATATTTCAGCTAACTATCTATATAACCTACACTACACCCTGCACTGGACCCTATCAGCTATTCAGCTACACAATTCCCTATTACTATCTAACACTAACTATTAGGATTATTTATTAGTGATGAGCGGGAGGTGCCATATTCGATTTCGCGATATTTCGCGAATATTCGCATGAATATTCGTGTTATATTCGTCGAAATCGAATATTCGCAATTATTCCAATTATCGCGAAATTATTTTTTCGCATATTGCGAATATTTATCTTGATAGTATAAGGCAACGTTCATATGCTAATGACTATGGCTAGGCTAATATGTGTATTTTACGAAATTTCGTAATATTGCTCTAACTTTGTCTCTTAGAATATTACGAATATTCTAAAAGACGAAGTTAGAGCAATATTAAGAACATTTGCAAAAGTCGAAATTGCGATGCGAGTAATATAACACGAAATAGTCGCATGAAGATTTAAACTTAGCACTGCTATATTCCATATTCTAGCCTAATATGGAATATAGCTGTGCTAAGTTAGCACTGCTATATTCCATATTAGGCTAGAATATGGAATATAGCTGTGCTAAGTTGAAATCTTCATGCGACTATTTCGTGTTATATTACTCGCATCGCAATTTCGACTTTTGCAAATGTTCTTAATATTGCTCTAACTTCGTCTTTTAGAATATTCGTAATATTCTAAAAGGCGAAGTTAGAGCAATATTACGAAATTTCGTAAAATACACATAGATTGTATTTAAGCTAATATACTGCTATAGTAATAATTTTTAATAGTGTACATATTTTACAAAACTTAAGTTCAGAAGAGGCAAAAAAAAATTACAGGAAAAAAAAGGGATTATAGCACTATATTAGCTAAATTACAATCTATATGTGTATTTTACGAAATTTCGTAATATTTCTCTAACTTCGTCTTTTAGAATATTCGTAATATTCTAAGAGACGAAGTTAGAGCAATATTACGAAATTTCTAAAAGACGAAGTTAGAGCAATATTAAGAACATTTGAAAAAGTCGAAATTGCGATGCGACTAATATAACACGAAATATTCGCATGAAGATTTCAACTTAGCACTGCTATACTCCATATTCTAGCCTTATATGGAATATAGCAGTGCTAACTTAGCACAGCTATATTCCATATTAGGCTAGAATATGGAGTATAGCAGTGCTAAGTTGAAATCTTCATGCGAATATTTCGTGTTATATTACTCGCATCGCAATTGCGACTATTGCGAAATTTCGTAAAATACACATATAGATTAGATTGTAATTTAGCTAATATGGAATATAGCAGTAAGTTGAAAACGCCACTGACTGAAGCAGCCAGGAAGCCAGGAATCCAAAGGACAGGTAAGAACAACTTTAGGGAAGGGGGAAAGAAAAAAATATAATAATAAAAAAAGAATATTCGATTTCGCGAATATATAGAACGATATTCTAAATATTCGCGAAATCTCGAAATTGCGATATTCGAGAAAAAAATTCGCAATTCGAATATTCGCGCTCAACACTATTATTTATATGTGATTTAGAATGTAATTTGAGAAAGCACAGCACAGTATTCAAGCTCCTCTCTCTCTCACATGAAACTACACAAAATAGCTGTTGGGGATTGTCTTAATTTATATAGTGAAGGGGTATGCAACTTATCTATTGGTTGTTAGGAATGTTGCTAAGCTGTGACAAAGCCTTCTCATTGGCCCACAACTGTGTTAAAAAAAAAAAAAAAAACGTTGTCATTACGAATATATAGCACTATAGTCTAAATATTCGCAAATTCTCGAATTGCCGATATTCACGATAAGAATTGGTAATACAAATATTCACGCTCAACACTAGTAAAGCGCCAGTTCGTGCCACGTGACCAGCTTGGACACCCAGTAGTTGTAAGGCACTGAGGGATCATTGAGGAAGCTGACACGGTCTGCTATGTACTCCTTCACCATCGTCCAAAAATTTTCCCTCCTTATGACACTAGGCAGCGCATCAGGGTGAGGGTGCTGGCGGGGTGTCATGAAACTGTCCCAGGCTTTGGAGAGTGTTGCCCTGCCTCTGTTGGTACTGCTGTGTGTTCCCCTTGTCTCCCCTCCTCGGTTGGCAAAGGAACTACGGACTCTGCAGCCAGCGTTAGATGGAATTTTTTGTAGAAATTTTTCAACAAGGATGTGCTAGTATTGCTCGTCCTCTCCACCAGAGGAATGAGAGATAAGAAGTTCTCTTTGTAGCAGGGGTCGAGAAGGGTAAACAACCAGTAATCCAGGTTGTCTTAAATGCATATAATGCTCGGGTTGTGGGAAAGGCAGCCTAAAATGAAGTCACCCATGTGTGCCAGAGTACCAACAGGCAAGACTTCGCTTTTGTCATCAGGAGGACCACTATCAATCTCTTCACCCTTTTGCTTTTCTTCTGCCCACCCATGCTGAACAGATGGAATTAAACTTCCATGGGTACTATCCTCTGTAGCGGAGGCAACCGTCTCATGCTCCTCCTCCTCCTCTTCATCGTCTAATTTGCAGCGAGCGTTTGAGTAGACACAGAAGTGGGATGGTTACGCTGACAATAGTGTTATCGCCGCTCACCATCTGTGTTGATTCCTCAAAGTTTCCTAAAAACCTCTCTTATGGTCTTGTGGTTAGGTGCTCTGCCTCTGATACAGAAAGGTCGTGGGTTTGAATCCCAGCAGAAACCTTTTCTAAAATCCAAGCAGTGACTCCATATATGGACATACAGGGCGGGAAAGAATACAGGAAGAGGCTGCATCGCATCGCTGACATGGAGGTAAGTAGAAGTGTTTATTTTTTATTTTTTAATACCCGACTGTTACTGCCATGGGGGGACCGAGGGGCACTTGATACTGGCACATGGGGGGAGGGGGGTTGGTACCTGACCTGATACTGGCACCTGGGGGGGTTGGCACCTGATACTGAATGGCACATGGGGGGGGGGGAGGCACCTGATACTGTGGATGGCACTGTTTAGGGGAGGGGGATCTGTGTATGGCACTATTTAGGGGAGGGGGGGATCTGTTGATGGCACTATTTAGGGGAGGGGATCTGTGGATGGCACTGTTTAGGGGAGGGGGATCTGTGGATGGCACTGTTTAGGGGAGAGGGATCTGTGTATGGCACTATTTAGGGGAGGGGGATCTGTGGATGGCACTGTTTAGGGGAGAGGGATCTGTGTATGGCACTATTTAGGGGAGGGGGATCTGTGTATGGCACTATTTAGGGAAGGGGGGGATCTGTTGATGGCACTATTTAGGGGAGGGGGATCTGTGGATGGCACTGTTTAGGGGAGGGGGATCTGTGGATGGCACTGTTTAGGGGAGGGGGGATCTGTGTATGGCACTATTTAGGGGAGGGGGATCTGTGGATGGCACTATTTAGGGGAGGGGGGATCTGTTGATGGCACTATTTAGGGGAGGGGGATCTGTGGATGGCACTGTTTAGGGGAGAGGGATCTGTGGATGGCACTATTTAGGGGAGGGGGATCTGTGGATGGCACTATTTAGGGGAGGGGGATCTGTGTATGGCACTATTTAGGGGAGGGGGATCTGTTGATGGCACTGTTTAGGGGAGGAGGATCTGTGGATGGCACTGTTTAGGGGAGGGGGATCTGTGGATGGCACTGTTTAGGGGAGGGGGATCTGTGGATGGCACTATTTAGGGGAGGAGGATCTGTGGATTGCACTATTTAGGGGAGGGGGATCTGTGGATGGCACTATTTAGGGGAGAGGGATCTGTGGATGGCACTATTTAGGGGAGGGGGATCTGTGGATGGCACTATTTAGGGGAGGGGGATCTGTGGATGGCACTATTTAGGGGAGGGGGATCTGTGGATGGCACTATTTAGGGGAGGGGGATCTGTGGATGGCACTATTTAGGGGAGGGGGATCTGTGGATGGCACTATTTAGGGGAGGGGGATCTGTGGATGGCACTATTTAGGGGAGAGGGATCTGTGGATGGCACTGTTTAGGGGAGGGGGATCTGTGGATGGCACGGGGGGGGGGGGCATAAATTTTTTTTGCTATGGGGCCCATGCATTTCTAGCTACGCCCCTGTCTCCGCCCTCTGCGTGCAACATCAGCATCACGGCCACTTCCCCATCCCTTACTGCTCGCATTCTTCATTTTAAATCTGATATATGCTTTAAAGTATGTCACAGGTACAGTAGCGTAGGATTTGGAAGTGTATGTGCAAAAAAATTTACAAAGGCATTTATATGATGAGGAAACGTTATACAGGTTAGGTACCACAGGTAATGTCACAGTTCGCAGTGTCTACGGAAAAAGTATACTGGATGTCACTGATATTTTAGGGATGCACACACTTTAAACAGGAGATGTGGCGCGGATAATTTAACTGTCCCCATCAGACACCGTCTACGGAAAAAGTTCACTAGATGTCACTGATATTTTAGGGATGCGCACACTTTAAACAAGAGATGTGGTGCGGATTATTTTACTGTCCGCAGGGTACACCGTCTACGGAAAAAATGTACTGAATGTCACTGATATTTTAGGGATGCGCACACTTTAAACAGGAGATGTGGCGCGGATAATTTAACTGTCTGCAGGGGACATCGTCTATGGAAAAACTGCACTGGATGTCACTGATATTTTAGGGATGCGCACACTTTAAACAGAAAATGTGGCGCGGATAATTTAGTTGTCCGCAGGGGACACCGTCTACGGAAAAAGTGTACTGGATGTCATTGATATTTTACGGATGCGCACACTTTAAACAAGAGATGTGGTGCGGATTATTTTACTGTCCGCAGGGTACACCGTCTACGGAAAAAATGTACTGAATGTCACTGATATTTTAGGGATGCGCACACTTTAAACAGGAGATGTGGCGCGGATAATTTAACTGTCCGCAGCGGACACCGTCTGCGGAAAAGTGCACTGGATGTCACTGATATTTTAGGAATGCGCACACTTTAAATAGGAGATGTGGCGCAGATAATTTTACTATCCGCAGCGGACACTATCTACGGAAAAAGTGCACTGGATGTCACAGATATTTTCGGAATGCGCACAATTTATACAGAAGATGTGGCTTGAATAATTTAACTGTCTGCAGCGGCCTATTACACGGTATTTTGTGCAGGATGCGCTAAAAATATATATTGCTGCTGTCACACACAATAGTCTTTAAAAGGACTTTTTGGTCTCTAAAAAGTTTTTTGTATAAAAATCTTCCTATTAAACTCCCTACACTGTCTGTCCCTTCCTATGCACAGCTCTACCTAACACTGAGCAATTTAGCGCAGGTTGCTCTACAAACATACATTGCTGCTGTCACACACAATAGTCCTTATAAGGACTTTTGGGTCTATGAAAAGTTTCTGTAGAAAAATTCTATTCAATTACACTCCCTACACTCTCTGTCCCTTCCTATGCACATCTCTCCCTGACTTAGGCCTCTTGCACACAAACGTGTGCGCCCCGTGGCCGTGCTGCGGACCGCAAAATGCCGCAATGCACGAACACTGACCGCGATCCGGCCGTTCCGCAAAAAGATAGGACATGTTCTATCTTTTTGCGGAATGGAAGTACGGGACGAAACCCCACGGAAACACTCCGTAATTGTTCCGTAGGGTTCGGATCGTGTGCAGCAGGCCTCAGAATGAGCCGAACACACTTCCTCGGGTGCTATATAGCACCCGATGATGCGTTCCGGCCAGCCAATCACTTTAAAGCGAACCTTTCACCTCATTTTCACTTTATAAACTAGCAACAGTACCTTATAGATTATCTTGAGTGTATTGTTATCCATGTTAGTGCCGCTTTCCTGGGCTCTTTATACTTCAAAAAATCATCTTATAAACTTCACATTCGGTGCTCCAACAGTCATGCAACCAGTCAAGGGGGTAGCCCTTCCATCTCCTCTGGCCGTACCGCCCCTGCCCTAACCCCTCCTCTATGCTCCTTAACTGACAGCCGGCTCAGTCGCCGGGACGGCGCTTCCGAAACCTGCGCATGCGCCGTCCTCCTGATTCGCCGCGCGATCCCGTGCGCGCACGGGAGGGAGAGCAGACAGGAGAGCAGACAGACCGGCATCGCGTAAGGCGCATGCGCGATTCTCTTACATGATCGCGCTTTTGTTAGCAAGAAAGACGGGATCGCGCGGCGAATCAGGAGGACGGCGCATGCGCAGGTTTCGGAAGCGCCGTCCCGGCGACTGAGCCGGCTGTCAGTTAAGGAGCATAGAGGAGGGGTTAGGGCAGGGGCGGTACGGCCAGAGGAGATGGAAGGGCTACCCCCTTGACTGGTTGCATGACTGTTGGAGCACCGAATGTGAAGTTTATAAGACGATTTTTTGAAGTATAAAGAGCCCAGGAAAGCGGCACTAACATGGATAACAACACACTCAAGATAATCTATAAGGTACTGTTGCTAGTTTATAAAGTGAAAATGAGGTGAAAGGTTCGCTTTAAGATAACCAGAGAACACAAAAGAGGGAAATCTCCCTCTACCTCCACCTACCCCTCTTAATGGTGATTGACAGCTGGCTGGAGAAGGAGAGCTCCCCTCATGAATACACAGGACTCATACTTATGAGTATGGTGTCATATTTAATAGCCTCTATTATACAAATGAAACACATTGTTTTGTTGTTCTTCCAGCTAATAGGGGAATGGACCTGTTCCCATACTATATTGTCCAGTGGCGTAACTAAACTCCTATAAACTCCAGTGCAAACTTTGGACTGGGCCCTGCTCTCATTCAGGCAGTGCTGCCTGCAAGGCCCATGGAGCGTGACGACAGTGCACAGTTATGATGTGCCTTGGGCATCCATTGAACCGGTCATGGTTGCACCCCCTACAACCACGATCCTAATGCTGCCTTTATATAATCTGATGATAAATCTGGGCAAAGTTATTATTAAAAAGAAAATTTTCAATGACAGATCAAAATCGTAACTTGGAATGTTAAAGGTCTGCACTCTCCGCATAAGAGGCTGATGGTCTTGCGTCATTTGAAAAAACTGCATGCAGACATTGCTTTATTACAGGAAACGCATCTTGGGGCAACAGATTTTGTGAGAATGCATCTGACGGGAAAAAGGCAGGTGTGCTCATACTGTTGCATAAAAAGCTGTACTATAAAGTACTGACGACAGATACGGATGAAAGTGGGAGGTTGGTTATCCTGACCATAGAGACCCCTGCAGGGAAAATGTCAATTTACAATGTATACGCCCCAAATGCGCAGGCGGGTCCTTTCATTGGAAATCTAGAAAGGCTGATCCTGCAGGATTCCAACAACTTAGTGCTGGTGGGAGGAGATTTTAATATGGTGCATTCGGTCTCTGAGGACAGGAAACAAACCAGGATTGATAGTGCGGCTAGGTCGGAGGCATCGCCCATGCTCCCTACCATGCTAGAAACCGCTAAATTGATAGATATCTGGCGGCACTACAATCCCATGGAACGGGAATATACGCACTTCTCTCACTCGCAATGTGCTTGATCCCGGATAGACTATTTCTTGGGATCCAGTCTATTGACTACCAAGGTGCGAGAGGTGGAGGTAGGGGAGATGGTAAGAAGGTAGGGGAGAAGATAGCCCGAGAGGCCAGGATTTCTTATGGCATTTATCGGGGTATTTGGCCACGGACGAAACTTTCCATTCTAAACTACTGGGATGGTGTTGGGAATATAAAGACACAAATGGACAGCACCAAGATAATCCGTCCTTGTTCTGGGACACAGCAAAGGCCGTACTACGGGGAAATATCATTTCCTATACCACGACTCTAAAAAAAGAAGCGCGCTCCAAGTTTTTAGAAGCTACAAATAACTTATGGACACTCTATACTGCATTCCCACAGAACCCCACGGAGGCCCAAAAAACAAAATGGGTAACGGCTAAACATTACTACTATCACTATGCAGAAAAACTGGAGAGGATCCATGCAGATCACTCTTCAGCTTATTTCTTTAAATTTGGAAATAAGTCAGGTAGATTACTGGCCAGGCTTGCGCAGGGAAAGAGGCCCCAATTACCATCCCCCAGACAGCGAATGGGGAGCTAAGCAGTGACCCGAGAGTCACACTGGAGATTTTTAAGGGTTACTATGAACAACTATATGCCCAGGACTCTTGTGACAGTCAAGAGGGGAATACCTTCTTAGATTCAGTCTCTCTGCTGTCTGTTGAGGAGCCTGACCTGTTAATGCTAAACGCTCCTATTACGGAGCAGGAAATCTTATCGGTCATAAAATCCTTACACAATGGGAAGGCCCCAGGGCCTGATGGATTTTATAAATCGCTGGGCTCAGAGGTGTCGCCTAGCCTACTACTGTTGTTTAATTCTATCATCCAAACCCAGACCGTGATGCCTTCAGGCAACCTGGCACATATTAAATTGATACCTAAACAGGATAAAGACCCCACGCTTCCGGGATCTTATAGGCCAATTTCCCTGATAAATCAGGACCTAAAGATCCTTGCGAAGATAATGGCGAATAGGCTAGCAAATATCATGCCCAAATTGATTGGTCCACACCAAGTTGGATTTGTGAAAGGCCGTTCAGCAACAATCAATATTCGAACAGTCTTGGCGGTCCAGGATTGGCTCCTCAGGAGACGGCAGATGGATGAGGCTGGAGGGGAGGCTCTTTTGGCTTTGGATGCGAAAAGGCTTTCGACAACGTTAATTGGCAATGGTTAGGTCTGGTGCTAGATAGGATGGGGATCCAGGGCCCCTTTAGGGAGTTTGTCCGGGCAATTTATACCACCCCACAGGCAAGAATCTGCCTTGCGGGTTTTTTATCGACCCCGTTCCAACTCCAGAAAGGAACGAGACAGGGGTGCCCGCTTTCCCCGCTTTTATAAAACATAGCACTGGAACCATTGGCAATGCACTTACTTGGATCAGGAGTTTATGAGGGAATAAAGGTGGGGAATAGGGAAATTAAATTGACATGCTTTGCAGACGATATGCTGTTGTTCCTAAAAGACCCTGCCAAGGACCTGTCAAAAGTGCTAGACTCTCTGAATAGAGTGCGGACATTCATGGGTTATAGGATTAATGTGGCTAAATGCCAGCTGTTACACATAGGAGGGGGACTGGGAGTGAGACACGATTGTGACCTGATTATGGTAGCGCGTGACTATATAAAGTACCTGGGAATTAAAATCGGCAAGTATCCGGCTATGATGTATAAGTTAAATAATGACACGTTGATAACAAAAATTGTTTGGGAACTGCAGAGGTGGCAAGAACTCCCGCTGACATTATTAGGGAGGGCAAGCCTCATTAAAATGACAAGTTTTGCTAGGCTCTTATATCCACTACAGACGGTACCGCTTCTATTGAAACATACGGACATCCATAAATTACAGACAGCGTTTGTGACATTTCTGTGAAAGAAAAAGAGGCCCCGTTGGGCGTACAAAAAACTTTGCCTTCTGAAGTGGGAGGGGGGCTTGCAATTACCTGACATCTGGGGCTACAACTTGACAGAGCTTTTGCGATATATTTGAGACTGGGTGTGGGGAACCTCTAATTATGCTGATAGGGGACGGGAGCAAGAACTAGTAGCACCCCTTGATCTACACGCTTTATTGCACACAAAAATTTCATTGCTCCCAGACATAGCTAAACATGCCTCCATACTCAGGGACATGATAGCTACGTGGAAACATGTCAGGAAGTTATATTGGCTCCCAATTTACATCTCAGCCTATGTGCCGCTATGGTCCCTCCCGTCTTTCCCTCAGGGGAGAACTAATAAACTGTTCCAGGAGTGGCGTCAAAAAGGTGTAGGGACTCTAGGAAGCTTATTGGACACTAACGGACTAAAGTTACTGTCCTGGGAAGACATGCAGACCAAATACTCTATACCCTTGTGTCAATACCTGCAATATTTACAGGTGAAGACATTCTGCTCAGCCCAATTAAAAACACTGGGCACTGAGGCAGCCATAACTAGATTTGCAGGTCTGATGGGCCAGGCGACTAATATGGATTCTATCTCCACTTTATATAGAAAGCTGATGAATATCAAGTTAGAGGGAGTTGCGCAGACGGTCTTTAGAGAATGGGAGAAACAGTTAGCTGATGACAAACTTACTTTTAAAATACGAGAAGGGATGGATAAAATAAGGACTGCCATTAGTAGTGAACATTGTAGAGAAACCCAGTTTAGAATAATTCATAGGGCAACTTATGCTTATAATTTGTCTTATGACAATGCGCCGGCGCACTATCTGAGACATTGCCCCAGTGTGACATGTACAAACCGATCTCCTGCATGGGATTTGGGGATGTGCTAATTTAAGATTGTTTTGGGAGCAAGTATGTACATGTGTCAAAGATATCTGGGGGGTTGAAGTCAAAGATGTACCCCAGCAATACGTGTTCCAGTTCATCCCCAGGGATCAGGAAAATGCACATCCTGCTGCTTGCGGCAAAGAAATGCATATTGAGAAAATGGCTACAGCCCCAGGTGCCTACACTGGATGAAGTCATTGGTACTATGAAAGTACTTATGTATATGGATAGACTGGATGCGGAACGTAGTAAGGAAAGAGCCACACAGTCCTTTATTCACAAATGGAGACCATTTATTGAGCATTCACTCACTACATATGACATACAAGAGGTTATGAAACCATTTGTAGATACTACTTGGTATATGAAAGCCCATTTGGCCGGCAGACTGGGCAACCTGTTAGTGTGACCCAAAATATTTGGATTATCTGTGGTGCTATTTGTTAACTTTGTTGATTAGGGAAGGATAATTGGGAGGGGGAGGGGATATCAAGGGCAGCGGAATGGGGATCTGGGTATTACACCAATATATAACAAAATAGAATGGCTTAATTGTCTCTCCTACTATCCAAGACTTCCTATTGTTATTTTAGTAACAGTCCATTGTTAACACGGTGTTCCGGATCTTAACTCGCTTTTGTTGTGGGGAAGGGGAGGTGGGGTTGAGGGATAAAAAACAAAAAGGGATCTAGGCAATATCTTATCTAAAATGAAATTTTGTTTGTCTTGCATCGCTAAATTGTAAATGTCATGTATCTTTATCTGACAATTATTGTATGTATTTCCTTACATCTTGTCATATCCTTCTGATGCCTGATCTGAATAAAAATTTTAAACAAAAAAACAATAAAAAGTGGAAACTTTGGTGCAAACCCCCCCCCCAAAAAAAAACACATGAATGCTTTCTATATGTATGAATGTTTTCATATATAACTGATCGATTACGAGACAGAAACCAATAAAGGAAATATGTGGATACGTTTCATTGTTTTGGAATAAATACACTGCTCAAAAAAATAAAGGGAACACAAAAATAACACATCCTAGATCTGAATTAATTAAATATTCTTCTGAAATACTTTGTTCTTTACATAGTTGAATGTGCTGACAACAAAATCACACAAAAATTAAAAAATGGAAATCAAATTTTTCAACCCATGGAGGTCTGGATTTGGAGTCACACTCAAAATTAAAGTGGAAAAACACACTACAGGCTGATCCAACTTTGATGTAATGTCCTTAAAACAAGTCAAAATGAGGCTCAGTAGCGTGTGTGGCCTCCACGTGCCTGTATGACCTCCCTACAACGCCTGTGCATGCTCCTGATGAGGTGGCGGATGGTCTCCTGAGGGATCTCCTCTCAGACCTGGACTAAAGCATCTGCCAACTCCTTGCTGTGGTGCAACGTGACGCTGGTGGATTGAGCGAGACATGAAGTCCCAGATGTGCTCAATTGGATTCAGGTCTGGGGAACGGGCGGGCCATTCCATAGCATCAATGCCTTCGTCTTGCAGGAACTGCTGACACACTCCAGCCACATAAGTCTAGCATTGTTTTGCATTAGGAGGAATCCAGGGCCAACCGCACCAGCATATGGTCTCACAAGGGGTCTGAGGATCTCATCTCGGTACCTAATGGCAGTCAGGCTACCTCTGGGGAGCACATGGAGGGCTGTGCGGCCCTCCAAAGAAATGCCACCCCACACCATTACTGACCCAATGCCAAACCGGTCATGCTGGAGGATGTTGCAAGCAGCAGAACGTTCTCCACGGCATCTCAAGACTCTGTCACGTCTGTCACATGTGCTCAGTGTGAACCTGCTTTCATCTGTAAAGAGCACAGGGCGCCAGTGGCGAATTTGCCAATCTTGGTGTTCTCTGGCAAATGCCAAACGTCCTGCACGGTGTTGGGCTGTAAGCACAACCCCCACCTGTGGATGTCGGGCCCTCATATCACCCTCATGGAGTCTGTTTCTGACCGTTTGAGCAGACACATGCACATTTGTGGCCTGCTGGAGGTCATTTTGCAGGGCTCTAGCAGTGCTCCTCCCGTTCCTCCTTGCACAAAGGCGGAGGTAGCGGTCCTGCTGCTGGGTTGTTGCCCTCCTACGGCCTCCTCCACGTCTCCTGATGTACTGGCCTGTCTCCTGGTAGCGCCTCCATGCTCTGGACACTACGCTGACAGACACAGCAAACCTTCTTGCCACAGCTCACATTGATGTGCCATCCGGGATAAGCTGCACTACCTGAGCCACTTGTGTGGGTTGTAGACTCTGTCTCATGCTACCACTAGAGTGAAAGCACCGCCAGCATTCAAAAGTGACCAAAACATCAGCCAGGAGGCATAGGAACTGAGAAGTGGTCTGTGGTCACCACCTGCAGAACCACTCCTTTATTGGGGGTGTCTTACTAATTGCCTATAATTTCCACCTGTTGTTTATCCCATTTGCACAACAGCATGTGAAATTGATTGTCACTCAGTGTTGCTTCCTAAGTGGACAGTTTGATTTCACAGAAGTGTGATTGACTTGGAGTTACATTGTGTTGCTTAAGTGTTCCCTTTATTTTTTTGACCAGTGTATATACAATATATATCTGTTTTCACTAGATTGTGCCTGTAAAAGTTTTTACCTCACTTGCAGTATACGATAAATGATTTATAACTTCACAACTTACATTTGCAGTTTGAGAGGTATTTTGTGGCCTCCTTATTAGGTTTACAAATTGAATAGCAAAGCAGAATTGCTTTTGGATAAGGCCATGAAATGTGGAGAAAGGAACCTCCCAGACTGTGACTGGATGTATTCATACAATGAATTAATTCCTGACTAGTACACTATGTTGATTTTCCTTTTTTTATCTCTTTCGGATGCAAAATGTCATTACAAAAGAAAAATTCCCTTCATGGCAAAAAGCAGTGATTATTTTTTGTTTGTGAAAGAGCTGTGGGAGAGATGTTTTATATGCAAATATGCTTATGTGCAGGGTTTCTCAAATGCAGCAAAGTGGAGTTTGTCATTTTATACAACCATTTGCTTTAATTGTCTCATTAATGTAGCCGTTTATTGTAATTCACAAACAATACCTTAGCAAACAGTTCAAAATTTAAATTCAAATCTACATATATATGACTATATAGATGGAAAGATAGATAGATAGATACATATATAGATATATAGATAGATACAGTAGATACAGTAGATAGATAGATAGATAGATAGATAGATAGATTTGTATTCTCAGACATGGCGACCTCTAGTGATGGACAAACATTGGCCGCGACGTTTCGCGAATGCGCATTCGCGATCAAATGTTTGTGGTGAACCCCATTGACTTTAATGGCAGGTGAACCTGAAAAACCATTAGGTCATATTTGCAGCCACCAAATAATTACTAGAAGTGCACAAATAGTCCCACAGCATGGAGAGTGACATACCAGAGGCGGGTCATTGGCAAAAATTCCCACAAAAAATATGTATTTTAATTAGGGGACATTTTTATGCGTCCTAAAGGAAAACTCTCAAAAATGTGCCCTGCTGGAGCCTAGAAAATTTTTATTTTAGGCCACGGGAGTACAGGCCCCAAAAATTTGGCATTCACCTGACAGAAAAAAAGTTGTGATTATGTGGCTGGAGGTACATTAGGCAGTCACGGGATAAAATTTTTACTGTAGGCCAGTACAGGCCCCAAAAATTAGGCATTAAAACCTGACAGAAAAGAACTTGTGATTATGTGGCTGGAGGTACATTAGGTGGTCACTGGCTAAAATTTTTACTGTAGGCCAGTACAGGCCCCAAAAATTAGGCATTCACCTGACAGAAAAGAACTTGTGATTATGTGGCTAGAGGTACATAAGGCGGTCACCTGATAAAAATGTTACTGTAGGTCACTGGAGTACTGGCCCAAAAATTAGGCATTCACCTGACAGAAAAGAACTTGTAATAATGTGGCTGGAGGTACATTAGGCGGTCACTGAATAAAAATTTTACTGTAGACCACTGGAGTAGAGGCCCCAAAAATTAGGCATTCACCTGACAGAAAAGGCCTTTTATGCCATTGTATATACATATGACAAGGACCATTCTTTGTTCTGGGTAAGAGGGGATATGTGTGGGCTGGCATGAGGAAATTCAATTAAACGTGGTCGTCACAGGTGTTAAATTCCTCCGAGATTCATGCCTCATTCATTTTTAGAAATGTGAGGTAGTCCACACTGTCATCAGCTAGGCGAGTGCTCTTATCGGTCACAATCCCTGCTGCGCTGAACGTCCTTTTGGACAGGACACTTGACGAGGGGGGACGCCAAGAGTTCCATGGAAAATTGTGCCAGCTCTGGCCACAGGTCAAGCCTGGACAACCAGTACTCCAGGGTTACTCGCTTCTCAGAGCGTCCACATCGGCCGTTAACCCGATGTAGTCGGACACATGTTGGTCCAGGCGTTCCCTGAGGCTGAATCCGGAGGGCGGCTGTCGATGGGTTGGCTGCAAGAATGATCTCATATCTAAAGTGACCAACACATCTTCAAACCGCCCTCTTCTTGCAGGCGCAGTAGGATTGGTACCCGCACCTGTTTCGCTGTGGGTGGAAATTCCTCTGCCAGTGCCCGCAACAGCAGAATGCAGCTTCTCTCTCAGCAAGGCCTGGAAATGTTGCATTCTGAAAGCCCTCTGTGATGCTGTTAACATGTCCGCAATTTTGTGTTTGTACCGGGGGTCTAAGTACGTTGCCACCCATTACTGGTCCTTGCCCTTTATGCTTTTTATATGGGGATCCCTCTTCAATCACTGGAGCATGAAGGCCCCCATTTCCACTAATTTGGAAGCGGTGGAGCGCCCTGGCTCCTGCTCATCGTCCAGGAGAATGTTGTCCTCTGTCTCCTCCCCCCACCCACTGACAACACCAGGGATACCCGAAAAGATTAAAGTCCCCCTCAAATCCTGCTCTTCTTGCTGCTCCACTTCCTCCCCCCAGACTCCTGCTGACTTGTCTCAGATGGAGTAGCCCCCACTAAGAATTCATTCAGCATTGCGACTTCCTCATCTTCCAGCTCCTGCTCCTTGACGGCTTGATCAATGACACAACGCAATGCACGCTCCAGAAAGAAGGCGTAAGGTACGATGTCACTGATGGTGCCCTGGCTGCGACTGACCAGTTTGGTGATCACATCAAATGGCCGAAAAAGTCTGCATGCGTTGCACATGAGCAGCCACTGGCGCTGTGAAAAGAAACCAAGTTTCCCAGAACCTGTCCTGCTGCAGAGTTCATACAGGTAGTCGTTAACAGCAGACTGCTGCTGGAGCAGCATATCAAGCATTAGTTTATATGGTAGTAGTAAGTGGGCTAGCAGTTCCGACAGGCCAGCGGTTAGCCGTTGGGCAAGAGGGTTATTCGGCGTCATCAACTTTTTACTATCAAACATTTGGGCCACGGAAGCATGCCTTTTGCCAGATGAACACAACGAACGGCACGGTGGAAGGTGGAGTGGAGGACGAATTGGAGGAGAGAGGAGAAGGAGAAGAGTCAGGACGTGGAGAGCTGGTAGTGTGGCTTTGTGGGTTCTGACGGCATTGTTCCCACTGGGCTCGGTGATGGGAGGCCAGGTGCCTTCTTAAGGCAGTCGTCCCTAGGTGAGTGTTGGGCTAAACACGACTTATGCGTTGACAGCACAGGCTGCAGATGGCAACAATAATGTCAGCAGCTGACACGTTATAAAAAGCCCACACTGCAGAGCCCTGTGCCAGCGTCCTGGGAGCGCCAGAAGTGACCGTTCATGGTGGATGGCTCGCTCCAGATACATTTGCAGTCTGCTTTTTGCCTCCCGTGCCCTGCGAGCTCTGCCTGCTTCTCCTCCTTCTCCTCCCTCTCTGCTGATCTGTCTCTCGCTCTGAACTCTCCTCCTCTTCCTCTCTTGTTGGCACCTACGTGTTGTCCATCGACACGTCATTATCGTCCCCTTAACCACCACCGAAGATTTCGGAGTAGGCAGCAACAGCGGGGACCTCCCTCCTTGGGCTCATCTGGGAACTGTCATCAGACCGCTGGGTAGCCGCTGTTGCTACCTCCTCATCCTCATCCGATATCAAGAATGGCTGCGCATCAGTAAGGTCTGGGAATAGATGGGAAAATAATTCCTCTGACTCAAGTGGAGGGGCTATGGTGGTGGTGGTGTCTTTGGGGATGCACACAGCAGAGAGTGAGGAGGATGCAGATACAGAGGATGAGGTGAGTGCAGAAGCGGAAGGCTGGATGAGCCACTCAACCAACTCTGGTGCGTCATTTGAAGTAATCGCACATGCCTTATCCAACTTCCCACTTAGGCTCTGGCCCGGTGCACCTGCCCGACCCCTACCACTCCTGCGGAACGGCCTGCCTCTTCCTTCTGCCTGTCATTTTCAAGTCCCTAGAGAAGAGCAGTATTTGTGGAAGCAGGTATATCGCAGGCCTCAAATAATAGTAATAGACAAATATCGGCCGGGACGATTTGCAAACAGGATCGTGATCAAATGTTTGCAAACCGCAAGTTCGCAGCGGGCCCTATTCAGTTTAATAGCAGGCGAACCTTAAAAACCTTCAGGATTAATTTGTAGCCACCAAATACTTACTAGAAGTGCACAAATCGTCCCACAACATGGACAAAGACATAACAGAGGGGGGATCAATGGCAAAAATTCCCTTAAAAAAAAAAATTATTTTAATTAGTTGCCATTTTTATGGGAAACTCTCAAAAATGTGCCCTGCTGGAGCCTAGAAGAATTTTATTTTAGGCCACGAGAGTACAGGCCCCAAACATTAGACATTCACCGGACAGAAAACATCAAGTGATTATGTGGCTGGAGGTATATTAGACGGTCATTGGATAACAATTTTACTGTTGGCCAGTTCTATTACAGGCCAAAGAAATTATGCATTCACCGTACAGAAAAGATCAAGTGATTAGGTGTCTGGAGGTATATTAGACGGTCACCGTATAACAATTTTACTGTTGGCCAGTTAGATTATAGGCCCAAAACATTAGGCATTCACTGTACAGAAAAGTTCAAGTGATTATGTGGCTGGAGGTATATTAGACGATCATTGGATAACAATTTTACTTCAGGAAAGTGGAGTATAGGCCCCAAAAATTATTCATTCACTGCACAGAAAAGAACAAGTGATTATGTGGCTGGAGGTACATTAGGCGGCCACCGTATAACAATTTTACTGTTGGTCAATTAGATTATAGGCCCCAAAATGATGCATTGACTGTACAGAAAAGTTCAAGTGATTATGTTGCTGGAGGTATATTAGACGGTCATTGGATAACAATTTTACTTCAGGGAAGTGGAGTATAGGCCCCAAAAATTATTCATTCACTGCACAGAAAAGAACAAATGATTATGTGGCTGGAGGTACATTAGGCGGTCGCTCTATAACAATTTTACTGTTGACCAGTTTGATTACAGGCCACAAAAATAATGAATTCACCATACAGAAAAGAAAAAGTGATTATGTGGCTAGAGGTACCGTATTTTTCGCCCTATAAGACGCACTTTTTCCCCCCCAAAAGTGGGGGAAAAATAGCAGTGCGTCTTATGGGGCGAATGCTGCTGATTTTGCCGTATTTTCAATGATACACCCACCGCGATGCCGCGCGGCGGGTGTATCAGCTGTGAGGGAGGAGGGGCTGGGGGCCGGCATCTGCATTTATAATGACAGCGGGGCCTGTGCAGTGACTGTATTTTAATACACGGTATATACGCTCACTGTATAATCGTATCTGTATTCTGTAATAGTTAATTGTGTATATAATGTAATCGCATAATCAGCGCTACTTACAACTACAAGCTCTCGGTAGGTAGCAGAGAGGAGGGAGGAGGCAGGCTGGGAGGACTCTCTGCTACCTACCGAGCGCTTGTAGTTGTAAGTAGTGCTGATTATGCGATTACATTATATACACAATTAACTATTACAGAATACAGATACGATTATACAGTGAGCGGGGCCCGTGTAGTAGAATACAGTCACTGCACGGGCCCCTCTGTCATTATAAAAGCAGATGCGACCCCCACCCCTTGTATTGAGGGTCATTCACTACAGGGACACTGTTATGGAGGGGATCTGTGGATGACACATAGCATAAGATGCTATATATGTGTCATCCACAGATCCCCCCCATAACAGTGTCATACACAGATCCCCATAACAGTGCCATCCAGAGACCCCAATAAGAGCCACCCACAGATCCCCCATAAGTGTCACCCACAGATCCCCCATAAGTGTCACCCACAGATCCCCCATAAGTGTCACCCACAGATCCCCCATAAGTGTCACCCACAGATCTCCCATTAGTGTCACCCACAGATCCCCCATAACAGTTCGCCATCCACAGATCCCCCATAACAGTGTGTCATCCACAGACCACAATTAGTTCAAAACCCACCAAAAGCACACCTATTGGTTCAAAATATTTTTTTTTCTTATTTTCCTCCTCAAAAACCTAGGTGCGTCTTATGGGCCGGTGCGTCTTATAGGGCGAAAAATACGTTATATTAGACGATCATTGGATAACAATTTTACTGTTGGCCAGTTAGATTACAGGCCAAAAAAATTATGCATTCACCGTACAGAAAAGATCAAGTGATTATGTGGCTGGAGGTATATTAGACAATCATTTGATATAAATTTTTCTGCAGGCCAGTGTAGTACAGGCCCCAAACATTAGGCATTTACTGGACAGAAAACATCAAGTGATTATGTGGGTGGAGGTATATTAGATGGTCATTGGATATCAATTTTACTGCAGGCCAGTGTAGTATAGGTATCACCTTAATTACTAATGGATATTCACAATTATGTCACCACCAATTCCAGATCACACTATTTAACTCCTTAAGGAAACATCTATATTTCACCTTTAAGGACCAGGCCATTTTTTGCAAATCTGACCAGTGTCACTTTAAGTGGTGATAACTTTAAAACGCTTTCACTTATCCAGGCCATTCTGAGATAGTTTTTTTTTGTCACACATTGTACTTCATGACACTGGTAAAATGAAGTAAAAAAATAATAATTTTTATTTATTAAAAAATACTCAATTTACAAAAATTTTGAAAAAATTGCAAATTTCCAAGTTTCAATTGCTCTACTTCTATAATACATAGTAATACCTCCAAAAATAGTTATTACTTTACATTCCCCATATGTCTACTTCATGTTTGGATCATTTTGGGAATGACATTTTAGTTTTTGGGGACGTTACAAGGCTTAGAAGTTTAGAAGCAAATCTTTAGGGACCAGTTCAGGTCTGAAGTCACTTTGTGCGGCTTACATAATATAAACCACCCAAAAATGGTTTCTAGAAACTACACCCTCAAGGTATTCAAAACTGATTTTAGAAACGTCGTTAACCCTTTAGATGTTCCACAAAAGTTAATGGCAAATGGAGATAAAATTTCAGAATTTGGATTTTTTGGCAAATTTTTTCATTTGTATAATTTTTTTCCAGTAATAAAGCAAGGGTTAACAGCCAAACAAAATGCTATATTTTTTCCCACGATTCTGTAGTTTGCAGAAACACCCCATATGTGGCCGTAAACTACTGTACGGGCACACAGTAGGGGGTAGAGGGAAAGGTGCGCCGTATGGTTTTTGGAAGGCAGATTTTGCTGGACTGGTTTATTTACACCATGTCCCATTTGATGCCCCCCTGAGGTACCCCTAGAGTAGAAACTCCATAAAAGTGACCCCATCTAAGAAACTACACCCCTCAATGTATTCAAAACAGATTTTACTAACTTTGTTAACCCTTTAGGTGTTTCACAAGAGTTATTGGCAAATGGAGATGGAAAATTTGCCAAAAAATTTTAATTCTTAAATTTCATTTTAATCCATTTTTTCCAGTAACAAAGCAAGGGTTAACAGCTAAACAAAATGCTGTATTTATTGCCCCGATTTTTTAGTTTGCAGAAACACCCCATATGTGGCCTTAAACTACTGTACGGGCACACAGTAGGGCGTAGAGAGAAAGGTGCGCCGTATGGTTTTTGGAAGGCAGATTTAGCTGGACTGGTTTATTTACACCATGTCCCATTTGAAGCCCCCCTGATGCACCTCTAGAGTAGAAACTCCATAAAAGTGTCCCCATTTTGGAAACTACGGGATAAGGTGGCAGTTTTGCTGGGACTATTTTTAGAGTACATATGATTTTTGGTTTATCTATATTACATTTTTGTGAGGCAAGGTTACCAATAATAGAAATTCTGAAATTTCATCTCCATTTGCCATAAACTGTTGAGGAACACCTAAAGGATTAATAAAGATTGTAAAATCAGTTTTTAATACCTTGATGGGTGTAGTTTTTTAGATGGGGTCGTTTTTATGGAGTTTCTACTCTAGGGGTACCTCAGGGGGGCTTCAAATGGGACATGGTGTAAATAAACCAGTCTAGCAAAAATATACCCAACAAAACTGCCACCTTATCCCGTAGTTTCCAAAATGGGGTCACTTTTATGGAGTTTCTACTCTAGGGTTGCATCAGGGGGGCTTCAAATGGGACATGGTGCCAAAAAAAAAGGCCATCAAAATCTGCCTTCCAGAAACCATACGGCGTTCCTTTCCTTCTGCGCCCTGCCATTTAGTCATACAGCAGTTTACGACCACATATGGGGTGTTTCTGTAAACTGCAGAATCAGGGTAATAAATATTAAGTTTTGTTTGGCTGTTAACCCTTGCTATGTTACTGGGGAAAAAAACGGAATAAAATGGAAAATGTGCCAAAAAATTGCTGTTTTGGCACCGTTTTTATTTTATTTTTTTGACCGTGTTCATCTGAGGGGTTAGGGCATGTTTTTTTTATAGCGCAGATTCTTTTAGATGCGGCGATATCTAATATGTCTACTTTTTTAAATTTATTTATGTTTTACACTATATTATCTTTTATAAACAAAAAAAAATAACATTTTAGTATCTCCATAGTCATTTTTTTTTTTTGCCGATTATCTTAGATAGGGGCTTTATTTTTTGCGGGATGCGAGGATGGTTTCATTGGCGCTATTTTGGTGGGCTTATGACTTTTTGATCACTTGCTATTACAATTTTTGTGATGTAAGGTGACAAAAAAATACCTTTTTGTTTTGCACCATTTTTTTTTTTTTACCGTGTTCATCTGAGGAGTTATGTCATGGGGTATTTTTATAGAGCATATTCTTACGGACGTGGCGATACCTAATATGTCTAGTTCGACGGGTTCGGCCGAACTTCACAAAAAAGTTTGAGTTCGGGACCCGAACTTGACCCCGAACCCAATTGAAGTCAATGGGGACCTGAACTTTTGAGCACTAAAATGGCTGTAAAAATTTCATGAAAAGGGCTAGAGGGCTGCAAATGGCATCAAAATGTGGTTAAGAGCATGGCAAGTGCTCTGCAAACAAATGTGGATAGGGAAATGACTTTAAATAACATAAAATACGTAAAAATAAAAAATAATAGTCTTGATCTAGGAGGATCAGGTCCATATGGAGTAGGAGGTTGAGGAGGCGGTGGATGTGGCGGTGTAGGTGGAAGTGGCGGAGGAGGAGGTAGCCCACAATGCTTTTTGGTTTTGGTTTGGTTTAAAAAACAAATTATTTTTTTTAATTAGGGTACACCCCAAAACATTGGGAAATATAACCCTCCAGTCGGGTGGTGGGGAATCAGGGTTCCAGGCCGGAGAGGGAACATGAGAAAAAGAGACCAAATTTAAGGGAGATAAATTTCTAAAAAATATTTTGGGATCGAGCAGAAATGTGGGAAAAGCTATTGAGGAGCAAATGTGGGACAAATTACAGAAGCCTAAATGTGGGCCGAGAGAGTCAAGCGGAAATGTGGGAAAAGCTATTAAGGCGCAAATGTTGTACAAATTACAGAAGCTCAAATGTGGGCCAAAAGAGTCAAGTGGAAATGTGGGAAAAGCTATTGAGGCGCAAATGTTGGCCAAAAGTGTATAGCGGAAATGTGGGACAAATTATTGAAGTGCAAATGTGGTACAACTTGTTTAAGTTTAAGCATTGAATCAAAGGAGGTGGCGCGCATCAATTAAAGAAGCATTTCAGAAATTTTATTCCCTGTCACCTATGCAGAGCAGGGGTTTATTCACATCTAAAATTGTATAATGTCAACCCAAGAATGTAACAGAAAAATTACAGAAATTTATTAACCTGTCTACTTGGTAGAGCAGGGGTCTCTGACAGAAAACAATTGGTTATTGTCACCCGAAAATGTAAAATAAAAATTATTGAAATTTATTAAGGTCTCAACTAGGTAGAGGAGGGGTATATTACACCCAGAAATTGGTGAATATGACCCTAAAATGTAACTGACAAATGTTATTTATTTTTTTACCAGTCTAATAGATATAGCAGTGTTACAGCGCACCAAAAAATTGCTGAAATTCCCCAGAAAATGTAACTGCCAATTTTGTTTTTTTTTACCGGTCTACTAGGTATAGCAGTGGTACTTCACACCCAAAAATTTTTGAATTTCACCAGAAAATGTAACTGACAATTATTATTTTTTATTTTTTACTGGTCTACTAGGTATAGCAGTGGTACTATACACCCAAAAATTGGTGAATTTCACCCGAAAATGTAACTTACAAAGTAGTGAAATGATATAAAATAAAATACGTGCAAATAAAAAAAAAAAATTAGATTTATGAGGTGGAGTTCCATATGGAGTAGGAGTTTGAGGAGGTGGTGGACGTAGAGGTGTAGGCATAAGTGGCGGTGGAGGAGGACGAGGAAGCCAACACAGGTTTTTGGTTTTAATTAGAGATGGGACGGGGGATTCGTCAAATCCACGAATCCCTCGAATCTTGCTGGATTCGTGGGATTCGTGGACTCGAATCCCGACGTAATTTACCGAATACGAATCTGACGAATTCCGGTGGTGCCCAGACTGGTGGTGGCGGCGGCAGGGCACTCTAGAAGATGAGCGCTTCGCTGCTGCGACAGGGGAGGGAGAGGCGTTTCCTTTCCCTGTTCCTCTGATAGGCTGCCGGCACAAGGCCTGCAGCCTATCAGAGGCCGGTGCAGGCGGCGCGATGACGTCATCGCGCCGCCTGAGCCGTACAGCGCGGGACACAGGCCAGAAGAGGCCTGCATCGCAGCGGAGGTAAGTAAAAGCAGGGCTTTTTTTCTGGCGGAACACACCGGAACGGCGTTCCGCCACCTTTTGACATCGCAGCCTGCCATGCTCCAACATTGCAGGTTGCGATGTATCAGCGGGGAGGGACTGGGAGGAGGAGCTGGGGGCCGGTGCGTTCACTGTGCTCCGGCCCCGCCGCTCCAGTACAGTTATAAAATGTGTAATTCAATTAATAATGATTCATGCTGCCCCCTCTGTAGTATAACATTCAATATATCCTACTCACAGGGCTACTGATATCGTAATGCAGGCCGGCCGGGCAGACGAGCGGCAGAGTGACTGAATGATGTCACGTGCCTGCCCGGCCTACTTTATGAATGAAGCAGGCGGTGCAGGCACGTGACGTCAGTCAGTCACGCTGCCGCTCGTCTGCCCGGCCGGCCTGCATTACGATATAACAGTAGCCCTGTAAGTAGGATATATTGAATGTTATACTACAGAGGGGGCAGCATGAATCATTATTAATTGAATTACACATTTTATAACTGTACTGGAGCGGCAATGGGGGGTCTGTGGATGACACTGTTAAGGGGTGGGGGGGGGTCTGTGGATGGCACTGTTATGGGGTGGGGGGGGTCTGTGGATGGCCCTGTTATGGGGTGGGGGGTCTGTGGATGGCACTGTTATGGGGTGGGGGGGTCTGTGGATGGCACTGTTATGGGGTGGGGGGGTCTGTGGATGGCACTGTTATGGGGTGGGGGGGTCTGTGGATGGCACTGTTATGGGGTAGGGGGGGGTCTGTGGATGGCACTGTTATGGGGTGGGGGGTCTGTGGATGGCACTGTTATGGGGTGGGGGGTCTGTGGATGGCACTGTTAAGGGGGGGTCTGTGGATGGCACTGTTATGGGGTGGGGTATCTGTGGATGCCATCCACAGATCCCCCATAACAGTGCCATCCACAGATCCTCCACCCCATAACAGTGCCATTCCCAGATCCCCCATTAACAGTGCCATACCCAGATCCCCCATTAACAGTGCCATCCCCATCTGGGGGGGTTTCTTTGCTGGGCTGGACTTTTATAGCCCCCAAATTTTACTCGCTGTTCTCTAAAGGGGCTGTTTTAGGGGGCGGTCCTAGGGGTGGGTAGGGGCGTGGCCAGGGGAGGGGGTGAGTTCCACCACCTTTTCTCTGAGAAAAAAAGCCTTGAGTAAAAGTGTTTTTTTTATTTTTTAAATCTGTTACTGGCACATTGGCGAGGGGGAGAGGTGAGAGGCACTAGGATACTACTGGCACATTGGGGGGGGCACTAGGATACTACTGGCACATTATGGGGGGAGATGGCACTATGATACTACTGGCACATTGGGGGGGAGGCACTATGACACTGGCACATTATGGGGGGAGATGGCACTGATACTACTGGCACATTGGGGGGAGGCACTATGATACTGGGACATTATGAGGGGAGATGGCACTATGATACTGGCACATTATGGGGGGAGATGGCACTATGATACTGGCACATTATGGGGGGAGGTGGCACTATAATACTGGCATATTATGGGGGAGATGGCACTATGATACTGGCACATTATGGGGGGAGGTGGCACTATAATACTGGCACATTATGGGGGGAAATGGCACTATGATACTGGCACATGTGTGGTACTAGTATTATCAGGGGTATTATCTGTTTCTGCAGTATAGTATTGGGGAGCCCAGCGGAACAGTATTGGGGGTGTTAGGATGATTTGTCCAGAAGATGGGAGGATGATGGAAAAGTAGTAAACTAAGATTTTTTTTTTGTCAAACTGCAGAGAAGAAAAATGGCTGAAAAATGGTGGTCTGGTCTGAAGGTCTGAAAGGAGAAGATGAGGAAAGAGAACTTCTACATCAAAGGAGACGTCACTGGATGTAAGAGGTATGGGGCTGTATTACCCTGTATGTTCTGTAGTGATAGGAGCAAGGGCGTAACGATCGCGGTCATTTAGGGTGCGACCATGACTGGGAGGTGGAGCTGGAGGTTCAGACAAACTGACGCAGTCTGACTTTGTTTCTTACACCGTTCACACAATTATGTATAGGATTCGTAGGATTCGAGATTCGAAAGATTCGATATATTCGAGAACCTTTTCGGATTCGGATTTGAAAAAAATTGGATTCGTCCCACCTCTAGTTTTAATTTTATTTTTTTAAATTAGGGTACACTCTAAAAGAGTACAAAATACAAGAATGAGCAATTGCGCTGCGGTATAACAATAGCTGGCTAGTGCCGGTATACATGTCTATTCTGCACAAGGTACGGCCAAGTTCTGACGGATCCATGCCTGGTTCATTTTAATGAACGTGAGCTTGTCCACATTGGCTGTGGACAGGCGGCTGCGCTTGTCTGTGATGACGCCCCCTGCCATGCTAAACACACGTTCAGATAATACACTGGCTGCAGGGCAGGCCAGCACCTCCAAGGCGCAAAGGGCAAGCTCAGGCCATGTGCCCAATTTGGAGACCCAGAAGTTGAAGAGGGCAGACCCGTCATTCAGTACGTGTAGGCGTGTGCATCATGTTGGTGAAATGCTGCCTCCTGCTAAGACGTTCCATATCAGCTGGTGGTGCTGGTTGTTGTGGCGTGCTGACAAAGCTTTTCCACATTTCGGCCATGCTAACCCTGCCTTCTGAGGTGCTGGCGGTGCCCCAGCTGCGTTGGAGACCTCTTCCTCATCCTCTGCCTTCGCCTTGTGCTTCCACTGTGCCCCCGCTGTCAGGTGGAAATGCCACCAGCAGCGTGTCTACCAGCGTGCGCTTGTACTCGCGCATCTTACGATCACGCTCCAGTGAGGGAATTAAGGATGGTACGTTGTCCTTATAGCGGAGATCCAGCAGCGTGGCCACCCAGTAATCAGCACAAGTTAAAATGTGGGCAACTTGGCGGTCGTTGCGGAGACACTGCAGCATGTAATCGCTCATGTGTGCCAGGCTGCCTAGAGGCAACCAAAAGCTGTCCTCTGTGGGAGGTGTATCGTCTGTGTCCTCCGTATCCCCCCTGCCACGCACCAGTGATGGTCATGAGCTGGTCTGGCCTCAATTAAAGATTTGTTTGCCCAAAATGGCTGTATTTCAAATACCTGAATCAAACCCCTGTATGTAAAGGGTGTATCTCACACGGCCTGACCCACAGTAGGCCTCAATTAAAGATTTCTTTGCCCAAAATGGCTGTATTTCAAATACCTGAATCAAACTACTGTATTTAAAGGGTGTATCTCACACGGCCTTACCCACAGTAGGCACGAATTAAAGATTTGTGCACCAAATGGCGGTATTTCAAATATCTGAATATAACTCGAATGTATAAAGGGTGTATCTCACAATGACATATGCAGCAAAGGCTGCCAACAATTTTTTTTTTGCCCAAACGGGTGTTTGTTTAATAACTGAATTTGACAGCAG
The DNA here is from genome assembly GCF_905171765.1 of Bufo bufo. Taxonomy (NCBI): domain Eukaryota; kingdom Metazoa; phylum Chordata; class Amphibia; order Anura; family Bufonidae; genus Bufo; species Bufo bufo. The sequence goes on along the minus strand of NC_053391.1, from coordinate 428,744,368 downwards.
TATATAACCCTATAATTTCACACGTGCTGATGCTGCAAGGCCTGAAAATAATGTTTTTTTGGCAAAAAAGTGTGTTTTTAAAACCAGAGAAAATGATGGCTGTATTTCTAGCTTAAATTGCACAATGACTAATCCAGATGTTGTATATTGCCCAAAAAGTTTTTTTTTTGTAACAGAATATGAAAGCTGTATATATTAAACTTGAATTTAACACTTGCAGATCAGGAAAATAGTGTTTTTTGGCAAAAAAAGGTGTGTTTTTAAAACCCCAGAAAATGATGGCTGTATATCTAGCTTAAATTGCACACTGACTGAGCCTGCAAATGCACCAGATGTTGTAAATTGCCAAAAAAATTGGATTTTCAATGTCCCAAAAGCTCAGATGCAGTGCTAGTGCACTGAGCTTGCATAAAATGGCCACCGCCGCCCACCTAACTGACTTATTAAAGTTATATTTTTTTTCGGTCACTGGGCTCAGGGCAGGATAAAAAAATTGTGCCCTGCACCCACAAAACACAATGTATGTAGATCGCTGAGTTAGATTCAGATTTTGAGCAAAGAGACTCTCCTATTCTCTCCCTGAAATCACCAGCAACATCCTATCCCTACAATAAGCACAGCAGAGTGACGTGCAGCGCTATGTGACTCCAGCTTATATAGAGGCTGGGTCACATGCTACACTGGCCAATCACAGCCATGCCATTAGTAGGCATGGCTGTGATGGCTTCTAAGGTCAGACAGTCACTGCTTGTTGATTGGCTGCTCTGCAGCCTTTCAAAAAGAGCCAAGAAAGCGCCGAACACCGAACCCGAACTTTTACTGAAATGTTCGGGTTCGGGTCCGGGGTCCAAAAATCCTAAAGTTCAGTATGAACCCGAACTTTACAGTTCGGGTTCGCTCAACCCTACTTGCTATTACAATTTTTGTGATGTAAAGTGACAAAAAAATACCTTTTTTTTTTTTTACCTTGTTCATCTGAGGGGTTAGGTCATGGGGTATTTTTATAGAGCAGATTTTTACGGACGTGGCGATACCTAATATGTCAACTTTTTATTTATTTTAGTTTTACTAAATAATATTTTAGAAAAAAACGATTTTTTAGTTTTAGTGTCTCAAGTCTGAGAACCATATATATTTTTTTTCGATTGTCAGTGGCTAAATTGGGATATGAATTTAGTACTCCATGGAAGTGTGGTACTCCCTGAAGCAACTGTCAATGCAGAGGCCCGGATGATAGGGGCATGTGTCACACTGAGTAGTGGTGTCCTTCCGTATCCCCCTCCTGTGACACACTCTGCACTTTTTTGGGGTCCGTCCCTTCTTTCCAGTATGTGGGACCACACATGGAAAGTGTTGGCCAGGGACGATCTGGGCGCCTCCAGTTCCCGAGGTACTCCGGCCTGCTCTTTCCCGGTAAGAAAAGATCAGGGCCTTGAGGACTGCCTCATAGAACTGAAGGAATGTCCCTGTGTTGCCAGCGCTCCGGGACAGCACAAAAGAGTTGTACAAGGCAATCTGTACCAAGTAGACTGCAACTTTTTTGTAACATGCTCGGGTTTTGCGCATGGCATTATATGGGTTGAGGACTTGATCAGAGAGATCAACTCCTCCCATATAGGGATTGTAGTCGACAATACAATCGGGCTTGAGGACTGTTGCCGTGGTACCTCGCATAGGGACAGGGGTGATGCCGTTACCGTGAATTGTGGACAGTATAAGGACATCCCTCTTGTCCTTATATCTGACCAGCAACAGTTTTCCACTGTAAGGGCACGGGTCGCATTCCTGGGGATACGTACCTGGAGGGGGTGGGTAGGGAGGCCGCGTTGATTTTTCTGCACGGTCCCACAAGCGGTCATGGATCTGGCGGGGAGGGACTGGAACAAGGGGATACTAGTATAAAAGTTATCCACGTACAGGTAGTAACCCTTATCTAGCAGTGGGTGCATAAGGTCCCACACAAGTTTCCCGCTAACACCCAGAGGGGGGGACATTCTGGGGGTTGAATATACGGGAATCTCTCCCCTCGTACACACAAAACTTGTAAGTGTACCCTGAGGTACTCTCACAAAGTTTGTACAGCTTCACGCCATACCTCGCCCGCTTTGAGGGAACATACTGGCGGAAAATGAGTCTCCCCTTGAAAGCAATGAGAGACTCATCAACCCCGACCTCCCTTCCAGGTACATAGGCCTGTACAAATTTGGCCCCAAAGTGATCGATGACCGGCCTGATTTTGTACAGCCGGAATTGGCAGGATCACCTTGGGGGCTACATGCTGCATTATCTGAATAATGCAGGCATTTTCGGATGGCCTCAAACCAGGAGCGTGTCATGGCCATACTGTAAAGTGGAGCCTGGTAGAGGACGTCCCCACTCCAGTAATGCCTGACACTAGGTTTCTTGACTAGGCCTATGTGCAGCATGAGGCCCCAAAACGTCTTCATCTCGGCTGCACTGACCGGAGTCCAGCCACCGGGCCTAGCCAAAAAGGAGCCCGGGTGTTGAGCAACAAACTGTTAGGCATACAGGTTTGTTTGCTTCACCATTAGATTTACAAAGTGGTCAATGAAAAAAAGACTAAAGTAGTCGTATTCAGTGAAGCCTACTGTGGAAATCTGGATTCCTGGTTGGCCTACAAAATCAGGAATCACAGGCTCAAAACGCTCTGGGATATACCATGCAAGTTCACCGGCAGGGGGCTCCGATGAACTTAATTGGTGGGCCGTAAAACTAGTACGAGCCCTAGAGCTACTCGTACTAGGGTGGGCCACAGGGTCCCTAGCATGGCGGTCCCCTTGCTCCGCTGGCGGTGTCTCCGCCACCTTGGGGGCTCACCATCATAGCTAGATGATGAGTAGGACGCGGATGACAAAAGGAAAGTGGGGTTATCCTCATCCTCACTGGGACTCTCGAAGTCGGAAGCAAGCTGGGTGTATGCCTTCTCGGCCGAGAACATCCGGCGGGCCATAGGGGAGTGTGTGTGTTTGTGTGTGTGCGTGATAAACTTTATTTGGTGTGCATGTGTGTGGGGGCACGGGTGTTCGCAAACTTACCCTAAACCTAACAGCCAAAAAAAAAAAAAGACTAACTAAAAAAAGGCCAAAAAATGTGAAAAGAATTTTAAAAAATCGCTGATTAACCGTCCAAAGTTGATCAGCGGTGGGGTGTGCGACAGTGGCCGGATGCTAAGAGTGCAGTCAGCGTGCGCACAAAAAAAAAAAAAACTGCTTGCGCCCCAAAAAAATTTGTGGGGGGCAAGCTGCAGCACCCCTGGGGGTCTAGGGTCACACATCTGTGCTGTGGACCCCAGACACCCGATTTAGGGTGATGCAATCAGTAACGTTTTTTTTTTTTCCCTTCCACTAACTTTCCCTAAATATCCCTGCCTAACCTAACCTTTCCCTAACCTTTCCCTAAATACCTGGTGGTGGTGAGGCACAGATGGGGTGCTGGCTGATGATCCTGAGCTTTTTACAGATGGGGTGCTGGCTGGAGATCCGACGCAGCGCTCCTCTCTCCTCAGCTCCCGGACTGAAAAGGAGGAGGAGAGGAGCGCTGATGCAATTTGAAATGCCTGCCCGCCCAGCCGACCAATGAGAGGCGATCCTGAGAGGTGATGTCACATCACCTCTCAGGATCGCAGGATGGTGATTCGTGGTGTATTATCACACCACCGATCACCATCCTGTTCCGGGTTATCGGGTCTCCAGAGACAAGAATAACCTGGAAACGCAGCAAACCGCAGGTCTGAATTGACCTGCGGTTTGCTGCGATCGCCTACACGGGGGGGGGGGGGGCGCATTGCCCCCAGGTGCCTGCTCAATGATTGCGCGGCGGTGATCGGAAATACATAGAATGTACAGGTACGCCCTGTGTCCTTAAATACCGTGACATCAGGGTGTTCCTGTACGCCCTATGTCCGGAAGAGGTTAAAGGGACGCTAATATAAAATAACAAACCAACTTGCTGGACGTTAACCCTAACAACACCTCAGACCACACTGTGTAGCTCTGGTATAGTATTGCTAATGAGGATCAATGGTAGCGGGGTAGGGTATACCTAATGGTATTTAGCAGATCATCCATTAGGTCCCTAATACACCAGCTCCCCTGCTCTCTTACACCACTGACTTCATTACTAACTTATATTAAAAACTGACTAACGCTGTCTAGTGTAGCTCAATTGCGTCTGCTGACACTGGCTGTAGCTCCACACTGGCTCAACGCGTTTCTAGTGTCCTGACCTCCTCAGGAGCCTCATTACTACTCATGCCAGTATTAATGATTATAGAACAGACAAACAGACATATAGCGAGCTCGCCACCTCTCACATGTGGCAGTGCTCCCGACACTGGTGTGGCCGTCGTGTAGTGTAATATAGGCCCAAAACATTAGGCATTCACCGGACAGAAAACATCAAGTGATTATATGGCTGGAGGTATATTAGACGGTCATTGAATAACAATTTTACTTCAGGCCAGCGTACTGCAGGCCCCAAAAGTTATTCATTCACCGTACAGAAAAGAACAATTGATAATTTGGCTGGAGGTACATTAGGCGGTCACCGTATAACAATTTTACTGTTGGCCAGTTAGATTACAGGCCCCAAAAATTATGCATTCACCGTACAGAAAAGATCAAGTGATTATGTGGCTGGAGGAATATTAGACGATAATTGGATATCAATTTTTCTGCAGGCCAGTGGAGTACAGGACCCAAACATTAGGCATTTACAGGACAGAAAACATCAAGAGAATATGCGGCTGGAGGTATATTAGACGGTCATTGGATGACAATTTTACTTCAGGCCAGTGGACTACAGACCCCAAAAATTATTAATTCACCGGACAGAAAACATCAAGTGATTATGTAGCTGGAGGTATATTAGACGTTCATTGGATAACAATTTAACTTTAGGCCAGTAGACTACAGGCCCCAAAAATTATTCATTCAACGGACAGAAAAGAACAAGTAATTATGTGGCTGGAAGTATATTAGACGGTCATTGAATAACAATCTTACTTGAGGCCAGTGGACTACAGGCCCCAAAAAGTAATCTTTCACGGTACAAAAAAGATCAACTGATTATGTGGCTGGAGGTTTATTAGACGGTCATTGGATATAAATTTTTCTGCAGGCCAGTGTAGTATATGACCCAAACATTAGTCATTCAATGGACAGAAAACTTCAAGTGATTATGTGGCTGGAGGTATATTAGACTGTCATTTGATAACAATTTTACTTTAGTCCAGTGGAATACAGGCCCCACAAATTATTCATTCACATGACAGAAAAGAACAAGTTATTATTATGTGGCTGGAGGTATCAATTTTACTGCAGGCCAGTGGCGTACAGGCCCCAAATATTTGGCATTCACCGTACAGAAAACATCAAGTGATTATGTGGCTGGAGGTATAATAGACGGTCATTGGATAACAATTTTACTTCTAGTCAGTGGACTATAGGCCCTAGAATTATGCATTCATCCGGACAGAAAACAGCAAGTAATTATGTGGCTGGAGGAATATTAGACGGTCATTGGATATCAATTTTTCTGCAGGCCAGTGGAGTACAGGCCCCAAAGATTAGGCAATTACCGTACAGAAAACATGTGGCTGGAGGTATATTAGACGGTCATTGGATAACAATTTTACTTCAGGCCAGTGTTCTACAGGCCCTAAATAATATTCATTCACCGTATAGAAAAGAACAATTGATAATGTGGCTGGAGGTATATTAAGCGTTCACCGTCTAACAATTTTACTGTTGGCCAGTTAGAATAGAGGCCCTAAAAATTGTGCATTTACCGTACAGAAAAGATCAAGTGATTATGTGGCTGGAGGTATATTAGACGGTCAATGGATATCAATTTTTCTGCAGGCCAGTGGATTACAGGCCCCAAACATTAGGCCTTCACCGTACAGAAAACATCAAGTGATTATGTAGCTGGAGTTATATTAGACGGTCATAAAATAACAATTTTACTTCCTGGCATTGGAGTATAGGCCCCAAAAATTATGCATTCACTGTACAGAAAAGATCAAGTGATTATGCAGCTGGAGGTATATTAGACGGTCATTGGATATCAATTTTACTTCAGGCCAGTGGACTATAGGCCCTAAAAATTATTAATTCACCGTACAGAAAAGAGCAAGTAATTATGTGGCTGGAGGTACATTAGGACGGTCACGGTATACCAATTTTACTGTTGGCCAGTTAGATTACAGGCCTAAAAAATTATGCATTCACCATACAGAAAAGATCAAGTGATTATGTAGCTGGAGGTATAACAATTTTATTGTTACCAGTTAGATTATAGGCCCCAAAATTATGCATTCACTGTACAGAAAAGTTCAAGTGATTATGTGGCTTGAGGTATATTAGACAGTCATTGGATATCAATTTTATTTCAGGCCAGTGGACTATAGGCCCCAAAAAATTATTCATTCACCATACATAAAAGAACAAGTAATTTTGTGGCTGGAGATACATTAGGCGGTCACCGTATAACAATTTTACTGTTGGCCAGTTAGATTACAGGCCCAAAAAATTATACATTCACCATACAGATAAGATCAAGTGATTATGTAGCTGGAGATATATTAGACGGTCATTGGATATAAATTTTTCTGCAGGCCAGTGTAGTGCAGGCCCCAAACATTAGGCATTCACCGTACAGAAAACATCAAGTGATTAATTGTTGCTGGAGGTATATTAGACGGTCATTGGATAACAATTTTACTTCAGGGAAGTGGAGTATAGGCCCCAAAAATTATTCATTCACTGCACAGAAAAGAACAAGTGATAACAATTTTACTTTAGGCCCTAAAAATTATTCATTCACCGGAAGGAAAAGAACAAGTGATTATGTCGCTGGAGGTACATTAGGCTTTCAACCCTATCACAATTTTTCTGTTGACCAGTTAGATTACAGGCCCAAAAAATTATGCATTCACTGTATAGAAAAGATCAAGTGATTATGTGGCTGGAGGTATATTAGACGATCATTGGATATCAATTTTTCTGCAGGCCAGTGTAGTATAGGCCCCAAACATTAGGCATTCACCGGACAGAAAACATCAATTGATAATGTGGATAGAGGTATATTAGACAGTCATTGGATGACAATTATACTTCAGGCCAGTGGACTACAGGCCCCAAAAATTATTCATTACCGGACAGAAAAAGTGATTCTGTGGCTAGAGGTACATTAGGCGGTCACCGTATAACAATTTTTCTGTTGGCCAATTAGATTACAGGCCCCAAAAATTATGCATTTACCGTACAGAAAAGATCAAGTGATTATGTGGCTAGAGGGATATTAGACGGTCATTGGATATCAATTTTTCTGCAGGCCAGTGTAGTGCAGACTCCAAACATTAGGCATTCACCGGACAGAAAACATCAAGTGATTATGTGGCTGGGAGTATATTAGACGGTCACAGGCCCTAAACAATAGGCATTCACCGGACAGAAAACAGCAAGTGATTATGTGGCTGTATGTAAATTTCTGAATGGGGCTCCATGCCACAGTAATTTTTTAGCGACCCCTTCCTTTCATGCCGCTCCCATTCCTGTGGCTAGTAAAGATCTCTCTCTCAGATCAGGGCCGGCAGCTGTTCCATCAGTTTTATACACTGTCTATACTGTCACTGTATCTAATTTCATTGTGTAATACTGTTGAGGGGGCCCTGACCAAATCCTTTAGTCCTCCTCCACTTGGATGGGCCCCTTGTGGGTCAGAGCCCCAAAGCTGCAGTTTCCCCTGCTTCCCCTATAGCTACGGCCCTGGTCTGCATTAATCTGCAGGTGAACGTGATACAGCTCCACAGATTGTTTCCATCTGCATCTTTCTAAAGAATCTGTGGCCTCAGTAATTTATCCAGACTCTGTCATTGTGCCATTATCTGGCCTCCCCATGCTGCCATCTCCACACCATGTCACCTTGCCACTCATATTTATCACCATGCTGCTGCTGATGCTGCTTAAAAGGCCTTAAACTGATCACCAGGCCCACAATCTAATTAAGGTTTTACGCACAAAACCAAAGTAAAAAATCTATTTGATAGGAAAAATTGATTGAAAACATTCTTTCCTGTATAATTACTTGTATATAAAGTGCAAGTGCTGCCAAAAACTACAAGGAAGAGGCACTCCGATACAACCTGTATATCACATAAAGGAGGGCCTCATCCACATTGAGTTGCAGGCCTGCAGGTGAGCTGACCCTGTAATAGATTTTAGGTTTGGGCCTCCAGGTAAGCTGACCTTGTAAAAGAGTTGTGTTGCGGGCCTGCAGGTGAGCAGACCCTGTAAAACATTTGATGTGAGGGCCTGCTGGTAAGCGGACCCTCTAATAAATTAGATGTGGGGGCCTGCTAGTAAGCGGACCCTCTAAAAAAACAAATGTGAGGGCCTGCTGGTGAGCGGACTCTCTAAAAATGTTTATGTGAGGGCCTGCCAGTGAGCTGATCCTCTAAAAAAATAGATATGAGGGCCTGTTGGTGAGCAAACCCTCTAAAAAATTTGATGTGAGGGCCTGCTTGTGAGCGGACCCTCTAAAAAATTAGATGTGAGGGCCTGCTGGTGAGTGGACCATCTAAAAAATGAGATCTGAGAGCCTGCTGGTGAGCGGACCCTCTAAAAAATTATATTTGAAGGCCATATATGCAAGGGCATTAAATGTGACGAATAAGCAATGCCTGTTGATATGACGGAAGAGGAGGAGGAGGCTGAGAAAATTAAGATTCAACCATATACCCTTGTTTGTGGTGGAAGGGGTGTATGGGAATACAGTCTATTAACTACATTAAAAACAACACATGTAAAGTGCCTTTATGTTCAATAGCATTCCTCTGGTGGAGTCGAGAAGTCATGGTCAATCCAGGCCTTGTTCATTTTTATATGAGTCAACCTGTTAGCATTTTCAGTTGACAGGCGGATACGCTTATCTGTTATGCCACCAGAAGCACTAAATACACGCTCAGACAAAACGCTGGCGGCAGGACAGGCCAGCACCTCCACAGCGTAGAGCGCCAGTTCGTGCCAAGTGTCCAGCTTGGACACCCAGTAATGTAAGGCATTGAGGGATCATTGAGGACGCTGACACGATCTGCTATGTACTCCTTCACCATCTTCCAAAAATGTTCTCTCTTTGTGGCAGTAGGCCGCACATGAGGGTGAAGGTGCTGGCGGGGTGTCATGAAACTGTCCCAGGCTTTGGAGAGTGTTGCCCTGCCTCTGTTGGAACTGCTGTGTGTTTCCCTTGTCTCCTCTCCTCAGTTGGCCAAGGAAATACAGATTCTGCCACCAGCGTTGTCAGATGGAAAATTTCGGAACAATTTTCCAACAAGGATCTTCTGGTATTGCACCATTTTGCTCGTACTCTCCACCAGAGGAATAAGAGATGAGAAGATCTTTTTGTAGCGGAAGTGGAGAAGGGTGAACACCCAATAATCTGTGTTATCTAAAATGCGTATAACGCGAGGGTCACTGGAAAGGCAGCCTAACATGAAGTCAGCCATGTGTGCTAGGTAACCAACAGGCAAGACGTCGATGTCGACATCAGGATGACTCTCCATCTCTTCATCCTCCTCCTCTTCTGCCCATCCACACTGAACAGATGCATTTAAAGTTCCATCTGTACTACCCTCTGCAGCAGAGGCAACTGTCTCCAGCTCTTCCTCCTCCTCCTCGCCCTCTTCATGGTCTAATTCGCGCTGTGAAGACGAACTGAGGGTGGGCTGGCTATCACCCTGTGTAATGTCCTCCCCCATTTCCTCGTCTGTCACATTTAGAGCATCATCCTTAATTGTGAGCAGTGATCGTTTGAGTAGACACAGCAGTGGGATGGTTACGCTGATAATAGCGTTATCGCCACTAACCATCTTTGTGGATTCATCAACATTTTATAAAACGTCATAGAGGTCTGACATCAATGCCCACTACTCGCTTGTGAATAGTGGCAGTTGACTCGAAAGGCGACGACCATGTCGCAGCTGGTATTCCACAACTTCCCTCTGCTGCTCACAAAGCCACAGCTCTGCAGCGGTGTGCTGTTTGTCCCCTAAGCATATCAGCTTCAGCACAACCTGTTGACGCTTACCCACAGCAGTGCTACACTGCTTCCAGCTAGCGACTGATGGCTGACTACTGCTGGAGTTGGAAGTGGAGCAGGCGGCGGAGGAGGTGGGGGTTGGAGCCAGTAACATAGCTGCTGGCGGAGACCCTGAAGGACGTAGGGCCCGCAATCCTGGGCATGGGTAGTACCTGTGCCATCCCAGGGTACAACTCACTCCCGGCTTCCACAACATTCACCCACTGTGCCATCAGGGAAATGTACCGTCCCTGGCCACCAGCACTTGTCTATGTGTTCGTGGTTAAATGGACCTTCCCAGTAGCTGCGTTGTTCAGGGCACGGGTGATGTTCTGGGACACATGCTGGTGTAAGGCAGGTACAGCACACCGTGAAAAGTGGCGGCTGGGGATTGCGTACCGAGTGACGTCTGCCGACATCAGGCTGCGGAAGGCCTCAGTGTCCACAAGCCTAAATGGCAACATTTCAAGGGCCAGTAATTTGGTAAGTTGTGCATTTAGTGCTATGGCCTGTTGGTGGGTATTTGCACTTGCGTTCAAATGACTGTGTTATGGACATTTGGACGCTGCGCTGGGATAGGGAAGTGGATGTTGTTGCTGATGGTTCATGCAAAGGTCCGGGTGCAGGGTGAGGGGCATCCGGGCCTGCACCTTCGACAGGGGACAGCATTGCGGGGAAGAGGAGGCAGTGGTGTTACCCGCAGACCCAGATTTTGGACCCAGATGTTCGGCCCACTTGTTAGGGTGCTTGGATGCCATGTGGCGGATCATGCTGGTGGTGGTGAGGTTGCTAGTGTTCACTCCTCAGCTCATTTTGGTACGGCACAGGTTGCAAACTACCACTCTTTTGTCGTCTGCACTTTCCTCAAAAAAGCGCCATACTGCGGAATACCTATACCATGGCAAGGTAAATTTACACATGGGGGTGCTCAGTGTAACGGTTGCGGGCCTATTTGGTGTGGGCCGACTTCTCCCTTTTGCAACCCCACTGCCTTTTCCAGACTGTTGCGGTGCTGTGGATCCCTCCCCCTCTGTACTGCTGTCCTCACTCGGCTTTTCACCTTCCCATGTTGGGTCAGTGACCTCATCTTCAACCACCTCCTCTTTCACTTCCTCACTCTGCTCATCCTCCTGACTTGAACTAACCACAACCTCAGAGATTGACAACTGTGTCTCATCATCATCCACCTTGTGAACGAAAGATTGCCGTTCACCATCATCATCTTCTTGAGACTCAATAGGTTGGGAATCAGGGCATAATATCTCAGGTCCCTCTGAAAGCATGCTGGGCGCGAGGGCCAAATGTAATATTGTTGCTGGAAAGAGCTCCTTGGAATATCCGAGTGTGGGATCCTTTGTTTGGCAAGACTTTCCATAGTAGGAGGAAGGATGATTAGAGTGAGGGTTTGGTTGACCAGACATTTAGCTACAGACACTGGACATGGTGGAAGAGAGGGTGGTGCTTAACCGACTGGAAGCATTATCTTCAGCAATCCAACCGACCAAGTGTTTGCACTGGTCCGAATTGTCCTGCGCCGCCCAGCTATGTTGGACATGAAGCTGGGTACGGTGGATTGTTTTTTTCCTGGTGCACTGGCAGCAGGCACAGTTTCAATGCGCCCAGGGCCACGGCCTCTGCGTGCACCATCAGCATCAAGCCCACTTTTCCTTCCCTTAGTGCTTGACGTCTTCATTTTAATGTTCGGATGCAGGACAGTATATGTCACAGAAACACACAGAATATGGGCACTATATTAGGCCCAGATTATTGGAATTTGCCTCAAAGAAACAGTTTTTGGATGCAGGACAGTATATGTCACAGATATACACAGAATATGGACACTATATTAGGCCAATATTATTGGAATTTGCCCTAAAGAAACAGTTTTCAGATGCAGAAGAGTATATGTCACAGAAGCAAAGAGAATATGGACACAATTTCAGGCCCAGATTAGTTAAATTTGCCCTAAAGAAAGAGTTTTTGGATGGCGTACTGTTTATGCCACACGCTATGGACTATAGATTAGTCACAGATTTTTGAAATTTGCAATACAAACTCAGTTTTCGGATGCAGGACAGTATATGTCACAGAATCACACAGAATATGGACACTTTATTAATCCCAGATTATTGGAATTTGCCCCAAAGAAACAGTTTTCGGATGCAGGACAGTATATGTCACAGAAACACACAGAATATGGACACTATATTAGGCCCAGATAATTGGAATTTGCCCCAAAGAAACAGTGTTCGGATGCAGGACAGTATATGTTACAGAAACACACAGAATATATTAACACTATATTAGGCCCAGAATATTGGAATTTGCACCAAAGAAACAGTTTTCAGATACAGGACAGTATATGTCACAGAAACACACAGAATATGGACACTATATTAGGCCCAGATTACTGGAATTTGCCCTAAAGAAACAGTTTTCGGATGCAGGACAGTATATGTCACAGAAACACACAGAATATGGACACTATATTAGGCACAGATTATTGGAATTTTCCCTAAAGAAACTGTTTTCAGATGGCGAACTGTATATATCACAGAAAGCTACACACTATGGACCGTAGATTACGCTTAGATTTTAGTAATTTGCAATACAAACTCAGTTTTCGGATGCAGGACAGTATATGTCACAGAATCACACAGAATATGGACACTATACTAGGCCCAGATTATTGGAATTTGCCTCAAAGAAACAGTTTTCGGATGCAGGACAGTATATGTCACAAACACACAGAATATGGACACTATATTAGGCCTAGATTAGTTAAATTTGCCCTAAACAAACAGTTTGTGGATGGCGTACTGTTTATGTCACAGAAAGCCACACACTATGGACTGTAGATTTGTCCCAGATTATTGAAATTTGCAATTCAAACTCAGTTTTCGGATGCAGGATAGTATATGTCACAGAAACACACAAAATATGGACACTATATTAGGCCCAGATTATTGGAATTTGCCCTAAAGAAACAGTTTTCGGATGCAGGACAGTATATGTCACAGAAACACACAGAATATGGAGACTATATTAGGCCCAGATTATTAGAATTTGCCCTAAAGAAACAGTTTTCGGATGCAGGACAGTATATGTCACAAACACACAGAATATGGATACTATATTAGGCACAGGTTATTGGAATTTTTCCTAAAGAAACAGTTTTCAGATGGTGTACTGTATATATCACAGAAAGCCACACACTATGGACCGTAGATTACGCCCAGATTTTAGCAATTTGCAATACAAACTCAGTTTTCGGATACAGGACAGTATGTCACAGAAACACACAGAATATGGACACTAGATTAGGCCCAGATTCGTTAAATTTGCCCTAAAAAACAGTTTTCGGATGCAGGACAGTATATCTCACAGAATCACACAGAATAAGGGCAGTATATTAGACCCATATTATTGGAATTTGCCCTAAATAAACAGTTTTCAGAGCAGGACAGTATATGTCACAGAAACACACAGAATATGGACACTATATTAGGCCCAGATTTGTTACATTTTCCCTAAAGAAATAGTTTTTGGATGGCGTACTGTTTATGTCACAGAAAGCCACACACTATGGACTATAGATTAGTCACAGATTTTTGAAATTTGTAATACAAACTCTGTTTTTTCGGATTCAGGACAGAATATGTCACTAGAGATGTCCCGAACTATTCGCCGGCGAACATTGCTTGTTCGCCGCGGCGGGCGAACATATGCTATGTTCTGTCCGCTCCCTATACGTCATCATTTAATTAATTCATTCATTCTTTCATAAAATTTTTCCTCTGTAATATAATTGCAGTTGCCTGCCAGTGAGTGTCAGGCCCACAGACTTTACTGTGCCCACTGCCCACCACTCATATAGGGTGGCACAGCACCTTGCAGATAAAAAAGTCATTTAATTTTTTCTCTGTAATATAATTGCAGTTGCCTGCCAGTGTGTGTCAGGCCCACAGGCTGTGCTGTGCCCACTGCCCACCACTCATATAGGGCGGCACAGTACATTGCACGGCGCACGCGCAGTGCACCAAATTGGAAGTAAGAGGACCGACCAATCATCTTTTTCCATTTCCCGGTTCCTAAAATCTATTCGATACACATCCCCTGATAGGGGACGTAACAGGGATTTAACTGATAGTAATAGTACTACTTAACACACCACTCTTATAGGGTGGCACAGTACATTGCACGGCGCACGCGCAGTGCCCCAAATTGGAACTAAGAGGACCAACCAACCATCTTTTTCCATCTCCCAATTCCTAAAATCTATTCCATACAACGGCCCTGATAGGGGACAAAACAGAGATTAAACTGGTAAGAACAGATTTTTTTAATTTAAAAAAAGAGGATAGCCTCTGCGGAGCTGGGTATTTTTTGGCTGCGTTACTGAACGCTCATGCACAATGGCTGTAGGCTCATGCGTCCTTTTGCGGAGGTCACAAACCTGGTCAGTCAAACCCAAGGCAACATCATCAACCTCATCCCATATGCGTTTTTTTTGAAGCGTGCCCTGCGAAGAGTGCTGGATCAGGCCGTGGATGAGCATGAAGAGGAAGAGTTGTGGTCACCATCCCCACCAGAAGCAGCCTTGTCGTCGTCGATTGCTGGACCTGCGGCAACACAGAGAGAGGAGTCTGAAGAAGAGGAGTCAGAGGAGGAAGGTGGCTTTGAGGAGGTGGAAGACCAAACACAGCAGGCATCCCAGGGGGCTTGTTGTCACCTTTTTGGGACCCTTGGTGTTGTACGTGGCTGGGTGGAGGAAGAGACCTTCAATGGCATCAGTGAGGACAAGGAACGGGACATGGCTAGCTTGGTATCCAACCTTGTGCAAATGGGGAGTTTGCGGTTGTGCAAATGGACTGTTTGCGGTGCGTTAAACGGGGGGTTTGGTCTGTCAGCGTTTGGTCTGTCACTGTGAAGCGGGCGTAACCCTAACACTACCTGATTGATACAACATCATACCTGATCGTATACACACACTGGATGTTTTAAAGCACGTTATTCCAAACAATTCAGGAATGTTAGGTGATTTATGCCCTTTATGGATTAAAACCAGACTCTGCGTCAACTACGTAATTTTCCATGGGAGTTTTGCCATGGATCCCCCTCCGGCATGCCACAGTCCAGGTGTTAGTCCCCTTGAAACAACTTTTCCATCACTATTGTGGCCAGAAAGAGTCCCTGTGGGTTTTAAAATTCTCCTGCCTATTGAAGTCTATGGCGGTTCGCCCGGTTCACCCGTTTGCGAACATTTGCGGAAATTCGCGTTCGCCGTTCGTGAACAGAAAATTTTATGTTCGCGACATCTCTATATGTCAGAGAATCACACAGAATATGTACACTTTATTAGGCCCAGATCATTGGAATTTGCCGTAAATAAAAATGTTTTCGGATGCAGGACAGTATATGTCACAGAAACATACAGAACACCGACACTATACTAGGCCCAGATTATTGGAATTTGCCCCAAAGAAACAGTTTTCGGATGCAAGACAGTATATGTCACAGAAACATACAGAATATAGACACTATATTATGCCCAGATTATTGGAATTTTCCCCAATAAAACAGTTTTCGGATGCAGGACAGTATATGTCACAGAAACACACAGAATATGGAGACTATATTAGGCCCAGATTATTGGAATTTGCCCTAAAGAAACAGTTTTCGGATGCAGGACAGTATATGTCACAGAAACATACAGAATACAGACACTATACTAGGCCCAGATTATTGGAATTTGCCCCAAAGAAACAGTTTTCGGATGCAGGACGGTATATGTCACAGAAACATGTGTTAAGGCCGATTCATTGGCCTGTATTTGTGGGAGGGGCACGGTTGCCTATATCATGGCACCTCTGCCCCTCCTTCAATGAACGTTGTGTCAAACGCTGGCCTCGTTCCGTGTGTGAAGTTGCGTCTGGTCCTAGAAGTTCGTTTCCACGCAAAGCAAGCTACTAGATCAGGTAAGTGGCTGCCACAATTGCAGTCTCGGCTCACAAGTCCGGCCGGCAGTGCCGGCTCCCTAGGTAAGAGGGGGCCACACTGCACCGGAGCGTCTGCCAGGAGCTCCGACTCCCACGTGGCACGAATCGTAGGGTGCAGGGATCAGCGCGATCCCGATTCATACGTCTCTCCTCCCCTAATGTCTGGCACGGGCCGCTGTGCCATTAGCTAGGTAGGGCTCACGGCAGCTGTAGTTTATTTCCTCTCCCCTCATGCTCCTCATGTCCCCCATGTCCGCTCTGGCCCTTGTCATGTCAGCCGCACACTCACCTCAGCGTCCTGCTTGCGGTCTCCTCCACTGTCTGCCCGTGCTGCAGGTGGCCGGCGCTGTGTGGGATCCCCCTGGTGGCTGCTGGAGTCAATGCAGTCCATGGAGCAGTGTTGGATGTCACAGGCTCCCTCCGGTGGCGTCTGCCGGCTGTACAGTCCATGGTTCTGTGCCCTGTGTTGGCTCCATCTAGTGGCCACCAGGGGTTATGACCACAAAAAAAAAAAAAAAGTGTTGAAAAATGGTGTTTAAATATAGAAATAAATTAATTAAACATTTAAAAAAAAAAAAAGGGGGAGAAAAGGGAAAATGATTATAGAGTGTTACTAATGCTTGATTGATGGAGTTTTAAGGAAAGGGCGATATACTTGTTCAGTGCTAGTTAGAGGATATCTGTATTGTTGGTCACACGCCTCTACGTTTGGCGCCATGACGTACGCAAGGATCTTACATGTGATTTTATTCCAGGATTTGTCTCATCCTTCTTCATACACATTCTGCTCGTTGTTTCAACCGTCAGGGTACAGTATGGCAGTAGCTATGTTGTGATTCTATTCCGTTCTCTCCTTCTGGTAATAGGTCAATTGTGCCACGGTCAGACTCACCATTCACTGAGGTGTTATAGGTCTAGCTATCGCTTCTCCTTGGCTCAGGTTCTCTTTCTCACTCGTTTTTTTTTTTTTTTCACAGTTGCATGGGTCTCGGCCTTCTCACAGCCACGTCACTTCGTCCCAGTATCGGTTGACAGTCAGGAGTTGATTTATGCATACTGTATCCGCAGGGTATGTCACATGCTTCAGACATAGTGGAGGCTTCGGTCGACGAGAACCCCGCCAGGATGTCAGAAGGGGGCAGTGTGTCGTCTCTTCGCACTTGGACCGTCCCTAGGCTGATGTCAGAGTTGTCCAGACGGAGTATTGCATATCCCGCTACTGCCAGGAAGGCTGAGTTATACCGGTTATTGGTCATTAACTCAGGCCCTCAGCAGCAGGAAGAAGTCTCCACGGTCACGGTTCAGAACTCGCTGACACAAATCCATCTGTTGCTGAATAACTTGACTTCATCCGTCACGGATGTGCAAACCAGGTTGCAAGCGGTTGAGTCACGTTGTTTTGCTGCTACTCTGCATACCATCGATGCCGCTGTTCCATCCACTTCTACAGGGGCAGGTATCCCTGTGACTGCGCCCAGTATTATGCCGGCACATTTTGTTCCTGCCAATCTAAAGAAGGACATCCTGGAAGGTAGAGATGTCAATCTAGCATCCTTACTGGTCGCTACCCGGGATCTGTCTGATAGTAGGGTAATTGCCTGTGGGGATGTGTCAGTGATCCTGAAAGGCCGTGACCATAGGCTGAACCGCAAGCTCACGGTACCTGAATTTGTGCTCGCATTTAGTTTATACAGAGACGTAATCTGTTCAGTTCGTCCCGAGAGAAGGGAAGAACTTGACTTGTACTTGTTCAGAATAACGGAGTTGGGGTACAAGTATGGTGGTAGTTCATTCTACGACTACCATTGTTCTTTCTCGGCCAAGGCAGCTGCCACCTTAAGCCAGTTCCAGTTTGTTACCAACTGGGCCAACATTGATACAGAGATTTTTTGTAGGCACTTCGCCGGGCTTAAGGCGCCTTCATGCTCCCTGTGCCAATCAATTGACCATTCCACGGCATGGTGTCATAAGGCCGCTCAGAGTGAGGGGTCTAGTTCTGCAGGTCCTGTTCCCGGCCCGTCTGATCCACACAGATCCTCGGGTTTAGTTGACAAGCCGGGCAGACCCATCAAATTTCTCGGCAGGTCACAGATCTGTAACAATTTCAACTATGCTTCCTGTAACTTCAGTCAGTGCCGCTTGCTACACATATGTACTAACTGCTTCAGAGCCCACCCTAAAGTAGTTTGTTCATTAAAAGCAGATAATAATTACATGTGTGTTGTTAATATAGTTTGTTTGCAGCAGTTCCTATGCAGGTATCCTGACCCGGGCTTCGTGGAGTTCCTTAGTTCAGGGTTCATGTTCGGTTTCCACACTGGGGTGGTGGCCCTTCCAGATTCCACACACGAATGTAGGAACCTACAGTCCGCTGACCAACACCCTGAGGTTTCCGATAGGTTAATAGCAGCGGAGTTAGTCAAAGGTTTCCTGATAGGTCCTTTTTCATCATCACCCTTTGATAGGTGGAGAATCAGCCCGATAGGAGTTGTGTTTGGCAAATTTAGTAACAAAGAGAGGTTGATTATCGACCTGTCCGCCCCGCATGGTACCCCTACACCTAGCATCAACTTTCTAATTCTGTCAGAAGAGGTTAGCATGAGATATGCCACCATAGATCAAGCCATCGCTCTTATCTTACAGTTAGGTCCCAGCACAATCCTTTCCAAAGCCGATATTTCAGACGCCTTCAAATTACTACCGATCAAACCGTCCCTCTGGCAGTGGTATGGCATCAAATGGAGGGGCCTTTATTATTTTGCTTCCAATCTCACATTCGGGTCTAAGAGTAGCCCGTGGTTATTTGACCAGTTAGCCAAGGCGCTCCACTGGATTTTAGTCCATGAATTCCACTGTAGCAATGTTATTCACTATCTGGATGATTTTTTAGTTGTTGAGTGTCCTGACGCTCCCCCCAAAGACCTTAATTTGCTGCTGGAGTGTTTCAGACAACTAGGGGTTCCTGTCTCTCCCAAGAAAGTGGAAGGTCCCTCCACAGTCATCACATTCCTTGGTATAGTCTTGGACACCCAGAACATGGTTGCCAGGTTGCCAAGGGACAAATTACAGAGAATCAGGGAAGCCGTTCATAATTTCACATCTACTAGAGTGGTCAAAAAAGTTCAGCTGCAGTCCCTGTTAGGTATGCTGAACTTTGCGATGCGCATAATTCCGCAAGGTAGGGCATTTGTATCTCGATTACTTTCTCTCCTTCCTACAGCCCCTTCCCAGGATAGCAGCATAGGTCTGGACGATGTGGTCATGGCTGACTTAAACATGTGGGATCATTTTCTCACGCAATGGAATGGCATCTCGCTCTTTGTTCCCACAATATCCGCTAACTCCCTCGTAGTTTTGTCCGCCGCCGCCGCCAATACAGGTTTCCCTGCTATTTTTGGCAACCATTGGTTAGCAGACAGATGGCCAACCGAAGTTAGTTCCATTCCTGGGTTTTTCCGTACCTCAGCAGTTTCAGGACTCTCATCCGCAAGGTGACACCGAGTTCGTTCCATACATCCTGGCGTTCATAGGTTACTGTCACACCAATCTGAAACTATCCCACGCCACAGTCAAGTCCTACCTCGCAGGGGTGCAACATTTTAGAGCCATGAGTTTCACCCAGCCAGGTTCATTGTTTTCTATTCATGTCATTAAAGCTACTCTGAGGGGTCTCGAGAAAAGCAACTGCGAGTCACGCACTCGCCGGCTACCCGTCTCTGGCCAGCTTTTCCGTGACCTTTCCGACTTGTTAGACAAGAAACCATTCGGTGCCCTGCACAGTTTGATAATAAAAGCTGCCATGTACCTGGCCTTTTACGGGTTTCTGAGACAGGCCGAGTTTACTTCCCCGGCTAACAGCAGCAGGTACGTCACTCTCGGTCAGCTCTCTGCTTCCAGAGATGGTTTCATACTCTCTCTACTCACCTCCAAAACCTCTCAGGTAGGCCCTCCGACCCAGGTGTTTTACTTCCCGACCTCTCATCATTGGTGTCCCGTGCGCGTGCTACAACAGCTTCTGTCCTCTCTGCCTTTGCTACCATTCAATAATACTCACCTTACCTGTCCCCAGTTCATATCTCATGTTCGTGTTTTACTGACTAATCTGGCAGTAGACCCATCCTCAATATCCGGGCATTCATTTCGCATAGGGGCGGCATCCGCCGCGTCAAGGAATCGGGTTTCAGCACACATAATCAAAAGACTAGGTCGCTGGCGTTCGTCCTGTTTCAGCCGCTACGTTCCTTGTCCGTACGCTGAAATGAGTCTTGCTTGTCAGAATTTGGTGTTATGAATAAATGTTTGTAGCTTTCCGATATGATAGTAATTGTTGTTCTTTTTGGCCTCCTTCAGCTATCCCTTCAACGTCACGGTTTCGGCATAACTCTAACCGCTTTAGCTAGCCAGCAGGTAGGAGTCCTTCTTCGTTAGGGCCCAACCACAAGTGTTAAGGCCGATTCATTGGCCTGTATTTGTGGGAGGGGCACGGTTGCCTATATCATGGCACCTCTGCCCCTCCTTCAATGAACGTTGTGTCAAACTCTCCCACCCTACCCACCCTCAATCTCAGCTTCTCACCAAGGGGATGGCCTCCTTCAGCTATCTTTTCAACGTCACGGTTTCGGCATAACTCTAACCGCTTTAGCTAGCCAGCAGGTAGGAGTCCTTCTTCGTGAGTGCCCGACCACAAACAGAATATGGACACTATATGAGGCCCAGATTATTGAAATTTGCCCCAAATAAACAGCTTTCGGATGCAGGACATTATATGTCACAGAAACACACAGAATATGGACACTATATTAGGCCCAGATTATTGGAATTTCCCCTAAAGAAAAAGTTTTCGGATGCAGGACAGTATATGTCACAGAAACACACAGAATATGGATACTATATTAGGCACAGATTATTGGAATTTTTCCTAAAAATACTGTTTTCAGATGGTGTACTGTATATATCACAGAAAGTCTCACACTATGGACCGTATATTTCGCCCAGATTTTAGTAATTTGCAATACAAACTCAGTTTTCGGATCTAGGACAGTATAGGCCCAGATTCGTAAAATTTGCCCTAAAAAACTGTTTTCGGATGCAGGACAGTATATCTCACAGAATCACACAGAATAAGGGCAGTATATTAGGCCCATATTATTGGAATTTGCGATAAAGAAACAGTTTTCAGAGCAGGAGAGTATATGTCACAGAAACACACAGAATATGGACACTATATTAGGCCCAGATTTGTTGAATTTGCCCCAAAGAAACAGTTTTTGGGTGGCGTACTGTTTATGTCACAGAAAGCCATACACTATGGACTATAGATTAGTCACAGATTTTTGAAATTTGCAATACAAACTCAGTTTTCGGATTCAGGACAGACTATGTCACAGAATCACACAGAATATGGACACTTTATTAGGCCCAGATCATTGGAATTTGCCCCAAAGAAACAGTTTTCGGATGCAGGACAGTATATGTCACAGAAACACACAGAATACAGACACTATACTAGGCCCAGATTATTGGAATTTGCCCCAAAGAAACAGTTTTCGGATGCAGGACAGTATATGTCACAGAAACACACAGAATATGGACATTAGATTAGGCCCAGATTAGTTAAATTTGTCCTAAACAAACAGTTTTTTATAGCGTAATGTTTGTCACAGAAAGCCACACACTATGGACCGTAGATTAGTCCCAGATTTTTGAAATTTGCAATACAAACTAATTTTTCGGGTTGCAGGACAGTATATGTCACAGAAACACACAGAATATGGACACTATATTAGGCCCAGATTATTGGAATTTGCCCCAAAGAAATAGTTTTCGGATGCAGGACAGTATATGTCACAGAAACACACAGAATATGGACACTATATTAGGCCCAGATTATTGGAATTTGCCCCAAAGAAATAGTTTTCGGATGCAGGACAGTATATGTCACAGAAACACACAGAATATGGACACTATATTAGGCCCAGATTATTGGAATTTGCCCCAAAGAAATAGTTTTCGGATGCAGGACAGTATATGTCACAGAAACACAAAGAATATGGACACTATATTAGGCCCAGATTATTGGAATTTGCCCCAAATAAATAGTTTTTGGATGCAGGACAGTATTTGTCACAGAAACACACAGAATACGGACACTATATTAGGCAAAGATTATTGGAATTTGCCCCAAAGAAATAGTTTTCGGGTGCAATACAGTATTTGTCACAGAAACACACAGAATATGGACACTAGATTAGGCCCAGATTATTGGAATTTAAACTAAAGAAACAGTTTTCGGATGCAGGACAGTATATGTCTCAGAAACACACAGAATACGGACACTAGATTAGGCCCAGATTAGTTGAATTTGTACTAAAGAAACATTTTTCGGATCTAGGACAATATATGTCACAGAAACACACAGAATATAGACACTAGATTAGGCCCAGATTAGCAAAATTTGCCCTAAAGAAACAGTTTTCAGATGCAGGACAGTATATGTCACAGAAACACACAGAATATGGACACTATATTAGGCCCAGATCATTGGAATTTGCCCTAAAGAAACAGTTTTTGGATGCAGGACAGTATATGTCACAGAAACACACAGAATATGGACACTAGAATAGGCCCGGATAAGTTAAATTTGCCCTAAAGAAACTTCTCGGATGGCGTATTGTATATGTCACAGAAAGCCACACACTATGGACCGTAGATTAGGTCCAGATTATTGAAATGTGCAATACAAACTCAGTTTTCAGATGCAGGACACTATATGTCACAGAAACACACAGAATATGGATAGGGTTGAGAGAACCCAAACTGTAAAGTACGGATACGTACCAAACTTTAGGAGTTTTTGACCCCAGACCCAAACCTGAACATTTTTGTAAAAGTTCAGGTTCGAGTTCGGTGTTCGTCGATTTAATGGCGCTTTTTGAAACGCTGCAGGGCAGCCAATCAACAAACGTTTAACTCGTGTGCCCTATGAAGCCATCACAGCCATACCTACTAATGGCAAGGCTGTGATTGGCCAGTGCAGCATGTGACCCAGCCTCTATACAAGCTGGAGTCACCTAGCGCCGCACATCACTCTGGTCTTACTAGTATAGGGATAGGATGCTGCTGCTGTGAGGGAGAGAATAGGAAAGAATCTATCTGTTATCAGTACTTGTTGTTAACTCTACGATCTACAGCGTTTTTAGTTTTTTTCGTGGGTGCAATGCAACATTTTTGTACCCTGCCATGAGCCCAGTGACACAGAAAAATACGTTTTATCCATCTGTTAGTTAGGTGGGCATCGGCGGCCATTTTGTGCAGATTCAGTGCACCAGCACTGCATATGTGCCATGGACAATAATTTAATCCTGTTCTTTTAGTTCAGTGGGCAACATATACCCATTTTTTAAGTGCACCTGCACTGCATATGTGCCAGGGGAAGGGAAAATAATAAAGGTAATTTGTCTGTAAGTTCAGGGACCCAGGGGGTGACATATTCACATTTTCTGTAAAGTACCCCTGTGCTGCATATGTGAGGATAATCAATTCAGTAAATCCATCTGTGGGGAAAAATTATAATTTTTTTTGCTAAAAAGTACATTTGCGCCCTGCACTGCATTTGTGATAGTGAAAGAAAATCAGTTAAATCCAGCTGTTTAATTGTGGGTGAAAAAAATCATATTTTGTTTCCCATAAAGTGTGTTTGCGGCCTGCACTGCAAATCTGATAGTAAAATAGAATCAGTAAATCCATCCGTTTCACTGTGGGTGAAAAAATCTTATTTTTTTTGCCAGAAAGTACAGTCGTGGCCAAAAGTTTTGAGAATGACACAAATATTAGTTTTCACAAAGTTTGCTGATAAACTGCTTTTAGATCTTTGTTTCAGTTGTTTCTGTGATGTAGTGAAATATAATTACACGCACTTCATATGTTTCAAAGGCTTTTATCGACAATTACATGACATTTATGCAAAGAGTCAGTATTTGCAGTGTTGGCCCTTCTTGTTCAGGACCTCTGCAATTAGACTGGACCTGCTCTCAATCAACTTCTGGGCCAATTCCTGACTGATAGCAACCCATTCTTTCATAATCACTTCTTGGAGTTTGTCAGAATTAGTGGGTTTTTGTTTGTCCACCCGCCTCTTGAGGATTGACCACAAGTTCTCAATGGGATTAAGATCTGGGGAGTTTCCAGGCCATGGACCCAAAATGTCAATGTTTTGGTCCCCGAGCCACTTAGTTATCACTTTTGCCTTATGGCACGGTGCTCCATCGTGCTGGAAAATGCATTGTTCTTCACCAAACTGTTGTTGGATTGTTGGAAGAAGTTGCTGTTGGAGGGTGTTTTGGTACCATTCTTTATTCATGGCTGTGTTTTTGGGCAAAATTGTGAGTGAGCCCACTCCCTTGGATGAGAAGCAACCCCACACATGAATGGTCTCAGGATGCTTTACTGTTGGCATGACACAGGACTGATGGTAGCGCTCACCTTTTCTTCTCCGGACAAGCCTTTTTCCAGATGCCCCAAACAATCGGAAAGAGGCTTCATCGGAGAATATGACTTTGCCCCAGTCCTCAGCAGTCCATTCACCATACTTTCTGAAGAAGATCAATCTGTCCCTGATGTTTATTTTGGAGAGAAGTGGCTTTTTTGCTGCCCTTCTTGACACCAGGCCATCTTCCAAAAGTCTTCGCCTCACTGTGCGTGCAGATGCGCTCACACCTGCCTGCTGCCATTCCTGAGCAAGCTCTGCACTGGTGGCACTCCGATCCCACAGCTGAATTCTCTTTAGGAGACGATCCTGGCGCTTGCTGGACTTTCTTGGACGCCCTGAAGCCTTCTTAACAAGAATTGAACCTCTTTCCTTGAAGTTCTTGATGATCCTATAAATTGTTGATTGAGGTGCAATCTTAGTAGTCACAATATCCTTGCCTGGTGGTGTGTGATAATGGGCGAAATCTCGTAGCAGCTCTGGGCCTAGCCAGTTTGATGCACATCCCTTGCCTGGCGCATGTCCTGAATTTGGTGGTGCAGAAATTCCT
Organism: Bufo bufo; assembly: GCF_905171765.1. Classification (NCBI taxonomy): domain Eukaryota; kingdom Metazoa; phylum Chordata; class Amphibia; order Anura; family Bufonidae; genus Bufo; species Bufo bufo. The sequence goes on along the minus strand of NC_053391.1, from coordinate 428,719,236 downwards.
GAAAAATTACCCCAATATGTAAGAGCTGGTGCAGGAAGTGTGGGCCATCTGTGCGTGCTTTTGGCGCTCTCACCCTGCTGCTGCTCGCCTGTCAGAACTGCAGCGTAACTTCGACCTTCCTGCTCACCACCTCATATGCGACGTTCCCACAAGGTGGAACTCCACCTTGCACATGCTGGCCAGACTGTGCGAGCAGCAGCAGGCAATAGTGGATTTTTAGCTGCAGCACTCACGGGTGAGTCGCTCTGCGGAACAGCACCACTTCACCACCAATGAGTGGGCCTCCATGCGAGACCTGTGTGCCTTGTTGCGCTGTTTCAAGTACTCCACCAACATGGCCAGTGCCGATAAAGCCGTTCTCAGCGTTACTATACCACTTCTATGCCTCCTTAAAAAAAAATGCTTCGGGTGATGATGGAAGAGGATGTGGCACAGGAGGAGGAGGAAGAGGGATCATTTACATGGGTTTCAGGCCAGTCATTAACAAGTGGCTCAGAGGGTGGGTTCCTGCACCAACATACGCCAGGTACCCAATTGTCCAGCCAGGACACAGTTCTGGAGGATGACTAGGTGGAGGATGAGGAGATGGAGGAGGAGGAGGAACCGTGTTCACAGCAGGGTGGCACCCAAAACAGCTCATGGCCATTCCTGGTGCATGGCTGGGGGGATACAGAGGACACAGACGATACACCTCCCATAGAGGACAGCTTGTCATTGTCTCTGGGCAGCCTGACACATGAGAGATTACATGCTGCAGTGTCTCTGCAACGACCGCCGAGTTGGACACATTCTAACTCGTAAGATGCGCGAGTACAAGCACATGCTGGTAGACACGCTGCTGATGGCATTCTCACCTGAAAACGGGGGCACAGTGGAATCACACGGCGTAGGCTGGGGAGAAGGAAGAGGTCGCCATCGCAGCTGGGGCACCGCCAGCACCTCAGAAGGCAGGGTTAGCATGGCCGAAATGTGAAAAAGCTTTTCCAGCACGCCACAACAATCAGCACCACCAGCTGATATGGAACGTCTTAGCAGGAGGCAGCATTTCAGACACATGGTGGAGCAGTATGTGTGCACACGCCTACACGTACTGACTGATGGGTCTGCCCCCTTCAACTTCCAGGTCTCCAAATTGGGCACATGGCCTGAACTTGCCCTTTTGTGCCTTGGAGGTGCTGGCCTGCCCTGCAGCCAGTGTATTGTCTGAACTTGTGTTTAGCACGGCAAGGGGCGTTATCACAGACAAGCGCAGCCGCCTGTCCACAGCCAATGTGGACAAGATCACATTCATTAAAATGAACCAGGCATGGATACCACAGGACTTGTTTGTACCTTGTGCAGAATAGACATGTATACCGGCCTCACCCAGCCATTGTTATACTTCTCATTGTTTTATTTTTTATATTTCCCAATGTTTTGGGAGGTACCCTAATTTAAACAATAAAAAAATAAAAAATACCAGGGTTGGCTACCTCCTCCCCTTCCACCTACACCGCCACGTTCACCGCCTCCTCAACCTCCTACTCCATATGGACCTACACCTCCTAGATAAATATTATTATTTTTTATTTTTTCGTATTTTATGTTATTTTAAGTCTTTTCACAAATTCATCTGATACATTGTTAGGTGAAATTTCCAAATTTTTGGCTGTGATATAGCCCTGCTCTTCATTGTGGACAGGAAAATACATTTAAGTAATTTGTTTGTTACATTGTTGTGTGACATTCACCAATTTTTGGCTGTGATATTCCCCTGCTCTACCTAGTGGACAGGGAAATACATTTCACTAATTTGTCTGTTACATTGTTGGGTGACATTCACCAATATTTGGCTGTGATATACCCCTGCCTCTACATAGTGGACAGGGAAACACATTTCACTAATTCGTCTGTTACATTGCTGGTTGACATTCACCAGTTTTGGGCTTTGATATACCCCTGCTCTACATTGTGGACAGGAAAATACATTTCACAAATGCGTCTGTTATATTGTTGGGTGACAAATTCTAATTTTTTGCGCTAGAAAGTACATTTGCGGCCTACACTGCATTTAGGACAGTACGAATGGTGAGGCCAGAACAAGTACAGGCTTTAGTAGATTGGGTTGCTGACAGTTCCTCCAGTTTCTTCACATTGTCTCCCACTGAGTCCCCTGCTGAAAGATCAGAGTTGGCACCTACAGCCCATGGCCATCTGTCTTTCAACTCACCCCTTTGCAAATCAGCCAAGCAGTCTGAGCCCCAAGTCATGCAGCAGTCTCTTCTGCTTTTTGATGACTCTGCTAGCAGGGTTTCCCAGGGCCATCCACATAGCCCTGCCCCAGAAGTGGAAGAGATCGAGTGCACTGATGCCCAGCCACTTATGTTTTAGGATGAGGACATGGGAAGACCACCACAGCACGTCTCTGATGATGACGAAACACAGGTGCCAACTGCTGCGGCTTTCTGCAGTCTGCAGACCGACAAGGAGGGCAGGGTTGAAGAGTGGGTGGAAGATGATGTGGAGGATGATGTGGTACTAGACCACTCCTCACAGAGATCAAACATCCATGCTCACTTCTCGCTTGTGAAGAGCGGAAGCTGACTGGAAAGGCGACAACCGTGTTGCAGCTGGTATTCCACCACTGCCCTCTGCTGATCACAAAGCCTGGCCAACATGTGGAACGTGGAGTACCAGCGCGTGCTCAGGTCGCACAACAGTCGATGAGCTGGCAATTGTAAGCGCTGCTGCAGCGTTGACAGACCTTTCAGAAGCTGTTGATAACTTGCGCAAATGGGCACACACGTGGCGCACCTTCACCAGTAGCTCAGGCAAATTGGGGAAGGTTTTGAGAAACCGCAGAACCACTAAGTTCAAGATGTGAGCTAGGCATGGGATGTGTGTGAGCTTGCCGAGCTCCAAAGCCGCCACCAAGTTACGGCCATTATCATACACAACCATACCTGGCTCTAGGTTGAGTGGTGAGAGACACAGCTCAGTCTGGTCTCTTATCCCCTGCCACAGCTCTGCGGCGGTGTGCTGTTTTTCACCTAAGCAGATCAGCCTGTTGACGCTTCCCCACTGCAATGCTACACTGTTTCTAGCTATCGACTGATGGCTGACTGGTGCTGCAAGAGGATAATTCTGAGGTGGAAGTGGAGGAGGAGGAGGAGGAGGAGGAGGAGGAGGAGGAGAAATGGGGGTTGGAGCCACTAACATAGGTGCTGGAGAAAACTCTGATCGATGTAGTGCTCGCAATCATTGGCGTCGGTAGCACCTGTGCCTTCTCAGGGTACGACTCGATCCCGATTTCCACAATGTTCACCCAGTGTGCCGTCAGGGAAATGTAGCGTCCCTGGCCGAAAGCACTTATCCATGTGTCAGTGGTTAAGTGGATCTTCCCAGTAACTGCGTTGTTTAGGGCACGTGTGATGTTACGGGACAAATGCTGGTGTAAGGCAGGCACTGCACACCGTGAAAAATAGTGGCGCCTGGGGATTGCGTAATGAGGGATGGCTGTCGACATCAGGCTGCAGAAGGCCTCAGTGTCCACAAGCTTAAATGGCAACATTTCCAGGGCCAGTAATTTGGAAAGTTGCGCATTTAGTGCTATGGCCTGTGGGTGGCTGGGTATTTACGCTTGTGTTCAAAGGCATGGGGTAAGGACATTTGTATGCTGTTCTGGGAAATGGAAGTGGATGTGGTTGCTGATGGTGCTTGCGAAGGTCCAGGTGCAGAGCGGGAGGCATCCGGGCCTGCGCCTTCAACAGGGGATTGGCCAGCATGTAACACAGGGGGAGAGGAGGCAGTGGTGTGACCCGCAGACACAGATTGTGGACTCAGGAATTCGGCCCAGCTATTATGGTGCTTTGATGCCATGTGGCGGATCATGCTGGTGGTGGTGAGGTGTTCACGCCCCTGCTCATTTTTGTATGGCACAGGTTGCAAATTACAATTCTTTTGTCGTCCGCACTTTCCTCAAAAAAGCGCCAGACTGCAGAACACCTACCCCATGGCAAGGTATATTTATGCAAGGGTATGCTTCGGGGAACAGTTGCGGGCCTGTGTTGTGTGGCCCGCCTTCTCCATTTTGCCACTCCACTTTCTCTTCCAGCCTGTTGCGGTGCTGCAGATCCCTCTCCCTCTGTACTGCTGTCCTCACTCGGCTTGCCACCTTCCCAGGTTGGGTCAGTGACTTCATCGTCCACCACCTCCTCTTCCACTTCCTCTCTCTGCTCATCCTCCTGACTTGTTGACCTAACAACAACCTCAGTTATTTACAACTGTGTCTCATCCTCATCCTCAACCTCTTGAGACACTAATTGTTGTTGACTTATTGGCAACTGTGTCTCAACATCATCATCATCCACCTTGTGAAATACAAATTGTCCACCGTCATATTCTTGTGACTGTGGATGCTCAAGAGTTTGGGAATCAGGGCGCAAGATCTCATGTTCCTCTTCAAGCGTGCTTGTCGAGAGGCCCAAATGAAGGAATGGTGCTGAAAAGAGCTCCTCAGAATATCTGAGTGTGGAATCACTTGTTTGTCAAGACTCTCCATGGTGGGAGGAAGGAGGATCAGGGTGAGGATTGTGTTGACCAGACTCTTGACTACTGAGACTGGACTTAGTGGAAGACAGGGTGGTGCTTAATCAACTGGAAGCATTATCTGCTGCAATCCAACCGACCACCTGGTCGCATTGGTCTGACTGGGACATGAAGCTAGGTATTGTGGATAATTTTTTTTCTTGTGCTCTGGCAGCAGGCACAGTTTCAACGCGCCCAGGGCCACGGCCTCTGCGAGCACCATCAGCATCACGGGAACTTCTCTGTCCCTTATTGCTCGCCTTCTTCATATTAAATGTTATATATGCTTGAAAGTATGTCACATGTACAGTAGCGTAGGATTTGTAAGTGTATGCGCAAAAAAATTAAGAAAGGTATTTGGGATGTGAAAACGTCACACAGTAGATATACCGCAGATAATGTTGCTGATGTCACCAGTGGCTAATAAAAAATTACAAGGAATGTCACAGGTATTTGGGATGTGGAAACGTTACACAGGAGATGTGCCCCAGGTAATGTCACTGTCCGCAGCTGACACTGTCTACGGAAAAAGTACGTTGGATGTCACTGATATTTTTGGATGTGCACACGTTACACAGGAGATGTAGCGCAGTGGACACCGTCTATGGAAAAAGCACACTGGATGTCACAGATATTTTTGGGATGCACTCACGTTACACAGGAGAAATACCGAAGACAATATCGCTGATGTCACCAGCGGCTAATATAATCTTACAGGGAAGGTCACAGGTATTTTGGATGTGGAAAAGTTACACAGGAGAAATACCACAGATAATGTCGATAAAGTCAGCGGCAGCTAAAAAATTACAGGAAATGTCACAGGTATTTGGGATGTGGAAACATTACACAGGAGAAATACTGCAGATAATGTCGATGTCACCAGCGGCTAATAAAAAATTACAGGGAAAGTCACAGCTATTTGTGAAAATGTTACACAGGAGATGTACCCCAGGTAATGTCACTGTCTGCAGCAGACACCGTCTACGGAAAAAGTACACTCGATGTCACTGATATTTTTTGGATGTGCACACATTACACAGGAGATGTAGCGCATATAATGTCGCTGTCTGCAGCGGCCTATTGCACGCTATTTAGCACAGGATGCGCTAAAAATAAATATTGCTGCCACACACAATACAGTTGCAAGAAAAAGTATGTGAACCCTTTAGAATGATATGGATTTCTGCACAAATTGGTCATAAAATGTGATCTGATCTTCATCTAAGTCGCAACAATAGACAATCACAGTCTGCTTAAACTAATAACACACAAAGAATTAAATGTTACCATGTTTTTATTGAACACACCATGTAAACATTCGCAGTGCAGGTGGAAAAAGTATGTGAATCCTTGGGTTTAATAACTGGTTGAACCTCCTTTGGCAGCAATAACTTCAACCAAACGTTTCCTGTAGTTGCAGATCAGACGTGCACAACGGTCAGGAGTAATTCTTGACCATTCCTCTTTACAGAACTGTTTCAGTTCAGCAATATTCTTGGGATGTCTGGTGTGCAGGTCCGGCTCTATCATAAGGCAGCCCAAGCGGCTGCTTGAGGGCGCAGAGAAGGGGGGGCGGCAAACAATTAACTTGCCCCGCAGCCCGGCTGGAAGGCATATTTTCTTCTGTTTAAGCCATTCTGTTGTTGATTTACTTCCATGCTTTGGGTCTTTGTCCTGTTGCAACACCCATCTTCTGTTGGGCTTCAGCTGGTGGACAGATGACCTTAAGTTCTCCTGCAAAATGTCTTGATAAACTTGGGAATTCATTTTTCCTTCGATGATAGCAATCCGTCCAGGCCCTGACGCAGCAAAGCAGCCCCAAACCATGATGCCCCAACCACCATACTTCACAGTTGGGATGAGGTTTTGATGTTGGTGTTCTGTGCCTCTTTTTCTCCACGCATAGTTTTGTGTGTTTCTTCCAAACAACTCAACTTTGGTTTCATCTGTCCACAGAATATTTTGCCAGTACTGCTGTGGAACATCCAGGTGCTCTTGTGCAAACTGTAAACGTGCAGCAATGTTTTTTTTGGACAGCAGTGGCTTCCTCTGTGGTATCCTCCCATGAAATCCACTCTTGTTTAGTGTTTTACTTATCGTAGATTCGCTAACAGGGATGTTAGCATATGCCAAAGACTTTTGTAAGTCTTTAGCTGACACTCTAGGAATCTTCTTTACCTCATTGAGCAGTCTGCGCTGTGCTCTTGCAGTCATCTTTACAGGACGGCCACTCCTAGGGAGAGTAGCAGCAGTGCTGAACTTTCTCTATTTATAGACAATTTTTCTTACCGTGGACTGATGAACAGCAAGGCTTTTGGAGATACTTTTATAACCCTTTCCAGCTTTATGCAAGTTAACAATTCTTAATCGTAGGTCTTCTGAGAGCTCTTTTGTGCGAGGCATCATTCACATCAGGCAATGCTTCTTGTGAAAAGCAAAACCAGAACTGGTGTGTGTTTTTTATAGGGCAAGCAGCTGTAATCAACACCTCCAATCTCATCTCATTGATTGGACTCCAGTTGGCTGACACCTCACTCCAATTAGCTCTTGAAGATGTCATTAGTCTAGGGGTTAACATACTTTTTCCACCTGCACTGTGAATGTTTACATGGCGTGTTCAATAAAAACATGGTAAAATTTAATTATTTGTGTGTTATTAGTTTAAGCAGACTGTGATTGTCTATTGTTGTGACTTAGATGAAGATCAGATCACATTTTATGACCAATTTGTGCAGAAATCCATATAATTCCAAAGGGTTCACATACTTTTTCTTGCAACTGTATTCCTTAAAAGGACTTTTGGGTCTGTAAAGTTTTAGCAATTTAGCGCAGGTTGCGCTAAAAATATATATTGCTGCTGCCACACACAACAATAGTCCTTAAAATAACTTTTGGGTCTCTGACAAGTTTTTCAATTGAAGAAAAGAAAATTTCACTCGCTACACTATCTTTCCTTTTTTCAGCACAGCTCTCCCTGACTAACACTGAGCCGAACAAGTGTCATCAGGTGCTATATAGCACCCGATGACGCGTTCCGGCTAGCCAATCACTGTAATGCCAGTAACCAACAAGGCTACTACATTATAGTTAAGGGCAGTACTTATCTGCACGTATATTGAAACGTACAGGGAGGAGACTCGAGCGTTGCTCTCGAGCACATGCAATATTCTGACGAATACCGCCATGAGCCCAGCATCGAGATGCTCGAGCAAAACTGGTGTTCGGCCGAGCATGCTCGATCAACACTAGTTTAAAGATGAAGTTTATTAGATGACCAGCACAAAATGAAAGTGAAAGTACCAGTCACACAGCTAGAAAAAGAGTTACCATATTTTTCGCCCTATAAAACGCACTTTTTCCCCCCTAAAAGTGGGGGGGAAATAGCAGTGCATCTTATGGGGCGAATACTGCATTTTTCCGAATTTTCAATGATACGCCGCGCCGCGATGCCGTGCGGCGGGTGTATCAGCTGAGAGGGAGGAGGGGCTGGGGGCCAGCATCTGCTTTTATAATGACAGCGGGGCCCGTGCAGTGACTGTATTCTACTACACGGGCCCCGCTCAGTTCAAAACCCATTAAAAGCACACCTTTTGGTTCAAAATATTTTTTTTCTTATTTTCCTCCTCAAAAACCTAGGTGCGTCTTATGGGCCGGTGCATCTTATAGGGCGAAAAATACGGTAACCCTTTGTCACAGAATGGCTCAATATTGTTAAAAAAAGCAAATTGAAAAAAATGCTTTTTAGCCAAAAATGAGTAACATGCAATCATAAAACAATTGCTTCTGAAGGTGTACATAGCCTGTAAAGCTTAGGGGCCCCAGTGCCCAATCTATCATGTGCTATTTATCATAAAGTGGTTGTCATACAATATCAAATGTATCTGGAATGACCATTGTAAGTAAAAAACAATGTAGTATCTTGGGAGTTGGGACCATAATTCTAATGAAAACTAATATTACTTTCAAAGTCTCCAAAGAGTGTATGAATATCAAAGAATATTAGACAAATATTTATAAAGATCAAGTCCTTACTAGAGTTGAGCGGACACCTGGATGTTCTGGCTCGACAAGTTCTGCCAAACTTGAAAAAAAAAGTTCGAGTTTGGCCCGAACTTGACCCGAACCCCATTGAAGTCAATGGGGACCCGAACTTTTGGACACGAAAGTGGCTCTAAAATAGTCCTGGGAAGGGCTAGAGGGCTGCAAAAGGCATCAAAATGTGCTTACGAGCATGGCAACTGTTCTGCAAACAAATGTGGATAGTGAAATTACTTAAAATAACATAAAATACAGAAAAATTTAAAATAACAATGTGGATCTAGGAGTAGTAGGTTGAGGAGGCGGTGGATGGGTGGATGTGGTGGTGGTGTAGGTTGACGTGGCAATGTAGGTGGAAGCGGCGGTGAAGGAGGAATAGGTAGCCAACACTGATTTGTGTTATTTTTTATTTTTAAATTGGGGATATTGGGACATATAACAAAATAAAGCAAAGAATAAGTGCACTTGAGTACAAGAATGGATGGTTGAGGCTGGTATAAATGTCTATTCTGCACAAGGTACGGACAAATCCTGTGGGATCCATGCCTGGTTCATTTTAATAAACGTAAGCTTGTCCACATTGGCTGCGGCCTGTGATAATGCTCTCTGCAGTGCTAAACACACGTTCACACTATACACTGGCTGCAGGGCAGGTCAGCACCTCCAAGGCTGACAAAGCTTTTCCACATTTTGGCCATGCTAACCCTGCCTTCTCAGGTGCTGGCGGTGCCCCAGCTGTGTTGGCGACCTCTTCCTCTTCCTCTGCCTTCCCCTTGTGCTTCCACTGTGCCCTTGCTGACAGGTGGGAATGCCATCAGCGTGCGCTTGGAGTCGCACATCTTCCGATCATTAACAGATGTTTTCACAAAATTTAGTTCCCTGTCAGCAATGCAGAGCAGGGGTTCATTTACAGCAAAAGGGGCTTCATGTCACCCAGCAATAGAATAGACGATTTTGAGAGATTTAGGCCCCTGTCACCCAGGCACAGCAGGGGTTCATTCAAGGCAAAAGGGGCTTCATGTCACCCAGCAATAGAACAGAGGATTTTGAGAGATTGAGGCCCCTGTCACCCAGGCACAGCAGGGGTTCATTCACGGCAAAAGGGGCTTCATGTCACCCAGCAATAGAACAGAGGATTTTGAGAGATTTAGGCCCATGTCATCCAGGCACAGCAGGGGTTCATTCACGGCAAAAGGAGGTTCTTGTCACCCAGCAATAGAACAGAGGATTTTGAGAGATTTAGGCCCCTGTCACCCAGGCACAGCAGGGGTTCATTCACGGCAAAATGGGGTTCATGTCACCCAGCAATAGAACAGAGGATTTTGAGAGATTTAGGCCCCTGTCACCCAGGCACACCAGGGGTTCATTCACTGCTAAAGGGGGTTCATGTCACCGAGCAATAGAACAGAGGATTTTGAGAGATTTAGGCCCCTGTCACCCAGGCACAGCAGGGGTTCATTCACGGCAAAATGGGGTTCATGTCACCCAGCAATAGAACAGAGGATTTTGAGAGATTTAGGACCCTGTCACCCAGGCACAGCAGGGGTTTGTATACGCCAAAAATTGTAAAATGCCACCCAACAATTGAAAATATGATTTTTTTCAATTTAGGGCACTAAAATTGGCACTTTTTTAAATTAAAATGGCTCTAAAATAGTCCTTGAAAAGGCTATAGGGATGTAAAAGGCAGTAAAATGTGCTTAAGAGCATAGCAACTGCTCTGCAAACAAATGTGGATAGGGAAATAACTTAAAATAGAGAAGGAGGTTGATATGGAGACGAAGGTTGAGGAGGCGGTGAATGTGGTGTTGTAGGTGGAGGCAGCAATGGAGGAGAGGAGGTAGCCAACAATGTATTTTTTTTATTGGGGTAGGTAGCCCCCAAAATATTGGGACAAATAAAAAAAAATGAAAACAAAGAATCATTGCACTTGACTTGAGTACAAGAATGTATGTTTGATGGTCGTATAAATGTCTATTCTGCACAAGGTACAGACAAGTCTTGTGGGATCCAAGCCTGGTTCATTTTAATGAACGTGAGCTTGTCCACGTTGGCTGTGGACAGGCGGCTGCATCTGTCTGTAATGACGCCTCCTGCCGTGCTAAATACACGTTCAGAGAGTACACTGGCTGCAGGGCAGGCCAGCACCTCCAAGGCATACAGGGCAAGCTCTGGCCATGTGGACAATTTGGAGACCCAGAAGTTGAATAGGGCAGAACCATCAGTCAGTACGTGTGGGCGTGTGCACAGGTACTGTTCCACCATGTTGTTCAAATGCTGCCTCCTGCTAACACGCTCCATATCAGCAGTTGGGGCCGGTTGTTGCGGCGAGATGACAAAGCTTTTCCACATGTCGGCCATGCTAACCCTGCCTTCTGAGGTGCTGGCGCTAACACAGCTGCGTTGGCGACCTCTTCCTCCTCCCCTGCCTTCGCCTTGTGCTTCCACTTGTCCCCAGCGTCAGTCGGGAATGCTTTTATGAGCGCGTCTACCAGCGTGCGCCTGTAGTCGCGCATCTTCCGATCACGCTCCAGTGAGGGAATTAAGGACAGCACATTGTCATTGTAACGGGGATCCAGCAGGGTGGCCACCCAGTAGTCAGCACACGTTAAAATGTGGGCAACTCTGCTGTCGTTGCGCAGGCACTGCAGCATGTAGTCGCTCATGTGTGCCAGGCTGCCCAGAGGTAAAGACAAGCTGTCCTCTGTGGGAGGCGTATCATCTGCGTCCTCCGTATCTCCCCAGCCACGCACGAGTGATGGGCCCGAGCTGCGTTGGGTGCCACCTCGCTGTGAACATGCTTCATCCCCATCCTCCTCCTCATCCTCCTCATCCTTCTCCTCCTTCTCGTCCTCCAGTTGTGGGCCCTGGCTGGCCAAACTTGTACCTGGGCTTTGCTGTCTCAAAAAACCTCCCTCTGAGCCATTTCTAAAAGACTGGCCTGAGTTAGAGATGACCCCTCTGCCTCCTCCTCGTCCTGGGCACATCCTCTTCCATCATCGCCCTAAGTGTTTTCTCAAGGAGACATGGAAGTGGTATTGTAACGCTGATAACGGCGTCATCGCCACTGGCCATGTTGGTGGAGTACTCGAAACAGCGCAACAGGGCACACAGGTCTCGCATAGAGGCCCTGTCATTGGTGGTGAAGTGGTGCTGTTCCGCAGTGCGACTCACCCGTGCGTGCTGCAGCTGAAACTCCACTATGGCCTGCTGCTGCTCGCACAGTCTGGACAGCATGTGCAAGGTGGCGTTTCACCTGGTGGGCACGTCGCATATGAGGCGGTGAGCAGGAAGGCCGAAATTACGCTGTAGAGCAGTCAGCCGAGCGGCGGCAGGATGAGAACACCGGAAGCGCGCACAGACGACCCGCACTTTATGCAGCAGCTCTGACATGTCGGGGTAGTTGTGAATGAATTTCTTCACCACCAAATTCAGCACATGCGCCAGGCAAGGGATGTGTGTCATACCGGCTAGTCCCAGAGCTGCAATGAGATTTCGCCGATTATCGCACACCACCAGGCCTGGATTGAGGCTCACTGGCAGCAACCACTCGTCGGTCTGTTGTTCTATACCCCGCCACAACTCCTGCACGGTGTGGGGCCTGTACCCCAAACACATCAGTTTCAGAATGGCCTGCTGACGTTTACCCCTGGCTGTGCTGAAGTTGGTGGTGGAGGTCTGGTAGAAGAGGAGGAGGAAGGCGAGTAGGAAGAGGAGGCAACAGGAGGCAAAGAATGATGCCCTGCGATCCTTGGCGGCGGAAGGACGTGCGCCAAACAGTTCTCCGCCTGTGGCCCAGCCGCCATTACATTTACCCAGTGTGCAGTTAAGGAGATATAGCGTCCCTGGCCGTGTTTACTGGTCCACATATCTGTGGTTATGTGTACCTTACCACAGATGGCGTTGCGCAGTGCACACTTGATTTTATCCGATACTTGGTTGTGCAGGGAGGTTCACTGGCGCCAACCACTCATTGGTCTGTTGTTCCATGCCCGTCCACAGCTCTTGCACGGTGTGGGGTTTGTCCCCCAAACAGATACGTTTTAAAACTGCCTGCTGTCGTTTACCCCTGGCTGTGCTGAAGTTCGTGGTGAAGGTGTTACGCTGACCGGATGAGGAGGCGGTAGAGGATGAGGAAGCGGAGTAGGAGGAGGAAGCAACAGGAGGCAAACTGAAGCGCCCTGCAATCCTCGGTGATGGAAGTACATGCGCCAAACTGCTATCCACCTCAGGCCCAGCAGCCACTGCATTTACCCAGTGTTCTGTTAGGGAGATATAATGACCCTGACCGTGCTTACTGGTCCACATATTTGTAGTTAGGTGGACTTTGCCACAGATGGCGTTGCGCAGTGCACACCTGATTTTGTCCCCCACTTGGTTGTGCAGGGAAGGGATGGCTCTCCTGGAGAAGTAGTGGCGGCTGGGAACGACGTACTATAGGACAGCAAGTGACATGAGCTGTTTGAATCTGTCTGTCTCCACCAGCCTGAATTACAGCATTTCAAAGGCCAGTAGTTTAGAAATGCTGGCATTCAGGGCCAGGGATCGAGGGTGGCTAGGTGGGAATTTACGCTTTCTCTCAAAGGTTTGTCAGATGGAGAGCTGAACGCTTACGTGTGACATGGTGGAGATGCTTGGTGACGGAGGTGGTGTTGTTGGTGGCACATCCTCTGTTTGCTGTGCGGCAGGTGCCAACATTCCTCCAGAGGCGGAGGAAGAGGCCAAGGCAGCAGCAGAAGAGGGATCAGGAGGGGCCTGAGCCCTTTCTTGGTTTTTAAGGTGCTTACTCCACTGCAGCCCGTGCCTCGCAGGTAGATGCCTGGTCATGCAGGTTGTGCTAAGGTTCAGAACGTTAATGCCTCGCTTCAGGCTCTGATAGCACAGCGTGCAAACCACTTGGGTCTTGTCGTCAGCACATTGTGTGAAGAAGTGCCATGCCAGGGAACTCCTTGAAGCTGTTTTTGGTGTGCTCGGTCCCTGGTGACGGTGGCCAGTAGCAGGCGAACTGTTTTGTGGCCAGTAGCAGGCGAACTGTGCTCGGTCTCACCACTGCCTCTTCCTCCGAACTCTGAAAGTCAGTGGCACGACCTTCATTCCATGTGGGGTCTAGGACCTAATCGTCCCCTGCATAGTATTCCACCCAGTCTTCCTCCCTGACATCCTTATCGGTCTGCACACTGCAGAAAGACGCAGCAGTTGGCACCTGTGTTTCGTCATCATCAGAGACGTGCTGAGGTGGTATTCCCACGTCCTCATCAGGAAACATAAGTGGTTGTGCGTCAGTGCATTCTGTGTCTTCCACCCCTGGGGAAGGGCTAGGTGGATACCCTTGGGAAACCCTGCCAGCAGAGTCTTCAAACAGCATAAGAGACTGCTGCATGACTTGAGGCTCAGACAGGTTCCCCGATATGCACTGGGGTGATGTGACAGACTGATGGGTATGGGTTTCAGGCGCCACCCGTGCGCTTTCTGCAGAAGACTGGGTGGGAGATAATGTGAACGTGCTGGATCCACTGTCGGCCACCCAATTGACTAGTGCCTGTACTTGCTCAGGCCTTACCATCCTTAATACGGCATTAGGCCTGACCAAATATCGCTGTAGATTCTGGTGGCTACTGGGACCTGAGGTATTAGGTTCAGTAGGACGTGTAGATGTCGCGGAACGGCCACGTCCTCTCCCTGCACCAGAGGCTCCACCAACACCACCACCACGACCATGACCGCGTCCCTTATTAGATGTTTGCCTCATAGTTAGCGTTCACCAAGCAAAGTAAAAAGTGGTTAAGGTCTGTTAAAAATAATTAACCGCCAATAAAAACCCTGATGTAGGGTATTGCACTCAATTTTTTTTTAAACTCTATATGACAGTGGTATTTGTGGCCTAAATTTCACAGTAACTTATGCACCTCTAATCCCAGATGTGCAGTATATCAGAGGATTTTTTTTAATTCCAGTAAGCAAAAGCCGTATTTGTGGCCTAAATGTGACACTCACTAATCCTAGATCTGCACTTTATGAAACAGATGGTTTTTTTTTTCACCCCAGTAAGCAAAAAGCTGTATGCACGTCTAATCCTAGATCTGCACTTTATGAAACAGATGTTATTTTTTCAACCCTGTAAGCAAAAAGCTGTATTTCTGGCCTAAATGTGACACTCAATTATGCACGTCTAATCCTAGAAGTGCACTATATGAAACAGATGTTTTTTTTCACCCCAGTAAGCAAAAAGCTGTATTTCTGGCCTAAATGTGACACTCAATTATGCACGTCTAATCCTAGATCTGCACTTTATGAAACAGATGGGGGTTTTTTTCACCCCAGCAAGCAAAAAGCTGTATTTCTGGCCTAAATGTGACACTCACTTATGCACGTCTAATCCTAGATCTGCACTTTATGAAACAGATGTGTTTTTTTTTTACCCCAGTAAGCAAAAAGCTGTATTTCTGGCCTAAATGTGACACTCACTTATGCACGTCTAATCCTAGATCTGCACTTTATGAAACAGATGTTTTTTTTTCACCCCAGTAAGCAAAAAGCTGTATTTCTGGCCTAAATGTGACACTCACTTATGCACGTCTAATCCTAGATCTGCACTTTATGAAACAGATGTGTTTTTTTTCTCCCCAGTAAGCAAAAAGCTGTATTTCTGGCCTAAATGTGACACTCACTTATGCACATCTAATCCTAGATCTGCACTATATGAAAAAAAGTGTTTTTTTTAACCCCAGTGTCTCAAAGCAATATTTCTGGACTTGCAGACATGCAGAAATCCTGTGCTGGTGCACTATCGTTGCATAAAATGGTTGCCGATTATGTATTGATTTTGACTAACTGAAGGAAAAAAAGTTCGTTTTCAGTAGTAGTTGGCTCAGGGCAGGCTTAAAACAATTGTGCACTGCACCCACAAAACACATTTGCTGTAGATCACTGAGTAAAGAAGCAGTTCTTCATAAGATTTCTCCCTGATCTCTCCCTCACAGCAGCTGCAGCCTATCCCTACACTAATACGAGCAGAGTGACGGGCGGCGCTACGCGACTCCAGCTTAAATAGTGGCTGGGTCACATGCTGCTCTGGCCAATCACAGCCATGCCATTAGTAGGCATGGCTGTGATGGCCTCTTGGGGCAAGTAGTATGACGCTTGTTTATTGACTGCTGTGCAGCCTTTCAAAAAGCGCCAAGAAAGCGCCGAACACCGAACCCGAACCCAAACTTTTACATAAATGTTCGGGTCCGGGTGCCGAAAAACCTAAACGGTACGAACCTGAACTTTACAGTTCGGGTTTGCTCAACTCTAGTCCTTACATATTAAAGTCAGATACAGTTGCTGAAAAGTGTATATCACTTTCTGTGTAGAGGACAAGCTTCTTCAGGATCCTGTACATTACATGCATTCCACCATAACAATGAAAATAAGCCATTCTCATCAGGGCCGGTGCAAGGATTTTTGTCAACACAAGCAAATCTACATTTTGGCGCCCCCCCCCCGCCCCCATCATTTCACATTTCTGCCCCTCATGATGATTCATGTCCATTTCTTGCCCCCCCATCACTTCACATTTCTGCCCCTCATGATTCATGTCTATTTCTTGCCCCCCATCATTTCACATTTCTGCCCTTAATGATTCATGTCCATTTCTTGCCTCCCCCATCATTCACATTTCTGCCCCTCATGATTCATGTCCATTTCTTGCCCCCCATGTGCTAATATCATAGTGCCGTCCTCTCCCCCTGCCCCCTAATGTGCCAGTATCAAGTGCCTCTCTCCTCCCCCCTCCATGTGCCAGTATCATGGCACCAATAGCCCCCCCCCCCGGCAGTAAAGTAACAGTCCGGTATTTGAAAAAAAAGTGTACATCCATACACATGACAGCTGCCCCAGTACACTGTGTATGGATGTAGCAGAGCTGGGTGTGTTGGGGCAGCTGTCATGTGTATGGATGTACACTAGGTATCAAAATTATCTACAGTAGAAGTCTTATTTTTTTTTTTTTTTTAAAGTAACTGGCTATACAGCTCTCATAGCTGTGTGGGTAAATGCCTTGCCTCTGATGTGAAAGGTCGAGAGTTCAAATCTCAGGAGAAACTTTTCTGAAAGACATGTTAAATGAGATTTAAATACACCAGCGTGCCGTCCGCTTGGGCTGCCTTATGATAGAGCCGGCCCTGATTCTCATCTAGTGTCATAGCCTCCTTGGGGCTGTTCACTGTCGCATAGATAAGTAGTGTTGGGCGCGAATATCGCCACTTTGAGAATTTGCACATATTTAGAATATAGTGCTATATATTTGTATTCGCAAATATTCTAGATTTTATTTTTACTTGAACACTTGATCCCTCCCTGCTTCTTGCTTGTGGGACAATAAGAAGGCTGCAATATCTTTGTCAGAGCTTAGCAACATCCCTAGCAACCAATAGGAAACTTGCTTACCCCTTTACTATATAAGAACCTCCCCAGCAGCCATTTTCTGCATTTTTTTTGCATTTATGAAAGAGACGGCAGTGTCATTGCTGTGTTCTGTACTTTGATGTGTCAAACTCATTACATTAGATAGTAAGTTAGTTAGTTAGCTTATATATAATACAGATAGTTAGTGGGAGATAGTCAGTGTAGGTTAGATGGTGATATAGTGTAGCTGATAGGTTCTGCTGTCCATACATACATGCTACAGACATAGTGCTGTAATGTGCAAGTTCACAACAATACTTAGTGCACAAATCAGTAATATGTAGTCAGACCTGCTAAAATGTGAAGTTGCACGTATTGCGCAAAAATATGCGCATCATTAATTGCCAATTTGCGCAATCACGAATATATTGGAGCACTCTATCTGCATATAAAGCTATTGTAATGTTCTGCCATGCCAACCATTTTCTCCAGTCTCAGGAAACTTCTAGCAGCTTGAAAAATGTAGCAAAAGTGACCTATGACTGTATTGCGTGCGCATTACGCGAATATTACATTGCCGATTTTCGCAATCAAGAAAATAATCGCAAATTCTTGGATTTGCAAGTTTATTACAAATATTCGCGAAATATCACAAATTTGAATATTGCCCCTGACGCTCATCACTATAGATAAGCCATCAGCGCATAAAACTTCAGTAATACAGCTGATTTACTAGGGAATGCCCATGCTGATTTGTTGGATCTTTCTGCCAAGCACACATGCAACAGTTCCAGTCTGTCTATGGCATTGTATATTGAATGTAGTTTCAACATACATTAGGCTGGTTTCACACGGGCGTTGCGGGAAAAGGTGCGGGTGCGTTGCGGGAACATGCGCGATTTTTCCACACGAGTGCAAAACATTGTAATGCGTTTTGCACCCGTGTGAGAAAAATCGGCATGTTTGGTACCCAAACCCGAACTTCTTCACAGAAGTTCTGGTTTGGGTTAGGTATTCTGTAGATTGTATTATTTTCCCTTATAACATGGTTATAAGGGAAAATAATAGCATTCTTAATACAGAATGCATAGTACAATAGGGCTGGAGGGGTTAAAAAAATATAAAAATAATTTAACTCACCTTAATCCATTTGATCGCGCAGCCAGCATCTCTTCTGTCTTCTTCTTTGCTGTGCACAGGAATAGGACCTTTGATGACGTCATTGTGCTCATCACATGGTCCAATCACATGGTTCATCACCATGGTGAGGGACCATGTGATTGGATCATGTGATGTGACGTCCCCACAGGTCCTTAGCTGGCAGCTCAACATTACAGAAGAAGACAGAGATCCGCAACTACGCCATCAAGTGAACTCGGTGAGTTAATATTTTTTTTTTTAACCCCTCCATCACTATTTTACTTTGGATTCTGTATTCAGAATGCTATTATTTTCCATTATAACCATGTTATCTCCTGAATTCAACAATATCCACATCCTCAGTATAGAAATACAGTTGAATACTCTGGCTGGGGCAGGGGTATTTTGTGCTGCACTGTGATATTTTGGTTCTGCTGGGGCCAAATATGGTACTGTTGGCTCTGCATACTTCTGTTGGTACTGCCTACTTGTGTTGACCCTGCTTTCTTATGTCTTGTGTCCACTTTCTTTCAATCTGGACCCGCCTACAACATGGGGCCACTTTTATTTTTTTCCGGGCCACTTTAACCACCTCAGCCCCCAGTGCTTAAACACCCTGAAAGACCAGGCCACTTTTTACACTTCTGACCTACACTACTTTCACCATTTATTGCTCGGTCATGCAACTTACCACCCAAATGAATTTTACCTCCTTTTCTTCTCACTAATAGAGCTTTTATTTGGTGGTATTTCATTGCTGCTGACATTTTTACTTTTTTTGTTATTAATCGAAATTTAACGATTTTTTTGCAAAAAAATGACATTTTTCACTTTCAGTTGTAAAATTTTGCAAAAAAAAACGACATCCATATATAAATTTAGCTCTAAATTTATTGTTCTACATGTCTTTGATAAAAAAAAAATGTTTGGGTAAAAAAAAAATGCTTTGGGTAAAAGTTATAGCGTTTACAAACTATGGTACAAAAATGTGAATTTCCGCTTTTTGAAGCAGCTCTGACTTTCTGAGCACCTGTCATGTTTCCTGAGGTTCTACAATGCCCAGACAGTACAAACACCCCACAAATGACCCCATTTCGGAAAGTACACACCCTAAGGTATTCGCTGATGGGCATAGTGAGTTCATAGAACTTTTTATTTTTTGTCACAAGTTAGCGGAAAATGATGATTTTTTTTTTTGATTTTTTTTTCTTACAAAGTCTCATATTCCACTAACTTGTGACAAAAAATAAAAACTTCCATGAACTCACTATGCCCATCACGAAATACCTTGGGGTCTCTTCTTTCCAAAATGGGGTCACTTGTGGGGTAGTTATACTGCCCTGGCATTCTAGGGGCCCAAATGTGTGGTAAGGAGTTTGAAATCAAATTCTGTAAAAAATGACGAGTGAAATCCGAAAGGTGCTCTTTGGAATATGGGCCCCTTTGCCCACCTAGGCTGCAAAAAAGTGTCACACATCTGGTATCTCCGTATTCAGTAGAAGTTGGGGAATGTGTTTTGGGGTGTCATTTTACATATACCCATGCTGGGTGAGATAAATATCTTGGTCAAATGCCAACTTTGTATAAAAAAATGGGAAAAGTTGTCTTTTGCCAAGATATTTCTCTCACCCAGCATGGGTATATGTAAAAAGACACCCCAAAACACATTCCCCAACTTCTCCCGAGTACGGAGATACCAGATGTGTGACACTTTTTTGCAGCCTAGGTGGGCAAAGGGGCCCATATTCCAAAGAGCACCTTTCGGATTTCACTCGTCATTTTTTACAGAATTTGATTTCAAACTCCTTACCACACATTTGGGCCCCTAGAATGCCAGGGCAGTATAACTACCCCACAAGTGACCCCATTTTGGAAAGAAGAGACCCCAAGGTATTCGCTGATGGGCATAGTGAGTTCATGGAAGTTTTTATTTTTTGTCACAAGTTAGTGGAATATGAGACTTTGTATGAAAAAAAAAAAAAAAAAAAAAATCATCATTTTCCACTAACTTGTGACAAAAAATAAAAAATTCTAGGAACTCGCCATGCCCCTCACGGAATACCTTGGGGTGTCTTCTTTCCAAAATGGGGTCACTTGTGGGGTAGTTATACTGCCCTGGCATTTTCCAGGGGCCCTAATGTGTGGTAAGTAGGTAAATGACCAGTGAAATCCGAAAGGTGCTCTTTGGAATATGGGCCCCTTTGCCCACCTAGGCTGCAAAAAAGTGTCACACATCTGGTATCTCCGTACTCGGGAGAAGTTGGGGAATGTGTTTTGGGGTGTCTTTTTACATATACCCATGCTGGGTGAGAGAAATATCTTGGCAAAAGACAACTTTTCCCATTTTTTTATACAAAGTTGGCATTTGACCAAGATATTTGTCTCACCCAGCATGGGTATATGTAAAATGACACCCCAAAACACATTCCCCACCTTCTCCTGAGTACGGAGATACCAGATGTGTGACACTTTTTTGCAGCCTAGGTGGGCAAAGGGGCCCATATTCCAAAGAGCACCTTTCGGATTTCACTCGTCATTTTTTACAGAATTTGATTTCAAACTCCTTACCACACATTTGGGCCCCTAAAATACCAGGGCATTATACCTACCCCACAAGTGACCCCATTTTGGAAAGAATAGACCCCAAGGTATTCGCTGATGGGCATAGTGAGTTCATGGAAGTTTTTATTTTTTGTCACAAGTTAGTGGAATATGAGACTTTGTATGAAAAAAAAATAAAAAAAAATCATCATTTTCCACTAACTTGTGACAAAAAATAAAAAATTCTAGGAACTCGCCATGCCCCTCACGGAATACCTTGGGGTGTCTTCTTTCCAAAATGGGGTCACTTGTGGGGTAGTTATACTGCCCTGGCATTTTCCAGGGGCCCTAATGTGTGGTAAGTAGGTAAATGACCTGTGAAATCCGAAAGGTGCTCTTACCAGATGTGTGACACTTTTTTGCAGCCTAGATGCGCAAAGGGGCCCAAATTCCTTTTAGGAGGGCATTTTTAGACATTTGGATACCAGACTTCTTCTCACGCTTTGGGGCCCCTAGAATGCCAGGGCAGTATAAATACCCCACATGTGACCCCATTTTGGAAAGAAGACACCCCAAGGTATTCAATGAGGGGCATGGCGAGTTCATAGAAATTTTTTTTTTTTGGCACAAGTTAGCGGAAATTGATATTTTTTATTTTTTTCTCACAAAGTCTCCCGTTCCGCTAACTTGGGACAAAAATTTCAATCTTTCATGGACTCAATATGCCCCTCACGGAATACCTGGGGGTGTCTTCTTTCCGAAATGGGGTCACATGTGGGGTATTTATACTGCCCTGGCATTCTAGGGGCCCTAAAGCGTGAGAAGAAGTCTGGAATATAAATGTCTAAAAAATTTTACGCATTTGGATTCCGTGAGGGGTATGGTGAGTTCATGTAAGATTTAATTTTTTGTCACAAGTTAGTGGAATATGAGACTTTGTAAGAAAAAAAAAATAATAATTCCGCTAACTTGGGCCAAAAAAATGTCTGAATGGAGCCTTACAGGGGGGTGATCAATGACAGGGGGGTGATCAATGACAGGGGGGTTGATCAATGACAGGGGGTTGATCAATGACAGGGGGGTGATCAATGACAGGGGGGGTGATCAATGACAGGGGGGTGATCAATGACAGGGGGGTGATCAATGACAGGGGGGTGATCAATGACAGGGGGGGTGATCAATGACAGGGGGGGTGATCAATGACAGGGGGGGTGATCAATGACAGGGGGGGTGATCAATGACAGGGGGGGTGATCAATGACAGGGGGGGTGATCAATGACAGGGGGGGTGATCAATGACAGGGGGGGTGATCAATGACAGGGGGGGTGATCAATGACAGGGGGGTAATCAATGACAGGGGGGTAATCAATGACAGGGGGGTAATCAATGACAGGGGGGTGATCAGGGAGTCTATATGGGGTGATAACCACAGTCATTGATCATGCCCCTGTAAGGCTTCATTCAGACGTCCGGATGCGTTTTGCGGATCCGATCCATCTATCAGTGGATCCGTAAAAATCATGCGGACATCTGAATGGAGCTTTACAGGGGGGTGATCAGGGAGTCTATATGGGGTGATCACCACAGTCATTGATCATGCCCCTGTAAGGCTTCATTCAGACGTCCGGATGCGTTTTGCGGATCCGATCCATCTATCAGTGGATCCGTAAAAATCATGCGGACGTCTGAATGGAGCTTTACAGGGGGGTAATCAATGACAGGGGGGTAATCAATGACAGGGGGGTGATCAGGGAGTCTATATGGGGTGATCACCACAGTCATTGATCACGCCCCTGTAAGGCTTCATTCAGACGTCCGGATGCGTTTTGCGGATCCGATCCATCTATCAGTGGATCCGTAAAAATCATGCGGACGTCTGAATGGAGCTTTACAGGGGGGTAATCAATGACAGGGGGGTGATCAATGACAGGGGGGTGATCAGGGAGTCTATATGGGGTGATAACCACAGTCATTGATCATGCCCCTGTAAGGCTTCATTCAGACGTCCGGATGCGTTTTGCGGATCCGATCCATCTATCAGTGGATCCGTAAAAATCATGCGGACATCTGAATGGAGCTTTACAGGGGGGTGATCAGGGAGTCTATATGGGGTGATCACCACAGTCATTGATCATGCCCCTGTAAGGCTTCATTCAGACGTCCGGATGCGTTTTGCGGATCCGATCCATCTATCAGTGGATCCGTAAAAATCATGCGGACGTCTGAATGGAGCTTTACAGGGGGGTAATCAATGACAGGGGGGTGATCAATGACAGGGGGGTGATCAGGGAGTCTATATGGGGTGATAACCACAGTCATTGATCATGCCCCTGTAAGGCTTCATTCAGACGTCCGGATGCGTTTTGCGGATCCGATCCATCTATCAGTGGATCCGTAAAAATCATGCGGACATCTGAATGGAGCTTTACAGGGGGTTGATCAATGACAGGGGGGTAATCAATGACAGGGGGGTGATCAGGGAGTCTATATGGGGTGATCAGGGGTGATTAGGGGTGATCAGGGGCTAATAAGGGGTTAATAAGTGACGGGGGGGGGGGGTGTAGTGTAGTGTAGTGGTGCTTGGTGGGACTTTACTGAGCTACCTGTGTCCTCTGGTGGTCGATCCAAACAAATGGGACCACCAGAGGACCAGGTAGCAGGTATATTAGACGCTGTTATCAAAACAGCGTCTAATATACCTGTTAGGGGTTAAAAAAAACACATCTCCAGCCTGCCAGCGAACGATCGCCGCTGGCAGGCTGGAGATCAACTCTCTTACCTTCCGTTCCTGTGAGCGCGCGCGCCTGTGTGCGCGCGTTCACAGGAAATCTCGCGTCTCGCGAGATGACGCGTATATGCGTCCACTCGGAATGAATCAACCACCTCCAGGACGCGTCTGTGCGTACAGCGGTCCGGAGGTGGTTAAATTCCCAGTCCATCCCAGATTAAAACGTTAGGAAGAAAGAGATGCAAACAAGCTATGCCTCTAATGCCACCAGATGTACGGCAGCTATCCTATAAGTCAATGTTCGACTCTGAAAACATTAAAATATAAGGCCATTGTAACTTGAGGGATCACTATACTGGTGTGATAAATTGTGGCAGAAGGGCCTTCAGGTGTGACTGCTATCTGTATACACCTTTTGTGCTTATATTCCAGCCACATGTTTTTTCATCTAGAAACTGTTTTAACATTCATATAAAGTTGGTTAGCATTAAGTTTATTCTTGTTTATGTTCTTGGTTCAATATCCATCCTGACTCCCCTTCCCTCATACACCCACAAGAAAATTGCTATACAGGCTGATAGCACTGGAATATTGGACACTGAAAATAGAATATTGTTTTTATATTAGTATGGAAATTTCCTTTAAAACATGACCTCTCAAATACCAGAGTGGAGACATTGAGCGATTTTTATTTCTAAAATTGAATAATGCTGGTCTGTTTAAGGTTATAGAAGCTGTTTTCGCTCAAGCTGATTCAACATAATTTATAAACACTGGACTGGAAGTCCTGGCTGATAAGTGTCACCTTTGCAGTAGGATTTATACATTGTAACTTTATGAAGTTGCTGTATTTCATTGTCAGGTTTACAAATGTTAACATTAATTAGGGTCTTTGCTGTGTAAAGAGGAAATAGCTTGCAGTGCAGCCATAAACTTCTAATTTATGTCCCTAATGTCTAACAGGTTCCTATAATTTGTTGCACAGATCACTGATTTATAAATTTGATGTTCTAAATCCTGCTCATAAATCTAAAAAAAGGAAGATTCAGAGCAACAAAGTTCCTACTATGTTCTGAACCTTTCTAACACAATACAAATTGCATGTGTGAGGAATATGGATTATTATTTGATGTCAGCCATGCTCCTACACCAGCCATCTGCTGTCAGATAGCAGAGGTAGTGAACTCCACAGGGGGGCCGTGCTTCAAAGCCCAGACAAATGGCAGAGAAATTCTAGCAGGCCACCTTTGTTTACAATTTCTCACCTCCATTCAGATAGCACGGATCCTGCAGGAAAGCTTCCCTGCAGGGGGTCTAGGCCATTCCCCAGTTCAGTGAACATTATCAGATATCATGGAACCGGCGATTCATAAGGAATTATGAATCACCCGTCCATCACAAACATATACCAGATACATATTTGTGCCCCTGTGGCCACGATGAACAGGCCTGTTGTCATAGTTTGGTGGTGGGATAGCAGGGAGGGGAGATATACATATCTCCACACAGAAACCAAATAACAGTACCATGCTTGGACTCTACTGGTAGCTGGAACCAAGGCTGATCCATTGGTCCCAGAACCACCTCCCTGTAACATTCTGGTCTGGAGCCATGAGCCCTAATCGGTTTTGTGGCTAATTTGCTGCCAGCCCCAGAAGAGAGGGAGTGGACCCCTCCCAGACGCTGGGAGGGGAGGGGCTGGCTACAGATCAAAAGGCTTGTGCCCGCAAGTGGGCGTGTCTTTTCTCTGAAGGGGGTTCACATCGTGTCATGTGTTTAGAGGGACCTGCAACCTGCTGACATCACTGCCTCCCATGTGACTACAGCTAAGAACTCATCACAACCCAAAGGACTCATATACCTGGTAAACTGACCTTTTTGTTCTGCTTAACCCTGTTTGACCTGCGCCATCTGTATTTACCACTCTGACCACTGTATATATTTTCTGTGTATATTGTGTTATGTCTAGTGAGCTCTTAAGGCAATTAAATATAAATTAGAATCTTGCGCTATTCTGGAATCTCAATCACGAATCCCCACGTCCGTGTTTTGGCCTAGTTATACGCTACTACGGGTTGGTTTCTCACCCTATATAATCCCATTAGCGTACCGGACTTAAATCAAACGAGAATCTGGTGGCAGTCTTCCCGGGCTGAGGACGCTCTGTTTCACTGGGGCAGTGAAAGGCTCCCTCAACTTGTTGCCTCTCTGTGCCCGTGTGGACAGCAGGAGTCTGTGAACACTGTACCAAGCTGACCTTACCTGCTCCTCAGGGACGGTGTAACGTCACGCCTTGGTAACCAGTTACTATATCGTATCTCGCTGGCTCTACGCATGCTGTGTTTTGAAAAATAAATTCAAAGAAAGAAAAGAGAGGCAGCACCTCGTACGAACATTGATGTGGAAATGCAATATGGTAAGTATTCCACTCAACGTTTTGTATTGTGATAACAGGACTTAAATTGCTCAGTTTTAACTTTTCGGTAGGAGTTTCCGGCTGCAGCCCCAGATCTAGCCCAGCTGCACAGTTGCAGATCTGAGCTGTGAGATGCCAGGAAAGCATGAGCAGGTAAGTATTCACAGCATATATTCTTGAAGAGGTGTTGTCACAGGAGCACTTGGGATGATATTTAGAAGGCAATCGAGTTGTTCAAAAATATTCTATTGATATCTTCACAACGCGTTTTGCCCTCTTCGCGTCAGGTGTACTTACTGTACATGGTGTAGATGCCTTTTTTTCCAATACTGCCAACTATTTTTGGAAACGTGGTGTGCATTGTGCTTATCTAGGATACATTTTCAACAAAACTGCTTCCATTTGTTATATTGAGTTCCGTTTGCGCCTGTCTCAGAGCTGGCCTCTCACTTTAGTTTCAAAAGGTTTTTATTGAAGATTTTTAAAAAACATGAGCATACATAATAAAGAAGGCAAATAACAAAAGGGGGGTGAAAACAAAAACTTAGGAGTTCCTGAGTACATATATGGACATGTCATAGAGTTCAGGCATACAAAGCATTAGTCAGCCACCTTTCGGGTACAGGGGGATAACATCAATAGGATAACATATTATGCATCAAGCAACATTTCCTCCTTGCTTTAATTGACACGTGATGGTAATGGCGTGGCATAGGTGCTGGATAGCCACAGCAGCCAACGGTTGTGCGTACTGTAACTATCCTGGATTGCATTGTAGGGGCAAATAAAAGTTCGCAGTGCATATGGAACATGTGGAAGTTCACCAGTTGCACTACTTCCTTAGTTGAAGAGGGTTGCACCAATTTCCAGCAACAAACCATTACCTTTTTAGAAGCATTAAGAATATGTTCCACAATCCAGTGAGAACAGGTTGGGATGTCAGCAAGGCCTATGCAAAGGGTGGCTGGTTTCATTGATAATGATATCTGCAGATCCGTAACCTCCCCAATAATGGTAGATATAGCCGTCCAAAAGTTATTGACTGATGGGCAGTGCCACCACATGTAGGTTGGGGTGCCTAGTTATCCACATCCCCTCCAGCACAGGGGGGAATAATTTGGGATTATGTGGGATAGCCTATTCGGGGTCAAGTACCATCTGAGCTAAATTTTCCTATTCTGTTCCGTATGGTTAACACATCGGGAACACTTCATAGACCAGTATAAAGCAGCTTGCCACGGGGAAAGCAGGAATTTATTCCCCATTTCTGCTTCCATTTTAGCATGAATGGCTGTTGGAACTCAGAATCCGCCGTCACCAGGGTGGAGTACCAAATAGACAGACTGGAGCGTTATGGGGTATCGGCTTCAAATATCCTATTCTATTCAGTGGCTCAGTTCTATCCTGAAATACCTGTGGGGGGATTGTGGAAAGGAAGTGGTGGATCTGCAGATATTGGTAAAAAAGGGAGTTAGGTAATACAAATTTAGAGTGTAGGGTTTCAAAATCTATCAGCACCAAGTTGGAAAAGAGGCAGTCCAATGTAGCAATGCCGCATTCCAGCCAGCTAGAGAGAGATAGTGTGGAGATGTGGTGCTCAAGGACCGTGATAGGGAAAGTAAGGGTGTGTAAATGTATACAGCTACTAGATTTGAGTAAGTGGGACCAAGCAAAGAATGTGGGCTGCATAGCGCTCAAGCGCAGAGTAGGGCTGTACGGGCTCAACCCATATGCGGCAAGTAGAGATTTCAGGGATTTCCTGTCACGGCGGACGTGCACAGTAAAACAGATAACACCAACCAGGCTCTGGACGAGAGACGGGGGAAGGGTCACCTCCTAATTTATCCCTGACCTCTTTCCCTACAATGCTCAGCCCACAGACCAAATCTTGATGGTAGATTTGCTGTGTCCACCAGCCTATGCTAACAGAACCCTGAACTCCCTGAGATGGTGAAGTGGGGAGAAAGGAGCTGCCAGCTCGCACAGAACCTGGATGGGATAGATGACATAAACAACCAAACAAGAAAATACACTTATCTGCTGAGAGCAGGAACAAACAGCCAACCTTCCTTCCAAGACCACAATGAAGAGTATAATCCGCTCAGAGCACCTTGGCTGGAGACTATTTAAACTAATGACTCCACCCAGTGCACCTGATGCGAGGCGGATCCAGCACAGCATCAAAACAAATACTAGACTCGTGCTGCAATCCTGGCTGACCTCCGCACATCGTCAGAGTGGGGCATGACAGTACCCCCCCTTCTACGGGTGACCTCCGGACACCCTGGACCAACCTTATCCGGATGGGACCTATGAAAGGCCCTCACCAGACGGCTGGCATTGACATCTGACGCCGGAACCCACATCCTCTCCTCAGGACCGTATCCCCTCCAGTGAACCAGGTACTGGAGGGAACCCCGCAGAACTCTTGAGTCGAGAATCCTGGAGATCTCAAACTCCAAGTTTCCCTCGACCAGAACAGGAGGAGGAGGCAATGGCGATGGTACCACCGGTTTAACATATTTTTTTAGTAAAGACTTGTGGAAGACATCGTGGATCCTCCAAGTCTGCGGCAGATCAAGTCGAAATGCCACAGGATTGATCACAGCAGAAATCTTATATGGACCAACAAATCTTGGACCCAGTTTCCAATATGGCATTCTCAACTTGATATTCCTAGTGGACAACCACACCAAATCACCCACACACAGGTCCGGACCAGTCACACGTCTCCTGTCAGCCATTCGTTTA
Organism: Bufo bufo; assembly: GCF_905171765.1. Lineage (NCBI taxonomy): Eukaryota > Metazoa > Chordata > Amphibia > Anura > Bufonidae > Bufo > Bufo bufo. The sequence continues at coordinate 428,690,668 of NC_053391.1, read as the reverse complement.
TACCTCTCACCCATCCTCTCCAAATTCCCTTGAACCCCCTGCCAGATAGAGGATAAGGCAGAAGAGAATCTCTCCTCCTCTGGCATCCCGGAGGAACCAGACCCAGAAAAGGTACCAAACTGAGGATGGAAACCGTATGCGCCAAAAAATGGCGACTTACCTGTGGACTCCTGCCTACGGTTATTCAATGCAAATTCTGCTAAGGGCAAGAATGAGGACCAGTCCTCCTGATTCTCAGCCACAAAGCACCTCAAGTAGGTCTCCAGGTTTTGATTAGTACGCTCCGTCTGACCATTCGACTGTGGATGAAAAGCCAACGAGAAAGAAAGTTGAATGCCAAGTCGAGAGCAGAACGCCCTCCAAAACCTGGAGACAAACTGCGTGCCCCTATCAGAGACAATATCCGAAGGAATACCGTGCAATTTAACAATATTATCCACAAAAATCTGCGCAAGAGTCTTAGCGTTAGGCAGACTTGTTAGTGGTATAAAGTGAGCCATTTTACTGAAACGATCGACTACCACCAAGATCACTGTTCTCCTGGAGGAACTCGGTAGGTCCGTAATAAAGTCCATGGACAAATGTGTCCAAGGACGAGATGGAATAGACAATGGAAGAAGTGAACCAGGCGGTCGAGTATGAGCAACCTTAGACCGAGCGCAGGTTTCACAAGCTGCCACGTAATTCTCAATACTCTTACGCAAACCTGGCCACCAGAACCTCCGGGACACCAGATCACAGGTGGACTTACCACCAGGATGTCCAGCGAGAACAGTATCGTGATGTTCCTTGAACACCTTGTATCGTAGGCCCTCAGGAACAAACAACCTCCCTGGGGGACACGAACCAGGAGCCCCCTCCTGAGCTCCCAACACCTCCATCTCCAATTCAGGGTACAGAGCGGAGACCACAACTCCATCCGCCAAAATCGGCGCTGGATCTTCTGAATCACCTCCCCCAGGGAAGCTGCGAGACAAGGCATCTGCCTTGACGTTCTTGACCCCTGGGCGAAAGGTAACCACAAAATTGAACCTGGTAAAAAACAATGACCATCTGGCCTGTCTAGGGTTCAGACGCTTGGCAGATTGCAGGTAAGCCAAATTCTTATGGTCTGTATACACAGTAACGGGGTGAGAAGCCCCCTCTAACCAGTGACGCCATTCTTCAAAGGCCAACTTGATCGCCATCAACTCCCTATCTCCAACATCATAATTCCTCTCAGCGACCGAGAGCTTCCTGGAGAAGAAGGCACACGGGACCCACTTGCCAGGAGAAGGACCCTGCGAAAGCACCGCCCCAACCCCCACCTCTGATGCATCAACCTCGACCACGAATGGCTGAGATACATCCGGCTGCACCAGAATGGGAGCAGACGCAAAACGCTCCTTAATAGCCGAAAAAGGCCTGCAATGCCTCATCCGACCAGACAGAGACATCAGCGCCCTTCTTGGTCATATCAGTAAGAGGTTTGACTAGCGTGGAATAATTCTAAATAAATTTTCTATAATAATTCGTAAACCCCAAAAATCGCATCAAAGCTTTCTGATTCTCCGGTCGGTCCCACTCCAGAACCGCCCGGACCTTTTCGGGGTCCATACAAAAACCAGAATCAGAAAGCATGTATCCCAAAAATGGAAGCTCTTGCACCGCAAACAAACATTTCTCCAATTTGGCGTATAACTTATTCTCCCGCAGGATCGTCAAAACCTGTCTCACATGATCCTGATGGGTCTTCAGATCAGGAGAATAAATTAAAATGTCATCAAGGTAGACTACTACGAACCTCCCCACCAAATGATGAAAGATATCATTGACGAATCGCTGAAATACCGCTGGCGCATTCGTCAACCCAAAAGGCATTACCAGGTTCTCAAAATGACCCTCGTGCGTATTGAAGGCCGTTTTCCACTCATCCCCCTCCTTGATCCTGATCAGATTGTATGCTCCTCTCAAATCCAACTTGGAGAACACCTTGGCTCCAACAATCTGATCAAAAAGATCAGAGATCAAAGGCAGGGAATATGGATCCCGGACTGTAATACGATTCAGCTCCCGGAAATCCAAACACGGTCTCAGTGATCCATCTTTCTTCTTCACGAAGAACAAACCTACAGCCACTGGAGACTTAGATGGTCTAATATGACCCTTTGCCAAACTCTCGGCGACATACTTTCGCATGACCTCTCTCTCGGGTTGAGAGAGGTTGTAGAGCCGAGACTTAGGCAACTTAGCCCCCGGAATGAGATTCACAGGACAATCATAGTCACGATGAGGGGGCAATTCCTGAGCCCCACCCTCCGCAAACACGTCCGAAAAATCTGAGAGATACTGAGGCAAGGCCGTAACGGACACTTCAGAAATAGATGTGACAAGACAATTATCTGAACAAAACTTGCTCCAACCAATGATTTGTCTCGCCTGCCAGTCTATAGTTGGGTTATGTTTAGACAACCATGGCAACCCCAAAACTATTGGAGCTGGCAAATCCTTCATGACGAAACAGGAAATAATCTCAGTATGTGAATCACCCACCCTTAAATGAATATCATGAACAACATGAGTAAGGCTCCCTTGTGAAAGAGGGGAAGAATCAATGGCAAAAACACGAATCTCGTTCTCTAACGTGCAAATACTTAGTCCCAAACCCTGAAGAAACAGAAAGTCAATTAAATTTACCCCAGCACCACAATCAAGAAAAACATCAACAAACACATTTCGAGACTCTAGCGCCACCATAGCTGAAAGGAGAAAACGGGAACTGCAGGGAACTTGCACACCAGTCTGCTCCACCACACCATTCATACCACCAAGTGTGAGGGAGGTTTTTTTTTCTTTTTCTTTTTTCTTTATCACTCTCCCCTGTGGTTCAACATACGGACAAGAAAAAACAAAATGACCCCTCTTTCCACAATAGAAACATAAATTGTGCGCTTTACGAAAGTCTCTACTCTCCTCTCCTAGGCCAGAATAACAAGCAATATCTCCCTGGGCAGCTGGGGGAACAAAACTACACGCGGGAGGAATCCCCTGCACAGAGGGACCCTTACCCCTCTCTCTGATACGTCTATCCAAACGTATCGCCAAAGACATTGCGTTTTCCAAAGTATCAGGGTATTCATGAAAAGCCAGAGCATCCTTCAACCTTTCAGATAACCCCTGACAAAACTGGCTACGTAACGCGGGGTCGTTCCACCCCGACTCAGTAGCCCACCTCCTAAACTCTGTGCAGTAAACCTCAGCAGTATGTTTACCCTGTAGTAAATTACGTAATTTTGACTCTGCCATTGAAACTCGATCTGGGTCATGGTAAATCAATCCCAGGGCTTTAAAAAATTCCTCCACCGACCGGAGAGCCAGAGAATCGGGCGGCAGGGAAAAAGCCCAGGATTGCGCGTCCCCTTTCAGCAAAGACATGACGATACCCACCCTCTGATCCTCATTACCTGATGAAAATGGGCACAAACGAAAGTACAACTTACATGATTCCTTGAAACGGAAAAAATCATCAGTACCCCCTGCAAATTTCTCCGGAAGAGCGACTTTAGGCTCCCCAACAATTTGACCTGTACCTGAAGCCAACACCCTCTGACACTGTGTGACCGTACTACGTAGATCCGCAACCTCCAGGGACAAACCCTGCATGCGGTCAACCAGTGCTTCAATTGACGCCATCACATAAACACTGAGAAATGGCGGTCACAGTATGGCGGATTATAATGTCACGGCGGACGTGCACAGTAAAACAGATAACACCAACCAGGCTCTGGACGAGAGACGGGGGAAGGGTCACCTCCTAATTTATCCCTGACCTTTTTCCCTACAATGCTCAGCCCACAGACCAAATCTTGATGGTAGATTTGCTGTGTCCACCAGCCTATGCTAACAGAACCCTGAACTCCCTGAGATGGTGAAGTGGGGAGAAAGGAGCTGCCACCTCGCACAGAACCTGGATGGGATAGATGACATAAACAACCAAACAAGAAAATACACTTATCTGCTGAGAGCAGGAACAAACAGCCAACCTTCCTTCCAAGACCACAATGAAGAGTATAATCCGCTCAGAGCACCTTGGCTGGAGACTATTTAAACTAATGACTCCACCCAGTGCACCTGATGCGAGGCGGAACCAGCACAGCATCAAAACAAATACTAGACTCGTGCTGCAATCCTGGCTGACCTCCGCACATCGTCAGAGTGGGGCATGACATTTCCGTCTGCTAAAATGCTCCTCTATGTGCAACCATTGGTGAACCGAAGGTGGTGACCACCATTCTGTATCTTGGTCTAGCAGATTGGCAATGTAATAACTATACAAATCCAGGACGCCTAGTCTCCCAATCGGAGAGGGCTGTTTTGGCAACTCTGGGCCGGGAGCCACTCCATATAAAACGAAGCATGTCCTCTTGCAATCGCGCAATTAGTTGTTTTGAGATCTTGAGGGGGATGTAGCGGAATTTATACAGTATTTTTGGTAAAATTAGCATTTTCACTGTATTTATTTTTGCAATCCAGTATAGCTGCTCCAGTGCATATTTAGCATAATCTCTTTGCAAGTACACTCTTAAATTTCTAAAGGTTAATGCAACCAACTCTTTAACAGAATGTGTCAGCTCTACACCTCAGTAAGACAGTGACTTCTCAGCCCAATTATATTGGAAATGTTTCTGGATGCTATCTCTAAGCTCGTTGGGTACATTAATGGGTAGCACTTTTGTTTTAGTGACATTGAGCTTATAATAAGAAAGTGAGAAATAATGAGTTATGATCCTGGATGCCGCTTCTAGAGATCTTAAAGGGTCAGTTAAAGGGCTTCTGTCACCCCACTAAAGTCATATTTTTTTTTCCGGCTAGTTAAATTCCTTATACTGCGATATATGAAAATATAATGGTCTTACTTACTTTCCTTCAGCAGTTTCTTATAAAAACTAACTTTTATATTATGTAAATTAGGTCTCTACCAGCAAGTAGAGTGTCTACTTGCTGGTAGCCGCCGCAAAAAAACGCCCCCATGTCGTGTTGACTGACAGGGCCAGCCGCGACCTCCTCCTCCGGCCGGCCCTGTCAGCATTTCAAAAATCGCGCGCCTGTGTTCATTCGGCGCAGGCGCTCTGAGATGAGGAGGCTCGCCTCCTCAGCACTCCCTCAGTGCGCCTGCGCCGATGACGTCTTCTCTTTAGGTGATGTCATCGGCGCAGGCGCACTGCGGGATTTCTGAGGAGGCGAGCCTCCTCATCTCAGAGCGCCTGTGCTGGTATCTCCGTATTCAGTAGAAGTTGGGGAATGTGCTTTGGGGTGTCTTTTTACATATACCCATGCTGGGTGAGATATATATCTTGGTCAAATGCCAACTTTGTATAAAAAAATGGGAAAAGTTGTCTTTTGCCAAGATATTTCTCTCACCCAGCATGGGCATATGTAAAATGACACCCCAAAACACATTCCCCAACTTCTCCTGAATACGGAGATACCAGGTGTGTGACACTTTTTTGCAGCCTAGGTGGGCAAAGGGGCCCATATTCCAAAGAGCACCTTTCGGATTTCACTGGTCATTTTTTACAGAATTTGATTTCAAACTCCTTACCACACATTTGGGCCCCTAGAATGCCAGGGCAGTATAACTACCCCACAAGTGACCCCATTTTGGAAAGAAGACACCCCAAGGTATTCCGTGAGGGGCATGGCGAGTTCCTAGAATTTTTTATTTTTTGTCACAAGTTAGTGGAAAATGATGATATTTTTTTATTTTTTTTTTTCATACAAAGTCTCATATTCCACTAACTTGTGACAAAAAATAAAAACTTCCATGAACTCACCATGCCCATCAGCGAATACCTTGGGGTCTCTTCTTTCCAAAATGGGGTCACTTGTGGGGTAGTTATACTGCCCTGGCATTCTAGGGGCCCAAATGTGTGGTAAGGAGTTTGAAATCAAATTCTGTAAAAAAAGACGAGTGAAATCCGAAAGGTGCTCTTTGGAATATGGGCCCCTTTGCCCACCTAGGCTGCAAAAAAGTGTCACACATCTGGTATGTCCGTATTCAGTAGAAGTTGGGGAATGTGTTTTGGGGTGTATTTTTACATATACCCATGCTGGGTGAGATAAATATCTTGGTCAAATGCCAACTTTGTATAAAAAAATGGGAAAAGTTGTCTTTTGCCAAGATATTTCTCTCACCCAGCATGGGTATATGTAAAATGACACCCCAAAACACATTCCCCAACTTCTCCTGAGTACGGAGATACCAGATGTGTGACACTTTTTTGCAGCCTAGGTGGGCAAAGGGGCCCATATTCCAAAGAGCACCTTTCGGATTTCACTCGTCATTTTTTACAGAATTTGATTTCAAACTCCTTACCACACATTTGGGCCCCTAGAATACCAGGGCAGTATAACTACCCCACAAGTGACCCCATTTTGGAAAGAAGACACCCCAAGGTATTCCGTGAGGGGCATGGCGAGTTACTAGAATTTTTTGTTTTTTGTCACAAGTTAGTGGAAAATGATGATTTTTTTTTTTTTCATACAAAGTCTCATATTCCACTAACTTGTGACAAAAAATAAAAACTTCCATGAACTCGCCATGCCCATCAGCGAATACCTTGGGGTCTCTTCTTTCCAAAATGGGGTCACTTGTGGGGTAGTTATACTGCCCTGGCATTCTAGGGGCCCAAATGTGTGGTAAGGAGTTTGAAATCAAATTCTGTAAAAAATGACGAGTGAAATCCGAAAGGTGCTCTTTGGAATATGGGCCCCTTTGCCCACCTAGGCTGCAAAAAAGTGTCACACATCTGGTATCTCTGTATTCAGTAGAAGTTGGGGAATGTGTTTTGGGGTGTCTTTTTACATATACCCATGCTGGGTGAGAGAAATATCTTGGCAAAAGACAACTTTTCCCATTTTTTTATACAAAGTTGGCATTTGACCAAGATATTTATCTCACCCAGCATGGGTATATGTAAAAAGACACCCCAAAACACATTCCCCAACTTCTACTGAATACGGAGATACCAGATGTGTGACACTTTTTTGCAGCCTAGGTGGGCAAAGGGACCCATATTCCAAAGAGCACCTTTCGGATTTCACTCGTCATTTTTTACAGAATTTGATTTCAAACTCCTTACCACACATTTGGGCCCCTAGAATGCCAGGGCAGTATAACTACCCCACAAGTGACCCCATTTTGGAAAGAAGAGACCCCAAGGTATTCGCTGATGGGCATGGCGAGTTCTTGGAAGTTTTTATTTTTTGTCACAAGTTAGTGGAATATGAGACTTTGTATGAAAAGAAAAAAATAATCATCATTTTCCACTAACTTGTGACAGAAAATAAAAAATTCTAGGAACTCGCCATGCCCCTCACGGAATACCTTGGGGTGTCTTCTTTCCAAAATAGGGTCACTTGTGGGGTAGTTATACTGCCCTGGCATTTTCCAGGGGCCCTAATGTGTGGTAAGTAGGTAAATGACCTGTGAAATCCGAAAGGTGCTCTTTGGAATGTGGGCCCCTTTGCCCACCTAGGCTGCAAAAAAGTGTCACACATCTGGTATCGCCGTACTCGGGAGAAGTTGGGGAATGTGTTTTGTGGTGTCATTTTACATATACCCATGCTGGATGAGAGAAATATCTTGGCAAAAGACAACTTTTCCCATTTTTTATACAAAGTTGGCATTTGACCAAGATATTTATCTCACCCAGCATGGGTATATGTAAAATGACACCCCAAAACACATTCACCAACTTCTACTGAATACGGAGATACCACATGTGTGACACTTTTTTGCAGCCTAGGTGGGCAAAGGGGCCCAAATTCCTTTTAGGAGGGCATTTTTAGACATTTGGATACCAGACTTCTTCTCACGCTTTGGGGCCCCTAAAATGCCAGGGCAGTATAAATACCCCACATGTGACCCCATTTTGGAAAGAAGACACCCCAAGGTATTCAATGAGGGGCATGGCAAGTTCATAGAAAAAAAAATAATTTGGCACAAGTTAGCGGAAATTGATTTTTTTAATTTTTTTCTCACAAAGTCTCCCTTTCCGCTAACTTGGGACCAAAATTTCAATCTTTCATGGACTCAATATGCCCCTCAGCGAATACCTTGGGGTGTCTTCTTTCCAAAATGGTGTTATTTGTGGGGTGTTTGTACTGCCCTGGCATTTGAGGGTCTCCGCAATCATTACATGTATGCCCAGCATTAGGAGTTTCTGCTATTCTCCTTATATTGAGCATACAGGTAATGAGATTTTTTTTTTCCGTTCAGCCGCTGGGCTGAAAGAAAAAAATGAACGGCACAGATTTCTTCATTCGCATCGATCAATGTGGATGAAAAAATCTCTGCCAAAAAAAGAAAAAGGAGGGGAAAGGCGTCTGCCAGGACATAGGAGCTCCGCCCAACATCCATACCCACTTAGCTCGTATGCCCTGGCAAACCAGATTTCTCCATTCACATCAATCGATGTGGATGAATAAATCATTGCCGGGATTTTTTTTTTTTATATATACAAAGTGTTTGCCAAAGTATATGAACACCGCCACCTCCTCAGCTCATATGCCTCGGCAAACGTATCTTTTACTGCAGAGGAGAAATCTCGTCTTGCAGCGCCGCATACACCGACTTGCGTGTAATCTGACAGCAGCGCAATGCTTCTGTCCGAATGCACATCAGTGCTGCAGCTAGTCGATCGGTTGGTCCACCTGAAAGGTAAAAAAAACAAAACAAAAAAGAAAAAACCAGGCCGCAACGCAATAAATTTATTAACTGTTGAACAGAACATAGAAACTTTTTAAAAACTTTTTTAACTGAACGTTTAACTTTTTTACTTACCGGTATTTTTTTTTTTGTTTAGTTTTTTTTACCTTTATAGAACAAACCTCTCCTTCCCCATGGGACAATGTGCAAAGCGCAAATCGCCCAAAGATGTGGCGAAGTACGTTATGCACTTTATCCCAGGTGAAAGGAGAGGTTTGCAGCAGCTGTGAGTGAATGGGCCCTAATAGCCCTGTGTGCCTGTCCTGGTGAGATGTGATCCCTATGCTAGGTGTACCTGTGTGTGGTACTTCCGGAAACACTCTCCATAGCATAGGGCAGGGTGGTCCGGACAGTCAGGACAGAAATAGCGGGTGTCACGCCTTATTCCACTCCTGCTACAGACACGACATCTTTTTCGGGGTGACGGTTGGGTTGAGGTACCAGGAACGACACTGGGGAAATGTCGCTCGTGTAGACGGCTAACTACACTGGTGGATGGGGCCACGGAACCTCCTGGGTAAAGGAGGTTCTCGATGATCTCTTCCTGGAATTTGAGGAAGGATCCTGTTCTCCAAGCCTTACTGTAGAGAACAAAACTATTGTACAGCGCCAATTGAATCAAATATACAGACACCTTCTTATACCAGCGTCTGGTTCTGCGGGAAACTAAATATGGAGACAACATCTGGTCATTGAAGTCCACCCCTCCCATGAGCGCATTATAGTCGTGGACACAGAGGGGCTTTTCAATGACACGGGTTGCTCGCTCAATTTGGATTGTCGTGTCTGCGTGAATGGAGGAGAGCATGTAAACGTCACGCTTGTCTCTCCATTTCACCGCGAGCAGTTCTTCGTTACACAAGGCAGCCCTCTGCCCCCTTGCAAGACGGGTGGTTACAAGCCGTTGGGGGAAGCCCACGCGACTAGTTCGCGCGGTGCCACAGGCGCAAATCCGTTCTAGAAACAAATGCCTAAAGAGGGCCACACTTGTGTAGAAATTGTCCACATAAAGATGGTACCCCTTGCCGAATAAGGGTGACACCAAGTCCCAGACTGTCTTCCCACTGCTCCCCAGGTAGTCAGGGCAACCGACCGGCTCCAGGGTCTGATCTTTTCCCTCATAGATCCGAAATTTGTGGGTATAGCCTGTGGCCCTTTCACAGAGCTTATACAATTTGACCCCATACCGGGCACGCTTGCTTGGGATGTACTGTTTGAAGCCAAGGCGCCCGGTAAAATGTATTAGGGACTCGTCTACGCAGATGTTTTGCTCAGGGGTATACAAATCTGCAAATTTCAGGTTGAAATGGTCTATGAGGGGCCGAATTTTGTGGAGCCGGTCATAAGCAGGGTGGCCTCTGGGACGGGAGGTGGTGTTGTCACTAAAATGCAGAAAACGGAGGATGGTCTCAAATCGTGTCCTGGACATAGCAGCAGAGAACATGGGCATGTGATGAATTGGGTGCGTTGACCAATATGACCGCAATTCATGCTTTTTTGTCAGGCCCATGTTGAGGAGAAGGCCCAAAAAAAATTTAAGTTCGGAAACTTGGACTGGTTTCCACCGGAAAGGCTGGGCATAATAGCTTCCCGGGTTTGCGGTTATAAATTGTGTGGCATACTGGTTGGTCTCTGCCACGACTAAGGGCTCTTTCACGCCTGCGTTCTTTTCTTCCGGCATAGAGTTCCGTCGTCGGGGCTCTATGCCGGAAGAATCCTGATCAGGATTATCCTAATGCATTCTGAATGGAGAGTAATCCGTTCAGGATGCATCAGGATGTCTTCAGTTCCGGTACGGAACGTTTGTTGGCCGGAGAAAATACCGCAGCATGCTGCGCTTTTTGCTCCGGCCAAAAATCCGGAACACTTGCCGCAAGGCCGGATCCGGAATTAATGCCCATTGGAAGGCATTGATCCGGATCCGGCCTTAAGCTAAACGTCGTTTCGGCGCATTGCCGGAGCCGACATTTAGCTTTTTCAGAGTGGTTACCATGGCTGCCGGGACGCTAAAGTCCTGATAGCCATGGTAAGTGTAGTGGGGAGCGGGGGAGCAGTGTACTTACCGTCCGTGCGGCTCCCCGGGCGCTCCAGAGTGACGTCAGGGCGCCCCAAGCGCATGGATCACGTGATCCATGTGATCACGTCATCCATGCGCATGGGGCGCTCTGACGTCATTCTGGAGCGCCCCGGGAGCCGCACGGACTGTAAGTATACCGCTCCCCCGCTCCCCACTACTACTATGGCAACCAGGACCTTAATAGCGTCCTGGGTGCCATAGTAACACTGAAAGCATTTGGAAGACGGTTCCGTCTTCAAATGCTTTCAGTACACTTGCGTTTTTCCGGATCCGGCAGGCACCTCCGGCAACGGAAGTGCATGCCGGATCCCAACAACGCAAGTGTGAAAGAGGCCTAAGTCCAAGAGCTCCGCAGTCAAGAACAGCTCAAAAAATCACAGGGCCGAACCGATTTGAGCCGTCTCAACCCGAACTCCAGACTGGGCGGTGAAAGGGGGAACTACTGGTGCGGCTGAAGTTGGTGACTGCCAATCAGGATTTGCCAGCACCTCAGGGACTCTAGGGGCTCTACGGGCCTGTCTGTGCGGTGGCTGCGACGGGGTAACTATTGCACGTGCCACTGTACCAGCTTCAACTGCCCTTCTGGTGCTCGCTACTTCACCAGGTTGTACGGCAGTGCTGGTACTAGGTCCAGGAAGGGCTGCGCTGCTGGTGTATGCCTCACCACGTGATCCGGCAGCGACAGCCCCACTCTGCTGCTTTTGAAGCGGATCCTGCGTAACCTGTGGTCTAGCGACATGGGGCCGGGTACGCCTGGTGCTGCCAGGGACCTCCACCTCCTCGTCCGAACTTTGGGTCAGAGAGCCACTGCTTTCCACAGGTTCATATTCTGACCCGCTAGATTCGTCAGATGAGGGTTCCCACTCCTCATCCGACTGGGTCAGAATCCTGTAGGCCTCTTCAGAAGAATACCCCCTGTTTGACATTTTGGACTACTAAATTTAGGGGTATTCCCTGAGACTACCCAAGAAAAAAAGCAAACCTGTCTTACAAAGGGGAGGCTAGCGAAGTACCGGAGGCTGCTGCGGTTGATAAAAAATATCAAAACTGATTTTTTTATCGCCGCAGTGCGTGTAAAATGAATGTGCAGTGATCAAAAAATATATATTTTTTGTCACTGCGGTGGGGCGGGCGTGGGTGAACGCACGTGTGGGCGACCGATCAGGCCTGATCGGGCAAACACTGCGTTTTGGGTGGAGGGCGAGCTAAGGTGACACTAATACTATTATAGATCTGACCGTGATCAGTTTTGATCACTTACAGATACTATAAAAGTACAAATGCTGATTAGCGATACGCTAAACAGCGAATAAAAGTGACTGCGGTGCGGTGGGGTGGGCGCTAACTGACGCTAACTACCTAACCAAGGGGCCTAAACTATCCCTAAAACCTAACAGCCAATACCAGTGGGAAAAAAAAAGTGACAGTTTACACTGATCACTTTTTTTCCTTTCACTAGTGATTGACAGGGGCGATCAAAGGGGTGATCAAAGGGTTAATTGGGGTGCAGGTGGGTGATCTGGGGCTAAGGTGTAGTGTTTGGTGTACTCACAGTTCAGTCTGCTCCTGTGCTGGATCCAACCGACGAAAAGGACCAGCACAGGAGCAGACAAGCCATATAACAGATCATATTTACTAATATGATCTGTTATATGACTTTGGATTGGATTTTTTGAAAATCGCCAGCCTGCCAGCCAATGATTGTTGCTGGCAGGCTGGTGACGAAATACTTCTTTTAATTTTGCCGGCCCGCGATGCGCATGCGCGGGCCGGCTTTGAGCGAAATCTCGCGTCTCGCGAGATGACGCGTATATGCGTGACTCTGCGCAGCGCTGCCACCTCCGGAACGCGATCCTGCGTTAGGCAGTCCGGAGGTGGTTAATGTCAGAATGACATCATCTGGGTAGAGCCCAATAACAAGACTAGGGATTTGACTAGGAGGTCTCCTTCTTTCTTCCTTAGCTTTCAGGTCTTGTTCCTTGTTCCCTCTCCTTCGTCCGGTGTGGTGTCTCCCTCCCACACATGGGTGTAACACCAACCTTCCTGATGGGATACCAGTCCATGACAGTCTTTTTGTACAACCCCATGGTTGTGAACTACCAGCTTCCCTGGAAGATGGCATCCGCAGCAGCCAAAGGTCCTAGGTTCCCATCCCACCTGGGAAAAGGACCCCTACCTGACAAACAAAACATAGACACAAAAGAACAGGGGACCTGGTGTGACAGGTACACCCAATGGTCAAATGAACAGGCACGTCCCGGGGTGGGGCGGGACGTGAGTGTTTGACCATTGGGTGTACCGCAAGGAGAGCTCCACCAATTCCCTGCTTCGCTGGGACAGCTGCCATCCCGTTCCTTTGAAGCGGGGTATCCCTGTGGGCCAATACTTGCGGCTCAAACGTAACTGTTCTGACCAGCAAGAATTCACACGGCAGGCAGGTGAACTGAGAGAACGCTTCTTGGCACGGGGATACCCAGACAACACCCTCAGACAGGCCTACCAGCGAGCACAGCAGACGACGCGCACTAGACTGCTGCATCCAACTGGGGACCAGAAAGTGGAGAGTCCTAATATACTAAGAGTTATAGGTACTTTTGACACTGCTGCAGCCAAAATTAAAGAGATTCTTGGACGGAACTGGAGCACCCTTTTGATGGACCCTGACCTGGTCGACGCAGTTAGCCCCCACCCGTCAGTGACCTTTAGGAGGGGGACTAATCTGCGAGACCGTTTCGTCCACAGCCACTATAATCCCCCTAAGAAAAATACGTGGCTGCCTAGTCCAGTCCGTGGTTGTTTTAGGTGCGGCCGCTGCACCTTCTGCAAATTCATCATACAGTGTAAGTCCCTGCCAGCGGATGCGGAGGGCTTTATCCATCATATCCGCGATTTCATCAATTGCCGCACCACTGGGGTTATCTACCTTCTAACCTGTGAGTGCGGCATGAGATATGTGGGCAAGACCCGCAGGGAGCTGCGGGTACGCATAGGTGAACACATGGGGGATATCCGCAAGAACAGGGATACCCCAGTGGCAAGACACGTTCATTCTGCCCACGACGGACGCCAATCAGTCATCACTTTCATAGGCCTAGAACACATTAGGAGACCACCAAGAGGGGGAGACTGGGACAAAAAGATCCTCCAGAGGGAGTCCTGGTGGATTTTTAAACTTAAGACCACCCAACCCCTCGGCCTGAATGACCAATTACAATATGGCTGTTTCCTGTGATCCCCTCCTAGGTCAGCTTACTGTACATTATATACAGCATTAGCATACAGTCTTTTTAAGATTGGCTACCTGCAGCATGGACCACATACACTTACCGCTTACATACTTGTCTCCCCTCCCACTGGGACCTTATGTGTCTGGAGCCTTACCCTTAATTATCTCCACCAGCCCTAATTCGCATATCGCGGTTTCCATCTCTGACCCCATACATGCCAGATATACCATGGGCTGATTTCTCATGGTACGGACCAAATCAACCTGGGGGCCGCTCTGCGATATGCGATATGGGATATGTCATCACTATTCTAGCAGGGGGAAGTTATATTCCAGCTATGCCCCCCGTTTGATGGTTTGATTGTCTGTTTGATTGACTTTCATTCGGTAGCGACTCTCTGTAGTTAGTCTCCTACCCTAATGTATAGCCGTGCGCTGTTTGGCCTATATTGCTGTTATTATTTCTTTCTATGCCCGCCAATGGACTGCCAAATAAGTCCCCTCCTTGGTCCCATGCTGGGGTGGATTGCCACTCTCTTCCCCCAGCATCGGTACGTATGCTGTTGTAGGGGCTGGACTATGACACATAGCAGCCACTCCCATACTTACAGCTGGACAGCTCCTGCAGCGATCCGTCACTGCCACGCCCCCATCACATGACTAATATGGGCAGGCGTGACGTAGTGAGCTCACAACGTGATGCGGCTGCCAGCTCTATTATCTGCGCATGCGCATTCAAGGACGCGTCCGCCCGCGTCACGTGACACCTTCCCAAGCACGTGAGCGGCGGCGCCCACTGCGCATGCGTTCAGGACCTCCTACCTCACATTTAAACCTCTCAGCGCGCCCTTTTGCGCTGTCAGACACCAGGCAGATGGTCGGCACCTGTATCTGCTGTGCCGCATCCTATGAGGAGAAGTCACATGACCCCCATGCCTAACAGTGAGTAACTTTATTCAACATGCCATCAGACTGAGTGACATATTATGCAACCATATCTAGGTATTGCGCGCCACAGACTGACTGCACCACTATGTGTTTTCTCTCATTCTATAGGATTCTGGGTTATCTAGGACTGTCTAGTCCCGTCAAGTCTGCGCCACTTGCATTTTCTCCCTCCCCTCCCCCATATCTGTCCTGATCATACAGATAGGTTGCGAGTAGGGGAGGTATACTGTACCCTTTACCCCTGTCCCCCGACGAGTTGTGGGGTTTGCCATTGGCAACTACCTATAGTTCCTTTATTTTAGGACATATATAGCATCCTTTTACTCTCCAACGAAACGCGTAGGGACACAGAGTATTTATCTACACTAGTGTAGGATCTCTTTATACATCTATCCACATTAGCACCCATATCCCCTTCCCTCTCTCTCTCATTGGCTGACCCAGGCCATTTGAGCCCCTTACAGGGCTATCTAGGGTCACTGTTTTTAGGGCTAGGTTCCGGACGGGGCCACCCCTTGCGGGGATCGGACCCCGTATTAGCAGGCACTTTAGGGCAGCTTTAGGCCAAGTAGGGCAACACCAGGGACAGTTTCTTCCCTGTGGCCCTCCTGCACTAAGTGACCATCATCCTGCACAAAGGGACGCATCCATACGTGCGAACATCTCCCCTAAGGGCACTGGACCGGCTGGTCCTCTTGCCCATCCACCGGTAAGACCTACCCTTTCTTTTTTGCCTCCCTGGCATGCTTATAGACCACGGCACAAGCCACGGTCTTCAGTACCAGCACTATCTTGCTTACTTACGCTTATTGGTCAAACACTCACGTCCCGCCCCACCCCGGGACGTGCCTGTTCATTTGACCATTGGGTGTACCTGTCACACCAGGTCCCCTGTTCTTTTGTGTCTATGTTTTGTTTGTCAGGTAGGGGTCCTTTTCCCAGGTGGGATTTATAACTATCCTATTAAAAGTTAGGTTTTAAAACGTCACTACCCCTTTTTTCACATTTTTTCTGTCTATTTACGAGTAGTCTATTTTGGGGTAAACCCCAAGGGACCACCCTTCATTATTTTTCCTAGGTTCCCATCACCACAGGCGAAGCTACAATTGCCTCAGCCCCTGCAGCTGGATATCCTCAGCTCCCCTGCCCTGGCAGTAGGTTCTGGCGACATAAAGAAACAAGTGACCGTAGCCATTGCCAGTTTGACCACCCGGTCATTATCTGACATCTCCACTTGAGGGCCTTAGAGTACCGCAACAACAGCGTGGGTCGCTGACAAAGGGCAGGAACATCCCCTTATTAGTTTTAGCAGCTCAAGTAGCGAGGAGGATATCAGGTTCCTCCTCTAAGGAGCCGCCTTTCAGTCAAGATACAGAAAGAAAAGTTATAGACTATGGGAGCCACAACATGGACTGGAATTGAAGGGTGAGAACTTGTTGGCCCATCTGTTTTGTTCTGTTGCCCTGTTCGGTCCTCACCCAGATGGACATGGTTTGTTAGGACTCCCTCCATCTGCAAAAATATCTCCAAGTTGCGCGTGTCTGCATAAAATTCCCTTTTTTCCACCTTCTTAGGTTAAGTGGGAACCCCGCCTGTTTTAAAGGTTCTCATTAAAGTTGTAGTTCTACCTCATGTGAATTACATCACATAGTATTGTGGAGGGATTACAGTACATGACACGCCCACACTTTATATACGACAGTAGCCAGGTTGTGGAGTATTTGAGCACTTGGTGCAGACTTTTGGTTAGCTGGTTATACCTAGAGAGAGAACTGTGAATCGACACCCTACTCATACGGGCAAAGACCTAGTGGTAGCTGTTGCTATATCAGTCTACGTATACTGTTATAATAAATAGTCTCATGCAGCACTCTAACTTTTCCTGGGTACCCTTATAGCACACCCTATTCACAAGCTGAGGGCTGCTTGGTTTTAAGTAAGGGAGTGTGTAACACCCCAGAGTGGTGTTATCGCTCCTGCACCCTGCTACTGTCTTTAATGGGCTAACACAATGTCATCTTATGTATTTTATTCCAGGTCCTCTCCATATTGTGCAATGATAATCATGTTATGTAACTGTTCATTACAAGTAATGTGCCTGGTTCACCAGCAGGTGGCAGCAAATATGGCAGAGCTACACTTAGCTGTCTCACACGAACAAGATACTAATTGGTACGTCCACTAAATATATAAATAAATATCACTGCCTGAAGAACGTATTAAAAGAAAATAATAAAGTATTTATTAAACTCTAGATTAAAACGGGAAAGACTGTATATCACTTTCCGTGACTATCAGGCTTCCAGACTCGGGTAATGTAGTGTAGGAGTTTGATTGGATCCACAACACAGCCTAGAGTCTGGACAAAACTCCCTATCCAGTTAGCACATGGGTGCCAATATATACTGGGGAGGGAATCAGGACACGGTTCTTATATTTGAACCAGGCCCAGGTGCATAATCAAAAGCAGTCCTACCTAGCATAAAATGTAAAGCAGCTTCGAGTGAATGTTAAGCTGGTTGTTGGAGCACTACAGCATACAGCATCCACAGAGTGCTATTATATATGTGGACGCTGACCCAGCTGCCTACATCAGCCTACCCATTCATGTGGTCACACACTGGGTTTCGGTATCGGACCGCATACAAACTGGCAAGTCAGCTGTTGCGCTGCTTGACACTGAATCTGCACCCTGCCTAGAGAGCCGTGTCCTAATTACAGATCACTGGCTCAACGCGTTTCACTATGGCACTGTAAGCCACAACTCCTTAGGAGCGAGAATCTCTCATTAAATCGAATAGCCTGTGGAGCAGAACCAGCCTCACACTTTTGCGTGTCAAGGCTCCGGCGCTATGATGGCCGTACGTGGCCGCTCAAACGCCGAGGAGATATCAGATAAGCCCCGCCTATGATGGCACTCCGCGAATCAGCCAGAGGCGCATCATCTGACATTCACCCCTGATCCGCCCCAGTGCCCACTTCACAGCACACGCCTCCTAACCAGCGCAACAAGCGCTCATGTATAGGGGGAATCGAAAGACGCGGCTCAGTGTAGGTCATCTCAACACCTCGCTCTGGTGTCAGAATGACAAGGGACCCTAGCAGGTGACAGAACGGTGTATATGTGCATCCATTATGAAAGCATACTAAGGAGAACACAAACCAAAATTAATTAACAATGTGCTGCCCTTGATCTCCCTGCTTGTTTCTACCATATTTGTACACTGTAGCCACCGCTAGTTGCAGTGAACAGATGAAAAATTAAGGAAAGAAACAAGCATCAAAGGACAACCGCACAATTCAGGATATGTATAAGTGCAAGCATCCGTGGGAGTATCCATGGTGTGTATCTGGCTCAAATGAAGCAAGCATAGGAAATCGCTTCATTAAGGCCTACGAGCTACACTTAGAGATAATGGAATTTACTATTCCATTGTCCCCCCTTGGGGCAGAAGTTTCCAGTTAGATCTAGTCTTCCCTAGAGAGGAGAAGGGAGTGCCCATTCCAGCCAGAGCACCCTATGCTCTGCTGACCATGGAGGCAGAAACTTGGAAGCCTCAGGAGCCAGAAGAATAGTTCCTCGGCTGAAACTAAGTCAGACTAAAGAGTGGAGTGCAGCAGAAAGAAGAAATAAAAGTTACTAAGCTAGCCTGTCAGTACAGCAGAGAGAAAGTGATAAAGCAGAGTTGAGTTTTTCTGCCAGTTTATGCTAAAGCCTGCTGGAACCAAGACAAAGCCTAAAAACAGTTAGAAAAAAATGTTTATTCAAGTAAAGCTGCCATTAAAATTCATCTCAAGGTCTGGACTCAAGTTATTCTTTCAAATCCCTCAATTTTTCCCCCTATTTATTGCTTTGGAGCCAAAGCCTTGTGTCCAGCAGTATCTAGGTAGAAGAACCATGACACACATAAAGAGACATTTAGGCCACGCTATTACACCACTCGGCATTCCTACTAAACCTGGGACGCGAGATAGAGGGCCCTGTGGGGAGGCAGCCTATTGCAAAGATATCTGTTGGCGTGGGGTCTTGCCTCAGGGCCTGGGGGAATGAGTCCTTGATCGTGTAGAAGTGGATCCTCGCTATTATGTCACAAGGTACAGATACATCCAAACTTTGCGGTTTCGGCAACCTGTGTATACGATCAATAATCAAGTCTCTTTCGGTGGCTGTCGGCAGTGTTTCTTTGAGGAGCTCCTTAAGCAGGGATTCTAAGTCAGATTCCGGAACCCTGCGTATACTGATATTATTACTGCTGCGCCGGACCTCCAAATCTATTTCTTAACCAGTGATACTGTGCCCATTGTATTTATATAATTGCCATTTGTGATCCATTTATCCACCTACCAACCAGTAATATTTTATATTGTGTTCGCTATATCTGCCCTTATATTTTCACCTTCATTGACTATACAGTATATGCCAATGATCAAATGATCCCATTTACACTTACCCATTATGCCCACAGTGTACATTTATTCTCCCTCTCCCCTAAATTTCGCTTTCCTCATCGCGTTCCACCCAGTGTACATGCGTTCCATCCTCGAGCGCACTGGACTCCACCCCTCTCTGCCCCGTGATGTGTCCCGCCCCATGGTGTGTCCCACAGTGGACCACAATGCGGCCCTGCTTTCTGCTCCTCCAGCCTCCCACACATGCGTTCTACTGTTGGAACGCATCGTGCACTTCTGCTCCAGACCACGCTACCTGAGCCGAGTGCATGCGTTCCATTGTGGAACGCATCAGGAGTCCTCTGAGCCACACGGAGCTGCTTTGACCGGCGCTTTTCACCACTATACCTGGGCAGACCCACATTTTTATATATTTGCAAACGTACACTATATACAGTCAGGTCCATAAATATTGAGACATTGACACAATTCTAACATTTTTGGCTTTATACACCACCACAATGGATTTGAAATGAAAAAAGCAAGATGTGCTTTAACTGCAGACTGTCAGCTTTAATTTGAGGGTATTTACATCCAAATCAGGTGAACGGTGTAGGAATTACAACAGTTTGTATATGTGCCTCCCACTTGTTAAGGAACCAAAAGTAATAGGACAGAATAATAATCATAAATCAAACTTTCACTTTTAAATACTTGGTTGCAAATCCTTTGCAGCCAATTACAGCCTGAAGTCTGGAACGCATAGACATCTCAAGACGCTGGGTTTCATCCCTGGTGATGCTCTGCCAGGTCTCTACTGCAACTGTCTTCAGTTTCTGCTTGTTCTTGGGCCATTTTCACTTCAGTTTTGTCTTTAGCAAGTGAAATGCATGCTCAATCGGATTCAGGTCAGGTGATTGACTTGGCCATTGCATAATATTCCACTTCTTTCCCTTAAAAAACTCTTTGGTTGCTTTTGCAGTATGCTTTGGGTCATTGTTCATCTGCACTGTGAAGCGCCGTCCAATGAGTTCTGAAGCATTTGGCTGAATATGAGCAGATAATATTGCCTGAAACACTTCAGAATTCCTCCTGCTGCTTTTGTCAGCAGCACTCACATCATCAATAAATACAAGAGAACCAGTTCCATTGGCAGCTATACATGCCCACGCCATGACACTACCACCACCATACTTTACTGATGAGATGGTATGCTTAGGATCATGAGCAGTTCCTTTCCTTCTCCATACTCTTCTCTTCCCATCACTCTGGTACAAGTTGATCTTGGTCTCATCTGTCCATAGGATGTTGTTCCAGAACTGTGAAGGCTTTTTTAGATGTTGTTTGGCAAGCTCTAATCTGGCCTTCCTGTTTTTGAGACTCACCAATGGTTTACATCTTGTGGTGAACCCTCTGTATTCACTCTGGTGAAGTCTTCTCTTGATTGTTGACTTTGACACACATATACCTACCTCCTGGAGAGTGTTCTGGACCTGGCCAACTGTTGTGAAGGGTGTTTTCTTCACCAGGGAAAGAATTCTTCGGTCATTCACCGCAGTTGTTTTCTGTGGTCTTCCGGGTCTTTTGGTGTTGCTGAGCTCAACGGTGCGTTCCTTATTTTTAAGAATGTTCCAAATAGTTGATTTGGCCACGGCTAATGTTTTTTCTATCTCTCTGATGGGTTTGTTTTGTTTTTTCAGCCTAATGATGGCTTGCTTCACTGTTAGTGACAGCTCTTTGGATCTCATCTTGAGAGTTGACAGCAACAGATTCCAAATGCAAATAGCACACTTGAAATGAACTCTGGACCTTTTATCTGCTCATTGTAATTGGGATAATGAGGGAATAACACACACCTGGCCATGGAACAGCTTAGAAGCCAATTGTCCCATTACTTTTGGTTTCTTAACAAGTGGGAGTCACATATACAAACTGTTGTAATTCCTACACCATTCACCTGATTTGGATGTAAAAACCCTCAAATTAAAGCTGACAGTCTTCAGTTAAAGCACATCTTGTTTGTTTCATTTCAAATCCATTGTGGTGGTGTATAGAGCCAAAAATGTTAGAATTGTGTCGATGTCCCAATATTTATGGACCTGGCTGGATATTATATACATTATATATTCTGGGCAACAAAAAGAGTCCGGAGGACCGGAAGTGACGCTCCGCCCGAGGCAAATTGATACCTAATTGATAAATTAAGACACCCATATATACCTGGCACATGTACACTTTATGTTATGTGTTCCATTCCACACTGCTCTTGAGAAAGGGGGAGATATCCCAAAACGCGTTGAGCTTTTATTAAATAAAAAACTCTCCATTTGGAACCTTGACTACTATTCTTTGGGACGTGGAGGAAAGTTCATAACTAGGGTTGAGCGAACTCGAACTGTGAAGTTTCGGGTTCGTACCGAACTTTAGGATTTTTGGACCCCAGACCCGAACCCGAACATTTTAGTAAAAGTTCGGGTTCGGTGTTCAGCAATTTCTCTGCACTTTTTGAAATGCTGCAGAGCAGCCAATCAACAAGCGTTTAACTGTCTGACCTTAGAAGCCATCACAGCCATGCCTACTAATGGCATGGCTGTGATTGGCCAGTGCAGCATGTGACCTAGGCTCTATATAAGCTTGAGTCACGTAGCGCTGCACGTCCCTCTGCTATTACTAGTGTAGGAAAAGGATGCGGCTGGTGATTTCAGGGAGAGAATAGGAGAGAATCTTTGGTTCAGAACATGAATCTAACTCAGCGATCGACATACATTTAGTTGTGTGGGTGCAGGGCACAATCTTTTTACCCTGCCCTGAGCCCAGTGACCGAAAAAAAAATTACTTTTAAACATCTGTGAGTTAGGTGGGCGGTGGCCATTTTATGCAAGCTCAGTGCACCAGCACTGCATATGAGCTTTTATGACATTGAAATCCAATCTTGGAAAACTGCACTAATAATCTGGTTGTAAAAAAATCACCCTTTTTTGGCAATATACAACAGCTGGTGCATTTGCATGATTAGTCAGTGTGCAATTTAAGCTATAATGTTCTGGGGGTTTTTAAACACCCTTTTTGTGCAAAATACACTATTTTACATCCCTAGCTGCATCTGGACGTGTGAAATTCAAACATTATATACAGCTTTCACATTCTGTTAGGAAAAAAAAACACTTTTTTGGCAATATACAACATCTGGATAAGTCAGTGTGCAATTTAAGCTAGAAATACAGCCATCATTTTCTGGGTTTTTCAAAACACACTTTTTTTTTGCCAAAATCCACTATTTTACAGCAAGTGTGAAATTCAAGTTAAATATATACAGCTTTCACATTCTGTTAGTAAAAAAAAAAAAAAAACTTTTTGGGAAATATACAACATCTGTATTAGTCAGTGTGCCATTTTAGCTAGAAATACAGCCATAATTTTCTGGGTTTTTAAAAACACACTTTTTTGTCAAAATACACAATTTCTCCGCCCTTGTAGCATCAAGACGTTTGAAATTCCAGGGTTATATACTGCTGTCATATTCAGTTATTAACCGCCTCAGGACCGCCTAACGCAGGATTGCGTCCTGCGGGCGGTTGATCTGTTCCTCCTGGACTCATCGGCGCGTCCTCTCGCGAGACGCGAGATTTCCTGTGAATGCGCGCACACAGGAGCGTGCGTTCACAGGATCGGGAGGTAAACGAGTACATCTACAGCCTGCCGGCGGCGATCATTCGCTGGCAGGCTATAGATGAGATTTTTTTTAACCCCAAAAAGGTACATTAGACGCTGTTTTGTTAACAGCGTCTAATATACCTGCTACCTGGTCCTCTGGTAGTCCTTTTTGCTTGGATCGACCACCAGAGGACACAGGCAGCTCTGTAAGTAGCACCAAACACCACTACACTACACCCCCCCTGTCACTTATTAACACCTTATTAACCCCTGATCACCCCATATTAGAATCCCTGATCACCCCCCTGTCATTGATCACCCCCCAGTAAGGCTCCATTCAGACGTCCGTATGTGTTTTGTGGATCCATGGATCCACGGATCCGCAAAACACATACGGACGTCTGAATGGAGCCTTACAGGGGGGTGATCAATGACAGGGGGGATGATCACCCCATATAGACTCCCTGATCACCCCCCTGTCATTATTCACTCCCCTGTAAGGCTCCATTCAGACGTCCGTATGTGTTTTGCGGATCCACGGATTCGCAAAACACATACGGACGTCTGAATGGAGCCTTACAGGGGGGGTGATCACCCCATATAGACTCCCTGATCACCCCCCTGTCATTGATCACCCCCCTGTAAGGCTCCATTCAAACGTCAGTATGTGTTTTGCGGATCCGCGGATCCACGGATCCGCAAAACACATACGGACGTCTGAATGGAGCCTTACAGGGGGGTGATCAATGACAGGGGGGTGATCACCCCATATAGACTCCCTGATCACCCCCCTGTCATTGATCACCCCCCTGTAAGGCTCCATTCAAACGTCTGTATGTGTTTTGCGGATCCACGGACACCGGCAATGTGCTTTCCGCATTTTGCGGATCCGCACACTGCCAGAACTATATATAAAATGGCTTTTCTTGTCCGCAATTGCGGACAAGAATAGGACATGTTCTATAGGCTCTACAAAAAACGCAGTGTTCGCCCGATCAGGCCTGATCTTGTGCGTACACTTGCGTTCAGTCCGCCCCACCGCAGTGACAGAATATGTTTTTTTTCTGATCACTGCAAAAACAACGTAAAATCGCTGCGGCGCTATAAAAAGATCACTTTTGAGGGGCATGGCGAGTTCATAGAAGATTTTTTTTTTTTGGCACAAGTTAGCGGAAATTATTTTTTGTTTTTTTGTCTTTTCTTACAAATTCTCATATTCCACTAACTTGTGACAAAAAATAAAATCTCACATGAACTCACCATACCCCTCACGGAATCCAAATGCGTAAAAATTTTTAGACATTTATATTCCAGACTTCTTCTCACGCTTTAGGGCCCCTAAAATGCCAGGGCAGTATAAATACCCCACATGTGACCCCATTTTGGAAAGAAGACACCCCAAGGTATTTCGTGAGGGGCATGGCGAGTTCATGTAAAATTTTATTTTTTGTCACGTTAGTGGAATATGAGACTTTGTAAGAGAAAAAAAAAATAATAATAATCATTTTCCGCTAACTTGTGCCAAAAAAAAAATATTCTAGGAACTCGCCATGCCCCTCATGGAATACCTTTGGGTGTCTTCTTTCCAAAATGGGGTCACTTGTGGGGTATTTATACTGCCCTGGGTGTCTACTTTCCGAAATGGGGTCATTTGTGGGGTGTTTCTACTGTCTGGGCATTGTAGAACTTCAGGAAACATGACAGGTGCTCAGAAAGTCAGAGCTGCTTCAAAATGCGGAAATTCACATTTTTGCACCATAGTTTGTAAACGCTATAACTTTTGCGCAAACCAATAAATATACACTTATTGCATTTTTTTTTTATCAAAGACATGTAGAACAATAAATTTTGAGAAAAAATTATATAGAAATGTAGTTTTGTTTGAAAAATTTTACAACAGAAAGTGAAAAATTGCATTTTTTTGTAAAAATTTTGGTCAATTTTGATTAATAACAAAAAAAGTAAAAATGTCAGCAGCAATGAAATACCACCAAATGAAAGCTCTATTAGGCTACTTTCACACTAGCGTTGTTTTAATCCGGCGTTCAATTCCGACACCGGAACTGCCCGCCGGATCCGGAAAAACGTGTGAAAACGGATTACATTTGAATCCTGATCAGGATTTTGATCACAATGAAAAAATGCATTGGAAAAAACAGATCCGCCATTTATGGACTTTAACTTTTTTTTCACATTTTTCGGGTTTAACATGCAAAAGCCGGATCCGTTTTGACTGAACACACAGTGCCAGATCCGGCGTTAATGCAAGTCAATGGGAAAAAGGCCTGATCCAGCGTTCAGTCAAAGTGTTCAGGCTTTTTGGCCGGAGGTAAAAATACTGCATGCTACGTTTTTCTGAAAAGCCTGATCAGTCTAAAAGACTGAACTGAAGACATCCTGATGCATCCTGAAGGACTGACTCTCCATTCAGAATGCATGGGGATAAAACTGATCAGTTCTTTTCCGGATTTGAGCCCCTAGGACGGAACTCAGCGCCGGAAAAGAAAAACGCTAGTGTGAAAGTACCCTTAGTGAGAAGAAATGGAGGTAAAATTCATTTGGGAGGTAAGTTGTAGGACCGAGCAATAAACCGTGAAAGTAGTGTAGAATTGTAAAAAGTGGTCTGGTCATTAAGGGGGTTTAAGCTAGGGGGGCTGAGGTGGTTAAACAAACACCCGTTTGGGCAAAGAAAATATATTTAACAGCCTTTGCTGCAGATGTCATTGTGAGATACACCCTTTATATACAGGGGTTATATTCAGTTAATTGAAATACAGCCGTTTTGAGCACAAATATTTAATTGCAGCCTAGTGTGGGTCAGGGCGTGTGAGATACACACTTTAAATACAGGGATTATATTCAGTTATTTGAAATACAGGCATTTTGGGCACAAATCTTTAATTGCGGCCTAGTGTGGGTCAGGGCATGTGAGATACACACTTTATATACAGGGGTTATAGTCTTCTATTACTAAAACACCCTTTTTTTGGGCAAAAAACACAATTGTTGCGCCCTTGCAGTATCAAGACATTTGAAACTCCAGGGTTATATACTGTTGTCATATTCAGTTATTAAACAAACACCCGTTTTTGCAAAAAAAAAAAAATTTGCAGCCTTTGCTGCTGATGTCATTGTGAGATACACCCTTTATATACAGGGGTTATATTCAGTTATTTGAAATGCAGGCATTTTGGGCACAAATATTTAATTGCGGCCTAGTGTGGGTCAGGGCGTGTGAGATACACTCTTTAAATACAGGGGTAATATTCAGTTATTTGAAATACAGGCATTTTGGGCGCAAATCTTTAATACAAAGGTTATATTCTTCTACATACATACATACATACTGTCGTTCTATTCTGCTATTAATTAAACACCCATTAAGGGCAAGATCCCAAATTTGATAAATATGAGGAGAGCGTCAAATAAGGGACGTGGTTCAGGTTGTGGTGCTGCTGGTGGAGCTCCTGTTGCAGAGAGAGGATGTGGTCGATCTGTGCCAGCTACACACACCTTCCTCAGGTGCGAGTAGGCGACAGAACCTGCAGTGGTATTTAGTCAGGCCTAATGCGGCTCTACAAATGGTGAGGCCTGAACAAATACAGGCGATAGTAGATTGGGTTGCTGACAGTGCCTCCAGTTCCTTCACATTGTCTCCTACCCAGTCCCCTGCTGAAATATCAGAGTTGGCACCTGCAGCCCATGTCCATCAGTCTTTCAACTCACCCCCTTGCAAATCAGCCAAGCAGTCTGAGCCCCAAGTCATGCAGCAGTCTCTTCTGCTTTTTGATGACTCTGTTAGCAGGGTTTCCCAGGGCCATCCACCTAGCCCTGCCCCAGAAGTGGAAGAGATTGAGTGCACCGATGCCCAACCACTTATCTTTCAACAGGAGTACATGGTAGGACCATCGCAGCATGTCTTGGATGATGACGAAACACAGGTGCCAACTGCTGGGGCTTTCGAAAGTGTGCAGACCGACAAGGAGGGCAGGGGTGAAGACTGGGTGGAAGATGATGTGGAGGACGATGAGATCCTTGACCCCACATGGAATCAAGGTCATGCGAGTGACCTATGTAGTTCAGAGGAAGAGGCGGTGGTCGCACAGAGCCACCAGCACAGCAGAAGAGGGAGCAGGGTGCAAAAGCGGAGCGGCCGTCCTCTAGACAGTACGCCTGCTACAGTCCACCGCAGCAAGGGACCGAGCACACCAAAGCCAGCTCCAAGGAGTTCCCTGGCGTGGCAGTTCTTCAGACAATGTGCTGACGACAAGACATGAGTGGTTTGCACGCTGTGCAATCAGAGCCTAAAGCGATGCATGAACGTTCTAAACCTGAGCACAACCTGCATGACCAGGCATTTAAGTGCTAAGCATGAGCTGCAGTGGAGTAGACACCTCAAGAACCAAGAAAGGTCTCTGGCTCCTCCTGCTTCCTCTTCTGCTGCAGTCTCAGCCTCTTTATCCACTTCTGGAGTGACAGTGCCACCTGCCACCCCGCAAACAGAGGATCCTCCAGCAACACCACCACCTGGGTCACCAAGCATCTCCACAATATACCACAGAATTGTTTAACTCTCCATCTCCCAAACACTGGTGAGGAAGAGGAAGTACCCCTACCCACTCGTGATCCCTAGCCTTGAATGCCAGCATTTCTAAATTACTGGCCTTTGAAATGCTGTCATTGCGTCTGGTAGAGACGGATAGTTTTAAAGGCCTTATGGCAGTGGCTGTCCCACAGTACGTCGTGCCCAGCCGCCACTACTTTTCCAGGCAAGCCATCCCTTCCCTGCACAACCAAGTAGGGGACAAAATCAGGTGTGCACTGCGCAACGCCATCTGTGGCAAGGTGCACCTCACTACAGATACGTGGACTAGTAAGCACAGTCAGGGACATTATATCTCCATAGCAGCACACTGGGTAAATGCAGTGGCGGCTGGGCCTGAGGCGGATAGCAGTTTGGCGCATGTCCTTCCACCACCGAGGATTGCAGGGCGCTTCAGTTTGCCTCCTGTTGCTTCCTCCTCCTACTCCTCTTCCTTATCCTCTACCAGCTCCTCATCCGGTCAGCGTAACACCTTCACCACCAACTTCAGCACAGCCAGGGGTAAACGACAGCAGGCAGTTTTAAAACTTATCTGTTTGGGGGACAAACCCCACACCGCGCAGGAGCTGTGGACGGGCTTTGAACAACAGACCGATGAGTGGCTGGGTGCCAGTGAGCCTCAAGCCCGGCATGGTGGTGTGCGATAATGGGCGAAATTTCGTAGCAGCTCTGGGACTAGCCGGTTTGACGCACATCCCTTGCCTCGCGCATGTGCTGAATTTTGTGGTGCAGAGATTCCTTAAAATTACCCTGATATGTCAGAGATGCTGCATAAAGTGCGGGCCGTCTGTGCGCGCTTTCAGCGTTCTCACCCTGCTGCTGCTCGCCTGTCAGCGTTGCAGCATAACTTCGGCCTTCCCGCTCACCGCCTCATATGCGACGTGCCCACAAGTTGGAACTCCACCTTGCACATGCTGGCCAGACTGTGCGAGCAGCAGCAGGTAAATAGTGGAGTTTCAGCTGCAGCACGCACGGGTGAGTCGCTCTGCAGAACAGCACCACTTCACCACCAATGACTGGGCCTCGATGCTAGACCTGTGTTCCTTGTTGCGCTGTTTCGAGTACTCCACCAACATGGCCAGTGCCGATAAAGCCGTTCTCAGCGTAACTATCCCACTTCTATGCCTCCTTGAAAAAAAGCTCCTGGCGATAATGGAAGAGGATGTGGCACAGGAGGAGGAGGAGGAGGAAGAAGGATCATTTCGTAGGGTTTCCAGCCAGTCATTCACAAGTGGCTTAGAGGGTGGGTTTCTGCACCCACAAACGCCAGGTACATAATTGTCCAGCCAGGGCACAGTTCTGGAGGATGACGAGGTGGAGGATGAGGAGGAGGAGATGGAGGAGGAGGGACCATGTTCACAGCAGGGTGGCACCCAGACCAGCACATGGCCATCACTGGTGCGTGGCTGGGGGGATACAGAGGACACAGACGATACACCTCCCACAGAGGACAGCTTTTCATTGCCTCTGGGCAGCCTGGCACACATGAGCGATTACATGCTGCAGTGTCTCCGCAACGACCGCCGAGTTACCCACATTCTAACTTGTGCTGATTACTGGGTGGCCACGCTGCTGGATCCCTGTTACAAGGACAACGTACCATCCTTAATTCCCTCACTATAGTGTGATCGTAAGATGCGCGAGTACAAGCGCACGCTGGTAGACGCGCTGCTGGTGGCATTCCCACCTGACAGCGGGGGCACAGTGGAAGCACAAGGCGAAGGCAGAGGACGAGGAAGACGTCGCCAACGCAGCTGGGGCACTGCCAGCACCTCAGAAGGCAGGGTTAGCATGGCCGAAATGTGGAAAAGCTTTGTCAGCACGCCACAACAACCAGCACCACCATCTGATATTTGTACTGGAGGTTCTGACTGACACCTCAGTCGTGCACTCCTGACCAGCTCGTCTACCCCATAGGCTGATTTTAATTAGTGTGAGTATATAGCTTGGCCTGCTCTCCCTCATTTACTGGAAGCTATTTGGCACCAGGAGAGATATAGTTGTGGACTCTCATTGCATTCTTTGGTGGCCATTTGGCACCAAGAGTGGTGTGGAGTGGGCCCAGCATGCATGTTGATACCTGCATTCCTTGGATATAATGGAGGCCATTTTGGCACCAAAGATGACAGAAATTAAAGCAGGCCCAGCATGCATGTGGAATCTACACTCCCTGAATTGTATGATAGCAGTCATGGCACATAACAGGTAGAATTTAGTGTTAGGAACCCGTCTTACAGAGATCGTCTTGACGTGCGGCAGACGGGCTCAAATAATTTTGCACAAAATGATTTGCCAAGCATCTCTAATTTATAAGTATAGCACTAGCAATTATTATGCATTTTTGTACTTTATTTGATTTGCAGAGAGCTTTTGCATTGCATGTTTTGTTTTACAGTGTTGTTCTCAGCCATAGCAACGTGCCCCTGAGCATTGGGATGTGCCTACTGACCCCCCTTTTTCTCACCAGCTGATATGGAAAATCTTAGCAGGAGGCAGCATTTCACCAACATGGTGGAGCAGTATGTGTGCACACGGATACACGTACTGAATGACGGGTCTGCCCCCTTCAACTTCTGGGTCTCCAAATTGGGCACATGGCCTGAGCTTGCCCTTTACGCCTTGGAGGTGCTGGCCTGCCCTGCAGCCAGTGTATTATCTGAACGTGTGTTTAGCACAGCAGGGGGCGTCATCACAGACAAGTGCAGCCGCCTGTCCACAGCCAATGTGGACAAGCTCACGTTCATTAAAATGAACCAGGCATGGATCCCACAGGACTTGTCCGTACCGTGTGCAGAATAGACATGTATACTTGCCTTAACCAGCCATTGTTATACTGCAGCACAATTGCTCATTCTTGTATTTTGGATATTTCACACTCTTTTGAAGTGTACCCTAATTAAAAAAAATATATTAAAACAAAAAACCAGTGTTGGCTACCTCGTCCTCATCCACCGCCGCTTCCAACTACACCGCTATGTCCACCGCCTCCTCAAACTCCTACTCCATATGGATCTCCACCTCATAAATCAATATATTTTTTTTTATTTGGACATATTTTATTTTATGTCGTTTTACTATTTTGTCAGTTAAATTTTCTGGTGAAATCCACCAATTTTTTGGTGTGATGTACCACTGCTATAACTATTAGACCGGTACAGAAAAAAAATAAAAATATGTCAGTTACATTTTTGGTTGAAATTCAACAATTTTTGGGTGTGATGTACTACTGCTATACCTAGTAGACAGGTTAGAAATAAAAATTGTCAGTTACATTTTTGGTTGAAGTTCAAAAATTTTTGGGTGTGATGTACCACTGCTATACCTAGTAGACAGGTTAGAAAAAAAATTGTCAGTTACATTTTCTGGTGAAATTCACCCATTTTTGGGTGTGATGTACCACTGCTATACCTATTAGACCGGTAAAAAAAAAATTGTCAGTTACATTTTCGGTTGAAATTCAACAATTTTAGGGTGTGATGTACCACTGCTATACCGAGTAGAATTTTTGTGGTGTAATATACCCCTCCTCTACCTAGTTGACAGCTTAATAAATTTCAATAATTTTTCTTTTACATTTTCGGGTGACAATAAACAATTTTTTTCTGTCATAGAGCCCTGCTCTACCAAGTAGACAGGTTAATAAATTTCTGTAATTTTTCTGTTACATTCTTAGGTTGACATTTTACAATTTTAGATGTGAATAAACCCCTGCTCTGCATAGGTGACAGGGAATAAAATTTCAGAAATTTTTCTTTAATTGATGAGCGCCACCTCCTTTCATTTAATGCTTAAACTTTAACAAGTTGTACCACATTTGCGCTTCAATAATGTGTCCCACAATTCCGCTTTACTCTTTTGGCCCACATTTGCGCTTTAATAATGTGTCCCACATTACCGCTTTACTCTTTTGGCCCACATTTGCGCTTTAATAATGTGTCCCACATTTCCACTTTACTCTTTTGGCCCACATTTGCGCTTTAATAATGTGTCCCACATTTCCACTTTACTCTTTTGGCCCACATTTGCGCTTCGATAATGTGTCCCAAATTTCCGCTTTACTCTTTTGGCCCACATTTGCGCTTCAATAATGTGTCCCAAATTTCCGCTTTACTCTTTTGGCCCACATTTGCGCTTCAATAATGTGTCCCACATTTCCGCTTTACTCTTTTGGCCCACTTTTGCGCTTCAATAATGTGTCCCACATTTCCGCTTTACTCTTTTGGCCCACATTTGCGCTTCTGTAATTTGTCCCACATTTGCTCCTCAATAACTTTTCCCATATTTCCGCTTGATTCAAATAAATTTTTATAAATTTAACTACCATAAATTTGGTCTCTTTTTCTCACGCTCCCTCTCCGGCGTGGAACCCTAATTTGCCGATAACCGTGATCAACATGGTAGGCTCAGAAAAGAACATCGAAAGTTGATAGAGAAGATATCCAAAAGGATGGTGGATGACACTGGGGCACCTCTACATAGGTGACAGGAACATAACTTAAAAAAAAACGTCGATTACATTGTCAGGTGACATTTTTCAAATTTTGCCGGATAGAAACACCTGCTCTGCATAGGTGACAGGGAATAAAATTTAAGAAATTCTTCATTAATTGATGCGCGACACATCCTTTCATTTAATGCTTAAACTTTAAAAAGTTGGCCCACTTTTACGCTTCAATACTTTGTCCCATATTTCCGCTCTATAATTTTAAATTTGAAAAAATTAATCCTCCCTTGGATAATGCAAGATAATGCAAGATAATGCAAGATAATGCAAGGGCAAGGGCAGAATATAGAATATTTGACACAGTCCTGACCTCAGTATCTGAGGAAAGGGATTTAGGAGTAATTATTTCAGAAGACTTAAAGGTGGGAAGACAATGTAATAGGGCAGCACGAAATGCCAGCAGAATGCTTGGATGTATAGGGAGAGGTATAAGCAGTAGAAAGAGTGAAGTGCTTATGCCGCTGTACAGAACACTGGTGAGACCTCACTTGGAGTATTGTGCGCAGTACTGGAGGCCATATCTCCAGAAGGATATAGATACTCTAGAGAGAGTTCAGAGAAGAGCTACTAAACTAGTACATGGATTGCAGGATAAAACTTACCAGGAAAGGTTAAAGGACCTTAATATGTATAGCTTGGAAGAAAGAAGAGACAGAGGGGATATGATAGAAACTTTTAAATACATAAAGGGAATCAACTCGGTAAAGGAGGAGAGCATATTTAAAAGAAGAAAAACTACCACAAGAGGACACAGTTTTAAATTAGAGGGGCAAAGGTTTAAAAGTAATATAGTGAAGTATTACTTTACTGAGAGAGTAGTGGATGCATGGAATAGCCTTCCTGCAGAAGTGGTAGCTGCAAATACAGTGAAGGAGTTTAAGCATGCATGGGATAGGCATAAGGCTATCCTTCATATAAGATAGGGCCAGGGATTATTACTAGGATTCAGATATATTGGGCAGACTAGATGGGCCAAATGGTTCTTATCTGCCTACACATTCTATGTTTCTATATGTGGCCTCTCTTTCTCACGCTCCCTCTCCGGCCTGGAACCCTGATTCTCGCCACCCGTGATCACCATGGTAGGCGCATAAAAGAACATCGAAAGTTGATACAGCAGATATCAAATTGGATCGTGAACATCAAGGGGATGTGCGACATGGTGTGGCAGTAAGTATGCACACGCCTACACAAACTGACTGACAGGGGTCAGCCTCTGCAGCTTCTGGGTCTCCAAATTGGGCACATGGCCTGAGCTTGCCCTTTACCCCTTGGAGGTGCTGGCCTGCCCTGCAGCCAGTGTATTGTCTGAACGTGTGTTTAGCACGACTGGAGGGGGTTATCACAGGTTATATTTCCCAATGTTTTGGGGTGTACCCTAATTTAACAAAATATAAATAAATTTAAAACCATAAAGCAGTGTAGGCTACCTCCTCCACCGCCGCTTCCACCTACACCGCCACATCCACCGCCTCCTCAACCTCCTATACCATATGGACCTCATTTTAAAGGACCCCTGCAGTGATATATGCTCCACCATATATCCACACTATAGAGTCACTGCTTCTAATTGACTCACCGCACTTATCCTATCTATCTCACCATTACCTTGGCGCCCCTGTGCTATTGCCTTCCCTTCCCACATACCCTTTGGGCCACCCAGAGTAAGCCTTAGCATATTTTTTACTTTTTTCTTGTTTCCATAGCTTCATGGACATCTATGAGAAAATTATGGGAGGTGGCGAATTCCGCCATCTTGGTTGGTCCAATACTTTGTATATCTCTTTTGAGGTCGTTTAGCAGTCCCATCATAGAGGAACATAGGGTCTTTAACATGGCATGCATGATATCTTAAGTGAGATGAACAGTGGGTTGCCCTTCATGCTCCATCCTTATGGCGCAAGTGGAGGCATTCGGTGAGGCCGCTGGCGTGGCGGTAGAGGAAGTAGGAGAATGCACTGTGTGGCTCTGCCTAGGATAGAGTCGGTAGAGCCTGACTTGCTGAAGAATTCGGTCAATTTTGCCAGAGCTGGGCGCCTTTTAACTTTCCCTATGTCAGTTGAGCTTTAGAGAGGTTCTAACTCAGTCTAGGTCGTGAGGAGAGCCGCTGTGAGCCATTTTGCAGTGTGTGGGTCTGGAGCATGTAGATCAAACACCCTGTGCCATCACCGTGCAGGCCATGCCCCCTGACCTTTCAGTTTTGATCTCAGTTCTTACCCATATTCACTGGAATGAAGGTCCAGGCACACATGCTGCTGTGGAGGAGGTGAGTCATTAGCAAACGCTTCCTATTATGTGTCTGGTCCTTCATTTCAGTGAGGTGAGAGTTGAGCTCCAAGGTGAGACATGAGCTCTGAGACAGGCAGATGATAACTGTAGATAACATAGTGTCTTACAGGCAGGGGCATAGCTAAAGGCTCAGGGGCCCTGGTGCAAGAGCTCAGCGTGGGCCCCCCTTTCCTCAGTGCTTTGTGGCCAGGGGCAGGGAAGCACATAGCCTTCATGCTGTCTGAGGCAAAAATTGAAACGCCCCCCCCATACCAAATTCTTGACCCAACCCCTTTCCTTCCAGTTAGAGGTTTAACTTGACCATCATGCACTTTCTATAATACCGGTGTCTTCTTATGCGGCACAAGGGTCTTTGGGCACCCTCAGGCTCCTGGGCCCGGTAGCGACTGCTACCTCTGTAACCCCTATAGCTACGCCCCTGCTTACAGGGCTGATAAAGAAGAGAACAAGCTTCTATACAGCTCCTGCTCTCTGCTCTTGCCACCTCAGCAAATGGCATTTACAGTATTTTTCGCCCCATAAGACGCACTTTTTTCCCCCAAAAGCGTCTTATGGGGCGAATTCTGCCATTTTACATCGCAGTCTGCGATGCTGCAGCATCGCAGACTGCAATGTATCAGCTGGACGGGGGAGGGAGGAGGTGCCTGTGTCATGTAAATGCGGCGGGGCGGTGCGGTCAAGATACTCCGGCCCCACCGCTCACTCACTTCCTTAATGCCTAAACATTTTATAATAATAGCTTTCTTTGAAGTTCCGATCCCCAGCCCCATCTGTACTACTTACTAAATGTCCTGTAGCAGGCAGAGCAGGGCGGGCGGCCGTAACTCACTGACGTCATGTGCCTGTGCTGCCTACTTCATTCATAAAGTAGGCAACGCAGGCACGTGACGTCAGTGAGTTACGGCCGGCGGCCCGCCCTGCTCTGCCTGCTACAGGACATTTAGTAAGCAGTACAGATGTTGCTGGGGATCGGAACTTCAATGAAAGCTATTATTATAAAATGTTTAGGCATTAAGGAAGTGAGTGAGCGGTGGGGCCGGAGTACAGTGACCGCACCGGCCCCGCCGCATTTCATGACACCGGCCCCTCCCAGAGGTTTAACTCCTGTATATTAGGGCATCTGTGGATGCCACTATTATGGGGTGGGGGATATGTGGGTGGCACTGTTATGGAGGGGAGATCTGTGGATGGCACTGTTATGGGGGGGTGATCTGTGGATGCCATTGTTATGGGGGGGGGTGATCTGTGGATGCCACTATTATGGGGTGGGGGATATGTGAATGGCACTGTTATAGGGTGGTGGATCTGTGGGTGACACATATATAGCAGTGCCATCTACAGATCCACCCCCCATAACAGTGCCATCCACAGATCCCCCTCCATAACAGTGCCATCCACAGAATACCCCCCCATAACAGTGCCATCCACAGATCACACCCCCATAACAGTGCCATCCACAGATCACCCCCCATAACAGTGCCATCCACAGATCACCCCCCCATAACAGTGCCATCCATAGATCACCCCCCATAACAGTGCCATACACAGATCCCCCATAACAGTACCCTCCTCAGATCCCCCCCATAACAGTGCCTCCCTCAGTTCCCTCTCATAACAGTGCCCCCCTCAGATCCCCCCCATAACAGTGCCATCCACAGATCCCCCCCATAACAGTGCCCCCCTCAGATCCCCCCATAACAGTGCCATCCACAGATCCCCCCATAACAGTGCCACCCACAGATCCCCCCATAACAGTGCCACCCACAGATCCCCCCCATAACAGTGCCATCCACAGATCCCCCATAGTAGTGTCATGCACAGACCAACATTAGTTCAAAACCCACCAAAGGCACACCTTTTGGTTAAAATTTTTTTTTTCTATTTTCCTCCTCAAAAACCTAGGTGTGACTTATGGGCCGGTGCGTCTTATAGGGCGAAAAACCGCAATTAGACTTGCCGGTAATTCCATTTCCTTGAATCCACCATGATGGCCCACAATGAGATTGACCCTTGACCTCTGTAGGGGCAGGAACACATGAAGAGAGTTTAAATTCCCCCCACCCCTCCACCTCCTCAGTGCTTTACAAATTACCCAAAAGGTGGAACAAAAATAAAAGGATATTGATTCATACCCCTTAATATATTATCATCTATATCTTCCCCGTGTAATATTATATATACACTTTTTATATATATATATATATATATATATATATATATATATATATATACACATATATATACAGTACAGACCAAAAGTTTGGACACACCTTCTCATTCAAAAAGTTTTCTTTATTTTCATGACTATGAAAATTGTAGATTCACACTGAAGGCATCAAAACTATGAATTAACACATGTGGAATTATATACATAACAAACAAGTGTGAAACAACTGAAAATATGTCATATTCTAGGTTCTTCAAAGTAGCTACCTTTTGCTTTGATTACTGCTTTGCACACTCTTGGCATTCTCTTGATGAGCTTCAAGAGGTAGTCCCCTGAAATGGTTTTCACTTCACAGGTGTGCCCTGTCAGGTTTAATAAGTGGGATTTCTTGCCTTTATAAATGGGGTTGGGACCATCAGTTGCGTTGAATAGAAGTCAGGTGGATACACAGCTGATAGTCCTACTGAATAGACTGTTAGAATTTGTATTATGGCAAGAAAAAAGCAGCTAAGTAAAGAAAAACTAGGCCATTACTTTAAGAAATGAAGGTCAGTCAGTCAGCCGAAAAATTGGGAAAACTTTGAAAGTAAGGGCTATTTGACCATGAAGGAGAGTGATGGGGTGCTGCGCCAGATGACCTGGCCTCCACAGTCATTGGACCTGAACCCAATCGAGATGGTTTGGGGTGAGCTGGACCGCAGAGTGAAGGCAAAAGGGCCAACAAGTGCTAAGCATCTCTGGGAACTCCTTCAAGACTGTTGGAAGACCATTTCAGGGGACTACCTCTTGAAGCTCATCAAGAGAATGCCAAGAGTGTGCAAAGCAGTAATCAAAGCAAAAGGTGGCTACTTTGAAGAACCTAGAATATGACATATTTTCAGTTGTTTCACACTTGTTTGTTATGTATATCATTCCACATGTGTTAATTCATAGTTTTGATGCCTTCATAGTCATGAAAATAAAGAAAACTCTTTGAATGAGAAGGTGTGTCCAAACTTTTGGTCTGTACTGTATATTTTTCCCTTTTTGTACTGAAATAGGCCACTAAACTTTTTCACAAATAAATGCAACAGTGAAGTGTGTATATTTTTTTCCTTTTTGTACTGAAATAGGACACTGTACGCTTTCACCACATATAAATGCAGAAGTGAAATGCGTATGTATTTTCCACATGTGTTAATTCATAGTTTTGATGCCTTAATAGTCATGAAACAAAGAAAACTCTTTGAATGAGAAGGTGTGTCCAAAATTTTGGTCTGTACTATATATATTTTTTATTTTTTTGGGATGGAAATAGTACGGGCCGTCATGGTGGATTCAAGGAAACTGAATTACCGGTAAGTCTAATTGCGGTTTTTCTATTTCATCCACCATTACGGCCCACAATGAGAGGTAACAAATGACTAAGTGGGTGGGGATATCGCTTGTAAAACCTTCCGGCCAAAAAGAGCTTCATTCGAGTCCGGAAGACTAAGACGATAGTGTCTTACAAAGGTATTTACACTTGACCAGGTTGCAGCCCTACAGATCTGGTCAAGTGAGACACCTCCTTTTTCAGCCCAAGAGGAGGCAGTGGCCCTAGTTGAATGGGCTTTAATGACTCCAGGGCTGGGTTTACCCTGTATCACATAGCAACACTCAATGGTGGATCTAATCCACCTAGCTATGGAGGATTTAGAGAGCTTCTTTCCCTTATTTCTTCCTGAGAACTGTATTAGGAGATTATTATCCTTCCTAAATTCTTGGGTAGACTCAAGATATTGAATGACAGTATTTCTAACATCTAATAGACACATTTTATCGCCTGACCCTGTATCTTCAGACCCTGTGATAGAGGTCCCGGTGGAAGGATGAGACCACTTTAGGGAGGAACCCAGGATCGAGCGTTAGACAAATGTGATCTTCGTTGATTTGGAGATATGGTTCCTTGCAGGAAAGGGCCTGAAGCTCTCCAATACGTCTGGCTGAGGTTATTGCTATCAGGAAAGCGGTTTTTAGGGAAAGGTGCTTTAAAGAAATATTTGACAGCGGCATGAAGGG
This sequence comes from Bufo bufo, assembly GCF_905171765.1. Taxonomy (NCBI): domain Eukaryota; kingdom Metazoa; phylum Chordata; class Amphibia; order Anura; family Bufonidae; genus Bufo; species Bufo bufo. The sequence continues at coordinate 428,652,022 of NC_053391.1, read as the reverse complement.
AGGTTTTGTTAAACCCTCTAGGACGGTGTTTAGGTCCCAAGTTGGAGCCCTAGATCTTAGAGTGGGTCTTAATCTGATTGCTGCTCTGATGAATCTCCTGACCCATCTGTGATTGGCTAGGCTGCAGTCGTAGAAGGTGCTAAGAGCCGATATTTGTACTTTCAGGGTACTAGGTCTCAATCCTAATTCCAAGCCATTCTGAAGGAAATCTAAAATGTTATTGATGGGAGGAGAGGAGGTGTCCAGGTGATCCACCCCTAACCAAGAGCAGTATTTTTTCCAGATTTTTAGGTAGATGGAAGATGTAACCTTTTTCCTACTGGCCCTGAGGGTGAGGATCACTCTATCTGAAAGGCCTCTACTTATTAAGGTCTTGCTCTCAGGATCCAAACGGCTAGTCTGAATATTCTTGGGTCAGGATGTAGAAGAGGGCCCTGGACTAGCATGTCTCCCAAGGATCTTCCAACGATAGTTGTTTCAGAGCGGAAAACCAGCTCCTCTTTGGCCATAGAGGAGCTATCAGGATCAGAGTGGTTGGTTCTCCTAGGAACTTCTGGATGACTCGAGGGATTAGAGGTATTGGAGGGAATGCGTATGCTAGTCTCCATCTCCAGCGTATTGACAGGGCATCTATCACCCAAGGTCCGTCCTCTGGATTTAGGGAGCAAAAGTGCTCTACCTGAGTGTTTCGTCTGGAAGCGAATAAGTCTATTTCGGGATGACCCCATCTTTCGGATCTCTTCTGAAAGATTTCCCTGTTCAGGGACCATTCTCCCGGATCTATTTTTTCTCTGCTCAGGTAGTCTGCCACTGTATTTTCGCATCCTTTCAAGTGGACGGCGGAGAGCGTTAAGGTGTTTCTTTCTGCCCAAGAGAAGATTCTTTTTTCCACTCCCCCTAGCAAGCAGGACTTTGTCCCTCCCTGGTGCCTCAAATATGCCACCGTTGTGGTGCTGTCGGACAGGATCTTTAAGTGTTGACCCTTTAACAGACCTTCTCCTCTTGTTATAGCCTCGAGGACAGCATACAGTTCTCTGTAGTTGGATGACCTTCTTTTTATGTCCTCTGGCCAGGTATCCTGAAAACAATGGTCTCCTATTTTGGCTCCCCAGCCCTCGAGATTTGCATCCGTTATTACCTGAACCACAGGATGGTTCCGCCACTCTAGACCTCTGAGTAGTCTTCTCTTTTGCTTCCACCAGTTGAGATCTGTTTTCACAGACTGTGGTATCAATATTCTTCTGTCTAGGTCTACCTGTTTTCCATTCCATTCTCCCAGGATGCAGCTCTGGGTTATTCTCGTGTGGCTCTGGCACCAAGGGACTGAAGGTAGGCAGGCGGTTAGGCTTCCTAGTAAGCTCATGGCTTCCCTGATGGAGCATCTGTGAGAACTCTGAAATGTCACGATCTTTTTTATCAGCACCTCTGTTTTGACCTGTGGAAGAAAGGTCTTTAGTAAGGTTGAGTCCAGTTCTACCCCTAGGAACCTTATTCTTCTGGATGGAGTGAGTGTGTATTTTTTTATGTTTATAATCCAACCGAGAAGCGTTAGAGTCTCTGAAAACCTTTGAGTTGCCGATAGGTTTTCTTCTTCTGTTCTGCCAAGAATCAGGAAGTCGTCGAGGTATGGGATGATCGTTATACCCTCTCGGCGAAGATAAGCAACCATTTCTACCACGAGTTTTGTAAAAATTCTGGGTGCAGAGGAGATGCCGAATGGAAGGGCGACATACTGAAAGTGGTGGATCGAACAGTCCACGCCCTTTAGTGCGAACCGTAAATATTTTTGAGAGAGATGATGAATAGGGATATGGTAATATGGGTCTTTGAGGTCGATCGACGACATAAATGCCCCTTTTTGGATGAGAGGAATTGTGGATTAGATGGTTTCCATCCTGAAATTCCTGTACAGAATGGATCTGTTTAAAGGCTTTAGGTTTATTATGGTTCGAAAAGACTGGTCTGGTTTTTTTTACTAGAAAGAGGTTGGAATAGAATCCTCTTCTCTCTTCTAGTACTGGGACTCTTTGAATTACACCTAGACTTAGAATATCTCGGACACCCTGCCATATCTTTGGTAATTCTGCTCTGTTCTGGGCCGAGATACAGAATGTTCTTGGGGGGACTGATGTGAATTCTATCTTGTAACCCTGGGAGATTATGCTTAGCGCCCAGGGATTTGAGGTGATCTGTTCCCATGAGGATAGAAAGCCCATCAGTCTGCCCCCTACTCTGGCATCATTGTTGTTTGGTCTGTCTGTTTTGGGGATTGAGGATGAAGCCTCTCCCCCTTCCTCCTTTAGGGTAGCTCCATCTTCTGTTTTTTCCTTTACCCCAGTAAGATCTTTGTTGAGGTTGAAACTGACGAAAGGGCTTCCTTTTAGTTTCTTTATGCTCCGGGAAAAACTCTTTTTCTTATCAGCAGCTCTTTCTAGAATTTTATCTAGAGTGGGCCCAAATACAAATTCTCCTGAGAATGGGATAGAGCAGAACTTGGCTTTGGAGGCTTTGTCCCCTGACCAGGCCTTCATCCATAGTGCCTGCTGGGCGGCATTGTAAAAAGCTGCTTCTTTTGCTGAAAAACGAATAGATTCCACGGAGGCATCTGCTAGGAATGCTGTGGCGGATCGGAGGAGCCCTAGCCACGGATGTTGCTGCTATATTCGTTTTGATTCCAAACATCGCAGACTCCAGGGACCTTTTCAGGAGCCCGTCCGCTTTTCGATCCATCGGATCACCCAGCTGAGAGGAGTCCTCAAAAGGTAAAGTGGTTCTCTTTACCACCTTGGCTACCTGTATGTCAACCTTAGGGGTCTCATTAATTAATTTGCATTCCATCGGATCAAAGCAGAGTCTATTTCTGAACTCCTTGGGGACCCCTAGCCTCTTCTCTGGATCAGACCACTCTTCCATAATCATCTCCCGTATGTTTTCGTTTATTGGGAAAACAATGGAAGTTTTTGATCTAAGACCTCCAAACATCTTGTCTTGGACAATACGGGGCTTAGGGGTGTCCTCAATCCCCATTGTGGACCTGACGGCCCTAAACAGTTCCTCTATTTCATCTGAGGAGAAGAAATATTTTTTATCTTCCTCCACAATCTCCCTCTCTGATAGGGGTCCTCGTTATGTATCTGTCTAGATGAGACGGAGGCTTCTTCCGCATCCTCGGCATCAGAGGAGGAAATAACGGAGAGCTTGCGCTTCTTGGGAGGGTTAGGGGTACTGGCGGGATTTGACAGTGGCCAAAGAAGACTTAATCTCGTCCAGAATAAACGACTTCATTTCTGTAAGAATATCTGGTTGTTCTTCTTTCCAGATCTCTGCCGTTGTAATTTTCTTGTAATTCTCGGGGAGCCTTTTGGAGCACGCATTACATTTTAGAAGTCTCACTTTTGTTTTAGACTCTTTAGTGCCCTGGAAGTGAGGGAACAATCAGATATTCCACAATTAGCAACTAAACTAAGTGCTGACTTAGTAATACAACCCCCCCGGAGGGGACTCACGGTGCTGATGGCAGAAGGATCAGAACCTTCCTGGCGGGGAGTAGGTGTCTCTGACATCATGGTGCTTGCAGGCAAAGGCTGGCTGGACCGCGATTCTTTTAAACATCCCCCGGCGTCTGACATCATCCAGCTGCGCCCCGGGCTGTCAGCGTGTGCCTGCGCCGCACCAGTCCTCTATAGGTACTTGCGTCAGCGCGGCCCGCCTCCTAATGTTCGCGCTCCATGCGCCGCACCTACTCCCCTGGCCGGTCACGTGTTTCTAGTAAGGAGGACGCCAAACGCAGCGTGCGAACCTTTCTGTGAAGTCGGCACCCCAGACTTCTTCCTGATGTAAGGAAGGGGCTCTAGAGGTAAGGAAGGACCGCAGGCCCCAGCATAAGCTGAGACGAGGGTCCTTGTTGCTCCATGCTGTCACGCCTTAGCCACTGCCGCGGGAGGACAGCAGGAGATTCCTGTGAAAGAACGAAGTTACTACCCTCCTGATAGGAGGGCTCTCTCCACATGTTGGCCCCTTTAGGGGCAGGAAAGCACTGAGGAGGTGGAGGGGTGGGGGGAATTTAAACTCTCTTCATGTATTCCTGCCCCTACAGAGGTCAAGGGTCAATCTCATTGTGGGCCATGATGGTGGATGAAATGGAAAAATACGGTATTATGCAGAGAAAGTTTCCATGGTTACAACTAGAGATGAGCAAATTTCTTAAAAGCTTGATTCGGCTGATTCGGCGAATTTCACAAAAAAATTTGCTTTGTGACTAATTATTTCATCATGAAACACATTTTTTTGTAAGTAGCGGGTGCAATGACAGGAAGCTGCGATAGCGCCGCCCCCGTTATTGTATCCTTCAGATGCCACATTCATACATGATCGCGGCATATAAGTGTAAAATTAACAATAAAAAAAATTAAATCAAAATTACCGCCTCCATTTGCTCGTGACGGGCCGGCCGCCGCCATCTTGCTTGAAGAATGTAATCTTGCGCCACATCTTCAAGCAAGATGGAGGCTGGCGGCCCGTAACGAGCAAATGGAGGAGGTAAGTTTGATTTATTTATATTTTTTTATACTATTTCAGGTTAAACCGATTAGCTGACACGAAGCACGAGGAAATTCGGCTTCTAGGCGAATCAAATTAATCCTGAAATTCGGATCGAATCTCTAGTTATGACCACCATACAGTCCATCAGCGGTGGGTTTGCTTGCACACTATCGAAAAAAGCACAATCCTACGTGAGCTCCCACGATCCCGGCCACCAGAGAGGCTGGCATTAGTGTGCAAGCACGACCACCACTGATGATTGCAGGGTGGTTGTAACCATGGAAACGAGCAGTGTATAATGTGATAGAAAAATGAATCCAGCCAGCAAAGGAAGCAATATGGACAATCACAATACATTACTAAGTGCCTTGTATTAACTTTCTCTACATGATAAATGCCACTTGCTGAAGTGAAACATCCCCTTTAAGACCACCCCCAGCCAATGGATCAAATGCGGACCCATTCATTTCTATGGGGCCGTAAAAATAATGGACAACACAAGACTCTTTTTCCATTTTTTCATGTTTTTTGCACAGTGTCTCTTCTTTGGGAATAGGTTGTCAATATCCTCAGAGCTTCGGTTTGCACACAAACATATTTTTGGCTTGCATTTTTTACGGATCAAATGTGGATCCATTCGTTTCTATGGGGATGTAAAAAAGTGGACAGCACATGAATCTTATATATGTGCTGTGCGCATCCATGTGGCAAATATAACATACTATTCTTGTCCTCATTTCTACAATGGGGACCGTGAAGTGCCAAATGCACATGGACTGCATCCATATTTTGCAGACCGCAAAACATAAGTGGTCATGTGCTATCAATCAATAATAATACTTCCGTGAACACATGAGATAAAAAAGCGCAGAGATTCAAAGGGAGTCGGTGACATCATTTTCACTTTTAACTAACAATATTACCCCACAGAAGACTGTAAACATAGTGCTTTTATTCTTCTGGAAAACAGCTCCCAAGTGCCCGGCTGGGCAGGGTTTGCTGTTCCCTGTGCCTAAGGCCTCTTGCACACTACCGTATGGCTTTTTCAGTATTTTGCGGTCCGCAAAAAATACGGGTGACGTCCGTGTGCATTCAGTTTTTTGCGGAACGAAACAGCTGGCCCCTGATTGAACAGTACTATCCTTGTCCGTTATGCGGACAATAATAGGACATGCTCTATCTTTGACTGGAACGGAAAAACGGAAGGCATACGGAGTACCGTCCGTTTTTTTTTTGTGGATCCATTGAAATGAATGGTTCCGTATAGGGTCCGAATATGGAACGCAAAAAATGGAACGTAAACGGAAAAAATAAAATGTTCATGTGCAAACCAGACTTAAAGAGATTTCTTACTTCAGCAAATAGCATTTATTAGTAACATAGTAACATAGGCCGAATAAAGACATTTGTCCATCCAGTTCAGCCTGTTATCCTGCAAGTTGATCCAGAGGAAGGCAAAAAACAAAAACTGTGAGGTACAGGCCAATTTTCCCCACTTAAGGGGGGAAAAATTCCATCCCGACTCCAATAAGGCAATCAGAATAACTCCCTGGATCAACAATCCCTCTCTAGTAGCTATAGCCTGTAATATTATTACACTCCAGAAATTCATCCAAGCCCCTCTTGAATTCCTTTATTGTACTCACCATCACCACCTCCTCAGGCAGAGAGTTCCATAGTCTCACTGCTCTTACTGTAAAGAATCTTTTTCTATGCTTGTGTACAAACCTTCTTTCCTCCAGACGCAGAGGGTGTCCCCTCGTCACAGTCCTGGGGATAAATAGATGATGGGAGAGATCTCTGTACTGCCCCCTGATATATTTATACAAAGTAATTAGATCTCCCCTCAGTGGTCTTTTTTTCTAAAGTGAATAACCCTAATGTTGATAATCTTTCAGGGTACTGTAGTTGCCCCATTCCAGTTAATACTTTAGTTGCCCTCCTCTGGACCTTCTCCAGCTCTGCTATGTCTGCCTTGTTCACAGGAGCCCAGGACTGTACACTGTACTCCATGTGTGGTCTGACTAGTGATTTGTAAAGTGGTAGGACTATGTTCTCTTCACGGGCATCTATGCCCCTTTTGATGCAACCCATTATCTTATTGGCCTTGGCAGCAGCTGCCTGACACTGGTTTTTACTGCTTAGTTTGCTGTTTATTAAAATTCCTAGGTCCTTTTCCATGTCAGTGTTACCCAGTGTTTTACCATTTGGTATGTACGGGTGATTTGCATTATTCCTTCCCATGTACATAACCTTACATTTGTCAGTGTTAAACCTCATCTGCCACTTCTCTGCCCAAGCCTCTAATCTATCCAGATCCATCTGTAGCTGTATATTGCCCTCTTCAGTGTTAATTACTTTACACAGTTTAGTGTCATGTGCAAAAATTGATATTTTACTATGCAAGCCTTCTACAAGATCATTAATAAATATATTGAAGAGAATAGGGCCCAATACTAATCCCTGAGGTACTCCACTAGTGACAGTGACCCAATCTGAGTGTGTACCATTAATAACCACCCTCTGTTTTCTATCATTGAGCCAGTTACTTACCCACATACAGAAATTTTCTCCCAGTCCAAGCATTCTCATTTTATATACTAACCTTTTATGTGGTACAGTGTCAAATGCTTTGGAGAAGTCGATATACAACATCCATTGATTCTCCGCTGTCAAGTCTAGAACTTACCTCCTCATAGAAACTGATTAAATTTGTTTGACATGACTGATCCCTCATGAAGCCATGCTGATATGATGTTATATGCTTGTTTTCATTGAGATCCTCAAAGATAGCATCTCTTAGAAAACTTACAGGCCTATCGTTTCCAGAATCAGTTTTTGCACCCTTTTTGAATATTGGCACCACATTTGCCAATCCTGTGGGACACTCCCTGTCAGTATAGAGTCTGTAAATATCAGAAATAGGGGTCTGGCTATGACATTACTTAATTCTCTTAGGATACAGGGGTGTATGCCAATTGGCCCTGGCGATTTGTCTATTTTAATCTGTTTAAGTTGCTTTTGTACTGCTTCCTGTGTCAGACAGGGCACTTTTAATGGGGAATTTACTTTTACATTCTGCATTTCATCTGACAGTTTATTTTCCTCAGTGAATACAGTGGAGAAAAAAATATTTAATAGCTTTGCTTTCTCCTCGTCGTTCTCTGCAACTCCCCCCTCATTGCTCTGTAGAGGGCCGACACCTTCAGATTTATACTTTTTACCATTTATATAATTGAAGAACATTTTAGGGTTAGTTTTGCTCTCTTTGGCAATTAATCTCTCTGTCTCTAGTTTGGCGGCTTTTATTTGTTTTTTACATATTCAATTTTTTTTCCTTATAGTTTTTCAGTGCTTCTTTGCTACCCTCCTGTTTTAGTGATTTAAATTACGTAGAGAAAGTTAATACAAGGCACCAACTAATTAATGTATTGGTTTTATCCATATTGCTTCCTTTGCTGGCTTGGTTCATTTCTCCATCACAATATACGCAGCTCATTTTCGTGGTTACAACCACCCTGTAATCCACCAGAGGTGATCGTGCTTGCACACTATAATAAAAAATTCCAGCCTCTCTGGTGGCTGATAGCTCAGGTAAGCTGGTACTTTTTTCTATAGTGTGCAAGTACAGCCATGCTGCTGGATTGCAGGGTGGTCTTAACCATGGGAACTTTCTCTGCATAATGAATGCTATTTGCTGAAGTGGCAAAAACGTCCGCAATTCTGTTCCGCATTTTGAGGAACGGAATTGCGGACCCATTCATTTATATGGGGCCGCACGATGTGCTGCAAGGATCCAGAATTGCGGATCTGCACTTCCGGGTCCGCAATTCCGTTCCCGAAAAACACACACGGATGTGTGAATGGACCCTAAGAGGAATTCCATATGAAGGAATCTGACAGCGGCCATTTCAACTTCCCTCCTGATTATGCAGCCAGCCAGTCGCAGGGGGAACATGTGAGGTTCACGGTGGACCGATGAGGGGCCAAATAATATAACACACAGTTCATCAGTTTACTCACGGTTAGCAGATAACCTCCCTGGGCTGGCAGCAAAGTGTTGAGGTGGACAGCACGAAATCCTCCAGGGCACACTCTGTGGTAGGAAGCATCAGCCAAGATGGTGGTTGAGGTGCCCTTGATGTTAGGGGTGCTTAGGGTGCTTGTTGCGGCTGAGTCCTTTGATGGTTTTTGTTGTGACGCCAGTACAGTTAATGGTGGTACAACCATAGGTAGTAATAATGAGGTAGACAGTGGTAAGATGCAACTCACAACTTTTACTTTGGATGTCTTTCAGTTGCAGTAGTACAATTATGCAGGCTTTAGATGATACAGAGGTAATTCTGCAAATCCACTGTTTAAGGCTTGTCAGGTTTTTGTGGTTTTGGAGCAGTGGGTTACTTCAATATCAGTGGGATCTTGGTGAGGTTGCCGGAGGCTAAGGTATCCTTCACCTAAAATATTCCAAAGGTCCTTTCTGCCTGGGTTACGGCTTTTATCCTTTGGCTGAATTTGAATCTGAGTCCAGCAAATGAGGATATAATCTAAAACAGGGCTATTCAAACAAAAATCCTACTCCAGCATTAGTTATAACCCTTAAAATTAATACATTTTAATTGAATACTGTTAAGATATTAAATCAGACACACGGAACAAAAAATCACACAAATAGTTCCACGGTAGGCGGCTACATAGATATACTGTAGGATGGGGAGAACTGTCCCTATAGTCTGACCCTCATCTAGTGCTCAACCCAGGGACGACCCCTCATGGTGGGGACTCCCTGTCCTCGAACCTGGACTAGCTGAATACTACAACAGCCCTAACATAGTGATAGGGAAGAATAAGGTGCCTAAACGTGGAAGACAAAAGAAAAGTTTATACATATACTCACCCCTATAGGAATAGGGTAAATTGATGTACTCTGTATACAACCCCAGTGCTGTAATATAACAGTCAACAACGTACACAGCACATCAAGGTATATGTAGCAAATTACACCCTGTAGACATGAAATAAAATATAATATACCCCAACGCGTTTCCCCCACTATGTGGGATCATCAGGGGGTAGGTAAACACAATTGATGTCACAAATATCGGATACCAATATTGATATGATGATATCCACAGTTAGGGTGCGGACCACCAGTAGTGATATACTAGCGTCCGTAATACATTAATGACAATAGTGAGGGGGCCGTAAGATAATAGCAGGAGGAGACAACATACAGACCATGGTATACAGAGACTGATATCCCATAGGGTTTCCAAATAGGCATCTGTGGGGGAGAAGAACAACATATGGTATACAATGCTATGGGTTCCAGAGTTTCACCTCCACCAATGACCACCAATATTAGGAACCAACACTCACAGTCTCAATAGACATCAGAGAGATCCAATAAGTACACAGGTGGCACCAATATTCTTAGAAATTCTAAGTCATAAGAAGTGCAAACTTTGTGTCACCAGAAGCGATCAAAGAATTGAACATTCATGGGGGATAGATGTCCCTACTTACGATTAGTCGTCCATGTCTAGGATAGAGCGTCCCATCTCCTCCAGAGGCCCGCTGCCGTCTGTGCCCCATGTCCCCCTTGTTTAAACATACTCCTATTACTCAAAATTCCCGCCCGCAGATAATGCGACCGCGTCACCTGCACAATTTCATCACTTCCGGTCTGTGGAATGAAGTATTTCCGGTCTATGGAACGCATACTAATCCGAGGTAGGTATGCGCACTTCCGGTCACATGCTTCCGGTACATGGAACGCAGTGAACCGCAGATGCAATTCCGGTCATGTGATTCCAGACAGTGAAGCGCAGTGAGCCCAAGGTATAGTGCAGAGACCCTACATCCAGACTCCAATTGACACCTCAACTACCCTTTACCTCCTAGAGCAGATATCTGGCAGCCATATTAACCATGGAGGATACTGGGTCCATAAGTAGATGTCAGTATAAAGAGTGACCGGTATAATTTATATAAGGTACAGGGAAGGAGCTTGGTACACTTAGGAGGAACAGTAATTAATCGAACCGTCGTCAAGTACTGTCAATAGGCACCCTCATTTGATTACAGAGGGTGACAAAGATGACAATGAAACAGTTATGTTCATTGAATAAAATTTGAGTTTAAGATGCTTCCCGCATTTGGCCAGCCAAGGGCTGCTATATTTTACATTAGGCCCAGCCTTATCAGACAGAAATAGCCAAAACAGGGCACCGGCTACCTTACTGGTAACAGTCAGGGCAAACAAGAGAAGGTCAATCTCTCGTTAATCCCGCGAGGGGACTGGGACCGGAACCGATGTATCCATTCACAATCCTTCTGAAGGATCTTCCTGTCCAAGTCACCCCCTCGGGGAGATGGGGGTACCAGTTCAAGAACCGACAATCTTAAGCATCTCGGATCTCCGCCATGATGATCATTGACATGCAGTGCCACCGGTGTTAAGTTCTTCTTCACTATGTCATTGACATGTTCAAGGATCCTCCGTCTCACTTCTCTCAGTTTTACCATTATAGTCCATTGGACACGTACATTGGCAGATATAATTTGCACCTTTACTCCTGCAATTGATGAAGTCCCTGAGTCCCTGACCTGGAAAATCTGTTTGGTCACAGAGCACGTAATGACCCTAGAGGTCGAAATAAATTTGCACGCCTTACAGGAGCCGCATCTAAAGACACCTATAGGTTTCCGATCCAGCCATGTGCCAATTTTGGCTGGTGGTGTGAAGTGACTGTGTACAAGGTGGTCTTTAATACTTTTACCACATCAATATGTGACAGCGGGGTGCTCAGGGACAACATCCGATAGATCAGAGTCCATCTGGAGAATAGGCCAGTACTTCTTTAGGACACCCATAACCTCATGATTGGCCATGTCAAACGTGGAGATAATCCGCAGCGGTAGATGTCTCTCAGGGGTTCTCCGTCTCGGGACCAAGAGATCAGCCCTATCCTTTCCCTGGGCATGTTTGAAAGCATCCTTAAGAACCATCTGCGGGTATCCCCTGGCCCTGAACCTGTCCTGCAGTCCTCTAGCTTCACTAAAGAAGGACTCGCCCTCGGAGCAATTCCTCCTGACCCGGAGATATTGACCCCTGGGTATACCTCGTTTCAGGGGGACAGGATGGTGGCTATTCCAGTGGAGTAGGGAATTGGTGGCTGTGGCTTTCCTATGTATATTCGTCACAAGCCTATTACCCTCCTTTGTCACCCGAACATCTAGAAAGGTGATAGTATTGAGGTCCAGTTCAAAGGTAAACCATAGGCCAATTTCGTTTTTATTAAGGTCGGCGACAAACCTTTTGAAATCCCCCGATCCACCCTTCCACACCACGAAGATGTTGTCAATGTAGCGTGTCCAAAATAAAATGTTGTCAGCCCACCATAACCAGGGGAGGGCTGGCAGCCTTAGTCCTGGGGGGCAAATCCAGTCAAGTGGCCCATTTTAGCCCCACCCATTATTAAAATCCCCTCCTACATATAATAGCCCACTCCCAACTAACACTGTACAGCTGACATTCTATTGTTGAGGCCTGTCTCTACACATCATACGGAGAGGGGGGGCCCGTCCTGGCTGCACTGCCTGCATCACATTATACAATAGACAGCAGGCTACAGCCAGGAAGCTCCTCCGCTCTCCCCCCTTCCCAGATCCTGCTCATTGCCTGTGGTTCCCCCCACCATCTGCCACCCGCCCGTGGCCTGCTGTCACCCTTTGCCGTCCTCACCCAGCTCTGAATCCTCCTTCTGCAAATGGCAGGGGGAGGAGCCGGAGCATCTCCTCTCCTACATAGCGCCCCCATACCTCTTACATCCAGTGATGTCACCTTTGTTGTAGACGTTCTCTTTCCTCATCTTCTCCATTCAGACCAGACCGCCATGATGATTTTTCTGCCATCTCCCATCTCTGCAGAGATTGAGAAACAGACATTAGTTTCCCACATTTCCATCATCTTCACATCTTCTGAACACCCTTTCCTGCCACCCCCAATACTATACTGCAGAAACAGTCCCCCTGGAAATGCTACTACCACATAGATAGTGCCCCCTTAAACAATTATTGCCACACAGTGCTCTAAAAAATAACTGCACCCAGACACTAATAGTATAAAGATAATGTCCCCCAAAAATAATTGTGCTAAGCTGATACTGTGGCAGGGTGCCCCCAAAGTAACAGTGCTCCCCAAAATCCCACCAATAGAAATAATTCTCTGCCAGAGCATACTTAGTAGTAATAATGCCTATGTAGTGCCCATACTAGTAATCATGTTCCTCATAGCCCCCAGTAGTAGTAAAGCTCCCCATAATACCCCCTAGTAGTAATAATTCTCCCTATAATATGACAGTACATGAAATACCCCCGCTTAGTGCCCGCAGTTAAGCTAATGTCCCCATAATGTATGCCAGTATAAAATACCCCTATATAGATCCCCAGTAAATGCCCTCATAGTGCTCCTCTCCCCCTTCCCCATAGTGTCCCCCATAATATGCCAGTAAAAAAAATGCCCCTTCTTAGTGCCCCCAGCAGATGACCCTATAGTGCTCCTCTCCCCCACAATATGGCAGTAAAAAATGCCCCTTCTTTGTGCCACCATATGCCCCAATAGTGCTTCACTCCCCCCATAGTGCCCCCAAATAATGCCTCATAGTGCCGCTCTCCCCTATAGTGCCTCCCATAATGTGCCAGTAAAAAATGCCCCCTTAGTGCCACCAAATGCCATAGTGCTCCCCATAATGTGCCAATAAAAAAGGCCCCTTTAGAGCCCCCACTTCCCCATAGTGCCCCAAATAATGCCCTATAGCGACACCAGATGCCCCATAGTGCCACTCTCCCCTATAGTGCCCCCCATAATGTTCCAATAATTACAAAAAGACCCTTTAGAGCCCCCAGATACCCCCATAGTGCTCCTCTCCCCCATGGTGCCCCCCATAATGTGCCAGTAAGAAATGCCCCCATAGTGCCAGCTCCTCCCATAGTGCCAGCTCCCCGCCATAGTGCCAGCTTCCCCCATAGTGCCAGTTACCCATAGTGCCAGCTCCCCCCATAGTGCCAGCTCCCCCCATAGTGCCAGCTTCCCCCATAGTGCCAGCTCCTCCATAGTGCCAGCCCCCCCATATTGCCTACTCCCCCCATAGTGCCAGCCCCCCATAGTGCCAGCCCCCCCATAGTGCCAGCTCCCCCCATAGTGCCAGCTCCCCCCATAGTGCCAGCTTCCCCCAATAGTGCCAGCTCCCCCATAGTGCCAGTTCTCCCCCCATAGTGCCAGCCCCCCCTATTGTGGCAGCCCCCCCATAGTGCCGGCTCCCACCCCCATAGCCATAGTGACAGCTCCCCCCCCATAGTGCCAGCTCCCCCCATAGTGCCAGCCCCCCCAATAGTGCCAGCTCCCCCATAGTGCCAGTTCTCCCCCCCATAGTGCCAGCTCCCCCATAGTGCCAGTTCTCCCCCCCATAGTGCCAGCTCCCCCATAGTGCAGCCCCCCCCCTATTATGGCAGCCCCCCCATAGTGCCAGCTCCCCCCATAGCCATAGTGACAGCTCCACCCCATAGTGACAGCTCCCCCCCATAGTGACAGCCCCCCAATAGTGCCAGCTCCCCCATAGTGCCAGTTCTCCCCCCCCATAGTGCCAGCTCCCACATGGTGCCAGTTCTACCCCCCATAGTGCCAGATCCCCCATAGTGACAGCCCCCCCCTATTGTGGCAGCCCCCCCATAGTGACAGCTCCCCCCGCAAAGAAAGAAAAAAAAAAAACACTAATACTTACCTCCATCAGCAGCGATGCAGGCCTCTTCCGGCCTGTGTCCCTGCTGTGTGCTGCCCGGCTCAGGCGGCACGATGATAATGACGTCATCGCGCTGCCTGAGCCGGCCTCTGATAGGCTGCAGGCATTAGTGCCTGCGGCCTATCAGAAGAACAGGGGAGGGACACGCCTCTCCCTTCCCTGCCCCACAGCACAGCCATCTGTATCGCTGTCCTGAGGACGGCGATACAGATGAATATGGAGATGAGCTCTTCCACAGTGGAAGCGCTTATCTCCTACTGCCCACCGCCGCCGCAATTACATCCAGGGCCGCGCCGCTTGTGGTGATCGGCGGTGCGGCCCTGAGGAATAAAGAATAAATAAATAAATTATTTTTTAAAGACGGCCCAGCGGCAGCTTTCTTTTTAGGGCGGCCTGGGGGGCAATTGCCTCCCTGCCCCCCGGCCCAGCCCGCCCCTGACCATAACGATTGGTCAGGGAACACACATGTATCCTCCCACCAGCCCAGGAAGAGGTTGGCATAGGTCGGGGCACAGGGACTACCCATTGCCGTCCCCCTGAGCTGGTGGTAGAAACGTGCATTAAATAAAAAAAAGTTATGTGTGAGCGTAAATTCCAACAATCGTAAGGTAAAGATGTTGTGTAAACCACAGTGTATGTCACTCGTCCTTAAGAAATATTCATATATAGAGGTCACAAAACACTTGTTTACACGTGGCCGTGAGGCCTAGTCCCGGAATGTGAATCTGTCCTTTTCTTTTGTCCTTCTCTGGACTAGAACTTTTCTTTAGAGCTGACGTGCTGAATCTGCACCTTTTCACTCTCTGTGTCAATTTACACACTGATCTCTACACTGACCTGTGGTCTCAACTGAACCTGTAACTACTCTGAACTGACCAGTCTCACTAGGCCTGACCTGGATATATATAGGACCCGACCTTTATCCCCATCTAGTGGTGGGATGAATAAATTACACCTAATAGGCCTGTTAACAGGGATTTTGCAGATACATAAATGCAAAGTTATACCATACTGTACAATGCAATTGTTAAGATGAAAAAGTACTTTTAAGCAGTGCCCACACACACGTAGTGGGAAGCTGCAATTGTACCCTAGACAAAATGAGCCATTATAAATTATTAACTCCTTCCCGCATTATCATGTATATGTACGTGGGGGAATGTGGTGCCTTACCGCATTCTCACGTGCATGTACGTGATGCGATTACACTGTCAGTGCACGGAGCGATGCGCTGATAGTTCAGTGAAGCCGACACGGGGGGTTGCTAGGCAACCAGTAACACCGGGCAGGAGTGAATCACGGCGCTCAGTGGCCAGCGATCGCTGTGATTGGTCCATTCCTGCAGACGGACCAATCACAGCGCATTGACGTTATTTAGGGAGGATCTGTCTTTTCCCTCCTTCTCTGATTGTCCCAATTCCTGTCAGGGAAGCGTCAGAGAAGGAGCTACTTGTAATAATCCACTTACCACAGTGTTTTAACCCCCTTCAGTGCCAAAACGCCGCTCCTCTGTGCCCCAATCAGAGACACAGATCAGCTTTGCGCCTCAGCCTGTCATCTGTCATCATCAGTTCTGTGTCTCCCCCTGCCTCACAAATAATTAACCCCATTCAGTGCCTGATTTGTCCCAATCAGTGACAGATCAGTCCTGTCTGTCCGTCAAGATACCTGTCACTTCCAGCTGTCCGTCCGTCAAGACACCTGTCACTCCAGCCTGTACGTCCATCAAGAGACCTGTCACTCCAGCCTCTCCATCCATCAAGACACCTGTTAATCCAGCCTGTCCGTCCGTCAAGACACTTGTCAATCCAGCCTGTCCGTCCGTCAAGACAGCTGTCACTCCAGCCTGTCCATTCATCAAGACACCTGTCAATCCAGCCTGTCCTTCCATCAAGACACCTGTCACTCCAACCTGTCAGTCCGTCAAGACACCTGTCAATCCAGCCTGTCCATCTGTCAAGACAACTGTCAATCCAGCCTGTCCATCCGTCAAGACACCTTTACTCCAGCCTGTCCGTTCATCAAGACACCTATCAATCCAGCCTGTCCGTCCGTGAGGACACCTGTGACTCCAGCCTGTCCATCCATCAAGACACCTGTCACTCCAGCCTGTCCATCCATCAAGACACCTGTCAATCCAGCCTGTCCGTCTATCAAGACACCTGTCAATCTAGCCTGTCCATCCATCAAGACACCTGTCACTCCAGACTCTGTCTGTTCGTCAAGACACCTGTCAATCCAGCCTGTCCATCCATCAAGACACTAGTGATGAGCGGTAGGGGCTATATTCGAATTCCCAATATTTCACGAATATTGTGTAGAATATTCAGCATTTATTTGCAAATTTTGAGAATTCAAGATTAGTTTATTGAATGCGATAAATCGGCAATGCAAAAATCGCGTAATGCGAATTTGTAGCGCAAAATACAGGTGTGGGTCACTTTGGCTACATTTTTCAAGCTGGTATAAGTTTCCTGAGACTGGAGAAAATGGTTGGCACGGCAGAACATTAGAATAGCTTTATATGCAGATAGGTTCAAGTGCTCCAATATATTCGCGGTTGCGCTAATCGGCAGTGATTAGAATATTTTATCGCACTACGTGCAACTTCACATTTTATCAGGTCTGACTACAGATTACTGATTGGTACACTAAGTATTGTTGTGAACTTGACATTGCTTCCTTCTCATTGGCCCACAAGCAAGAAGCAGAGAGGAATAATGTGTTCAGATGGGAAAAAAATGCTGAATATTCGATATAACGAATATATAGCACTATATTCTAAATATTCGCAAATTGTCGAAGTGGCAATATTCACGATAAAAATTAGCTATTCGAATATTCGTGCTCAACACTACAAGACACCTGTCACTCCAGTCTGTATATCTGTCAAGACACCTGTCACACGCTTCCAAGTTACATTAAAAAATGTTTAACCCTGTCCCTACGTGTGCCATCCTCCTGTGTGTACACACTCATGTCCTGTGCTTGAGTGGTACCGTTCATTAGTTCGCTGTTCAATATAAAAAATTAATTAAAAAAAAGACCCCCAAAAAAATCTACATTATTTTATAGTTTAAAATGACTAAACGGCTTTTCCCTGCTGAAGAGGCATATGCCGTGCGTTTTTAGGACACTGACTCCAACAGTTGAGATGAAGTGACATTTTTTGTTTCATCTTCTTCAAATGATTCCTCTAATGATGAACCCCCTCGTAGGTGTCCTAGGGGTAGTGCGCAGTCGCAGCCCCATACAAGTGACTCTTCATGGATCCCCACAGATAACTATGTGCCCCAGGAGCCTGAATTTACAGCCACTACAGGCATCAATGTAGATACCACAGGTTTCAGTGAAATGAATTTTTTCCAATTATTCTTCACTGATCACCTAACCAACCTGATGGTAGAGCAAACAAATATATATGCAGAGCAATTTATTGCCTTCCATCCAGACAGTTATATTTGAAGGCTTCACAAATGCATCCTTACTGACACGACTGAAATGAGAAAGTTTTGGGGACTTCTCCTAAGCATGGGCATTATAAAAAAAAATTAAAAAATACGTTCGTATTGGAACAAAGATATTCTTTATCACACCCCTCTTCACTGTCTTGCCATGCCCCGGGCCCGTTTCGAAGCTCATCTAAGATTCCTACACTTCAACAATAATAATGAATACCCACCCCCAAGCGAACCAAATTATGACAGACTCTTTAAAATTGGGCCAGTGGTTGACCACTACAATTCCAAATTTGGTCAAGTATATACCCCAAAAAAATCCCTCTCAGTGGATGAATCATTTGTCCACTTCAAAGGCTGATTACATTTCCAATAAAAGGGCTAGGTATGGCGTGAAGTTGTATAAGGCCTGTGAAAGTTTGTCCGGGAGGCCCCAGGGGATATAAACTGTGCATCTGTGTTTATACACAGAGTCAGAGAGGTTACCAAGGATACATACTGTGCTTCTGTGTCTATACACAGAGTCAGAGAAGTGACCGAGGGGTGCCTGGAATGGGGTACATGTTGCTTTTGGGTTTCTTATATGACTATAGTGATGAAATATGAATAGGCGAGCTGGGTTTGGATACCATCAATATAATCCTCTCCTATAGCACTGGCACTGGCACTTTTTTAACACTCCTTTTTAACACTCCTTCTGTCCTTCACTCTTTTATTTTTTGAGCACATGCACTGGCACTTTTATTATTGATGGTATTGGAACACATCTGGCCTTTGGGTTGTTATTGGAGGGAGGGGTCTGTAGAACATCAACTGGATCCTATATACCAACCTAATGGTCCGGGTGTTTGGATACCTATATGTTGAATATAAGACGATGGTAGACAAACACCTGACCTTCAAAAAATGTATAAAAATGTATATACACTGGTGTTTATGCATCAGTAATATGATGCAATTTACACAATGCGGCATCAATATGATGCAATTTACACGATGCGGCATCAATATGATGCAATTTACACTATGTAGCATCAAGTTGATGCAATTTACACTGTAGCACTTTAGGTAGCTTTTTATATTATTTTATTTTGTTTTTTATTGTGATTGTCTATCATGTGGGATATTGCAGTGATTATATTATAAATAATGAATGCATGTTATTTTATTGTACAATGTAGGCATACTATTAATTTGTATGTGCACGGGTCACTTTCATTACTTGGAGATAATTACTCCAATTTCATGTCTATGTAGAATGCCCAATCTCTGATATATATATGTATTCAACTATAGTTATTTGTACTTATATCATCACTATTATATTTAACTGTTTGCAGAATTGATAGAGAGTGTTGACAACGTACCATATGATGTGGACCTTTGTCTCTATCTGCAAACCATAACACTGAAGTTTTGAGATGCCGCTGGTCCGATCATGTGACCCGCCTCGTGACTCGGTTGCTAGGAAACATGCTGGCCATGGAAACATAGTGGTAGTACAGAGGGTGGCGTCACTCTCTGGCGCCATCGGCTGACGTAGCCGAGTCATGACGCGGATCGCGTGACGGCAATGGATCATCCGAGCACCACTGGGGATCTAATGTATGCAACCTTGGGGAGCGATGCGGAGGTAGAGTGAGAGGATAGGTACAAGAGTATTTAAAGTATAGGATTGAACGGTGCCGCAATATGATCTTGAGAGAGAGGTGGGCGGTGCCGATACCATTTGATCAGGTGACTGATGACGAGACTGAACACGACTGACTATTGGTTGGGCATGTTCCCCATGGCCAGGAGTAACTGATTTGATTAATCATGGAAAGCTGAGTAGGTGTGTGTTGATTGGATGAATGTAAATGTCTGGAGTATATAGGAGATCAGTATGGAGTAGTTCAGTAGGCCCCAAGAGGAAGCACTTTGCGAAACGATCGTCGGGCGGCTGTTTCAGACCAGGGTCAGTAGGTATTTATTGCGCTTGCACTTTAAACAGTGTTTTTTTTCCCCCCTTATCTCCTGCAGTCTCCGTTTGTTGTGGGCGGCATCCAGGCTTACACTCCCTTAAATGTTTGGAGTGTTGGTGTATGTATGCTCTGGATGCCTCTATTGCTATATGTGCCCCACCTAGCTGATACTGCGCTACTGTGTACGGGGGGATACTAGTCCCTTATTGGTTTGGAGCTTACTCTGTTTTTATACATTTATTGTAACACCGATCTGTTCCCAGTATGTACTGTCTTTTGTATATGTTTTTTAATTGATATACCATCTATCATGTTGGATATCCAATAAAGAATAATTAATTAAAATTACTCTCTGTGTGGTTGCTCTCTGAGCTGTGTAGGTGATAATACGAATAACTCCATGCGAGATATTTATGATATAGTTGTTTTTTGGTGCTTCATTGCGTTTTCATATTTACGAGGGAAAAGATTCAATAATTGAGCCGCCCGATTGTCCCTGGTTGTGGGTATAAGTGGGAAGATAGTATGGGATTTAGTCCACCCCCTGTTTGACAACAGATACCATCTATATTTGGACAACTTTTACGATAGTGTCCATTTCCTAAAGTGCCTTGCTGCCAGAGGCATAGGCACATGTGGGCACATGTGGCAGAATTAGACAAAACCAAAAAGGGCTCCCTAAATTCTTTATAGATCAGACATTAAATGGGACATTTCTTCAATTTCCTTTTATGTTCTGGCACCCCTAGAGCCCCATTTTTTTGTGGTTTTCACTGTCGGGGTGCCTCAGGGTGTCTTCAAATGAGACATGGTGCCTGAAAATTATTCCAGCAAAATCTGCCCTCCAAAAGCCACACAGTGTTCCTCCAATTCTGAGCCCATGTGTGTTCTGATACAGCACATTACAGCCACATATGGGGTGTTGCCACATTCAGGAGAAAATGGGTAACAGATTATGGGGTGCATTTTCTTCTGATACCCCTTGTTAAAATGAAAAATGTGGACCTAAAGTGAGATATATTCTTGTAAAATATGACATTTTTCATTTTCACTGCCAAGTGTTTCTAAATTATATGAAACGGCTATTGGGCCAAAGAGCTCAGTGCACCCCTTGAAAAATCCTTAGGGGGTGTATTTTCCATAATGTTTTTTTTTTTTTCACTTTTGGGGTGCCTCAGGGTCTTCAAATGCGACATGGTGCCTGAAAATTATTTCAGCAAAATCTGCCCTCCAAAAGACACAAGGTGTTCCTCCCATTCTGAATCCTGCTGTGCACCCATATGGAACTTTATGACCACATATGGGATGTTTCTGTAAACTTAAGAATCATAGTAACAAATATTTAGGTTTATTTTGCTGTTAATCCATGCTGGGTTGTAGGAAAAATGGATCTAAATGTAAAAATCTGCAAAAAAAATTAAATTTTAAAAGTTCACCTCCATTTTCTTTAATTCTGGTGGAACACTTAAAGGGTTAACAAAGTTTGTAAAATCAGTTTTGAATATCTTGAGGGGTGTAGTATCTAAAATTGGGCAATTTATGGGTGGTTTCTATTATTCTATTAAGCCTCACAAAGTGACTTCAGACCTGAACTGGTCCTAAAAAAATGGGTTTTGGAAATTTTCTGAAAAATGTCAAGCTTTGCTTCTAAACTTCTAAGCCTTCTAATGTTCCAAAAAAAGAAAATATAATTTACAAAATGATCCAAACATGAAATAGACATATGGAGAATGTAAAGTAATAACTATTTTGTGAGGTACCACTATCTGTCAGAAAACCGGAGGAATTCAAATTTAGAAAATTGCTAATTTACAACATTTCTGGAAAAAAAAATTTTTTTTTTTTTTTTTTATAAATAAAAGTAAAACATATTGACTCAAATTTATCACTAACATGAAGTACAATGTGTCACGAGAAAACAATCCCAGAATGGCTTGGATAAGAAAAAACATTCCAAAGTTATTATCACAAAAGTGAAACATGTCAGATTTGCAAAATAGCTTGGTCTTGAAGGAGTTAAAGGCATTTAGGGATTCATTTTTTTAGGGATTTTTTTTGTTTTGTTTTTTTCTTTGTTTATTTGTTTGTTTCCCGGTGTCACGGAACCATGAACCAGACGTACAACAAGGGATAAGTGGAAATAAGAAGACTTTATTGAAAATAAAGCTGTAAAGCAAAAGTCCAAACGGATGGCGAAACCGAAGCAGAGTCTTGCGAAGCCAGAGGTCAGGAACCAGAAGGGTAGTCAGACAAAGCCAGGATCAGGAACCAGCAGGGTAGTCAGACGAAGCCAGGATCAGGAACCAGCAGGGTAGTCGGACGAAACCAGGATCAGGAACCAGCAGGGTAGTCGGACGAAACCAGGATCAGGAACCAGAAGCAGCAGCAGTCTAGAAGCATGTGAACACAGGAGGACCAAGCAAGGAACTGAAGCCACAGACCTCCTATATATATGAGCTGGGCATCCAGCTCCTCCCAGTGGGAAGGAGGAGCCGCAGGGTGGGAGGCTACAAGAAACCCAGAAACCAAGATGGCCGCCAGCACATGTCAAACGAAGGAGAACAGCAAGAAGGTAAGACCATGACAGTACCTACCCCTCAAGGGCCCCTCCTCCGCGGAGTAAAGAACGGTTTCTGAGGGAAGCGTGCGTGGAAGGCTCGGAGCAAGGCAGGAGCATGGACATCTGCGGAGGGAACCCAGGAACGCTCCTCTGGACCATAACCACGCCAATGGACCAAAAACTGCACCCGACCGCGGACCAGGCGTGAGTCCAGGATATTGCTCACCTCATACTCCTCACGATTACCCACTTGGACCGGACGAGGCCGAGGAACCGAGGAAGTGAAACGATTACACACCAGTGGCTTCAACAGGGAGACATGAAACACGTTGGAGATCCGCATGCCAGGAGGAAGCGCAAGGGCATAGGCTACCGGGTTTACCCTGCGAAGCACTCGGAAGGGACCAACAAAGCGAGGCGCCAGCTTGGGAGTGGGCACTCGAAGGTTGAGGTTGCGGGTGGACAACCATACACGGTCTCCGACCTGGTAGGAAGGAGCAGGCGCTCGTCTGCGATCAGCCTGGAGTCTCTGGCGCTGCGCAGAGACCTCAAGGGACTTCTGGATCAGTACCCAAGAAGCACGTAGGACGGAAAGGTGATCCTCCACAGCCGGAATATCCTGGGGAGAGAATACCTCCGGTAACACGGCAGGTTGGAACCCATAATTGGCCATGAAGGGAGACGTCCCAGAGGAAGAGTTCACCGCCGTGTTCCTGGCAAACTCAGCCCAAGGCAGGAGGTCAACCCAATTGTCTTGGTGATCGGAGACATAGCAACGAAGGAATTGCTCCAAGGCCTGATTGGATCGTTCTGCGGCCCCATTGGACTGAGGGTGGTAGGCCGAGGAGAAGGAGAGATGAATCCCCAACTGGGAGCAAAAGGCGCGCCAGAACCTGGACACAAACTGACTCCCCCGATCCGACACAATCTCCTTGGGCAAACCGTGCAATCGGAAGACCTCCCTGGCAAAAATCGTGGCCAACTCTTGTGCAGAGGGTAACTTCTTGAGAGGAACACAGTGGCACATTTTGGAAAACCGATCCACAATCATGAGAATGACCGTATGGCCTCGGGATGCAGGGAGGTCCACAATGAAATCCATCCCCAGGTGTGACCATGGGCGCTCCCCGGTGGCTATGGGTTGCAGAAGGCCCAACGGAAGGTGCCGAGGGGACTTACTCTGGGCACAAACGGAGCATGCCGCTACATATGCGGCGATGTCGGAACGTAGGGAAGGCCACCAGAACAGACGTGAAACAGCCCAGGACAGCTGATTCTTTCCAGGATGCCCCGCGGTCTTGGAGTTATGGTAGGTTCGCAACAACCGAGTGCGCAACTCCTCAGGCACAAAACATCTGCCGTTGGGTTTCCCAGAGGGAGCACCAGATTGAGCCGCCAAAATCTGCTCACCCAGGGGAGAGGTCAGGCTGGTGCGAATGGCGGCCAAGATCTGATTCGGAGGTATGACCGAAGTCGGAATCGACTCCTCCCTGGACAGCTCGGAGTACTGCCGTGATAAGGCATCCGCCCTGATGTTCTTGGAACCGGGTAGGTAGGAGACCACGTAATTAAAACGTGACAAGAACAGAGCCCATCTGGCCTGACGTGGTGTCAATCTCTTGGCCTCAGAAAGGTAGGTCAGATTCTTGTGGTCCGTCAGGATGAGGATCGGAAGCACCGAACCCTCGAGCAAGTGCCTCCATTCTTTAAGGGCCTGCACGATGGCCAATAACTCCCTGTCACCAATCTGATAGTTGCACTCCGCGGAAGACAGTTTCCGGGAGTAAAACCCACAAGGAAGCAGAGGACCATCTGGTGTTCTACGCTGAGACAGAAGGGCGCCTACTCCCGTCTCAGACGCGTCCACCTCGAGGACAAAGGGCAACCCAGGGTTGGGATGCGACAGAATCGGAGCCGACACAAAGGCGGACTTTAGAGCCTCAAAAGCTCGAATGGCCTCGAGCGGCCAGACCTGGGAATTACTGCCCTTCCTGGTCAGATCCGTGAGAGGCTTGGCTAGCATGGAAAAGTCCCTGATGAACTTCCGATAATAATTGGCGAAGCCCAAAAAGCGCTGCAGGGAACGAAGACCACTGGGCTGGGGCCACTGTAAGACAGCCGAAACCTTCTCAGGATCCATGGAGAACCCCTCAGCGGAAATGATGTAACCTAAGAAGGTTACCTGGGATCGGTGAAATTCGCATTTCTCAAGCTTACCGAACAGCTTGTTCTCTCGTAACCGTTGCAACACTCGTCTGACATCCAGAATGTGGGCCTCCATGGATTCAGAATATACCAAGATGTCATCCAAATAGACCACCACACACTGCTGCAACAGGTCACGGAAAACATCGTTGATGAATTCCTGAAAGACTGCGGGCGCATTGCACAACCCAAAGGGCATAACCAAGGATTCATAATGACCGGTCCTGGTGTTAAACGCGGTCTTCCACTCATCGCCCGCCTTGATCCTTACCAGGTTATATGCCGCCCTCAGGTCGAGTTTGGTAAAGACCGTGGCCCCTTTAAGGCGATCGAACAGCTCGGAAATCAAGGGTATCGGGTAAGCGTTCTTGATCGTGATGCGATTGAGACCCCTGTAATCGATGCAAGGCCTCAACTCACCGCCCTTCTTTTTCACAAAGAAAAATCCAGCCCCTGCCGGGGACGAGGATTTGCGAATGTGTCCGCGTGAAAGCGCCTCCCTCACGTACTCCTCCATGGCCTCATTCTCCGCTACCGACAGTGGATAGACTTTGCCACGAGGAGGAACGGCACCAGATTGTAACTCTATGGCACAATCGTATGGGCGGTGCGGAGGTAGGGCAACCGCGCGCACCTTATCGAATACATCCCGGTACTCCTCGTATTCAGGAGGCAACAGAGAGTCCGAGGAAGTACACAGCAACTTGACAGACCCATGGATGCAACTAGCCCCACACTGCGGTGACCACGAGAGGATCTCGGCCGATCTCCAATCGAAAGTCGGATTATGCTTCTGGAGCCAGGGGTACCCCAAGACCACCGAGTGTGGAGACGAAATAACCTGGAGGCAGACCGACTCTCTGTGAACGGCACCAATGGCTATCCCCACTGGAAGGGTCTCATGAGTCACGTGTGGCGGCAGAAGGGGTCTGCCGTCTATCGCCTCAAGAGCCAGTGGGGAACCTCGAGCCTGCAGAGGAATGGAATTGGCGGCAGCGAACACATTATCAATGAACAAACCACCAGCACCAGAGTCCACCAACGCCTGGGTCGTCACCGAGCCCCCGACCCAGGAGAGGACAACAGTGATCAGTGGTTTGTCAACACGGGAAACCGGGGACGAGGAGACTCCACCCAAGATCTGCCCCCGACAGGATCTCAGGTGCGAGCGTTTCCCGGACGGTTCGGACATGCCAACCGAAAATGCCCACCAAGACCACAGTACATGCATCGGCCCTCGCGTCTCCGGAGTACCCTCTCCCCCTCGGACAGGCGAGCAAACCCCAGCTGCATGGGTTCACCCCCAGACAAGTCATCCCCAGGAGGCGTGGGAGGAGAGGGAGGCACGGGTGGGACAGCAAACGTAGGCGCCAATCTGTTAGAAAACCTCCGCAGGCTCTCCTTAAAGGAAGGTCTCTCCCTGAGTCTGGTGTCAATCAAAATCAGGAAAGAAATAAGAGACTCGAGCTCCACTGGTAGGTCCTTAGCTGCAACCTCATCCTTCAAGGCATCCGAGAGACCATGAGAGAAAGCAGCGACCAGAGCCTCATTATTCCAGCCCACCTCTGCTGCCAGGGTACGAAACTCAATGGCGTATTCAGCTACGGATCGCGAACCCTGTCTGATGGACATAAGGAGCTTCGCAGCAGAGGCAGCACGAGCCGGCACATCGAATACCTTCCGAAGAGAAGCAACAAAACCGGAAAACTCGGCAACCACCGGATTGTTGTTCTCCCATAAAGGGCTGGCCCAGGCCAAGGCCTTGTCCGAGAGCAGCGAGATCAAGAAGCCCACCTTTGATCTCTCAGTGGGAAAGGCATGTGGCAGCAACTCGAAATAAATGCCCACCTGGTTAAGGAAACCTCGGCACTGAGTTGGCTCTCCCCCAAAGCGCTGTGGAAGAGGGGCAGAACCGGTCATACCCTGAAACACCGCAGGTGCAACAACAGGTGTCGGGGTAGACTCTGGCGCAACAACCGGAGTGGCAGTAGGAGCGGGCCCAGGAGCGACAACCGACCCATCGGCAACGGGAGCGAAATGAGCCGTGCGTTCAAGCAGGGTTTGCAACGCCACAGCGAACCGACCCAACAGGTGATCCTGCTGATCAAGTCTGGCAACCAGCGTGGGTAGCGAGGATGGCCCTGTACCGTCAGAATTCATGGCTTGGTCCTAATGTCACGGAACCATGAACCAGACGTACAACAAGGGATAAGTGGAAATAAGAAGACTTTATTGAAAATAAAGCTGTAAAGCAAAAGTCCAAACGGATGGCTGAACCGAAGCAGAGTCTTGCGAAGCCAGAGGTCAGGAACCAGAAGGGTAGTCAGACGAAGCCAGGATCAGGAACCAGCAGGGTAGTCAGACGAAGCCAGGATCAGGAACCAGCAGGGTAGTCGGACGAAACCAGGATCAGGAACCAGCAGGGTAGTCGGACGAAACCAGGATCAGGAACCAGAAGCAGCAGCAGTCTAGAAGCATGTGAACACAGGAGGACCAAGCAAGGAACTGAAGCCACAGACCTCCTATATATATGAGCTGGGCATCCAGCTCCTCCCAGTGGGAAGGAGGAGCCGCAGGGTGGGAGGCTACAAGAAACCCAGAAACCAAGATGGCCGCCAGCACATGTCAAACGAAGGAGAACAGCAAGAAGGTAAGACCATGACACCCGGAGAATCTCTTTAAATGTCTGGCATGAGAGTCATCTCTGATCCCAGTCATTGCTGGGCAACAGCCACATGTGGAGTGGGCTTAGCTTCGAAATACATTTCATACATCCCTGATGAACTATGGGTATGTCATTTTGCATTAGGGAATTAATAAAAAGATATTTAAAGTGAAATACATCAAATATATTAACATTTGCAAGCCTCTTTATAAATTTCATGTTTTTTTTTTTTTGCTATTCTAAATTCAGAAAATTAAATCCTGCTAACAGAAGGTGTAGATTTGCTGTTCGGGGTTTAGAATGAATAAATCTAATGTTTTCTACCATACAACTTCCCACTAAACCATTTTTTGCAAGTGCCATATAAAGTGTAAAATTTTTGCCCAATTTTGGAGAACACCATGATTTGAGACAATTCTTGGTGCAGTTTACAACAAAAACTGGTGAAAATATATTGATAAGTCTCCCTATTGTATAAAGTATAAAGAAAAAATTATTTTTCAGACTGAGCATTTGCATTATTTATAGTGACATTTATGTTTTATGTGACCTAGTTTTATATTTATCAGTGACTTAAATTAATCATATCTAAGAATGTAAATAATCTTTTCTTAACATTACATAATGTAACTTAAAATACCTCCTTAATAAGTTATCATGTGACTGACAAGGCTTTTTTCCATTGTTTCATATATATATATATAATTTTTTTTTGCACAGTGTCTCTTCTTTTAAAATAGGTTGTCAATATCCTCTGAGCTTCGTCTCACTTTCTATTACATTCTATACTGATCTGTTTCCATGGAAACCTTTCAAGACCGCGTCACTTCATTCGGTGGCCATGCCTGCTATTTATAGTTTCCATTCGTAACTTTTTTAATTCCTTCATAAATGAATGGTAAAGGGTACATCCGAATCACTGAATGTACTTTGAAAAGGTAAGTTAAAAGTGCTAACAACCATAACTGCTTGTAAAAAATAAGTCACAACAGTAAATACTGTTACAAAGAAAAATTCTGATAGTGTTAAAGAACATTTTCATAGGCAATTATTCATACGAACATTTGAAGTTTGTGTATTGAGGCTATTACCATGGTGCAATGTTACCATGGTGTAATGTTAGCAGTCATGAAGGTTACAATTGAGGTGAAGCCCTATATCAAGGTACCAGAAGCACTTGAAAAATTTTCTCAGTTTGAACTGCAAGTTATATCCTTATCAAAACGTTTTAAAGGATTGAACATTGAGTTTCACCTACAATTGGCAATTTAGAGGCAGTTTCTGTCACGCCCCAAAGGTAGGCAAGTTCATACACCGATATCTAGAATCCTATCTCACCCTATAGGATCCTGGAACTAATGTCAGGACTGAGTCTACCTGTTCCTCTAAAGGGAAAGACGAACAAGACTCTCCCTCAGGCCTAATGACAAACAACAGGGAAAGGCAACACACATATATGTAAAAAAAAATACAAAAGGGAAAGGAAACGCTTATCTTCAATGAAGCTTTGGTAGCACCAGGAACTCAGCCAAGAACCAAACACAAGTTAACCACAACAGTCCAACAGAAACTATAAACCAAATAGCTTAGTGGGAGAAACAACAATAAATAGAGAAGGTAAAATGACCACAATAGCCATACCTGGGAAAAGAAGGTGTGGCAAGCACCAGAAACAACACAGATGTCATTTGATCAAAAAGGAAAACATGTCACAATACCTAAAAATAACAATACTAAAAGACTGTTTACATGCATATAAGGACCGATTTACATATGTGTTGTATAGTCCGGTATACAGTTCTATTATAACTGGGTTATAACGGAATATAACGCAATGCCTTTAGAGGTATTTAATTTTGATCCGTCCTAATTGAGCTCTATGGGCACAGATAACGGTTCCACCTTGTTCCGTTATGTAATACGGAAAAAAAGTCCTGTCGACCGGACATTTTTTTTTATTTTACACAATGGAACCAGACAGAACTGCTATTTGTGCCTATAGAACTCTGTTAGGATGGATCAAAACCAGAATGCCTCTAATGGGTTCTGTTTTGCACTCCACCCTTAAATTCCATTATATTCCGTTATAACCCCTAATAATGGAATATACAATGCATAAGGGGTGTTCTAGTTATATAAAGTTTTTCCCTATCCTCAAAATAGGGGATAACAGTTAGATCAATGGGGGTTTGACAGCTAGAAACTTGTAAATAACTGCCGAAAGAATAAAGTTACGTTAAAACCAAGCACACCATTGTTTTTCTTGTGAAATTCCCAATAAGTTTGATGTGTCACATGACCCTCTTCCTATTGAAAAAACCAAAGTTGGATTCAAAATTGCCAACTTCAAAATGGCCGCCATGGTCACCACCCATCTTGAAAAGTTTCCCCCTCACTTAAACTAATGTGCCACAAACAGGAAGTTAATATCACCAACCAGTTCCATTTTATTAAGGTGCATCCATATAAATGGCCCACCCTATGGAAGAGGAAAATGCTGAAAATTAGACATTTTCTAATTCCAAAAGAGAAATAAATCCTAATTCTCTGGTTCAGTGGAATAATGTATCTGAATGTTTTATGATGCCTCTCATCTATTGCTGAGAATCTTTTTCTGAATAAGAAGATATTGCATGAATCCATTTGACCTGAGATTTTAAGCATCTGCTGTTATGAATGATTAAAAACAGATTTCCCAGCTGTACCAATACAGTGTGAACAGTGTTAAATAGTGATGGGACTGTACATGCAAGCTGTTTGTTGCTGTAAATCTCATTTTGGATTTATTCGTACTTACAGTATGCCTCGTGTTCATGGAAGGTTAACCATCTGCAGCACAGTGCTTCAATACAATGTATGGAGATTTACATGTGTTTGCTAGTGATTAGCGGCAGGAGCCACATTCGAATTTGCGATATTTCGCTAATATTTTGTAGAATATTTGTCATATTTTTGTGAATTCAAGAATTCAAGATTATATTCTTGATTGCGAAAATCAGCAATTTAATATTTGCGTAATGCGTGCAAAATACAGGCGTGGGTCACTTATGTTACATTTTTCAAGCTGGTATAAGTTTCTTGAGACTAGAGAAAATGGTTGGCACGGCAGAACATTAGAATAGCTTTATATGCAGATAGAGTGCTCCAATATATTTGCGCTTGCCAATTTTCGACAATAGTAAGGGGTAGGGCAACCTTTCTATTGGTTGCTAGGGATGTTGCTAAGCTGTGACAAAGCCTTCTCATTGGCCCACAAGCTAGAAGAAGGGAGGGATGATCACCTGATGTGTACTGTGTTAAAAAAAAAAAAGAAAGAATATTTGATTTTATGAATATATTTTACTTTATAATAATTCCCCCTGATCTGTAGCCTGTAAAGTAATGTGCAAGTCTCACATCCACCTAATGAGGTGGTTGCACATGCTCTGTTCCATCTTTCAGCAGCTATCAGTCATATCTATTGTTAGAAGCTGTGACTAGAGTTGAGAGGACACTTCGACGTGTTTGGCCGAACTTCAGAAAAAAGTTCGAGTTCGGCCGAACTTGTCCCGAACTTGACCCCGAACCCCATTGAAGTCAATGGGAACCCGAACTTTTGAGCACTAAACTGAATATGAAAGCAGTATATAACCCTGGAATTTCCAACGTCTTGATGCTGCAAGGGCGGAACAATTGTGTATTTTGCCCAAAAAAGGGTGTTTTATTAATAGAAGAATATAACCTCTGTATATAAAGGGTGTATCTCACACGCCCTGACCCACACTAGGCCGCAATTAAAGATTTATGCACAAAATGGCTGTATTTCAATTAACTGAATAGAACCCCTGTATATAAAGGGGGTATCTCACACACCCTGACCCACACTAGGCCGCAATTAAAGATTTAAGCACAAAATGGATGTATTTTCATTAACTGAATATAACCCCTGTATATAAAGGGTGTATTTCACAATGACATCTGCAGCAAAGGCTGCCAATATTTTTTTTCTTCCCCAAACGGGTGTTTGTTTAACAACTGAATATGACAGCAGTATATAACCCTGGAATTTCAAACGTCTTGATACTGCAAGGGCGCAATAATTGTGTATTTTGCCCAAAAAAGGGTGTTATATTAATAAAAGAATATAACCCCTGTATATAAAGGGTGTATCTCACACGCCCTGACCAACACTAGGCCGCAATTAAAGATTTGTGGCCAAAATGGCTATATTTCAAATAACTGAATGTAACCCCTGTATATAAAGGGTGTATCTCACACGCCCTGAACCAGAATAGGCCTCAATTAAATTGGTTTGCCCAAAATGGCTGTATTTCAAATACCTGAATAGAACCCCTGTAATTAAATGGTGTATCTCACAATGACATTTGTAGTAAAGGCTGCCAAATAAACTTTTTTTGTCCAAACGGGTGTTTGTTTAATAACTGAATATGACAGCAGTATATAACCCTTGAATTTTACATGTGCTAATGCTGCAAGGGCTGTAAAATGGTGTATTTTGGCAAAAAAGTGTGTTTTTAAAAACCCAGAAAATTATGGCTGTATTTCTAGCTTAAATTGCACACTGACTAATCCAGATGTTGTATATTGCCAAAAAAGTGTGTATTTTTTATAACAGAATATGAAAGCTGTATATATTAAACTTGAATTTCACACTTGCTGTAAAATAGTGGATTTTGGTAAAAGAAAAGTGTGTTTTGAAAAACCCAAAAAATTATTTCTGTATTTTTAGCTTAAATTGCACACTGACTAATCCAGATGTTGTATATTGCCAAAAAAGTGATGTTTTTTTTTTACTAACAGAATATGAAAGCTGTATATATTAAACTTGAAATTCACACTTGCTGTAAGGTATCTGCAAAAGGTAGTGTCCGAAGTGGAAGTAGTGTGCTTGAGATCCAGGCAAAGCGTCGTCAGGCAAATAGTTCACAATCAAAATCCGGAGAAGAGTCAGGCAGGCTAAGGTCATTCACGATCTGGCGGCAAGGTACAAAATCAGCAGGCTGTAGAATAGTCGGGATATCAGGCAGGAGTTCAATACAAGGAAGATCACTGAAGTCAAAACACCCAGGGAAGAAATCCAAATAAACGGGCACTGAGTGATGTCCTCACTTCCTATTTAAAGGCTGTCCAGATTGAGAATTGTCCACAGCTGGCAGCAGGTGGAGCTAGAGAGTATGATGTAGTGTTGAACACAGTAAGGACATACCCAAAGTCTAGATCTCTTCTGTAGCACAACAGGTAAGGCTATGGTTTAAGAGACCAGGAAGATCCTGGTTTGAATACAACCCAGGTCATGACAGGGCCCCCTCCCCAATGGACCCCTCCGGGGGCCTAGCGGGGCTTAGTGGGAAACGAGGTATGGAAGTCTCGTATAAGAGAAGGGGCATGCAGATCTTTGGCTGGAACCCAGGAGCGGTCTGTGACAGGATACCCCTTCCAATGAACCAGATACCGAAGGCCACGGCCCTGTCTTCTGGAATCAAGAATCTTGGAGACTTCAAACTCATTTTGTCCATCAACAAGAACAGGAGGAGGTAGCTGTTGTGATCTGAAGTAGCGGTTGAAAATAGCTTTCTTGAGGAGTGAAACGTGGAACACGGGATGTATCCGGAGAGAAGAAGGTAATTTTAAGCGATAGGAAACTGGTCCAACTCGAGCAATGATCCTGTAAGGACCAATGAATCGAGGGCCCAATTTGGTAGAAGGTTGTTTCAGTCTCACATACTTGGTTGATAGCCAAACTCTGTCCCCCACCACATATGGAGGTATATGGCGTCTTGCCTGCTGATTTCCGTAGTAATAAACAAATCTTCTTCCAATGTAGTAGAATATTTTTCACCCGCTGATCTGCTGCTGGTACACTAGAAGAAGGCTGAAGTAGGGGAAAAGTCTGAGGGTGATAGCCTAGGGCTGCGTAGAATGGTGTGGTATGAAGAGCACTGTGCCAACGGGAATTTAGGGCGAACTCAGCTAAAGGCAAATACTCAGACCAGTTGGAGTGTAAAGCATTGACATAATGTCGAAGGTAGGTTTCTAGGGTCTGGTTCATGCGTTCGGTTTGACCATCAGTTTGAGGGTGATGTGAGGCAGAGAGTGAGAGCGTTACTCCCAGTTTCTTGCAGAACGCTCTCCAGAATCGGGAAACGAACTGGGATCCGCGGTCTGAGATGACATTGGTAGGTATGCCATGATGTCTTACAATATGGGAAAGGAAAAGAGTGGACAGTGCTTTCGCTGTAGGTAATCCCGGAATCGGCACAAAATGAGACATTTTGGAAAAGCGATCCACTGTGACCCATATAGCAGTCATGCCCTCGGACTTGGGTAAGTCTACAATGAAGTCCAAGGTCAAATGGGTCCAAGGCTGGCGAGGTGCCGGAAGTGGATGTAACAGTCCAGCAGGTAATGTGCGGGGTACTTTATTAGCAGCACAAGTTGGGCAGGCAGCCACATAGTCAGTAACATCCTTTTTCATACGAGGCCACCAGACATGACGCTGCAAGGTCTTAAGAGTGATGGTGACACCAGGATGACCGGATAACACGCCATTATGTGCCCAGAGGAGTATAGGTTTTCTGAGACTAGGGGCTACGTACAGGCGACCTGGTGGTATCTTCAAGCCCTGGGGAACACGATTCTGGGTTTCTTGTAGCTGTTGGGAAAGGGCCGTAGAGATCTGTGCGACAATTTTGTGAGGTGGGATTATATACTGCTCGGCTGGTTGATCTTCTTCAGAGGAAGCGAACTGTCTGGAAAGAGCATCGGCTTTTTTGTTTCTATGCCCTGGCACGTAAGAAAGGACAAAATTAAAACGGGAGAAAAACAGAGCCCATCGAGCCTGACGTGAGTTCAGACGTCTAGCAGTCTGAAGATACAGTAGGTTTTTATGGTCAGTGAGGATAGTAAAAGGTTTGGAAGCCCCTTCCAGAAGATGTCGCCATTCAGACAATGCCAATTTGATGGCCAGTAGTTCTCGATTCCCAACATCATAATTCATCTCTGCCGGAGAAAACTTTCTAGAGAAAAAAGCTACTGGATGGATTCTACCAGACTTTGGCTGTCTCTGGGAGAGTACGGCACCTGCTCCAACCTCAGAGGCATCAACCTCAACAATGTACTGGAGGTCAGGATTTGGATGCTGAAGAATTGGAGCTTTACTGAACATGTCCTTTAATCGCTGGAAAGCTGATTTTGCTTCTGAAGACCACGCCTTGCAATTTGTACCCTTCTTAGTCATGGCAGTAAGGGGTGCCGCAATGGAGGCAAAACTCTTAATGAAGCGTCTGTAGTAATTTGCAAATCCTAAAAAGCTTTGGAGTCCTCTTAAAGTGGTCGGTTGGGGCCATTGCAAGACAGCGGAAAGTTTTTGAGGGTCCATTTGGAAACCGTCAGCACTTATGATGTACCCAAGGAAAGGAATACAGCTTTGATGGAAACTGCATTTCTCGATCTTTGCATAAAGATGGTTTTCTCTAAGCCGTTGTAATACCTGTTTCACATGCGAGATGTGCTCTGGAAGAGTCTTGGAAAAGATTAAAATGTCGTCCAAGTAGATGATCACAAAACGGTTGCTGAAATCATGAAAAATTTCATTCATGAAACGTTGAAAGACAGCAGGTGCGTTACACAAGCCAAATGGCATGACCAAATATTCAAAGTGTCCATTACGAGTGTTGAATGCTGTCTTCCACTCGTCCCCCTCATTAATTCGAATCAGGTTATAAGCCCCTCGTAGGTCTAGCTTGGAGAATATAACAGCCCCCTTAAGTAGATCAAATAGTTCAAGAATGAGTGGCAAAGGGTAGGAGTCCTTTACGGTGATTTGATTTAACCCCCGATAGTCTATGCATGGTCGAAGGCCCCCATCTTTCTTTTCAACGAAGAAGAAACCTGCCCCTACTGGAGAAGAAGAGGGTCGGATAAAACCTCTTTCCAAGTTGTCTCTTACGTATTCCTCCATAGAGTTTTGTTCGGGCAGAGACAGGGGGTAGGTCTTTCCTTTGGGAAGAGGTGCTCCGGGAATCAATTTAATTGTACAGTCAAAAGGACGATGTGGGGGTAACACCTCTGCCTTTTGTTTGCAAAATACGTCTGCAAAGTCATGGTATTCACGAGGCAAGGTAGGTGGGATAGTCACAGGAGCCAACATGCAAGCAGAAAGTCTTTTGGGTTGAGACAAACAGCGAAGGCGACAGGACGATCCCCAGGAGGTTAGTTCTCCATTTTCCCAATCAAAAGAGGGGTTGTGAAGTTGTAACCATGGGTAACCAAGGATGATAGGCAGAAGCGGAGAATCAATAAGAGACAAGACAACTTCCTCTTTGTGGAGGAGGCCTACCTGCAGGGTGATTGTCGTAGTCTCGAATTTCACAATACCATCTCCCAAGGGCTGTCCATTCAGGGTGGTAATGTTCAGGGGTCTAGACTTAGGAACAAACGGGATGTTGTTCTTTCTTGCAAAAGTGTAGTCCAAGAATATACCCGCAGCTCCGGAATCCACAAAAGCCTCACAGAAAACAAGCTTAGAAGATAAATGGATAGTAGTCGGAACAGTAATCTTGGTCTTGGAGGATCTACCTGTAAGGTCTAAGCCAGCTCCTCCAACACTGGTTAGACCCTGCCTTTTACTGGACGGGAGGGGCAGACAGATACTAAATGTCCTTTAAGTCCGCAGTACAGGCATAGGCCCAATGAACGCCTCCTTTGTTTCTCTGACTCAGTTAGGTGGAGACGGCTCACCTCCATGGGTTCCACAGGTGTCTGGGGTTCAACAGAGGTTTCAGGTTCTGGCTGAGGTGGTGCTTGGAAGTTAGGGGCCAAACGGTAAACTGGCCTAGGAAACTTGCGGGTTCTAAGTCTCTCTTGGCACCTTTCATGGTACCGGACATCCAGACGAACACACAGCTCTATGAATTTCTCAAGGTCTTCTGGGAGATCTTTATAGACTAATTCGTCCTTGATGCGATCCGTAAGACCTTTTCGGAAGGCTGCACGTAATGCCCTTGAGTCCCAATTTGTTTCAGCAGCAAGGGTACGGAACTCAATAGCATACTGTGCCACAGATCTGGTGTCTTGTTGTATGTCCAAGAGGGAGTACTCAGCTGCAGAAACTCTACCTGGCTTGTCAAATACAATCTGGAGAGAGGCCAGAAATTTTTCAGCATCTTGGAGTACAGGATCGTTGCGTTCCAAATAAGGAGAGACCCAGGCCAGGGCCTTCCCCTTTAACAAGGAAATTACAAAAGTCACTTTGGCAGACGAAGTGCTAAAAGTCGCAGGGTTGTTGCGGAAATGCAAACGGCAAACATTTAAAAAGCCTCTGCAGTCCTCAGTATCACCACCAAACTTGTCAGGCAAGGGAAGTTTTGGTGGTACAGAAGAGGCGGGTTGGACCATAGCAGGAGTAGGATCCGGAGTCTGAACCGTTGCAGAGGAACCAGGCAAACAAGATTTGAGCATGGTGCAAAGTTCATCTAACTTGGCGTCCAGGGAAGAAAGATGCTGTTCATGAGCTCCGATCAATTGTCCCTGACGTGTAATCGCCTTAACAATCTCAGCAGGGTCCACTGCCATTGTGGCCCGTTTATTATGTAAGGTACCTGCAAAAGGTAGTGTCCGAAGTGGAAGTAGTGTGCTTGAGATCCAGGCAAAGCGTCGTCAGGCAAATAGTTCACAATCAAAATCCGGAGGAGAGTCAGGCAGGCTAAGGTCATTCACGATCTGGCGGCAAGGTACAAAATCAGCAGGCTGTAGAATAGTCGGGATATCAGGCAGGAGTTCAATACAAGGAAGATCACTGAAGTCAAAACACCCAGGGAAGAAATCCAAATAAACGGGCACTGAGTGATGTCCTCACTTCCTATTTAAAGGCTGTCCAGATTGAGAATTGTCCACAGCTGGCAGCAGGTGGAGCTAGAGAGTATGATGTAGTGTTGAACACAGTAAGGACATTCCCAAAGTCTAGATCTCTTCTGTAGCACAACAGGTAACAGAATATGAAAGCTGTATATATTAAACTTGAATTTCACACTTGCTGTAAAATAGTGGATTTTGGTAAAAGAAAAGTGTGTTTTGAAAAACCCAAAAAATTATTTCTGTATTTTTAGCTTAAATTGCACACTGACTAATCCAGATGTTGTATATTGCCAAAAAAGTGATGTTTTTTTTTTTACTAACAGAATATGAAAGCTGTATATATTAAACTTGAAATTCACACTTGCTGTCAAATAGTGGATTTTGGTAAATAAAAAAGTGTGTTTTTTAAAACCCAGAAAATTATGGCTGTATTTCTAGCTTAAATTGCACACTGACTAATCCAGATGTTGTATATTGCCAAAGAAGTGTTTTTTTTTTTTTTACTAACAGAATATGAAAGCTGTATATATTAAACTTAAATTTCATACTTGCTGTCAAATAGTGGATTTTGGCAAAAAAATGTGTGTTTTGAAAAACCCAGAAAATTATTGCTGTATTTCTAGCTTAAATTTCCACACTGACTAATCCAGATGTTGTATATTGCCAAAAAAGTGGGGTTTTTTTAATAACAGAATATGAAACCTGTATATAACATTTGAATTTCACACGTCCAGATGCAGCTAGGGATGTAAAATAGTGTATTTTTCACCAAAAGGGTGTTTTAAAAACCCAGAAAATTATGGCTGTATTTCTAGCTTAAATTGCACACTGACTAAGGCTGCGTTCACACGGGCATTGCGGGAACTGTGCGGGTGCGTTGCGGGAACATGCGCAATTTTTCCGCGCGAGTGCAAAACATTGTAATCGCGCATGTTTGGTACCCATGGGATCGGTGTTCTGTAGATTGTATTATGTTCCCTTATAACATGGTTATAAGGGAAAATAATAGCATTCTGAATACAGAATGCATATTAAAATAGCACTGGAGGGGTTAAAAAAATAAAATAAAAATTTAACTCACCTTAATCCACTTGCTCGCGCAGCCCAGCATCACTTCTGACTTCATCTTAGCTGTGTGCACGAAAAGGACCTGTGGTGACGTCACTCCGGTCATCACATGGTCCGTCACATGATCTTTTACCATGGTGATGGATCATGTGATGACCGGAGTGACGTCACCACAGGTCCTTTTCATGCACACAGCTAAGATGAAGTCAGAAGAGATGCCGGGCTGCGCGAGCAAGTGGATTAAGGTGAGTTAAATTTTTTTATTTTATTTTTTAACCCCTCCAGCGCTATTTTAATATGCATTCTGTATTCAGAATGCTATTATTTTCCCTTATAACCATGTTATAAGGGAAAATAATAATGACCGGGTCTCCATCCCAATCGTCTCCTAGCAACCGTGAGTGAAAATCGCACCGCATCCGCACTTGCTTGCGGATGCTTGCGATTTTCACGCAGCCCCATTCACTTCTATGGGGCCTGCGTTGCGTGCAAGACACACAATATAAAGCATGCTGCGATTTTCACGCAACGCATAAGTGATGCGTGAAAATCACAGCTCATGTGCACAGCCCCGTAGAAATGAATGGGTCTGGATTCAGTGCGGGTGCAATGCGTTCACCTCCTGCATTGCACCCGCGTGGAAATCTCGCCCTTGAGAACTCAGCCTAATCCTGCAAATGCACCAGATGTTGTATATTGCCAAAAAAGGGCGATTCTTTACAATCAGATTATTGGTGCAGTTTTCAAAGATTGGATTTCAATGTCACAAAAGCTCAGATGCAGTGCTGGTGCACTGAGCTTGCATAAAATGGCCGCCGCCACCGCCTGCCTAACTAACAGACGGATAAAAGTGGTTTTTTTTTCAGTCACTGGGCTCAGGGCAGGGTAAAAAGATTGTGCACTGCACCCACACAACTAATTGTATGTAGATCGTTGAGTTAGATTCGACTTCTGATCACAGATTCTGCCCTATTCTCTCCCTGAAATCACCAGCAACATCCTCTCTCTACACTAGTAACAGCAGAGTGACGTGCAGCGCTACGTGACTCAAGCTTATATAGAGGCTGGGTCACATGCTGCACTTGCCAATCACAGCCATGCCATTAGTAGGCATGGCTGTGATGCCTTCTAAGGGCACAGAGTCAAACGCTTGTTGATTGGCTGCTCTGCAGCCTTTCAAAAAGCGCCAAGAAAGCGCCGAACACCGGACCCGAACCTGAACTTTTACTGAAATGTTCGGGTCCGGGGTCCAAAAATCCTAAAGTTCGGTACGAACCCGAACTTTACAGTTCGGGTTCACTCAACACTAGCTGTGACATTTACAGGAAGAGAACTGCATCAGAGAACAACACACACCTGAATTGTGACAGGGAGAGAGCTGTAGCAGAAAGGGCATTCTTCCTGAGCAGTGATAGGGAGAATGCTGCAGCAGAAAATGCACACCACTAAGTTGCCAGCCAGAAGAAAATTTAGGAGAACAATTGGGGAAATGAATAAGCAGATCTATGGATCTATGTGAGGTACAGGGCGGATTTTAACTTTGTTAAAAAAGAGATTATAATGTACTGTATAATGGCTGATTTAAGTGCCTACAGCGTCATTATCATGATGAACAGGGTGACCTTGGCAAATGTTAAATCTATGACATAATCAATAACAAAATATTTCAGACCATCCCTGCAGAGAAAATTTCTACTGTTTGTGAACATACTTAAGGATAACGTCAAACTACAGCCAGGTCCATAAATATTAGGACATTGACACAATTCTAAAATTTTTGGCTCTATACACCACCACAATGGATTTGAAATGAAACAAATAAGATGTGCTTTAACTGCAGACTGTCAGCTTTAATATTTGAGGGTATTTACATCCAAATCAGGTGCACGGTGTAGGAATACAGTTTTCAAATGTGCCTCCCACTTTTTAAGGGACCAAAAGTAATGGGACAGAATAATAATCATAAATCAAACTTTCACTTTTTAATACTTGGTTGCAAATCCTTTGCAGTCAATTACAGACTGAAGTCTGGAGCGCATAGACATCTCAAGACACTGGGTTTCATCCCTGGTGATGCTCTGCCCGGCCTCTACTGCAACTGTCTTAAGTTCCTGCTTGTTCTTGGGGCATTTTCCCTTCAGTTTTGTCTTCAGCAAGTGAATTGCATGCTCAATCGGATTCAGGTCAGATGATTGACTTGGCCATTGCACAACATTCCACTTCAGAATTCATCCTGCTGCTTTTGTCAGCAGTCACATAATCAATAAATACAAGAGAACCCGTTTCATTGGCAGCCACACATGCCCACGCCATGACACTACCACCACCATTCTTTACTGATGAGGTGGTATGCTTAGGATCAGGAGCAGTTCCTTTCCTTCTCTATACTCTTCTCTTCCCATCACTCTGGTACAAGTTGATCTTGGCCTCATCTGTCCATAGGATGTTGTTTCAGAACTGTGAAGGCTTTTTTAGATGTTTTTTGGAAACTCTAATCTGGCCTTCCTGTTTTTGAGGCTCACCAATGGTTTACATCTTGTGGTGAACCCTCTGTATTCACTCTGGTGAAGTCTTCTCTTGATTGTTGACTTTGACAAACATACACCTACCTCCTGGAGAGTGTTCTTGATGTAGCTAAGGCCCCTTTCACACGGGCGAGATTTCCGCGTGGGTGCAATGCGTGAGGTGAACGCATTGCACCCGCACTGAATCCGGACCCATTCAATTCTGTGGGGCTGTGCACATGAACGTTGGTTTTCACGTATCACTTGTGCATTGCATGAAAATCGTAGCATATTCTATATTATATTTCACGGAATGCAGGCCCCATAGAAGTGATTGGGGCTGGGAGAAAATCGCAAGCATCCGCAAGCAAGTGCGTGCGGAAGCGGTGAGATTTTCACGCACGGTTGCTAGGAGACTATCGGGATGGGGACCCGATCATTATTATTTTCCCTTATAACATGGTTATAAGGGAAAATAATAGTATTCTTAATGCTTAGTACAATAGGGTTGGAGGGGTTAAATATTTTTTATTTTTTATTTAACTCACCTTAATCCACTTATTCGCGCAGCCCGGCATCTCTTCTGTCTTTATCTTTGCTGTGCACAGGAAAAGGACCTTTGATGACGTCACTACGCTCATCACATGGTCCATCACATGATCCATCACCATGGTGATGGATCATGTGATGGAACATGTGATGAG
This sequence comes from Bufo bufo, assembly GCF_905171765.1. Lineage (NCBI taxonomy): Eukaryota > Metazoa > Chordata > Amphibia > Anura > Bufonidae > Bufo > Bufo bufo. The sequence continues at coordinate 428,610,697 of NC_053391.1, read as the reverse complement.
CACAGTGACGTCATCAAAGGTCCTATTCCTCAAAGAAGAAGACAGAAGAGAAGCCGGGCTGCGCGAGCATGTGGATTAAGGTGAGTTAATTTTTAAAAAAAAAATTTTAACCCCTCCAGCCCTATTGTACTATGCATTCTGTATTAAGAATGCTATTATTTTCCCTTATAACCATGTTATAAGGGAAAATAATACAATTTACACAACACCTAACCCAAACCCGAACTTCTGGGAAGAAGTTTGGGTTTGGGTACCAAATATGCCGATTTTTCTCCCGCGCGTGCAAAACGCATTACAATGTTTTGCACTCACGCGGAAAAATCATGCATGTTCCCGCAACGCACCCGCATCTTTTTCCGCAACGCCTGTGTGAAACCAGCCTAACTGTTGTGAAGGGTGTTTTCTTCACCAGGGAAAGAATTCTTCGGTCATCCACCACAGTTGTTTTCCATGGTCTTCTTTTGGTGTTGCTGAGCTCACGGTGCGTTCCTTCTTTTTAAGAATGTTCCAAACAGTTGTTTTGCCAAGCCAAATGTTTTTGCTATCTCTCTGATGTTTTTTTGTTTTTTTGTCAGCCTAATGATGGCTTGCTTCACTGATAGTGACAGCTCTTTGGATCTCATCTTGAGAGTTAACAGCAACAGATTCCAAATGCAAATAGCACACTTGAAATGAACTCTGGACATGTTATCTGCTCATTGTAATTGGGATAATGAGGGAATAACACACACCTGGCCATGGAACAGCTGAGAAGCCAATTGTCCGATTACTTTTGATCCCTTAACAAGTGGGATGCACATATGCAAACTGTTGTAATTCCTACACCGTTCACCTGATTTGGATGTAAATACCCTCAAATTAAAGCTGACAGTCTGCAGTTAAAGCAAATCTTGTTTGTTTCATTTCAAATCCATTGTGGTGGTGTATAGAGCCAAAAATTTTAGAATTGTGTCGATGTCCCAATATTTATGGACCTGACTGTATGTGTACCATAAAAAGTATTGAGGCCATTAAACTCATGGCACAGCACACCATTATGTGCTAAAGTGCCTAATAGTATTGAAAAACTAATATAAAAATAATGCAAAATAAATGAAAACAACTAAACATATTATTGGAATATATTATAAAGATGGCTGAACTTGAAACATCCTTTCAGAGTGAAATGCGGATTCCCTGGACGTATACAGTCAACAGAAAGTTTGCATGTAGATAAATGGGTTGTGCAGGATCCTAAAAATTTTTATTTAATTGTGTCAAACTCGTATAGTCTCTTATAGAGCATAATAGTGCACCTATTAACTTTTCCTGAGTCTTGAATTCAATCTACATGCTACCGCTGCGCTCCATTGTTTGCAACCAGAATTTCCAGGCTGAGGGCGTAGATGAGTTGCAGCCACAACATTTCCCATAATGCTGTGTAATGTAAGAGCAGTCAGAAATATAAACTCCTACTACACCCTTCCCTGGGCTGAAAACACCACCCACTACACCCTCCATCATCCCCTGCTGTATTCTCCTAATGTTTCTTCCAAAACAGGTTCGATATGACAAGCAATGGACTTCACCTACCTTGCATTTGGATCAAGATCACATGGGTCTGACCCTACGACATTCGGCCAGTGATTCTGACAAAGGGCATCATGGAAGGCCTGTTCGTGACATCAGAAGAAATACATAGCAAAGAAGGACCAGCACTCACTTTCTTGATAATATGAAGAGACTTTTGTTCAAAGCATAAGTTGAAGAAGCCATTATGCTTAGGATAAACATCTCTTCATATTGTCGAGAAAGTGAGTGCTGGTCCTTTTTCGCTATATACTAGTGGGACGCCTTCCCTGGACGTGTGCACCACTGGCAAACTGCATCAGAAGAAATACAGTCTCCACAGGTGTCACAGTCACATAACCACTCTCCCTGTCTCTGGAGCAAGACAGTAAAAGTAGTGCAAGTAAATTAGTAAGCTGAAGGGCCTGGCAGGGAAAGCACAAGGAAAAGGAAAATGTATACCCAGATAACCCCTTTAATTAAGTGTTCTTGCATGGCAAGACCACTTACTGTTATCTCACAGATATATTCTTATTATTATAGCCAAATTTACCACCCTAACTCCTCGCACGGGTTTTACACTACATAGACAGTAATAGACCGAAACTTGTGGATTATTCCCGATTGGTGTGCTATTACTTTGTGGAACGCCTCGCCGAATGGTTCACGAAATATCGGCATTTTTGTGGCGAATCGGGTCCCATAGGAAAGAATGGTGGAATGTTCAAAACTAGAGTGGGAGCTGACAAAAGCTAGTGTGTGAGCTAAAAAATCAGGACATGATTTCTAAACTGCCACCACTCCCTCATTTTCAAGCCCACCTACACAAATTCGCTGCTAATGTTTTTATAAATGTATGTTTTAATGTAACTGTGAAGCACTTTGGGCAACAACATTGCAATTAAATGTGCTATATATATAAATAAATAAAAGCTGAAATGCATTTCTCACTCTATCAAGCTTGCCATGTGCACTTTTTAAATTTGATCAATTAATTGGTTAGTATAATGTTTACTATCTTTACTCAATCCAAACACTCCACACAGTTACTCTGACCACTCCATAAAGTTACTCTGCCCAGTCCAACCTTTCCTCAGTTACTACAGCCACACAACAGTTACTCAAGCCACTCCACCCAGTTACTCCGCCCACTCCAGTTGTAGACTACTGGTGGAGGCAAGAACACTTCACACAATTCCCCCAGAAATTGTAGCTTTTCTAGTATCCATATATTCTATAAATCACATTTGTCATCTGTCGTCATATGTTCACTGTTGGAGTTCGTCTTGTATATTGGGATTAGTGACATAGCATTAGGTAAACATTAAAAATGATATTATGTCTGTAGAACACCATATTTGACCAAAGTCTCTTTGTACTGTTTCCTTTTTACTCTAAGGAAGATTGAAGTCACTAAATTAAAATGACATGTCGAAGCAGGTGTTATGTGTACTCTAACATTTTTCCTCTTTTTTTCTGGTTGAAGTCTTATTGTTACACAGTCATCAATAAAAAAGCCAACTTGTTATTGCTCGGGACACATTTTTCTCCCAAGGCTACACAGTGTGAGACTATAAATGTTCCTGGCAGACATGTACAGTCTAGAGTACATTACAATCACTTATACAATTTGATATAGCTCCAGTATAAAACATGCTGTGCTGCTAATATCTTCAAAGCTGGTAAAATGTATATGCCATCTTAGCTTGGTTATGGGTCAAATGTATTTTTATTACAATTTGTCATGGATGTTTGCATAGATAGTAGACATTATTTTTAATTAAAAAAAATATACTTAAGGTAATATACTGTGCATGTGTCTATGCACAAGGTAGAAACAATGGCAGCACAGTAATTCAGTGGTTAGTATTGTTGCCTTGCAGCACTGGGGTCCTGCGCTCGAATCCAACCAAGGACAATATATGAATACAGTTTCTAAGTTCTTTCTGTATTTTTGTAGCTTTCCTCCCTGATATTTCTTCTTACACTCCAAAAACATTCAGAGAAGTTAATTGGCTATTTGTATTATAAGCCCCAGTGGGTGACAGCAATCTCTGTACAGGACTGTGAAATATGTAAGAACTTAAAGAATATAGAGAGATGGGTCAAAGGGTCCCAGGATATGAGGGGAACTGATGTTGGACTATACCTTTCCCAAGCAAAAATTTCATAATTGGAAATGCATGCTTGCCATAGAGGTGTTCTTAGCCAGGCTCCTCTTCAGCTTCTGTCCCAAGGTATCCACCACTTCTAAGTTATGTAATAGTAGGTAGCCAATTTAGACTTAAACAGGATTATCCTGGAAATAATAACAATGACCTATATGCAGGATTGGTCATCAATATCAGATCAACAGAGTCCGAGTCCCGACAACCCTGAAAATCAGCAGTTTCAAAAAGCCGTGGCACTCACTGCAACTCTGGTGAGCTCGGTGGCCTCCCTGATGCTTACCAAGTACAGTGCCGAACATCGTATAGACACTGTTGCTTGGTATTATAGCTCATCCCTTATTGACTTAAATGGGGCTGAGCTGCAACTAGTCCATGTGACTAAGGTACAGTCACATGGCCTAGGAAGAGGCTGCAGTGCTCATGGAACGCCCAGCCTCTTCTAACAGCTAGTTAGTGGGGTCCCAGGTGTCGTACCCCCACCAATCTGATATTGATAACCTATCCTGGAGATAAATCATCAATAGGGATGAGCAAATTTTTCTAAAATTTGATTTGGCGGGTCCTCCAATTTTTTTTTATCCGAATTTATTCACTGCGAATTACGTAAAAAAACTGCTATTTCCTGGCTGCAGAGAGCATTTATAGTGGTGTAGAAAACTGTGCCTTGCAGTAACATGCATAGGGAGTCTGCTCTGGTAGTGAAATAATACAGTGAGTCAGTATAACATGCAGATGATAGGCGTCACTCTTAGAATCACTGCACACTTCACTCATTTGGGCAATCACTGTACCAAACCTAACCAAATAACTCAAGTATGAACTTAGCCTTACAGGTCGATGTTAGCGCCAAAAAGAAGTGCACTCCTTTTACACTGTTGTCAGCTGATTCCACATAGATGTCTAACGAACCTGTTATATTAAACCCTTGAACAAGTAGAGCCCCCCGACAGAGTGGAGAGGGTGTCAGCAGAAAGTTTGTGTTGACGTCAATGATTATTTTGCCCTTCCTCTAATCCGTCAGAACAATAACCCACAAAAAACGGATCCTGTCTGTCCTCGTTCACTCGGTCAGCTTTTGGTCAGTAATCCATCGGTAATGCTAATGCAAAAAAAAAAACAGGAGTGGATCCAAAACAGAGATGACACATGAATGGAATATTTGCATGTCTTCTGTGTTTTGTACCCATTCCTGCTTTTGGCTACCAAATCACAAGCCAATTCTGATGGGACCATACAGGCCTTACAGCTGCTACACAGACAGGATCCATTGGGCGTCTCATTTTTTTTTCCTTCTGACAGATCAGAAGAAGGGTCAAATAAATGATGTCAGCCAGGCCAAAAGGCAAAATAGTGTCCCAGTCATGTAGTGGGGAGGGTAAGAACAGCATGAGAAGTCCACAGAGTGGCCCTATGACATAGTGGTGAGGTGGAGGCAGCATAAGGAGGCCACAGAGTTGCCCAATGACAGAGTCTGGAGGTGGCGGCAGCATCAGGAGTAGGCCACAGAGTGGCCCAGTGACATAGTGTGAAGGTGGCAGCAGTATCAAAAGACCACAGAGTGGCAAGGTGACATAGTATGGAGGTGGCAGCAGCATCAGGAGGTCACAGAGTGGCACAATGACAGTGTGGAGGTGGCAGCAGTATAATCAGGAGGCCACAGAGTGGCAAGGTGACATCGTTTGGAGATGGCAGCAGCATCGGAAGACCACAGAGTGGGAATGTGAAATAGTGTGGAGGTAGCAGCAGCATCAGGAGGCCACAGAGTGGCAAGGTGACTTAGTGTGGAGGTGGCATCAGCATTAGGGGCCACAGAGTGGTGACATAGTGTGGAGGTGGCAGCAGCATGAGGAGACCACAGAGTGGAGAGGTGACTGTCACGGATGAAGTTAGCAGATAGCTGGAACATATAAATAAACAAGCGACTGGCTTGATCCCAAACTAAGGAGCTAATAGGTGAGCCCTATAAAACCCTAATAGCTCTCCCTGACTGCTATGCACATGCAAGGGTCTGTATGGTAGACGATTGCATGCCCGCGTACGTAATACTGTGTGACACCTGAAAACCCTATAATAGTGAGGGGACACGACCACCGGCTCCCTGCACTTAATACGGACAGAGTCAGGGTCACCTAGAATCAAGCCAGCAAGGAAACACAATAAAGTAAATGACTTATCTGAACAAACAGCAGAAGCAGCCTCCAGCAGTGAACACCTCATCCAGGAAGTAGTATAAACCGCAAAGTGAGGCAGTATGGGAGGGATTATAAAGGAAGACAATTAGTCAAAATAAGTGACACCTGGCAGAAGGAAAGGAGATGAGAAAGTTAAACCAAAACAAAGAACATCATACAAGAGGTAGAGAAGAACGTCTGCCAGATCTTCTCACAGAACTGGCGGTGACAGTACCCCTCCCTCTACGGGTGGACTCCGGACACTCAGAGCCCACCTTCTCAGGATGAGATCTATGGAAAGCCCTGATGAGATGAGTGGCATAATGTCCGCCACTGGGACCCACATCCTCTCCTCAGGACCATAACCCTCCCAATGAACGAGGTACTGAAGAGAACCGCGGATAATGCGAGAATCCACAATCCTAGAGACCTGAAATTCAAGATTACCATCAACAATAATCGGAGGAGGAGGCAAAGAGGAGGGTACAGTGGGTTGGACATAAGGTTTTAATAGGGACTTGTGAAAAACATTATGGATCTTCCAAGTCTGAGGAAGATCAAGACGGAAGGCAACGGGATTGATGACGGACAAGATCTTGTAAGGCCCAATAAACCTAGGACCCAACTTCCAGGAGAGAACCTTCAGTTTGATATTCTTTGTAGACAACCACACCAGATCACCAACATTCAGGTCCGGACCAGGCACACGTCTCTTATCCGCCACACGCTTATATTTCTCACTCATCCTCTTCAGATTACCCTGAATCTTTTGCCAAATAAATGACAAAGACGAGGAAAATCTCTCCTCATCAGGTAAACCAGAAGACCCCTCTCCAGAGAATGTCCCAAACTGCGGATGAAACCCATATGCACCAAAAAATGGTGACTTATCAGAGGACTCCTGGCGACGGTTATTTAAAGCAAACTCATCAAGGGACAAAAAAGAATACCAATCCTCCTGATTCTCCACCACAAAACAGCGCAGATATGTCTCCAGATTCTGATTGACGCGTTCGGTCTGACCATTCGACTGCGGGTGAAAAGCAGAAGAGAACAGAAGGCCTTCCAGAATCCGGAAACAAATTGCGTGCCCCTATCAGAAACGATGTCTGAAGGAATGCCATGCAATTTAACATTATGATCAACAAACGCTTGCGCCAGCGTCTTAGCATTGGGTAACCCAGAAAAGGGAAGGAAATGTGCCATTTTTCTAAAACGGTCCACTACAACCAGAATTACGGTCTTTCCCAAGGAAAGAGGCAGGTCCGTAATGAAGTCCATGGACAGATGCGTCCAAGGACGGGAAGGAATGGGTAACGGGAGGAGAGAACCCGATGGCCGTGAATGAGGGACCTTGGCAGGTCTCGCAGGCTGCCACAAAACCCTCAACCGTCTTACGAAGAGCCGGCCACCAGAATCTCCGAGCAATGAGATCCACTGTGGCTCTACTCCCCGGGTGCCCAGCAAGGAAAGTATTGTGGTGCTCCTTAAAAACCTTGTGTCGTAAAGCGAGAAGGCACAAACAACCTCCCAGGAGGACATCTGGCCTGTCTCGGGTTCAGACGCTTGGCCGATTCCAAGTAGGCCAGATTCTTATGATCGCTAAACACGGTAATAGGGTGTCTGGCTCCCTCTAGCCAATGGCGCCATTTCTCAAAAGCTAATTTGATGGCCAACAACTCCCTATCTCCCACATCATAATTTCTCTCTGCAGAGGAGAGTTTCCTTGAGAAAAAGGCACACGGTCGCCATTTGGCAGGAGAGGGACCCTGAGATAAGACCGCACCCACAACCACCTCAGAAGCATCCACCTCAACAATAAAAGGTAGAGAGACATCAGGTTGTACCAAAATGGGAGCGGAAGCAAAACTCTCTTTAATACTAAAAAAGGCTTTAAGCTCGTCTACCGACCACGAGGAAAAATCCACCCCCTTTTTAGTCATATCAGTGAGTGGCTTAACAACAGAGAAATAATTCAAAATGAACTTTCTGTAATAATTGTCAAAACCCAAAAACCGCATAAGCGCCTTCTGATTCTCAGGAAGCTCCCAATCAAGCACAGCACGGACCTTCTCAGGGTCCATCCGAAAACCAGAAGCAGAGAGAAGAAAACCAAGAAATTGAATCTCCGGAACCGCAAACACACATTTTTCCAGTTTAGCGTATAATTTATTCTCCCGCAGAATCAGCAAGACCTGACATAGGTGGTCCCGATGAGTCTTGAAATCAGGAAAAAAAATCTAAATGTCATCTAGATACACCAGTACAAATTTCCCCATTAAATGATAAAAAATGCTGTTCACAAAATGTTGGAAGACGGCCTGAGCATTCATCAAACCAAAGGGCATAACCAAATTCTCGAAATGACCCTCAGGGGTATTAAAGGCCGTCTTCCATTCATCCCCTTCCCTGACCCTGACTAGTTTGTATGCCCCTCCTAAATCCAACTTAGAAAAAACTTTAGCCCCAACAATCTGGTTAAACAGGTCCGGGATTAGAGGAAGCGGATATGGGTCACGAATCGTGATACGGTTCAGCTCCCTGAAATTCAGACAAGGTCTTAAAGAAGCATCTGTTTTCTTAACAACAAAAAAAAACAGGTGACTTCGAGGGTCGGATGTGTCCCTTTCTCATGCTCTCAGAGATATAAGTATGCATAGCGACTCTTTCAGGTTGGGAGAGATTGTATAGTCGTGATTTTGGCAGCTTGGTGCCTGGGATGAGATTAATTGGGCAGTCGTACTCCCGGTGAGGGGGCAACTCCTAGACACCACTCTCGGAAAACACATCCGAAAATTCAGAGAGAAAAGATGGCACAGTCTTTGTAGAAACCTCTGAAAGAGACGCCGTGAGGCAATTCTCTCTGCAAAACTCACTCCAAACATTTATTTGCCTTGCTTGCCAATCAATGGTGGGGTTATGTTTAGTGAGCCAGGGTAGCCCCAACACTAGAGGAGTAGGTAATCCGCTTAAGAGGAAACATGACATATCCTCAACATGAGTGTCACCCACAGTCAAACGGATATTGTGAACTATGCCCTTTAACGATCTTTGAGAAAGTGGAGCGGAATCAATAGCAAAAACAGGTATATCCTTTTCCAAAGTGCATACCTGGAAACCATGCGTTGTTGAAAATTGATTATCAATGAGATTGACAGCTGCTCCACTATCTACAAAAATCTCACAAACAATGTTCTTGCTGTCAAGCGCCACCCTGGCAGGTAGGAGAAAACGGGAACTACAAGCTAACGGCAAACCTTCAATTTCCGCATCAACCTTGCCAATAGTAGCAAATGGAAAGTTTTTAGAGTTTTTTTTTGTTTTGTTTTGTTTTTATTACCCTCAGAAAATGCCATGAATCTCTTAGAGGGGCAAACATTAGCCAAATGATTTATACCCCCACAACAGAAACAAACCCTCCTCTGAGAGCTGAATCCTCTACTATCAGAGGCAAGCAAACCCAGCTGCATAGCCTCCTCCTCAGAGGGGATTGAGACAGACTGAGACCCCTGCACACTGAATGAGACAGACCCACTGTCTTTGGGCTGAATATGACAGGAAAGAGTAGTCTCCTCTCTCTCTCTAAGACGCCTGTCAATACGAACAGCTAGATACATGGCTGACTCTAACGATGCTGGTCTCTCATGAAAAGCGAATGCATCTTTCAATCTTTCCGAAAGACCATGGCAAAATTGACTTCAGAGTGCAGCATCATTCCAACCAGTATCAGCTGCCCATCTCCGAAATTCAGAACAATATATCTCTGCGGACTGTTTACCCTGGCATAAAAGACGCAGTTTAGATTCAGCCAGAGCAATACGATCCGGGTCAACATATATCTGCCCCAGGGCTACAAAAAATTCATCCACCGATTGGAGGAGCCGTGCCCCCACAGGCAGCGAAAAGGCCCAAGACTGAGCGTTATCCCTGAGCAGCGAGATGATGATCCCCACCCTCTGCTCCTCATCACTAGAGGAATGGGGAAGTAAGCGAAAATGGAGTTTGCAAGCCTCTCTAAAGCGAACAAAATTCTCACTACCCCAAGAAGAACGTATCTTAGGCTCGGAACAAACTCCATGAACGCCAGCAGAACCTGAGATACAGTTTTACGGAGAGCTGTTACCTCCAGCGAAAGACCTTGCATTCGGTCAATCAAGGCTGAAACCGGATCCATGCTTAAGACGGTTATGGCAGTTTATAGTGTCACGGATGAAGTTAGCAGATAGCTGGAACATATAATTAAACGAGCGACTGGCTTGATCCCAAATCAAGGAGCTTATAGGTGAGCCCTATAAAACCCTAAGAGCTCTCCCTGACTGCTATGCACATGCAAGGGTCTGTATGGTAGACGATTGCATGCCCGCGTACCTAATACTGTGTGACACCTGAAAACCCTATAATAGTGAGGGGACAAGACCACTGGCTCCCTGCACTTAATACGGACGGAGTCAGGGTCACCTAGAATCAAGCCAGCAAGGAAACACAATAAAGTAAATGACTTATCTGCACAAACAGCAGAAGCAGCCTCCAGCAGTGAACACCTCATCCAGGAAGTAGTACAGTCGTGGCCAAAAGTTTTGAGAATTACATAAATATTGGAAATTGGAAAAGTTGCTGTTTAAGTTTTTATAATAGCAATTTGCATATACTCCAGAATGTTAGGAAGAGTGATCAGATGAATTGCATAGTCCTTCTTTGCCATGAAAGCACAGCACGGACCTTCTCAGGGTCCATCCGAAAACCAGAAGCAGAGAGAAGAAAACCAAGAAATTGAATCTCCGGAACCGCAAACACACATTTTTCCAGTTTAGCGTATAATTTATTCTCCCGCAGAATCAGCAAGACCTGACATAGGTGGTCCCGATGAGTCTTGAAATCAGGAGAAAAAATCTAAATGTCATCTAGATACACCAGTACAAATTTCCCCATTAAATGATAAAAAATGCTGTTCACAAAATGTTGGAAGACGGCCTGAGCATTCATCAAACCAAAGGGCATAACCAAATTCTCGAAATGACCCTCAGGGGTATTAAAGGCCGTCTTCCATTCATCCCCTTCCCTGACCCTGACTAGTTTGTATGCCCCTCCTAAATCCAACTTAGAAAAAACTTTAGCCCCAACAATCTGGTTAAACAGGTCCGGGATTAGAGGAAGCGGATATGGGTCACGAATCGTGATACGGTTCAGCTCCCTGAAATTCAGACAAGGTCTTAAAGAAGCATCTGTTTTCTTAACAACAAAAAAAAACAGGTGACTTCGAGGGTCGGATGTGTCCCTTTCTCATGCTCTCAGAGATATAAGTATGCATAGCGACTCTTTCAGGTTGGGAGAGATTGTATAGTCGTGATTTTGGCAGCTTGGTGCCTGGGATGAGATTAATTGGGCAGTCGTACTCCCAGTGAGGGGGCAACTCCTAGACACCACTCTCGGAAAACACATCCGAAAATTCAGAGAGAAAAGATGGCACAGTCTTTGTAGAAACCTCTGAAAGAGACGCCGTGAGGCAATTCTCTCTGCAAAACTCACTCCAAACATTTATTTGCCTTGCTTGCCAATCAATGGTGGGGTTATGTTTAGTGAGCCAGGGTAGCCCCAACACTAGAGGAGTAGGTAATCCGCTTAAGAGGAAACATGACATATCCTCAACATGAGTGTCACCCACAGTCAAACGGATATTGTGAACTATGCCCTTTAACGATCTTTGAGAAAGTGGAGCGGAATCAATAGCAAAAACAGGTATATCCTTTTCCAAAGTGCATACCTGGAAACCATGCGTTGTTGAAAATTGATTATCAATGAGATTGACAGCTGCTCCACTATCTACAAAAATCTCACAAACAATGTTCTTGCTGTCAAGCGCCACCCTGGCAGGTAGGAGAAAACGGGAACTACAAGCTAACGGCAAACCTTCAATTTCCGCATCAACCTTGCCAATAGTAGCAAATGGAAAGTTTTTAGAGTTTTTTTTTGTTTTGTTTTGTTTTTATTACCCTCAGAAAATGCCATGAATCTCTTAGAGGGGCAAACATTAGCCAAATGATTTATACCCCCACAACAGAAACAAACCCTCCTCTGAGAGCTGAATCCTCTACTATCAGAGGCAAGCAAACCCAGCTGCATAGCCTCCTCCTCAGAGGGGATTGAGACAGACTGAGACCCCTGCACACTGAATGAGACAGACCCACTGTCTTTGGGCTGAATATGACAGGAAAGAGTAGTCTCCTCTCTCTCTCTAAGACGCCTGTCAATACGAACAGCTAGATACATGGCTGACTCTAACGATGCTGGTCTCTCATGAAAAGCGAATGCATCTTTCAATCTTTCCGAAAGACCATGGCAAAATTGACTTCAGAGTGCAGCATCATTCCAACCAGTATCAGCTGCCCATCTCCGAAATTCAGAACAATATATCTCTGCGGACTGTTTACCCTGGCATAAAAGACGCAGTTTAGATTCAGCCAGAGCAATACGATCCGGGTCATCATATATCTGCCCCAGGGCTACAAAAAATTCATCCACCGATTGGAGGAGCCGTGCCCCCACAGGCAGCGAAAAGGCCCAAGACTGAGCGTTATCCCTGAGCAGCGAGATGATGATCCCCACCCTCTGCTCCTCATCACTAGAGGAATGGGGAAGTAAGCGAAAATGGAGTTTGCAAGCCTCTCTAAAGCGAACAAAATTCTCACTACCCCAAGAAGAACGTATCTTAGGCTCGGAACAAACTCCATGAACGCCAGCAGAACCTGAGATACAGTTTTACGGAGAGCTGTTACCTCCAGCGAAAGACCTTGCATTCGGTCAATCAAGGCTGAAACCGGATCCATGCTTAAGACGGTTATGGCAGTTTATAGTGTCACGGATGAAGTTAGCAGATAGCTGGAACATATAATTAAACGAGCGACTGGCTTGATCCCAAATCAAGGAGCTTATAGGTGAGCCCTATAAAACCCTAAGAGCTCTCCCTGACTGCTATGCACATGCAAGGGTCTGTATGGTAGACGATTGCATGCCCGCGTACCTAATACTGTGTGACACCTGAAAACCCTATAATAGTGAGGGGACAAGACCACTGGCTCCCTGCACTTAATACGGACGGAGTCAGGGTCACCTAGAATCAAGCCAGCAAGGAAACACAATAAAGTAAATGACTTATCTGAACAAACAGCAGAAGCAGCCTCCAGCAGTGAACACCTCATCCAGGAAGTAGTACAGTCGTGGCCAAAAGTTTTGAGAATTACATAAATATTGGAAATTGGAAAAGTTGCTGTTTAAGTTTTTATAATAGCAATTTGCATATACTCCAGAATGTTAGGAAGAGTGATCAGATGAATTGCATAGTCCTTCTTTGCCATGAAAATTAACTTAATCCCAAAAAAAACTTTCCACTGCATTTCATTGCTGTCATTAAAGGACCTGCTGAGATCATTTCAGTAATCGTCTTGTTAACTCAGGTGAGAATGTTGACGAGCACAAGGCTGGAGATCATTATGTCACGTTGATTGGGTTAAAATGGCAGACTTGACATGTTAAAAGGAGGGGGATGCTTGAAATCATTGTTCTTCCATTGTTAACCATGGTGACCTGCAAAGAAACGCATGCAGCCATCATTGCGTTGCATAAAAATGGCTTCACAGGCAAGGATATTGTGGCTACTAAGATTGCACCTCAATCAACAATTTATAGGATCATCAAGAACTTCAAGGAAAGAGGTTCAATTCTTGTTAAGGCTTCAGGGCGTCCAAGAAAGTCCAGCAAGCGCCAGGATCGTCTCCTAAAGAGGATTCAGCTGCGGGATCGGAGTGCCACCAGTGCAGAGCTTGCTCAGGAATGGCAGCAGGCAGGTGTGAGCGCATCTGCACGCACAGTGAGGCGAAGACTTTTGGAAGATGGCCTGGTGTCAAGAAGGGCAGCAAAGAAGCCACTTCTCTCCAAAAAAAACATCAGGGACAGATTGATCTTCTGCAGGAAGTATGGTGAATGGACTGCTGAGGACTGGGGCAAAGTCATATTATCCGATGAAGCCTCTTTTCGATTGTTTGGGACATCTGGAGAAAAGCTTGTCCGGAGAAGAAAAGGTGAGTGCTACCATCAGTCCTGTGTCATGCCAACAGTAAAGCATCCTGAGACCATTCATGTGTGGGGTTGCTTATCATCCAAAAGAGTGGGCTCACTCACAATTTTGCCCAAAAACACATCCATGAATAAAGAATGGTACCAAAACACCCTCCAACAGCAACTTCTTCCAACAATCCAACAACAGTTTGGTGAAGAACAATGCATTTTCCAGCACGATGGAGCACCGTGCCATAAGGCAAAAGTGATAATTAAGTGGCTCGGGGACCAAAACGTTGACATTTTGGGTCCATGGCCTGGAAACTCCCCAGATCTTAATCCCATTGAGAACTTGTGGTCAATCCTCAAGAGGCGGGTGGACAAACAAAAACCCACTAAATCTGACAAACTCCAAGAAGTGATTATGAAAGAATGGGTTGCTATCAGTCAGGAATTGGCCCAGAAGTTGATTGAGAGCATGCCCAGTCGAATTGCAGAGGTCTTGAAAAAGAAGGGCCAATACTGCAAATACTGACTCTTTGCATAAATGTCATGTAATTGTCGATAAAAGCCTTTGAAACGTATGAAGTGCGTGTAATTATATTTCACTACATCACAGAAACAACTGAAACAAAGATCTAAAAGCAGTTTAGCAGCAAACTTTGTGAAAACTAATATTTGTGTCATTCTCAAAACTTTTGGCCACGACTGTATATACTGCAAAGTGAGGCAGTATGGGAGGGATTATAAAGGAAGACGATTAGTCGAAATAAGTGACACCTGGCAGAAGGAAAGGAGATGAGAAAGTGAAACCAAAACAAAGAACATCATACAAGAGGTAGAGAAGAACATCTGCCAGATCTTCTCACAGAATGTCATGACCCGGGTTGTATTCAAACCGGGATCTTCCTGGTCTCTTAAACCATAGCCTTACCTGTTGTGCTACAGAAGAGATCTAGACTTTGGGAATGTCCTTACTGTGTTCAACACTACATCATACTCTCTAGCTCCACCTGCTGCCAGCTGTGGACAATTCTCAATCTGGACAGCCTTTAAATAGGAAGTGAGGACATCACTCAGTGCCCGTTTATTTGGATTTCTTCCCTGGGTGTTTTGACTTCAGTGATCTTCCTTGTATTGAACTCCTGCCTGATATCCCGACTATTCTACAGCCTGCTGATTTTGTACCTTGCCGCCAGATCGTGAATGACCTTAGCCTGCCTGACTCTTCTCCGGATTTTGATTGTGAACTATTTGCCTGACGACGCTTTGCCTGGATCTCAAGCACACTACTTCCACTTCGGACACTACCTTTTGCAGGTACCTTACATAATAAACGGGCCACAATGGCAGTGGACCCTGCTGAGATTGTTAAGGCGATTACACGTCAGGGACAATTGATCGGAGCTCATGAACAGCATCTTTCTTCCCTGGACCCCAAGTTAGATGAACTTTGCACCATGCTCAAATCTTGTTTGCCTGGTTCCTCTGCAACGGTTCAGACTCCGGATCCTACTCCTGCTACGGTCCAACCCGCCTCTTCTGTACCACCAAAACTTCCCTTGCCTGACAAGTTTGGTGGTGATACTGAGGACTGCAGAGGCTTTTTAAATGTTTGCCGTTTGCATTTCCGCAACAACCTTCGTCTGCCAAAGTGACTTTTGTAATTTCCTTGTTAAAGGGGAAGGCCCTGGCCTGGGTCTCTCCTTATTTGGAACGCAACGATCCTGTACTCCAAGATGCTAAAAAATTTCTGGCCTCTCTCCAGATTGTATTTGACAAGCCAGGTAGAGTTTCTGCAGCTGAGTACTCCCTCTTGGACATACAACAAGACACCAGATCTGTGGCACAGTATGCTATTGAGTTCCGTACCCTTGCTGCTGAAACAAATTGGGACTCAAGGGCATTACGTGCAGCCTTCCGAAAAGGTCTTACGGATCGCATCAAGGACGAATTAGTCTATAAAGATCTCCCAGAAGACCTTGAGAAATTCATAGAGCTGTGTGTTCGTCTGGATGTCCGGTACCATAAAAGGTGCCAAGAGAGACTTAGAACCCGCAAGTTTCCTAGGCCAGTTTACCGTTTGGCCCCTAACTTCCAAGCACCACCTCAGCCAGAACCTGAAACCTCTGTTGAACCCCAGACACCTGTGGAACCCATGGAGGTGAGCCGTCTCCACCTAACTGAGTCAGAGAAACAAAGGAGGCGTTCATTGGGCCTATGCCTGTACTGCGGACTTAAAGGACATTTAGTATCTGTCTGCCCCTCCCGTCCAGTAAAAGGCAGGGTCTAACCAGTGTTGGAGGAGCTGGCTTAGACCTTACAGGTAGATCCTCCAAGACCAAGATTACTGTTCCGACTACTATCCATTTATCTTCTAAGCTTGTTTTCTGTGAGGCTTTTGTGGATTCCGGAGCTGCGGGTATATTCTTGGACTACACTTTTGCAAGAAAGAATAACATCCCGTTTGTTCCTAAGTCTAGACCCCTGAACATTACCACCCTGAATGGACAGCCCTTGGGAGATGGTATTGTGAAATTCGAGACTACGACAATCACCCTGCAGGTAGGCCTCCTCCACAAAGAGGAAGTTGTCTTGTCTCTTATTGATTCTTTGCTTCTGCCTATCATCCTTGGTTACCCATGGTTACAACTTCACAACCCCTCTTTTGATTGGGAAAATGGAGAACTAACCTCCTGGGGATCGTCCTGTCGCCTTCGCTGTTTGTCTCAACCCAAAAGACTTTCTGCTTGCATGTTGGCTCCTGTGACTATCCCACCTACCTTGCCTCGTGAATACCATGACTTTGCAGACGTATTTTGCAAACAAAAGGCAGAGGTGTTACCCCCACATCGTCCTTTTGACTGTACAATTAAATTGATTCCCGGAGCACCTCTTCCCAAAGGAAAGACCTACCCCCTGTCTCTGCCCGAACAAAACTCTATGGATGAATACGTAAGAGACAACTTGGAAAGAGGTTTTATCCGACCCTCTTCTTCTCCAGTAGGGGCAGGTTTTTTCTTCGTTGAAAAGAAAGATGGGGGCCTTCGACCATGCATAGACTATCGGGGGTTAAATCAAATCACAGTAAAGGACTCCTACCCTTTGCCACTCATTCTTGAACTATTTTATCTACTTAAGGGGGCTGTTATATTCTCCAAGCTAGACCTACGAGGGGCTTATAACCTGATTCGAATTAATGAGGGGGACGAGTGGAAGACAGCATTCAACACTCGTAATGGACACTTTGAATATTTGGTCATGCCATTTGGCTTGTGTAACGCACCTGCTGTCTTTCAACGTTTCATGAATAAAATTTTTCATGATTTCAGCAACCGTTTTGTGATCATCTACTTGGACGACATTTTAATCTTTTCCAAGACTCTTCCAGAGCACATCTCGCATGTGAAACAGGTATTACAACGGCTTGGAGAAAACCATCTTTATGCAAAGATCGAGAAATGCAGTTTCCATCAAAGCTGTATTCCTTTCCTTGGGTACATCATAAGTGCTGACGGTTTCCAAATGGACCCTCAAAAACTTTCCGCTGTCTTGCAATGGCCCCAACCGACCACTTTAAGAGGACTCCAAAGCTTTTTAGGATTTGCAAATTACTACAGACGCTTCATTAAGAGTTTTGCCTCCATTGCGGCACCCCTTACTGCCATGACTAAGAAGGGTACAAATTGCAAGGCGTGGTCTTCAGAAGCAAAATCAGCTTTCCAGCGATTAAAGGACATGTTCAGTAAAGCTCCAATTCTTCAGCATCCAAATCCTGACCTCCAGTACATTGTTGAGGTTGATGCCTCTGAGGTTGGAGCAGGTGCCGTACTCTCCCAGAGACAGCCAAAGTCTGGTAGAATCCATCCAGTAGCTTTTTTCTCTAGAAAGTTTTCTCCGGCAGAGATGAATTATGATGTTGGGAATCGAGAACTACTGGCCATCAAATTGGCATTGTCTGAATGGCGACATCTTCTGGAAGGGGCTTCCAAACCTTTTACTATCCTCACTGACCATAAAAACCTACTGTATCTTCAGACTGCTAGACGTCTGAACTCACGTCAGGCTCGATGGGCTCTGTTTTTCTCCCGTTTTAATTTTGTCCTTTCTTACGTTCCAGGGCATAGAAACAAAAAAGCCGATGCTCTTTCCAGACAGTTCGCTTCCTCTGAAGAAGATCAACCAGCCGAGCAGTATATAATCCCACCTCACAAAATTGTCGCACAGATCTCTACGGCCCTTTCCCAACAGCTACAAGAAACCCAGAATCGTGTTCCCCAGGGCTTGAAGATACCACCAGGTCGCCTGTACGTAGCCCCTAGTCTCAGAAAACCTATACTCCTCTGGGCACATAATGGCGTGTTATCCGGTCATCCTGGTGTCACCATCACTCTTAAGACCTTGCAGCGTCATGTCTGGTGGCCTCGTATGAAAAAGGATGTTACTGACTATGTGGCTGCCTGCCCAACTTGTGCTGCTAATAAAGTACCCCGCACATTACCTGCTGGACTGTTACATCCACTTCCGGCACCTCGCCAGCCTTGGACCCATTTGACCTTGGACTTCATTGTAGACTTACCCAAGTCCGAGGGCATGACTGCTATATGGGTCACAGTGGATCGCTTTTCCAAAATGTCTCATTTTGTGCCGATTCCGGGATTACCTACAGCGAAAGCACTGTCCACTCTTTTCCTTTCCCATATTGTAAGACATCATGGCATACCAACCAATGTCATCTCAGACCGCGGATCCCAGTTCGTTTCCCGATTCTGGAGAGCGTTCTGCAAGAAACTGGGAGTAACGCTCTCACTCTCTACCTCACATCACCCTCAAACTGATGGTCAAACCGAACGCATGAACCAGACCCTAGAAACCTACCTTCGACATTATGTCAATGCCTTACACTCCAACTGGTCTGAGTATTTGCCTTTAGCTGAGTTCGCCCTAAATTCCCGTTGGCACAGTGCTCTTCATACCACACCATTCTACGCAGCCCTAGGCTATCACCCTCAGACTTTTCCCCTACCTCAGCCTTCTTCTGGTGTACCAGCAGCAGATCAGCGGGTGAAAAATATTCTACTACATTGGAAGAAGATTAGTTTATTACTACGGAAATCAGCAGGCAAGTACAGGCTTTTTTCCAACAGACGAAGACGCCATATACCTCCATATGTGGTAGGGGACAGAGTTTGGCTATCAACCAAGTATGTGAGACTGAAACAACCTTCTACCAAATTGGGCCCTCGATTCATTGGTCCTTACAGGATCATTGCTCGAGTTGGACCAGTTTCCTATCGCTTAAGATTACCTTCTTCTCTCCGGATACATCCCGTGTTCCACGTTTCACTCCTCAAAAAAGCTATTTTGAACCGCTACTCCAGATCACAACAGCTACCTCCTCCTGTTCTTGTTGATGGACAAAATGAGTTTGAAGTCTCCAAGATTCTTGATTCCAGAAGACAGGGCCGTGGCCTTCGGTATCTGGTTCATTGGAAGGGGTATCCTGTCACAGACCGCTCCTGGGTTCCAGCCAAAGATCTGCATGCCCCTTCTCTTATACGAGACTTCCATACATCGTTTCCCACTAAGCCCCGCTAGGCCCCCAGAGGGGTCCATTGGGGAGGGGGCCCTGTCATGACCCAGGTTGTATTCGAACCGGGATCTTCCTGGTCTCTTAAACCATAGCCTTACCTGTTGTGCTACAGAAGAGATCTAGACTTTGGGAATGTCCTTACTGTGTTCAACACTACATCATACTCTCTAGATCCACCTGCTGCCAGCTGTGGACAATTCTCAATCTGGACAGCCTTTAAATAGGAAGTGAGGACATCACTCAGTGCCCGTTTATTTGGATTTCTTCCCTGGGTGTTTTGACTTCAGTGATCTTCCTTGTATTGAACTCCTGCCTGATATCCCGACTATTCTACAGCCTGCTGATTTTGTACCTTGCTGCCAGATCGTGAATGACCTTAGCCTGCCTGACTCTTCTCCGGATTTTGATTGTGAACTATTTGCCTGACGACGCTTTGCCTGGATCTCAAGCACACTACTTCCACTTCGGACACTACCTTTTGCAGGTACCTTACACAGAACTGGCGGTGACAGTGACATACAGTGGAGGTGGCAGCAGCATCAGGCGGCCACAGAGTGGCAAGTTGACATAGTGTGGAGGTGGCAGCAGCATTAGAAGACCATAGAGTAGCAAGGTGACATAGGGCCAGATTTATCATTACTCTGACAGCTCATTCCACTTTCACATATGGCTAAAGTCAGTTTTAGCTACGTCAGATTTATGATCGGCACTTTAAGACTGTGATAAATGTGGTTTGACGGTTGCAGTTTATCCGTCAGTAACCAGCTTTACAAAAGTCGTACATCTTTACAAAAAGTCGCATGTTCTTGTAAAAAGTCGCATAAGATAAGCATGGTCTGCACTGGAGTGATTTTGCACATGTTTTTTGCAACTTTTTTGCGACTTTTCAAATGGTCGCAATAGTAAATCTGTTTAGAGATTCATTTACATAAGAAAACATGCCCACTTTCAGAAAACTGGCGAGCACAGTGCAGAGCCAATAGAAGTCGCAAATTTTGCGCAGTTTAAGCGATTGCGCAAAAATGTGCGACTTTTTCACCTCATTATTCTGACTTGAGCTAATGATAAATCTGGCCCATAGTGTGGAGGTGGCAGCAGCATCAGGAAAACACAAAGTGACCCGGTGACAGAGTGGGGAGGTGGGTGGCAATACCAATACCAGCTGAAGATGAAGGGTGAAAGAAGGAGCACTTGGCATCAGATGTGTGGCATCAGGCGGGTGGCAGCATCAGAATACTGTAGTAGCGGAGGCAGGTAGCCAGAAGAAACCTGTCTCTTTTGTCAAAGTGTTTGTGGCACCATGTATGATCTAGTCCAGTGGTGGGCAACCTTTTTTGTCAACTGAGCCAAATATCGCCAAAACCACGATTGCCACATTTTTAAAACCTAAAATATTGCATCAACAGTACCAGTGAGGACTATTAGGCTCATGCACATGACCGTGTGCCCGCAAAAAAGTAGCGCATGCTGAAGTGAATGGGTCCATGATGCGTGCTGCACACGGCCGTGTGCAGCCCGCATCAAGGACCCATTCACTTCAATGGGTCCAGGATCCGGGCGCATGCACTACTTTTTTGCGGTGCGGAGGCACAGCCAGAAGCACCACGTAAGCACACTGTAGCACTCATATCCCGGATCCTAGACCCATTGAAGTGAATGGGTCCATGATGCGGGCTGCACACGGCCGTGTGCAGCCCGCATTATGGACCCATTCACTTCAGCATGCGCTACTTTTTTGCGGTGCGGGCAGTCGGATGCGGATCGCGAACCCCATTCAAGTGAATGGGTCCGCGATCCTCATGCAGCTGCCCCATGATCTGTGTCCGTGCATTGCGGACCGCTATTTGTGGTCCGCAGCACAGGCACGGCGCCCTTACATTCGCGGGCATGAGCCCAGAGTGCGTTTTTGAATACTTTTATATGTACTTTCTTTTATTTGGATCTTGATTATTATTTCATTTTATCTTTATCATTTTTAACTTTTCTTAAACTTGTCTGCAGATGTGGATGACGCACTTATGGGGGATATCTGTGGATGACGCACTTATGGGGGATATCTGTGGATGACGCACTTATGGGGGATATCTGTGGATGACGCACTTATGGGGGATATCTGTGGATGACGCACTTATGGGGGATATCTGTGGATGACGCACTTATGGGGGATATCTGTGGATGACGCACTTATGGGGGATATCTGTGGATGACGCACTTATGGGGGATATCTGTGGATGACGCACTTATGGGGGATATCTGTGGATGACGCACTTATGGGGGATATCTGTGGATGACGCACTTATGGGGGATATCTGTGGATGACGCACTTATGGGGGATATCTGTGGATGTCGCACTTATGGGGGATATCTGTGGATGACGCACTTATGGGGGATATCTGTGGATGACGCACTTATGGGGGATATCTGTGGATGACGCACTTATGGGGGATATCTGTGGATGACGCACTTATGGGGGATATCTGTGGATGACGCACTTATGGGGGATATCTGTGGATGACGCATATATAGCATAAGATGCTATATATGTGCCCTCCACAGATATCCCCCATAAGTGCCCTCCACAGATATCCCCCATAAGTGCCCTCCACAGATATCCCTCATAAGTGAGCCATCCACAGATATCCCCCATAAGTGAGCCATCCACAGATATCCCCCATAAGTGCCTTCCAGTAAGTAATGTATTAGTGGGGGGAAGGAAGGGGGCAGGGACACTTGTGGCGGGGCCGGTGCAGTGCACACACCGGGGGCAGCTCCTACCTTTCTGCTGCAGAACATTTTGTTCCTCCTGAGCGGCGGCCTCTTCACCACTCCACCCCTCCTCACAGTGGGCAGCCGAACTAGAGCCGCGCTGCCCGCCCTTCTGCTGCTGTGCGCAGCGTGACATCTCTCCCTCCGTCATGCGCCTCCTGCCCCGCCTGCCTGCTTCATTCATAAAGTGGAAGGAGCAGACAGACGGGGCAGCAGGCGCATGACGGACAATTTACAAGCAGCTTGAGTGGCGCGATATGGCTGCGTGGCCGCCCACCCGCCAGCCCGAACCAAAGAGCCGCAGTGAAGGATCAAAAGAGCCGCATGTGGCTCGCGAGCCGCGGCTTGCCGACCACTGATCTAGTCTGATGCATCAGGCATTGTTGGGTGGAAATCCTGGCTGATCCACACCTGATTTATCTTGACAAAGGTCAGTCTCTCCACATTTCGGGTGGACTGGCGAGTTCTTCTTGGGGTAACTTTGGTCCCCATCGCACTAAACACCCGCTCTGATGCCACACTACTGGTCAGGCAGGATAGCTTTTCCAGGGCAAACTCGGCCAGTTGCGGCTGAAAATCCAGTTTGACTGCCCAGTAGTCCAGCTGATATTCAATGATGGCTGGCAGGATGCACTCCAAGCATGCCACCATCTGCTGGTTCAGGTTCAGCTTTATGTCTAGCTGCTGGTGAGTAGTTTCTTCACTAGGCGGGTGAAGAAAGCTGCTCATCAGCGACTCTAGACTTAGGCTGCTGCTAATCGAGCTGCTACTGCTCCTGCCACCCCACCCCTCCCTAGCAGCCATGGCAGTGGAACGTGAGTGCAGAGGCCCCTCCGGTCAGACCTGCGAGAGGATGGATGATGGCGCAGATAGGCAGAGGCTAACTGACTACATAGGATGTCTCTATAGTAGTTCAGTTAGTTCTCCCTCTCAGTGGGTGTATAAAAGCCCCCCATTTTGTGTAGTGAGGATCTAACAAGGTGGAGAGCCAGAAGTCATCCCTCTGCTGAATGGTGACAATTCGGCTGTCACTACGCATGCAAGTAAGCATGAATCAAACCATTTGTTTAAGTGACTCGAAGGGACTCCCTGCCTCCATCTCCACTGCATACTGCCACGGTGTATCTGGGTCCTCTGTCTTGTTTTCCCCATCGCCCTGTAGCTTCTCTGGCTGCTCCTGCTCCTCCTCTCCTGTCACCTATGTAGAAAAAATACCCATTTCACCACACACTGCTTGTGCTCCAATGTCCTCCTCCTCCACCTCCAGTTCAGCCCCCACAGGGCTCATATGGCCGTGAGATCTAGGCACCATGTCTCCAGTCCCCTGACCAGCCAGATTTACTAGCATCTGTCCAAGGACATGAAGCTGTGGAATGACGTTGTTCATCCTATAGTCCTGGCAACTGACAAATAACGTGGCCTCCTCAAAGGGCCTGAGCAATCGGCAGGTGTCACACATGAGCTGCCACTGGCTGACATTGAAGTTACACAGGGGAGTAATCCTGTCCACTTGGATCATCAAGAAATTATTTATGGCCTTTCTCTGTTTGTACAGTCGGTCCAACATATGGAGGGTGAAATTCCAACGGGTCAAAACGTCGCATAACAGTCTATGTTGGGAGATGTTGTTCTGTCGCTGCAGCTCAAGGAGGGTGTGCTTTGCGGAGTATGAATATGCTGGAGGGGCACTGTGAATTGTCCCTGCAGTGAAGGCTGAGGACACGGTGGAGGATGAGGAGGCAGAGGCGGACATTGTCGCAGGACCAACGGCGTGAGAACTTGGAGGCGAAAGCAGCGTCACCTGGCCAAGTTGCTGGTGTGGCTGTGCAGGAACCATATTCACCCAGTGGGCCATGAAGGACATGTATTGTCCCTGACCTTAGTTATAGCTCCACACATCAGTGCTGCCATGCACTTTGGCAGACACCAATAGACTCAAGGACTGGCCCACCTTATGATCTACATGTGTGTGCAGGGCTGGTACTGCCTTTTTGGAAAATAAATGACGGCTTGGAACTATCCACCTCGGCTCGACACAAGCCATCAGTTTTCTGGAAGGTGCAGAGTCCACCACTTGGAAAGGGATGGACTGCAGACCAGCAACTTGGCCAGGAGCACGTTCAGATTCTGCGCCGTTGGATGCGTGCACTCATACTATTGTCTATTGGCATTCACTTAGATGATCGATTGCTGATGGAATGAGTGATGAGGAGTAGGAAGAGGATGAGCAGGAGCATTAGGACCGGTAGATGATGGAAAGGACAGAGAGCTCCCTTCGGCAGAGGTGGTGGAGCCTTGAATGCATGAAATCGGCTGCATGCCACTGGGTGAGGCAGGGCTTGCTGTGGCAGGCTGGACCACCATATCATAGCCACGGTTCTCCCAGGCCACTTTATGGTGACGCTCCATATGTTGACGACATTGGAACCCTGGCCACACTTCACTTTCTGCCCACAGATTCTACATATGGTCATGTTCACCTCCTCTGGCGGCTTAACAAAAAACTTCCTCACCACCGAGTAGGTGATTTTACCCCCAACACTACCTACTGACTGACTGCTACCGCCGCTGCCTCTGTGAATCGGTGCAACCTCCCGGGCAAGTAGACTCCTGCGAAGCGTTTTGTCTACCCCGGGCACGTTTGGCTCCCCACCTCCCACTGCTGCCCCCCTGCTGACTCCCGGCCACGCTAGCGACTTACTGGCTCCGCTGCTGCCTCACAGGCAAGCTGCCACACTTTTCTCCTGATGATGAAGCCCCTTCGTCACCCAGCTCCCAAGTACGATCAGCTACATCATCGAATACTGTCTGCACGTCACTGATATCCTCCTCAACGGTCTCTGGGTTAGAAGCCTGACCACTCGCAACACCAGCTCCCACGCCAATCTCCTCATCACTACTTGCCCACCTAGTGGAGGAAGCGGCGTATGTCTCCTCCACATCTTGGCTTGCCAGTAGCTGCTAACTGTCTTCTAGTAGCTCGTCCTCACTGTATAGTGGAGCTGAGCCCTCAGCATACAATACTTCTCTGGCTGAGGAAACAGAAACGGACAGAGGCAGGTTGAAGACAGGTGAGGGCACAGGGCCTGCTCCCAGGCCATGCCAACTAAGGGTTGTGTCTGACGAACCCACTGACTCTTGGCTGGGGGTGTCTGATGTCAATTGCGACGAAGATCGAGTCAACCATTCAAGAACCGCTGGGTTGCTAGTCTCGACATAAACGCTAGCTGATACTGGGAGCTCAGGCCTCTCAAAGTGACCCCTGCTGCCACGCCCCCTTACTCTGTTACAACCTCTGCCTGCGCCAGAAACATTTAGGCCTCTGCCACTCCCCTGTGCAGGGCCTGGCACTTCTTTGTCTGACATACTGTTAGATCAAACAAATAAATAAAAAGGAAATTAAAACACCCCAAAAAAGTCTGAAATTTTCTCACTTCACCACACAACGGCTAATAAGCCCTTTTTTCACACTAATACACACAAAAATGGGCTTTAGAACATATAACTGCACCACTGAAAGGCAAATATATTTTTTGTTGCCACTAATACACGGCAAAAAGGGCTTTACAACATATAAAACTGCACCGCTGAACGGCAAATATATATATTTTTTGTATATATTATGTAGTATGAGACTGGCACTCCCTCGCATGGAAATAGAGCAATAGTAATAGTGTTGTTACACAATATTTAATTGGCAAAATATATTAAAATACAACATCACAATACAATATTAAAATAACAATCGCTGCAGCGGAGACAATATCAGTCCCTAAAAATACCTAAATCTAAAACTTCAATAAAAACTCAAAAAAAGTCCAAAAAGAACAGGACCATACGTCCTGAATGTGCAAAAATATTGCAAGCCAAAAGTGTCAGTCTATTCCTTATAATAGTATTGGCATTCCTTTCTTGTATGCAATATAACATGCAAAATCCATTCAAGGCACCTTTTCAAATATTCGGAATTGTCTGATATAAATATTCGATAAAGTATCCAATCGGACACCAAGTTTTTACTCACAGGTGAATGTTGATTATCCTGCAGTCCCAATATTCAATCCTTTAGATTTTTACTCACGGTATTTATTCACATGGTTCTCAGTGTTTAGCGTCCCACCTGGTTCGTTCGTCTCTGGTCTCTCTCGATCGTTATCCACAAATCTTAGATCCGGTTATACGATCAGGGTGTAATATCGCGAGAGGTGAACTTATACTTGTACTGACCAGTTTGAATGGCTGAAATTCCGGGTCTTTATCTTTGGAGCGCTCCAATTTCTTTGTGTATCTCCGGATATTAGTAGACGAACTTCCAGTGGGGGTCACTTGTTGGGGATGTCTTTGAAAAGCACCAAACGCGTTTTGGGGATCTCCTTTCCCCTTCCTCCATATATTTTTTTAGTGCCATTAATACACAGAAAAAAGGGCTTTGCAACAAATAACTGCACCGCTGAATGGTAAATATATTCTTTTTAGTGCCACTAATATACGGCAAAAAGGGCTTTAGAACATATAACTGCACTGCTGAACGGCAAATATATTTTACTTTTGACACTTATACACACCACGAAGGGTTTAGAACATATAACTGCACCGCTAAATGGCAAATATATTTTTTTGGTGCCACTAATACACGACAAAAATGGCTTTACAACAAATAACTGCACCATTGAACAGCAAATATGCAGTGCCTTACAAAAGTATTCACCCCCCTTGACTTTTTCGTGTTTTGGTTCCTCACAACCTGGAATTAACATGGATTGTTTGAGGATTTGCATAATTAAATTTTCAGAACATGCCCACAACTTTGAAGATGTTTTCTTTTTTTTATTATTATTGTGAAGCAAGCAACAAATAGGACAAAATAACAGAAAAAGTCAATGTGTATAACTATTCACCCCCCTAAAGTCAATACTTTGTTGAGCCACCTTTTGCGGCAATCACAGCTTCAAGACACTTTGGATAAGTCTCTATGAGCTTGCCACATCTTACCACTGGGATTGTTGCCCATTTCTCCTTTCAAAACTGCTCCAGCTCCTTCAAGTTGGATGGGTTGCGCTTGTGAACAGCAATATTTAAGTCTGACCACTGACCATTTTCTGTTGGATTGAGATCTGGGCTTTGACTAGGCCATTCCAACACATTTACATGTTTGCCCTTAAACCACTCAAGTGTTGCTTTAGCAGTGTGTTTGGGGCCATTGTCCTACTGGAAGGTGAACCATCATCCTAGCCTCAGATCACGCATAGAGTGGTACAGATTTTGCTCAAGAATATCCCTGTATTTAACACTATCCATCTTTCCCTCAACTCTGACCAGTTTCCCAGTCCCATCCCCACAGCATGATGCTGCCACCACTATGTTTCACTGTGGGGATGCTGTTCTTTGGGTAATGCGATGTGTTGGGTTTGCGCCAGACATAGAGTTTTATTTGATGGCCGAAAAGATCAATTTTAGTCTCCTCAGATCAGAGCACCTTCCTCCATACATTTTGGGAGTCTCCCATATGCCTTTCCGCAAACTCACAACGTGCCTTTTTGTTTTTTGCTGACAGTAATGGCATTCTTCTGGCCACTCTGCCATAAAGCCCAACTCTATTGAGCGTGCGGCTTATTGTCGTCCTATGTACAGATACTCCAGTCTTTGCTGTGGAACTCTGCAGCTCCTCCAGGGTTACCTTAGGTCTCTGTGCTGCCTCTCTGATTAATGCCCTCCTTGCCCAGTCTGAGTTTTGGTGGGCGGCTGTCTCTTGGCAGGTTTGCTGTTGTGCCATGTTACTTCCATTTGGTTATGATAGATTTGATGGTGCTCCTGGATCATCAAAGATTTGGATATTTTTTTATAACCTAACCCTGACTTACACTTCTCAACAACATTGTCCCTTACTTCTTTGGAGAGTTCCTTGGTCTTCATGGCAGTGTTTGGTTAGTGCCTCTTGCTTAGGTGTTTTAGCCTGTGGGGCCTTTCAAAAAAGGAGTGTAAAGGTAATGACAGATCATGTGACACTTAGATTGTACACAGATGGACATCATTTAAGTAACTATGTGACTTCTGAAGGTAATTGGGTGCACCAGAGCTTTTTATGGGCTTCCTAACAAAGGGGTGAATACATATGCACATGCCAATTTTCTGTTTTCTATTTCTAAACAATAGTTATATTTATATATTTTTCTCACTTCACTTCACTTCACCAATTTAGACAATTGTGTTCTGATCCATCACATAAAATTCAGATTAACAAAACATTGAACTTAAGGCTGTAATAAAACACGAAAAAAGTCAAGGGGGTGAATTCTTTTGCAAGACACTGTATTTTTTTGGGCACCACTAATACACGGCAAAAAGGGCTTTACAACTTATAACTGCACCGCTGAACTGCAAATATATTTTTCTTTTGCCACTAATACATGACAAAAGTGGCTATAATTTTCGCACTTTACCACACAACGGCTAATAAGGCCTTTTTTCCCCCACTAATAAAAGCCAAAACATGCTTTAGAACATATAACTGCACCGCACAAGGTCAAATAAGATATAGAAATATTTCCTTGTAATAAACCCTATTATTGGCTGTATCAAACAGCACTTGGACCCCAATAACAACAACGGTTTGCTGGAATTACAGAGCTGTATAATGGCAATTTGGATCCCCAGTCAGTGCAGCAAGATGTAATAGGATTGTTCCTATTACCCAGGCTGTAGACTCCCCTACTGAACCCTGTTTAACATAAATGCTGTGGAATGATTCCTCCCTATCCTTTCCCCACACCACGCCTTAAATAATCTTTCCTTGAACTTGTAAATCGTTTTTTTGGCACAATGAAGTTTTTTCTAACACTGTCCCTAACGCCTGCTGACGTCTCTCCCTGCACTTAGTACACTGGTGAATGGCAGAATCCAAGATGGTTGAGGCTATTTATAGGGCTGTCACATCACAGTCTGGCTGGCTGCTGATTGGCTGCATGCATGGCATTATGGGTGATCCCGCCTTCCCAGAGTTCCTTTCTTCATGTCCTGACACGTGCAGCAGCCATTTTAGGAAAAAATGCCATTCCTTACCACGAAGCATGAGGAAATTTGGCTTCAGTGCGAAACAAATTTTTCCTGAAATTCGGATCTAATTCCAATTCGTCAGCTTTGATTCGCTCATCAATATGAACTCTCAGATAATCACTTTAATGAATGTAATTATATCGTTAGTGTATTTTTTCCATTTTTTTATGCTATGGATCTACTGTATATAGAAGCTAAAGTGAAATCTCTGCTTCTAATATATTATATGGTATGATGGATTATGATGTCAACCTGTACAAAGGACTTATTCTGAACTCATGATCCAATGTAAACTATATAAAAATGGAAAAAAAAAGTTAGATATGAATCTGAAGGGCAAACTCTTTCATGAATCAGATGAATATGAAATGAGATTGTCATCACTGTATCTGAACCCTTGTTTATATAAGATTCTTTAACAGATTGTCATTGTAAGTTGACTACACACTTTTTACATAATTCAACAGAAGACATTGTTCTTTGAATTGAAATTGAAAGTTGTGTTTGTACACTAGCAAAATTACAATCCACTCAGACACTGAGTTCATTTTCAGACTAAGCTGAAACTAACTCAATTTGCTAGCCAAGAGAGTCTGATTTCAGATCTTTAGATAGATAAAAGTAAAATGATATAAGACAGATTAGATGACATGGCCAAATTGCTTATGAACTCTGTATCTCTATAGCCTACTTGTTGAGCCAAGCACTGGGCAAAGCAAAAGAGTCTAGATTGTTTTGAGATTTCCAGTGTTCTTGAATGTTGGTGAGCTTTTCAGCCCCGAAATTGAATGAACCCTAGCTAGACTGAAGTGCACAAAGAACACATAGTAGACTCTTCTTTATGATGAGTTTGTCTGAAGTAATATGCATTCATTTATTCATTGAAAATATGAAATATAAAAAGACATTTTATGGCAAAGTTACCACTTGGTTTTTAGCTTTCAATCAGGCAAAATAATGATTTTTCTCTATCAGCTGAGTAAGGCTTTGTTCTCTGCATGGCTTTTTTTTCTTAAAGGGGTTGTCTGCTTTCTGCATTTTAGAAATGCCATACACTGGCATGTAACAACATAAGAAACCACTAATTGCTTCAAGGCTAACCCTGAAGAAGAGGAGAAGCCTCTATGGTGTCCATGAGTATTGATGTAAACAAACCACAATGTCCATAGCTTCCCAAGATGGCAGATATCTTCTCTACTGTGCAGGCACAAAAGGCATTAAGCACAGGCACCACAGGCACAGATGAAGGGGTCAAAGGGAAGCTATGGGCGTCCTGTATTTGCACCTGTGCTAATCACTTTTAGTGCCTATGCAGTAGAGGACACAATTGCCATCTTGAGAAGTGAAGGACTCTGTGGCCATCTTGAGAAGTTGTGGACTCTGTGGCTTGTTTACATCAGTACTCATGAGTATCGGATAATGGCATTTCTGAAACTTATGCAAAAGAGAAAACCCTCTTAAAAGAACATTCCAGTTGAAAATTAAATACATAAAGATTAGGCATTTATACATTTCAACAATTTCCAAGCCCAATTCTCAGCAGTATCCTATTAGCATCTAGCAAAGGCTAGTTACCGACTATATTTTATTTTGTAGGGGTAAAATTTCTATATTGTCTTTATTGTTATGGCTATTGCAGCCTTATGACAAAGATTACTAGGGGATAGCAGCACATTGATGTAAAGGCAACATTTGAAAACTGTGATTATTCATTTTAAAACGGGTCACTACAAGCCTGGAGAAGCCAAAATACTTTTCTGTTTTTACTGCATTTTTTATGGAAAAGCCTAACACTGCAGATTACATTATTCTTGCAATCACAAACCAAGAGGTCTCCAATGGAAAGGGATAACACTATAAATAAATGCTTCAAAAAAAAATATTAACAGCTTTTAACATTTAACATTTGCATGTATATTGAATAACTCCTCTGAATTAAACATATGCCTATTATAAATGGATATGTGGCGTAGTCTTATAATTGTTCACACAATCAATAACAGCTACATATTCTTTTCTTCCTGCTTAAAAAAAAGTTTTAAATAACTATGTCCAGGATTTATACAGAGCTAGCTTCCTCTGCCCTTTCTATACAGCTTGTCTTAACTGTAGCCAAATGACGTATTACATAGCATTTGTCCTTGTAAATGATCTGAAAAAATAGTAAAGGCTTATTCAAAATGTGAAGATAGAAAGTCTTTGTGGTAGTTATCCATCACTTAATTAAAATTGAACAAATTAGAAGAACATTTTCCGGCCCACTTAAGTGCAAATTCGGATATAAGCTTGTTCTATAGGATAAATGCTAACATCAGGTTTTCTACATTATGGGTGTCTTCTTACTGGAATCCATCATAGTTAACCTTCTCTGTGTAAACTAAAACTTTATTGGTTTCACTTATCAAGGTTAAATGCTGTGGTGTAGCTGAGTTACTTACAGATTGTTTTCAAGAGTAAAGCCTATTTGGCAATTTACAAGGTAGCCTCAAAGGAGTGCTGTCAGCAGGATCAGCAAGATGGTGCTTGGTAACTTAGCTTAACATTTAAGTTCTGTATTTAAGTTTGTTATAAGGGGATGAGGCCTCTCTCTTTATCTATCTAGCTATCTATATATATATATATATATATATATATATATATATATTAGAGATGAGCGTCCACTAACACAGATTAGAACAATGTAGTGTTTGCGGTGAATTGTCTTTCAACTAATCAAGTAATTTTACTTGTTCAACAAATACATTTTTATGCTAAAATATCAGATGCAATGATAGGTCTGCTAACACAGATAAAACAATACAGTGTTTGCAGTGAATTGTTTATGAGACTTTCAATATCACTCGTTCAACAGTTACATTTTAAACTAAAATGTCTATGAAACACACGTTCTGATGCAATAATGTGTCGGATGCATGGTAGTAATAGGCAGAGCTGCCCAGACAGGCAGACAAGCATTTGCATGGAACCCATGGTGGTCACAGAGCTGCACAAACAGGACTCAGTAGGTGACCTCACAGACAGGGCAGATGGAATATCCCCAGGTCAGGTACATAGCCTATTCATTGGGAAAAAAGGGGAGTGAGCACTCACAACACTTGGACCATAGGATACAAGATATATTTATTAGAGTAGGACCTGCTATGTCCATTAAATAAAATACATAACATGTACTAAAATACAATCAAATAGTATAAAAGAGCAAATTGGTACCAATGAAAAACAATACCCTGTTGGTGGGGTGAATCACTTAATAACAAATCCTGCACATGAATATTTCTTAACGCACATAAAACGGGCACTATTCGTATTTCTTGTGCCACCATCCACAATTCAGTACTGGATTCCCGAAGGTATTAAATGGATTACTGTTATTGATAACAGCTCACAGTTCAAATAGAGATGTCCCAAATGTCTGTGGTAGATCACTCCAAGTGCTAATTTAATAGCTGATTTGATAGTGCATACAAAGTTCCAGCGCTACACCATGGTAAATATCTCAGAGGGTTCTCCTCTTACAACTGAAGTTGTAACCGCCTAGACCGGTGGGTTTAAATCGCCACTATTCCAGATAGTAATACAGGTTCCTACCTGAGTCCCGGCACTGCGTCCCGCTGCTGTGTCAGCCAGCCGGTCCTTCCACGAGGTGTGTGCGCTTCGGCGTCCCGTCACGCACGTCTCAGCTGGATGACGTCACACTCGCAAGGCTGGATAGACAGGACTAGTGCCTTAGTAGTAGCGTATGTTGCTGTATAATAGAGCGGTAGCTACAGCTAAAGATTTTCTTATCGCATGGCCATGCAATTTTTTAGTAGAGGCTCCGCAGGTTAAGTGGCCGCTTCTTCCTATCACCAGACGCGTTTTGGGGTGTCTGCACCCCTTCCTCAGTGGTTGAAGCGCTCAACATCCCACTCCACCTTTTATAGCGCATTCAGTATTCAGGAAATTCTGGATTCTGGATCATTTGGATGCTAGTATTCCATTGTGGTTTTAGTGCGGTTTTGGGGCGGTATGGTTGCGATTTTTTTTTTTTATTAAGATGCGTTTTTCCTAATTATGCAACTAGCATATTGCAAAACTATGCCAACTAAGATATTTAGATATAACATTTTAATAAATGATGTACAAATAAGACATAAAATTTTCATTATAAAAATATAAATATGTGTGTTTTAAAATATAAACTGAGAGACCTTTATCCTTACTTGGAGACATTATAAAAATATAAAAAATATAAAAAATATATATGCACACATGTGAGGATGGGGCTGGATTTGTGCCAGCAGTAGATAATGGGTTCCAGTAGTTTACGGAGCGGTGATCCCTACTCCGAGGGGGGGTCCCAGGGTCGATAAACAGCCAACCCGGGACCCTCCATCAGAGACGGGACCACCACCCTACAAGAAACCGAAGATCTCCAGGTCCGAATTTAGGCCTGCTGGAAGTAAACAGCCAAATTCATAGATATGTTTGGATTCGGCTCTGGACATCCTCTTGATAAATCACCCCCTCTCCAATGTTTATAGATTTTTTCCAACGCCACAAAAAACCTCTTCTAAAAAATTGAATGGCCATGCGATAAGAAAATCTTCATCTGTAACTACCGCTCTATTATACAGCAACATACGCTACTACTAAGGCACTAGTCCTGTCTATCCAGCCTTGCGAGTGTGACGTCATCCAGCTGAGACGTGCGTGACGGGACGCCGAAACGCACACACCTCGTGGAAGGACCGGCTGGCTGACACAGCAGTGGGACGCACTGCCGGGACTCAGGTAGGAACCTGTATTACTATCTGGAATAGTGGCGATTTAAACCCACCGGTCTAGGCGGTTACAACTTCAGTTGTAAGAGGAGAACCCTCAGAGATATTTACCGTGGTGTAGCGCTGGAACTTTGTATGCACTATTAAATTAGCACTTGGAGTGATCTACCACAGACATTTGGGACATCTCTATTTGAACTGTGAGCTGTTATCAATAACAGTAATCCATTTAATACCTTCGGGAATCCAATACTGAATTGTGGATGGTGGCACAACAAATACGAATAGTGCCCGTTTTATGTGCGTTAAGAAATATTCATGTGCAGGATTTGTTATTAAGTGATTCACCCCACCAACAGGGTATTGTTTTTCATTGGTACCAATTTGCTATTTTATACTATTTGATTGTATTTTAGTACATGTTATGTATTTTATTTAATGGACATAGCAGGTCCTACTCTAATAAATATATCTTGTATCCTATGGTCCAAGTGTTGTGAGTGCTCACTCCCCTTATTTCCCAATACCTTACTATTTTGGGTCGGGCACCCGAGTTGTGAGCTAGCAGCACCCGTCATAAGCCACTAGGTGAGAACCAACCACCCATTCTAATATACATAGCCTATGCACCCAGCAAAGTTGGAGACAGATTGAACCCCAAACCCACAGCTCAACGGTATATAAAGAGCAGGATAACAAAGTCATTTGACACCTAGCAGACACACCCAGACCAGACCATTAACCCCACAAAAACTGAGACAACAGGGTAGGGGAGCATGCATACACAAGTAGCTGTTCACACACAGGCTGCAACAACTATACGTAACGCATGGAAACCAGCCTATATGGAATCCACGGTAGCCAGGAAATGCCAGAGCTACAAATGTGAGCTACACATACCCATGGAAACCAGCCTACACTGAATCCACCATAGCCAGTATGCCAGAGCTACAAATGTGAGCAACATGGCAACCCATGACACAGTGAACCACACTGTGACACCAGCTACTGGCTATTCTGATTAAAAGTACTGGGCAGATTGGCAAGAGTGCACAGTTTGAAAAAAGGGAAACCACTCCCCCAAATATACAGTGCAAAAAAAAGTTAAACCAGTACCTCCAAACTATATACAAAGAAGGTAAGGTGCAGGTGAATGCTACTATGGCATGCAAAAACAAGCAAGAACTATAAGCAGCAGCACACTGCTCCAAAAAACACATGCAAACATCGAAAACAAGAATACTTCTGCCCATTTGCCAGAGTAATCAAACTAGCCCATAGCTGGATTCTACATTGCCCTGAAAATTGTAGGACAAAAGCCCAGGAAAGGCAAGACTGTTGGTGTAGGTCCTGTCTGATAGAAGCCACCTCGTCACTGGTAGATGGGTCCAACATATTCTTGATCAAAAATATGCGCAAAGAGTTTATATTTATTCTTGTTTTCAATGCTTGCATGTGTTTTTGTGCATGGAGTGGTATGTTGTTGCTTGTAGTTATTGCTTCTTTTTATATTGCAGCCATGATATTGTGCACCTTTACTCTCTTTGTATAAAGTTTGGAGTTGCTGATTTAACTATCTTACTGCTCCAGACTCCTCTCTGGCCAATTCTTCCATTACCTATTAGCTTAATTTTATTTTTGCTTTACCACCATCAGGAGCTCATGTCACTACAGTATATAAGTTGTTTAACTAGAATAGCAATTAAAGGGCTTCTTTCTATGCCAGTATTAGCCTCCCTTTTTGTAAAAAGGGAGGTTAACCACGCTAATCATATTTTAATGTCACATGGTTCCTGATGTATGAGTTCAGTTTGTATCACTATTTTAGAAGAAACTTTCCAAAATCCTCAGAATTTATCAGTGAGCCTAGTGATATCACCAGCACAGATTAGCAGTCTATAGCGCTGCCAGGGGCTGTTTTTGAGGTGGGTACTATGTTAAGTTGCCTCCAAAACAGCTTAGGGCAGTGCTATAGACTGTTCATCTATGCCAATGTAAGAAGGAGGGGTTTGGGTTCCTGAAGAACTGGGCCAACTTGTCTACAGACTCTATCGTAGGGATGGGCGCACTTCAATGGGGAAGGTGCAGCTGTTTTGGGTGAGAAGATGGTTAGAAGATTGGAGTATTGTTTAAACTAGGGACTGAAGGGGGATGGTAATTATATTACAAGAGGGGAAGATAGTGTGCAGATAGAGATCTGGAGCGAGTTAATAAAACTGGGGGAGGAATGGAGGGAGGGACTAGAACAGTTCATAAGGAAAGGTGTAGGGTAAAAAAAAAATACAAAATTGTCTTAATTGTATGTACATACTAATACCTGAAGCCTGACTAACAAAACTGGTGAACTGGAATTAGTAATGTCTGAAGAGGACTATGATATAGTGGGAATAACTGAGACATGGCTGGATTATAGCTATGACTGGGTTACAGTCTTTTTAGAGAGGATTGTGAAAACCAGATAGAGAAGGTTTGCCTTTATATAAAGTCCTGTCTTAAGCCCACACTCCAGGCAGATATAATTGAAGGAAATTAACATGTGGAGTCACTGTGGGTAGAAATAAATGGAGACAAAAATAATGATAAATACTGATAGCAGTTTGTTATAAGCCACCTAATATAACAGAGTCCACAGAAAATCTACTACTTAGAGAAATAGATGAGACAGCAAATCATAATGAGGTTATTATTATGGGGTACTTCAACTACCCAGATATAAACGGAGAAACTGAAACCTGTACATCTCGCAATAACCAAGACAATTACCTTTCCATTACCATTACCTTTTAACTGGTTGAGGACTCGACTAGAGAAATGGCCATACTGCACTTAGTATTAACCAATAGTGATGAGCGGCAGGGACAATATTAAAATTCACTATATTTCGCAAATATTTGGTTGAATATTCACAATTATTTTCTTGATTGCGAAAATCAACAATGTAATATGCGCGTATTGCATGCGCAATACAGGTTTGGGTCACTTTTGCTACATTTTTCAAGCTGCTAGAAGTTTCCTGAGGCTGGAGAAAATGGTTGGCACGGCAGAGCATTACAATAGCTTTATATGCAGATAGAGGGCTCCAATATATTTGCAATTGTGCAAATCGGCAATTAATGATGAGCATATTTGTAACTTCACATGCAACACGTGCAACTTCACATTTTAGCAGGTCTGACTACATATTACTGATTGGTGCACTAAGTATTGTTTTGAACTTGTGACATCACAGCACTATGTCTGTAGCATGTATGTATGGACAGCAGAACCTATCAGCTACACTATATCAGGATATAACCTACAAAGACTATCTCCCACTAACTATCTGTATTATATATATAAGCTAACACTCTAATGTAATGTGACAAAGCAAAGCACAGAACACAGCAATAACACTGCTGTCTTTCTCAGAACTGCAAAAATCTGCAGAAAATGCCTGCTGGGGAGGTTCCTATAAAGTAAGGGGTAGGCAACTTTCCTATTGGTTGCTAGGCATGTTTCTAAGCTCAGATAAAGACATTGCAACCTTCTCATTGGCCCACAAGCAAGAAGCAGGGAGGGATCATGGGTTCAGATGAAAAAAATCTAGAATATTCGCAAATACGAATATATAGCACTATATTCTAAATCTTCGCAAATTCTCGAAGTGTCGATATTCGAGATTCGAATATTCGCGCCCAACACTATTAACTAGTGTTGAGCGAGCATGCTCGGCCGAACACCATTTCGGCTCGAGCATTGCTATGCTCGGCCCATCGCGGAGTTCGGCAGAACACCACGTGTGCTCGAGCGCGATTCTCGAGTCAGTGTATTTAAATCTAATTTAGCCTCTATTTCTATGCACAAGATCGCTGTACAGTGAGAGAATCCCTCAGTATGAGTCCGCGGCTTTGGAGTCCCTGCTCTGACTCCATATACAGTATAGCTATGTACATATATGGAGTCAGTGCTTGTGGACACCAGTATATTTAAATCTAATTTAGCTTGTATTTCAGAAAAGTTTCTGCTAGGATTCACAACCCTTTGCATTAGAGGCAAGGTACTTAACAAAGCTATAATAGCTGAATAGCCAGTTACTTTAAAAAAAAATAATATATGAGACTTCTTACTGTATTGTACCTCTACTATGACCTATACAGTAGAAGTCTCTTTTTATTTATTTTTTATTGACTGGCTATGCAGCTATATTGTGTAGTGGTTAAAGTTCTGGGCTATGATGCAGAAGCTATGAATTCCCATCACAAACTTTTTCAGAATTAAAGGTTAAATTAGATTTATATATTTTATATCTTTTTTAGTAATTGTAAAATATTTATGGCACAAAATAAATGTGTAATTACTAGAAAAAATAAACAAAATAAATATATATATACAGTCGTGGCCAAAAGTTTTGACAATTACATAAATATTAGAAATTGGAAAAGTTGCTGCTTAAGTTTTTATAATAGCAATTTGCATATACTCCAGAATGTTATGAAGAGTGATCAGATGAATTGCATAGTCTTTCTTTGCCATGAAAATTAACTTAATCCCAAAAAAACCTTTCCACTGCATTTCATTGCTGTCATTAAAGGACCTGCTGAGATCATTTCAGTAATCGTCTTGTTAACTCAGGTGAGAATGTTGACGAGCACAAGACTGGAGATCATTATGTCAGGCTGATTGGGTTAAAATGGCAGACTTGACATGTTAAAAGGAGGGTGATGCTTGAAATCATTGTTCTTCCATTGTTAACCATGGTGACCTGCAAAGAAACGCGTGCAGCCATCATTGCGTTGCATAAAAATGGCTTCACAGGCAAGGATATTGTGGCTACTAAGATTGCACCTCAATCAACAATTTATAGGATCATCAAGAACTTCAAGGAAAGAGGTTCAATTCTTGTTAAGAAGGCTTCAGGGCGTCCAAGAAAGTCCAGCAAGCTCCAGGATCGTCTTCTAAAGAGGATTCAGCTGCGGGATCGGAGTGCCACCAGTGCAGAGCTTGCTCAGGAATGGCAGCAGGCAGGTGTGAGCGCATCTGCACGCACAGTGAGGCGAAGACTTTTGGAAGATGGCCTGGTGTCAAGAAGGGCAGCAAAGAAGCCACTTCTCTCAAAAAAAAAATCAGGGACAGATTGATCTTCTGCAGAAAGTTTGGTGAATAGACTGCTGAGGACTGGGGCAAAGTCATATTCTCCGATGAAGCCTCTTTCCGATTGTTTGGGGCATCTGGAAAAAGGCTTGTCCGGAGAAGAAAAGGTAGGCGCTACCATCAGTCCTGTGTCATGCCAACAGTAAAGCATCCTGAGACCATTCATGTGTGGGGTTGCTTCTCATCCAAGGGAGTGGGCTCACTCACAATTTTGCCCCAAAACACAGCCATGAATAAAGAATGGTACCAAAACACCCTCCAACAGCAACTTCTTCCAACAATCCAACAACAGTTTGGTGAAGAACAATGCATTTTCCAGCACGATGGAGCACCGTGCCATAAGTCAAAAGTGATAACTAAGTGGCTCGGGGACCAAAACGTTGACATTTTGGGTCCATGGCCTGGAAACTCCCCAGATCTTAATCCCATTGAGAACTTGTGGTCAATCCTCAAGAGGCGGGTGGACAAACAAAAACCCACTAATTCTGACAAACTCCAAGAAGTGATTATGAAAGAATGGGTTGCTTGCTATCAGTCAGGAATTGACCCAGAAGTTGATTGAGA
Organism: Bufo bufo; assembly: GCF_905171765.1. NCBI lineage: Eukaryota > Metazoa > Chordata > Amphibia > Anura > Bufonidae > Bufo > Bufo bufo. Next base: position 428,570,886 of record NC_053391.1, on the reverse strand, counting down.
GCATGCCCAGTTGAATTGCAGAGGTCCTGAAAAAGAATGGCCAACACTGCAAATACTGACTCTTTGCATAAATGTCATGTAATTGTCGATAAAAGCCTTTGAAACGTATGAAGTGCGTGTAATTATATTTCACTACATCAAAGAAACAACTGAAACAAAGATCTAAAAGCAGTTTAGCAGCATACTTTGTGAAAACTAATATTTGTGTCATTCTCAAAACTTTTGGCCACTACTGTATATACACACACAGTGTGTATATATGTATATATATATATATATATATATATATATATATAAAATCATACTTCTGATATACACTCACCTAAAGAATTATTAGGAACACCTGTTCTATTTCTCATTAATGCAATTATCTAGTCAACCAATCACATGGCAGTTGCTTCAATGCATTTAGGGGTGTGGTCCTGGTCAAGACAATCTCCTGAATTCCAAACTGAATGTCAGAATGGGAAAGAAAGGTGATTTAAGCAATTTTGAGCGTGGCATGGTTGTTGGTGCCAGACAGGCCGGTCTGAGTATTTCACAATCTGCTCAGTTACTGGGATTTTCACGCACAACCATTTCTAGGTTTTACAAACAATGGTGTGAAAAGGGAAAAACATCCAGTATGCGGCAGTCCTGTGGGCAAAAATGCCTTGTGGATGCTAGAGGTCAGAGGAGAATGGGCCGACTGATTCAAGCTGATAGAAGAGCAACGTTGACTGAAATAACCACTCGTTACAACCGAGGTATGCAGCAAAGCATTTGTGAAGCCACAACACTCACAACCTTGAGGCGGATGGGCTACAACAGCAGAAGACCCCACCGGGTACCACTCATCTCCACTACAAATAGGAAAAAGAGGCTACAATTTGCACAAGCTCACCAAAATTGGACTGTTGAAGACTGGAAAAATGTTGCCTGGTCTGATGAGCCTCGATTTCTGTTAAGACATTCAAATGGTAGAGTCCGAATTTGGCGTAAACAGAATGAGAACATGTATCCATCCTCTGATGGCTACTTCCAGCAGGATAATGCACAATGTCACAATGCTCGAATAATTTCAAATTGGTTTCTTGAACATGACAATGAGTTCACTGTACTAAAATGGCCCCCACAGTCACCAGATCTCAACCCAATAGAGCATCTTTGGGATGTGGTGGAACGGGAGCTTCGTGCCCTGGATGTGCATCCCTCAAATCTCCATCAACTGCAAGATGCTATCCTATCAATATGGGCCAACATTTCTAAAGAATGCTATCAGCACCTTGTTGAATCAAGGCAGTTCTGAAGGCAAAAGGTGGTCCAACACCGTATTAGTATGGTGTTCCTAATAATTCTTTAGGTGAGTGTATATGAATGCATAATATCTGGGAAATTACTACTGATGTTTTAGCCATAATATATTTACATATATTTACATATATTATATATTCTAAATATATAATAATATATGTAAATGTATTATGGCTAAAAACTTATATAAATAAGAATAAATACACCACAGCACTTCCAGTAGGTGAAAAAATAGTGGGATCCTTTATTCACCCATGCAACGTTTCGATCCACTTGCTGGGACCATTTTCAAGCCTGAAAACGGTCCCAGCAAGTGGATTGAAACGTTGCATGGGTGAATAAAGGATCCCACAATTGTTTCACCTACTGGAAGTGCTGCAGTGTATTTATTCTTATTTATTGTGTGTCACCTTGGTTAAGTGCAACACCGCTGGCACCCATCGCTACAGGTTTCTCCACCAGGAGTGCTGCCCTGAACTTCCAACGTCTAAAAACTTATATATATATATATATATATATATATTTAAATTAAGTTTAGCCTCTATTTCTGAAAAAAGTTTGTGACAGGATTTGAATTTACAGCTTCTGCATCACAGCCCAGAACTTTAACCACTACACTATATAGCTTCATAGCCAGTCACTTTAAAAAAAAAAAAATGACACTTCTACTGTATAGGTCTCAGTAGACGTACAGTACAGTATAAGTCTCATATTTTTTTTAAGTAACTAGCTATGCAGCAATTATAGCTGAATGGTTAAGTGCCTTGCCTCTAATACAGAAGGTCGTGAGTTTGAATCCTGGCAGAAACTTTTCTGAAATACAGGCTAAATTAGTTTTCAATACACTGGGGTGTCCCCAAGCACTGACTCCATATATGAACATAGCTATATATAGAGTCACAGCAGGGACTCCTAAGCCAAACTAGAGTCCAGACACCCTGCCCTCTTCAGGTTCTCCCATTTACTTCCATTGTACTCGGGTGCTCGGTAGAACACCCGAGTACTACTGATGACACTTTCCTGTTACCCATCTAAGACTCTCAACTCTGATGACCAGATAATTTATCTCACCTCTCATTTCACCTCCATCTCTCTCCTCTGCCAATCTCTTCATTGTTTTTCTATTAACATTCAAGACCATTTACAATCTGTTCCCACCTTACATTTCTGACCAACTGTCCCGATCCATTACTAATTATAATCTCTTCACCTCACTTGACCTCCTTCTTTGCTCTTCTCTAGTCTGGTCCTGACACAATCATCTAAAAGATTTGTCATGTGCATTAGCATCTCCTATACTCTGGAACTCACACATAGCACATCATATCTTTTTCGTCAACAACTATACTTTCAAAAGGAACGTGCAAATTAACCTCTTCAGGAAAGTTTTCTGTCTACAATCACAATGCTGCCACCACACAGGCATATGAGCAGCTTCTACCCTCACCTACTTTCTCCTTCCCACTCAAAATTGTATACCCTCAAGAGCAGGGCCCTCTCCTTCATTGTACCGGTTTGCCAAACAGTTCATGCATATTGTACTTGTTCTAGTTTTATATTATGAAAAATTTTGCATTTTACCTACATTTCTGACAATCAGGTTGACTGAATAGAATCTCATTTAGTAGGACTAATCACAACAATCATTTAAATAAGTCATCTTTTGTGTTTATCTCTGTGTATGATTTCCATTCAAGCTTTCTTAATTGCTGCACCAGGGAGGAAAATAGTTCTGACCTTGTTCTCAGTGGAAGTGATGTCCCGTCCATAGTCTAGGCCACAAATTTGGCAAAGAAGTTGACATTGAAAGAGGCTGGATTTCCTGAAGAATACTGTCATGTTCCCAGGAGTCCGATCCATGCAACTTCAGAACAATAAGAATGTTACAAATGCTCTCCTACTCTTTCCACCATTGGGTCCCGGAAAACCACTCATTTTCTCTCACTATTATACAAAATTCTTGAATGATGAGGCAGTCTTTAGCAACTTCTGTACAATTTTCAAAGAATCCTTAAGCCATCATCTAAAGTTTATGATTCTCAAAACACAGGCAGTCTATAGATGGGCCACATTTATCACAGTGGTAACTTCTGTGCATATCTTTAAAGATTTTGCACCAGAAATAAACAAAATTGGCAATCACTTTAGTAAATGTTGGCTATTTAAGTTTTAACCTTTTTATAACTTTTTGTTATACAGTAGGTTAGAAATCAAAAACAATAATTTTCTCATTATTCATTGCCAACAATGTTTAGGATTTATTTTTAATCACTTAATTTAACAGATATACTGTACAGTATACATACTGTATGTTGTTGGTTACTTTTAGTGATGAGTGAAGCGAGCTTCCGATGTTACATCCGAAGTCGATTCGTTCATAACTTCTGATTAATCCTGTACAGAGATTTCTGTACAGTATTAGAATGTATGGGCTCCAATGAACCGAAGTTTGTTATTAGTGAAGTCGCGCGTGACTTTGTAGAATAACTTCCGTATTTGATTGGAAAACCACTTTACAACTTGGAACCGAACTAGGGTTCTGTTCCGACTGTACAGTATTTATCCGAAGTTATGAACGAAGCAATTTCAGGTGTAACATCTGAAGCCCGCTTTGCTCATCACCAGTTACTTTCATATAAGATTAGTTATTAAGTATTCATTTTGTCCCTGTTCACTTTTCTTAATATGCAAGTGTCCCTACTTTGCTCTCTTGCCAAACAAATTATTTTGAAATGTATTGACTCCATCATTTAAATGACTAAAAGAACTAATTAAAATTTCCAAAGTAAATTGGGTGAAATGGAAATTAAAGACTAATTTTATTATTTTAATTTAATTTATTTGGTTTAAAAAAGAAACATAGTAGATACAGAGTAACATTGTAGATACTCTTTAGAAACATGGGTAAATATTAATAAATTGTAACCATAATTAAATGTCAGAAAACAGATAATTTTAAGAATTTACACATGATATCCTTAAATTCATATTTTATTCAGGAATTAAAAACAACTCTTTATATACTGTAAATATTTGTTTCAATATGATATATGAAGATAAATCATGATTTCAATGACAGCAAGTTCCCACTTCCATATAGTTCTAGTGTGTAGCCATAAAATGTCGCTGAGTTTATTACATGGCATAAGTATTTTATATAATAGAAAAACAGAACTTAATATTTGGTACAGAAACCTTTGTTTGCAATTACAGAAGTCAGACGTTTCCTATCGTTCTTGACCAAGTTTGCACACACTGCAGCAGGAATTTTGGCTCACTCCTCCATACAGATCTTCTCCAGATCACTGGGCTACATTGAGTTTAAGCTCCCTCCAAAGATTTTCGATTGGGTTCAGGTCTGGAGACTGGCTAGGCCACTCGAGGACCTTGAAATGCTTCTTACGGAGCCACTACTTAGTTGCCCTGGCTGTGGCTGTGGAGTTGATACCAAAAAGTTCTATTTTGGTCTCCTCTGACCACATGACCTTCTCCCATGCCTCCTCTGGATGATCCAGATGGTCATTGGTGAACTTCAAACGGGCCTGGACATGTGCTGGCATAAGCGGGGGGACCTTGCGTGCCCTGCAGGATTTTAATCCATGATGGTATACTGTGTTACTAACAGTAATCTTTGAGACTGTGGTCCCAGCTCTCTTCAGGTCATTGACCAGGTCCTCCTGTGTAGTTCTTGACTGATTCCTAACCTCAGTGGCTCAGAGAGGAAGGAGCATGCAAGCTCCGAAACGCGTTTGGAAAATAATGTTTATCTAAAATATTCAAAGCGGCGAGAATCCCTGTCAAGTGTACAGATAGATGCACCCGGCCGGAGGACTGTACTGGAAGGGCAACCACAGATCATACAGCGCATCAGGCCGACAAGTACAACGGCTGGACGCCACTTGGCATGCCGAACAATGCAAGAAGGAGGTGAATGCAAGATTAAGTGTGTTTGTGCATAGAGAATCTCCGCCAAGCTGGAAAGTACTGAAGAGATCCCAGCGAGCGCTCGATCCTTAGTTTATGTATCCTTTATTTCATCTGTCACAATGTATCAATAGCAATGGATGCATTTCAGCCCATCCAGCCTTCTTCAGCTCAAGTTAATACATTAACTTAACAAATTTTAATAGCAGTCTGCTATTAAAATTTGTGAAGTTAATGCGGGCGCCTAACAAGGCTGAGTGCTGACCATTTTGGACTAAAGCTGGAAAGTATCACACACATGGGACGCCAAGAGCACAGCACAAGCCAGCGTTCCTTCCCAACAGCGAAAGACGGCGCAGCACAACTCCAGGAGTGGCAAAATTGAGCTCAGTACCATTGGACATACTTATTCATTTTGCCGCTAACAGTAATCTACTACTAAAACTACCAATTAACCAATAATTTATAATTAATTTATACATGGACTAGGACTATTTACAAAGGAGTATATGAAGATATAGGACAATCATTCATCCAAATTATTTTAATTTGTTTTTATATGTGATTTTTTGTGGAGGTTTAATACTCGTTTTACTTTTTTAATTTGTTTACTATATAATATCATGCATTGTAATTAAATAAAGGATTGAATAATATAACCAGTGATATTCTCTCATATCTCCAGATGCTAGTGTGCCTATCATTTTGTTTCTTTATTTTCTCCACTGTATCATTGTTCTTTATGGTTATATTTTTAGGGTAGACTATGCAATATAAAGGTTACTTTATTCTGCCGGTGAGTACAATTAGAGCAATACCAAACCTGCATATTTTTCTTTTACTACTTGAAAAAAAAATATATGAAAATAGTTTTGTGTCAAAGCATTCTGAGACACATAACATTGTTATTTTTCCATTAATGGACCTGACCTGTATGATAAATTGCTTTTTTATGGGACAACTATTGGTTTTCATTGGTACCATTTTAAGGTTCTTATGACGTCTTTTATACAAGGAAAGGCATTGGTAATTAGGTTTTATGTACTTTTTTAACCACCTCCCGTCCGCCCATAGGATATAAACGTCCTATGGGTGGATCTCTATTTCTGAACGCACGTTTTAAAATGTCCGTTCAGAAAGTGCAGCTGCACGCTAATCGTGCAGCTGCTGATCGGGTTGCCCCCTGTCAGTGACAGCAGGGCAACCCAGAGAGAAAGCAGGGACAGTTCCCAGGTGTCCCTGCCTTCTGGATCGCTGCATACACAGCGCTCGCCGAGCGCTGTGTATGCAGAGCAGGAAGCGCCACGCGCTTCCTGTTCCGGCCCGGCGGTCATGTGACCGGAGAGTGCAGGGGCTGTGTGAGGTCTTTCACAGACCTCGATCAGCCCTGCTCTGAGGCTGTACAGCGCAGAATTATGCTGTACAGCCTCTCTGGGGGGTGCATTTCTTCTGTAACTGGGGCTACTATGTCAGCCCCAGTTACAGGAGAAATCAACAGTGAAAAAAAAAAAGAAAAAGTGAAGTAAATGTCCCCCAGAGGTCTTGCATGACCTTATGGGGGACGAAAAGTGTAAAAAAATAAAAATAAAAAATAAAGGGTTGAAAAAATAAAATAAAAAAAGTTTCACATGTAAAAAAAAAAAAAGTCCCCAAGTAAGGAATAAAAAAAAAATGTTAAAAATAAAATAAAATAGACATATTTGGTATTGCCTCGTCCGTAATAACCAGCTCTATAAAAATATCACATGACCTAACCCCTCGGGTGAACACCGTAAAAAAAAAAAAACTGTCAAAACAAGTTATTTTTGTCACCTTACATCACAAAAGGTGCAACACCAAGTGATCAAAAACGCGTATGTCCCACAAAATGGTACCAATAAAACCGTCACCTCATCCCGCAAAAAATGAGCCCCTACATAAGAAAATCTCTTAAAAAAATAAAAAAATATATAGCTCTTTGAACATGGAGACACTAAAACATAATTTTTTTGGTTTCAAAAATGCTATTATTGTGTTAAAGTGAAACAAATAAAAAAAAGTATACATATTAGGTATTGTCGCGTCCGTAAAAACCAGCTCTATAAAAATATCACATGAGCTAACCCCTCAGGTGAACACCGTAAAAAAAAAAAAAAAAAAACTGTGTCAAAACAAGCAATTTTTGTCACCTTGCATCACAAAAGGTGCAACACCAAGTGATCAAAAACGCGTATGTCCCACAAAATGGTACCAATAAAACCGTCACCTCATCCCGCAAAAAATGAGCCCCTACATAAGAAAATCTCTTAAAAAAATAAAAAAATATATAGCTCTTAGAACATGGAGACACTAAAACATAATTTTTTTGGTTTCAAAAATGCTATTATTGTGTTAAAGTGAAACAAATAAAAAAAAGTATACATATTAGGTATTGTCGCGTCCGTAAAAACCAGCTCTATAAAAATATCACATGAGCTAACCCCTCAGGTGAACACCGTAAAAAAAAAAAAAAAAACTGTGTCAAAACAAGCAATTTTTGTCACCTTGCATCACAAAAGGTGCAACACCAAGTGATCAAAAACGCGTATGTCCCACAAAATGGTACCAATAAAACCGTCACCTCATCCCGCAAAAAATGAACCCCTACATAAGAAAATCTCTCAAAAAATAAAAAAAACTATAGCTCTTAGAACATGGAGACACTAAAACATCTTTTTTTTTGTTTCAAAAATGCTATTATTGTGTTAAAGTGAAACAAATAAAAAATGTATACATATTAGGTATTGCCGCGTCCGTAAAAACCAGCTCTATAAAAATATCACATGAACTAACCCCTCAGGTGAACACCGTAAAAAAATAAATAAATAAAAAAATTGTGTCAAAACAAGCAATTTTTGTCACCTTGCATCACAAAAGGTGCAACACCAAGTGATCAAAAACGCGTATGTCCCACAAAATGGTACCAATAAAACTGTCACCTCATCCCGCAAAAAATGAGCCCCTACATAAGAAAATCTCTCAAAAAATAAAAAAACTATAGCTCTCAGAACATGGAGACATTAAAACATAATTTTTTTGTTTCAAAAATGCTATTATTGTGTAAAACTTTAATAAATGAGAAAAAGTATACATATTAGGTATCGCCACGTCCGTAACAATCTGCTCTATAAAAATGTCACTTGACTGAACCCCTCAGGTGAACGCTGTAAAAATAAATAAATAGAAACTGTGCTAAAACAATACATTTTTTGGTCACCTTGCCCCATAAAGTGTTATAATGAATGATCAAAAAAACATATGTACCCAAAAATAGTACTAATAAAACTGGCACCTTATCCCCTAGTTTCCAAAATGGGGTCACTTCTTGGGAGTTTCTACTGTAAGGGTGCATCAGGGGGCTTCAAATGGGACATGGCATCTAAAAACCATGTGGAGTTCCTTTTCTTCTGCGCCCTGCCGTGTGCCCATACAGCAGTTTATGACCACATGTGGGGTGTTTCTGTAAACCGCAGAATCTGGGTAATAAATATTGAGTTTTGTTTGGCTGTTAACCATCGATGTGTTAAAGAAAAAATTGGATTAAATTGGAAAATTTGCCAAAAAAGTGAAATTTAAAAATTTGATCTCCATTTTCCTTTAATTCTTGTGGAACGCCTAAAGGGTTAACAAATTTTGTAAAATCGGTTTTTAATACCTTGAGGGGTGTAGTTTCTACAATGGGGTCATTTATGGGGGTATCCACTATGTAGGCCCCACAAAGTGACTTCAGACCTGAACTGGTCCTTAAAAAGTGGGTTTTGGCAATTTTCTTAAAAATTTGAAGAATTGCTTCTAAACTTCTAAGCCTTCTAACGTCCTAAAAAAATAAAATGACATTTCCAAAATGATGCCAACATAAAGTAGACATATGGGGAATGTTAAGTAATAAATATTTTATGAGGTATCACTTTCTGTTTTAAAAGCAGAGAAATTGAAATTTAAAAAATTGCGAATTTTTCAAATTTTGGGGTAAATTTGGGATTTTTTCATAAATAAAGGTGAAATATTTTGACTCAAATTTATGACTATCATGAAGTACAATGTGTCACGAGAAAACAATCTCTGAATGACTTGGATAAATAAAGGCGTTCCAAAGTTATTACCACATAAAGTGAGATATGTCAGTTTTGCAAAATTAGGCCTGGTCAGGAAGGGGGCAAATGGCCCAGATGGCAAGTGGTTAACTTATTAATATTTTTACACACTAAAACATTTTTCCAACAGAAGCGCTTTATTAATATTTCATATTTGTAACATTTTATCTAACTTGTTTTTTTAGTCTATTAGGAACCATGCAATCACTTTTTTGTTAGGGTAATGTTGACAACACCTAATAGAAGTAAAAAGATGACAGACCTGGGAGCCTTTATTGACTAATCTACACTTGGCACTGGACATTCAGGATTGGGTGACAAGTTACCTCCAATACTAGGCCTTGCAACCAGGCTGTAAGTATGCAGTGCCGAGTGGAATGGAGTCTTAAGTACCTAAACCGTGTTTCTACATTTGTGTTCCTTTATGTGAACAGCACTAGACCAGCTTTAACCACAGTTGCATTAACAGTCAAATTAGGCAGAGGAAGTAATGAATAACTACAGGATTACACTACACACAGAGTTTGCAACCATGAATAAGCCCCTGCATCAACCCCACATTTGCCTGAATAGAAGCTGTATACAAAAAGCTATATTGTATTTTAATTCAAGAGTATATATATATATATATATATATATATAGGTTCTTTTATATGCATTAGAAAAAAAAGAGGTCTCTACATACAGTAGGAGTACATAGACTATATATCATGGCCTTTACATCATACATCATTGTTTAGGACAGTACAGGTACAGCCTTGCCTCAAATGGTGGCTTAGCCTCTGCTGACATATAATTTACAGTAAATACAGTATATTGGTAGAAGATTGGACAGGCTAACTGACTACAGGCACTATACATATCAGATATTGTTTACATTGACCTACATATGTTTTTTCCTCTAGTGTGCACCATTTTAGAAGCTACAATTAAGGGGTCACATGTTCACACTCTTTTTTTTTTTTGCAAAGTACTCTTTAATTTATTATTAATATTATATATCTTCACTGAGAATTAGCTATTAGACCAATAACTATACCGACTGAAAGAAATACTTAGCCATAACATTCCCACACAATTTTATTGATATGATTAAAACCATTTATCAATACACAAAAGGATCCGTATAATTCCTATGACTGGGTACGAAACCAATATGTAACACTAAAAATGCCATATAGAGTAAATAATAGATAGTGGTATGGCCGTAATCAATACAATCATATAACAGCCAGTTAACAATGGGGCAATAATAAAGAAGTCATTGAAAAAACAGCAGTAATAAGATATAAGTGACTATAACCTGAAGCTAGCAGTAGTAATAAGATTTAAAATTAGAGTCATGCTATCTCCACAGTATAGTGGCTCTATAATATAAATACTATCCAATGGATGGCCCATGACTTAAAATAATTTGAATAAAATTCCCCAAATAACAATCTAACAATATATAAATGGAATAAAAAGGAGAGCGAGCACTCACAACATCTGTGTCATATGGAAATGATTTTACTTGGACCTAGTTGGTCAGATAAGGTTGTAACAATAATACATTCACTTCACTTTCTACATTTATCCCATTGGCAGAAATTCTTCTACAAACCCTCCCCTATATATTTTATATATTTTATATCCTTATATATTTAAATTTTATATTTTCATATATTTATATATCAATGTCCCCAGATATATCAGCCGATGCTTATTAATGTGTGTAGAGAAAGGGTTAGTATGTATGTATGTATATTTATTATTTTAATTCCAATATGCATATTAAAGCATTAAAATTTTAAATTGTATCTTCAATTATCATTTTTTATCCTAAATATTGTGTCGGGTAGCCTACTATAGTGTGTTAGTTGCATTTGCAATAAAAAACGCAATGGATGTTGAAAAACCGCACGAATACCGCACTTAAAACCGCATTGACAGTACTTGTCTCCAAATGATCCGGATTCCTGTTTTTGCGGATCACCATAGAGACTATAAAAGGTGGAGAATGATTGATGGCGCTTTGACCACTGAGGAAGGGGTGTAGACGCCCCGAAACGCGTCTGGTAAAAGAGAAGGAAAAGCGCCCACCTAATATACCGGACCCCCCTATGGATTGCATGGCCATGCATGAATGAATTTCCAGCAAAGCCAGTACAGACATAGCCTTCAGCGCACATTGCTGTTCAGAATCCTACCTGCCGGATCCCGCGATACTGTGACGTCACCCGCCTAAGACTTGCGGCGGAAGAGGCTCGGAAGGCCGGTACCGCTCGCCTCGAGGAGACGCCACACAGCGAGATACATTACTAAGGAACCAGGTAGGAACTGAAAAATCATAAGTCTGGGACTTTGCTTCTACTGTCCTGGTAGGAGTGAATCTTCCTGCAGGAACTAATATACATGGTGTCCGCTCACACTGGAGACAAGCTGTCAAAAGTGCCCCATATGAGGAACTCTTAGGACGCTTTTATCCATTCCATTTACAGATACTGACACCATTGATATAAGTGTCACGGAGTGCGGCCACGAATTGTTTACCCCGACTACAGTTGTGTAAATCAAATTGGTACCATATTATAGTAATTTTATGTCTATTGTATTTTAATGTGTATGTATTTTAATAGTGAATGTATTATTGTTACAACCTTATCTGACCAACTAGGTCCAAGTAAAATCATTTCCATATGACACAGATGTTGTGAGTGCTCGCTCTCCTTTTTATTTCAAGCTTTCTTTATCTTTGGGATCGGGCACCCAATTTTGAGCTAGTAGCACCCACCGTAGCTATTAGGTGTGAGCCACCCACCTACATATATACAAATATATAAATGGCACCTCTCACCGCCTCAATACACACTGAATACCCAGTCACTAGTGCTGATCAAGCATCATAGTGCTCGGGTGCTCAGGGGCTTGGGCTGTACTGAGCACCCAAGTATAATGGAAGTCAATGGGAGAACCTGAGCATTAAACCAGGCACCCCCTGCTCTGAAGAGGGGAGGGTATCTGGTTCATAGGAAAAGGTCATACAGTTGCAAGAAAAAGTATGTGAACCCTTTGGAATGATATGAATTTCTGCACAAATTGGTCATAAAATGTGATCTGATCTTCATCTAAGTCACAACAATAGACAATCACAGTCTGCTTAAACTAATAACACACAAAGAATTAAATGTTACCATGTTTTTTATTGAACACACCATGTTAACATTCACAGTGCAGGTGGAAAAGGTATGTGAACCCCTAGACTAATGACATCTCCTAGAGCTAATTGGAGTGAGGTGTCAGCCAACTGGAGTCCAATCAATGAGATGAGATTGGAGGTGTTGGTTACAGCTGCCCTGCCCTATAAAAAACACACACCAGTTCTGGGTTTGCTTTTTACAAGAAGCATTGCCTTATGAATAATGCCTCGCACAAAAGAGCTCTCAGAAGACCTACGATTAAGAATTGTTGACTTGCATAAAGCTGAAAAGGGTTATAAAAGTATCTCCAAAAGCCTTGCTGTTCATCAGTCCACGGTAAGACAAATTGTCTATAAATAGAGAAAGTTCAGCACTGCTGCTACTCTCCCTAGGAGTGGCCGTCCTGTAAAGATGACTGCAAGAGCACAGCGCAGACTGCTCAATGAGGTGAAGAAGAATCCTAGAGTGTAAGCTAAAGACTTGCAAAAGTCTCTGGCATATGCTAACATCCCTGTCAGCGAATCTACGATACGTAAAACACTAAACAAGAATGGATTTCATAGGAGGATACCACAGAGGAAGCCACTGCTGTCCAAAAAAACATTGCTGCACGTTTACAGTTTGCACAAGAGCACCTGGATGTTCCACAGCAGTACTGGCAAAATATTCTGTGGACAGATGAAACCAAAGTTGAGTTGTTTGGAAGAAACACACAACACTATGTGTGGAGAAAAAGAGGCACAGCACAAAAACAACAAATCCCCATCCCAACTGTGAAGTATGGTGGTTGGGGCATCATGGTTTGGGGCTGCTTTGCTGCATCAGGGCCTGGACGGATTGCTATCATCGAAGGAAAAATTAATTCACAAGTTCATCAAGACATTTTGCAGGAGAACTTAAAGCCATTAGTCCACAAGCTGAAGCTCGACAGAAGATGGGTGTTGCAACATTACAATGACCCAAAGCATAGAAGTAAATCAACAACAGAATGGCTTAATCAAAAGAAAATACGCTTTCTGGAGTGGCCCAGTCAGAGTCCTGACCTCAACCCGATTGAGATGCTGTGGCATGACCTCAAGAAAGCGTTTCACACCAGACATCCAAAGAATATTGTTGAACTGAAACAGTTCTGTAAAGAGGAATGGTCAAGAATTACCCCTGACCGTTGTGCACGTCTGATTTGCAACTACAGGAAACGTTTGGTTGAAGTTATTGCTGCCAAAGGAGGTTCAACCAGTTATTAAATTCAAGGGTTCACATACTTTTTCCACCTGCACTGTGAATGTTTACATGGTGTGTTTAATAAAAACATGGTAACATTTAATTCTTTGTGTGTTATTAGTTTAAGCAGACTGTGATTGTCTATTGTTGTGACTTAGATGAAGATCAGATCACATGATATGACCGATTTGTGCAGAAATCCATATCATTCCAAAGGGTTCACATACTTTTTCTTGCAACTGTAAATTGATGGAAACACCAGCAAAATGGTTCTGGAACAGCATGGTGAGGATGTCTGGATGCATCTTGGACTCCCAAGTCGCTGCTGGGAACGATGTTGTCCGATTAGTACACCACTTTTACAGACTGACAATAATGCGCACAAAATCGAAGATAAAATTGATTTTAGAGGAAACATTGTTAGGAAATAGTGTTGAGCGAACAGTTCGAGCATAGTTCGGGTCCGTACCGAATTTTGGGGTGTTCGTGACACGGACCCGAACCCGAACTTTTTCGTAAAAGTTCGGGTTCGGGTTCGTCGTTCGGCATGTATTTTGGCGCATTTTGAAAGGCTGCAAAGCAGCCAATCAACATGCATCATACTACTTGCCCTAAGATGCCATCGCAGCCATGCCTACTATTGGCAAGGCTGTGATTGGCCAAGTGCAGCATGTGACTCAGCCTCTTTATAAGCTTGTGCGCACGTCGGGACGTGCTCACTCCCGATGTGAATAGAACAGGGATAGACGCAGCTGATGCTAGGGCGAGAATAGGCAGGGATAATTGAATAACTGGAAGCAAATTTCTCTCCTCCACCTGTGATTCATCTGAACAACTGCAGCTGAGCTGCTTTTTTGATAGGGATTGGCTATTTTTAGAGTGGCCAGAGTGATTTTTCCATCCACATGTACCTGGGCTGACCGCCGGCCGCCATTTTGCGACTTGTAGTGCTGCAGCAGAAGCTGCCACAGTGTGCATTCCAAAGCTCCAAACAAGTCAGACATCTACACCTGGGATTCAGACCAATAGCGATTTAGCAGCACAGTCCAAGGCTATTTTTTTTAAAGGTTGTGCAGACCATTTTGTGGCACATGTTACTGGGCTGATAGGCGGCGGCCATCTTGGGACTAGTGCTGCAGCACAATCTCTCCCAACGTCCATTAATCACTTGTAATAGTGGTCTGTGCCATAGAAATCCTACATCAGGGACTTGGGTGTGCTTGTGTCACCCCTACTAATACCAGTCCACCTGTAATCCATACAGTGAAAAGCCATAAAGTATTCCAGTGAGGGAATTTTTTTTTTATTTAAAAAAGGCCAAGTTAGTTTATCTGGCGTTCAATATACTAGATACAGTTAGGCCTGCGTTTCATACATCTGGAATTAGCAAACTAATGTGCTGGGGTTGGGAAAACATATATGTACCCATACTAGAATCTGTCAAAGAAAGCGGTACTCACATATAACAGTCATTCCATCTGTAATCCATACAGTCAAAAGACTGAAAGTATTCCAGTGAGGGAATTTTTTTTATTTAAAAAAGGCCAAGTTAGTTTATCTGGCGTTCAATATACTAGATACAGTTAGGCCTGCGTTTCATACATCTGGAATTAGCAAACTAATGTGCTGGGGTTGGGAAAACATATATGTACCCATACTAGAATCTGTCAAAGAAAGCGGTACTCACATATAACAGTCATTCCATCTGTAATCCATACAGTCAAAAGACTGAAAGTATTCCAGTGAGGGGATTTTGCTTATAAAAAATAATATATTTCATTGTGGTGCGAGTTGAATCGCAACAATGAAGAAAAATACTATTAAGGGACGAGGACGCGGTCGTGGTGGTGTCCGTGGAGCCTCTGTTGCTGGTAGAGGACGTGGCCGTTCGGCCCCAGGCGCACACAGTAGGGAACGAACTCCCTCAACTAGCCGGCAGAATGTACCGCAATATCTCGTGGGGCCCAATGCCGCTCTTAGGATGGTAAGGCCTGAGCAGGTACAGGCATTAATCGATTGGGTGGCCGACAGTGCTTCCAGCACGTTCACCACATGGTCTTCCACCCAGTCTTCTGCGGAAAGCGCACAGGTGGCATCTGAAAACCAAGCCCATCAGTCTGTCACATCACCCCCAAGCATATCAGGGAAACGGTCTGAGCCACAAGTTATGCAGCAGTCTCTTCTTCTGTTTGAAGACTCTGCTTCCAGGGTTTCCCAGGGGCGTCCACCTAGCCCTTCCCCAGTGGAGGAAGACATACCATGCACTGACGCACAACCACTTATGTCTCCAGATGAAGAGGACATGGGAATACCACCACAGCAGAGTCACCGACTCTCTGATGATGACGAAACACAGGTGCCCACTGCCGCGTCTTTTTGCAGTGTGCAGACTGAACAGGAGGAGGTCAGGGAGGGAGACTGGGTGGAAGACGATGCAGAGGACGATGAGGTCTTAGACCCCACATGGACTGAAGGTCGTGGCGATGACTTTCACAGTTCAGAGGAAGAGGTAGTGGTGAGACCGAGACAACAGCGAAGCCAAAGAGGGAGCAGGGGGCCAAAGCAGACGAGCCGCCGCCCCCAGAGTTCGCCTGCTACTGGACATCGCCAACAGGGACCCAGCCCCACAAAGGCAGCTTCAAAGAGTTCCCTGGCATGGCACTTCTTTAAACAATGTCCTACCGACAAGACCCGAGTGACTTGCACGCTCTGCCATCAGAGCCTGAGGCGAGGCATTAACGTTCTGAACCTCAGCACAACCTGCATGACCAGGCATCTACATGCAAAGCATGAACTGCAGTGGGGTACACACCTTAAAAACCAGGCACTCGCTGAGGCTCCCCCTGCTCCCTCTACCGCTGCTGCCTCGGCTTCCGCCTCGAGAGGAATGTTGCCACCTGCCGAGCGGCAAACAGAGGATGTGCCACCGACACCACCACCACCGCCACCGTCAACTAGCGTCTCCACTATATCACACAGCAGCGTTCAGCTCTCAATATCTCAAACCTTAGAGAGGAAGCGCAAATTCCCCCCGAGTCACCCTCGAGCCCTTGGCCTGAACGCCAGCATTTCTAAACTGCTGGCCTTTGAAATGCTGTCATTCCGGCTGGTGGACACAGACAGCTTCAAACAGCTGATGGCCATGGCTGTCCCGCAGTATGTGGTTCCCAGCCGCCACTACTTCTCCAAGACAGCCGTGCCTTCCCTGCACATGCAAGTGTCCGATAAAATTAAGTGTGCACTGCGCAACGCCATTTGTGGCAAGGTCCACCTAACCACAGATACGTGGACCAGTAAGCACGGCCAGGGACGCTATATCTCACTAACTGCACACTGGATGAATGTAGTGGCGGCTGGGCCCCCGGCGGACAGTTCCTTGGCGCACGTCCTTCCGCCCCCTAGGATCGCAGGGCATCATTCTCTGCCTCCTGTAGCCTCCTCCTCCTACTCGGCTTCCTCCTCCACTGCTTCCACCAGCTCATCCGGTCAGCCACACACCTTCACCACCAACTTCAGCACAGACCGGGGTAAACGTCAGCAGGCCATTCTGAAACTCATATGTTTGGGGGACAGGCCCCACAGCGCAAAGGAGTTGTGGCGGGGTATTGAACAACAGACCGACGAGTGGTTTCTGCCGGTGGGCCTCAAGCCAGGCCTGGTGGTATGCGATAATGGGCGAAATCTCGTGGCAGCTCTGGGACTAGCCGGTTTGACGCACATCCCTTGCCTGGCGCATGTGCTGAACTTGGTGGTGCAGAGGTTCATTCACCACTACCCCAACATGTCAGAGCTGCTGCATAAAGTGCGGGCCGTCTGTGCGCGCTTCCGCCGTTCACATCCTGCCGCTGCTCGCCTGTCTGCGCTACAGCGGAACTTCGGCCTTCCCGCTCACCGCCTACTATGCGACGTGCCCACCCGGTGGAACTCCACCTTGCACATGCTGGAGAGACTGTGCGAGCAGCAGCAGGCCATAGTGGAGTTTCAGCTGCAGCACGCTCGCGTCAGTCGTACTGCCGAACAGCACCACTTCACCACCAATGATTGGGCCTCCATGCGAGACCTGTGTGCCCTGCTGCGCTGTTTCGAGTACTCCACCAACATGGCCAGTGGCGATGACACTGTTATCAGCGTTACAATACCACTTCTATGTCTTCTTGAGAAAACACTTAGGGCAATGATGTTAGAGGAGGTGGCCCAGGTGGAGGAGGAGGAGGAGGATGAGGGCTCGTTTCTAACACTTTCGGGCCAGTCTGTTCGAAGTGGCTCAGAGGGAGGTTTGTTTAAGCAGCAGAGGACAGGTTCACAAGTCGCCCAGCCAAGGCACTGTACTGGAGGACGAGGAGGATGAGGAGGAGGAGGTGGAGGGGGACGAGGATGACGCAAGTTCACAGCGGGGTGGCAGCCCAGGCCCATCACTGGTGCGTGGCTGGGGGGATACGGTGGACGATGACGATACGCCTCCCACAGAGGACAGCTTGTCCTTACCCATGGGTAGCCTGGCCCACATGAGCGAATATATGCTCCAATGCCTGCGCAACGACAGCAGAGTTGCCCACGTTTTAACGTGTGCAGACTACTGGGTGGCCACCCTGCTGGATCCCCGGTATAAAGACAATGTGCCCACTTTAATTCCTGAACTGGAGCGCGACCGTAAGATGCGCGAGTACAAGCGCACGCTGATAGAGGCGCTCTTGAGAGCATTCCCACATGTCACAGGGGAACAGGTGGAAGGTGAAGGCAGAGGAGTGGCAAGAGGTCGCCAACGCAGCTGTGTCACGGCCAGCTCATCTGAGGGCAGGGTTAGCATGGCAGAAATGTGGAAAAGTTTTGTCTCCACGCCACAGCTATCTGCACCGACACCTGATACGGAACGTGTTAGCAGGAGGCAGCATTTCACTAACATGGTTGAACAGTATGTCTGCACACCCCTCCACATCCTGACGGATGGTTCGGCCCCATTCAACTACTGGGTTTCGAAATTGTCCACGTGGCCAGAGTTAGCATGTTATGCCTTGGAGGTGCTTTCCTGCCCGGCGGCCAGCGTTTTATCTGAACGCGTATTCAGCACGGCAGGGGGCGTCATTACTGACAAGCGCAGCCGCCTGTCCACAGCCAACATGGACAAGCTGACCTTCATAAAGATGAACCAGGCATGGATCCCACAGGACCTGTCCCTCCCTTGTGCAGAGTAGTCCTTATTAACTGCCTAAAACATGTCTTGTTGTGCTACGGGCCACTTCTTTATTTGATACAAATTTTATGAAACCCACAGTTGAATGAAACTCTTCTCTGTCTGGGCGCCGGGGCCTAACCAGATGAAAGTGACCGGTTAAACTAACGGGTGACATGAAGCCATAACCTCTGCCATGCTACCTCTGTCTTCTGTCTGGGTGCTGAGGCCTAAGTCAAATAAAGCGGTCTTCTGCTGTGCTGGGGGATATGAAGCTAATCTCTGACCTCTCTCCTCTGTCTGGGTCCAAAGGCCTAAATCACTGAAAGAGGCCTTCTCCTGTGGTGTGTGATATGATGCCAGAATATGTGCTGTGGGGCCTCTCTCCTCTTCCTGGGTGCAGGGGTCAAATAAACTAAATTGTGGCCTACTCCTGTGGTGGTTGATATGATGCCTGATTCTCTGATGTGGAACCTCTCTCCTCTGTTTGGGTGAAGGGGTCAAAGTAACTAAATGGTGGCTTCTCCTGTGGTGGCTGATATGATGCCAGAATATGTGCTGTGGTGCCTCTCTCCTCTTCCTGGGTGCAGGGGTCAAAGTAACTAAATGGTGGCTTCTCCTGTGGTGGCTGATATGATGCCAGAATATGTGCTGTGGGGCCTCTCTCCTCTTCCTGGGTGCAGGGGTCAAAGTAACTCAATGGTGGCTTCTCCTGTGGTGGCTGATATGATGCCAGAATATGTGCTGTGGTGCCTCTCTCCTCTGTCTGGGTCCAAAGGCCTAAATCACTGAAAGAGGCCTTCTCCTGTGGTGTGTGATATGATGCCTGAATATGTGCTGTGGGGCCTCTCTCCTCTTCCTGGGTGCAGGGGTCAAAGTAACTCAATGGTGGCTTCTCCTGTGGTGGTTAGTATGATGCCAGAATATGTGCTGTGGGGCCTCTCTCCTCTTCCTGGGTGCAGGGGTCAAAGTAACTAAATGGTGGCTTCTCCTGTGGTGGCTGATATGATGCCAGAATATGTGCTGTGGGGCCTCTCTCCTCTTCCTGGGTGCAGGGGTCAAAGTAACTCAATGGTGGCTTCTCCTGTGGTGGCTGATATGATGCCAGAATATGTGCTGTGGGGCCTCTCTCCTCTTCCTGGGTGCGGGGGTCAAAGTAACTCAATGGTGGCTTCTCCTGTGGTGGCTGATATGATGCCAGAATATGTGCTGTGGGGCCTCTCTCCTCTTCCTGGGTGCAGGGGTCAAAGTAACTCAATGGTGGCTTCTCCTGTGGTGGTTAGTATGATGCCAGAATATGTGCTGTGGGGCCTCTCTCCTCTTCCTGGGTGCAGGGGTCAAAGTAACTCAATGGTGGCTTCTCCTGTGGTGGCTGATATGATGCCAGAATATGTGCTGTGGTGCCTCTCTCCTCTTCCTGGGTGCGGGGGTCAAAGTAACTCAATGGTGGCTTCTCCTGTGGTGGCTGATATGATGCCAGAATATGTGCTGTGGGGCCTCTCTCCTCTTCCTGGGTGCAGGGGTCAAAGTAACTCAATGGTGGCTTCTCCTGTGCTGATTGATATAAAGCTGATGGTTGTGCCATCTGACATGGTTGCCAGGGTCTGATTCAATGGGGGCCTACTCCTGTGGTGGGTGATCTAAATGCCTGATTCTCTGCTGTGAAACCTCTCTCCTCCATCTGGGTGTAGGGGTCAAAGTCTTTCAAAGTCGCCTTCTCCTGTGCTGATTGATATGAAGCTGATGGTTGTGCCATCTGACATGGTTGCCGGGGTCCCATTAAATTGTGGCCTACTCCTGTGGTGGTTGATATGATGCCTGATTCTCTGATGTGGAACCTCTCTCCTCTGTTTGGGTGAAGGGGTCAAAGTAACTAAATGGTGGCTTCTCCTGTGGTGGCTGATATGATGCCAGAATATGTGCTGTGGGGCCTCTCTCCTCTTCCTGGGTGCAGGGGTCAAAGTAACTCAATGGTGGCTTCTCCTGTGGTGGCTGATATGATGCCAGAATATGTGCTGTGGTGCCTCTCTCCTCTTCCTGGGTGCGGGGGTCAAAGTAACTCAATGGTGGCTTCTCCTGTGGTGGCTGATATGATGCCAGAATATGTGCTGTGGTGCCTCTCTCCTCTTCCTGGGTGCGGGGGTCAAAGTAACTCAATGGTGGCTTCTCCTGTGGTGGCTGATATGATGCCAGAATATGTGCTGTGGTGCCTCTCTCCTCTTCCTGGGTGCAGGGGTCAAAGTAACTAAATGGTGGCTTCTCCTGTGGTGGTTGATATGATGCCTGATTCTCTGCTGTGAAACCTCTCTCCTCCATCTGGGTGTAGGGGTCAAAGTCTTTCAAAGTCGCCTTCTTCTGTGCTGATTGATATAAAGCTGATGGTTGTGCCATCTGACATGGTTGCCAGGGTCTGATTCAATGGGGGCCTACTCCTGTGGTGGGTGATCTAAATGCCTGATTCTCTGCTGTGAAACCTCTCTCCTCCGTCTGGGTGTAGGGGTCAAAGTCTTTCAAAGTCGCCTTCTCCTGTGCTGATTGATATGAAGCTGATGGTTGTGCCATCTGACATGGTTGCCGGGGTCCCATTAAATTGTGGCCTACTCCTGTGGTGGTTGATATGATGCCTGATTCTCTGATGTGGAACCTCTCTCCTCTGTTTGGGTGAAGGGGTCAAAGTAACTAAATGGTGGCTTCTCCTGTGGTGGCTGATATGATGCCAGAATATGTGCTGTGGGGCCTCTCTCCTCTTCCTGGGTGCAGGGGTCAAAGTAACTCAATGGTGGCTTCTCCTGTGGTGGCTGATATGATGCCAGAATATGTGCTGTGGTGCCTCTCTCCTCTTCCTGGGTGCGGGGGTCAAAGTAACTCAATGGTGGCTTCTCCTGTGGTGGCTGATATGATGCCAGAATATGTGCTGTGGTGCCTCTCTCCTCTTCCTGGGTGCGGGGGTCAAAGTAACTCAATGGTGGCTTCTCCTGTGGTGGCTGATATGATGCCAGAATATGTGCTGTGGTGCCTCTCTCCTCTTCCTGGGTGCAGGGGTCAAAGTAACTAAATGGTGGCTTCTCCTGTGGTGGTTGATATGATGCCTGATTCTCTGCTGTGAAACCTCTCTCCTCCATCTGGGTGTAGGGGTCAAAGTCTTTCAAAGTCGCCTTCTCCTGTGCTGATTGATATAAAGCTGATGGTTGTGCCATCTGACATGGTTGCCAGGGTCTGATTCAATGGGGGCCTACTCCTGTGGTGGGTGATCTAAATGCCTGATTCTCTGCTGTGAAACCTCTCTCCTCCGTCTGGGTGTAGGGGTCAAAGTCTTTCAAAGTCGCCTTCTCCTGTGCTGATTGATATGAAGCTGATGGTTGTGCCATCTGACATGGTTGCCGGGGTCCCATTAAATTGGGGCCTACTCCTGTGGTGGGTGATCTAAATGCCTGATTCTCTGCTTTGAAACCTCTCTCCTCCGTCCGGGTGTAGGGGTCAAAGTCTGTCAAAGTCGCCTTCTCCTGTGCTGATTGATATAAAGCTTATGCTTGTGCCATCTGACATGGTTGCCGGGGTCTGATTCAATGGTGGCCTACTCCTGTGGTGGGTGATCTAAATGCCTGATTCTCTGCTGTGTAACCTCTCTCCTCCGTCTGGGTGTAGGGGTCAAAGTAACTAAATGGTGGCCTACTCCTGTGGTGGGTGATATGATGCCTGGTTCTCTGCTGTGGGACCTCTCTCCTTTGTCTGGGTGCTGTGGTCAAAATAATAGTAAGTGACCTTCTCCATTGGTGGGTGACTTGAAGCCTGATTCTGTGCTATGGGACCTCACTCCAATTAATATTGTTTAATTTTTATTTATTTTATGTTAACTCATCATTTCCCTATCTACATTTGTTTGCAGGGGATTTAACTACATTTTGCTGCCTTTTGCAGCCCTCTAGCCCTTTCCGGGTGTGTTTTACAGCCTTTTTAGTGCCCAAAAGTTCGGGTCCCCATTGACTTCTATGGGGTTCGGGTTCGGGATGAAGTTCGGGTCGAGTTCGGATCCCGAACCCGAACATTTTTCGAAAGTTCGGCCGAACTCGTCGAACCCGAACATCCAGGTGTTCGCTCAACTCTATTAGGAAACATTCTTTCCTGTATATTTACTTGTATATAAACTGCAAGTGCTGCCAAAAATTTCAAGGAAGAGGCACTCCGATACAACCTGTATATCACATAATGGAGGGCCTCATTTACATTGTGGTACAATTGTTCATGTAGTGGGACTCCTACACTCATAAAGCTTATGCACTAATTGAAACGGTTGCCAAAAATTACATGGAACCCGCGCTACAATACACCCTTTGTTACACATAAAGGAGGGCATCATGCACAACCTTGAAAAATTATGACTGATGGCCTGCTGGAGACCCTCAAAAACATTTGGAGCAAGGGCCTGCTGATCTGACCATCAAAAACATTATAAGTGAGGGCCTGCTGCTGCTTTGGTGACTCTAGATAACATGGGGCTGATCGCACGTCACAGTGATGGCAACGATCCATTCAGATATCTGGCCTATCAACTTTCGATGTTATTGTCAGAGCAAAACCATGGTGACTATGGGTAACGGGGAATAAGGGTTTGATTCCGGAGAGGGAGCCTGAGAAACGGCTACGGCTACCACATCCAAGCAAGGCAGCATGCGCGCAAATTACTACTAGGTATAATTAGGTGATCTGACCCTGTAAGAGATTTTAGAAGTGGGCCTGCAGGTGAGCAGACCCTGTAAAATATTTTTGGTGTGGGCCTGCTGGTGAGCTGACCCTGTAAAAAATAATATGTGAGGGCCTGCTGGTGAGCTAACCCTGAAAAACATTATATACAAGGGCCTGCTGGTGAGCTGACCGTCTAAAAAATTATATGCGAGGGCCTGCTGGTGACCTGACACTTTAAAAAATTATATGTGAAGGCCTGCAGCTGAGCTGACCCTGTAAAACATTATATGTGAAGTGCATATATGCGAGGGCATTATATGCGACGAATAGGCATGTGTTGATATGATGCAAGAGGAGAAGGTGGATGAGAAAAGGAAGATTCAACCATATAACCTTGTTTGTGGTGGAAGGGGTGCATGGGAATACAGTGCATTCAGTACATTACAAACAACACATTTAAAGTGCCTTTATGTTCATCAGCTTTCCTCTGGTGGAGTCGAGAAGTCATGGTCAATCCAGGCCATGTTCATTTTTATAAGAGTCAACCTGTCAGCATTTTCACAGGTGGATACGCTTATCTGTTATAATGCCACCAGTAGCACTAAATACCCGCTCAGACAAAACGCTGGCGGCTGGGGCAGGCCAGCGCCTCCAAGGCGTAGAGTGCCAGTTCGTGCCATGTGTCCAGCTTGGACATCCAGTAGTTGTAAGGCACTGAGGGATCATTGAGGACGCTGACACGGTCTGCTATGTACTCCTTCACCATCTTCCAAAAATTTTCACCCTTGTGACACTAGGCCGCGCATCAGGGTGAGGGTGCTGGCAGGGTGTCATGAAACTGTCTCAGGCTTTGGAGAGTGTTTCCCTGCCTCTGGTGGAACTGCTGTTTGTTCCCCTTCTCTCCCCTCCTCCGTTGGCCAAGGAAGTATGGACTCTGACGCCATTGGACCAATTTTTCAACAAGGATCTTCTGATATTGCACCGTTTTGCTCGTCCTCTCCACCAGAGGAATGAGAGATGAGAAGTTCTCTTTGTAGCGGGGTCGAGAAGGGTGAACAACCAGTAATCCGTGTTGTTTAAAATGCGTATAACGCGTGGGTCGCGGGAAAGGAAGCCTAACATGAAGTCAGCTATGTGTGCTAGAGTACCAACAGGCAAGACTTCGCTGTCGTCATCAGGAGCATCACTCTCAATCTCCTCATCCTCTTCCTCCTCTTCTGCCCACCCACACTGAACAGATGGAATAAACTTCCATGAGTGCTACCATCGATGCCCACTCCTCACTTGTGAATAGCGGAAGCTGACTGGAAAGGCAACAACCATGTTGCAGCTGGTATTCCACTACTGCCCTCTGCTGCTCACAAAGCCTGGCCAACATGTGGAACGTGGAATTCTAGCGTGTGCTCACGTCACACAACAGCCAGTGAGCTGAAAATTTCAAGAGCTGCTGCAGCATTGACAGACCGGCTGAGGCTGTCGATGACCTGCAGAAATGTGCACACACGCGGCACAACTTCACCAGTAGCTCAGGCAAATTGGGGTAGGTTTTGAGAAACCTCTGACCCACAAGGTTGAACACGTGGGCAAGGCATGGGATGTGTCTGAGCTTGCCGAGCTCCAAATCCACCACCAAATTACGGCCATTATCAGACACAACCATGCCTGGTTCTAGGTTGAGTGGCAAGAGCCAAAGCTCAGTTTGTTCTCTTATCCCCTGCCACAGCTCTGCGGCGGTGTGTTGTTTGTCCCCTAAGCATATCAGCTTAAGCTTTAAACAGGAGATGTGGCGCAGATAATTTAACCGTCCGCAGTGGACACCATCTATGGAAAAAGTACACTGGAAGTCACTGATATTTTAGGGATGCGCACACTTTACACAGGAGATGTGGAGCAAATAATTTAACTGTCCGCAGCGGCCTATTACACAGTATTTAGCGTAGGATGCACTAAAAATATATATTGCTGCTGTCACACACAATAGTCCTTAAAAAGACTTTTGGGTTTCTGAAATGTTTTTTGTATAAAAATCTTCCTATTACACTCCCTACACTGTCTGTCCCTTCCTATACACAGCTGTCCCTCACACTGAGCCATTTAGCGCAGGTTGCGCTACAAACATATATTGCTGCTGTCACACACAATAGTCCTTACAAGGACTTTTGGGTCTCTGAAACATTTTTGTACAAAAAAATATTCAATTACACTCCCTACACTCTCTGTCCATTTCTATGCTCAGTAGAGATGTCGCGAACATAAAATTTTCCGTTCGCGAACGGCGAACGCGAATTTCTGCAAATGTTCGCGGACGGGCGAACCGCCATAGACTTCAATAGGCAGGCAAATTTTAAAACCCACAGGGACTCTTTCTAGCCACAGTAGTGATGGAAAAGTTGTTTCAAGGGGAATAACACCTGGACTGTGGCATGCCGGAGGGGGATCCATGGCAAAACTCCCATGGAAAATTACATAGTTGACGAAGAGTTGGATTTTAATCCATAAAGGGCATAAATCACCTAACAATCCATTTTTTTTTTGAACAACGTGGTTTAAAACATCCAGTGTTTCTATACGATCAGGTATGATATTGTATCGATCAGGTAGTGTAAGGGTTACGCCCGCTTCACAGACATTGACAGACCAAACTCCCCTTTTTATGCACCGCAAACAACCGCAAACAGTCCATTTGCCCAACCGCAAACTTCCCATTTGCACAAGGTTGGATACCAAGCTAGCCATGTCCCGTTGATGTCATTGAAGGTTTCTTCCTCCACCCAGCCACGTACAACACCAAGGGTCCCCGAAAGGTGAATTGAATTGATTTTTCGAACGGGGAGATGGTTAGAAAACACTGGCTCCCTCCCCTTTGTTTGAATCCACGCCACGGTCACTGCGTCTGCACTGTGCAATTTACTGTCACACCCGATATGAGTTGTATTTTCTGTAGTTCTCTCTTCTCATCAGTTTAATCCCTGTTACGTCCCCAATCTGGGGTCCATTTATTAAATTGATTTTTCGAACGGGGAGATGGTTAAAAAAACGCTGGCTCCCTCCCCTTTGTTTGAATCCACGCCATGATCACTGCGTCTGCGCCGTGCAATTTACTGTCACACCCGTGAGTGACACCCTGTAAAGGTATGAGTGGAGGCCTAGCCAGTGGCCACAATACAGTCTGTGTGGGCCTGACACACACTGGCTTGCAACTGTGATTATATCACAGAAAAATATCAAATATAATTTTTTTATATCTGCGAGGTATTTGTGAGTGAGTGACACCCTGTAACGGTATAAGTGGAGGCCTAGCCACTAGCCAGTGGCCACAATACAGTCTGTGTGGGCCTGACACACACGGGCTTGCAACTGTGATTAAATAGATTTTTTTTTTATCTGCGAGGTATTTTCTGTCACACCCTGTATGAATGGTGTGCACACAGTACTGTCTGTGGCTGAGCCTGCAGCCTCTCACACACGGGCAGGCAACTGCAATATATATATGTATGTATATATATATATATATATATATATATATATATATATATATATAAAATAAAAAAAACAGACTGATGTACCAGCCCTGAAAAGGGCTTTTTGGGGTGCTGTCAGGACGCTGTCCTTACAGCAGATGAGTCTGTGGACACAGAACACTGCCCTAGCTAACACTTTCCCTATTGAATCAGCAGCAGCAGCACTGTCCCTCCTCTCACTGAGAATGCAGATTCCGAATGAATCTAAAATGGATGCTGTCCAGGAGGTGGGAGGGTCTGGGAGGGAGCTGCTGATTGACTGGAATGTGTCTGCTGACTGTGAGGTACAGGGTCAAAGTTTACTCAATGATGATGTATAGGGGGCGGATCGAACATCGCATATGTTCGCCCGACACGGCGAACGCAAACAAGCGATGTTTGCCGGGAACTATTCGTCGGCAAACTATTCGGGCCATCTCTAATGCTCAGCTCTCCCTGACTACAAATGAGCCGATAATGCGTCATCGGTGCTATATAGCATCCGATGATGCGTCCCGGCCAGCCAATCACTGTAATGCCAGCAGCCAACATGGCTACTGGCATTACAGTGAGGGCAGAACTTACCTGTACATTTATTGGCTGCGTAGCAGCCAAGAAACGTGCGGGGAGGAGACTCGAGCATGGCGCTTGTGCACACGCGGAACTCGGCCGAGTACCGCCATATGCTGAGCATCGAGATGCTCGAGCCGAATAGGTGTTCAGCTGAGCATGCTCGATCATCACTACTGGTTACCTCAACATGTGTTTTCTTTTAGCTTCTTCCAATGGTGACATAGGTAGTTGAAAGAGGGGAGGGTAAAGGAACCTGCAGCCAATTAAAAATACTTGCCAAATCACATCTGCACTTAATGGAGTGATGCCCATTGTTCAACCCCAATATATTCTCTTCCGCCCTTCTATGGTTGCATACGTGAAAGGCTAGTCATGTGGTGTCTCGGCTGCATGCACTCACATTACGTGAGCGCAAACCATTAATGACAAACTTGCAGAAGAGATCAGGAAGCCGGCATCTGTGATGCGCACCACTCCAAAAAGGGGCAGATATTAGAATTCCTAAGAAGGAAGTGATCCAATACAATCTGGATTTGTTAAAAAGTAATTAACCCTATGAGAACTGGATAAGGCTACTTTTATATCTGGATTCAATTCAACGCTTCAGTTTTGTCCTCATTCATTGTCAATGGGGACAAAACTGAACTCAATGGAACGGAATGTACCATAATGCATTCCATCCCATTTGGTTGAATTCCCATGCTGGACAAAAAAAAACGCTTCAAGCAGTGTTTTTGTGTGTGTAATGGGATACCGATTTGGCACCATTGACATACATTGAGATTCATGTCGGATCTGTTTTTTCAGACACAAAAAAAAATTTGATCCAACACATATTGACTTACAATGGATTTAGTGCCGGATCTGTCTTGTTCATTTTAGAGATAATACAATCGGATCTGTTCAGAATGGATGCAGCAGGTTGTATTATCCTAATGGAAGCATTTTTGCTGATCCCATGCTGGATCCACCGAAAACGCAGATTTGAAAGTAATCTAAGGCATATAATACATATACATTTATTAACATGGTATCAAAATCACAAAATCAATTCTATTATCCCAGGGGACCTACAGAATTACTAATTAACCTTATTAAATATATATACTTATATGTAATTAAAACTCACAATTGTAAATATATATGTGATAATTAATACCTGAAAATTATTGATACACATGTCTGTCTGCACTTTAGGAATTAATTCTCTATGGCATTTTTGGTATATCACTAAAATTGTGATTTTTATGGTAATATTATGGCTACTTATTTTTTTCAGTAGATATAATCTGTTGCTAGCACTGCACAGGGGTATGGAAATGTCAACCAAACAAAGAATGGCTAATCACTAGTGATGAGCGAAGTTATGAAAATTTTGATTCAGCTGCTTTACCAAATTTTGCAACGAAATTTGCTTTGTGACTAATTACCTCATCGCAAAATGCATTCCTTTGTCTGTAGTGGGTGCAATGATAGGACCTCAATCGTGCCGCCTCCGTCATTGAACCCCCCAGATGCCATCTTCATCACTGATCGCGACATCTGATGCTACAATAGTGGTCTTTCAGGAGTTAATTCAGTTTAAAAAAATACATACTCACCTTACCCATTTGCTTATGGAGAATCAGTCGTGGCCATCTTGATTGAAGACACCATGCATGACAACATGAAGAAATCATCAAGCTGGCCAGGTGCGGTGACGTAATCACTGATGATGACACCACTCCTGGCCAGTGAGCTGGTGTGGTGATGACACACGTCATACGATGCGAGATTTCGCACAATATATGCAATCAATCTTTCTAGCTGTCTTACATGTAGACCATTTTCTACGCCTGAACCAGGCATAGAAAATGGTAAATTATGCAGGCTTGCCAGCCCCTCCCCAACCCGGCCCAGGCCACTTCCACTTTTTTAGACCTGACATGAGTGAGGAAAAGTAGCAGATTGCGGCCCAAAGGACCTTTAGGACGCCTAATGTAGGCGTCTTTCTGGTTAGTAAATGACCACCTATGTGTCTTAATTATTGATTAAATAGGTTAAAAAAATTTAAGTTGTAAATTTTCTTAAGTACAATTTGCACAATTTAAAAATAGAATTAACCATAGTCGGCAGGAACAGGATGTCTGTGAAATAGAAATTAAAGTAACATAACACCAGCTGACTCTAATATGCACACATCATAAAAGTTCATGGGTTTAGTGAAATGTGTATAATAATGCTGGTCTCATTTTAGTAACAGTAAGATAATTTTTTTCCTGAAAACTTATTTAGAATTCACCACAGGAGACACTTACACCAATAGAAATCATGGTTTATATCCTACGTTTTAGTAATGCTAATAATTTTTTGTGTATATTTTGAGTGAATATTATAGAGTGAAGATAAAATGAGAGATAAGTTAAACTTAGATCAATGATTTAACATAGCAATGTAAGCATATGTATAAAGTGATCCTTTGAAATGCATTACTTCCTTCATCTTAAGTTTTGTTTTACTTTTGACACTTTACAACATAAGAGTAACTGGAGCTTTCGGTAGCTGCATGGTATGCTGCTATTCACTACAATCCTTTTTGGTAGATAACATATTACAGTGGACCTGACGAGTAGGCAAAATTCTCACTATCTTTATAACTACAGCCAATTATACAAATGCGACCTGGACTATTTGTATAGAATGCACTTGAGTGGCTATCATTGAACCAAAAGTACAGTAAGTCCATAAACTAAACCTATTAGTTATTTTTTAAGCTTTGATGACAGTGTTCTGTAAAGGCGATAAAGGTAAGAGAAGACAATGGATGTCCAGTCTAGAAAATTTCTATATCATATTCATGTGACTGTTAAACGCTAGTGCCAAGGTATGATCTTTTTTACAAAAAAAAAAAAAAGTTTAATTTGATAGAACTAGTTGTATGAAAACTTTCAAACTATTTTCTGTTATCCTCTTCACATTCTCAACTTTCTGATCTGTGAAAATGAACTCTCACTTTTCTAAGTAATATTTCAAAGATATTGAAGAAGAAATGTCTCACTTTTATTAAAATAAAAACTGGTCAATGTAAAAGTTTCATAATAGTTTTAGTGTAGAAAAAATATATTTCTATGGCATAAATAAATGCTGTACACAATAAAAAATAAATTAATTCAAGTTTTTGTGGAACTAGTTGAAAAAATTGCTATCAGCATGAGTGTAATGAATGTCACTAGAGAAGTAGTAAGCAGATTTTATCCTAGGAGCAACGTAAGCAGATACTCTATTGATGTTTGTGTGTGGTACACACGCAATTTCTTTGAAAAATGGGATTAGCACACTGGGACATCTAATTCGATGCAGGAGTTAATAGATTACCAATTGCTCATCTCTTCTTTCTTTTTTTTTAAAGAAAAGATCCCCGTATGTGACAAACAGGGAATAAGTAAGCTCTCATTGATTGTTTGGAAGTTGATATGGCGCCCCTCAGGGATGTGTACTATCGCCGTTCCTGTTCTTTCTGTACACGAATGAGTGCAGTTCGGCTGAGGCCTCGGTTAAAGTCATCAAGTTCGCAGATGACACAGCCTGATTAGCAACAACGACGAGCAGGCCTACCGTAAGGAAATTGACAGGGTCAGCAACTGGTGTGGCGCGCACAATCTGGTCCTAAACACCACAAAGACGGTCGAGCTGGTCATCGACTTCAGGAAGAGAAAGGCAAATCCGCCCCCGACCTACATTGATGGATCTGAAGTCGCAAGGGTACCCAGCGCCCGCCTCCTAGGCACGACAATCTCTGAGGACCTATCCTGGCGTCCCAACATCTCGTCTATCATAAAGAAGGCTCACCACGGCTCTTCTTCCTTCGACAACTGAAGAAGTTCGGCATGGCACAGGACCTGCTGAAGTCCTTCTACTCCTGCACCATCGAGTCGGTCCTGTGCTCGTCTCTCCTGGTTTGGTATGCGGTCTCATCAGCCAGTGACAAGCGCAAACTACAAAGGGTCATCAGCTCGGTGGAGAGAACTACTCGACTGCCACTACCACCCCTTGATTCTATCTTCTCCGACAGACTGCGCTCCAGGGCTCTGAAAATATCCAATGACCACTCCCATCCGGGCCATCATCTCTTCAGACGTTGTAAAGTCCGGCCGCAGGTACAAGGCCATCCCTGCAAAGACATCGAGGAGGCTGAACACTTTCTTCCCAACGGCAGTCAGACTGCTGAACTCACCACGCCCCATCACCCGCTTATAACCCCTCGCCCCTGCTGTGCCCATCGCAGAACCTTACCTCCCCCCCGTGTTCCCCCACCGACTCTTGTCAACCACTAGTACTATGCCTGTACCTGTGCCTAACCCAATTCCGGACACGATTGATTGTATTGTGTTTGGTGAATAAAGTTGATTCTGATTCTGATTCAGATAACATGAAGAAAACATCAAGTGACTGCTGTCTCTTGGGTCATCTATAGAGATGTCCCGAACTATTCGCCGGCGATTAGTTCCCGGCAAACATAGCTTGTTTGCGTTCGCCGTGGCGGGCGAACATATGCGATGTTCGGTCCGCCCCCTATATGTCATCATTGAGCAAACTTTGACCCTGTACCTCACAGTCAGCAGACACATTCCAACCAATCAGCATACCCTCCCTCCCAGACCCTCCCACCTCTTATCAAATAGCAAGGACAGCATCCATTTTAGGGACAGCATCCATCTTAGATTCATTCTGAAGCTGCAGTGTCACAAATTTGACTAAGTTGTAATCGCAATGTGATTAATACAGGTTATATTAATCGCGATTGCGAATTCAACTTAGAGCTGGGTTCCTAATGGTTACAGTGGCGTTGCTATGGCTGGTGTCACCCGGTGTGGTAGAAAATGGTGTCACCCCTGCCCCCCCCCCCCCCCCGAAGCCATAATAAAGGGATAAAGAGAAAAAAAAAGTGACTAAGTCAGCTCCAATCAGATATCTGCATAGACCCAGAGTCTTGGTCTACGTGCAGATATCTGATTGGAACTGACTTCTTATTTTCTCTTTTGCACATAAACGTTTAAACTATATTCCTTAGTAAAAATGACCAGTCCACACCATGTGGGTCTATATTTATGAGGGCCCCCCTGAGCAAAGATTAGTAAATGTGGCTGGGTGGCCCCAGCCCACAGTTCAACCCACCCCCTTATGTCTCCTGGCCTGGGGCCGTCTCTATAATAATCCACCAGTAATTTATGAATGGGGTTAGGTTATTAACTTATTATTATTGGGGTATTATTAAAATAATTTGGTCTATGAAGTCAGAGCCGCTCTACCTACCTCCTCCTCTCGGCACCAGAGACTCCTGCAGGGCAGCTGCCACGGCGCCCCACCACTCACCAGGCTGCAGTGAGTCACACCCCCGTCCCCCATTACCACGTGACGGCGCGACCAATACAACAATTATGAACTCAGACCTAAGTTGTAATCGCAATGCGATTAATACAGGTTATATTAATCGCATTGCGAATTCAACTTAGAGCTGGCTTCCTAATGGTTGTATTGCTAGAATATAACGAAGATTGAGAATATAGTGCTATAATCGTTATATTCGGAATCGTCAATTCTAGCAATACAACCATTATGAACTCAGATCTAAGTTGTAATCGCAATGCGATTAGTACAGGTTATATTAATGGCATTGCGAATTCAACTTAGAGCTGGGTTCCTAATGGTTGTATTGCTAGAATATAACGAAGATTGAGAATATAGTGCTATATTCGTTATATTCGTCAATTCTAGCAATGCAACCATAAGGAACTCAGATCTAAGTTGTAATCACAATGCGATTAATACAGGTTGTATTTAGTGATGAGCGGCAGGGGCAATATTCGAATTTGCGATATTTCGCGAATATTTGGGCGAATATTCGCCATATATTTGCGAATTTGCAAATTCATGATCTCCAGGCATTATTTTCTTGATTGCGAAAATTCGCCTAAAATATTCGCATAAAAATTCGCATGAACTGGTATTTTAAAAAAAATTTGAATATTCGCGATTACGAATATATTTTGCGATTATCTAAATATTCGTGAATTCTCGAAGTGCCGATATTCGTGATTAAAATTCGCAATTCGAATATTCGTGATCAACACTAGTTATATTAATCGCATTGTGAATTCAACTTAGAGCTGGGTTCCTAATGGTTGTATTGCTAGGATATAACGAAGATTGAGGATATAGAGCTATATTTGTTATATTCGTCAATTCTAGCAATACAACCATTAGGATCTCAGATCTAAGTTGTAATCGCAATGTGATTAATGCAGGTTATATTAATCGCATTGCGAATTCAACTTACCACACTTTGCGTCAACTATGTAATTTTCCATGGGAGTTTTGCCATGGATCCCCCTCCGGCATGCCACAGTCCAGGTGTTAGCCCCCTTGAAACAACTTTTCCATCACTATTGTGGCCAGAAAGAGTCCCTGTGGGTTTTAAAATTCGCCTGTCTATTGAAGTCTATGGTGGTTCGCCCGGTTCACCCGTTCGCGAACATTTGCGGAAATTCGCGTTCGCCATTCGCGAACGGAAAATTTTATGTTCGCGACATCTCTAGTCATCTATAGCCATACAGGGGTAGAGAGACAATAATAGATTATCCACCTAAACAGGGGAAGAATGTCACTGACTCCATCTTTTCATCTGTATTAGACATATTTTATGCCAGATCATAGCTAACAAGCGTTTGTAGTAAAGCTCGTTAGCAATCATCTGGCTGTGTAATACTGTCGCCAATTACCCGATGAACAAGCAAACTCTCATTTATTGGGCAATCCAAATCTTTTGACAGGTTTAGGCAGATTGTGGTATCTAATCAAGATCTGCTGCCAGCAAACAATGATTCAGTATATGAAAGAGCAATGATATAACCATTGTGCCTCCCTATAATGAGGAGGAGATCGCTGCATGTTATAGCAGCAGTCTCCTCCACGAGCGAGCATGCGATTGCAGGGATGGAACGCTTCCTTCCTGACAATCGCCAGCAGAATCAGGCTGTCTAATGCAGCCTTAGAGAAAGCTGCAAGTATATATAGCTCCCACTTCAGCCTACTCCTGTTCAGGCTAGATTTATACTGGAGCATTAAGGACCTACTATTGTGGCTTTAACCATGATCTAGTCTGAGCTAAAGTCTTTAGAAGCAGTGATGTATAAGGGGTATATTTGGCTATTGAATGACTCCCTCAAAGGACGTATGAGATACAGTACATCCTTGACAGAGAAACAGTTGAAAAGGTTGCCTGCTTTAGATAATCCCTACTTATTAGAAGAGTTCCTTGACAACAAGCAAATTATAACATGTACCCTTATGTTCTCTTTACACAGGACGACAATCTAGCAAATCGTGAAGGAAGCGTTCCTTCCTGACAATCTGCTGATCACTAGCAGAGGAGACCAGTGCAGTTACATACATCGATCTCCTCCAGCTGCACCAGAGTATGGGGAGGAGTGATCGCTAATGCCATCACTCTTCCCCATACTGTTTCGTTGTTTCCCAGCAGCAGATCGTGTTTACACAGCACAATCTGCCACTGGGAAACAATCTTTTGTGCTGCACAAAAGATACAATTACCTGATGAATGAGCGTTTTGCTCTGTGGTGCATACCACAATATCATCGCTAACGAACGTTACTAGTAAAGCTGGTTAGCGATCATCGGTTCAATTGTCAACCCGTGTAAATGGCCCATTATTTACACCCCAATAATTAACTTTAAACTGTGGAAAAACTGGCAGTAAGTAATCAGTACTCATCAGCACCACCACAGGCAAAGTCAATGGAAATGTGTCATCAGAAAATGACCTATTGCTTAATTCTAATTTTAGAATATTTTGTTAGAAAACAAAAAGTGAAATAAATTA
Organism: Bufo bufo; assembly: GCF_905171765.1. Classification (NCBI taxonomy): domain Eukaryota; kingdom Metazoa; phylum Chordata; class Amphibia; order Anura; family Bufonidae; genus Bufo; species Bufo bufo. The sequence continues at coordinate 428,535,352 of NC_053391.1, read as the reverse complement.
AACCATTTATTTTAATATAGATGGAACATTTAAAAATATCAATCAATACAGATGCTAAATAATATTATGTTTAATGTAAAAAAAAATATATTTAAACAATAGGTCTTTTTCTACTAACAAATTGGGAATGGAATAGCGTAAAAACATTGCTAATTTTTTGCACTAAAATGTGGTGTCCGTGTAGGCTGGCTGCAGGCTCCTTAGCATACTGGCTGCAGGTTGCCTCCTGTGCAGGCTGGTTGCTAGGGGGGCTGCGTGCTAGCTGTGGTGTCTGTTGTGAACTGCCTGTGAGTGTTTTGCTATCCTCCTGTCTGTTTCGGTTGTGTTCCAGTTGGTTGTGCTCTGGCGTGCTGGCTGCAGTGTTCAGTATATGCTGGTTGTCAGGGGCAACGACCTGCACTTCTGACTGTAAGTTTTGTGCCTTCTTCTGTTTGGTTCTTTTGGGGTTAACTCCCCTGTTCTGTGGCTGGGTGTGGCTTCTCAGGTGCCTCGTCATGCAGTCTTAAGTTCCTGTGAGCTGTGGGGCTTGGGGTCAGTCTGTCCTGTTTCGTTCTAGGTGTAGCTCCTTGCTGCTGACCCAAGGGGTCTTACCATCTGCCCGTTTGCATGGTTCCGCGTGGTTTTACATTGTTGTATTCTGTATCTTGCATCTTGTTTATCCTTGCCTGATCCGTATCTGCCCTGTATTATGCTTCGTTCCTGCTCTGTATCCTGTCCATTATCTATGTCTTGTCTATGTTCGTCTAGCAGTGCGTAACTGCATCTGAGCGCCTAGCAGTGTGAAACTGCATCTGAGAGCCTGGCAGTGCTTAACTGCTTCTGATGTATTCTGTCCCATGTCTGTCCTGTAGTGCCTCTTGCTTCTGTCCCAGTTCTGTTCATGTCTGTCCATGCCTATTCTGTTTATGTTTGTGCAGCTCTGCCTGGGGCCATCTAGCTGCTATTGCTTGCAGTACAGGTATCTGCTTCTGTTTCTGTTCAGTTATGCCTGTACCCTGAAAGATTATCAAAAAATTAGGGTTATTCACTTTAGAAAAAAGACGACTGAGGGGAGATCTAATTAATATGTATAAATATATCAGGGGTCAGTACAGAGATCTATCCCATCATCTATTTATCCCCAGGACTGTGACGAGGGGACATCCTCTGCGTCTGGAGGAAAGAAGGTTTGTACACAAACATAGAAGAGGGTTCTTTATGGTAAGAGCAGTGAGACTATGGAACTCTCTGCCTGAGGAGGTGGTGATGGTGAGTACAATAAAGGAATTCAAGAGGGGCCTGGATGTATTTCTGGAGCGTAATAATATTACAGGCTATGGCTACTAGAGAGGGGTCGTTGATCCAGAGAGTTATTCTGATTGCATGATTGGAGTCGGGAAGGAATTTTTTATTCCCCTAAAGTGGAGAAAATTGGCTTCTACCTCACAGGGTTTTTTGCCTTCCTCTGGATCAACTTGCAGGATAACAGGCCGAACTGGATCGACAAATGTCTTTTTTCGGCCTTATGTACTATGTTACTATGTTACTATGTTACCTGTCCGTTATGTCCCTGTCCTCCTTCAGAAGTGGGTTCCTGTGTTCCCCTGAGGGTTATGCCCATTCTCTGTCTCTGTGCAGCTCTTCCTGGGGCCGCCTTGCTTCTATTGCTGGTGGCGCAGGTAACTGCTTCTGTCTTTGCTATGCCTTGCCTGTCTGTGAAATCTGAATCTGGATGTGGATCTGTATCAGTATCGCTGTCTGACTCTGCTGGTACCTTTGTTGGTATTTTCCGGTCTGCTGGACCAGCTGCCACTGACTCGGTTTACACTCTGGAGTAGCCCCTGGCAACTACCTTCGGCCCAAGCCTATCCTCACCATCTAAAGCTCTAGTGAATACCATTTGTTGCTTAGTTATGCCCCTCCAGAGGACAGTGAGTGGCACAGTGGGTTCACTCCCACTGGTTCGTTACAATTACGCTTTCTGGATCATTAATTTTGTACTTGCATTTTTTTATATAAATCATCAGTAATTCAATTAAAAAGCCACAAACTGGAAATTCCACAAGCCAAAACTAAGCAGAATTTATCAACTCCTGGGAGACAGAAAAATGGCTTCAAAAAGTCCCAATTAAGGTGGGCATTTTCCATTTGGGGAAAAATTTAGATAATTTGGCAGTTTTACTTTCCTGAACGTGGCATGGGTGTGAATTAGCAGAAGAGTAATGGCCTATACATCCCGGCAACTGCAATTACTATAATTTTCATCAGCTATTAAACAAAAGAACAGCAGCACTAGTCAAAATTGATAGAGTGGGTACAATCCCTCCAGGCTGTAAGTTGCTGAGCCCATATACATCCAATAAAAATAGAATGAGGCAGCACTCTGGAATGCTGCCTCATTCTATTTTTATTTGATATAATTTTCATCAGAGATGGGTGTAAATTATAGCTCAGATCTACACCAGATCATAGCAGCTATAGATTGGACTTCCTGGTAAATGGAGGACCAGAGATGCATCTTATTTATTAAGAGGCCTGCACTCCTAATGAATTAGGTGTAAATTAAGCCCAAGCTAAATTAAGACACCAGTCTTAATAGATAAGCATTATTGTATGTATTGCATTTTAATGGGAAATTCTGTATGTGAAATTAGCCTTAGATTAGAACAGCAAATTACTAGAGATGGGCACATTTTCCAAAATTTGCTTCAGGTCCGATTTGGTCAAAATGGACATCAGATTTGATTTGGTCCAAATAATTAAACCCTAATCAAAAGTGTCCGAATTGTGCTGAAAATTTGCATCTAGGACAATATCCAACCCCTCCATATTGAGCAATTAGTGTGAGACATATCAAAAAGTTTCATATTCTCCAAAGTTAGAATCTTTTGGGAATGTCTTAGCAAATTAAATTTGTGTAGAATTCATTTGCTCATCTTTACAAATCACTCATAATTTTAGACTTAAAAGGGCTGTGCTACTTATATAAATGTATCCCACCCGACAGATATCGCTGTTGTATCAGTTTCCCCAAATACCGCCATTTATTAAAAAAACTGCCTCATTCTAAAGTTATTAGCCTACCATTGCGCCCTGGGGCAAATCTATCTTGATACTTAGTTTCTGTAGGTACGTCCCTCATTGGAACCTTGTAATGTAGGACACACATGTGTCCTTTCTAAGGACAAGGGGCGCGGTTTTTGTCACATGATCAGTCTGTCAGGACACATTTCACTGCCCTAAGGCATGATGGGACAGCAGACATATGACAAACCAGGAAGTAGGATTCAAACATGGGGTATAAGAGAAAACGGCAAATAAGATAAATTTGAATAGAAGGTAGAGTAATTGATGAAAATAAAGCTAGGAGTAGAAAGTTTTTTATGGCACAAACCTTTTAATCTTTCCATTTCATTTTTTTATAAAATCGGTGTTTCAAAGTGAGTCTTTAATGCAAGTTAATGTCAACATATGTTACATATGGAGAAAAAGAATGTTATAATATGTTGCGGAAATGGTTCCAATAATTAAGATTAACAACTTTAGGGCTTGTTCACACGACCGTGTGAAGCACGTGCCCGTGCTGTGGACCGCAAATTGCGGTCCGCAATGCACGGGCACCATCGGTGGGGCAACCGCATGGGGATCGCAGACCCATTCACTTGAATGGGTCAGTGATCCGTCAGTTCCGAAAAAAGATAGAGCAAGTTCTATCTTTTTGCGGTGCGGAGGCACGGAACGGAACCCCAGAAAGCACTCTGTAGTGCTTCTATAGTGTTCTGTTCCATGCTTCCGTTCCGCACAGTTCCGCATCTCCGGATTTGCGGACCCAATAAAGTGAATGGGTCCGCATCTGTGATGCGGAATGCACACGGAACGGTGCCCGTGTATTGCGAACATTGCAAATGTGGTCCGCAATACGGCAACGGGCAGCACACATTCGTGTGAATGAGCCCTTTCTCTTTGGATGTCATAATTGCATATTTTAATGCTCTTGGATTTACAATAAATATTCTGCTTTAATAGCTTAGCCTTTTTTTATTTAAACACCTAATTACAGTATTATCCCTGGTAAAATCATCTAGCTTTAACAATAGCCGTATTTTCAGAAAATCACCCTATTACAGAAATACGTATACAAGTTAAACCCCAGAAGAGATTTCTTACATTTAATCTCTGAACAATGGGTCCATTTGTATACTCTAAAGAAATACCTATAATAGATTTATGTGCAGTATGCACCATTCTCAGAATCCTTATGAGGCAAGAGATCTTAATTAAGATAAATGCTACCCAAAGCGATAATTATGAAAAAGTACATACTGTGAAGGGACAATACTTCCACTTCAATAATTAATTAGAAAAGTGTACATCCTGAGTAATGACTGCGGTAAGCTGCTAGAACTTACATTTATATTTTTGTGCATAATATAATTTTTGTGAAATGTTTTAAAGTGCCGTAAAAAAGGTTACAGTAATTGTTACAGTGCGCATGATTCCAGCAGATGTCCATTGTGTTATACTTAAACACATACCATAGCAAAGTCATTGTCATTGTGCACCTTAAGAATTCATAGTTTAAGACAATCAGATCTTCTTGAATGAGTCTCCAAAATGTGATGTAATCTACTTTATCTTTATTGTAATCTATCTTATTGCATACAGTATATTAACCTGAGAAAATAAGTCGGTAATATCTACTCGAAGAGTAAACTATCATAGAAAGAGGTAGCTTATCAGTTGGCACATTAGGCCTCAAAATTGTCAGGAAACTTACTCTTGTTGTTGACAAGGATAACAATCCACAAGGACTTCTGATTTATGAGTTCATACAACATTTATACTTACAGGGATTGAATAAAAACTGTACTTTCTAATTCGTCTAATTTTACCTTTGTCTTTGAAGTAAAAGTAAGGTATAATCGTTATATTCAAACCAAGACAAAGTCATTACAATTCTTTCCTCCACCTGGGACTAAAATTCAATTCGCTACCCAAGTCAAGTATCTAAATAATCTGGTTGTGGCAGAGTGGGCTATGGATCTCCTCTTTGCACCAGGTCACATGTTCCACCAGCCATTTTATGATTATTATTATTATTATTTATTATTATAATTAAAGTGCTATTCATTTCACGGCATTGAAGATATGAAAAGGAGAGCACATAGCTGCGTGCCAATGAGTGATGCAGAGGTTGCTGCGGCAGGCTGGACATCCACATCGGACCCACGGTTCTCCCAAGCCACTTTCTGGTGATGCTGCATATGTTGATGCAGGGCTGTGGTGCCAACATTGGCACCCTGGCCACGCTTCACCTTCTGCCCACAGATTCTACATATGGCCATGTTCACCTCATCTAGCGGCTAACAAAATACTGCCAAACCACCGAGTAGGTGATTTTACCCCCAACACTAAGCACTGACTGACTGCTACTGCTGGTGCCTCCGTGAATCCGTTAAAGTTTGAAGTATCGAATACAGTTGTGTTCAAAATTATTCAACCCCCACTGAAATTGAGTGTTTTGGCCAGTTTGACATTGATTTTAATAATTTCAGTCATCTTGTTTACAATTAAATCAAAGAGGCACTTGTAAGTCAGACAAATATAACATAACATTTATAATGAAATAACCCCAAATGTCTTTTCTGTGCTCACATCATTATCAGTTTTATTCAACCCCCAAGTGACATTCAATCTTAGTACTTAGTACAACATCCTTTTCCAGTTATAACAGCTTTTAAACGTGAAGCATAGCTTGACACAAGTGTCTTGCAGCGATCTACAGGTATCTTCGCCCATTCTTCATGGTCAAAAGCCTCCAGTTCAGTCACATTCTTAGGCTTGCGCGCTGCAACTGCTTTCTTTAAGTCCCACCAGAGGTTCTCAATCGGATTTAAGTCTGGTGACTGCGATGGCCACTTCAAAATGTTCCAGCCTTTAATCTGCAACCATGCTCTAGTGGACTTGGAGGTATGCTTGGGATCATTGTCCTGTTGAAAGGTCCAACGTCTCCCAAGCCTCAGGTTTGTGATGAACTACATCACATTTTCATCCAATATCTCCTGGTACTGAAGAGAATTCATGGTACCTTGCACACGCTGAAGCTTCCCTGTACCTGTAGAAGCAAAACAGCCCCAAAGCATGATTGATCCCCCCACCATGCTTCACAGTAGGCAAGGTGTTCTTTTCTTCATAGGCCTTGTTCTTCCTCCTCCAAACATAGCGTTGATCCATGGGCCCAAACAGTTCTAATTTTGTTTCATCAGACAACAGAACACTATCCCAAAACTTTTGTGGTTTGTCCACATGACTTTTGGCATACTGCAGTCGACTCTTCTTATTCTTTGGAGACAGCAATGGGGTGCGCCTGGGAGTTCTGGCATGGAGGCCTTCATTACGCAGTGTGCGCCTTATTGTCTGAGCTGAAACTTCAGTACCCACATCTGACAAATCTTTTTTCAGTTCCTCAGCAGTCACACGGGGACTTTTCTCCACTTTGCGCTTCAGGTAGCGCACAGCAGTCGAAGTCAGCATCTTCTTTCTGCCATGACCAGGTAGCGTTTCAGCAGTGCCCTTTGCCTTGAATTTGCGAATGATGCTTCCTATGGTGTCTCTTTGTATGTTTAACATCTTTGCAATCTTCTTATAGCCATTGCCCTTCCTGTGAAGAGAAATCACCTCTTCTCTTGTCTTCCTGGACCATTCTCTTGACTTCACCATGTTTGTAAACACACCAGTAAATGTCTAGAAGGAGCTGAGTATCACAGTCCTTTTAAATCTGCCTAATTGGTGCTTATTATGCTTGATTGCTGCTCCTTGACATCCACAGGTGTTTTCAATACCGGATCGAAAACACTTGAATGAACCTCTGTTCTTAAGAGTGGTAGTCTTTAAGGGGTTGAATAATTGTGTCAATGAAGAAATCACAAAAAAAAACATTTAATACTGTATTACAAAAACAATTGATGTCATTTTAGTTGCATTTGGTTCTTTAAAAAGTCCTTGTAAGATTTCATTCTGAACACAATTACAAATGTACACTAAATTCCCTAAAACCCTTTACAGCATTGGGGGTTGAATAATTTTGAACACAACTGTATATGTTGCTTCGTGTCCTCCTCTGCCTCCATGTTTGACCCTTCCTCCCCAATGCCCTGTGTAATAGTTTTCTCGATTTCCCCGCTTCGTCTATTCATTTATAGGGAATATGGGACAGAAGATAAAAATTTCTCAACTTTATAAAGTGTTGCTTAAAACACGATTTAATAATACACATTCTCTGGGACAAATGGCTTAGCAAATTGATTGTCCGGGAATTTCCCTCTATTGGGATAATATATTGGCAAATTTAAGTTTAGTTTCTTATCATTTTAATCACGTTTTGGCTTAATTTAGTTTTTTTCACCCAATCTATATCACACATTTATGGCTTAATAAATGTGGTTTAAGGGATACTTCTAATTGTTTACGGTGTGATTTATCTGGGGCGGATCACTTGCATATGTTTTGGTCATGTATAGAGATGAAACAATATTGGGGGGCAAGTCATAATTTTATTATCCGGGAATTGAAAGTTGAGATTCCGTTTACGTTGGAATGTTTGGTACTGAGTGACCTCACCAAGGTAGAATGTCCAAAATATAAAAGGATTGTTTTGATTAAAATAATGTTCTTCGTGAGACTTTTGATTGCTTAGGGTTTGGTTTTCTCGAAATACTTTAAGTATTACTTCATTAGTTAACCTGGTTATTAAGATTAAGATATATGAAAACATTCTATATAAGCAGAGAAATACTGAGGAAAAATAGACAAAAAATTGGGGAGAATGGAAGTTTAAAGGTTTTCCTGCCTACACTCCCTCATTATCCCCCCCTTTGTCGCTTATTGATGGGGGGGGCGGGAGATTCATCACAAGGAAGAGGGTTGGTTGGGTATGAACTGGGAGGTAGAGTTTATTAAGGGAAAAATAATATAATAATGTTTTGTTTTTCGTGAATTGTATTGTTTGAATTTCTAATAAAATAAAAAAAAGATGAGTAGTATATCACACACAGAGAGTGAAAGGAGCAGGATTCCTCAGCAGTGCAGAGTATTTCAGGATAGGAGTGTGCTAATCTTGTTGAAGATTGTGGACTAAGAGTTACAAGGTGGAAAGAGCAGGGTCTCCCGCAGCACAGAGTATTTCAGGAGTGTGCCAGTTGTGTTGGAAAGGACAGACAGGATTACTGGTTCTCAAAAAGCTTAGAATCAACATTGAAAAATATATGGCATCAGAGGTGTGTGAGGACGCCACCATCATGATAGCACAGGTACGCCATCCAGGGCAGATTGTATACGTGGGCGACATACAGAATATAATCAGGAAACAGATTGAAGAATGGGGACAATTCGATATGATAATTGGCGGCAGTCCTTGTAATGACTTATATGTGGTTAACACACACTGGAAAGGCCTTTATGGGGGCAGTGGACATCTGTTTTTTGACTTTCCACAATTACTCAATAAAGTGTTGCCTAAAACAGGAGAGAATCGGCCAGTCTTCTGGTTATTCAAGAATATGGTTGCGATGGAAAAAGCATTCCCCTGGTCTCTTCGTCAGCGAAAACATTCCGAGTTCCCAGTCATCATGGATTGGAAGGAGGACATCCTGTGGTGCACGGAGATGGAGAGGGTCTTTGGATTCCACCCGCACTATACGGATATCTCAGAAATGAACCGCTGCTCCCAACATAAGCTCCTAGGAAGGTCATGGAGCATCCTGGTCATCCAGCATCTATTTGCCCCACTGAAGGATTATTTTAAGTTTGTAGAAACCACACAGGGCTCCCACGCTGCAGATTTATCATGGAGACACCAGATTTTATAATATTACGTTATTATATAAAAAAAAATAAAAAATGAAGTCCGTTCATCACCCAGATCCCAAGTGCGATCAGCTACATCATCATCATCATCATCGAGTATTGTCTGCACATCACTGATGTCCTCCTCCACTGTCTCTGGGTCATGAGCCTGACCACTCGCAACACCAGCTCCCAAGCCAATCTCCTCATTACTACTTGCCCGTCTAGTGTAAGAAGCGGGAGATGTCTCCTCCTCCTCTTGGCTTGCCAGTAGCTGCCGAGTGTCTTCTAGTAGCCCGTCCTCACTGTATAGTGGAGCTGAGCCCAAAGCATACAATACTTCTCTGGCTGAGGGAACAGAAAAGGACAGAGGCAGGTTGAGGACAGGTGAGGGCACAGGGCCTGCTTCTGGGTCATGCAAACTAAGGGTTGTGTCTGACAAACCCACCGGCTCTTGGCTGGGGGTATCTGATGTCACTTGTGACAAAGTCAAAGATTGAGTCAACCATTCAAGAACTGCTGGATTGCTGGTCAAGACACCACCGCTAGCTGACACCGGGAGCTCAGGCCTCTCGCTGCAACTCCTACTGCCACGCCCCCTTACTCTGCTGTGACCTGTGCCTGCACCAGAAACATTTAGGCCTCTGCCACTCCCCTGTGCAGGGCCTGGCACTTCTTTGTCTGACATATTGTTAGATCAATTAAATAAATAAATAGGAAATGAAAATACCTAAAAAAAAGTCTGTAATTTTCTCACTTCACCACACAACGGCTAATAAGCACTTTCCTTTTTTCTCATCTTAATACACACAAAAAAGGGCTTTACGACATATAACTGCACCGCCGAACGGCAAATATATACTTTTTGGTGCCACTAATACACTGAAAAAAGGGCTTTACAACATATAACTGCACCGCTGAACGGCAAATATATTTTACTTTTGCCACTAATACATGCCACAGAAGGCTTTAGAACATATAACTGCACCGCTGAATGGCAAATATATTTTTATTTTGCCACTATTACACGACAAAAAGGGCTTTAGAACATATAACTGCATCGCTGAACGGCAAATCAATTTTTATTTTGACACTATTACACAACAAAAAAGGGCTTTAGAACATAAACTGCACTGCTGAACGGCAAATATATTTTTATTTTGCCACTAATTAGAGATGAGTGAATCGAAGCTGACGAAGTGGAATTCGACGTGAATCTCCAAAAAATTTGATTTGCACCGAAGCAATATTTCCTCGCGCTTCTGGGTAACGAATCACATTTTTTCCTAAAATGGCTGCTGCACGTGTGAGGACATGAAGAAAGGAACTCTGGTAAGGCAGGATCACCCATGATGCCATGCATGCAGCCAATCAGCAGCCAGCCAGCCCTGTGATGTCACAGCCCTATAAATAGCGGCAGCCATCTTAGATTCTGCCATTTACAAGTGTACTTAGTGCAGGGATATATTCTACAGCCCTGTTTCCCATGTTCATTAGCTGAAAGTACTAGCTTCAAGTACTACATTAAGTACTAGTAAAGAGATATTGCAGCAGACTGAAGAGATTCAAAAGATACTGCAAGAGATTGGCTTAGAGTCTCCAACTGGCTCATCTGTGTTGTTTTTGCTGATCATTGATTGAGAAGAGGTAAGGAATTCGGTCAGCTGTTTGCTATTGTGCGTTTGCTAATGAGCCTAGCTCACTAAGGTGTTACATTTGTTGCTGGGGGAGGAGTTTGGGAAGGAGTGTGTGTATATATAGAGACAGACTCATTAGCTGAAAGTACTAGCTTCAAGTACTACATTAAGTACTAGTAAAGAGATATTGCAGCAGACTGAAGAGATTCAAAAGATACTGCAAGAGATTGGCTTAGAGTCTCCAACTGGCTCATCTGTGTTGTTTTTGCTGATCATTGATTGAGAAGAGGTAAGGAATTCGGTCAGCTGTTTGCTATTGTGCGTTTGCTAATGAGCCTAGCTCACTAAGGTGTTACATTTGTTGCTGGGGGAGGAGTTTGGGAAGGAGTGTGTGTATATATAGAGACAGACTCATTAGCTGGCCTAATTCATTAGCTGAAAGTACTAGCTTCAAGTACTACATTAAGTACTAGTAAAAAGATATTGCAGCAGACTGAAGAGATTCAAAAGATACTGCAAGAGATTGGCTTAGAGTCTCCAACTGGCTCATCTGTGTTGTTTTTGCTGATCATTGATTGAGAAGAGGTAAGGAATTCGGTCAGCTGTTTGCTATTGTGCGTTTGCTAATGAGCCTAGCTCACTAAGGTGTTACATTTGTTGCTGGGGGAGGAGTTTGGGAAGGAGTGTGTGTATATATAGAGACAGACTCATTAGCTGGCCTAATTCATTAGCTGAAAGTACTAGCTTCAAGTACTACATTAAGTACTAGTAAAGAGATATTGCAGCAGACTGAAGAGATTCAAAAGATACTGCAAGAGATTGGCTTAGAGTCTCCAACTGGCTCATCTGTGTTGTTTTTGCTGATCATTGATTGAGAAGAGGTAAGGAATTCGGTCAGCTGTTTGCTATTGTGCGTTTGCTAATGAGCCTAGCTCACTAAGGTGTTACATTTGTTGCTGGGGGAGGAGTTTGGGAAGGAGTGTGTGTATATATAGAGACAGACTCATTAGCTGGCCTAATTCATTAGCTGAAAGTACTAGCTTCAAGTGCTACATTAAGTACTAGTAAAGAGATATTGCAGGAGATAGTCAGGAGGTAGGCTGGAAGGTGGAAACAATACAAAAAAAAAAGGTAAGATTTGTTTGATTTAAAGTTACAAATTTTATTTTTTTATTTTTTTATTTTTTTCTCCTCTTTAAAATGGCAGACTTGGTTCAGTGCAGGAATTGTTGTGCATTTATTTCATGTTCCACTCTTTGGAGATTCGGATGCTGTCAGATCTGTAGACAGTTCTCCTTACTGCAGCAGGAAATTGCATTTTTGAAAGCTGAAATATTTAAATTATCTGTTAAACAAACTCCAGCTAGGACTGCTGCAATGCCACTGCCACAGAGGACCCCCAGAAATGGCAGATGGGTTAATGTAGGTTCTGGAAGTCTTAGAGTGGTGGATAGAAGACATGTCCCACAGTCGGTGGTTCTCCATAATTCATTTGCAGCACTCTCAGAATGTAAGGACAACATGGATATGGACTCAAGCACAGAGGGTGAGAAACCATCGACTCCTATGTCTAATGTATGCAACAAAAAAGATAAAGTGAAGTCTCAAAGGAAGCAGCTGTTGCTGGGTGATTCAATCATAAGAAGTGTGGAGCTTAAAGAAAATGGTTTTGTGAGATGTCTCCCTGGGGCTACTGCTAGAAGAGATAGAAGACGTATTATTAATATTGTTAAGCAAGCAAAGCAGGAAGGGGACGTGGATGTTCTTGTCCATCTAGGGACAAATGACCTGGCTTGCAATGAAGTATCAGAGGTGAAAAAATCTTTTATCACACTTGGTAATGACGTACAGGATTTTGCATCCACCATTTCATTTTCTGAAGTTCTGCCTGTGCATAATGTTCAGAATGATAGGCAGAGGCGCATAAAGGAGTTCAACATATGGCTTGGTAAATGGTGTCAAGAGCAAGGATTTGGCTTTGTTTCTCATGATAGCTCTACTTGGAATAGAAAGGAACTGTACAAAAAAGATGGTTTGCATCTTTCTCTCAAAGGAACAAATGTACTTAGTGAACAACTCCAAGAATTTGCGAAAGAGTATTTAAACTAGGAAGGGGGGGCAAAAGAGTGAAAATAAAAGAGTCCAATTGCCCCCCGAAACAATGCCAGAACAGGCCAGAAGCACTGAGGTTAAGAAATGATAAGCTCAGAGTCCTGTCTACAAATGCTCGCAGTTTAGGTAAAAAAATCAATGAACTTGGGTCAATAATGGCATCTGAGAATGTAGATTTAGTGGCTGTTACGGAGACATGGTTTAATGAAAGAAATGACTGGGACATAACCATACCAGGGTACTCTTTATACAGAAGAGACAGAGAAGGCAAGAAAGGAGGAGGAGTGGCCCTGTATGTGAAAGATAGCATTAAATCTAACCTAATACAAGTTGGTGAGGCCAACATAGAGTCAGTTTGGGTTACGCTGCAGTTTGCTAACCATGCAGTAACTCGTGTAGGTGTGATATATAGACCACCTGGTCAAGTTAAAGAACTAGATGATCTACTAGTTGAAGAAATAGCTAAAATGACAATGAAAGGAGAAGTTATCATTATGGGAGATTTCAATCTTCCAGATATAAACTGGAAAACCAAAATAGCAAGTTCTACCAGGAGTACAGATATTCTAAATTCCCTACTGGGGTTATCTCTACAACAAGTGGTTGAGGAGCCAACCCGGAGGGAGGCCATTTTGGATTTGGTATTCACAAACGGGGATTCGGTATATGATGTCATTGTAGGCGAAACCTTGGGATCTAGTGATCACCAGTCAGTGTGGTTTAATATAAGAACTGTGAAAGAGTCCCACCACACAAAAACAAAAGTTTTAGATTTTAGAAAAACAGACTTTTCAAAAATGAAATTAGTCATAAATGAGTCCTTATCAGACTGGAACGGATTACATGGAGTCCAGGAGAAATGGGACTACTTAAAAGGTGCATTATTGAAGGCAACAGAAAATTGCATTAGACTTGTCAGTAAAAGCAAAAAAAGGAGGAGACCAATGTGGTACTCAGCAGAAGTGGCCCAAATCATTAAAAATAAAAAGCTAGCATTTTGTAATTATAAAAAAACCCAGAGCAATGAAGATAAGGAAATCTACAAGATTAGGCAGAGAGAGGCCAAGCAAGTTATAAGAACTTCTAAAGCGCAGGCAGAAGAAAAACTAGCTCAGTCTATGAAAAAAGGGGATAAGACATTCTTCAGATATATAAATGAAAAAAGGAAATTAAAACAAGGAATAACTAAATTAAAAAACAAAGGACGGAAGGTATGTAGAAGAGAATAAAGGGCTAGCCGACTGCCTTAATGAATACTTCTGTTCAGTTTTTACAAAAGAAAAAGGAGAAGGACCTCCACTAGAAAGAATGACTATTAAATCGTTTGATGCATGTATCTTTACAGAGGAAGATGTTCTAAGTTTGCTGTCTAAGGTGAAGACAGATAAGTCACAGGGGCCTGATGAGATACACCCAAAATTATTAAAAGAGCTTAGTGGTGAGCTGGCAAAACCGTTAACAGATTTATTTAACCAATCATTAGTAACAGGAGTCGTCCCGGAAGATTGGAAATTGGCAAATGTCGTGCCCATTCACAAGAAAGGTAGTAGGGAGGAATCGAGCAACTATAGACCAGTGAGTCTGACATCAATAGTAGGCAAATTAATGGAAACCCTATTAAAGGATAGGATTGTGGAACATCTAAAATCCCATGGATTGCAAGATGAAAAACAACATGGGTTTACTTCAGGGAGATCATGTCAAACAAATCTTATAGATTTTTTTGACTGGGTGAATAAAATAATAGACGGTGGAGGTGCAGTAGACATCGCATATCTAGATTTTAGTAAGGCTTTTGACACTGTCCCACATAGAAGACTTATCAATAAACTGCAGTCATTGAGCATGGACTCCCATATTGTTGAGTGGATTAGGCAGTGGCTGAGTGACAGACAACAGAGGGTTGTAGTCAATGGAGAACATTCAAAACAAGGTAATGTTACCAGTGGGGTTCCACAGGGATCTGTACTGGGACCGATTTTGTTTAATATCTTCATAAGTGATATTGCAAAAGGCCTCGCTGGTAAGGTTTGTCTTTTTGCTGATGACACAAAGATATGTAACAGGGTTGATGTTCCTGGAGGGAAACGCCAAATGGAAAAGGATTTAGGAAAACTAGAAGAATGGTCAGAATTCTGGAAACTGAAATTTAATGTGGATAAGTGCAAGATAATGCACCTGGGGCGTAAAAACCCAAGGGCAGAATATAGAATATTTGACACAGTCCTGACCTCAGTATCTGAGGAAAGGGATTTAGGAGTAATTATTTCAGAAGACTTAAAGGTGGGAAGACAATGTAATAGAGCAGCACGAAATGCCAGCAGAATGCTTGGATGTATAGGGAGAGGTATAAGCAGTAGAAAGAGTGAAGTGCTTATGCCGCTGTACAGAACACTGGTGAGACCTCACTTGGAGTATTGTGCGCAGTACTGGAGGCCATATCTCCAGAAGGATATAGATACTCTAGAGAGAGTTCAGAGAAGAGCTACTAAACTAGTACATGGATTGCAGGATAAAACTTACCAGGAAAGGTTAAAGGACCTTAATATGTATAGCTTGGAAGAAAGAAGAGACAGAGGGGATATGATAGAAACTTTTAAATACATAAAGGGAATCAACTCGGTAAAGGAAGAGAGCATATTTAAAAGAAGAAAAACTACCACAAGAGGACACAGTTTTAAATTAGAGGGGCAAAGGTTTAACAGTAATATAAGGAAGTATTACTTTACTGAGAGAGTAGTGGATGCATGGAATAGCCTTCCTGCAGAAGTGGTAGCTGCAAATACAGTGAAGGGGTTTAAGCATGCATGGGATAGGCATAAGGCCATCCTTCATATAAGATAGGGCCGGGGGCTATCCATAGTATTCAGTATATTGGGCAGACTAGATGGGCCGAATGGTTCTTATCTGCCGACACATTCTATGTTTCTATGTTTCTATGTATTAGTGGTGAAATAAAAACATATTCGCCTGTTCAGCGTTGCGCTTATCTATTGAAAAGCCTTTTGTGTTGTGTAAAAATAGAAATATATTTGCAGATCGGCGTTGCATTTATGTTAAAAAGCCTTATGTAGTGTAAAAGTGAAAAAAATAAAGGCCAATTTGCCGTCCTGCAGTAAACATAATGAAGACGCTGATGACAACACACCAGTAGACTTTGCCTTTATCATCTATTCACAATTAAATCAAGCAACTTCAGTAAGTTGAAAAAATTCATGTGTTTTTATGTGCTCCGTCTGCATTTGATCTCCACAGCTCACAAAACAGTCCAGTTTCTTAAGATCAGGAGTTCCATCAGAATAGTACGTAACATTCTTGCTCCCTTTACAAAGCCATAACAAAAGGACGCCGTAGGCAAAATAAAAATATATTCGCCATTCAGAATTGCACTTATATCTTGGAAAGCCTTGCATAGTGTAAAAGTGGCCAAAAATAAGGGCCTATTTGCCATTCAGCGGAGCAGTTATATATGGTAAAGCCCTTTTTGAGGTATGGACCGAAATACGTAGTAGTGAAACTTGTCATTTCAAACATGTTTTTTTCTGAAAAATTGATGGGTGATTGTAAACCTTTTGCTGTATGGGTAGAATTACATAGCTGTGAAATTTGTTATTTCAAACATGTTTTTTTTTTTGAAAATTGATGGGTGATTGTACACATTTTGTGGTATGGGCCAAATTAGGTAGTGGTGAAATTTTTCCTATGAAACAGGCTTTTTTTGGGAAAATTGATGGGTGATTGTCACCCCCTTTTGCTGTATGGGCCAAATTAGGCAGTGGTGAAATTTTTAATTTCAAAGAAAACTCCGCTGCTCTGTATCTCTTGTCAAGTCAATGTCTCCAACTATGTCCCTCTCGCGATTTACACCAAATACATTATTTTTAAATATTTGCATCGCGTATTTTAATTGCGAATATCGCCACTTTGAAAATTCTTGAATATTTAGAATATGGTGCTATATATTCGTATACGCGAATATTCTATTTTTTTTTTTTACTTGAACACATAATACCTCTTGCTTGTGGGCCAATGCGAAGGCTGCAATGTCTTTGTCTGAGCTTAGCAACATCCCTAGCAACCAATAGGAAAGTTGCCTACCCCTTTACTCTCATTTTTTTGTGAGAGAGACAGCAGTGTCATTGCTGTGCTCTGTGCTTTGGTGTGTCAAACTCATGACATTAGATAGTTAGTTACTGTAGTTAGTTAGTTAGTTAGTTAGTTAGCTTATATATAATACAGATAGTGGGAGATAGTCAGTGTAGGTTATATCCTGATATAGTGTAGCTGATAGGTTCTGCTGTCCATACATACATGCTACAGACATAGTGCTGTGATGTACAAGTTCACAACAATACTTAGAGCACCAATCAGTAATATGTAGTCAGACCTGATAAAATGTTAAGTTGCACGCATTGTGCAAAAATATGCGCATCATTAATTGCCGATTTGTGCAATCGCGAATATATTGGAGCACTCTATCTGCATATAAAGCTATTGTAATGTTCTGCCGTGCCAACCATTTTCTCCAGTCTCAGGAAACTAGTGATGGACGAACATCTGCCGGGACTTTTCGCGTATGCGATCGCGCAAACACGATCAAATATTTGCGGCGGGTCCCATTCATTTTAATGGCAGGCGAACCTGAAAAACCTGCAGCTCATATTTGCAGCCAAGAAATAATTACTAGATGTGCACAAATAGTCCCACAACATGGACAGTGACATACCAGATGTATTATTCGAATTTACGATCTCCAGTAAAAAAAAATTTCAATGCGAAATATCGGCAATTCAATTTTCGCGTACGCACATGCACAAATGCACTATACAGTACCAAAATGCACTATAAAGAAAGTATATTGGTATATATGACCGCGCTTAAATCTGTTTTTTTGGGGGACGACTGGTATATCACACCAGTAGAAAATATGTGTTCCAATAACGCTTGTCCCTCTATATATAGTACCTGCAGTATCGCAGCAGAACCGCAAACACTGCTCAAAAAAATAAAGGGAACACAAAAATAACACATCCTAGATCTGAATTAATTAAATATTCTTCTGAAATACTTTGTTCTTTACATAGTTGATTGTGCTGACAACAAAATCACACAAAAATAAAAAAATGGAAATTTTTCAACCCATGGAGGTCTGGATTTGGAGTCACACTCAAAATTTAAGTGGAAAAACACACTACAGGCTGACCCAACTTTGATGTAATGTCCTTAAACCAAGTCAAAATGAGGCTCAGTAGTGTGTGTGGCCTCCACGTGCCTGTATGACCTCCCTACAACATGCCTCCCGATCTCCTCCCAGACCTGGACTAAAGCATCTGCCAACTCCTGGACAGTCTGTGGTGCAATGTGACGTTGGTGGATAGTGTGAGACATGATGTCCCAGATGTGCTCAATTGGATTCAGGTCTGGGGAACGGGCGGGCCAGTCCATAGCATCAATGCCTTCGTCTTGCAGGAACTGCTGACACACTCCAGCCATATGAGGTCTAGCATTGTCTTGCATTAGGAGGAACCCAGGGCCAACCGCACCAGCATATGGTCTCACAAGGGGTCTGAGGATCTCATCTCGGTACCTAATGGCAGTCAGGCTACCTCCTGGCGAGCACATGGAGGGCTGTGCGGCCCTCCAAAGAAATGCCACCCCACACCATTACTGACCCAATGCCAAACCGGTCATGCTGGAGGATGTTGCAGGCAGCAGAACGTTCTCCACGGTATCTCCAGACTCTGTCACGTCTGTCACATGTGCTCAGTGTGAACCTGCTTTCATCTGTGAAGAGCACAGGGCTCCAGTGGTGAATTTGCCAATCTTGGTGTTCTCTGGCAAATGCCAAACGTCCTGCACTGTGTTGGGCTGTAAGCACAACCCTCACCTGTGGACATCTAGCCCTTATATCACCCTCATGGAGTCTGTTTCTGACCGTTTGAGCAGACACATGCACATTTGTGGCCTGCTGGAGGTCATTTTGCAGGGCTCTGGCAGTGCTCCTCCTGTTCCTCCTTGCACAAAGGCGGAGGTATCGGTCCTGCTGCTGGGTTGTTGCCCTCCTACAGCCTCCTCCACATCTCCTGATGTACTGGCCTGTCTCCTGGTAGCGCCTCCATGCTCTGGACACTACGCTGACAGACACAGCAAACCTTCTTGCCACAGCTCGCATTGATGTGCCATCCTGGATAAGCTGCACTACCTGAGCCACTTGTGTGGGTTGTAGACTCTGTCTCATGCTACCACTAGAGTGAAAGCACCGCCAGCATTCAAAAGTGACCAAAACATCAGCCAGGAAGCATAGGAACTGAGAAGTGGTCTGTGGTCATCACCTGCAGAACCACTCCTTTATTTTGGGTGTCTTGCTAATTGCCTATAATTTCCACCTGTTGTCTATGCCATTTGCACAACAGCATGTGAAATTGATTGTCACTCAGTGTTGCTTCCTAAGTGGACATTTTGATTTCACAGAAGTGTGATTGACTTGGAGTTACATTGTGTTGTTTAAGTGTTCCCTTTATTTTTTTGAGCAGTGTATATTATAACATTATACAAGGAAGGCAATCCATTAGAATATACATGAAGATAAAACGTAACCTTTAATAATTTTACTATAAGGGTCCATTCACACGTCCGTAAGTGTTTTGCGGATCCGCAAAACACGGACACCGGCAATGTGCATTCCGCAATTTGTGGACCGCACAACGCTGGCACTATAATGGAAAATGCCTAATCTTGTCTGCAATTGCGGACAAGAATAGGACATGTTCTATTTTTTGGCGGAAACAGAAGCACAGATGCGGAAATGCGGATCCGCAAATGCAGATGTGGATCCGCAAATGCGGACAGCACATTCTGGCCCCATTGATGATGAATAGGTCTGCACCTGTTGCGAAAAATTGCGGAACAGATGCGGACGTGTGAATGGAAAAGATATCCCTCAAAATGAAAATATATAAAATTATTAAAGTTAACCAAAAAGCATAGATGTGGTATGCAATAACAAGTGCTCGGCGGCACTAAATCAGGTGCTCGGCGGCACCAAATCAGAAACCATATGTTCTACCACAATCCGGGGGGTTCCAGTGCACATCAATGAATCCAGGAGGGAAAGCAAAAAAACATCCATCCCTGGGCTAGATGATGATGTGGTATTGAAGGACAGGTTGGGCAAAGAACTGTCCCTGATATTGCCCTACAGGGGGGTGCTATTCTGTCCCTAACCACAGACCACCCGCCCTGATAAGAGCGACCTCGTCCGGAACCTTAGCCTATATAAAAATCCTAGTAAGCCCCTAGCCCCTAGGCCCCTGACTTACAGGTGATCACTATATAGATCTATGTGTTTTTGACTCATTATAAAAGTATATTACAAGTATATTGCACTTCTCTGGGTATCACACATATCGATAGCACACCTATACTAGTGCTTAACCACCTCCGGACCGCCTAACGCAGATTCGCGTTCCGGAGGTGGAAGCGCTGCGCACAATCACGCATATACGCGTCATCTCGCGAGACGCGAGATTTCGCTCAAAGCCGGCCCGCGCATGCGCATCGCGGGCCGGCAAAATTTAAAGAACAAGTTCGTCACCAGCCTGCCAGCAACGATCATTGGCTGGCAGGCTGGCGATTTTCAAAAAATCCAATCACAAGTCATATAACAGAGATGTAAACCTCCTGGCACTCTGGAGGGTTGCTGCTTGGAGTCGGGTTCCCGCCCCACGTAGTAAATAAAATAAAAAACTCCAGCAATGTGCGTTTGTATCAAAGAATATTGCGTTTATTTTGAAAATGCGGCGTCGAGATGTGACGTTTCGGCCACTTAGGCCTTTATCAAACTACATGAAAAATACAAAGGGAGGGTGATAATTACAATCATGTCAGATGTCCAACATATGGTGTACAAATAAATCTATAATACATGCAGGAGTATAAGGAACACATAATGTCCCACAAGTCAATTCAACATATTGCAATCCGTAACATGTTACTTTGAAAAATACTGCAAGAAAGGGAGAAAAGCACATTAGGGGGAAAAGGAAAAAGAAAAAGACAAAATCAGGTCGGTATTTTCAGTGATCAGAGTGTACATAAGTCATAAGTCAAGGAGACCAGGGAGGACGACCCTGATGTAGAAAAGTTAAGGACAACTATTGTATATAGAGATAAAAATACAATCTACTTGTTATATCATCAGGGATAGTGAGATGAGGTTATTGACAGGATACATGAGGCGCAAGGTGATCTGTAATATCAGTACTGTCAGTACTAGTGGCGCTAAGGGCCATGGTGGAAAGCTATAAACATATTAACACTATTACAATAAATCGCAATGTGATGAGCCTAAAGAACTCTAGTTGTATTGGGAGATGGAGCTTACCTATTGCCGCTATCGGGAGATACGCCAGTTGTAATTGCGCTGTGAGATATAGTGTGTATCCACACACTGGATGAGGGAGCGCTGCGCTGTCTTTGAGATGCCCGCCAATATGTAGCGTGGGGGGGAGTGTGCGTAACCAAGCGGAAGATCAGAGACTGGTTTCCGGTTGGGAGGTGATGCGTTCCACTTACTGCGTGTCATGCGTCTCCAGGCTGGGGCGGATGTGACGAGAAGCACCACCGGAAGTGTGATGCGTTCCATAATGCGTACCATACGAAACCGGAAGCGGTGCGTCTCACCGCTTGCGGTCCAAAGCGGAGCTGCTTAGAATAGTGTTAATGTGAATAATGGTGAAGTAATCAATGTACACTGTGACGTCTACGTGGGAAATGTGTATTGATAATGGCCCAAGAGTTTATATGGTGAATAAACCAGATGTGTGGGATCACTTTGTGGCATGTAGTGTATTGTAATATCGGACACAATAGCTGTAGGAGGGTGTCTACATTAGTAAAAGGATACCAAACCGTAATCAAAACAGCCACAAAATCATTATATCACCTAGGAGAAAATAGAGAGATATATTATTAACAAAGACTGGTAGTATATGTACATATGACAACAATGTAAGTTAAATCCATTATAAACTTATCCCTCTTGTATAAGAGAATCATGTGAAGCACTGTATGTCGTAGTCCCTATTGAGCCCCTTTGGTTCCAAGCAGTCCATCTTGTGGATCCAGAAAGCTTCACGTTTTTTTAATTGCGTGATCCGATCGTATCCCCTTCTGTGGGGTAGGATCTGTTCAATGACCTGGTATTTGAGTTGCGCTACATTGTGGCCGGCTGTTTCAAAGTGGGCAGGTACAGGGAAAAGTAGATTTTTGCGCCTAATTGAGGATTTGTGCTGGCATATGCGATCACAAATTTTTTGGGTTGTTTCTCCTATATAGACCTTGCCGCATGGGCATTTTAACAGGTAGACTACAAATGATGTCTCGCATGTAAAAAAAAACTTTATGTTGTCATATGTACATATACTACCAGTCTTTGTTAATAATATATCTCTCTATTTTCTCCTAGGTGATATAATGATTTTGTGGCTGTTTTGATTACGGTTTGGTATCCTTTTACTAATGTAGACACCCTCCTACAGCTATTGTGTCCGATATTACAATACACTACATGCCACAAAGTGATCCCACACATCTGGTTTATTCACCATATAAACTCTTGGGCCATTATCAATACACATTTCCCACGTAGACGTCACAGTGTACATTGATTACTTCACCATTATTCACATTAACACTATTCTAAGCAGCTCCGCTTTGGACCGCAAGCGGTGAGACGCACCGCTTCCGGTTTCGTATGGTACGCATTATGGAACGCATCACACTTCCGGTGGTGCTTCTCGTCACATCCGCCCCAGCCTGGAGACGCATGACACGCAGTAAGTGGAACGCATCACCTCCCAACCGGAAACCAGTCTCTGATCTTCCGCTTGGTTACGCACACGCCCCCCCACGCTACATATTGGCGGGCATCTCAAAGACAGCGCAGCGCTCCCTCATCCAGTGTGTGGATACACACTATATCTCACAGCGCAATTACAACTGGCGTATCTCCCGATAGCGGCAATAGGTAAGCTCCATCTCCCAATACAACTAGAGTTCTTTAGGCTCATCACATTGCGATTTATTGTAATAGTGTTAATATGTTTATAGCTTTCCACCATGGCCCTTAGCGCCACTAGTACTGACAGTACTGATATTACAGATCACCTTGCGCCTCATGTATCCTGTCAATAACCTCATCTCACTATCCCTGATGATATAACAAGTAGATGGTATTTGTATCTCTATATACAATAGTTGTCCTTAACTTTTCTACATCAGGGTCATCCTCCCTGGTCTCCTTGACTTATGACTTATGTACACTCTGATCACTGAAAATACCGACCTGATTTTGTCTTTTTCTTTTTCCTTTTCCCCCTAATGTGCTTTTCTCCCTTTCTTGCAGTATTTTTCAAAGTAACATGTTACGGATTGCAATATGTTGAATTGACTTGTGGGACATTATGTGTTCCTTATACTCCTGCATGTATTATAGATTTATTTGTACACCATATGTTGGACATCTGACATGATTGTAATTATCACCCTCCCTTTGTATTTTTCATGTAGTTTGATAAAGGCCTAAGTGGCCGAAACGTCACATCTTGACGCCGCATTTTCAAAATAAACGCAATATTCTTTGATACAAACGCACATTGTTGGAGTTTTTTATTTTATTTACTACGTGGGGCGGGAACCCGACTCCAAGCAGCAACCCTCCAGAGTGCCAGGAGGTTTACATCTCTATTGAATTTTCCCTAACTGGACTGAGCACCTGTGACCAACATTATGGCAAGTGAAACTCTCTCTTTTGAACAGGACGAGATTACACATATGCTATCACAAGTCAACATTTCCAGTGATTTTCTACAAACCTCACCATCAGAGTTAAAGTCAAGGGACCTTGAGAGGGAGTCCCGAAGATTGCTTAATTATGAGCTCCACTGCGTTACACTAGCGGAATATCTCAAAGTCCAAAGAATCCCTCGTGGTCTAAGAATTCGCACCAGACCGACATTCTTTAAGGACAACTCCGAATTTTGTAACAAATTTGAACGCATTCTGAACAAATGTTCTTTTGATCTTATAGCTTTAACGCTATCATACCTTCAAGAAGCCATTACAAAGACAAAAGGAGAGATCAGGACCATCGAGGATCAACTTACTGCAGTGCTACCGACCGATGAATTTCAACAATTACGGACCAAGATTGAATCTACTCTACAAACCCACAAGAAAGAAATCGAATCCACAAAACGCAACAAATTTCTACGCGATACAGAGGACTACAGACTCAACCGGGTCTACAAATGGCCAGATCTCACCACCTCCAGGAACAGTCGATACAGATTCCGTTCACAGTCAAGAGATTCATCACACTCAGGCTCCGAAGGCGATCCCTACACCCAACCTGACACCTATGGCCAACATTCCTTCAGAGGTCGACGCAGAAGCAGGGGACGATCTGCTACAACGTCCCGTGGACCAGCCAACATGACAACCAGATCCCAGGTACCGTCTTTAGTCGTTAACATTTCATCACACACACTAGGACCCGCAGAGATATCCCTTCTTGAGATGGGATTGTCATTCTGTCCGTCTAACCAAGTGGACACCTTCCAATTGGATCTAGACTTGAACAGACTTTACAGGAACATTTGCTTGAAAGCACATTTCTCTGAAAGACAGGAACCCAACAAGACTATCTCTTGTAATCCTAGCCCACAAGTTGCCATTGGGGACTTGGGACTAAGAAACAAGAGTCACTATATGCCACCCAAGAACAAACCGGCCATAGAGACATTCATTTCCCTGGTTCAAAAAGACATGACCCAATTCAGGAAAGACCTCCATATGGGCAAATACAAATACCAGAATAATCTTAGTAATGTCCAAACGCAAGCACTCTTTTCCCTACTTAAAAGAAAAGACCTCATCATTAAGCCTGCAGATAAAGGGGGAGCATTAGTCCTAATGGATAAGGCCCAGTATAAGACTGAAATTTACCGCCAACTACATGATGTCACCATTTATCGTAAACTTACGGCAGACCCCACCCCACAAATCAGAGATAAAATACACAAGGTCGTACAACATTACCATATGCTCAACATTATTGACAATGCCACGGTAACCTTTTTGTCAAACAATAATCCAGTGATTCCAGTTCTGTACACATTACCGAAAATCCACAAAGACCTTAATAATCCCCCAGGAAGACCAATTGTGGCCTCAACCAATTCCATCCTGTCACCACTGTCCATTTTATTGGAAAAATCATTGACCCCATTGATCAAACAGACGAAATCATTCGTACTCGACACATCAGATTTTCTTCACATAATTCGTAACCTTCCAGCACTACCACAGGATACACTATTGGTAACTTGGGACGTCGCCAGCCTTTATACCTCGATCCAACATCCTAAGGGATTACAGGCCGTCTCCAAATGTCTCACAACCCATCTACACAATCCAGACACCATATCTTTTTATATGGACATTCTAGAACTCGTGCTCACAAATAACTTTTTTCTTTTTGAAGATTCCTTTTATTTACAATGCCAGGGGACCGCGATGGGGTCTAATGTGGCCCCTCCATATGCAAATTGTTATATGGCCGATTTTGAGGAATCCTTCATTTACCCTGATAGTCGTTTTTCTGAACACGTTCTCACCTGTTTTTTGCATATGGAGGGGCTCCATGGAATCCTTGACCGACTTCCATAACTATCTCAACAGCATATACCGCGAACTACAATTCACCATTCACTCCGATACCACTTCAATTAGTTTCCTAGATACGACTGTTACAAAAACCTCATTTGGTACCCTTTGCACGGATTTATACCGCAAGTCCACTGATCGCAATAATTTATTGCACTACACAAGCTTTCATTCATTAAACACAAAAAAGTCACTCCCAACCTCTCAATACACACGGATCAAACGCATTGTCACATCCAGCGACCAAGTACAAACCCGTCTCACAGAAATGGCAGATAGATTCAAGGAAAGAGGGTACCCAGAGCACCTTCTCAGAGATAAGACCACCACCGCCCCCAGGAAGCCTAAAACTGCCCTTAACCGTATACCATTTGTCCATACTTACCACCCCACCACCAAAAAAATATTGAACAGTATTAGAAACCATTGGTCCATTCTACAGAAAGCCTTCCCCCTGGTACAAGAATTTAAAAACCCCATCTTAGCATGCAACCGTAGACCTAAAAACTTAAGAGACTTTTTAGTCAAAGCAGATATCGGCCCACTACACAATATCCCCAAGCAGAGATTCCTGACAACACAAAAGACAGGGACTTTTCCGTGCATCCACTGCCAACAATGCAGCAATGTCCTCAAAGGCACCCATTTCCACCATCCCCAGTCCGGAAAAAGTTTTCCCATAAAGGTTTTTTTTACATGCGAGACATCATTTGTAGTCTACCTGTTAAAATGCCCATGCGGCAAGGTCTATATAGGAGAAACAACCCAAAAAATTTGTGATCGCATATGCCAGCACAAATCCTCAATTAGGCGCAAAAATCTACTTTTCCCTGTACCTGCCCACTTTGAAACAGCCGGCCACAATGTAGCGCAACTCAAATACCAGGTCATTGAACAGATCCTACCCCACAGAAGGGGATACGATCGGATCACGCAATTAAAAAAACGTGAAGCTTTCTGGATCCACAAGATGGACTGCTTGGAACCAAAGGGGCTCAATAGGGACTACGACATACAGTGCTTCACATGATTCTCTTATACAAGAGGGATAAGTTTATAATGGATTTAACTTACATTGTTGTCATATGTACATATACTACCAGTCTTTGTTAATAATATATCTCTCTATTTTCTCCTAGGTGATATAATGATTTTGTGGCTGTTTTGATTACGGTTTGGTATCCTTTTACTAATGTAGACACCCTCCTACAGCTATTGTGTCCGATATTACAATACACTACATGCCACAAAGTGATCCCACACATCTGGTTTATTCACCATATAAACTCTTGGGCCATTATCAATACACATTTCCCACGTAGACGTCACAGTGTACATTGATTACTTCACCATTATTCACATTAACACTATTCTAAGCAGCTCCGCTTTGGACCGCAAGCGGTGAGACGCACCGCTTCCGGTTTCGTATGGTACGCATTATGGAACGCATCACACTTCCGGTGGTGCTTCTCGTCACATCCGCCCCAGCCTGGAGACGCATGGCACGCAGTAAGTGGAACGCATCACCTCCCAACCGGAAACCAGTCTCTGATCTTCCGCTTGGTTACGCACACGCCCTCCCACGCTACATATTGGCGGGCATCTCAAAGACAGCGCAGCGCTCCCTCATCCAGTGTGTGGATACACACTATATCTCACAGCGCAATTACAACTGGCGTATCTCCCGATAGCGGCAATAGGTAAGCTCCATCTCCCAATACAACTAGAGTTCTTTAGGCTCATCACATTGCGATTTATTGTAATAGTGTTAATATGTTTATAGCTTTCCACCATGGCCCTTAGCGCCACTAGTACTGACAGTACTGATATTACAGATCACCTTGCGCCTCATGTATCCTGTCAATAACCTCATCTCACTATCCCTGATGATATAACAAGTAGATGGTATTTGTATCTCTATATACAATAGTTGTCCTTAACTTTTCTACATCAGGGTCGTCCTCCCTGGTCTCCTTGACTTATGACTTATGTACACTCTGATCACTGAAAATACCGACCTGATTTTGTCTTTTTCTTTTTCCTTTTCCCCCTAATGTGCTTTTCTCCCTTTCTTGCAGTATTTTTCAAAGTAACATGTTACGGATTGCAATATGTTGAATTGACTTGTGGGACATTATGTGTTCCTTATACTCCTGCATGTATTATAGATTTATTTGTACACCATATGTTGGACATCTGACATGATTGTAATTATCACCCTCCCTTTGTATTTTTCATGTAGTTTGATAAAGGCCTAAGTGGCCGAAACGTCACATCTCGACGCCGCATTTTCAAAATAAACGCAATATTCTTTGATACAAACGCACATTGCTGGAGTTTTTTATTTTATTTAAGTCATATAACAGATCATATTAGTAAATATGATCTGTTATATGGCTTGTCTGCTCCTCTGCTGGTCCTTTTCGTCGGTTGGATCCAGCAGAGGAGCAGACTGAACTGTGAGTACACCAAACACTACACCTTAGCCGCAGATCACCCCCCTGCACCCCAATTAACCCTTTGATCACCCATTTGATCGCCCCTGTCAATCACTAGTGAAAGGAAAAAAAAGTGATCAGTGTAAACTGTGTGTCACTTTTTTTTTTCCACTAGTATTGGCTGTTAGGTTTTAGGGATAGTTTAGGCCCCTTGGTTAGGTAGTTTAGCGTGAGTTAGCGCCCAGCCCACCGCACCGCAGTCACTTATTCGCTGTTTAGCGTATTGCTAATCAGCATTTGTACTTTTATAGTATCTGTAAGTGATCAAAACTGATCACGGTCAGATCTATAATAGTATTAGTGTCACCTTAGCTCGCCCTCCACCCAAAACGCAGTGTTTGCCCGATCAGGCCTGATCGGTCGCCCACACGTGCGTTCACCCACGCCCGCCCCACCGCAGTGACAAAAAATATATATTTTTTTGATCACTGCACATCCATTTTACACGCACTGCGGCGATAAAAAAATCAGTTTTGATATTTTTTATCAACCGCAGCGGCCTCCGGTACTTCGCTAGCCTCCCCTTTGTAAGACAGGTTTGCTTTTTTTCTTGGGTAGTCTCAGGGAATACCCCTAAATTTAGTAGTCCAAAATGTCAAACAGGGGGTATTCTTCTGAAGAGGCATACAGGATTCTGACCCAGTCGGATGAGGAGTGGGAACCCTCATCTGACGAATCTAGCGGGTCAGAATATGAACCTGTGGAAAGCAGTGGCTCTCTGACCCAAAGTTCGGACGAGGAGGTGGAGGTCCCTGATAGCACCAGGCGTACCAGGCCCCGTGTCGCTAGACCACAGGTTATGCAGGATCCGCTTCATAGAGCAGCAGAGTGGGGCTGTCGCTGCCGGATCACGTGGTGAGGCATACACCAGCAGCGCAGCCCTCCCTGGACCTAGTACCAGCACTGCCGTGCAGTAGTTACCCCGTCGCAGCCACCGCACAGACAGGCCCGTAGAGCCCCTAGAATCCCTGAGGTGCTGGCAAACCCTGATTGGCAGTCACCAACTTCAGCCGCACCAGTAGTTCCCCCTTTCACCGCCCAGTCTGGAGTTCGGGTTGAGACAGCTCAAATCGGTTCGGCCCTGGGATTTTTTGAGCTGTTCTTGACTGCGGAGCTCTTGGACTTAGTCGTGGCAGAGACAAACGGGTATGCCACACAATTTATATCCGCCAACCCGGGAAGCTTTTATGCCCAGCCTTTCCGGTGGAAACCAGTCCAAGTTTCCGAACTTAAAATTTTTTTGGGCCTTCTCCTCAACATGGGTCTAACTAAAAAGCATGAATTGCGGTCATATTGGTCCACGAACCCGATTCATCACATGCCCATGTTCTCTGCTGCTATGTCCAGGGCACGATTTGAGGCCATCCTCCGTTTCCTGCATTTTAGCGACAACACCACCTCCCGTCCCAGAGGCCACCCAGCTTTTGACCGGCTCCACAAAATTCGGCCCCTCATAGACCATTTCATTCAGAAATTTGCAGATTTGTATACCCCCGAGCAAAACATCTGCGTAGACGAGTACCTAATACATTTTACCGGGCGCCTTGGCTTCAAACAATACATCCCAAGCAAGCGTGCCCGGTATGGGGTCAAATTGTATAAGCTCTGTGAAAGGGCCACAGGCTATACCCACAAATTTCGGATCTATGAGGGAAAAAATCAGACCCTGGAGCCGGTCGGTTGCCCTGACTACCTGGGGAGCAGTGGGAAGACAGTCTGGGACTTGGTGTCACCCTTATTCGGCAAGGGGTACCATCTTTATGTGGACAATTTTTACACAAGTGTGACCCTCTTTAGGCATTTGTTTCTAGAACGGATTTACGCCTGTGGCACTGCGCGAACTAGTCGCGTGGGCTTCCTCCAACGGCTCGTTACCACCCGTCTTGCAAGGGGGGAGAGGGCTGCCTTGTGTAACGAAGAACTGCTCGCGGTAAAATGGAGAGACAAGCGTGACGTTTACATGCTCTCCTCCATTCACGTAGACACGACAATCCAAATTGAGCGAGCAACCCGTGTCATTGAAAAGCCCCTCTGTGTCCACGACTATAATGCGCTCATGGGAGGGGTGGACTTCAATGACCAGATGTTGTCTCCGTATTTAGTTTCCCGCAGAACCAGACGCTGGTATAAGAAGGTGTCTGTATATTTAATTCAATTGGCGCTGTATAATAGTTTTGTTCTCTACAGTAAGGCTGGGAAAACAGGATCCTTCCTCAAATTCCAGGAAGAGATCATCGAGAACCTCCTGTATCCAGGAGGTTCCGTGGCCCCATCCACCAGTGTAGTTAGCCGTCTACACGAGCGACATTTCCCCAGTGTCGTTCCTGGTACCTCAACCCAACCGTCACTCCAAAAAAGATGTTGTGTCTGTAGCAG
Organism: Bufo bufo; assembly: GCF_905171765.1. Taxonomy (NCBI): domain Eukaryota; kingdom Metazoa; phylum Chordata; class Amphibia; order Anura; family Bufonidae; genus Bufo; species Bufo bufo. Next base: position 428,505,180 of record NC_053391.1, on the reverse strand, counting down.
GAGTGGAATAAGGCGTGACACCCGCTATTTCTGTCCTGACTGTCCTGACCACCCTGCCCTATGCTTTGGTGAGTGTTTCCGAAAGTACCACACACAGGTACACCTAGCATAGGGATTGCATCTCACAGGACAGGCACACAGGGCTATTAGGGCCCTTTTACTCACAGCTGCTGCAAACCTCTCCTTTCACCTGGGATAAAGTGCATAACGTACTTCGCCACATTTTTGGGCGATTTGCGCTTTGCACATTGTCCCATGGGGAAGGAGAGGTTTGTTCTATAAAGGTAAAAAAAAAAATAAACAAAAAAGAAAATACCGGTAAATAAAAAAGTTAACGTTCAGTTAAAAAAGTTAAAAAAAGTTTAATATGTTCTGTTCAAAAGTTAATAAATTTAATGCGTTGCGGCCTGCTTTTTTCTTTTTTTTTTTTTTTTTTTACCTTCCAGGTGGACCAACCGATCGACTAGCTGCAGCACTGATGTGCATTCTGACAGAAGCATTGCGCTGCTGTCAGATTACACGCAAGTCGGTGTATGCGGCGCTGCAAGACGAGATTTCTCCTCTGCAGTAAAAGATACGTTTGCCGAGGCATATGAGCTGAGGAGGTGGCGGTGTTCATATACTTTGGCAAACACTTTGTATATATAAAAAAAAAAATCCCGGCAATGATTTATTCATCCACATCGATTGATGTGAATGGAGAAATCTGGTTTGCCAGGGCATACGAGCTAAGTGGGTATGGATGTTGGGCGGAGCTCCTATGTCCTGGCAGATGCCTTTCCCCTCCTTTTTCTTTTTTTGGCAGAGATTCTTTCATCCACATTGATCGATGCGCATGAAGAAATCTGTGCCGTTCATTTTTTTCTTTCAGCCCAGAGGCTGAACGGAAAAAAAAAATCTCATTAACTGTATGCTCAATATAAGGAGAATAGCAGAAACTCCTAATGCTGGGCATACATGTAATGATTGCGGAGACCCTCAAATGCCAGGGCAGTACAAACACCCCACAAATAACACTATTTTGGAAAGAAGACACCCCAAGGTATTCGCTGAGGGGCATATTGAGTCCATGAAAGATTGAAATTTTTGTCCCAAGTTAGCGGAAAGGGAGACTTTGTGAGAAAAAAATCAAAAAAATCAATTTCCGCTAACTTGTGCCAAAATTTATTTTTTCTATGAACTCGCCATGCCCCTCATTGAATACCTTGGGGTGTCTTCTTTCCAAAATGGGGTCACATGTGGGGTATTTATACTGCCCTGACATTTTAGGGGCCCCAAAGCGTGAGAAGAAGTCTGGTATCCAAATGTCTAAAAATGCCCTCCTAAAAGGAATTTGGGCACCTTTGCCCACCTAGGCTGCAAAAAAGTGTCACACATGTGGTATCTCCGTATTCAGGAGAAGTTGGGGAATGTGTTTTAGGGTGTCATTTTACATATACCCATGCTGGGTGAGATAAATATCTTGGTCAAATGCCAACTTTGTATAAAAAAATGGGAAAAGTTGTCTTTTGCCAAGATATTTCTCTCACCCAGCATGGGTATATGTAAAATAACACCACAAAACACATTCCCCAACTTCTCCTGAATACGGAGATACCACATGTGTGACACTTTTTTGCAGCCTAGGTGGGCAAAGGGGCCCACATTCCAAAGAGCACCTTTCGGATTTCACAGGTCATTTACCTACTTACCACACATTAGGGCCCCTGGAAAATGCCAGGGCAGTATAACTACCCCACAAGTGACCCCATTTTGGAAAGAAGACACCCCAAGGTATACCGTGAGGGGCATGGCAAGTTCCTAGAATTTTTTATTTTTTGTCACAAGTTAGTGGAAAATGATGATTTTTTTTTTTTTTCATACAAAGTCTCATATTTCACTAACTTGTGACAAAAAATAAAAACTTCCATGAACTCACTATGCTCATCAGCGAATACCTTGGGGTCTCTTTTTTCCAAAATGGGGTCACTTGTGGGGTAGTTATACTGCCCTGGCATTCTAGGGGCCCAAATGTGTGGTAAGGAGTTTGAAATCAAATTCTGTAAAAAATGACCAGTGAAATCCGAAAGGTGCTTTTTGGAATATGGGCCCCTTTGCCCACCTAGGCTGCAAAAAAGTGTCACACATCTGGTATCTCCGTATTCAGGAGAAGTTGGGTAATGTGTTTTGGGGTGTCTTTTTACATATACCCATGCTGGGTGAGATAAATATCTTGGTCAAATGCCAACTTTGTATAAAAAAATGGGAAAAGTTGTCTTTTGCCAAGATATTTCTCTCACCCAGCATGGGTATATGTAAAATGACACCCCAAAACACATTCCCCAACTTCTCCTGAATACGGAGATACCAGATGTGTGACACTTTTTTGCAGCCTAGGTGGGCAAAGGGGCCCATATTCCAAAGAGCACCTTTCGGATTTCACTGGTCATTTTTTTACAGAATTTGATTTCAAACTCCTTACCACACATTTGGGCCCCTAGAATGCCAGGGCAGTATAACTACCCCACAAGTGACCCCATTTTGGAAAGAAGAGACCCCAAGGTATTCGCTGATGGGCATAGTGAGTTCATGGAAGTTTTTTTTTTTGTCACAAGTTAGTGGAATATGAGACTTTGTATGAAAAAAAAAATCATCATTTTCCACTAACTTGTGACAAAAAATAAAAAATTCTAGGAACTCGCCATGCCCCTCACGGAATACCTTGGGGTGTCTTCTTTCCAAAATGGGGTCACTTGTGGGGTAGTTATACTGCCCTGGCATTCTAGGGGCCCAAATGTGTGGTAAGGAGTTTGAAATCAAATTCTGTAAAAAATGACCAGTGAAATCCGAAAGGTGCTCTTTGGAATATGGGCCCCTTTGCCCTGCTAAGCTGCAAAAAAGTGTCACACATCTGGTATCTCCGTATTCAGGAGAAGTTGGGGAATGTGTTTTGGGGTGTCATTTTACATATAACCATGCTGGGTGAGAGAAATATCTTGGCAAAAGACAACTTTTCCCATTTTTTTATACAAAGTTGGCATTTGACCAAGATATTTATCTCACCCAGCATGGGTATATATAAAAAGACACCCCAAAACACATTCCCCAACTTCTCCTGAATACGGAGATACCAGATGTGTGACACTTTTTTGCAGCCTAGGTGGGCAAAGGGGCCCATATTTCAAAGAGCACCTTTCGGATTTCACTGGTCAGTTTTTACAGAATTTGATTTCAAACTCCTTACCACACATTTGGGCCCCTAGAATGCCAGGGCAGTATAACTACCCCACAAGTGACCCCATTTTGGAAAGAAGACACCCCAAGGTATTCGCTGATGGGCATAGTGAGTTCATGGAAGTTTTTTTTTTTGTCACAAGTTAGTGGAATATGAGACTTTGTATGAAAAAAAAAATCATCATTTTCCACTAACTTGTGACAAAAAATAAAAAATTCTAGGAACTCGCCATGCCCCTCACGGAATACCTTGGGGTGTCTTCTTTCCAAAATGGGGTCACTTGTGGGGTAGTTATACTGCCCTGGCATTCTAGGGGCCCAAATGTGTGGTAAGGAGTTTGAAATCAAATTCTGTAAAAAATGACCAGTGAAATCCGAAAGGTGCTCTTTGGAATATGGGCCCCTTTGCCCAGCTAAGCTGCAAAAAAGTGTCACACATCTGGTATCTCCGTATTCAGGAGAAGTTGGGGAATGTGTTTTGGGGTGTCATTTTACATATAACCATGCTGGGTGAGAGAAATATCTTGGCAAAAGACAACTTTTCCCATTTTTTTATACAAAGTTGGCATTTGACCAAGATATTTATCTCACCCAGCATGGGTATATGTAAAAAGACACCCCAAAACACATTCCCCAACTTCTCCTGAATACGGAGATACCAGATGTGTGACACTTTTTTGCAGCCTAGGTGGGCAAAGGGGCCCATATTTCAAAGAGCACCTTTCGGATTTCACTGGTCAGTTTTTACAGAATTTGATTTCAAACTCCTTACCACACATTTGGGCCCCTAGAATGCCAGGGCAGTATAACTACCCCACAAGTGACCCCATTTTGGAAAGAAGACACCCCAAGGTATTCCGTGAGGGGCATGGCGAGTTCCTAGAATTTTTTATTTTTTGTCACAAGTTAGTGGAAAATGATGATTTTTTTTTTTTTTTTCATACAAAGTCTCATATTCCACTAACTTGTGACAAAAAATAAAAACTTCCATGAACTCACTATGCCCATCAGCGAATACCATGGGGTCTCTTCTTTCCAAAATAGTGTCACTTGTTGGGTAGTTATACTGCCCTGGCATTCTAGGGGCCCAAATGTGTGGTAAGGAGTTTGAAATCAAATTCTGTAAAAAATGACCAGTGAAATCCGAAAGGTGCTCTTTGGAATATGGGCCCCTTTGCCCACCTAGGCTGCAAAAAAGTGTCACACATCTGGTATCTCCGTATTCAAGAGAAGTTGGGTAATGTGTTTTGGGGTGTCTTTTTACATATACCCATGCTGGGTGAGATAAATATCTTGGTTAAATGCCAACTTTGTATAAAAAAATGGGAAAAGTTGTCTTTTGCCAAGATATTTCTCTCACCCAGCATGGGTATATGTAAAATGACACCCCAAAACACATTCTTCAACTTCTCCTGAATACGGAGATACCAGATGTGTGACACTTTTTTGCAGCATAGGTGGGCAAAGGGGCCCATATTCCAAAGAGCACCTTTCGGATTTCACTGGTCATTTTTTACAGAATTTGATTTCAAACTCCTTACCACACATTTGGGCCCTTAGAATGCCAGGGCAGTATAACTACCCCACAAGTGACCCCATTTTGGAAAGAAGAGACCCCAAGGTATTCGCTGAGGGGCATAGTGAGTTCATGGAAGTTTTTTTTTTTTGTCACAAGTTAGTGGAATATGAGACTTTGTATGAAAAAATAAAATAATCATCATTTTCCACTAACTTGTGACAAAAAATAAAAAATTCTAGGAACTCGCCATGCCCCTCACGGAATACCTTGGGGTGTCTTCTTTCCAAAATGGGGTCACTTGTGGGGTAGTTATACTGCCCTGGCATTCTAGGGGCCCAAATGTGTGGTAAGGAGTTTGAAATCAAATTCTGTAAAAAATGACCAGTGAAATCCGAAAGGTGCTCTTTGGAATATGGGCCCCTTTGCCCACCTAAGCTGCAAAAAAGTGTCACACATCTGGTATCTCCGTATTCAGGAGAAGTTGGGGAATGTCTTTTGGGGTGTCATTTTACATATAACCATGCTGGGTGAGAGAAATATCTTGGCAAAAGACAACTTTTCCCATTTTTTTATACAAAGTTGGCATTTGACCAAGATATTTATCTCACCCAGCATGGTTATATGTAAAAAGACACCCCAAAACACATTCCCCAACTTCTCCTGAATATGGAGATACCAGATGTGTGACACTTTTTTGCAGCCTAGGTGGGCAAAGGGGCCCATATTCCAAAGAGCACCTTTCGGATTTCACTCCTCATTTTTTACAGAATTTGATTTCAAACTCCTTACCACACATTTGGGCCCCTAGAATGCCAGGGCAGTATAACTACCCCACAAGTGACCCCATTTTTGAAAGAAGGCACCCCAAGGTATTCCGTGAGGGGCATGGCGAGTTCCTAGAATTTTTTTATTTTTTGTCACAAGTTAGTGGAAAATGATGATTTTTTTTTTTTTCATACAAAGTCTCATATTCCACTAACTTGTGACAAAAAATAAAAACTTCCATGAACTCACTATGCCCATCAGCGAATACCTTGGGGTCTCTTCTTTCCAAAATGGGGTCACTTGTGGGGTAGTTATACTGCCCTGGCATTCTAGGGGCCCAAATGTGTGGTAAGGAGTTTGAAATCAAATTCTGTAAAAAATGACCAGTGAAATCCGAAAGGTGCTCTTTGGAATATGGGCCCCTTTGCCCACCTAGGCTGCAAAAAAGTGTCACACATCTGGTATCTCCGTATTCAAGAGAAGTTGGGTAATGTGTTTTGGGGTGTCTTTTTACATATACCCATGCTGGGTGAGATAAATATCTTGGTTAAATGCCAACTTTGTATAAAAAAATGGGAAAAGTTGTCTTTTGCCAAGATATTTCTCTCACCCAGCATGGGTATATGTAAAATGACACCCCAAAACACATTCCCCAACTTCTCCTGAATACAGAGATACCAGATGTGTTACACTTTTTTGCAGCCTAGGTGGGCAAAGGGGCCCATATTCCAAAGAGCACCTTTCGGATTTCACTGGTCATTTTTTACAGAATTTGATTTCAAACTCCTTACCACACATTTGGGCCCCTAGAATGCCAGGGCAGTAGAACTACCCCACAAGTGACCCCATTTTTGAAAGAAGAGACCCCAAGGTATTTCGTGATGGGCATAGTGAGTTCATAGAACTTTTTATTTTTTGTCACAAGTTAGTGGAATATGAGACTTTGTAAGAAAAAAAATAAAAATAAATTATCATTTTCCGCTAACTTGTGACAAAAAATAAAAAGTTCTATGAACTCACTATGCCCATCAGCGAATACCTTAGGGTGTCTACTTTCCGAAATGGGGTCATTTGTGGGGTTTTTGTACTGTCTGGGCATTGTAGAGCCTCAGGAAACATGACAGGTGCTCAGAAAGTCAGAGCTGCTTCAAAAAGCGGAAATTCACATTTTTGTACCATAGTTTGTAAACGCTATAACTTTTACCCAAACCATTTTTTTTTTACCCAAACATTTTTTTTTTATCAAAGACATGTAGAACAATAAATTTAGAGCAAAATTTATATATGGATCTCGTTTTTTTTTTGCAAAATTTTACAACTGAAAGTGAAAAATGTCATTTTTTTGCAAAAAAATCGTTAAATTTCGATTAATAACAAAAAAAGTAAAAATGTCAGCAGCAATGAAATACCACCAAATGAAAGCTCTATTAGTGAGAAGAAAAGGAGGTAAAATTCATTTGGGTGGTAAGTTGCATGACCGAGCAATAAACGGTAAAAATAGTGTAGGTCAGAAGTGTAAAAAGTGGCCTGGTCTTTCAGGGTGTTTAAGCCCTAGGGGCTGAGGTGGTTAAAATGACTTTTGTGACCCTATTAGCTAGTGTTTGGTGTCCCTAACAGCCTGTCCCTGCTCCACATAGCAACCTCTCCCTACACTGGCAAAACACTGAATGTAAAATGGCTGCCAGATCAGGTTTATTTATAAGGTAGGGGGTACGTCCATGTGCTTAAATGTCTCAATTGGCTGTCCTGTACCACCTGATAGATGTGTCATGGGTCAAAGTTCTTGACAATGTAAATGAATATGGTGGGCGTGAATTTCTCCATATGTTCGCATGTTCGACGAATCGCGAACACGCAAAGTTTGCCGCGAAACGACCGCCGGGCGAACCCCAAGGCCATCTCTACAGGAAACTTTTAGCAGCTTGAAAAATGTAACAAAATTGACCCACGCCTGTATTGTGCACGCATTACGCGAATATTACATTGCCAATTTTTGCAATCAAGAAAATAATCCCGAATTCTCAAATTTGCTAATTTATTACGAATATTTGTCGAAATATTTGCAGAATATCGCAAATTCGAATATTGCCCCTGCCGCTAATCACTAGTAGAGATTCAAGAATTATGTTGGAGGCATTTAGTGTATGCAAGCCATGTGCGACCCCTCTCATCACTCTCACGCTGTTCTGCACCTGGTTTGCCTGGGCGAACGGAGTCACACAGGGAGAGGACTGCTCCGTGTCCTTCAGCAAGAAATCGAATCCTGGCTTTCTCTGCAAGAACTCAAAATCAGAACCATGGTGACCAACAACGGGAAGAACATGGAGTCTGAGCTGCGTCAAGGAGGGCTGAGCCATGTGCCCTGCATGGCACATGTGTTCAATCTGGTTGTTAAGCGGTTCCTGAAGTCTTCCACACATCTGCAAGACATCCTAAAAATTGCCAGGAAACTTTGCATGTACTTCAGCCACTCGTACACCGCAAAGCACATCGTTCTTGAGCTGCAGTGGCAGAACAGCATCCCCCAACATAGGCGGATATGTGACGTTTCCACCCATTGAAATTCCACCCTCCATATGTTGGACCGACTGTACGAACAGAGAAAGGCCATCAATGATTTCTTGAGGATTTAAGCGGACAGGAGTAGTCCCCTGTGTAACTTTGATGTCAGCCAGTGGCAGCTCATGCTTGACACCTGCCGTTTGCTCAGACCCTTTGAGGAAGCCACGTTATTTGTCAGTTGCCAGGACTACGGGATGAACGATGTCATTCCACTGCTTCATCTCATGGAACAGATGCTGGTAAATGTGGCTGTCAGGGGACTGGTGACGGGGCGCCTAGAAAGATGGTGACAGAGTTTGATACATTTGTCTGTCAAGATCTCTATTTACAGTCAGTGAACAGGAACATAATTTATTGCAAGGATATGCAAACACCAATCAATGGGCTGTTAGCCCCCAGAGGTAGGTCATCGGCACGAAGAAGCTGTCATTTTCACAGCTCGAGGTATCCTCCCAGAAGCTTGACCTCTGCACGTCGACAGTCTGCATTGCGAAGCTTGTCTAAAAGAAAAATCTCACAGTGCACCCCCTTGAAGGAATCTCTTGATCCGGCACAGGCTGCTTTGTTCTATAATAAAACAATGGACTCTGTACAGCGTGACACCGATGTATAATTTCTCATACACCAGACTGAAAGAGTATTCCAAGCACCTGTCTGCCCACACATCTGCCGAGAAGCAGAAGGGTCTTGCCATTGAAGTGGGCTCAGAGCTGATCCTAAAAACCAAATTTTCCTGTTTACCTAGACTCAAAGGAAAGGACAGAGATCCACTGGCTGTGCTCATACAGATTTCACCCAAGCCTCCACTCACCAAGGCAAGCACAGAGGACCAGATTGTGTGGACAAGTTGGTTCTGCGGGACGTACACAGAGGACGATCTATTGGAGGTGTTACCAAAGACATTTACTTGCATCCCGCTCTTCCTGTATAATTGCTCAGAAGGCGCTCACGGCTATTGTAGGGAAGTGGTTCCGAAGAAACTTTAACTGTTGTTTCGGTAAGCTGGTGATCACTTCTTAGGACCTTACGGGGCTAGCAGCGATGTGGACTGGGTATGAAGTGTCAGTCAGGCCGGACTGGAGCACAGCGGTGGGGGAGGACGCGCATGAAGAGGCTTGGCGGTGAAGGACAGGAGAGGAAAGGGTTAGTTGTTTGTGAGGGCGGTATAGAAGAAGAGGCGTGAGTTGCCAGGGCGGCGGGGGGCGTGGCCAGAGCGGAGACGGAGGAAGAAGGCGGAAGTGAGGACAGTGCGGCCAGGGGATCGGAACGAGCAGGACGGACTCCAGGATGTAGGCGCCGGTGATGTCAGTGGAAGAGATGCTGGAGAGGTTGCGGCGAGAGGCGAAGGTGAGGGGGCCTGGCTGGCTACAGGAGCAGGTGGGCGCCTGCATAGTTTCTCCTGCTCCTGTGGCTACCCCCATTGCTCGGGCTGCCCGGCCGCGGCGGAGTATCCCGCCGGCGCGCCTAAGCCCTGAAATCACCCCCCGGGCCCGGCGCCGAATAGGGAGCCCCCCTGCGGACCCTTCTGCGAGCCGCTCTTGCCGTGGGAGGAATCCCGATTCTCGGCGGGGCCCTGAGAGGAGCGGGACACCCCTTCCCCCGTTCCCTGCGGCAGGGCAAATGGTTTCGGGACCAGGAACGGTGGACCGGCCCAGTCCTTCCTTCAGCGGGCGGTCTACTCGGCTGTCAGATAGGATCCGGGTTCCTCGGGCTGCTCTGGTGGGAGACGAATACCAGGGCAGGCCCAGAGAAGATATGAGCAGTGTGGAGGAAGATCCCCTTGCGGTGGTGGGCGCCGCGGTCTCGTCCAGGTGTCCGTCCAGCGTGTTGCAGAGGGTCGTGCAGGTGGTCCAGGAGGAACAGCCGTCGACATCCAGGAGCTTTGACGGTGAAGTGTCTGTACGGCGGGAGTCAGGATCTACGGCAGAGGGAGTCACAGCGCCCGTGGTGCCTGGTGAGATTGCTTGGGGATCCGTGTTAGCGCAGGGTTTCCCGGGGGGTGGGGGGGGGCCATGGGTGAATTTGGTAAGGGTTTGGGGCAGTTTTTAGGGGGATTGGCGGGTTGGTTGTCGGGTACGGGTGCTGGTGTTGGGTCTCCGTTGCCGGGGTGGGGTGTGGTGCCGGGGTTAGGAACAGGGACGCAGGTGGTTACGGCGGGGTCGGTGTCGGTGGAGACGCAGGTGGGGGGGGAGGAAGAGGTGCAGAGGTTGGATGATAGGGCTCGCGGTGAGGTGTACGTGTGCTTTGAGGGGCTGCTGGGGGCTCATTTAAAGCAGGAAGTGAGAGAAAAGATCTGGAAGGGAGAGTATGTGGAGATATTCTCGCTGCTCCCATTGGAAAGGTTTAACCTGGATAGGGGTAAGAAGGATGAGGGGAAAAAGGAGGATGAGGATAAGCGTAGGCATCGATTGATTCCACGTACCTTTGCTAATTGGCTACAGGCGTTTGCCATATTAGCAAGTGTCATTGGGGAAAGGGCTCCGGAATGCTGTTCGGCGCTGTTTTGCTACCAGGACGCTATTGGGGAGGCTTATAGGGTCTATGGTGGTGTGGGTTGGCTCCGGTACGACTAGCAGTTCCGACAGCGTAAGGCGGTGAGACCCGATATCCGGTGGATCATAAGGATATTGGGTTGTGGTTGAGGGTGAATGCGCCTCCTAGGGCTGGGCAGTCCTTTCGTGGTGAGTCCGGGGGGTCATCCCCGGGGGCTTTGGCAGCGGCATCGGCAAAAGGGTTGTGCTTCCTTTTTAATGAAGGAAATTGCAGATTTGGGGCCAAGTGCAAATTTAAGCACGAGTGCACAGGGTGTGGGGGAGCCCATGGAGCTAACCGTTGCTTCAAAGGGGGAAGGAATAGGGGGGGGGATGGTGCTGGAAAAGGGACGGACGCCGGTGCGGGTGGAAGAGATGCAGGTGTTCCTAGATAGATATCCGGATCGGGTTGCGGCCGGTTTGTTGGGGGATGGTTTTAGGTTTGGTTTTCGTATTCCATCGGTGGTTACGGCGGGGCCTACGGTTCATAAGAATCTTAGGTCCGCGCTTGTTCACGCGGGTGTAGTGGCGGAGAAGTTGAGGAAGGAGGTGGAGTTGGGGCGGATGGCGGGTCCATTCAAGGAGCCGCCGATTATGGGATTGACTGTGTCCCCGCTAGGTGTGGTGCCAAAAAAGGAGCCGAACATGTTTCGGCTCATTCATCATTTGTCTTATCCAAAAGGTGCGTCGGTCAATGATGGTATAGATCCTGAACTTTGTTCGGTGGTATATACCTCCTTTGACGCGGCTGTAAGATGGGTGAGGCGGTTGGGGCAGGGGACGTTGATGGCTAAGGTGGATGTGGAGGCAGCTTTTCGTTTGCTTCCGGTACACGTGGAGAGCATGGGTTTGTTGGGTTGTTTTTGGGATGGGGATTATTTTGTGGATAGGTGCTTGCCGATGGGGTGCTCTCTTTCGTGTGCATATTTTGAGACCTTTAGCTCATTTTTGGAATGGGTAGTGGTGGAAGTTTCTGGTTGTTCATCCATTATCCATTATTTAGACGATTTTTTGTGTTTAGGGCCGGCGAATTCGCGGGTCTGTTCTTTGTTGCTGCACACGGTGCAGTCGGTTTTTGTGCGGTTTGGGGTACCGTTGGCGCGGGAGAAGACGCTGGGGCCGATGACAGAGTTGTGTTTTTTGGGGATTGTTATAGATACTGAGCGGATGGAGTGTAGGCTTCCACAGGATAAGTTGGTGGATTTGCGTCTGGAGATTGGTAGGGCCTTGGTCAGGGAGAAGATTAGGTTGAGGGATTTGCAGTCATTGTTGGGTAAATTAAATTTTGCTTGTCAGATTATGCCAATGGGTAGAATTTTTTGTAGACGATTGGCCGCGGCTACGGCGGGGGTGTTAGCGCCGTATCATTTTATCAGGTTACGTAAGGAGTTAAAAGGGGATTTGAGGGTGTGGGCGGAGTTTTTGGGTCAGTACAATGGCAGGTCTTTAATGATGGCGGAGTTGTGTGATAGTGTGGAGTTTGAGTTATATACTGATGCGTCGGGTGGAGTGGGTTTTGGGGCTTATTGCCAGGGACAATGGTGTGCGAGCGTATGGCCGGATTCGTGGGTAAGTCGTGGGTGGGTGAGGAACATGGCTTTGTTGGAACTTTTTCCTATTGTGATGGCGGTGGTGTTGTGGGACGAGAAATTTGAAAACAGGAAGGTGCGTTTTCATTGTGACAATTTGGGGGTGGTTCAGGCTATTAACAGTTTGTCCGCATCTTCTCCGCCGGTGGTTAGGCTGTTACAGTTTCTGGTATTGCGATGTTTGTCGATTAATATGTGGTTGGTGGCAGAACATGTGGCCGGAGTGTCTAATTCGGTGGCGGATTCCTTTCTCGTTTACAGTGGGAGCGGTTCCGGCTTCTTGCGCCAGAAGCGGAGGTGGAGGGTCTGGAGTGTCCGCCGTGGCTGTGGGGGATCCTGGAGGAGAAGTGATGGGGATGTTGAGGGATTCATTGAGCCCGGGTACTTGGAGGGAGTACGGTAAGGCGTTGACGACCTGGGAAACTTGGAACGGATCCTGGGGGGCTGGTGTTGGGGATGGTGATGTGAGGTTGTTGATGTTGCTAGGACAGTTGAAGAGCGAGGGGTGGTCGGTGTCAAAGGTGAATCATTTGATTGCGGGTGTAGCATTTGGTTTTAAGTTGCGGGGGTTGCCGGATTTGGCTAAGGGTTTTTTGGTTAGGCAGGTTTTGAAGGGGTGGCGTAGGGGGGCAGGCAGGGTGCCGGACTATCGGAGGCCGGTGTCTTTTGAGTTGCTGGTGCAAATGGGTGATAAGTTGAGTTGTGTTTGTAGCTCTGGATGGGAGTTAGTGCTGTTTAGGGCTGCATTTGCTTTGGCGTTTTTCGGTGCTTTTCGTTTGGGGGAGTTGGTGTGTGATAGTGTTAGTAGAGCGGGGGGACTTAGGAGGATGTTGAGTTGGCGGGTGATAGGGTGTATGTCCGGATTCGGAGGTCAAAGACTGATCAGGAGGGCATGGGGCAGCGTTTTACGTTGTTTCCGGTACCTGGGTGTAGTATGTGTCCGGTGCGGTGTGCAGGGTCTTATGGGGCGGGGCTACAGTGTAATGAGGTTCCTTTTCTTAGGCATGAGGATGGTTCCTTTTTGTCTAGGTTTCAGTTCCTGGCGGTTTTTAAAAAATGTTTAAAGTTCTTGGGTGTGCCAGTCAAGGATTATTCTGGTCATTCGTTCAGAATTGGTGCGGCAACTGAGGCAGCCAGGTGGGGCGCCAGTGAGGAGGTTATCAGGAAGATTGGGCGTTGGGAGTCGGTGCGTTTTAAATCATATGTGCGGCCTGCATTATTGTAGATGTACGGTGGGTGGTAGGTGGGTCTTAATTTGTTCTTTTTGTGTTCACAGGTCGGATGGTGGCGGCTTTGGTGTGGATTCTGGGGCACTCATATGTGTTCTGGGGTGCGATCAGAGCAGATGTGAGGCCGAATGGGTGACAGTTGGGTATTAGTCCGGAGTGTCCTACGGTCAGGTGGTTAGGTGTGAGAGGTATGTTGTGGGGTGGAGTGTTGCGGGAGGTGCATCATTTCGTGCGGTTGGATCGTTCTCCAGATGTGTTAGTTTTGCATGTGGGGGGGAATGATTTGGGCAAGCGTCCTTTTAGGGAATTGGTTCGTGACATCAAGTTTGACTTGCTCAGGATCTGGGCGTTGTTTCCAGGGATGATCACAGTTTGGTCTGACATTGTGCCGCGGAAGGCGTGGAGGGGTGCGAGGTCAGTGGAGAGCCTTAATAAGGCTCGGATTAAGGTAAATAGAGCAGTGGGCCGGTTTATGGCAAGGAATGGTGGTGTGGTGGTGCGGCATGAGGTGTTAGAGAAGGGGGAGGGTGCATTTTGGAGAGCAGATGGAGTGCACCTGAATGCGGTGGGTACGGATTTGTGGGCTCTGGGGCTCCAGAGTGCGGTTGAAATTGCTTTGCGTATGTGGAGGGATGCGCAGGGTTGAGGTGGTCAAGCTGCGCGTTCTTGGAGGCGGGGGAGGTCCTTGAAGTGGAGGAATATGGTGGTACCTGAGGATGGGAGGGCCCCGCGGGAGGGGCTGGACTCTCATTGAGGAGCTGGTAGGAACTAATTACGCCTCCATCAGTTGTTGCCCCCGAGCTGGGTTCAACGGCTGGGGGCAAGATGGAGACGCAGGTGTTCCAGCGTTTATGGAGTTATTGGGGCTTCTAGGACCTCCCTCGTCATTGGTTAACTTATGTTATATATTTTTGTATTTATTTCAATAAACGGCTGCTGTGGCCGATTAAATCCAAGCAGTGGTGTGGTGTGTTTATTTCCTGGGTTAGGGTGTGGGGTTGGGTGTAAGATGATTGTGGAGTTAGGGGGACTGAACAAATAGCCAATGCCCTCTTCAAGTCAGGCCGGACTGGAGCGCAGCAGTGGGGGAGGACGCGCATGAAGAGGCTTGGCGGTGAAGGACAGGAGAGGAAAGGGTTAGTTGTTTGTGGGGGCGGAATAGGAGAAGAGGCGCGAGTTGCCAGGGCGGCGAAGGGCGTGGCCAGAGCGGAGACGGAGGAAGAAGGCGGAAGTGAGGACAGTGCGGCCAGGGGATCGGAACGCCCACCCACCCGACCCTATTGGAAGTGGAAGTAGGGGAGTGTTGGTGTGTTATATGTCGCGGCAGTCGTGGAGGCGGGGGAGGTCCTTGAAGTGGAGAAATATGGTGGTACCTGAGGATGGGAGGGCCCCGCGGGAGGGGCTGGACTGTCATTGAGGAGCTGGTAGGAACTAATTACGCGTCCATCAGTTGCTGCCCCCGAGCTGGGTTCAACGGCTGGGGGCAAGATGGAGACGCAGGTGTTCCAGCGTTTATGGAGTTATTGGGGCTTCTAGGACCTCCCTCGTCATTGGTTAACTTATGTTATATATTTTTGTATTTATTTCAATAAACGGCTGCTGTGGCCGATTAAATCCAAGCAATGGTGTGGTGTGTTTATTTCCTGGTTTGGGTGTGGGGTTGGGTGTAAGATGATTGTGGAGTTAGGGGGACTGAACAAATAGCCAATGCCCTCTTCATGGATCAGTGTAGCTTGTTTTATCTGTGCTTGTCGAACCTCGCATGGACATTTCTTATGCCATCCATGCAGAGGACTTCAAGACTCTATAAAATGATATTCATAAATCAAAGGATGAGGTCACGTTGGAGGAAGTGGACAATTTATTCCAATGTCTTTACTTACATTTCTTCAGACACTTTAGAATCCACTTATCAGCAACCCAGCTCGTCACGGAATGAGCTGGTGTTGGCTTGTTTGCTGGACTTTCCATCAGTTATCAGCCATAACCCCATACATTTAATGTGTAATTCAGGGAGCGGGGGCACATCAAAATTAAGGCAAGAGTGCCGGCACACGATATAAAATACACAATGTAGTTCAGGGAAAGGAAAAGAATACCGAGATAGGAGCCGCACATCTAAAATAGTATCACATTTTTTAAAGCAACAGACACGACAAAGAATGGGTTAAAAACATTGTATGCAATGGATCCGGGCCATGTGAACTAAACATATGCACATGCCCTCCTGACTCACCACAAAAGCATGAACATTCTCCCACATATACGAATGAACAACAGATAAAAGTACATGTAATCCATGAACAATAAAGTAATGGAGAGCTATAATACTTATCATTTAGAATGGCATAGTGGGGGTATGCGTGATGGTCAGGAAACAAGCCCAACGCGTATCGCCAGGCTCTGCTGGCTTCCTCGGGGGTGCCTGTTCCTGAATAGCACATAGGTTCATATATACACATAATAGTAGCTAATAATGATCGATTTCACCTGTGTCATGGCGGCAGAGTGGGGCGTAGGGGCGGCAACCTTCCACTCAGCTGGTCAGTGGGAGGGGAGAAAGAAGAAGGGGCGAAGTATTTCAAATGTGCGCTTTGGATATGCGCTTATTATTACTGCCCATGCAAATACCGGCATGAATGGCAGCCGGAAATGATGTGCACCCATGTGCGCCACCGGGCCGGCGCATCCTGCGTTCCAATTACCGGAAACGGCAGAACGCGCATGCTCACAAGGCACACACTGCGTGCCAAATACCGGAAGTTCTCCAGTATGGTTGGACGCATATCCAAAGCGCACATTTGAAATACTTCGCCCCTTCTTCTTTCTCCCCTCCCACTGACCAGCTGAGTGGAAGATTGCCGCCTCCACGCCCCACTCTGCCGCCATGACACAGGTTAAATCGATCATTATTAGCTACTATTATGTGTATATATGAACCTATGTGCTATTCAGGAACAGGCACCCCTGAGGAAGCCAGCAGAGCCTGGCGATACGCGTTGGGCTTGTTTCCTGACCACCACGCATACCCCCACTATGCCATTCTAAATGATAAGTATTATAGCTCTCCATTACTTTATTGTTGATGGATTACATGTACTTTTATCTGTTGTTCATTTGTATATATGTGGGGGAATGTTCATGCTTTTGTGGTGAGTCAGGGGGGCATGTGCATATGTTTAGTTCACATGGCCCGGATCCATTGTATACAATGTTTTTAACCCATTCTTTGTCGTGTCTGTTGCTTTAAATAAATTTGATACTATTTTAGATGTGCGGCTCCTATCTCGGTATTCTTTTCCTTTCTCCATACATTTAATGATCAATATGCAATACTATCATTGTCACCCCGACACTGATCGTCAATCAATTTTTTGTTCATGATTCACGTTTTTTTCAGTTTGACTTTTAAATCTTGTGGTTTTGCCCCTTCTGTGTTGTATTTTATGTGTGTTAATGTCCTGTTTGTGAATTAAATGTTTTGTTTCTCCCCCGTTCAAAAAAAAAAAAGAATTGGTATTGCAAATATTCCATTCACGTGTCATCTCTGTTTTACATCCACTCCTGACCAAATGCTGACCGACAGGATCCGTTTTTTGGAGGTTATTGTTCTGACAGATCAGAGGAAGGGCAAAATATTCAGTGACGTCAACACAAACCTACTGCTGACACCCTCTGCACTCTGTTGGGGGCTCCACTTGTATAAGCATTTAAAAGAACAGGTTCTGTAGACATCTATGTGGAATCAGCTGACGACGGTGTAAAAGGAGTGCGCTTCTTCTTGGTGCTAATATCGACCAGTAAGCCTGAGTTCATGCTTGAGCTATTTGATCAGTTTTGGCCCCGTGCGTGTTACTGCAAGGCAGTGTTCTACACCTCTATAAAGGCTCTCTGTAGCCAGGAAATAGCAGTTTTTTAACAAAATTCACCGCAAACATATTCAGATCGAACCGAATTTTTCCCCAAAAATTTTGCTCGTCTCTACCACTAATACCCGACAAAAAGGGCTTTAGAATATATAACTGCACCGCTGAACGGCAAATATATTTTTATTTTGCCACTAATGCACGACAAAAAAGGCTTTAGAACATATAATTGCACCGATGAACGGCAGACATATTTTACTTTTGCCACTAATGCACGACAAAGAGGGCTTTCATTTTTTGCACTTCCCCACACAACGGCTAATAAGCTTTTTTCCCACTAATACAAGCCCAAAAAATGCTTTAGAACATATAACTGCACCGCACAAGGACAAATAAGACGTAGAAATATTTCCTTGTAATAAACCCTGTTAATGGCTCTATCAAACAGCACTTGCACCCCAATAACAACAACGGTTTTCTGGAATTACAGAGCTGTATAATGGCAATTTAGGTTTCCAATTAGTGCATCAAGGTGTAATAGGATTGTTCCTTTTACCCAGGCTGCAAACTCCCCTACTGAACCCTGTTCAACAGAAATGCTGTGGAATGATTCCTCCCTATCATTTCCCTACACCTTGAATAATCTTTCCCTGCACTTGTAAATCTTTTTTTTTTTTTAGCACAATAAAGTCTTTTCTATCACTGTCCTTGCCACCTGCTGATGTCTCTCCCTGCACTAAGTACACTGGAGTCCAAGATGGCTGAAGCTATTTATAGGGCTGTGACATCACAGGGCTGGCGGGCTGCTGATTGGCTGTATGCATGACATTATTGGTGATCCCGCCTTCCCAGAGTTCCTTGCTCCATGTCCTAACACGTGCAGCAGCCATTTTCGGAAAAAATGCAATTCGTTGCCACGAAGCGCGAGGAAATTCAACTTCGGTGCAAATCGAATTTTTCCTGAAATTCGAATCTAATTCCGCTTTGTCAACTTCTATTCGCTCATCTCTAGAAATAAAGTAAGCTTTAGGCTACTTTCACACTGCCGTTTCAGGGTCCGCCTGTGAGATCCATTTCAAGGCTCTCAAAAGCGGCCCCAAACGGATCAGTTCAGCTCCAATGCATTCTGAATAGATAAGGATCCGTTCAGAATGCATCAGTTTGGCTCCGTTCCGCCTCCATTCCGCTCAGGAGGCGGACACCAAAACGCTGCTTGCAGCCTGGCAATGCGGAGCCAAACGGATCCGTCCTGACTTACAATGTAAGCCAATGTGGACGGATCCGTTTACATTGACACAATATTGGTGCAATTGTAAACTGATCCGTCCCCCATTGACTTTCAATGTAAAGTCAGGACGGATCCGTTTGACTTACACTTAGACTTAGACTTTTTTTTACTAAGTTATGCAGACGGATCCGTACTCAACGGATACCATCGTTTGCATTTATAGGTGCGGATCCGTCTGTGCAGATACCAGACGGATCCGCACCTAACGCAGGTGTGAAAGTAGTCTTACTGTCACCAGAAATACCTAAATTAAACTGGCTGACAGTATTTACGTGCTAATGTCAGCTGAACCTAACTAGCCTATTCCTAGTTTTATCCATGCCCCGTTACCCCATAAATGTAACTTTTATAATATACAAATTAGCATCTAGGAGCAGGGGCTTGGCTCCTGCTCCTAGAGGCTCCGTTCTCCCACCTCTGTCACCTCCCTCCAAGTCTTGATTGACAGGGCCAGGCAGCGTTCGCATCCTCCTGCCGGGCCTGACTGCATGTTAAATCTCACGCTTGCGCCGTTCAGTGTTCGGTGCAGGCATAGTGAAGGAAGGACGCTCACTGCCTGCTGACTTCCTTATTGCGCATGTGCTGAATACTGAATGGCACGGCGCAGGCGCGAGATTTACCATGCACTTAGGGCCGGCAGGAGGATGCGAATTCTGCCTGGCCCTGTCAATCAAGACTTATAGGGAGGTGACAGAGGTGGAAGAACAGAGCCTGAAGGAGCAGGAGCAACACCTTCCCTGCTCCTAGAGGCTAATTTGCATATTATAAAAGTTACATTTATGGAGTAACGGGGGCATGGATAAAACTAGGAATAGGTTACTTAGGTTCCGCTGACATTAGCACATCGCTAATGTCAGCCAGTTTAATTTAGGTATTTCTGGTGACAGAAGCCCTTTAAGTAAGGGTCCATTCACACATCCATGTGTGTTTTGCGGATCCACGGATCCGCAAAATACGGACAGCGGCAATGTGCGTTCCGCATTTTGCGGACCGCACATTGCCGGCACTAAGAGAATATGCCTATTCTTGTCCGCTATTGCGGGTCCGCAATTCCGGATCGGGGCAACACGTCGTGCGGCCCCACAGAAATGTATGGGTCCGCAATTCCATTCCGCAAAATGCGGAATGGAATTGCGGATGTGTGAATGGAGCCTCAGGCTGGTATTAGACAGCGGATGAGGCTGACGATTTTTGGGAAGGAAGCATTCCTTCCTGACAATCGCCTGGTTGTCAGTTGAGGATACTGCTGCTATTACATGCAACAATCTCCTCCACAGCATGGGGAGAAGCAATCGCTAATGCCATAGCTCGTCCCCATGCAAAATCATTATTTACCGGATGCAGATTATGATTAGACAGCACGATCTGCCTCCAAACAATGATTTTTCAGCCTGCTTAAAAATTGTGATTGTCCGATTAACAAGCACTGGGTTATCAGCGGCACAATTACACAGACTTTTTTTTATGCTGGTGTGCCACAATAAAGCACTGTTTGGACACTAAAACCCTTGTCTGAGGAAGAAATCTGTGCTTGCAAACCCCTGAGAGAAAGTGGTCCCTTACACCTCCCACATGCAATCTCTGATTCTCACAAGACGTCCTTTTCTACTCACCTCTTAACTGCTCTTACCACAATTGTCTCCAAGATTTTGCCCATGCATCCCCATGCTCTGGAACTCTGTTATCAGGGTATATGTTGGCCTTCCCTACTCACACAATACCCAGAAACAGAAATCTTGAGCAACTGCTTATTTACAATTTCATGGAAGTTTGCTCTTAGGTCTGTATTACATCTCACATAAATTTTCTCACTGTGTGTAGCAGAGGTAACGCAGTGAAAGCGGATACATTTCTGCAGCACCAAAATACACTATTTGAGTAGTATATTCTTAGATAACAACCCTCTTCAATATGTTGTTTTGGGGGCCACTGGTCTTTCACACCAGTTAGAAATATGTTTTCCTTTAATTTTTCTCACTGTGTGTAGCAGAGATAACGCAGTGAAAGTGGTAAAATTTCTGCAGGACCTAAATACACTATTTGAGTAGTATATTCTTAGATAACACCCCGCTTCTATATGTTGTTTTGGAGGCCACTGGTCTAGAATCACACCAGTTATAAAAAATGTTTTCCTTTAAATTTTCTCACTGTGTGTAGCAGAGATAACGCAGTGAAAGGGGTAAAATTTATGCAGCACCCAAATACACTATTTGAGTAGTATATTCTTAGATAACACCCCGCTTCTATATGTTGTTTTGGGGGCCACTGGTCTTTCACACCAGTAATAAATATGTTTTCCTTTAATTTTTCTCATTGTGTGTAGCTGAGGTAACGCAGTGAAAGCGGATAAATTTCTGCAGCACCCAAATACACTATCGGCAGGAGTCTGCTAAGGGTCTATAAATTCCTACCATCTCTCAGTTGGAGTTCCTGAGAGTTTGTGAACAGGTTAGCCTTTTGCACCTGTTCACATTATGCGGTGCTGAGCCGTGGCCATTGCTGCTTTTGTGCTGTGCTGGTGGAGCGAAGGGACCCAGGGCCAAGGTGGCTTTGCCGCACAGTGAGGGTGCTGTGTGGCCACTAGGTCCTGTCGCCTACTCGTGCAGTGTGGAGGTGCCGGTGGTTGCTGCTCAGTGCCGCGCTAAAGTTAGAGGAGGTCCCCACTTGAAGAGGCAACCTTGTCGCGATAAGTGGGCCTATGGTCTTTGATCAAACTGTATACCAATGCCTCCTTTTAGTGCATAGCATAAGGTTATATTTATTAATATTGTGCTGAAAAGCCATGTTTTATTATGCTGAAAAACAGTTGTTATATCAAAAGCATAGTATTGAGGATGTGCGGTCCAGATTCACTCTCACTCATTATACACTATTTGAGTAGTATATTCTTAGATAACACCCCGCTTCTATATGTTGTTTTGGGGGCCACTGGTCTTTCACACCAGTTATAAATATGTTTTCCTTTAATTTTTCTCACTGTGTGTAGCAGAGGTAACGCAGTGAAAGCGGATACATTTCTGCAGCACCAAAATACACTATTTGAGTAGTATATTCTTAGATAACACCCCGCTTCAATATGTGGTTTTGGAGGCCACTGGTCTAGAATCACACCAGTTATAAAAAATGTTTTCCTTTAAATTTTCTCACTGTGTGTAGTAGAGGTAACGCAGTGAAAGCGGATACATTTCTGCAGCACCAAAATACACTATTTGAGTAGTATATTCTTAGATAACACCCCGCTTCAATATCTGGTTTTGGGGGCAACTGGTATATCACACCAGTTCTAATACTTTTTTCTAATTGCGTTTGTCACTCTTTGTAGTTGTAGTATCGCTGCAGAACCGATCACCAGTCACAATGCTGCAGAGTATGCTCACAACCTCTCCCTACACCGACAAAAGACAGAATGTAAAATTGCAGCCAGATCAGGTCTATTTATAAGGTAGGGGGTATGTCCATGTGCTGAAATGTCTCAATTGGCTGTCCTGTACCACCTGATGGATGTGTCATGGGTCAAAGTTATCGCAATGTAAAAAAATATGGCGCCGGCGAATATCGCCATATGTTCGCATGTGCGGCGAACCGCAAATGTGTAAAGTTCGCCGCAAACCGACCGCCGGGCGAACCGCAAGGCCATCTCTACCCACGAATGTCCCGCACATAGTTCCCAGCCACCCGGCTGGCAGGTACCGGGGTCACCTGGCTCTCTGCAGCCAACAACGACTGGACTGCCCTTTTCCATAAGACAGATAGCAACTGCTGCTGGCTCATACCACAACTCAGAGCTTCTGAGGTATTAGGGCACTGGTCAGCAACATGCCCAACTTCCAGAGCCCTGCTCACTGTAATTTTGTCTGCTATACAAGTAATCACTGGAACGCTCTTACCCAATGTCATCACGGGTGCAGTCGCCTCAGAAGATTAGTGAGCTCCAGGTACCTCTCTACCGAGTTCATCGTCTTTCTCCTGGATCCTGGGAACCGCCCGCCCAGGATCACATGCAGACTCCACAATAGCCGCAGCAACTTCCGATTTCGCAATCCTGCTTCCTCTTAAGGCTCCATTCACATGTCCGCAATTCTGTTCCGCATTTTGCGGAACGGAACTGTGGACCCATTCATTTCCGCAATTCCGTTCCCGAAAAAAATAGAACATGTCCTATTCTTGTCCACAATTGCGGACAAGATTAGGCATTTTCTATTAAGTGCCAGCGATGTGCGGTCCGCCAAATGCAGAACGCACATTGCCGGTGTCCGTGTTTTGCGGATCCACGGATCTGTGGATGCGCAAAACACATATGGATGTGTGAATGGACCCTTACACGGGCTAGCATGGAATCCTTGAGATTTGCCATCCCCCAGTAACTTCTGGTAACTGACGACACCGGTAAAGCTGTCACTTTCTCCAGTTAGTGGTTGCTCCTAGCAACATCATTATGGTATCTCCGCACATCCTCTCCAGGACTCGGTACACACTGACAGTGAACATATGCACTCCGGAGTGCCACACTGCTCTCCCTCTCACTTGGTTCCCGTTGGTTGCCTACATCTTTGTCTCTGGAACTCTAACCACAGAACTTGAAGCACTCTCTCTGCTCCATAGCTGCCAAAATAAGGGAAAGTCCTTGCCCAGTATGAATTCTACCCTCAGGGTCTCACATTTCTAGAGCTCCCACTGTACAGAGCCATAGTCCGTCACAAAGGTCAGTGGCACAGTAGTATTTGTCTCTGGCCCCCCCCTAAGAAGGTCCAGAACTTCGAGCAGGACCCGAGACACTTGTGGGTGGGAGTCTAGAATGACCCCCAGCAGGACTCCCACAATCACTAACTGGCAGGATCTCTCCCATGGGCTCCACCAAGCCGCAGCCATTTCCACCGGTCAGTCTCTCTCAACTGGACTTCTGGCCCTTTAACTCACCGCACAACTTTTCTTTGCAAAACAGGAAAAAAATCCAGAAATGACATGAGCAGCTTTTCGGCAGCACCTGCTCTTTTCTGTGATGTTTTTTCCCCGAGCAACCACTTTGCTTTTTCACTTTCTGTTGTGTCCGTTCAGCATGAAAATACCCGCATCCTCCACCAATTGTAAGGGATCGCTTTCTCTCAGGGGTTTTCAAGCACAGATTTCTCCATCAGACAAGGGTTTTAGTGTCCAAACAGTGCTTTATTGTGGCACACCAGCATAAACAAAGAAAAATAAACAAACACCTGCCCATCTAGGCACTACCTATTACACAAATAGCATATCCCTGTCTCATCTTGTATAACACAGGTCACAGCCGTGATCAGATGCGGCTTTCCCAGCCCAACCTCCAGCAGTCTCCAGGCTGCTCCCACACTAATGTCTCTTGGGGGATAGTGGTCTAGAAGTCTTCTCGACACTGGACGTGCAACCCTCTTCCTTAGGCGTTGCTGGACCCCCCAAACCTCAGGCTAAACAAAGCCTTGTGGTCTCTCAGCCTTCCTGGCTCAGACCACACAGAACCACTCCAGGCTTCTGTGTGCAAGACACCACCCCCTCTCACTCTGAGGATTCTTTTATCCCCAGGTGATTACTGCACCTGGTCTTGCTTAAGACCTGGTGATTGTGGGGAAGACACAGCAAATGCTGCCATATATCTCCCCTAACAAGCATGAGGCCTGTCACTGCCTCACAGAGGGTACTGAGAGATCAGGTCACAGATGTATAGAGGGAACAGTTTTTGGATGACCTTGTTTGTCATATTTAGTGTTTGGTACTAGATTCTCTGGGCAATGGGAGCCAGTAAAGGGATTGGCACAGAGAAGAGACAGAGGAGTAATGGTGGATTGGGAGAGGTGGATTAGTCGGGCAGCAGAGTTAAAGATAGATTGTAGGCCTGCGAGAGTGCTAGATGGAATGCCAAAGAGGGAGACGATGAGGGCAAGAATTTTCGCAACTCCTAGGTGAGGAATATGCAGTTGCAAGAGATATTTTTGAGATGGAGGAAGCAGTAGCTGAAAAGGGCTTGGATGTGCATCTGAATGTCACAGCAGAATCAAAGGTTACCCCAAAACAACAGACTTGGTTGACTGGGGGGATTGTGCAGCCGTGGAGGGTGCTGATTGAGATGGGGGAAAGATGATAAATTCTGTCTTTGTAATGTTAAGTTTTAGAAAGTAAAAAGAGAAGAAGTTTGATATAGGAGATAGGAAATGCAGGATTCTTGAAAGTAAGGAGGTGACATCTGGACCAAGGAATGTTAAGTTGCATTTTGTCAGCATAGAAGTGATACTGAAAGCCATGGGACTCTATGAGCTGTCCTAGGCTGATGGTGTAGATTTAGAAGAGCAGGGGTCCTAGAACAGATTCTTGAGGGAAATCAACAGAAAGAGGATGAGACGAGGAGGTGGTATGCCCGGTCTGTGAGGTATGAGGTGACCCAGGAGAGGGGCAAGTCCATGACACCAAGAGATGAGAGTGTTTGTAAGAGAAGGGACTGGTCGATGATATCAAAGACAGAGTACAGGTTAAGGAGGACAGAGTAATATTGTTTGGCTTTGGCAGTTAGCAAGTCATTGGTGACTTTGGTAAGGCCAATTTTAGTTGAGTAGTGGATGAGAAGCCAGATTGTAGCCAGTCAAATAGGGAGCAGAAAGAGAGGTGGGAGGATAGTTCAGGGTGGACATGTTGTTCATGTATCTTTTAGGCATATGGGAATAGTGATATGGCATGATAGCTAGACAAAGAAGATGGGCCAAGGGAAGGCTTTTTGAGGATGGTTAGCATATTTAAAACAGGAGTGGAGGATAGTGGTGGTTAGTGATAGGTAAAAGAGATGGGTTAGGGCAGGGATAAACACTGTGGTGAGGTTGGGAATGAGGTGGGATAGGATCTGGTCAAGCGCACAGGTGGTGAGATATGATCTGGAGAATAGGGTCGAAAGTATTTCCTAGCTACTATCCTCCACCAAGCAATAATGTGACATATTTCCTCTTGTTTATTTTATAATTCAGTGACTAGATATTAAGTGTAAGTGTACCGAAATTTATGAATTGCTAATTATATACTGATTAAGTGTGTGAAACACCACTTCACCAGAAGCCACATTTGATTAGAAAACAACAAAAGTGAATTTTAGTATGAGAAATTCTACAGTCATGTTCAGATTTTATCCCATCATCTATTTCTGTAGCCTGACATATTTTCATTTGCATTAATCCCTCATGTCAGACAATTTATCCAAAGCTTAAATGCTTAAATGGGTTGTCCAAGTTATTATTATTGATGACCTATCCTAAGGATAGGTCATCAATATCAGATAGGCGGGGGTCCAACACAGGACACCTCTGCCACACAGCTGGTTGAAGAGGAGGTGCGCACTGTGCCAGCATAGCCTTCTCTTCATTGTTTACCTGCTTGCCATCACAACAGCAGCGGTGAACATGTGTAATTACAAGAAGCCATCCCATTCACTTCAACAGTGTGTTTCTGTACACTTGAATAGGAACGAGCTGTCTTATTGAAATGAATAGGATGGCCTCTTGTAGGTACACCTGTTAATCGCTGCTGTTGCAACAGCGAGCAGGTAAACAATGAAGAGAAGGCCATGCTGGCTAAGCCCAGGCCTTCTCTTCAAGCATCTGATTGACGGGTATGCCGGTTGTCGGACCCCTGCCGATACGCTATTGATAACCTATCCTGAGGATAGGTCATCAATAAAAATAACTTAGAAAATCCCTTTAAACTCATATTGCCATAAGTAAGCAATAGCCTATGTAGACAAAGAGAAGCCATCTTATCCTCAATAACTGAAGCTTTAATATAGGAATCGATAGCCGGCACTCACCGTAAAAGAAATGGTAAACTTATTTCCATGGGTACATTAAGCCGACTTCAGATTCCTATTTTAAAATGTTTTTAAATACGCAGATAGGAATACCAAAGTCATTCACTGAAGTGTTATGCAACTTCGGGCCAAGATGAAGTTTTGCTACACAGAGCCCATACATTTTATTGCTTTACGGAAAGAGCATTACAAACAAAGTTTTTTTAAAATAAAAATCTTCGGATCTAGTTATAAACACTATAGTTATCAATATTGGACTATTCATTGTTCATGAAAGACTAAATATGTAGAATTAGCTATAATTCTTCTATGGAATTAAGTGTACTGTTACTTATATAAGGTCTACTGGTTATGAATTCATGCTATTAAGCCTGTACTTGAAACATGTCTCCTTAGTAAAGCCTCATGCAGACGTCCGTGGAACACAGTCCGTGAGATACCGGACTAGCATCCTGCTTAGTGCAGGAGCGCACAACGTCATTGGTTGCTATGACGCTGTGCGATTTTTGCCGCCGCTGCAGCACAGTAATACACTTGTATGATCTATACGAGTGTATTACTGTACTGTGGCCAGGCCTGAAGCCTATGAAGCAGTAGAATGGCGCAGGAGATCGCGATTATATCACAGTGACCTCCTGCACCGGATCTCGCGAGATGATGTGATGACGCGGTGCAGGAGGGCATGGTGATGTGTTCCTAACCGCCTGTGCCGGGACGCCCAAGCAAACGCTACAATAGGTGATGAAGAGAGGTGAGCATTTATTTATTATTTTATGTAAGTACTGGGGGCACTATGAAGGGGGGCAGAAGAGATACAAAGGAGGCTGGTATATTTAGAAAGAATGGGCACCGTTTTATATTATACAGAGGGGCCATTAAATATTATACGGGGGGGCCTTATAGTTATACAGAGGGGCCATAATATATAATAATTATACAAGGGGGCCATTATATATTATACAGGGGGGCCATTATATATAATAATTATACAGGGGGGCGATTATATATTATACAAAGGAGGCATTATATATTAGAATTATACAGAGGGGCCATTATACACTGCTCAAAAAAATAAAGGGAACACTTAAACAACACAATGTAACTCCAAGTCAATCACACTTCTGTGAAATCAAACTGTCCACTTAGGAAGCAACACTGAGTGACAATCAATTTCACATGCTGTTGTGCAAATGGGATAGACAACAGGTGGAAATTATAGGCAATTAGCAAGACACCCCCAATAAAGGAGTGGTTCTGCAGGTGGTGACCACAGACCATTTCTCAGTTCCTATGCTTCCTGGCTGATGTTTTGGTCACTTTTGAATGCTGGCGGTGCTTTCACTCTAGTGGTAGCAGGAGACGGAGTCTACAGTCCACACAAGTGGCTCACGTAGTGCACCTTATCCAGGATGGCACATCAATGCGAGCTGTGGCAAGAAGGTTTGCTGTGTCTGTCAGCATAGTGTCCAGAGCATGGAGGCACTACCAGGAGACAGGCCAGTACATCAGGAGACGTGGAGGAGGCCATAGGAGGGCAACAACCCAGCAGCAGGACCACTACCTCCGCCTTTGTGCAAGGAGGAACAGGAGGAGCACTGCCAGAGCCGTGCAAAATGACCTTCAGCAGGCCACAAATGTGCATGTGTCTGCTCAAACGGTCAGAAACAGACTCCGTGAGGGTGATATGAGGGCCCGACGTCCACAGGTGGGGGTTGTGCTTACAGCCCAACACCGTGCAGGACGTTCGGCATTTGCCAGAAAACACCAAGATTGGCAAATTCGCCACTGGCGCCCTGTGCTCTTCACAGATGAAAGCAGGTTCACACTGAGCACATGTGACAGACGTGACAGAGTCTTGAGACGCCGTGGAGAACGTTCTGCTGCCTGCAACATCCTCCAGCATGACCGGTTTGGCATTGGGTCAGTAATGGTGTGGAGTGGCATTTCTTTGGAGGACCGCACAGCCCTCCATGTGCTTGCCAGAGGTAGCCTGACTGCCATTAGGTACCGAGATGAGATCCTCAGACCCCTTGTGAGACCATATGCTGGTGCGGTTGGGCCTGGGTTCCTCCTAATGCAAGACAATGCTAGACCTCATGTGGCTGGATTGTGTCAGCAGTTCCTGCAAGACAAAGGCATTGATGCTATGGACTGGCCCGCCCGTTCCCCAGACCTGAATCCAATTGAGCACATCTGGGACATCATGTCTCGCTCTATCCACCAACCCCCAGAGGAAGGTTTCAAATCGAAACGCGCGTCGGGGTGTGCAGTCTTCCTGTGGATCTACCATCACTTTACATACGGTATGTGACCTCATTCCATTTTTACCTGCTTACCTGTTAAACTTTTGTGGTTGTTCTGTTCTTTGATCAAACACTTACCATGTGTTTTTTCTTGTAAACCATTACGTGATTTGCACATGCACTTTATTATCCGCCTAGATTAATTGAATAGGTATATATATATATGTATTTAGGGACCCACATTGGAAGGTTATTTCTCCTCTCCTTTGCTTATATATATAAGCTTGCACTTGCACTTTACATTTGATGAGATTATGTGTACTCTTAACAATAGTGGGTATCCCTTTAACATATATTTTATATGGTAACTTTGCTTCATCAAGATATATTTATATTTGGGTCACTTTTGTCTTTTTACATTTTTTGTACTCTACCAACTCTCCCAGGATTGTGCTGCACTTTGTGCATTTGTCTGTCATCTCTTTGTATGCTTTTAATCATGTATTTAAATAAAACAATATTTTTATAGTTCATTAGCTTTCAGTGTTCTTTTGTAGGTTTTCTATTAGTTTCTGAGTTAAGCTCTTTTGAGGGGCCCTTACTGCGGCTTCACGCCATTCTCTTGTGTAATCTACCTCTGTACTAATTAGTCTATCCACCAACGTCACGTTGCACCACAGACTTTCCAGGAGTTGGCAGATGCTTTAGTCCAGGTCTGGGAGGAGATCCCTTAGGAGACCGTCTGCCACCTCATCAGGAACATGCACAGGCGTTGTTGGGAGGTTATACAGGCACGTGGAGGCCACACACACTACTGAGCCTCATTTTGACTTGTTTTAAGGACATTACATCAAAGTTGGATCAGCCTGTAGTGTGTTTTTCCACTTTAATTTTGAGTGTGACTCCAAATCCAGACCTCCATGGGTTGAAAAATTTGATTTCCATTTTTGAATTTTTGTGTGATTTTGTTGTCAGCACATTCAACTATGTAAAGAACAAAGTATTTCAGAAGAATATTTAATTAAATCAGATCTAGGATGTGTTATTTTTGTGTTCCCTTTAATTTTTTGAGCAGTGTATATTATACAGTGGGGTCATTATATATTATAGTTATACAGAGGGGCCATAATATATAATTATACAAGGGGGCCATTATATATTATACAGAGGGGCCATTATATATTAGAATTATACAGAGGGGCCATTATTAATTGCCTCTCTGTATAATTATAATATATAATGGCCCCTCTGTATGATATATAATGGCCCCTTGTATAATTATTATAGATAATGGCCCCTCTGTATAATATATAATGGCCCCCTTGTATAATTAATATATAATGGCCCCTTT
The DNA here is from genome assembly GCF_905171765.1 of Bufo bufo. Lineage (NCBI taxonomy): Eukaryota > Metazoa > Chordata > Amphibia > Anura > Bufonidae > Bufo > Bufo bufo. Next base: position 428,475,217 of record NC_053391.1, on the reverse strand, counting down.
GTATAATTATATATTATGGCACCTCTGTATAACTATAATATATAATGGCCCCTCTGTATAATATATAATGGTCCCCCTGTATAATTATTATCTATAATCGCCCCTCTGTATAATATGTAATGGCCCCCTTGTATAATTATTATATAGTGACCCCTCTGTAATATTAGGATATATCTATATATATTTATTCAAAGTCCCTTATAGAGACCCTCGGGATATTTATATAAATACTGCATAGGTCTAACAAGACCTTGAATCCCTGTAGGGGATATATGATGGCCCCCTATGTATTAAGTATTATTATATATATATATATATATATATATATATATATATATATAATGGCCCCTCTGTATAATTACTATATATAATGACCCCCCTGTATTATTATAATATATAATGTCCCCCTCCGTATTATTAGGATATGTAATGGCCCATTATATATCCTACTATTACAGAGGGGCCATTATATATTATACAATGAAGGCACAGTCACAGTTTAGAAATTGCCCTTCAAATTTGAGGTGGATAGAGTGGAGTTTCAATGAATGTCAATGGGCAGCGTGAGTTGCAAACAAATGGTTATATTGTGAAAACTATCAGGACTATGGCTTAGTAGCAGCAGGGATAGCTGAACGTTTTGATATAAGATTTGTGTAGGTGGGCTTGAAAATGAGGGAGTGGTGGCAGTTTAGAAATCATGTCCTGAGTTTTCAGCTCACACTCTAGCTTTTGTCAGCTCCCACTCTAGTATTGAACATTCCGCCATTCATTCCTATGGGACCAATTTCGCCACAAAAACGCCAATATTTTGTTAACCATTCGGCATAATGTTCCACAAAGTAATAGCACACCAATCGGGAACAATCCACACGTTTCGGTATATTACTGTCTATGTAGTGTAAAAACTGTGGGAGGAGTTAGGGCGGTAAATTTGGCTATAATAATAAAAATATATATGTGAGATAACAGTAAGCGGTCTTGCCATGCAAGAACACTTTACTAATAATAATAATAAAACTCTGCAGAGATGAGACGCGGCTGAAAGAAGGTGTCATGGCGGTCTTATCTCCGAATGAAGACGTTGAGGAAAGTCTACATCACAGGAGATGTCACTGGATGGATGAGGTATGTGGTGCTGTATTATACTGTATATTTTGTAGTGATGTATGTAATGTCCAAACATATATTTGTTTCATGGTAGGGTTGGGGGGTGGATTGAGAATTTGGCCGACCCTGCAGCATCCTGGCCCCAGACTTCAGGTCACACTGTGTGTGTTCTGAATGCTGGGGCCTCACACCCATCTACTACATTATCTTTACTTAGAGTTACCACCATGTTATCTGTGGTGTTACATAGGACTACTACATTTTCTCTAAAAAGAGGCGTGTCCACAGGTTGGGGGGGGGGGGCGCAATACATGGCTTGCCCCGGGTGCTGGCAACCCACGCTACATCACTGATAGCAACCAATGACGCTGTGCGCTCCTGCACTAAGCAGGATGCCAGTCTGGTATCTCACGGACCGTGCTCCACGGACGTCTGCATGAGTCTTAACTGAGGATAAAGAACTCGCCAGATGAAGTGGATATCAAGCTCTTTCACATGGCCTGATATCGCTTTATCACTGACATACAGCTGGATCACATGTTACCTGTGACACTCTGACCACTAGAACCATTTAAATATAGTTTTCTGAACATGAAAAATAGATGCACTGATTTAAAGGGAAACTCCTGTCACATTTAAAATTCAGTGCAACCTGCAGGCAGTATGCTATATAACAAAAATGCAGATTGATATGTAGCTCTGTGGAAAACAATTCAATATAATTTGTAGTATATACTCTAGAAATGAGTGAATTGATTTCTAAACAAATCAAATTCATAGCAAATTTATCCAAAAATTTAAGTTTCTGCAAATTTAAAACTGTTGTGATTTGTTTTGGACATTTTACTCAAAATGGCAGGCACCATTTTACAGGTCAGAGGACAGACCTTTTTTGTTTTGTTCTGAAGTTCACCAGAGGCAAAAATGATGTTTTATTAATATGCAAATGAGGGCTTGCAAGGGCCCAGGGGCAGCATTTGGGCTGGAAGTGGCAATGCCTTTTTCTCAGATAACTCCTCCCCAGCCTCTTGCTTGGCCCACTCTGTAAGCTCCTTGCATCATCCAGTGTACTGGCCGAGACCCCACGAGTGCGCAGTTCACGGCCGGGTCCGGGCATGCACACTGTGATGACCATTGTGGTCAGCGGCATCGCTCCATAAAGTGCACATTCGCCAGTGGGATCTCGACCAGTACACTAGATGACGCAAGGGGCTTACAGGGCGGGCCAAGCAACAGGCTGGGGAGGGCCCCTGGGCACTTGCGAGACCTCATTTGCATATGAATAAAACAGCATTTTTCACCTGTGGTGAACTTCAGAACAAAACAACGAAGGTATCATTTGACTTATGTACATTTATGCTACATCGCTTTGTAAGCAGTATATGATATCAAATTGTGGTGACAGTCTCTCTTTAAATCAAGCCCAGGGGAGGCAGTTCTGTTAGCTTTAGGTACCCATCTACAGAAGCCACCTTGACGCTGGTAGATGGACCCAACACATGTTTGATCAAAACCTTGCACAAAGAGTTTCCATTTTTCATGTATAATAGGTATAGCAACATTGTAATCCAGAATAATCCCTAATACCTAGTTCTATTGTTTGCATGTGTAATTATGTCCTGCCATATTTGGTTTGCTGTCTGTATGTTAGCTTTATGGTTGTGCACCTGTTACTTTGGATGTGCTAGTGTAGAATTTCACCTCATGTTCTATAACATGATGCCTGAAGATTTTTCTGAATTTTAAATGTGAAAGGTCCCCTTTAATTAAAGAGTTTGGCCCCATTCACACGACCATATTTTCCCTCCGCATCTGATCTGGATTGTTTGCAGATCGGATGCGGACCTATTAATTTCAATGGTCTGTTTGAAGGACAAGAATAGGTATTGTTACAATGTATCCGCAATAAAAAAAAAACACGGATGCAATCACATAAACGTCATCATTATTTTTTACGGATCCACGTTTTGTGGACCAAAAAATACATTTGGTCATGTGAATACACCCTTATAGACATGGTTAAATATGCAAAATTAAATATATTTTCTAATGTTAATCAATGTGCTCAAAGTTTTTCTTCCTATTCCCCCAAAAAACAAAATTTTTATCTCCTCCTAACTATGGTACATTTTAAACAAGATTTTCAAGAGAAACTGGGAAATAAATGTAAATATTTTTTTTTTTGTTACTGTGTTTACATTTCAGGTATGGAAAAAAACACACCAATATTATGCAGAAAAATATATATAAATTATCTAAAAAGATTTTAATTTGTTATTTTGTAAACTGAAGTTCAAGGAAAATTTTTGCCAATTTTATCCCCATGATGTAGTTGTGTTCTGTTTGTACGGTACATGGATCTCGTTTGTATTCCAAAATGTAAACCAAACAGAATTAAAACAATTGATGTAGTAATTGAACAGATTGCTGTTGTGTTTGTCAGAACTGATCAGCATATCAGTCCTCACAGGACAATAAAATAGCTTACATACTCCCGAAAATTGTATTTAGCCTTAAGACCTTATACAAAGCTAAGCATGCTGGGTCAAAATAATAAGCCTTTTTTCGTTACCACCTTAAGAAATATATTTGACAAAAATTCAAAGCTATTAATCATTGATATGCTTTCTGCTTCAGGCACAGAGAAAGAGCCATGGGAGCGTGCTAGACAAGAACACAGGAAGACAAGTGAAGGAAGCTTATTGATTCATTACAGCATTACCTACAATATTTTAACAATCTACTTCAAGGACTAAAAAGTTTGACCATGCATTTCTGAAAATTATATTTTAAATGGAAAGGCATATACGGTATATATGATATATCAAGACAATATGAATATATTTTCTTTAGGCCTCATCCACACGGCCGTTGTTTTGGTCCTGATGACTACTACCCCTAGCATCCACTATGTACTTGCTCCACATGCAGTGCCTATGTAGTTTTGCAGTACCTGGCAGTGGTTGAGGCAGAGGAAAATCTAATTGTCTGTTATATAGACTGCGACACATATAAGAATTTTAAAATACCATTGAATCGTTGGTGAGTCCATAGGCCCCTACGTCGACGGCAACAAAACGATATTGTGCATCTGCGATGGCCATTAGGATTATCGAAAAATATTTCTTTTGGTCTAAAACTCTGATCCGGTTCCTTGGGGCTTAATAATCCGAATATGTTTCCCGTCTACCGCACATATGCAGTTGGGAAACTGACAAACGTCCCAAAATTTTTCAGCTATTTCTGTCCAATGCTGTCTAGTTGGATGTGGAATAAATTTATCATGCAGTTGTTCCCACAAAACACGGCATGTCTCCTTCACAATTATGGAGACAGTTGATATGCCAAGGCGAAATTGAAAATGGAGTGAGCTGAAACTTTCTCCACTGGCCAGAAACCTAAAAAATAAAAAATATTAGGGTATTAGATTTTCAAATAACATAATATACAAGGTATATCAATCGGACACAATTCTATGGGACCTTATTTCCATATTTTTGTTTGGACAAGATTTTTTATGTGGCCAATATAATTTTTTTTAAAAAACAACGATAAAGGTTTCTTCTCCATGGTGACCAATATTGATCACAGTTCATTCTACATCGTTAATGACCATTATATGGATTAAAACTTTAACATACAAGATGTAGAAGTAAAAATAATAATGCTGAGCATCAATTGTGGCCAAAATTATGTACTTTGTACAGTGATGCCAGAAAAACAGAGCAAATTTTGGTTCAAAAAGACTTATGGTTTTACACTGTAACGGTCACGTCCACACACACAGGGGGAAGGATAGTGACCACTGCGCTCCACCCTCACCCCTGCCTGGCCCTGCCTACTTGCCTCACGAGTCCTGATGACAGGGGACAACTGGACGACAGTCCCTAACTTAGGATACGTGCAGGGAAGACAGACAAGACAAAATACGGAACATGAACGGACCGGGTCAGAACCAAGAGAGCTATGCAGTACAAAGGGTTGAGCAAAGAATGGTCAGGAGAAGCCGGGGTCAAATACCAGGAGAGTAGAGAAGTACAAGAGGAGTCCCTAGAGAGTAGTCAGGTGGGAGCTGAGGTCACAATACCAGGACGGATGCACAGTACAGGAGGAGCAGGCAAAAGGATCGTCAGGGAACGGAATCAGGTGAGTATTCAGTAGTCCAATAAATAGCCAGGAACCTAGAAATTAACAGGCAACCTGTGGCTAGCAGGCTGCTTGGATTTATAGTGGGGAGTGAGGGTCATGTGACGTGGCCAGCGTCACATGACCGACAGACCAACCAGTTGAGCACCGAGTGATCAGCCCGGCGCTCAAGGCAGACTTAGGAGCAGGGAGCCACCCAGCAGTAAAGCCGCCCTGGGAATGAGGTCAAACACAGATCGTCATTCCCAAAGCTAAGCAACAGTTCTGCGGGCAATGAGGGACCGAGTGCACCTTCGGAACCCCGTTACACACACTACCTAAAAGATCATCTTTAAAAAAATGTATGCAGAAAATAATTTGTACTATATATAATAAGTATGTACTTTACCTTATGGTCATTGGTCAACAATAGGCGTTCTGCTGGGGAAACACAGCGGCGAAAAGTGGTGTCTTGTCTTTGAATGTGAGGTGACACACGTTGTAACAGATCATCAAAACTTTCTACGGTCATCCGTAAGTAATTAAAGAATTTTTCAGGATAATCCCTCCATTCAGGAAACAGAGTTTCAAAAACTCCCCTTCTTATTCTTGCAGAGGTTATTGGATGCACCCAATAGCGACGCTTACGACGCAGTCTCACTCGAAGACGTCTTCTCCAGCGTGAAACCAGAATTAGAGCCTAAAATCTAAAAGGAATATGGTCCTGCATCATCTTTGCAATCTGCAGAAGGAACTTCTGAGTGATAAGTGACCTTCGGTTGAGCAAAGAATGGTCAGGAGAAGCCGGGGTCAAATACCAGGAGAGTAGAGAAGTACAAGAGGAGTCCCTAGAGAGTAGTCAGGTGGGAGCTGAGGTCACAATACCAGGACGGATGCACAGTACAGGAGGAGCAGGCAAAAGGATCGTCAGGGAACGGAATCAGGTGAGTATTCAGTAGTCCAATAAATAGCCAGGAACCTAGAAATTAACAGGCAACCTGTGGCTAGCAGGCTGCTTGGATTTATAGTGGGGAGTGAGGGTCATGTGACGTGGCCAGCGTCACATGACCGACAGACCAACCAGTTGAGCACCGAGTGATCAGCTCGGCGCTCAAGGCAGACTTAGGAGCAGGGAGCCACCCAGCAGTAAAGCCGCCCTGGGAATGAGGTCAAACACAGATCGTCATTCCCAAAGCTAAGCAACAGTTCTGCGGGCAATGGGGGACCGAGTGCACCTTCGGAACCCCGTTACACACACTACCTAAAAGATCATCTTTAAAAAAATGTATGCAGAAAATAATTTGTACTATATATAATAAGTATGTACTTTACCTTATGGTCATTGGTCAACAATAGGCGTTCTGCTGGGGAAACACAGCGGCGAAAAGTGGTGTCTTGTCTTTGAATGTGAGGTGACACACGTTGTAACAGATCATCAAAACTTTCTACGGTCATCCGTAAGTAATTAAAGAATTTTTCAGGATAATCCCTCCATTCAGGAAACAGAGTTTCAAAAACTCCCCTTCTTATTCTTGCAGAGGTTATTGGATGCACCCAATAGCGACGCTTACGACGCAGTCTCACTCGAAGACGTCTTCTCCAGCGTGAAACCAGAATTAGAGCCTAAAATCTAAAAGGAATATGGTCCTGCATCATCTTTGCAATCTGCAGAAGGAACTTCTGAGTGATAAGTGACCTTCGGTTGTCTTTTATAGCCACTGTAGTATTTGCTTAACAGATTGCATCTTTTTATCTTAAAAATGTGAATACCGGATCCGTCTTTCCGTTTAAAAACGGAAGAAAATGGAACAGACGGATCCGCTATTACGACGGATCCGGCAGATGGATCCGTCAAAAAGTGTCTATGGTATGAAACGGATTGACGGATCCGGCTTGAAATTCCGTCGACGGAGCGACGGATCCGTTGCATGAAAAATGTCCGGTAATGTTCATTGTCATGCACTAACAGGCAATGCATTACAATACAGATGTATTGTAATGCATTGCAGAGGGGATCAGACCCGCAAAAGTGAACATCAGAAATAAAGTAAAGAAAAAAAAGTAAAAAATAAATGTTTTTAATAAAATTAATAAAGTAATAAAATTAATAAAGTAAAAAAAGAAGAAAAAAAACGCCCCTTTCCCCTTATTTTATAATAAAAACAGAAGAAAAAAAAAGCCACACATATTAGGTATCGCCATTTCCGTAATGACCGGCTATATAAATATATCACATAATCCACCCTGTACGAAATAAAAAACGGTGTAAAAAAAAGCAATTTTTGTCACCTTACATCACAAAAAGTGCAACACGAATTGATCAAAAAGGCGTATGCCCCCCAAAGTAGTACCAATCTAACCGTCACCTCATCCCGCCAATAATTAGCACCTACCTAAAAAAAATATGGCTCAGAATATGGAGACACTAAAACATCATTTTTTTAACCCCTCAGATGAACACCATAAAAAAATACAAAAACGGTGTAAAAAAAGCCATTTTTTGTCACCTTACATCATAAAATGTGTAATAGCAAGCGATCAAAAAGTCATACGCACCCTAAAATAATGCCAATCAAACCATCATCTCATCCCGCAAAAATCATACCCTACCCAAGATAATCACCCAAAAACTGAAAAAACTATGGCTCTCAGACTATGGAGACACTAAAACATGATTTTATTTGTTTCAAAAAAGAAATCATTGTGTAAAACTTACATAAATAATAAAAAAGTAGACATATTAGGTATCGCTGCGTCCGTAATAACCTGCTCTATAAAAATATCATATGAACTAACACCTTAGGTGAATACCGTAAAAAAAAAAAGTAAAAACGGTGTAAAAAATTCTATTTTTTGTCGCCTTACATCACAAAAAGTGTATCAAAAAGTCATACGCACCCCAAAATAGTGCCAATCAAACCATCATCTCATCCCCAAAAAAATGAGCCCCTACACAAGACAGTCGCCCAAAAAAAACCTTGGCTTTCAGAATGTGGAGACACTAAAGAATAATTTAAAAACAAATGTTTGCTACTGGCAAAAAAATGCAAATGCTTCGTAGGGTGGCGAAACGCACGTTGGGGCATAGGCACAATATTTGCCTCGGGTACTTCGCTGATCAATGTTCCTCACAGTATTATTGTGTTATTAACATGCAATTTTTGTGTGGTTTGTCGGTCCACCATTGTGCTATGGCATATGACTTGATGTTTGAATATTTGTCACCGCCACCTCTGTGAGAAGGTCTGGCAGACGTTCTTCTCTACCTCTTGTATGATGTTCTTTGTTTTGGTTTCACTTTCTCATCTCCTTTCCTTCTGCCAGGTGTCACTTATTTAGACATAATCATCTTCCTTTATATTTTCTCCCATACTGCCTCACTTTGCGGTTTATACTACTTCCTGGATGAAGTGTTCACTGCTGGAGGCTGCGTCTGCTGTTTGCTCAGATAAGTCCTTTACTTTATTGTGTTTGCTTTCTGGCTTGATTCTAGGTGACCCTGACTCCCTCCATATTAAGTGCAGGGAGCCGGTGGTCGTGTCCCCTTACTATTATAGGGTTTTCAGGTATCACACAGGCTTAGGTACGTGGGCATGCAATCGTCTACCATCGAGACCCTTGTATGTGCATAGCAGTCAGAGAGAGCTCTTAGGGTTTTATAGGACTCACCTAATAGCTCCTTAGTTTGGGATCAAGCCAGTCGCTCGTTTATTCATAAGTTCCAGCTATCTGCAAATCTCATCCATGACAATATTCAGGTCACTGGTTTTCCCAAACCACCTACATGCAGTTCCATCTCCATTGTATGTCCATTAATGTATCCACTGTGGGCACTTTGTTTATGTATTATGTATTAGTGTTCATTGCAGCTATCATCTGTTGTCACCTGTAGCCCTTGCATACACACTTTGATATGCGGACCTATTGACACACTTCTGTGTCATCCTTGACTGGACACGGCTCTGGCCTGTTATTGGTCCCCACTCATCGGGTGTATAAAGTTGTATTATCAATTTTTATCCTCTTTGCACAGTGATAGTTTAACTTCTCTTCATTGTGCATCCTGGGGCTATATGTACATGTTTTACCCAGGGACATTTACACCATCATTATATTGAGCTGAGTACCTGTGCGATTCCCTCTATCAGGGGTTATCAGGAGTGAGGAGATCTAGTTACCTCCTCCTCCTCTTCTTTTGTCTTCACCTTGTCTATTAACTTTTTTACTAAGAAAGATTTACTACATATTATATGTGAATATTTTTGTATCATTTATGGGGGCTATTGGGTTGGTCTGGATAGGAGTCGCAAAGCCTCCAATCTATCCAGATACCTCTGTAGCAGTATACTGTTCTCTTCTATGTCAATTACTTTACACAGTTTAGTGTCATCTTCAAAAATTTATATTTTACTGTGCAAGCCTTCTACAAGATCATTAATACATATATTGAAGAGAATAGGGCCCAATACTGACCCCTGAGGTATTCCACTAGTGACAGTGACCCAATCTGAGTGTGTAACGTTAATAACCACCCTCTGTTTTCTATCACTGAGCCAGTTACTTATCCACATACAGACATTTTCTCCCAGTCCAAGCATTCTCATTTTATATATTAACCTTTTATGCAATACAGTGTCAAATGCTTTTGAGAAGTCCAGATGTCACCGCCAGTTCTGTGAGAAGGTCTGGCAGACGTTCTTCTCTACTTCTTGCATGACGTTCTTTGTTTTGGTTTCACTTTGTCATCTCCTTTCCTTCTCCCAGGTGTCACCTATTTAGACTAATTGTCTCCCTTTATATTCCCTCCCATACTGCCTCACTTTGCGGTTTATACTACTTCCTGGATGAGGTGTTCATTGCTGGAGGCTGCTGCTGTTTGCTAAGATAAGTCTTTTTCTTTATTTGTGTTTCCTTGCTGGCTTGATTCTAGGTGACCCTGACTCCATCCGTATTAAGTGCAGGGAGCCGGTGGTCGTGTCCCCTCACTATTATAGGGTCTTCAGGTGTCACACAGTCTAGGTACGTGGGCATGCAATCGTCTACTATTCAGACCCTTGCATGGGCATAGAAGTCAGGGAGAGCTCTTAGGGTTTTATAGGGCTCACCCATATGCTCCTTGGCTTGGGATCAAGCCAGTCGGATGTTTATTTATAAGTTCCAGCTATCTGCAACATCATCCGTGACACCAGATGTACAACATCCATTGATTCGCCGCTGTCAAGTCTAGAACTTACCTCCTCATAGAAACTGATTAAAATAGTTTGACATGACTGATCCCTCATAAAGCCTTGCTGATATGGTGCTATTTGCTTATTATTCTTGAGGTACTCCAAGATAGCATCTTTTAGAAAACCTTCAAACATTTTACCCACAACAGATGTTAAACTTACTGGCCTATAGTTTCCGGGCTCTGTTTTTGGACCCTTTTTGAATATTGGCACTCCATTTGCTATGTACCAATTCTGTGGAACACTCCCTGTCAGTATAGAGTCCTTAAATATCAGAAATAAGGGTCTGGCTATGACATTACTTAATTCTCTTAGGATGCGGGGGTGTATGCCATCTGGTCCTGGCGATTTGTTAATTTTAATCTTTTTACAATGACGCTGTACTTCTTCCTGGGTCAGACAGGGCACTTTTTAATGGGAAATTAACTTTTACATTATGCTTTTCATCTGACAGTTTATTTTCTTCAGTGAATACAGTGGAGAAAACAATATTTAATAACTTTGCTTTCTCCTCATCGCTCTCTGCAACTTCCCCCTCATTACTCTGTAGAGGGCCGACACCTTCAGATTTATACTTTTTACCATTTATATAATTAAAAAACATTTTAGGGTTAGGTTAGTTTTGCTCTCTTTGGAAATTAATCTCTCGGTCTCTAGTTTGGCTGCTTTTATTTGTTTTTTACATATTCAATTTTTTTCCTTATAGTTTTTAAGTGCTTCCTCGCTACCCTCCTGTTTTAGTGATTTAAATGCTTTCTTTCTGTCATTTATTGCGTTCTTTACAGTTCTATTTATTCCCATAAGGTATGTACCTCTCACACTTAGATTTTAGGATGCTTATAAAAATATCTCATTTTGTGGCTGAATTTTTATTTTTGAGGACTTTGTCTCAGTTAGTTAGGCCTATGGTTTCTCTTAGTTGGCTAAATTTAGCTTTTTTGAAGTTTCATATTTTTGTTCCTCCCTGAAGAAACACTATTTTGAATGACAATTGGAAGGTTATTACTTTATGGTCACTATTTCCTAGGTGTCCCTGTATGTGCCTGTATGTCAACCTAATTGCTAGCCCCGCAATATGGACACAATCTAACCATACAACAGAGCGTACTACGAATATACCAACAGAGGAGTGTATGATAAAGCCAATATACTAAGTAACATTATTTATCACACGCCCAGAACGAACAAACTATATAGAAACTGCAATTTTGTACATTTTTATTATTTATGCTTGAGCTCCGCATTTAAAGGGACAGTATATAAAGTTGATGTTTAATTGTCTATTTTTGCCTTATAAAGGTTTTTTATGTGATCATTTTATGTGAATGTGAAATATTATTAATTAGAAAAAGCTGATGCAAATTACTGTGAGCCAGCCAATTTTTTATTGTTTATATTTGCTTTTTTACTGGGGGTAGACAGTGGGCTGGGCTCCAGTTATTACCGGTGAGCATCACCTATACTATACAATTCTAAATAGGAAAGTGAATAGTAAAATTGAATCTCCATGGGGCAACTGCAATGACTGTGGCATCAACCCCACTGCCTAGTTGAATAATTCTGCTATTGCTCCAAAAAGTTTGTTTGTTTCAGAAAAGCTCATTCAATATGGAAAAAATTGCCTCAGTTTACAGTGAGAAGCCACATCTGTATATAATAAAAGAACTTCCACCAAAACACTAAAACATTATAACTGAAATTATGAAGTTTACATTTTGTTCTTAAAGTAAATTTCTGAGTACAATTACTTCTTTAATTAAACATTTTATTATATTGAACAATACAATCTGTTTACCCAGAGGATCTATGAATGTACTTATTCTAAAATGTACATAAAAATATTCATAAATCTCCGCCTCACATTCCTCCTTAGCAGGTAGGATATAATGACCTATCTAGACCATGCACTTATAAATCTGTATCACATATACAATTTAGATTCGGTGAAGTTCCACATGCTGGTATACATAAGTCTGCCATGTTTATTTCTTTTTCTTTAAATGTGTAACAAAAAAACTACTCTTCTCTTCTGACGTTTACCGCGGATGTTATTGCTGATTTAATCAGAACTTTCATGACATATATCCCTGCGTGGATTATATTATGTAAAAATAACATAAGTATGTTATCTATGATGCTGGTTACTGACATCTTCTAATAAACTTAAGTTGCAAAAAAAATATTCATAAAATGAAAAGGTAGAATATTTGAGATGATATTTCTTTATTTCTTTTATTCTGAGCAAATATTATGTTTTTTCCTATTTTTTTTTTCCTTGTATGAAAAAAAAATCACTGATCTACAAAAGTGCAAAACATGTCTAGAAAGACACAGCAAACATAAGGTTATTTCACTATGGACTTTCATTTAACATCTGTTTTTTGGGAAATAAAAAATTCCAGGAAAAGCTCCATATTTACTAATGTGAGTACATCTAGATTCTGGTGCAAATTGTGCCCAACATCTGGCAAAATTTGAGCATCTAGGTTTAGAGACATTTGAGGGAATTTAGGGAATTTATCATTTGCAGTGTTTTTAGTGTCTTATATCTGTAAATAGTGTTTTAAATCTTGCTTTGGTTTGTGTTACTGCACCAAATTTATGAGGTGGCGCTTGATTTAATTAAATTTGGTGAAAGTACGATGTGGTTTAGCCACTGTCTGTAAAAGTATGATAGGGGGTTGCCTGGCTCGGAGATGTAACCTTTTTGGGACTTTTTAAAAAGTCACACATTATAAATGATATATAAGACTGTTGTTATCACTAATCCCGACCTACTTTTAATCCAACTTTCAAAAGTGGCAAAGCTCATCAAATTTCGCTAAACGACACCAAAAGTGGCAAAACTTGCACAAATGTTACATGCTTGTGATATTTTTATAGAGCAAAATTGGAGTAGCAGATTTGATAAATGCCCCTGTTTAGGTAGCATGGCCTAAAATATATTTAACACAAAAATTTTGCCACAATAGTTTGCCAAAAGTTTCTACCCAGGCATCAAACTTGTTTTGAATCTGAGCCTATAAATTTGGTGCATGTCTAGACAGTCCTGTGTGCACAATTATTAGGTAAGTTGTATTTTTGAGGATTAATTTTATTATTGAACAATTAAAGTGCTGTTGGTCAATCCAAAATGTTAATAAACCTCAAACCGGATTATTTAAGAAAGTAAATGTGAGGTTTTGGTTTTCTTAGGAGAATATCTATGTGTGCATATTATTTAGCAACTATTAGTGTGCAGAATTATATGATGTAACTAAATGAAAAAGGAAATGTTTCCCATCTTACTTGTTTGTTTTCATCTAGTAAAGTGCAAATAATAAACAAACAACTCAAAATAAACATTTTTGACATTTCCAAATAAATAAATAAATCAGTGACTAATATAGCCACCCTTCTTTTCATTAACAGTCATAAGAGGATAATAGGTTCCTAGTCACAAGGTTTTGCAATCTTTTTAACTATTTGCAACAAAACTTTTGATGATTCAGTGATTACACCCCAATATGTTGTAATGCAATTTCAAGACTGCTGCATCTCTGTGAAAGACTTTTACAAATTTTAGACTTTTCAGAGTCAGTTAAATCTCCTTTTAACCAGAGGAAAATGAGATGCCTAATAATTATGCACACCATGATATACAGATGTAGCAGGGTTAGCACTCAAACTCAACTCAAATTTCTTAAATCATTGTGTTATCTTGAAACAAAAGCCATTGAAAAGTAATTGAAGGTGTTTGCTTAGTTTAGCTAACACATCTCAGAAATCTCAGAAAGCATGAGTGTTAACTCTACTACATCGGTATATGGTCTAAATCTTCTTATGCGACACCCTCCCTCATCACACAAATACACATCACCTGATATGCTTCAATCCAATAAGCATTCAAGTTTATGCACCTTGGAGTTGGACAATGTGCATAAAATGATGGCATGGTCAAAAAAAACTTTATTACTTATTTACACATCTGTATATGGAACACAGTACAAAAAGTACATACATGCATGGGTATACTATAAAATATTTAACATAACCAAATCCCTTAATGCATAATGAACAATCATTGACATCAGTAGTATACTTTATGAGACCACTGAGGCTTTATAACCACTGCAGCCTATAATCACAGACTGGAAGTTAGGACCAGAGAGGCAGCATTGGAATGGTAGGGGATTAACTGGTGACTTTGAGTATGCAATTTTTTTATTATTTTTTACATATATGGAGAGCTTTTAAAATAAGCCAAACAACCCGTTTAATTTTTAAACGTGGAACCGCATTTATTAGAGTTACATGGCATCATATTTGTTACAGATCAAAGCTCAGTATGCAGACATTGTATCAGGACCAGACTTAGTAGACCATACATTATAAGCATATATGTTATAACAAAATCAAGACTAGTGCATGGATATGTTAAAAGAACATAGATACAGGAAAAAGGACCTTGTGCATATATATAACTGAGCTAAACTCAGTACATAGATACTGTACAGAACCAATGTGACAGCTTAGATATGAATGCAGACAGGTTTAAAAGGGTTTTCAGCATCAGAAACATTAGTATAATTGTCTGTCATAGTTAAATAATATGACATAGCCTTGCTTTGGAAACCATGCACAAGACTGGTCACATTAAGATTAGTGTTATGTTCACACAGGTTGCCCCTTGTATAGGATGCAGCATGGGTCAGATATCTAAAGCCAGTACCCCATAGTGATTAAGATAAGACCATCATCACACTTTGCAGTAGATAATAGTGCTATATTGTACATTATTGCCAATAGTTTTAACATATGGGAGGAGAGCATTATTTAACATGTATTTGTGTAATTTTTCAATTTTATGCACCCTCCATTGGTAAAAATTGGCAGTGCTCCATAGGAACTTAATGTAATTGTCATAGACTCTAATTCTAACGCATTGGAGTCTATAAGAGAAGCAATCTAATGATTTTATGTTAGAGTTCCCAAAAATAACTATTAAAAAGAGGGTGGGGGTTGGGAAAAAAGTGTTAAAAATATTAAGAAATAAAAAAAATATTAAAAAAATTCAACTCACCCTCCTTTCCACAAAATGAAAATAAAGATCAATAAAACATTTTTAGAAAATATTAATCGTGGGTAGAGTTGAGCGGACATCTGAATGTTCGGGTTCGATGGGTTCGGCCGAACTTCACCAAAAAGTTCGAGTTTGGGACCCGAACTTGACCCGTACTTGACCCCGAACCCGAACCGAATTGAAGTCAATGGGGACCCGAACTTTTGAGCACTAAAATGGCTGTAAAAATGTCATGGAAAGGGCTAGAGGGCTGCAAATGCCAGCAAAATGTGGTTAAGAGCATGGCAAGTGCTCTGCAAACAAAATGGATAGGAAAATGATTTTAAAAAACATAAAATACAAAAAATTTAAAATAATAATCGTGATCAAGGAGGTTTATATGGAGCAGGCGGAGGCGGTGGATGTGGTGGTGTAGGTGGAAGCGGCGGTGGAGGAGAAGGTAGCCTACACAGTTTTTTGGTTTTACATTTATTTTTATTTTTTTTAAATTAGGGTACACCCCAAAACATTGGGAAATTTAACCTGTGATAACCCCCTCCAGCCGTACTAAACACACGTTCAGGCAATACACTGGCTGCAGGGCAGGCCAGCACCTCTAAGGCGTAAAGGGCAAGCTCAGGCCATGTGCCCAATTTGGAGACCCAGAAGTTGAAGGGGGCAGACCCGTCATTCAGTACGTGTAGGCGTGTGCACACATACTGCTCCACCATGTTGGTGAAATGCTGCCTCCTGCTGAGATGTTCCATATCAGCTGGTGGTGCTGGTTGTTGTGGCGTGCTGACAAAGCTTTTCCACATTTCGGCCATGCTAATCCTGCCTTCTGAGGTGCTGGCGGTGCCCCAGCTGCGTTGGCGACCTCTTCCTTCGCCTTGTGCTTCCACTGTGCCCCCGCTGTCAGGTGGGAATGCCACCAGCAGCGCGTCTAACAGCGTGCGCTTGTTCTTGCGCAACTTACGATCACCCTCCAGTGAGGGAATTAAGGACGGTACGTTGTTCTTGTAACAGGGATCCAGCAGCGTGGCAACCCAGTAATTAGCACAAGTTAGAATGTGGGCAACTCGGCGGTCGTTGAGGAGACACTGCAGTATGCAATCGCTCATGTGTGCCAGGCTGCCCAAAGGCAACGAAAAGCTGTCCTCTGTGGGGGGTGTATTGTCTGTGTCCTCTGTATCCCCCCAGCCATGCACCAGTGATGGCCATGAGCTGGTCTGGGTGCCACCCTGCTGTGAACATGGTTTCTCCTCCTCCATCTCCTCCTCATCCTCCAGAAATGTGCCCTGGCTGAACAATTGTGTACCTGGCATTTGTGGGTGCAGGAACCCACCCTCGGAGCCACATGTGAATGACTGGCCGGAAACCCTACGAAATGATCCCTCTTCCTCCTCCTCCTGTGCCACATCCTCTTCCATCATCGCCAGCAGCGTTTTTTCAAGGAGGCATAGAAGTGGGATAGTGACGCTGAGAACGGCGTTATCAGCACAGGCCATGTTGGTGGAGTACTCGAAACAGCGCAACAAGGAACACAGGTCTCGCATGGAGGCCCAGTCATTGGTAGTGAAGTGGTGCTGTTCCACAGAGCGACTCACCCGTGCGTACTGCAGCTGAAACTCCACTATTGCCTGCTGCTGCTCACACAGTCTGGCCAGCATGTGCAAGGTGGAGTTCCACCTTGCGGGCACGTTGCATATGAGGCGGTGAGCAGGAAGGCCGAAGTTACGCTGGAGCACTAACAGGCGAGCAGCAGCAGGGTGAGTGTGTCTAAAGCGTGCACAGACGGCCCACACTTTATGCAGCAGCTCTGACATATCGGGGTAATTTTTAACCACTACAGGACCGCCGTACGCAGGATTGCGTCCTAGCGGCGGCCCTGTTATCCCTCCTGGACGCGCCAGCGAGAGGCGAGATTTCCTGTGAACGCGAGGCACACAGGCGCGCGCGTTCACAGGAACCGAAGGTAAACGAGTGGATCTGCAGCCTGCCAGCGGCGATCGTTCGCTGGCAGGCTGTAGATGCGATTTTTTTAACCCCTGAAGGGTATATTAGACGCTGTTTTGATAACAGCGTCTAATATACCTGCTACCTGGTCCTCTGGTGGTCCCTTTTGCTTGGATCGACCACCAGAGGACACAGGCAGCTCTGTAAAGTAGCACCAAACACCACTACACTAAACCCGCCACTTATTAACCCCTCATTAACCCCTGATCACCCCATATAGACTCCCTGATCACCCCCGGTCATTGATCACCCTTCTGTAAGGCTCCATTCATACGTCCGTATGTGTTTTGCGTGGATCCGCGGATCCGCAAAACACATACGGACGTCTGAATGGAGCCTTACAGGGGGGTGATCAATGACAGGGGGGTGATCACCCCATATAGACTCCCTGATCACCCCCCTGTCATTGATCACCCCCCTGTAAGGCTCCATTCAGACGTCCGTATGTGTTTTGCAGATCCGCGGATCCATGGATCTACGGATCCGCAAAACACATACGGATGTCTGAATGGAGACTTACAGGGGGGTGATCACCCCATATAGACTCCCTGATCACCCCCCTGTCATGGATCACCCCCCTGTAAGGCTCCATTCAGACGTCCGTATGTGTTTTGCAGATCCGCGGATCCATGGATCGGCGGATCCGCAAAACACGGACATCGCGGATCCGCAAAACACGGACACCGCGGATCCGCAAAACACGGACACCGGCAATGCACTTTCCGCATTTTGCGGATCCGCACATTGCCAGGACTATATAGAAAATGCCTTGTTCTATAAGCTCTACAAAAAACGCAGTGTTCGTCCGATCAGGCCTGATCTTGTGCGCACACTTGCGTTCAGTCCGCCCCACCGCAGTGCCAGAATTTTTTTTTTTCTGATCACTGCAAAAATACTGTAAAATCGCAGAGGCGCTATAAAAAGATCACTTTTGAGGGGCATGGCGAGTTCATAGATTTTTTTTTTTGTCAAAAGTTAGCGGAAATAGATTTTTATTTTTTTTTGTTTTTTCTTACAAAGTCTCATATTCCACTAACTTGTGACAAAAAATAAAATCTCACATGAACTCACCATACCCCTCACGGAATCCAAATGCGTAAAAAAAAATTCACATTTATACTCCAGACTTCTTCTCACGCTTCAGGGCCCCTAAAATGCCAGGGCAGTATAAATACCCCACATGTGACCCCATTATTCGCTGAGGGGCATATTGAGTCCGTGGGAGATTTTATTTTTTGTCACAAGTTAGCGGAAAGGGAGACTTTGTGAGAAAAAAAAAATAATAATAAAATTCCACTAACTTGTGCCAAAAAAAATTATCTTCTATTAACTCGCCATGCCCCTCACGGAATACCTTGGGGTGTCTTCTTTCTAAAATGGGGTCACATGTGGGGTATTTATACTGCCCTGGCATTTTAGGGGCCCTAAAGCGTGAGAAGAAGTCTGGAATCCAAATGTCTCCCTTTCCGCTAACTTGTGACAAAAAATAAAATTTCTCTCACCCAGCATGGGTATATGTAAAAATACACCCCAAAACACATTGCCCTACTTCTTATGAGTACGGAGATACCACATATGTGACACTTTTTTGCAGCCTAGGTGGGCAAAGGGGCCCAAATTCTAAAGAGCACCTTTAGGATTTCACAGGGCATTTTTAACACATTTGGATTTCAAACTACTTCTCACGCATTAGGTCCCCTAAAATGCCAGGGCAGTATAACTACCCCACAAGTGACCACATTTTGGAAAGAAGACACCCCAAGGTATTTCATGATGGGCATAGTGAGTTCATGGAAGTTTTTATTTTTTGTCACAAGTTAGTGGAATATGAGACTTTACAAAAAAAAAAAAATCATCATTTTCCGCTAACTTTGCCAAAAAATAAAAAATTCGAGGAACTCGCCATGCCCCTCATGGAATACCTTGGGGTGTCTTCTTTCCAAAATGGGGTCACTTGTGGGGTATTTATACTGCCCTGGCATTTTAGGGGCCCTAATGCGTGAGAAGTAGTTTGAAATCCAAATGTGTTAAAAATGCCCTGTGAAATCCTAAAGGTGCTCTTTAGAATTTGGGCCCCTTTGCCCACCTAGGCTGCAAAGAAAATTCACACATGTGGTATCGCCGTACTCAGGAGAAGTAGGGCTATGTGTTTTGGGGTGTCTTTTTACATATACCCATGCTGGGTGAGATAAATAATCTCTGTCAAATGACAACTTTGTATAAAACAAATGGGAAAAGTTGTCTTTTAGAGAGATATTTC
Organism: Bufo bufo; assembly: GCF_905171765.1. Lineage (NCBI taxonomy): Eukaryota > Metazoa > Chordata > Amphibia > Anura > Bufonidae > Bufo > Bufo bufo. The sequence continues at coordinate 428,455,437 of NC_053391.1, read as the reverse complement.
TCTCACCCAGCATGGGTATATGTAAAAAGACACCCCAAAACACATTGCCCAACTTCTCCTGAGTACGGCGATACCACATGTGTGACACTTTTTTGCAGCCTAGGTGGGAAAAGGGGCCCAAATTCTAAAGAGCACCTTTAGGATTTCACAGGGCATTTTTTACACATTTGGAATTCAAACTACTTCTCACGCATTAGGTCCCCTAAAATGCCAGGGCAGTATAACTACCCCACAAGTGACCCCATTTTGGAATGAAGACACCCCAAGGTATTTTGTGATGGGCATAATGAGTTCATGGAAGTTTTTATTTTTTGTCACAAATTAGTGGAATATGAGACTTTGTAAGAAAAAAAAATTATTAAAAAATCATCATTTTCCGCTAACTTGTGACAAAAAATAAAAAGTTCTATGAACTCACTATGCCCATCAGTGAATACCTTAGGGTGTCTACTTTCCGAAATGGGGTCATTTGTGGGGTGTTTCTACTGTGTGGGCATTGTAGAAACTCAGGAAACATTACAGGTGCTCAGAAAGTCAGAGCTGCTTCAAAATGCGGAAATTCACATTTTTGTACCATAGTTTGTAAACGCTATAACTTTTACCCAAACCAATAAATATAACTTATTGCATTTTTTTTTATCAAACACATGTAGAACAATAAATTTAGAGAAAAATTTATATAGAAATGTAGTTTTTTTTTGCAAAATTTTACAACTGAAAGTGAAAAATTTCATTTTTTTGCAAAAATTTCGGTAAATTTTGATTAATAACAAAAAAAGTAAAAATGTCAGCAGCAAATACCAACAAATGAAAGCTATTAGTGAGAAGAAAAGGAGGTAAAATTCATTTGGGTGGTAAGTTGTATGACCGAGCAATAAACCGTGAAAGTAGTGTAGTGCAGAATTGTAAAAAGTGGTCTGGTAATTAAGGGTGTTTAAGCTAGGGGAGCTGAGGTGGTTAAGGAATCTCTGCACCACCAAATTCAGCACATGCGCCAGGCAAGGGATGTGCATCAAACCGGCTAGTCCCATATCTGCTACGAGATTTCGCCCATTATCGCACACCACCAGGCCGGGCTTGAGGCTCACTGGCACCAACCACTCATCGGTCTGTTGTTCAAGGCCCGTCCACAGCTCCTGCTCGGTGTGGGGTTTGTCCCCCAAACAGATAAGTTTTAAAACTGCCTGCTGTCGTTTACCCCTGGCTGTGTTGAAGTTGGTGGTGAAGGTGTTACGCTGACCGGATGAGGAGCCGGTAGAGGATGAGGAAGCAGAGTAGGAGGAGGAAGCAACAGGAGGCAAACTGAAGCGCCCTGCAATCCTTGGTGGTGGAAGGACATGCGCCAAACTGCTATCTGCCTCAGGACCAGCCACCACTGCATTTACCCAGTGTGCTGTTATGGAGATATAATGGCCCTGACCGTGCTTACTGGTCCACGTATCCGTAGTGAGGTGCACCTTGCCACAGATGGCGTTGCGCAGTGCACACCTGATTTTGTCCCCCACTTGGTTGTACAGGGAAGGGATGGCTCGCCTGGAAAAGTAGTGGCGGCTGGGCACGAAGTACTGTGGGGCAGCCACCGCCATAAGGCCTTTAAAACTCTCCTTCTCCACCAGATGGAATGACAGCATTTCAAAGTCCAGTAATTTAGAAATGCTGGCATTCAGGGCTAGGGATTGTGGGTGGGTAGGGTGGCACTTCCTCTTCCTCTCCAGTGTTTGGGAGATGGAGAGCTGAACACTTCCATGGGACATTGTGGAAATGCTTCGTGACCCAGGTGGTGGTGTTGCTGGCAGATCCTCTGTTTGCGGGGTGGCAGGTGGCACTGTCACTCTATAGGTGGATGAAGAGGCCAAGACTGCAGCATAAAAGGAAGCAGGAGGAGCCAGAGACCTTTCTTGGTTTTTGAGGTGTCTACTCCACTGCAGCTAGTGCTTTGCACTTAAATGCCTGGTTATGCAGGTTGTGCTCAGGTTAAGAACGTTTATGCCTCGCTTCAGGCTCTGATTGCACAGCGTGCAAACCACTCGTGTCTTGTCATCAGCACATTGTCTGAAGAACTGCCACGCCAGGGAACTACTTGGAGCTAGCTTTGGTGTGGTCGGTCCCTTGCTGCGGTGGGCAGTAGCAGGCGTACTGTCTAGGGGACGGCCACTCCGCTTTTGCACCCTGCTCCCTCTTCTGCTGTGCTGGTGGCTCTGTGCGACCACCGCCTCTTCCTCCGAACTACATAGGTCAATTGCATGACCTTGATTCCATGTGGGGTCGAGGACCTCATCATTCTCCACATCATCTTCCACCCAGTCTTCACCCCTGCCCTCCTTGTCAGTCTGCACACTTTTGAAAGCCCCAGCAGTTGGCACCTGTGTTTCGTCATCATCCGAGACGTGCTGCGATGGTCCTCCCATGTACTCATCTTGAAACATAAGTGGTTGGGTATCGGTTCCACTTCGGTTCCACTTCTGGGGCAGGGTTAGGTGGATGGCCCTGGGAAACCCTGCTAGCAAAGTCATCAAAAAGCAGAAGAGACTGCTGCATGACTTGGGGCTCAGGCTGATTTGCAAGGGGGTGAGGTGAAAGACTGATGGACATCGGCTGCAGGTGCCAACTCTAATATTTCAGCATGAGACTGAATGGAGACAATGTGAAGGAACTAGAGGCAATGTCATCAACCCAATCTACCTGTACCTGTACAAAGCCTGTACTTGTTCCGGCCTCACCATTCGTAGAGCCGCATTAGGCCCGACCAAATACCGCTGCAGGTTCTGTTGCCTACTTGCACCTGAGGAAGGGGTTTCACTTGTGCGTGTAGCTGGCACAGATCGACCACGTCCTCTCCCTGCAACAGAAACTCCACCAGCAGCACCACGACTTGGGCCACGTCCTTTATTTGACACTCTCCTCATATTTCTCAAATTTAGGATCTTGCCCTAAATGGGTGTTTAATTAATAGCATAATTTAACGACAGTATGTAAAGGTTGTATCTCACACGTACAGATGCAGACTAGGCCGCAATTAAAGTTTTTTGCCCAAAAAGGGTGTTTTATAAATAGAAGAATATAACCACAGCATCTAAAGGGTATATCTTACACGTCCTGATCCAGACTAGGCCGCAATTAAGTTTTTTTGCCCAAAAAGGGTGTTTTATCAAATGAAGAATATAACCACATTATCTAAAGGGTGTATCTCACACGTCCTGATCCAGATTAGGCCGGAATTTAAGTTTTGTGCACAAAATGGCTGTTTTTCAAATAACTGAATATAACCCCCGTATCTAAAGTGTGTATCTCACAATGACATATGCAGCAAAGGCTGAAAAATCTACTTTTTTGCCCAAAACGGATGTTTGTTTAATAACTGAATATGACAGCAGTATATAACCCTTGAATTTCACACGTGCTGATGCTGCAAGGGCTGTAAAATTGTGTATTTTGCCCAAAAAGGGTGTTTTTAAAAACCCAGAAAATTATGGCTGTATTTCTAGCTTAAATTGCACACTGACTAATCATGCAAAGGCACCAGATTGTTGGATATTGCCAAAAAGTTGTGTTTTTTTAAAGCCATAAAATTTATATAATTTTTTTTAAACTTGTTTTTAACAATCACAGATGCAGTAGGCTGCAATATTAAGCATTTTGCAAAAAAAGGTCGTTTTTTTTATAACAGAATATGAAAGCTGTATATAACGATTGAATTAAATTGCACACTGACTAATCCTGCAAATGCACCAGATGTTGTATATTGCCAAAAAAGGGTATTTTTTTAAAACCAGATTATTAGTGCAGTATATCAAGCTTGGATTTCAATGTCACAAAAGCTCAGATGCAGTGCTGGTGCACTGAGCTTGCATAAAATGGCCGCCGCCGCCCACCTAACTAACAGATGAATATGTTATCTTTTTCTGTCACTGGGCTCAGGGCAGGGTAAAAAGATTTTGCACTGCACCCACACAACTAAATCTTTGTAGATCGCTGAGTTAAATTGAAGTTCTGATCACAGATTCTGCCCTATTCTCTCCCTGAAAGCACCAGCAGCATCGTCTCCCTACACTAGTAACAGCAGAGTGACGTGCAGCGCTACGTGACTCCAGCTTATATAGAGGCTGGGTCACATGCTGCACTGGCCAATCACAGCCATGCCATTAGTAGGCATGGCTATGATGGCTTCTAAGGTCACACAGTTAAACGCTTGTTGATTTGCTGCTCTGCAGCCTTTCAAAAAGCACTAAGAAATCGCTGAACACCGAACCCGAACTTTTACTGAAATGTTCGGGTCTGGGGTCCAAAAATCCTAAAATTCGGTACGAACCCAAACTTTACAGTTCGGGTTTGCTCAACCCTAACCGTGGGCAAACTGCCCATACTATTAAAATGTAAAAATAAAAAATACTATACGGCAAATGGCAAAATGAAAAAAAAAGTCAAAATGGCCCATTCACTGTTTTTGGCCACTTTGCCTTCCACAAAAAATTTAAACCCAAAATGGTATCAATGAAAAGTACTGATCACCCCAAAAAAAATTAGCCCTCATATAGCTCTGTACCCATAAAAATAAAAAATAAAGTTATGGGGGTAAGAATATGGTGATGCAAAGAAAAAAAAAATTTTTCTAAAGTTTTAATTTTTTTCACTATTAAAATGCAAGAAAAATTATACTAATGTGATATTGTTGTAATTGTAGTGACCTGTAGAATGAAAGTAACAGGTGACTTTTACCACATAAATGCTGTAAACTGTGGCAGAAGAGGAGAGAGAGTGGAGGATCTGTGGGAAAAGGAGGCCGGGGGACTGGTAGTACTGGACCTTGTAGCTGTCCTGCAATGTGCATCAGTCTTTGCTTCTGATGTCGGGGGACTGGTACCACATGGCTGGCAGCAGTATTAGACATCACAGCTGCTCATTGGCTGGCTGCACTTATGATGTATAATACTACTGTCTAGGACTTTGGACTTTGGGGCCTGTTTGGCAGGTCACAAGGCAACAACATTCACTACCATTAGTTGAGATATAGCAGCAGTCAAATTCACTGTATAGCCTTAACCTTAACTCCTTATGGACCAGGCTCATTTTCAACTTCAGGACCAGGCTATTTTTTGCAAATCTCATCACTGTCACTTTATGTGGTGATAACTTTAAAACGCTTTGACTTATCCAGGCCATTCTGAGATTGTTTTTTCGTCACATATTGTACTTCATGAGACTGGTAAAATTGAGTCATAAAAATTCATTTTTATTTATAAAAAAAATACCAAATTTGCCAAAAATTTTGAAATATTAGCAAATTTCCAAGTTTTAATTTGTCTACTTCTATAATACATAGTAATACCTACAAAAATAGTTATTACTTTCCATTCCCCATATGTCTACTTCAGGTTTGGATCATTTTGGGAATGACATTTTATTTTTTGGAGATGTTACAAGGCTTAGAAGTTTAGAAGCAAATCTTGAAATTGTTCAGAAATTTTCAAAAACCCACTTTTCAAAGACTAGTTCAGATCTGGTCACTTTGTAAGGCTTACATAATAGAAACCACCCAAAAATGACCCCATTCTGAAAACTACACCGCTCAAGGTAATCAAAAGTGATTTTACAAACTTTGTTAACCCTTTAGGTGTTCCACAAGAATTAATGGAAAATAGAGATACAATTTCAATATTTCACTTTTTGGCAGATTTTCAATTTTAATAATTTTTTTCCAGTTCCAAAGAAAGGGTTAACAGCCAAACAAAACTCAATATTTATGGCTCTGATTCTGTAGTTTACAGAAACACCCCATATGTGGTTGTAAACCGCTGTACGGACATACAGCAGGGCGCAGAAGGAATGCCATACGGTTTTTGGAAGGCAGATTTTGCTGGACTGTTTTTTTGACACCATGTCCCATTTGAAGCCTCCCTGATGCACCCCTAGAGTAGTAACTCCCAAAAAGTGACCCCATTTTGGAAACTACGGGATAGGGTGGCAGTCTTGTTGGTACTATTTTAGGGTACATATGAATTTTGGTTGCTCTATATTTCCTTTTTTGTGAGGCAAGGTAACAAGAAATTACTGTTTTGGCACCGTTTTTATTTCTTGTTATTTACAACATTCATCTGACAGGTTAGATCATGTGGTATTTTTATAGACCAGGTTGTCACGGACGCGGTGATACCTAATATGTATACTATTTATTTATTTCTGTGAGTTTTACACAATGATTTCATTTTTTAATAAAAAAAATCATGTTTTAGTATTTCCAAAGTCTGAGAGCCATGTTTTTTTCAGTTTTTGGGCGATTTTTTTGGGTAGGATATGATTTTTGCGGGATAAGATGACGGTTTGATTGGCACTATTTTGGGGTGTGTATGACTTTTTATACCTAATATGTATACTTTTTTTTATTTGTGTAAGTTTTACACAATAATATCATTTTTAAAACAAAAAAAATCATGTTTTAGTGTCTCCATATTCTGAGAGCCATAGTATTTTCACTTTTTGGGCGATTATCTTAGGTATGGTCTCATTTTTTGTGGGATGAGATGACGGTTTGATTGGCACTATTTTGGGGTGCATATGACTTTTTGATCACTTGCTATTACACTTTTTGAGATGTAAGGTGACAAAAAAATTGTTTATTTAGCACAGTTTTTATTTTTTACGGTGTTCATCTGAGGGGTTAGGCCATGTGATATTTTTATAGAGCCGGTCGATATGGATGCGGCGATACCCAAAATGTCTACTTTTTTTCCGCCTATTTTTTACCTTTTTTTTAAACTTTATTTCGGGAAAATTACGTTTTTGTTTGCATTAGGCTTGTAAGTAAAAGCAAAAAAAGGAAGAGACCACTGTGGTACTCAGCAGAAGTGGCCAAAATAATTAAAAACAAAAAGATAGCATTTAGTAATTCTAAAAAAAAAAAACGAGGATGACAGGCAAATTTATAAGATTAGGCAGAGAGGCCAAACAAGTTATAAGAGCTTCTAAAGCATAGGCAGAAGAAAAATTTGCTCAGTCAGTGAAAAAAGGCGAAACGACATTCTTCAGATACATAAATGAAAAAAGGAAACTAAAACAAGCAATTACCAAATTAAAAACAAAAGAAGGAAGGTATATGGAAGAAGATAAAGAACTAGCTGTCTGCCTCAATGAATACTTCTGTTCAGTTTTTACAATGGAAAATGAAGGAAAAGGACCTCAGTTAGGAAAGAAGACTAATGTATCTTTTGATGCATGTGTCTTTACAGAGGAAGAGGTTCTAAGTCAGCTGTCTAAAATTAATACAAATAAGTGACAGGGGCCTGATGGGATACACCCAAAGCTATTAAAAGAGCTCAGTGATGAACTAGCAAAACCATTAACAGATTTATTTAACCAATCACTGGCAACAGGAGTCGTCCCAGAAGATTGGAAATGAGCAAATGTGCACATTCACAAGAAAGGTAGTAGGGAGGAATCGAGCAACTATAGGCCAGTAAGCCATACATCAATAGTGGGGAAATTAATGGAAACCATACTTAAGGAGAGGATTGTGGAACATCTAAAATCCCATGGATTGAAAGATGAAAAACAGCATGGATTTACTTCAGGGAGATCATGTCAAACTAATCTTATTGATTTTTTGATTGGGTGACTAAAATAATAGATGGCGGAGGTGCAGTAGACATTGCTTATCTAGACTTTAGTAAGGCTTTTGATACTGTCCCACATAGAAGGCTTATCAATAAATTGCAGTCTTTGTGCATGAACTCCCATATTGTTGAATGGATTAGGCAGTGGCTGAGGGACAGACAACAGAGGGTTGTAGTAAATGGAGTATATTCAGACCATGGTCTTGTTACCAGTGGGGTACCTCAGGGATCTGTTCTGGGACCCATATTGTTTAATATCTTTATCAGCGAAATTGCAGAAGGCCTCGATGGTAAGGTGTGTCTTTTTGCTGATGACACAAAGATTAGTAACAGGGTTGATGTTCCTGGAGGGATACACCAAATGGAAAAGGATTTAGGAAAACTAGAGGAATGGTCAAAAATCTGGAGATAATGCACCTGGGGCGTAAAAAACCAAGAGCAGAATATAAAATCTGTGATACAGTCCTAACCTCAGTATCTGAGGAAAGGGATTTAGGGGTCATTATTTCAGAAGACTTAAAGGTAGGCAGACAATGTCATAGAGCAGCAGAAAATGCTAGCAGAATGCTTGGGTGTATAGGGAGAGGCATTACCAGTAGAAAGAGGGAGGTGCTTATGCTGCTCTACAGAGCACTAGTGAGACCTCATTTGGAATATTGTGCTCAGTACTGGAGACCATATCTCCAGAAGGATTTTGATACTTTGGAGAGAGTTCAGAGAAGAGCTACTAAACTAGTACATAGATTGCAGGACAAAACTTACCAGGAAAGATTAAAGGACCTTAACATGTATAGCTTGGAAGAAAGACGAGACAGAGGGGATATGATAGAAACTTTTAAATACATAAAGGGAACAATGTAAAAGAGGAGAGAATATTTAAAAGAAGAAAAACTGCTACAAGAGGACATAGTTTTAAATTAGAGGGGCAAAGGTTTAAAAGTAATATCAGGAAGTATTACTTTACTGAGAGAGTAGTGCATGCATGGAATAGCCTTCCAGCAGAAGTGGTAGCTGCAAATACAGTGAAGGAGTTTAAGCATGCATGGGATAGGCATAAGGCCATCTTTCATATAAGATTGGGCCAAGGGCTATTCATAGTATTCAGTATATTGGGCAGACTAGATGGGCCAAACGGTTCTTATCTGCTAATACATTCTATGTTTCTATGTTTACTTGAAACTTTGAATTTTTTGGGGGAAAAACTAAATTTTTTCAACTTTTTTTTTTCACTTTATTTTTTGTCCCACTTTGGGACTTCAACTTTTGGGGGTCTAATCTTTTACAATGCATTCCAATACTTCTGTATTGGAATGCATTGGCTGTATGAGTAATACAGTGAGTATTACTCATACAGCTTCCGGCCTGTGAGATCCAGGAAGCTGGATCTCACAGGCTCGTCACAGGAAGGCAGCACCGATGCCTCAGGAAGACATCGCGCTGCCTTCCATGCCATTTGGTCCCCCGCGCGCCAGGTAAAAGCCGCAAACCGCAGGTCTGAATTGACCTGTGGTTTGCGGTGATCGCCGACACCCTCCCCCCCTTGTTTTGATCACCGCCCTCCGCATGGCGGTGATTGGAAATACACAGGATGTACCGGTACGCCCTGTGTCCTTAAGTACCGGGACATCAGGGCCTACCGGTACACCCTGTGTCCGGAAGAGGTTAAAGGAAATGTGTCACAATTTTTTTTCTTTCAGTTAAAACCAAATAGTAACACATCTCCTTTTTTGCTAAGCTCTTTTATATTTTTTATTGTAATTATTATGGGGCGGCCATCTTACCTAAGCCTTTCTTAATGGCAATTAGAAAGCATTAAGAAAATTGCTTTACGGCAGCCCCGTGGTCCATAGACACAATGGTATGGAGGAGACCTCATTGACTTCTATGGGAGAGTTTCCTAGGCATACTCTGTGACCTGTGCAGAGGTCATTGTAATGGACAGTAAATAACAAGTGATTATGTGGTTGGAGGTATGTTAAGCGGTCAGTGGGTAACAATTTTACTATAGGCCAGTGAAGTACAGGCCCAAAAAATTATGCATTCACCAGACAGAAAAGAACAAGTGATTATGTGGCTGGAGATATATTAGGTGGTCAGTGGATAACAATTTTACTGTAGGCCAGTGGAGTACAGGCCCCAAAAATTATGCATTCACCTGACACAAAATAACAAGTGATTATGTGGCTGGAGGTATATTAGACGGTTAGTGGATAATAATTTTACTGTAGGCCAGTGGAGTACAAGCCCCAAAAATTATGCATTTACCTGACAGAAAAGAACAATGGCCAATTTGCGATATGTGGGAAGAACCACGCAAACGTTACGTGAGAGCAGTGTCGGACTGGGGTACCTAGGGCCCTCCAGTAAAATTTATTTTGGGGGCCAACTGTACGGATACTTTCCAATATAATAAATAATCTAACAAGTTTTTTATATGAACATAGGCTGGTTGAGGTGCAGTAAATTGAATATATACACTGCGTGCAGAATTATTAGGCAAATGAGTATTTTGACCACATCATCCTCTTTATGCATGTTGTCTTACTCCAAGCTGTATAGGCTCGAAAGCCTACTACCAATTAGGCATATTAGGTGATGTGCATCTCTGTAATGAGAAGGGGTGTGGTCTAATGACATCAACACCCTATATTAGGTGTGCATAATTATTAGGCAACTTCCTTTCCTTTGGCAAAATGGGTCAAAAGAAGGACTTGACAGGCTCAAAAAAGTCAAAAGTAGTGAGATATCTTCCAGAGGGATGCAGCACTCTTAAAATTGCAAAGCTTCTGAAGCGTGATCATCGAACAATCAAGCGTTTCATTCAAAATAGTCAACAGGGTCGCAAGAAGCGTGTGGAAAAACCAAGGCGCAAAATAACTGCCCATGAACTGAGAAAAGTCAAGCGTGCAGCTGCCAAGATGCCACTTGCCACCAGTTTGGCCATATTTCAGAGCTGCAACATCACTGGAGTGCCCAAAAGCACAAGGTGTGCAATACTCAGAGACATGGCCAAGGTAAGAAAGGCTGAAAGACGACCACCACTGAACAAGACACACAAGCTGAAACGTCAAGACTGGGCCAAGAAATATCTGAAGACTGATTTTTCTAAGGTTTTATGGACTGATGAAATGAGAGTGAGTCTTGATGGGCCAGATGGATGGGCCCGTGGCTGGATTGGTAAAGGGCAGAGAGCTCCAGTCCGACTCAGACGCCAGCAAGGTGGAGGTGGAGTACTGGTTTGGGCTGGTATCATCAAAGATGAGCTTGTGGGGCCTTTTCGGGTTGAGGATGGAGTCAAGCTCAACTCCCAGTCCTACTGCCAGTTTCTGGAAGCAGTGGTACAGGAAGAAGTCTGCATCCTTCAAGAAAAACATGATTTTCATGCAGGACAATGCTCCATCACACGCGTCCAAGTACTCCACAGCGTGGCTGGCAAGAAAGGGTATAAAAGAAGAAAATCTAATGACATGGCCTCCTTGTTCACCTGATCTGAACCCCATTGAGAACCTGTGGTCCATCATCAAATGTGAGATTTACAAGGAGGGAAAACAGTACACCTCTCTGAACAGTGTCTGGGAGGCTGTGGTTGCTGCTGCACGCAATGTTGATGGTGAACAGATCAAAACACTGACAGAATCCATGGATGGCAGGCTTTTGAGTGTCCTTGCAAAGAAAGGTGGCTATATTGGTCACTGATTTGTTTTTGTTTTGTTTTTGAATGTCAGAAATGTATATTTGTGAATGTTGAGATGTTATATTGGTTTCACTGGTAAAAATAAATAATTTAAATGGGTATATATTTGTTTTTTGTTAAGTTGCGTAATAATTATGCACAGTAATAGTCACCTGCACACACAGATATCCCCCTAAAATAGCTAAAACTAAAAACAAACTAAAAACTACTTCCAAAAATATTCAGCTTTGATATTAATGAGTTTTTTGGGTTCATTGAGAACATGGTTGTTGTTCAATAATAAAATGAATCCTCAAAAATACAACTTGCCTAATAATTCTGCACTCCCTGTATACACTGCTCAAAAAAATAAAGGGAACACAAAAATAACACATCCTAGATCTGAATTAATTTAATATTCTTCTGAAATACTTTGTTCTTTACATAGTTGAATGTGCTGACAACAAAATCACACACAAATAAAAAAATGGAAATCAAATTTTTCAACCCATGGAGGTCTGGATTTGGAGTCACCCTCAAAATTAAAGTGGAAAACCACACTACAGGCTGATCCAACTTTGATGTAATGTCCTTAAAACAAGTCAAAATGAGGCTCAGTAGTGTGTGTGGCCTCCACGTGCCTGTATGACCTCCCTACAACGCCTGTGCATGCTCCTGATGAGGGGGCGGAGGGATCTCTTCCCAGACCTGGACTAAAGCATCTGCCAACTCCTGGACAGTCTGTGGTGCAACGTGACGTTGGTGGATAGAGCGAGACATGATGTCCCAGATGTGCTCAATTGGATTCAGGTCTGGGGAACGGGCGGGCCAGTCCATAGCATCAATGCCTTCGTCTTGCAGGAACTGCTGACACACTCCAGCCACATGAGGTCTAGCATTGTCTTGCATTAGGAGGAACCCAGGGCCAACCGCACCAGCATATGGTCTCACAAGGGGTCTGAGGATCTCATCTCGGTACCTAATGGCAGTCAGGCTACCTCTGACTCCGATACCAGTCCTAATAGCAAATATTGGAAAAGGATTATAGTTCCAAGTGCATGCCGCAATACAAATTGAGTTGTATAATATATCGGCTGATTATGCGAACAGCGGCGTCCCGCTGTATTGGTAAAGCGTGATCACTTTTGGTGGGTATAAGCAAGGTCTTACCCGAGGATGCTCAATACTGGATGGTAGCCCCTCGACTCGGCTTGTTAATAATGTCTCCGGTCTCAAGGGGTAATGCCCAGATTTGAATTTCGCGCCTGTAGGATTGTTTGCTGCACGTGGTGAAGTCCGTCTCACGTGGAGTAGCGTCCTGATATATAGGCGGTTCTCTGGCAGTAAAGTAGTCTCCAGGCTTCCTCGGATTTGCAGACCCTCTCCTGTGGATGGGGGGATACCAAACGCGTTTCGGGGATTTACAAGAGAGACCCCTTCTTCTAAATCCCCGAAACGCGTTTGTATCCCCCCATCCACAGGAGAGGGTCTGCAAATCCGAGGAAGCCTGGAGACTACTTTACTGCCAGAGAACCGCCGATATATCAGGACGCTACTCCACGTGAGACGGACTTCACCACGTGCAGCAAACAATCCTACAGGCGCGAAATTCAAATCTGGGCATTACCCCTTGAGACCGGAGACATTATTAACAAGCCGAGTCGAGGGGCTACCATCCAGTATTGAGCATCCTCGGGTAAGACCTTGCTTATACCCACCAAAAGTGATCACTCTTTACCAATACAGCGGGACGCCGCTGTTCGCATAATCAGCCGATATATTATACAACTCAATTTGTATTGCGGCATGCACTTGGAACTATAATCCTTTTCCAATATTTGCTATTAGGACTGGTATCGGAGTGGACCACAGTGCATGGAGGAGCAATATTGAATTATTTATATGCTCCACAAAAACCCATAGACACATTGGGATCTTATTTATATCGCCATTCTATTGTTATTGTGTATTTAATCCTATTCTATTCGCTTATTTATATTGCTTGTTTTTAAATATTTACTGATCTTATCTATCCTCCTCTTAAACATTCTGCTTTTTTACTGCTATTATATTGTGTCGGTTTATCGATTGATATTTACTGTGATTATTAATATTGTTTCAATAAAGATCCCTATACTCAAGAGTGTGCCCCACTTCCATTCTTTATATTGCAGAGTTTGCTTCTGGTCAAGTATCTGACGCTCCATTCCGTTCCAAGGATTCCTTACTTGCAGTAGGTGGTATGTCCTGTTTTTATATGGGTATGATATGTGTCAGGGGGGTTTGGCCGCAGGCACATTTTCACGTCCCATATGGAATATCCATGGCATGTGGTTCCTCTGGGCACGTCATGTTGTCATACCCGTCTCTCTCCCTCGTGGCTCGTCGGCTTGGAAACGTTCAGGCGCTATTCTGTCGCCCTCCCCGGTGGCACAGGATTCTGCCTGGAACGTCCAGGTTGTCACTTGTCTATTATGGTACGTCGGCTTGAAGCGTTCGGGCATTGTTGCGTCCGCCACTCCGGTGGCATGTAGTCCTGCCTGGAACTCCAGGTTGTCGCTTTGTTTATTGTGGTAGGTCTGCTTGAAGCGTTCAGGCATTGTGGCGTCCGCCGCTTCAGTGGCATGTGGTCCTACCTGAAACTCCAGGTTGTCATTTTCCTTATTGTGGTATGTCTGCCTGAAGCGTTCATGCAATGTTACGTCCGCCACTTCGTGGCACGGTGTCCTGCCTGGATGTCCAGGGTGTCTTGTCATCTCATGTGGTACGTCCGCTTGAAGCGTTTAAGCATTATATTGGTCACTCCTGTGACAGGTGGTCCTGCCTGGAACGTCCAGGTTGCCATACTCGTCTCCTGTTACACGTCTGCTTAAAAACGTTCAGGCAAAGTATGTCTGCCACGCCGGTGGCACGGGGTCCTGCCTGGAATGTCCAGGTTGTCATGTCATCTCCTGTTACACGTCTGCTTGAAACGTTCAGGCAAAGTATGTCCGCCACCCCGGAGGCACGTGGTCCTACCTGGTACGTCCAGGTTGTCTTACTCGTTTTTGTTGCACGTCTGTCTGAAGCGTTCAGGCAATATCGCGTCAGCCGCCCCGGCGGCATAGTGTCCTGTCTAAGTACGTCCAAGGGGTCTTTTTCACCAATCTTGCACACATTTTCGCCCATAGCAGCATGCATGACTCAGCAGCACGCCCGGGGGGCACGTCATCCTGGTTTATTGGCTCTTCTGTCCTCATCATGGTGGCCTAGAAACATTTAGGCAATGTTTCTCGTTTTACCCTTAGGGGCAGGTTGTACGGCCTGACGCAACCAGGTGGGTTATTCCCAGTGCATTTAGATTGTCATTCTTGTTCTTGTTTATACGGCAGCACGTTGGGGTCTCGGTGCCTTCAGTTTCCCATTAACAAAGCCTCCACTTCGGTCGGTGGCAAGGGCCTCCAGTACGGTATCGTTACCATTTTCATCAAATTCCGTTACCAGGTGAGTATCAATTCAGGTCCGTCAGGCCGTCCATAATCTAGGGGCGGTCTTTCTGGTAGAGGCCAAAAGGGGGAGGGGCCATCGGGATGTCCAAGACACGCCTGGGTCGGTACTAGTAACAAAGGTTTTGTCCTCAGGTGATATCCAGGGCGTAGAGTATTGCAGCGTGGTCAACATGTCCCAGGCCTCAGACATCGACGATGCCTCGTCCATCTCCGGGTCCGTGGTTTCCGGTCTGGCTGGTCATGGATCCCTGAGGAACTGGACAATTCCGAAACTGGTGGCCGAATTGAATAGAAGGGGCATCAGTCACCCGGCTTCAGCCAGGAAAGCCGAACTTTATAGGCTGCTGGTATCTAGCCCGGGGCCATCCAGCGAGCAGCTGGCAGTACCTACTGTCCAGGCATCGCTGGCTCAGTTGAATGCCACTATGGGGAGTCTGGCTGCCTCAGTAGCAGACATCCAGCACAGGGTCATGGAGCTGGAGTCCAGGGCCTCCACCTCGTCGCAGTCGGTGTCGCCCGTGACGGCGGTGTCAGGGCCAGTGGCAGGTTCCCCAGGTATGTCGGCTACTCCGCCGGCCATTGTCCCGGCTCATTTTGTGGCGGAAAATATCAGGAGGGATATACTGGCAGGCAAAGAGGTCAACCTGGCATCTATTCTCATAGCATCCCAGAACCATTGATTGCGGGGAGGTGTCAGTAGTGATGAAGTCCAAAGATGCCCGACTGAATCGCAAACTGTCCATACCCGAGTTTGTGCTCGCTTTCAGTTTGTTCAGGGACGTCATCTGCTCGGCACAGCCCAATAGGAGGGAGGAGCTGGACGCATATCTATATCAGATCACCGACTTGGGCCACAAGTATGGGGGCTCGGCGTTTTATGATTACCATCGGTCCTTCGCGGCTAAAGCCGCAGCCTCCCTAGCACAGTTTCAATTCATGACCAATTGGGCTGTGCTAGACATGGAGCTTTTCTGCAAGCATTTTGCAGGGCTCCGAGCCCCCACTTGTGGTTCATGCCAGTCCATTTTTCATGACACGATATGGTGCCCCAACGAGGCGGCCTCCCTTCCAGATAGAGCCCTTCCAGGTACATCAGGAGTCACCAGGGGTCCGGCCCTCATGGACAAGTTTGGTAGGCCGATTGTGTATCTGGGCAAAAGCCAGATATGTAATAATTTTAACTTCGGTCACTGCATGTTCAGTGGGTGCAGGGCCCTCCACGTGTGCACAGTCTGCTTTCGTGCACATCCAAGGTCCACCTGTCCTAAAAAGGCATCTAAACAGGCATGACTGACCGACATCAACGTTGATCTCTTGGGGGCACTCCTAGAAGGGCATGGTGATCAACAGTTTGTGGTGCATCTGGTTACGGGTCTGTCACAGGGGTTCCATACGGGGTTGGTGGCCCTTCCACATGCCAATTGGGAGTGTGAGAATCTCCTCTCTGCCAGACAGGATCCAGAGGCTGTGCAAGCGGCGATTTCCTTGGAGCTGGAAAAAGGGTTCCTCATCGGTCCGTTTGATTCTATCCCCTTTGAGGTATGGAGGGTTAACCCCATTGGAGTGGTGGCTAAGAAGGACTCTAATAAAAAAAGACTTATCTATGATCTCTCAGCTCCTCATTCCTCTCACATACCCAGTATCAACTCCCTCATACCATCGGAAGAGTTTAGTATGAAGTACTCCTCTATCGATGAGGCGATTCAGTTTATTCTCAAGGCAGGCAGGGGGGCCTGGTTGTCCAAGACGGATATTGCGGACGCCTTCAAACTGCTTCCGATCCATCCGCAATTGTGGCAATACTACGGCATCAAGTGGGCAGTCAGATACTACTTTGCCAATCGCCTAACGTTTGGCTCTAAAAGCATCCCATGGCTGTTTGACCGTCTGGCCCAGGCCCTGCATTGGATCCTGGTCGAACATGGGCAGGCGCCCATGTGCATCCATTACCTGGACGACTTCCTGCTGGTGGAACACCCTGCCCAGCAGCCCTCCAGCTTATCCTCCCTGCTGGAATTATTCTCGGCACTCCAGGTTCCTGTCGCCTCGGGGAAGACGGTAGGTCCTTCCAAGACGATCACCTTCCTGGGGGTCATCCTGGACTCAGTGAGGTTGGAAGCAAGGCTCCCCGAGGAGAAGTTGCAGCAGATACGGTTAGCCATCCTGGAGGCGTACAAGGCCTGCGTACTGACCAAGACGAACCTCCAATCGTTGCTGGGCCGGCTGAACTTCGCCATGAGGGTCATGCCCCAGGGACGTACCTTTGTTTCCCGGCTCTTGCTGCTCCTGCCATCAGCCCCAGAGCAAGACAGTATTATTCGGTTGGACCAACAGGCCATGGCGGACCTGTCCATGTGGAATACATTTATGTCTTCATGGAATGGGGTAAGGTTGTTCATTTCCCCCCGGAACCCATCCTCTCCCACGGTTTATTCAGATGCAGCCGCATCCAAGGGCTTTGCAGCCATATTTGGCAATCACTGGCTGGCCGGTGCCTGGCCGTCCCAGATCACGGGGGACAGGGAGGCTCTTCGGTCATCCCCCCTGTTGGAGTTATATCCTTTGGTAGCAGCAGCCCATGTATGGGGCCACAACTGGTCAGACTCGAGGGTGTTGTTTATTACTGATAGTCAGGACTTGGTTGACATCATCCGTAGTGGCAGAGCTAAGTCCCCTAAAATCATGACCCTCATGCGCAGGTTGGTGTGGCTGTCCATGGTGCATAATTTTTGCTTTGAGTGCTCCCACATTCAGGGTTCCATGAATACGGCTGCGGATGCGCTGTCCCGGTTTAACGCTAATGTCTTTTTTCAGATTATGCCGCATGCAGACGCGACCGGGGCGGGCATTCCAGCTCACAGCGACCTGGTGTGGGATTAACGGCTTTGATCAGGACAGCTAAAGATCTCTTGCACTAGAGCCTTTCTGAAAACACGGTCAGAAATTATCGCACGGGCTGGAACCTTTATAAGGAGTTTGCAAAGAGTCATCCACAAGGCAACGTGGATGACGTGTCATTCATGATGGCATTTATCGCGCATTGTCATGCCAACCTCGGTCTCGCGCACAACACCATCCGCCTTTACTTGGCAGGAATTCAACATCAGTTCACATTGAACAACCCTGCCCGAGTATCTTTTTTCACATCACAGGCCATCAAGGCCACGCTCCGGGGCATTGAGAAAGCCGGTACAAGTAGGCCAGTGGTCTGTCAACCCATGTCCGGCTCCTTGTTTAGGCAGTTGTCCTTGGCTCTGGATGGTAATCCTTTTGGGCCTTTGGTTAGCACCGTCATTAAAGCCGCCCTATACCTGGGGTTTTACGGGTTCCTCCGGCCGGGGGAATTCACCACTGCCGTCCGGAACAGCCATCATCTCCAGAAGCAGCACTTGACCTGGCATCACGACCATTTTATACTGAGCATCCTGTCTACCAAGACCGCTCAAACAGGACCTCCAACGCTGGTGAGGTTTTACCCCTCACACAACGACTGGTGCCCGGTCAATACGCTGCAGCAGTTGTCTTCAGGGCTGCAGGCGGCAGCCCCAGATAGTCCTCTACTTCCCTTTAAGGGGGGTCCATTGTCCACGTCTCAGTTCATGTCCCATGTCCGCTCCTTGGTTGCGGGGTTGGGTCAGGATCCCAAGGCCTTCTCGGGCCACTCCTTTCGCATTGGGGCGGCCTCAGCCGCTTCTAGGCACAAAATACCACCGCATGTCATCAGGAGTATGGGGCGGTGGAGATCATCTTGTTTCTCCAGATATGTACCAAACCCTCAATCCGAGATTCGTGATGCGTTCTGTTCACTTGCCCTGTAATGCTACAATAAAGTGTTTAACAGTATGATTATGTCTCCATTTTTGGCCCCTTTTAGGCCTACCCTCGCTCCGGGCTCCCGGCATTAACCAGCCTTCGGTAAGCTCCGTTTAGTACAATCAAGGGCCGTCGCCCTGACCACAAGTGGCTAAGGTTGCCGGGCAGCCTGTATTTGTGGGAGGGGCAGAGGCCACGGCCCCTCTGCCCTTATAACCTCGGCGGGAGTTACAGACGGGACGTGCAGCCAGTTACCCCTCCCACCCGTCCCTTTTTCTCTTCAGTTCTATTGGGGTAGGCCCCCTTTTAGGCCTACCCTCGCTCCGGGCTCCCGGCATTAACCAGCCTTCGGTAAGCTCAGTTTAGTACGTTCAAGGGCCGTCGCCCTGACAACAAATATATATATATATATATATACACTACTCAAAAAAATAAAGGGAACACAAAAATAACACATCCTAGATCTGAATTAATTAAATATTCTTCTGAAATACTTTGTTCTTTACATAGTTGAATGTGCTGACAACAAAATCACACAAAAATAAAAAAAATGGAAATCACATTTTTCAACCCATGGAGGTCTGGATTTGGAGTCAGACTCAAAATTAAAGTGGAAAAACACACTACAGGCTGATCCAACTTTGATGTAACGTCCTTAAAACAAGTCAAAATGAGCTTCAGTAGTGTGTGTGGCCTCCACGTGCCTGTATGACCTCCCTACAACGCCTGTGCATGCTCCTGATGAGGTGGCGGACGGTCTCCTGAGGGATCTCCTCCCAGACCTGGACTAAAGCATCTGCCAACTCCTGGACGGTCTGTGGTGCAACGTGACGTTGGTGGATAGAGCGAGACATGATGTCCCAGATGTGCTCAATTGGATTCAGGTCTGGGGAACGGGCAGGCCAGTCCATCGCATCAATGCCTTCGTCTTGCAGGAACTGCTGACACACTCCAGCCACATGAGGTCTAGCATTGTCTTGCATTAGGAGGAACCCAGGGCCAACCGCACCAGCATATGGTCTCACAAGGGGTCTGAGGATCTCATCTCGGTACCTAATGGCAGTCAGGCTACCTCTGGCGAGCACATGGAGGGCTGTGCGGCCCTCCAAAGAAATGTCACCCCACACCATTACTGACCCAATGCCAAACCGGTCATGCTGGAGGATGCTGCAGGCAGCAGAACGTTCTCCACGGCATCTCCAGACTCTGTCACGTCTGTCACATGTGCTCAGTGTGAACCTGCTTTCATCTGTGAAGAGCACAGGGCGCCAGTGGCGAATTTGCCAATCTTGGTGTTCTCTGGCAAATTCCAAACGTGCTGCACGGTGTTGGGCTGTAAGCACAACCCCCACCTGTGGACGTCGGGCCCTCATATCACCCTTATGGAGTCTGTTTCTGACCGTTTGAGCAGACACATGCACATTTGTGGCCTGCTGGAGGTCATTTTGCAGGGCTCTGGCAGTGCTCCTCCTGTTCCTCCTTGCACAAAGGAGGTAGCGGTCCTGCTGCTGGGTTGTTGCCCTCCTACGGCCTCCTCCACGTCTCCTGATGTACTGGCCTGTCTCCTGGTAGCGCCTCCATGCTCTGGACACTACGCTGACAGACACAGCAAACCTTCTTGCCACAGCTCGCATTGATGTGCCATCCTGGATAAGCTGCACTACCTGAGCCACTTGTGTGGGTTGTAGACTCCGTCTCATGCTACCACTAGAGTGAAAGCACCGCCAGCATTCAAAAGGGACCAAAACATCAGCCAGGAAGCATAGGAACTGAGAAGTGGTGTGTTGTCACCACCTGCAGAACCACTCCTTTATTGGGGGTGTCTTGCTAATTGCCTATAATTTCCACCTGTTGTCTATACCATTTGCACAACAGCATGTGAAATTGATTGTCCCTCAGTGTTGCTTCCTAAGTGGACAGTTTGATTTCACAGAAGTGTGATTGACTTGGAGTTACATTGTGTTGTTTAAGTGTTCCCTTTCTTTTTTTGAGCAGTGTATATATATATATATATATATATATATATATATATATACAGTACAGACCAAAAGTTTGGACACACCTCATTCAAAGAGTTTTCTTTATTTTCATGACTATGAAGGCATCAAAACCATGAATTAACACATGTGGAATTATATACATAGCAAACAAGTGTGAAACAACTGAAAATATGTCATATTCTAGGTTCTTCAAAGTAGCCACCTTTTGCTTTGATTACTGCTTTGCACACTCTTGGCATTCTCTTGATGAGCTTCAAGAGGTAGTCCCCTGAAATGGTCTTCCAACATTCTTGAAGGAGTTCCCAGAGATGCTTAGCACTTGTTGGCCCTTTTGCCTTCACTCTGCAGTCCAGCTCACCCCAAACCATCTCGATTGGGTTCAGGTCCGGTGACTGTGGAGGCCAGGTCATCTGGCGCAGCACCCCATCACTCTCCTTCATGGTCAAATAGCCCTTACTTTCAAAGTTTTCCCAATTTTTTGGCTGGCTGACTGACTTTCATTTCTTAAAGTAATGATGGCCACTAGTTTTTCTTTACTTAGCTGCTTTTTTCTTGCCATAATACAAATTCTAACAGTCTATTCAGTAGGACTATCAGCTGTGTATCCACCTGACTTCTCTTCAACGCAACTGATGGTCCCAACCCCATTTATAAGGCAAGAAATCCCATTTATTAAACCTGACAGGGCACACCTGTGAAGTGAAAACCATTTCAGAGGACTACCTCTTGAAGCTCATCAAGAGAATGCCAAGAGTGTGCAAAGCAGTAATCAAAGCAAAAGGTGGCTACTTTGAAGAACCTAGAATATGACATATTTTCAGTTGTTTCACACTTGTTTGTTATGTATATAATTCCACATGTGTTAATTCATAGTTTTGATGCCTTCAGTGTGAATCTACAATTTTCATAGTCATGAAAATAAAGAAAACTCTTTGAATGAGAATGTGTGTTCAAACTTTTGGTCTGTACTGTATATATATATATATATATTGCAGTAAATCTAATGTGTTATGTGCCACTTGTGCAGGGGGTGGGAGACTAGGGGCCAACCTTGCTCAGGGGCCCACCGGGGGATTCCCCTGTACCCCTGTGGGCCAGTCCGAGCCTGCGTGAGAGGATGAATGAACACCGCTCCAACATAAAAGGGAAGGTTCAAACCCAGAGCGTCTCTAGACATTTTTCTGTAGCCCATGAGGGTAATCCCTCATCTCTTAGAGTAACTCCCATTGAACACATCCCCCAATCGTACCAATTACTCTGTCGGAAGGAGATGTATTGGATTTATCGATTGAACACTCTATCCCTGTTTGGCCTTAACGAGTCTCTAGAGTACACTAAGGCCCCTTTCACACGGGCGAGTATTCCGCGCGGATGCGATGCATGAGTTGAACGCATTGCACCTGCACTGAATCCCGACCCATTCATTTCTATGGGGCTGTTCACATGAGCGGTGATATTCACGCATCACTTATGCGTTGTGTGAAAATCGCAGCATGCTCCTCTTTGTGCGTTTTTCACGTAACGCAGGCCCCATAGAAATGGGGTTGCGTGAAAATCGCAAGCATCCGCAAGCAATTGCGGATGTGCTGCGATTTTCACGCACGGTTGCTAAGAGACAATCGGGATGGAGACCCGATCATTATTATTTTCCCTTATAACATGGTTATAAGGGAAAATAATAGCATTCTGAATACAGAATGCATAGTAAAATAGCGCTGGAGGGGTTAAAAATATAATTTAACTCACCTTAGTCCACTTGATCGCGCTGCCGGCATCTCCTTCTGTCTCCTTCTTTGCTGATTGTAGGAACAGGACCTGTGGTAACGTCACTCTGGTCATCACATGATCCATCACATGATCTTTTACAATGGTGATGGATCATGTGATGGACCATGTGACGACCGGAGTGACGTCACCACAGGTCCTGTTCCTACAATCAGCAAAGAAGGAGACAGAAGGAGATGCCGGAAGCGCGATCAAGTGGACTAAGGTGAGTTAAATTATTTTTTATTTTTTTTAACCCCTCCAGCGCTGAAGACAGAATGCTATTATTTTCCATTATAACCATGTTATAAGGGAAAATAATACAATCTACAGAACACCGATCCCAAGCCCGAACTTCTGTGAAGAAGTTCGGGTTTGGGTACCAAACACTCGCAATTTTTCTCATGCGAGTGCAAAACGCATTACAATGTTTTGCACTCGCGCGGAAAAATCGTGCGTGTTCCCGCAACGCACCCGCACATTTTCCCGCAACGCCCGTCTGAAAGAGGCCTAACTATTAATCCACCTGACTAATTTCATATAATTAACTGTTTAAAAGAACGATGCTCCTTGTGTCCCAGAAGAATCTGCCAAGATATACTAAAATAATTGTCCAATACAAGCGAGTATCCAGGGCCACTCAAATGGGAGTTTCTGCGAAAGGCTTCCTATATATATTATATTCTTGCATATACATCTTTTATATTCACTATGCATTATATTTATATTTTAGATGTATGTTCTGTATGACTTGTATGTGTTTAATATTAAATCAAGGGCTACCCACGAGGACATATTTGTACTCTGTGAGAGTGCATCGTATAGATGTATTTTATTTATATTAATGTACCGAAGGACGGCCCACGGTGATACTGATGAGAGTGTGCATGTACTTATTAAATTTCTTTCTGATGTATTTTGCCCAGTGTGATTCACATGAGTACATGTTTTTATGATGTTTTTGACCTAATAATTATTCATATGGCTATGGACGCATGTGTAAAGACATGCGGTGATGGATTTTGTACAAAATATTTAATCTGTACACCCTGTGACATGTATGGATACATGTGTATTTGCATGCTTCCGTTATGATCTTTAACTATTACCCTGGGTGACTTTTATGCGTGTATGCACACATGTATATTTTTTATGTATACTTATACATGTTGTTATTTACCCTTGGGGATATGTATTTGTGGATTCACACTTTTATATTGTTTATATGTACACCCATATGTGTCTTTTTACACAGTCACTACCCCTTGTAACCATGGTAACCCGGTTTTTAACCTTTTAACCTTGAATTTAGGATCTAGATTTGTTCATGAGTTTCCATACCCCCCACTATATAATTGTAGATTGTTCTACCCCTTCGCTATATGTCCAATGTATTAACTTTTTTTCCAAGAGATGAGGTCCACGTACTGTTAAGATCCACCTCCTTCTGCGTTCAACGGACGACCGGTCACCGGAAGTGATCATGCTTTCCACTAGTGAACTGCGTGCTCCATCCAGAAGTCGCGTGCGTTCCACCAGTGCATTCCACAGCAAGCGGGACCGGAAGTGCCTCCTAGCCCCGCTCCCTCGGCCCATGTGCCAAACGTTGGTGGCACTGAAGGCGCCCCAGACACTGAACCACCATTGATTTAAATAGAAGAGCCATAACAGGCAATCATATTTATATATATATAAGGCGAGGTATATTTATTTTTTGCATACCCCTGAGAAACTGGAAGTGACGTTTTACCATGTGACCACCCCTTAATGAGGTTGACTTTAAAAGACCCATGGAGGTGAGGTATTGTGTATGTTTGTTTGTCAATTTTTACTGTGACTGCTCCTGTGAAGAAGGCGTTATTTACCCCGAAACGCGTTGAACCCAACTGTGATGCTAATAAAAGGAACCACAAGAAGTTACCACTGAATACTGCTGTGTTTGTTCCTGAGATACTACAAGCAATCCTGGCAGGGGGAGGTAGAGTCAAAGAGTGTCTTGAGCTTTATCTCTTTGACCTCCTCCAGTCCTCAGTGAAGTGAGTCCTTCTTTTTCTCTTTTTTTACTAGATTCATCTAACTATTTTTACAAATTTTTTATGTGCCACTATTTTTATTGATGACATTTTTGACAACATAACTATTTTTATTTGAAACAAATAGTATTACGAATAGGCTGTTATAGGCGCCCTTAGAGGTGGTGTTTTGTTTTTTTCTTGTCCTTAGGCTCCTTTCACATCACCGATTCTCCTTTCCATTCTACGGCTCAGTTGAGGAGCAGGAGAACGGAAAGGATGGATTCTGCAGATAACTGAGACCTAACTGAGCGTAACGGAGACTAAAGACCCCATAGACTATAATGGGGTCCGTTCGGTGTCCGCTCAGAACATGATTTTTGAGCGGAGACGAAAGTCCTGCATTTAACAAGCGTTTAACTGTCTGAGCTTAGAAGCCATCACAGCCATGCCTACTAATAGAATGGCTGTGATTGGCCAGTGCAGCATGTGACCCAGCCTCTTTATAAGCTTGAGTCACGTAGCGCCACACGTCACTCTGCTGTTACTAGTGTAGGGAGAGGATGCTGCTGGTAATTTCAAGGAGAGAATAGGAGAGAATCTTTGTTCAGAACTTGAATCTAACTCAGCGATCGACATAGATTTAGTTGTGTGGGTGCAGTGCACAATCTTTTTACCCTGCCCTGAGCCCAGTGACCGAAAAAAATAACTTTTATTCATCTGTTAGTTAGGTGGGCGGCGGCGGCGGCATTTTATGCAAGCTCAGTGCATCAGCACTGCATCTGAGCTTTTGTGACATTGAAATCCAAGCTTGATATACTGCACTAATAATCTGGTTTTAAAAAATCACCCTTTTTTGGCAATATACAACATCTGGTGCATTTGCAGGATTAGTCAGTGTGCAATTTAAGCTAGAAATACAGCCATAATTCTCTGGGTTTTTAAAAACACACTTTTTTTTGCCCAAATCCACTATTTGAAAGATCTGCATGTGTGCAATTCAAGTTTAATATATACAGCTTTCATATTCTGTTATTTAAAAAAAAAAACTTTTTTGCCAATATACAACATCTGGATTAGTCAGTGTGCAATTTAAAGTGGTTGGCCACCCTAAGTATCAAAAATCTAAAAAGCCCCAGACAATAGCCAAAACCATGAAGTATTTATATTAGAGGTGGGACGAATCCAATTTTTTTCGAATCCGAATCCGAAAAGGTTCTCGAATATATTGAATCTTTTGAATCTCGAATCCTACGAATCCTGTACATAATTGTGTGAACGGTGTAAGAAACAAAGTCAGACCGCGTCAGTTTGTCTGAACCTCCACCTCCCAGTCACGGTCGCACCCTATATGACCCCTGCTATGACCCCTGCTCCTATCACTACAGAACATACAGGGTAATACAGCGCCACATACCTCTTACATTCAGTGACGTCTCCTTTGATGTAGATGTTCTCTTTTCTCATCTTCTCCTTTCAGACCTTCAGACCAGACCACCATTTTTCAGCCATTTTTCGTCTCTGCAGCTTGACAAAAAAAAAATCTTAGTTTACTACTTTTCCATCATCCTCCCATCTTCTGGACAAATCATCCTAACACCCCCAATACTGTGTCGCTGTGCTTCCCAATACTATACTGCAGAAACAGATAATACCCCTGATAATACTAGTACCACACAGAGCCCCCCATATAAAATACCCCTTCTTTGTGGCCTCAGTAGATGCCCCCATAGTGCCCCCTAATAATGTGCCAATAAGAAGTGGCCCCACAGTGCCACCCAATAATGTGCCAGTAAGTGTCCCCATAGATGCCCCCCTAATCATGTGCCAGTATCAAGTTCGGAGTGCCTCTCTCCTCCCCCCCATGTGCCGGTATCATAGTGCCATCTCCCCCATAATGTGCCAGTATCATAGTGCCACCTCCCCCCATAATGTGCCCGTATCATAGTGCCATCTCCCCCCATAATGTGCCAGTAGTATCATAGTGCCTCTCACCTCTCCCCCTGGCATCCACAGATCCCCCATCCTATAACAGTGCCATCCACAGACCCCCCCACCCCATAACAGTGCCATCCACAGACCCCCCACCCCATAGCAGTGCCATCCACAGACCCCCCCAACCCATAACAGTGCCATCAACAGACCCCCCCACCTCATAACAGTGCCATCCTATAACAGTGCCATCCACAGACCCCCCCACCCCATAACAGTGCCATCCACAGACCCCCCATCCTATAACAGTGCCATCCACAGACCCCCCATCCTATAACAGTGCCATCCACAGACCCCCCCCACCCCATAACAGTGCGATCCACAGACCCCCCCATCCTATAACAGTGCCATCCACAGACCCCCCCACCCCATAACAGTGCCATCCACAGACCCCCCCACCCCATAACAGTGCCATCCACAGACCCCCCACCCCATAACAATGCCATCCACAGACCCCCCCACCCCATAACAGTGCCATCCACCGACCCCCCCATTGCCGCTCCAGTACAGTTATAAAATGTGTAATTCTGATTAATAATCATGCTGCCCCCTCTGTCTGTAGTATAACATTCAATGAATCTTACTCACAGGGCTACTGCTATCGTAATGCAGGCCGGCCGGGCAGACGAGCGGCAGAGTGACTGACTGACGTCACCTGCCTGCGCCGCCTGCTTTATGAATGAAGCAGGCGGCGCAAGCAGGTGACGTCAGTTAGTGACGCTGCCGCTCGTCTGCCCGGCCGGCCTGCATTACGATAGCAGTAGCCCTGTGAGTAAGATTCATTGAATGTTATACTACAGACAGAGGGGGCAGCATGATTATTAATCAGAATTACACATTTTATAACTGTACTGGAGCGGAGGGGCCGGAGCACAGTGAACGCACCGGCCCCCAGCTCCTCCTCCCAGTCCCTCCCACCGGATTCGTATCATGTAAATTACGTCGGGATTCGAGTCCACGAATCCCACTAATCCAGCAAGATTCGAGGGATTCGTGCATTCGACGAATCCCCCGTCCCATCTCTAATTTATATCATGTGAAATGTACTGGCTATATGTCATTTTTCTAACCTGTTCACCATGACACACTTCCCGGGAGGAGCTTCCTCAGACCTGATGTGTGGGAGGAGCAGCTGTAAAGTGAAAGTAAAAATCCCAGCATGCACTGCTGCAAGCATGTTTAGAGGAGCAGTCACATGACATCCCCGCCCACCTGTGTTTCCATAGAGACAAGAGCGCCTCCGACATTATAAATATCTCAGTCATCAGTGAATAACTGCAGACATAGTAATAGGAAGAACACCCCAGTCCCAGCAATAAAGAGAGGACACTACCCGTCCCATACAGTCACTACCATGTATCACACATTTGTTGTTGGGGGAGTTACCCTGTTCATAAACTTGCTGTAGGGCCTAGTTTTTTCCTGTAGTACCACTGGATGTAAGCCATGACCAGAATGGATAGAAGGGGAGATTTATAATTTGCCTTGTTTCTAAAATGTGGCGTTAAAAAGTTGCAAACTATGTGTTTGCGACTTTTCAACTGTGCCATTAAAAAAAAAGGGGGGGGGGGCATGACAATGCTCAGGAGGGGGCGTGACCAGTCACCTCAACAAATTTATGTTCATTTTCGCCAGTTTTCTGACTCAAATGAAGCCAGAAGTACAAATTGATCTGCTCACATAGCGAGGAGCATCCTGTCTATCATCACACGACTTGCTCCCAGCTGACAGCCTAGAAATGATCTATGAGTATATGACTGCCCTTTATCTGGGGAAAAAGAGAAATGATTGTAGTCCGACATCTCTGTATACAGTGTACAGGGGGGTCACACATCTGTATATACAGTATAAAGGGGGTCACAAATTACCAGTGTACACTGGTACCTTATAAACAGTATATAGTTGTATGTGTCCTACCTGTACACTGTATATAGAGACACACCCTTCCCGGTACACTGTGTATTATGATAATAATGAGATCCTCCGGTGCAGGGGGTCACACATCACTATATACAGTGTACAATGATGGTGGTGGTGGGGGTCACATATCACTGCATACAGTAAACAGAGGGTCACATATCTCTACATAAAGTGTACAATGGTGGTGGGGGTCACATATCACTGTATACAGAGGGTCACACATCTCTATATACAGTATACAGTGGTGGGGGTCACATATCACTGCGTGCAGTATACAGAGGGTCACATATCTCTGTATACAGTGGTGGGGGTCACATATCACTGCATACAGTATACAGAGGGTCACACATCTCTATATACAATGTACAGGGGTGGGGGTCATATATCACTGCATACAGTATACAGAGGGTCACACATCTCTATATACAGTATACAGTGGTGGGGTCACATATCACTGTATGGGGGGGTCACATATCACTGCATACAGTATACAGAGGGTCACACATCTCTATATACAGTATACAGTGGTGGGGTCACATATCACTGTATGGAGGGGTCACATATCACTGCATACAGTATACAGAGGGTTACACATCTCTATATACAGTATACTGTGGTGGGGGTCATATATCACTGCATACAGTATACAGAGGGTCACATATCTCTGTATACAGAGGGTCACACATCTCTATATACAGGGGTGGGGGTCATATATCACTGCATGCAGTATAAAGAGGGTCAAATATCTCTGTATACAGTGGTGGGGTCACATATCAGTGCATACAGTATACAGAGGGTCACACATCTCTATATGCAGTATACAGTGATGGGGTCATATCACTGTGTGGGGGGGGGGGTGACATATCACTGCATACAGTATACAGAGGGTCACATATCTCTATATACAGTATACAGTGGTGGGGTCACATATCACTGTATGGGGGGTCACATATGACTGCATACAGTATACAGAGGGTTACACATCTCTATATACAGTATACAGTGGTGGGGGTCATATATCACTGCATACAGTATACAGAGGGTCACATATCTCTGTATACAGTGTTGGGGGTCACATATCACTGCATACAGTATACAGAGGGTCACATATCTCTATATACAGTATACAGGGGTGAGGGTCACATATCAATGTATGGGGGGTCACATATCAATGTATGGGGGGGTCACATATCACTATATACAGGGTGCAGGAAGGAGAGGGCACACATTTACAGATGAGACCAGTGACTGCTGCTGATATCACTGACCTCAGCCATATTGACAGCTCTGAAGGGGTTAAACTCTTGGTCTGGCTGTAATAAACATGTCTGTGATAAGATCACAGAGCAGAGGGGCCATAAACAGGACAGACACTGGGATTGCTCACAGTTTGTGTTCCACAGCACCTTCCTTGCTCTGCTACATCCTCACATACAGCAGTAGCCTCTCAGTACATGAGACAGAGTGGATGGAGTCTACAGTCGTGGCCAAAAGTTTTGAGAATTACATAAATATTGGAAATTGGAAAAGTTGCTGCTTAAGTTTTTATAATAGCAATTTGCATATACTCCAGAATGTTATGAAGAGTGATCAGATGAATTGCATAGTCCTTCTTTGCCATGAAAATTAACTTAATCCCAAAAAAAAACTTTCCACTGCATTTCATTGCTGTCATTAAAGGACCTACTGAGATCATTTCAGTAATCGTCTTGTTAACTCAGGTGAGAATGTTGACGAGCACAAGGCTGGAGATCATTATGTCAGGCTGATTGGGTTAAAATGGCAGACTTGACATGTTAAAAGGAGGGTGATGCTTGAAATCATTGTTCTTCCATTGTTAACCATGGTGACCTGCAAAGAAACGTGTGCAGCCATCATTGCGTTGCATAAAAATGGCTTCACAGGAAAGGATATTGTGGCTACTAAGATTGCACCTCAATCAACAATTTATAGGATCATCAAGAACTTCAAGGAAAGAGGTTCAATTCTTGTTAAGAAGGCTTCAGGGCGTCCAAGAAAGCCCAGCAAGCGCCAGGATCGTCTCCTAAAGAGGATTCAGCTGCGGGATCGGAGTGCCACCAGTGCAGAGCTTGCTCAGGAATGGCAGCAGGCAGATGTGAGCGCATCTGCACGCACAGTGAGGCAAAGACTTTTGGAAGATGGCCTGGTGTCAAGAAGGGCAGCAAAGAAGCCACTTCTCTCCAAAAAAAACATCAGGGACAGATTGATCTTCTGCAGAAAGTATGGTGAATGGACTGCTGAGGACTGGGGCAAAGTCATATTCTCCGATGAAGCCTCTTTCCGATTGTTTGGGGCATCTGGAAAAAGGCTTGTCCGGAGAAGAAAAGGTGAGCGCTACCATCAGTCCTGTGTCATGCCAACAGTAAAGCATCCTGAGACCATTCATGTGTGGGGTTGCTTCTCATCCAAGGGAGTGGGCTCACTCACAATTTTGCCCAAAAACACAGCCATGAATAAAGAATGGTACCAAAACACCCTCCAACAGCAACTTCTTCCAACAATCCAACAACAGTTTGGTGAAGAACAATGCATTTTCCAGCACGATGGAGCACCGTGCCATAAGGCAAAAGTGATAACTAAGTGGCTCGGGGACCAAAACGTTGACATTTTGGGTCCATGGCCTGGAAACTCCCCAGATCTTAATCCTATTGAGAACTTGTGGTCAATCCTCAAGAGGCGGGTGGACAAACAAAAACCCACTAATTCTGACAAACTCCAAGAAGTGATTATGAAAGAATGGGTTGCTATCAGTCAGGAATTGGCCCAGAAGTTGATTGAGAGCATGCCCAGTCGAATTGCAGAGATCCTGAAAAAGAAGGGCCAACACTGCAAACACTGACACTTTGCATAAATGTCATGTAATTGTCGATAAAAGCCTTTGAAACGTATGAAGTGCATGTAATTATATTTCACTACATCACAGAAACAACTGAAACAAAGATCTAAAAGCAGTTTAGCAGCAAACTTTGTGAAAACTAATATTTGTGTCATTCTCAAAACTTTTGGCCATGACTGTACAGACAGTAAGGTTCCATCAGCCATCACAGCTTCTCCCCAGTCTCCCTTTCTCCTGCAAAAGTTTCTTTATTTCTGCTTGAATCTTCCTGCTAAGCCCCTCCAGCCCTGCACAGCCAGGAGTGTCAGTCACAGAAGGAAAGCACTTTTGATACAAGCAGGGTGCTTTAGGACCCAGGGAGCAGCACACTCCTTCAGGCATGGACGAGTTTGCTCCTCCTTGGCACGTGCAGCTATTGACGGACAGGCAGCTGTGAGATCAGGACAGAAGGGGGTGTGGCTGCGAATAGCAGGAAGCCAGGCAGATCTGCTTATGAAGATATATTAGTAAGTGTAATATCTCCCTACTTTCTTTACAGTTGTAATAAGTGCTAACAAAGTGGCCAACCCCTTTAAGCTAGAAATACAGCCATAATTTTCTGGGTTTTTAAAAACACACAATTTGTTGCCAAAATCCACTATTTTACAGATCTGCACATGTGAAATTCAAGTTTATTATATACAGCTTTCATATTCTGTTACTAAAAAAACACACTTTTTTTGGCAATCTACAACATCTGGATTAGTCAGTGTGCAATTTTAGTTAGAAATACAGCCACAATATTCTGTGTTTTTAAAAACACACATTTTTTTTTGCCAAAATCCACTATTTTACAGATCTGCACGTGTGAAATTCAAGTTTAATATATACAGCTTTCATATTCTGTTACTAAAAAAACACACTTTTTTTGGCAATTTACAACATCTGGATTAGTCAGTTTTTTAGCAAAATCCACTATTTTACAGCCCTTGCAGCATCAGCACGTGTGAAATGCAAAGGTTATATACAGCTTTCATATTCAGTTAGTAAAAAAACAATTTTTTTTGGCAATATCCAACATCTGGATTAGTCAGTGTGCAATTTAAAGGGACACTGACAGGCCCTATAAACATATTTAGTTATTCCTATGCAGTCATAGATCTATTAAAGTGTATTCCAATGATATAAGAGTACCCCCTGTCCGCATTGTAAACCATGTAAAAACAACTTTATATTGATCTGTCAATCACATTTCTTTATGCCCAAGGTTTTTTTTTTTCACATTTCTTTATGCCCAAGGGGCGTTATTTCTCATACCTTTGTGCCCAGCTGCGCCTCAACTGTCGATTCCTAGCGCCGCCCAGCTCATTATTATTCACTGTGCTGGGTTGCTCTTACATTTTTTCATGGTTTACAATGCGGACAGGGGGTACTCTTATATCATTGGAATATACTTTAATAGATCTATGACTGCATAGGAATAACTAAATATGTTTATAGGGCCTGTCAGTGTACCTTTAGGCTAGAAATACAGCCATTATTTTCTTGGTTTTTAAAAACACACTTTTTTGCCATAATACCCAATTTTACAGCCCTTGCTGCATCAACATGTGTGAAATTCAAGGGTTATATACTGCTGTCATATTCAGTTATTAAACAAACACCTGTTTGGGGAAAAAATAGTTTATTTTGCAGCCTTTGCTGCATATGTCATTGTGAGATACCGCCTTTACATACTGTCTTTCTATTCAGTTATTTGAAATACAGCCATTTTGGGCACAGATCTTTTATTGCGGCCCAGTGTGGGTCAGGGCGTGTGAGATACACCCTTTATATACTGGGGTTATATTCTTCTATTAATAAAACACCCTTTTTTGGGCAAAATGCTAAATTTTTCTGGCCTTGCACTATCAGCACTTGTGAGACAAAATCAGGTGTGCACTGCACAACGCCATCTGTGGCAAGGTGCACTTCACTACGGATACGTGGACCAGTAAGCACGGTCAGGGACATTATATATCTCCATAACAGCACACTGGGTAAATACAGTGGCGGCTGGGCCTGAGGCGGATAGCAGTTTGGCGCATGTCCTTCCACCACCGAGGATTGCAGGGCGCTTCAATTTGCCTCCTGTTGCTTCCTCCTCCTACTCCGCTTCCTCATCCTCTCCCGGCTCCTCATCCTGTCAGCGTAACAACCTTCACCACCAACTTCAGCACAGCCAGGGGAAAACAACAGCAGGCAGTTTTAAAACTTATCTGTTTGGGGGACAAACCCCACACCGCGCAGGAGCTGTTGACAGGCCTTGAACAACAGATCGATGAGTGGTTGGTGCCAGTGAGCCTCAAGCCCGGCCTGTTGGTGTGCGATAATGGGCGAAATTTCGTAGCAGCTCTGGGACTAGCCGGTTTGACGCACATCCCTTGCCTGGCGCATGTGCTGAATTTGATGGTGCAGAGATTCCTTAAAAATTACCCCGATATGTCAGAGCTGCTGCATAAAGTGCGGGCCGTCTGTGCGCGCTTTCGGTGTTCTCACCCTGCTTCTGCTCGCCTGTCAGCGCTGCAGTGGAACTTCGGCCTTCGCACTCACCGCCTCACATGCGACATGCCCACAAGGTGGAACTCCACCTTGCACATACTGGCCAGACTGTGCGAGTAGCAGCAGGTGATAGTGGAGTTTCAGCTGCAGCACGCACGGGTGAGTCGCTCTGTCGAACAGCACCACTTCACCACCAATGACTGGGCCTCCATGCGAGACCTGTGTTCCTTGTTTCGCTGTTTCGAGTACTCCACCAAGATGTCCAGTGCCAATAACGCCGTTCTCAGCATTACTATGCCACTTCTATGCCTCCTTGAAAAAACGCTGCTGGCTATGATGGAAGAGGATGTGGCACAGGAGGAGGAGGAGGAAGAGGGATCTTTTCGTAGGGTTTCCGGCCAGTCATTCACAAGTGGCTCCGGGAGTGGGTTCCTGCACCCACAAATGCCAGGTACACTATTGTCCAGCCAGGGCAAAGTTCTGGAGGATGACGAGGTGGAGGATGAGGGCGTGATGAATGATTTGTGTGCGAACACACGAGAAAAAGGTTCCTCTTTGGAGCACAGGGACGACCACGATTCAGAGATTTTTTATTTATTTATTTTTTTGGTATAAATGCTAGGTGGAGGATGAGGAGATGGAGGAGGAGGAACCATGTTCACAGCAGGGTGGCACCCAGACCAGCTCATGGCCCTCACTAGTGCGTCGCTGGGGGGATACAGAGGACACAGACGATACACCTCCCACAGAGGACAGCTTTTTGCTTCCTCTGGGCAGCCTGGCACACATGAGCGATTACATGCTGCAGTGTCTCCACAAAGACCGCCGAGTTGCCCACATTCTAACTTGTGCTGATTACTGGGTGGCCACGCTACTGGATCCCCGTTGCAAGGGCAACGTACCGTCCTCAATTCCTTCACTGGAGTGTGATC
Organism: Bufo bufo; assembly: GCF_905171765.1. Taxonomy (NCBI): domain Eukaryota; kingdom Metazoa; phylum Chordata; class Amphibia; order Anura; family Bufonidae; genus Bufo; species Bufo bufo. Next base: position 428,420,859 of record NC_053391.1, on the reverse strand, counting down.
GGAAGATGCGCGAGTACAAGCGCACGCTGGTAGACACGCTACTGGTGGCATTCCCACCTGACAGCGGGGACACAGTGGAAGCACAAGGCGAAGCAGAGGAGGAGGAAGAGGTCGCCAACGCAGCTGGGGCACCACCAGCACCTCAGAAGGCAGGGTTAGCATGGCTGAAATGTGGAAAAGCTTTGTCAGCACGCCACAACAACCAGCACCACCAGCTGATATGGAACGTCTTAGCCGAGGCAGCATTTCACCAACATGGTGGAGCAGTATGTGTGCATACGCCTACACGTACTGAATGACGGGTCTGCCCCTTCAACTTCTGGGTCTCCAATTTGGGCACATGGCCTGAGCTTGCCCTTTACGCCTTGCAGGTGCTGGCCTGCCCTGCAGCCAGTGTATTATCTAAACGTGTGTTTAGCATGGCAGGGAGCGTCATCACAGACAAGCGCAGCCGCCTGTCCACAGCCAATGTGGACAAGCTCACGTACATTGAAATGAACCAGGCATGGATCCCACAGGACTTGTCCGTACCTTGTGCAGAATAGACATGTATACCAGCCTTAACCAGCCATTGTTATACTGCAGTGCAATTGCTCATTCTTGTATTTTGGATATTTCACACTCTTTTGGAGTGTACCCTAATTAAAAAAATAAATTAAAAATGAAAACCAAAAACTAGTGTTGGCTACCTCGTCCTCCTCCACCACCGCTTCCACCTACACCACTACGTCCACCGCCTCCTCAAACTCCTACTCCATATGGAACTCCACCTCATAAATCAAATTATTTTTTTATTTGTACAAAGTTTATTTTATTTTATGTCATTTCACTACTACTACATTTTCGGGTAAAATTCACAAATTTTTGGGTATGATGTACCAATGCTATACCTAGTAGACAGGTAAAAAAATAAAAATAAATTTGTCAGTTACATTTTCGGGTGAAATTAACCAATTTTTGGGTGTAATATACCCCTCCTCTACCTAGTTGACAGCTTAATAAATTTCAATAATTTTTCTATTACATTTTCGGGTGACAATAAACAATTTTTTTCTGTCATAGACCCCTGCTCTACCAAGTAGACAGGTTAATACATTTCTGTAATTTTTCTGTTACATTATTGGGTTGACATTTTACAATTTTGGACGTGAATAAACCCCTGCTCTGCATAGGTGACAGGGAATAAAATTTCAGAAATTCTTCTTTAATTGATGCACGCCACCTCCTTTCTTTCAATGCTTAAACTTTAACAAGTTGTACCACATTTGCGCTTCAACAATTTGTCCCACAATTGCGCTTTACTAATTTGTCACACAATTGCGCTTCAATAAATTGTCCCACATTTGCGCTTTAATAATTTGTCCCACATTTGCGCCTCATTAACTTTTCCCATATTTCTGCTCGATCCCCCCAAAAAATTAATACATTTATCTCCCTTGGATGTGGTCTCTCTTTCTCACGCTCCCTCGCCGGCGTGGAACCCTGATTCGCCAATAACTGTGATCAACATGGTATGCCTAGAAAAGAACATCGAAAGTTGATAGAGAAGATATCCAAATGGATGGTGGACTTCACAGGGACGTGCGATCAGGCAGAAGTTAGATAGAGTCAACAAAGCGGCAGCAGGGCCTCTCCTGGCTAACGTTTACAAATCAAAAATACCACAGTGACATTCCCTATCATTTTTTATTAATCATTCCAATAACAGGGCATCTTAAGAGTCCTGTATTGTTATTTATCATGACTACCTCCCCGAGTCGGGAGTGGGTAATTGCCGCGCGCCCCCTCCTTAACTTCGAAGCTTATGCTTCAATACTTTGTCCCACATTTCCGCTCGATTACATTTAATTTCATCCATTGACCTCCCTTGCATGTGGTATCCTTTTCTCAGGCTTCCTCTCCGGCCTGGAACCCTGATTCCCCACCACCCGTGATCACCATGGTAGGTGCATAAAAGAACATCGAAAGTTGAGAAAGCATATATCAAATTGGATCATGAATATCACGGGGACGTGCGACATGGTGGAGCAGTATGTGTGCACACGCCTACACGAACTGACTGACAGGGGTCAGCCCCTGCAACTTCTGGGTCTCCAAATTGGGCACATGGCCTGAGCTTGCTCTTTACCCCTTGGAGGTGCTGGCCTGCCCTGCAGCCAGTGTATTGTCTGAACGTGTGTTTAGCATGACTGGAGGGGGTTATCACAGGTTATATTTCCCAATGTTTTTGGGTGTCCCCTAATTTAAAAAATAAAAATAATATTAAAACCAAAAAGCAGTGTAGGCTACCTCCTCCACCGCCGCTTCCACATTTACCGCCTCCTCAACCTCCTACTCCATATGGACTTCGTCCTCCTAGATCAAAATTATTATTTTTTATTTTTACGTATTTTATGTAATTTAAAGTCATTTCCCTATCCACTTGCCATGCTCTTAACCACATTTTGCTGGTATTTGCAGCCCTCTAGCCCTTTCCATTACATTTTTACAGCCATTTTAGTGCTCAAAAGTTCGGGTTCAGGTTCGGGGTCAAGGTCGGGTCAAGTTCGGGTCCCAAACTTGAACTTTTTTGTGAAGTTCGGCCAAACCCGTCGAACCCGAACAACCAGGTGTCCGCCACTGATCCAGGACTCATTCATTTTGATAAATGTCAGTCTGTCCACAGATTCAGTGGACAGACTGGTCCACTTGTCGGTGACCACACAACCTGCCGCCCTGAATGTCTGCTCAGACAGTACACGGGAAGGGGGCCAAGACAGTAACTCCAGCTCATACTAAGCGAGCTCACAGCAGGTGTCCAGCCTGGCAACCCAGTACTCCATGGGGTCGTCGGTGCTCATGCTGTCGGAAGCACCAACGGACCCCTTGTAGTCTGCCACCATGCGGGCCAGCCGCTGGTGTGACTGCTGCTGCTGCTGCTACTGGGTCGTGCAGACTGGTAGAGCAACTTCATCTCACCCATAAGGTCAACTGCTCGGCTGGTGCTTCTGGGGCCAGCCACCTGCTGGGTGAGATGGGCGGGGAGAACTGGAGCACGAGGCTGAGGGTTTGCCTGCTCCAGCCGGTTGATCAAACAGGCCTGCAGTTGAGTCATCCGGGCCTCTCTCCTGCTGGCTGGGATGAACTGCTCCAGTTTCCCTTTGTAGCGAGGGTCTAAAAGGGTGGCCAACCAATAATCATCCTTCTCCTTAGTTTTCCTTATCCAGGGGTCCCTCCTGAGGCATCGCAGCATGTGGGCAGCAATGGGGAAGAGGACAGCCCGCTGTGACTCTTCATGGCTGCCTGGGACCATGACCTCTTGGTCTTCCTACTGCTGTCACTGCTGCTCCCGGCAACGGCTCTCACTCCTGACCAGGACCAGACTCCTGGACGTCATCAAACTGGTCAAAAAATTCCTCCTCATCCTGGGCCTGGTCTTGGTAGAGCAGTGTTGACTCTTCTTGCTCCACCAAGGCACTCTCCCCAGCCTGAAGCAGGCGATCTAGTCTCCTGTCCAGCAGGAACACTATGGGGAGCACGTTATTGAGGCCGACGTGCTCCCCGCTGACCATCTTGGTTGCCTGCTCAAATGGGGCCAACCTGTTGTATCTGCCCCCACTCCGCATTAGTAATGTAGGGGAGTGGGTGTGATGGCCCTGGAGTGCCTAGATCTAGCAGGTATTCCCTCAACACCCGTCGCTGCTCCCACAACCTCTCCAGCATGTGGAGGGTGGAGTTCCACCACGTCACACTGTCCACAATCAGTCTGTTTTCCTGCTGCAGTTTGGACAGGGACGCGGTGGCGGTTGGGGAGCGTCGGAAGTGGCTGACAATCCTCCGTACCCTTTGCAAAATGTCACTCAACCCTGGGAATGTGCGTAAGAACTTTTGTACCACAATGTTGAGGACATGTGCCATGCAGGGCACGTGTGTAAGACTGCCAACATGGAGGGCGGCGAGGATGTTGCTGCCATTGTCACAGACATCCTTACCTGCCTCTTACCTGCGGCACCACAAAATCATATGCCGCTGATTACTCCCCGGAGCCTTGGAGGGACACCCAATGGGCTGTAAAACTGATGTATCATCCCTGTCCATGTCTGCTGGTCCAAGCATCCATTGTCAGATGCACCCTGTCGCTGACAGCATGATCCAGAGACAGGGATACATTCTGCACAACCTGCTGGTGTAGGGCAGGGATGCCGAACCTGGCAAAGAAATGGTGACACGCCATCTGGGTTGGCCCTTGCCAGGAGCCTATTGAGTGAATGCACGCTTAGGTCCCCGGGGGCGTAGGGCATGGTGCGTTCAAATGCGTCGGCAGCCGACGGCTGGCACCGTACGGCAGTGGAGGACATAGAGGAGGGTGCAGTAGAGGCAGAGGTCTGGGTGCCCGTACCAATACCTCTAGGAGAGGGAGCAGGGGAGTGGGAATGCATCATTGAAAGGGGTTGGGGTGGCTTCAGTACAGTGGCAGGAGCTGCTGTCCCCTGCACACTGCTGGTGGCGCTGCTGCGACCACCCTGCATCTATTCCCACTCCCACCAGTGGTTGACTCTCAGGTACTGGGTAAGTGCAGTGGTACCCAGCCAAGCCACAGACCTCCCTCTCCTCACCCTGGAATGGCACAGCTGACAGATGGCTATAGTTACATCGTCTGCTGCCAGGGTGAAGTAAGCCCAAACAGGCGACTTACGCACCGACCTCCTGTCAGATGGGGTGGTTCTGACTTGCACCTGTTTGGGCTCGGTGCGAACAGGTGGAGCTGGCGGCTGCTGATGCTGCCTCCTCCTGCTGCCATTACCAATGGAGCCCCTGACGCTGGGCTCCCTAGCAACCTGTCGCACCGTTTGCCTTGGGTGCCTACCTTCCTGCTCATCAGTGCTGCCTATGCCTGATAAGGGAGGTGGCACCCATTCTCGGTCACCCTCCTCTTCGTCCCCCGATATGTCAGACCCAGGGCCAACCATTGGTGGACTGAGGGGAACAGCTGGCATGGAGCTCCTGACCTGGCTCTGCTGTCCTCTCGCTGACGCCTGGGTCTTACTAGGTGTGGGGGTTTGGTGGCTGTAAGCACCCGCACCAGTTGGAAGGGATGTCAGTGAGGTACTGACAGGCGTTACCCCCTCCTCCTCCTCCTCGATCCCTTCCAAAAGGTCCTGAGCATGAGGACTGAACTGCAATTCAACCTCCTGCATTACCTCCCCCAAGATGTCCCTCTCACTGTTGCTTTCAAACAGGAGCAGGGTAGATTCTTGGAGGATGGGGGTTGGTACTGCAGGAGGCGGAGTGCTGCTGCTGCTCAGAGCCGGGGCAGAGGACTCCGTGTCACTGGCTTGTGCCATGAGAGCCACTACTTCCTTGGCATCCTGAGAGGAAATGGGGCAGCTGCCACGCCCAAAAAAGTCACAAATGAGGCCGATGCCCCTGACACCTGTGCCCGCCCCTCCGTGGGTAGAGGAGCGGCTCCATGCTGGCAGCGGTCCAGCACTGGAAGCAATTCTCCTACCCCTGCTGCCTGAAGTACGCATATTACTTTATATATGCAGAAAAAAATAAAAAATAAAGGGAAATTGGGAAAAACTTTATTGGGATAGGGACTATGGGGCAAAAATGTAATATAAAAATAGAATCAAAAGACGCAGACACTGACGCAGACACTAATCACTACACCAACTAAACAGTAAAAAACTAACAATAAAAACTAACACTAATAAACTTTTTTGTTTTAGTTTTTTTAACTAGCAAAAGATGCAGACACTGACGCAGACAATAATCAATGCAACAACTAAACAGTAAACAACTAACACTAAAAACTAACGCTATTAAACTTTTTTGCTTTTTTTGTTCTTGTTTTAACTAACAAAGGATGCAGACACTGACACAGACACTAATCACTACACCAACTAAACAGTAAAAAACTAACAATAAAAACTAACACTAATAAAAAAAAAAGTTTTTTGGGTGTTTTTTTAACTAACAAAAGACACAGACACTGACGCAGACACTAATCACTACACCAACTAAACAGTAAAAAGCTAACAATAAAAACTAACACTAATAAACTTTTTTTTTTTTTTTTTTTACTAACAAAAGACACAGACACTTCACCAACTAAACAGTAAGAAACTAGCAGTAAGAAATGAAACAGACACTAAACGAAAACACTAAAACACACCTAAAGCCTACACTATACTATACCTAACCTACACCCTGCACTTGAACCTATCAGCTAAACTATTCCCTAACTTACCTATACTATCTCACACTAACTAAATGGATATCTTTCAGCTAACTATACCTTACACTACACCCTGCACTAGAACCTATCAGCTACACTATTCCCTAAGGCTAGTTTCACACTTGCGGCAGGACGGATCCGACATGCTGTTCACCATGTCTGATCCGTCCTGCGGCTATTTTGCCGTGCCCCCGGGCCGGCGCTCCGTCCCCATTGACTATAATGGGGACGGGGCGGAGCTCCGGCGCAGCACGGCGGTGCACGGCGAAAGGCCGCCAGGACTAAAATTACTGCATGTCAGGTTTTTTAGTCCGGCGGCTTTCGCCGTGCACCGCCGTGCTGCGCCCGGGGGCACGGCGAAATAGCCGCAGGACGGATCCGACATGGTGAGCAGGATCCGTCCTGCCGCAAGTGTGAAAGTACCCTAACCTATACTATCTCACACTAACTAAACAATTATATATTTCAGCTAACTAACACTATACCCTACAATAGAACCTATTTGCTATGCTAACCTACCCTATCTAACACTATCAGTTCAGTATATATCAGATATGTTATTTGCTTTTAAAAAAGCACAGCACAGCACAGCATTCAAGCTCCTCTCACAACCAACAACATGAAACTGCACAAAATGGCTGCTGGGAAGGATCTTATTATATAGTGAAGGGGTGGGCAACTTTCCATTGGTTGCTAGGGATGTTGCTAACCTCTGACAACTACAGTTGCAAGAAAAAGTATGTGAACCCTTTGAAATTATATGCATTTCTGCACAAATTGGTCATAAAATGTGATCTGATCTTCATCTAAGTCACAACAATAGACAATCACAGTCTGCTTAAACTAATAACACACAAAGAATTAAATGTTACCATGTTTTTATTGAACACACCATGTAAACATTCACAGTGCAGGTGGAAAAAGTATGTGAACCCTTGGATTTAATAACTGGTTGAACCTCCTTTGGCAGCAATAACTTCAACCAAACGTTTCCTGTAGTTGCAGATCAGACATGCACAACGGTCAGGAGTAATTATTGACCATTTCTCTTTTCAGAACTGTTTCAGTTCAGCAATATTCTTCGGATGTCTGGTGTGAATCGCTTTCTTGAGGTCATTCCACAGCCTCTCAATCGGGTTGAGGTCAGGACTCTGACTGGGCCACTCCAGAAGGCATATTTTCTTCTGTTTAAGCCATTCTGTTGTTGATTTACTTCTATGCTTTGAGTCGTTGTCCTGTTGCAACACCCATCTTCTGTTGAGCTTCAGCTGGTGGACAGATGGCCTCAAGTTCTCCTGCAAAATGTCTTGATAAACTTGGGAATTCATTTTTCCTTCGATGATAGCAATCCGTCCAGGCCCTGACGCAGCAAAGCAGCCCCAAACCATGATGCCCCCACTAACATACTTCACAGTTAGGATGAGGTTTTGAGGTTGGTGGGCTGTGCCTCTTTTTCTCCACACATAGTGTTGTGTGTTTCTTCCAAACAACTCAACTTTGGTTTCATCTGTCCACAGAATATTTTGCCAGTACTGCTGTGGAACATCCAGGTGCTCTTGTGCAAACTGTAACCGTACAGCAATGTTTTTTTAGACAGCAGGGACTTCCTCTGTGGTATCCTCCCATGAAACCCATTCTTGTCTAGTGTTTTACGTATCGTAGATTCGCTAACAGGGATGTTAGCATATGCCAGAGACTTTTGTAAGTCTTTAGCTGACACTCTAGGATTCTTCTTCACCTCATTGAGCAGTCTGCGCTGTGCTTTTGCAGTCATCTTTACAGGATGGCCAGTCCTAGGAAGAGTAGCAGCAGTGCTGAACATTTTCCATTTATAGACAATTTGTCTTACCGTGGACTGATGAACAGCAAGGATTTTGGAGATACTTTTATAACCCTTTCCAGCTTTATGCAAGTCAACAATTTTTCATTGTAGGACTTCTGAGAGCTCTTTTGTGCGAGGCATCATTCACATCAGGCAATGCTTCTTGTGAAAAGCAAACCCAGAACTGGTGTGTGCTTTTTATAGGGCAGGGCAGCTGTAACCAACACCTCCAATCTCATCTCATTGATTGGACTCCAGTTGGCTGACACATCACTCAAATTAGCTCTTGGAGATGTCAATAGTCTAGGGGTTCACATACTTTTTCCACCTGCACTGTGAATGGTTACATGGTGTGTTCAATAAAAACATGGTAACATTTAATTCTTTGTGTGTTATTAGTTTAAGCAGACTGTGATTGTCTATTGTTGTGACTTAGATGAAGATCAGATCACATTTTATGACCAATTTGTGCAGAAATCCATATCATTCCAAAGGGTTCACATACTTTTTCTTGCAACTGTATATTTGCATCCTTCTCATTGGCCCACAAGCTAACAGAAGGGAGAGATCAGTTTCCTCTCGAAGTGCCGATATTCGCATCGCAATAAATATTCGCATTATGAATATTCGCGCTCCACTCACTGACTCACTGTAAGTAATATTGGAGCCTTCTCATTTGGACTAAAAAGCTAGAAGCAGGGAGGGATGATCCCACTGTGTAAAAAAAAAAAAGAATATTCATCATTACTAATATATAGTGCTATATTCTAAATATTCACGAAATTGCGAAGTGCCGATATTCGCAATAAAAATTCTCTTTATGAATATTCGCGTTCAACTCTAATATTTATATGTCTCCTTCTGTACCTATTATACGGCTTTTTGTTATGTTACCTAATAGTCTTGCTTTAGTTACTGTAGTTACTGTATATTTAACTTTAAATCATTTAATATTTTAAAATTACTTTCACTTTATACAGTGGATTGCTCCAGACCCATATGAAGGTAATTAATATCAGTGGTGTGGAAATTCAGGTCTTTATAGAAAAAGTGATTCATAAAATGTGGAGAAAGCATGTCAATCTTGTTAATCATAATTATTAGACAAATTATCTTAGTATTTCATGTTAACACATGCCAGAGTTTTTTTTGTTGCTGAACATATTTAACTTTACATATTCTTGGATCACATGCATAGCTTGAGACTTATATACTGATGATCTATCCTAGGTCATCTATCATAGGTCATCAGTATCTGATCGGTGGGGTTCCGACACCCAGGACCCCCAATGATCAGTTGCCTGAGAAGGCACCGACTCTCCTGTGATCACTGCGGTTTTATCCCTGTTCACTAAGCACAGCACCATCCATCAGTCACTTTCTCTGACCGATGAACATGACATCACTTGGCCTGGGGAAAGCTAAGAGAAGGTCACAGCACTACTGTGAACACCTGTGCCTTCTCAAAGAGCTGATTTTTGGGTGTCCCGGGTGTTGGACCACACCAATCTGATACTGATGATCTATTCAGAGGAAATCATTGACATCTGGAGAGAAGTATGCAGAAAAAAAGATCGGATTACTAACTACACAGAAGCAAGTTACAAGGTATTTTATTTTTATATTATGACAAGTAATGTTGATAATGGACATCCACCTTAAAGTGCATTCTAACAGATTTGAAGAAAGAATAAAAAGGGTATTTGTCTCAGGGCATATAATAAAGTTGCCATATTTGAAAGAAAAAATGCTAAGTCCCTAGATATATTGATTTCTGTTGAAACCCATATAGAATGAGGGACTAGCTACTTTCTCCTTTAATGATCTTATCATTTAGTAACAGTTTCCTCTAGCCCATCAACATCACGGGCTATACAATAGTTTGAAGGTTCCGGCAAATATATCCAAGAAGGACACATAGGATGTTTTCACTCATACGTGTCTGGTCAATAAGGGTCCATTCACACGCCCGTTTTTTCTTTCCTGATCTGTTCCATTTTTTGCGGAACAGATCTGGACCAGATCTGGACCCATTCATTTTTAATGGGTTCTGGAAAAAATCGGACAGCACAATGTGTGCTGTCCGTTTCCGTTGTTCCGTTCCGCATGTCCGTTTAAATATAAAACATGTCCTATTCTTTTCCGCAAAATTCGGATCCTGGTACAATACAAAGTCAATGGATCCGCAAAAAACGGAAGACATTCGGACGTCATTACGTATGTCATCCGTTTTATACGGATTCCGTTCCTGGAAATGACATTTAAATTATTTTTTTTTTCAAAGAAATCCAAACAACTTTATTTGCTTATTGAAATTTATACATGTTTCCGTTTTTTTGCGGATCCGCAAAAAACGGATGACATACGGATGACATACGGAAACATTTTCAGGAACAACGGATCCGCAAAAAACGGACCAAAAATCAGGATATAGAAAAATACTGACGTGTGAATGTCCAGGCTGGTTTCACATCTGCATTTCTGAACTCCGGCACTGAATCCGGTCACTGTATCCAGCATATATGCTGGTATTCAGCCAGACAAAAAATACTATACTCCGGTCTTCCGGTCTGCACATGCGCAGACCTTTGAAAATGTAAAAAATAAATAAATACCGGATCCGTTTTTCCGGATGACACCGGAGAGACGGATACGGTATTGCAATGCATTTGTGAGACTGATCCGGATCCGTCTACAAATGGTTTCCATTTGCATACAGATGGAACTGCCTGCCGGAATCCATCAACGCAAGTGTGAAAGTACCCTATTTTTTTTATTTTTTTATTTAGATATGTCTGAAGGTGTAGGAGTCTATAACTCTATATTTGAGAGACCGTGTCTGGTGGAGATATTTCTCTAGTTAGTTTACACAAGTGAACGGCAGCTTAATTTGTTGGATTAATGCTGAGGGGTATATAAATAATACTGCAATATATTAAATGAATCTCCTACAGGTTTATATTATTCATCCGTAACACATTCAATTGGAACCCTTCTAATGATATGCAAATGCTTCAGTATTCTGTAAAAATTTTAAAAAAATATAACCATAAACATGTCTCAACAGCATCTTACCATTTCTTCCTGTCACTTTTGATAGTTTCTAGGTAATTTAACCCCAAAACTAACTTTGTAGCATAATTTAAAACTTTACAGTCAATTTATATTCTGTGATGAAAGACAGCGTACGTTTTATAAGCTATATTATAAAATGAGTTACATGTGGTCCACTGCTGTGTTCAGCCCTGAAAGCAATGTTGTGACAGATGAAGTGCATTTTGTCTTACCAATGAAGCACACAGAGAAACATGAACCTGCAGTGAACTCCATTTCAATTTAATTTTGATGGTGAGATGCCCACAAACATCAGCAGATACCGGCGTTTGGTAATACAAACTTGCGGCAGCTTTCACACTAAACAGCATGTACTGCACTTCAAGGCTCTTTCCATTGTGTTGCACAGCAGTGTAATTCATGGTTGGGGCCCTCATTTCTTAAATCATACAGAGTCTTTACATTTTTCCCCTCATATATTTACAGATTTTTCATTTCATTTCTACAGCTGGCGATTTTAATTCAAATAAACAGCAGCCTCAAGGAGTGCAACAGCCGATCAAAGAACCTAAGATTAAGGAGAAAAATTATTTCAAGTCCACTGTTAAATAAGGTGTCATGGTAGCATCTCTGGGGAAAACCTTAAAAAAAGTAAAAATAAATAAATAAATTAAAATCATAATCCTAAATTATTTTCTTCAAAATACGCACTTTTCGTGCCAGGAAGCTGCTAGAAACAATAAGTGAAATTAATGAAGCAGTCTAAAAAAACTATTTTTATTGTTTCTTATAGCACCTACAGATGAGCGAATCGAAGCTGACGAAGTTGAACTCGATCCGAATTTCAGGAATTATTCGATTCGCACCGAATCTGAATTTCCTCACTCTTCGTGGTAACAAATCACATTTTTTCCTAAAATGGCTGCTGCACCTGTTAGTATATGGAGCAAGGAACTCTGGGAACGAGGGATCACCCACAATGCCATGCATGCAGCCAATCAGCAGCCAACCCTGTGATATCACAGCCCTATAAATAGCCTCAGCCATCTTAGATTCAGCCATTTTCCAGTGTACTTAGTGCAGGGAGAGACGTTAGTAGGGACAGTGCTAGGAAAGACTTGAAAACTTATATGTTGCTCAATAGAAGTTCAGGGAAAGAGCATTAGAAGTGTAGGGAAAGGATAGGGAGGGATTATTCCACAGTATTAAAGCAGAACAGTCAGGGAGGTGACAGCCTGGGTAATAGGAACAATTCTATTACACCTTGCTGCACTGACTGTGGATCCAAATTGCCATTATACTGCTGTTCATCTCAAGTTTGCAATACCTCTGTAATTCCAGCAAACCTTTCTTGTTATTGGGGTCTTATTAGCCTTTGTGCGGTGCAGTTATATATATGCTCTAAAGCCTTTTTTTTGTTGTGTATTAGCGGGTGGAATGTGCTTATTAGCCGTTGTGTGTTGAAGTGAGAAAATTACAGCCCTTTTGCATATATTAGTGATAAAAAAAAAGTATTATGTTCTAAAGTCTTTTTTTGTCGTGTATTAGTGGGGGGAAAAAATTGGCTTATTAGCCGTTGTGTGTTGAAGTGAGAAAATTAAAGCCCTTTTTGGCGTGTATTAGTGGCAAAAAAAATATATTATTTGCCGTTAATGGCTGCAGTTATATGTTCTAAAGCCTCTTTTTGGCTTGTATTAGTGGGGAAAAAGAAAAAGGGCTTATTAGCCATTGTGTGGTGAAGTGAGAAAATTACAGCCATTTTTGCATATATTAGTGGTAAATAAAAGTATTATTTGCCGTTCACGGCGGCAGTTATATGTTCTAAAGCCTTTTTTTGTCGTGTATTAGTGGGGGGAGAAAATGGGCTTATTAGCCATTGTGTGTTGAAGTGAGAAAATTACAGCCCTTTTTGGCGTGTATTAGTGGCAAAAAAAATTATTTGCCGTTCACGGCTGCAGTTATATGTTCTAAAGCCTCTTTTTGGCGTGTATTAGTGGGGAAAAAGAAAAAGGGCTTATTAGCCAATGTGTGGTGAAGTGAGAACATTACAGCCCTTTTTGCATGTATTAGTGGCAAAAAAACCGTTATATGTTCTAAAGCCTTTATTTGGCGTGTATTGGGGGGAAGGGTTATTAGCTGATGTGTGGTGAAGTGAGAAAATTACAGCCCTTTTTGGCATCTATTCATTTCCTTTTTATTTACTTATTTGATCTAACAGTATGTCAGACAGAGAAGTGACAGGCCCTGCACAAGGGAGGGGCACATGCCTAAATGTTTCTGGTGCAGGCACAGGTCGCAGCAGGGGTCATTTTGAGAGGTTTGAACTCCCAGTGTCAGCTAGCCGTCGTGTCTTGACCAGCAGCTCTATATTATAAATTAATTCACGGCACTCAAATTGATGCAAATAAAGTTGAAGGTTTTTATTTGAAATGCCACCAGTGGTTATCAGTTTAATTTGGCCAACGTTTCGGTCCTCCCGGACCTTGTTCACGGCCTGTTAATTACAATAACACTAAATAAATATATGACAAAACAGTAAATGTAACAGTATTAATAAACAAAATTAATAAACAGAACCACATAGAGGCAAGTATATATATATATATATATATATATATATACACACAATATTTCTGTCTGCATACAAATGTAAGGATACATATTCTGATCATGGAATAGTCACCATAAGAATAACTATAGATGTAGAAAAGCATTGGGGTTATCATAAAAAATGATTAAAAAAATAAACAAAAGATATAAAAATATGATCAAAATATATAGCCAGACTATGACCACAGTACACAGGTAGGGAAACGACGATGTCTAGATCCTTAAAAAACCTTAGGAAACAGTGCGTATAAAGGCAACAGTGGGTTGGACAAACAGAAAGCCAGTGAATGTATTCATGTATCATCCTCCATGCCATGTGTCCATTGACTCAAATTCTGTTTAACTATAGAGCATTTCAATATTAAGGAGTCCAGGCAGTAGAGCATTGTAGCACATACATGATATTAAATACATTCAATGAAGCGTGTAATCCCCAATATGGTGTACATACCTCAGAGTAGTCCTGACCTAAGGAGAAGTGGTGTTGCTCTAAGTGAAATGCGCATGTCTGGTATATATGCAAAAACCTAACCTCGCGATGTTTCAGAGAACGTCAAGCATCATTGGAGCGTCCGCATGCGCAGTACTCATTCCCGGTATAGTATGGTAGGTGCTGGCAGCGGAGGTCCGATCATGGGATCTCAATAGTGTCACATGATAACAATGGATATACCGGAACGTCCGCATGCGGAGTACTCATTCCCGGTATAGTATGGTAGGTACTGGGTTCGAACATTTATATCGAGAAAATCGGAAACATCCGATCGATAGTAAAGATCGGAACATTTATATCGGAACGTCCGCATGCTATGGTAGGTGCTGGCAGCGGAGGTCTGGCGCCATTCAGTACAATGTGAATATAATGTATAGGGGCTATATATACAATATTACATAGAGTATTTGTATGGTAAATTGTGGTAGTGAGAACCGGAACATTCGATAAATGCTATATCACATACATCATAGAACAAGATCAATAAACATCAGAGAATTCAATAAGAAATATAATGATTAGCTAGGAGATCAGATCCTACACTCGATATTAAATCGATAAGCGCCAAAAGGAATATATGTTAATGTATAGAGTCCGAACTTAAGTAATCGGACCATTATGAACCTATAGAAATATGCATATATATAAGCAAACTGTTCTTTTAGTATACAGGAAGAATTATAATTCTATTTATTTGCATTATACAAATATTGACACATATGTATGATCTGACTCCTAGCTCAATGATTAGTATGAGACTACATAGTTCACAAACAAAGAATGCAAGAAGTTTAGTAATTTGGTATATTAGTATATTAGATACCAAAAGCAAAGAAGGGGCACACTCAAAAGGGCACACTTGAAAGAACAATGATGCACAATTTATTCACCCTAAAAACATATCCCCTAAAATCAAATGTACATAAAATGCAGGCTATAAATAAATGGATGACCTCTATACAGATAGGAATGAGTCCCGTATATCAATGCACCCGTCCCAGGGTAATCCCTTAGCCAGGGGTGTAGCTATAGGGGGTGCAGAGGTAGCAGTCGCTACCGGGCCCAGGAGCCTGAGGGGGCCCAAAGACCCTTGTGCCGCATAAGAAGACACCAGTATTATAGAAAGTGCATGCTGGTTAAGTTATAGCTCTGGCTGGAGGGAAGGGGCTAGGTCAAGAATTTGGCATGGGGGGGGAGGGGGGGTCTACTGTCTCAATTTTTTGCCGCAGGCAGCATGAAGGCTATGTGCTTCCCTAGCCACAAAACACTGAGGAAAGGGTGGGGGCCCAAGCTGAACCCTTGGACCAGGGCCCATGAGCCTTTAGCTACGCCCCTGCCTATAGCATGTATGACGGCAATATGCCGTGTTAATCAATAGACAAGATGGTCCATATACGCAGATTGTATAGCACTGGGAATATGGCACATATAACAGTATGCCGCAGCCAGATTAGTGCAGATGTTATGGTCAAAGCTGTGGAGGACTTAGTGCCAATGACTTCTGATCGTTCACAGTTAGAGTCCAATTGGTATATGCGGCACTATTAACAGTTGGTGGCACAGCCAAAAGTCACCTGGTACATTCAAAATGTCATAATGGATGCTCCCCAGGAGCTGGGTCTTACCCATCTTCACTGCCTCTTTTGCAGCACTGATTTCTAGGCGGCCGCACACCAGCGGCGTCCTACGTGGTGTGCTAGACCTCAGCGTGGCGTCCCACGTGACCTGGTTACTTAGGAGACCGGGTAAAGCTGAGATGACGTCACTGATAGGCGACCGCTTACTCAGAATCCGGACAAAGATGATTCTCCTTTATTTTCTTATTGCAGATATTCAGTGCAACGCTCACTCCTCACGCCAGACGCGTTTCGAGGTGCTGTACCTCTTCCTCAGTGGCCAGCTGGTCCCTTAACAAGTGGGAGGCACATATGCAAACTGTTGTAATTCCTACACCGTTCACCTGATTTGGATGTAAATACCCTCAAATTAAAGAATGAGCGGGCACTCATACACTTGGCAACCAAATTGAGATGTGCAGAAAAGATTTATTGTTAAATCCCCATAAAAATAAAATTATAAAAATAGTAATAACAATACAAAAAAATACAGTAAGCCGAACATTGATTCCAAGCTTACCTCTATGTATAAAAGAAATGCCATAAGAGACTCTAAGCTGAACATTATCGGATTCCTGTGGATGTCACATGAGCATATTACGCTCCCAGGGGAAATGTACCTCAAGTGGGATAGAGTTACAAAGGAAATACCTTCCTCTTTGCAATAACAGCACATATAAAGTCTGGGTATTACTTGAAGATTTTCGGTGTGATTTATATTACTGATTATTATTGATTATTATCGAAGGTATCGATTATTTATAGATTATTTATCGAACATCTATCGAATATACCGACTATTTAGTATATGTGATTGCTTTTTAATATATGTTACTGTATTTTATTGTATTGTTATTACTATTCTTATCATTTTATTTTTATGGGGATTTAACAATAAATATTTTCTGCACATCTCAATTTGGTTGCCAAGTGTATGAGTGCCCGCTCATTCTTAAATTTTTACATTTACTTTCCAATAGAGGGTTGGGTGATTCCCTCCATATGAGCTTGCAGCACCATACCACAACTACTAACGAGTGAGCCACCACAATCCATTACTACCCTCAAATTAAAGCTGTCAGTCTGCAGTTAAAGCATATCTTGTTCATTTCATTTCAAATCCATTGTGGTGTATAGAGCCAAAAATGTTAGAATTGTGTCGATGTCCCAATATTTATGGACCTGACTGTATAATGTGTACGGTGGTGCTGTGTGTGAATGTGTGTGCAGCAGGGCTATATGTGTAATGTGTACAACAGAGCTGTGTGTGTGGGAAATGTGCATGCAGCAGAGCTATATGTGTAATGTGTAGAGCAGAGCTGTGAGTGTGGGAAATGTGCATGCAGCAGAGCTATATGTGTAATGTGTACAACAGAGCTGTGTGTGTGGGAAATGTACATGCAGCAGAGCTATATGTGTAATGTGTAGAGCAGAGCTGTGTGAGAATGTGCAGGCAGCAGAGCTAGATATGTAATGTGTATGGTGAAGCTGTGTGTGGGTAAGGTGCATGCAGCAGAGCTATACTGCATATGTAATGAGTACAGTGGGGATGTGTGTGTGTGTGTGTAGGTGCATGCAGCAGAACTATACTGTATTACATTCACTCTTAAAAAGAGTAAAAAAAGAAAAATATATATTTAAAAAAATATATAAAAATGCAATTCACCCTTCCCTAAAACTTAAAAAAAAAATATATATAAAAATCAACATTAAGTGTTTCGTCACATGCGAAAACACCTGTATTGTTAAAATATAAAAATATTTATCCCATATAAACGGCAAGATGGAAGAAATGGAATGGCTGATTCTACGATTTTTGGTCTCTTCACTTCCCACCAAATTTTTTTACAAAAAGTGATCAAAAAGTCATATACACCCCGAAATGGTATCAGTGAAAAGTACAGGCCGCCCTCAAAAATTGAGCCCTCACACAGCTCCATACACATAAAAATAAAAAGTTATGGGGGTCAGAATATAAAATGTATTGGTGACATTTTAGCTCTGCCGTTGGGTGGGCGGGCATGGGAGCACGGGTGTCTGGTGGTGTTAGGAAGGGGTATTGAGGGTAGGGGGCCCAAGATGAACTCTTGCACCAGGGCCCATTGGCATTTAGCTACGCCCCTGGTTGTATAGGGAGAGGCATTACCAGTAGAAAGAGGGAGGTGCTCATGCCGCTCTACAGAGCACTAGTGAGACCTCATTTGGAGTATTGTGCTCAGTACTGGAGACCATATCTCCAGAAGGATATTGATACTTTGGAGAGAGTTCAGAGAAGAGCTACTAAACTAGTACATGGATTGCAGGATAAAACTTACCGGGAAAGATTAAAGGACCTTAACATGTATAGCTTGGAAGAAAGACGAGACAGAGGGGATATGATAGAAACTTTTAAATACATAAAGGGAATCAACAAGGTAAAGGAGGAGAGAATTTTTAAAAGAAGAAAAACTGCTACAAGAGGACATAGTTTTAAATTAGAGGGGCAAAGGTTTAAAAGTAATATCAGGAAGTATTACTTTAGTGAGAGAGTAGTGGATGCATGGAATAGCCTTCCTGCAGAAGTGGTAGCTGCAAATACAGTGAAGGAGTTTAAGCATGCATGGGATAGGCAGAAGGCCATCCTTCATATAAGATAGGGCCATGGACATAAAAGTCTCCAGATCATTAATAAATTACTATTTGCTACAGGGACACATACCTTAAGAAGCTCTCAAGAGGTGGTGGTCGGTTCGCAGTGTTCGCCAGCGGGCAAGTGCGGCTGCCGTCTTTGGTGGGGTGGACTCGCCCGTCCGGCGATGCACGGGTGGGCCCTTGCCTGTGCCTGTACCGGGAGCGGTCTGGGGTCGGGTGCAGTCGCCGGGAGCGGGCAGTTCTGAGAGCAACCCGATGAAGGCCCCCGGCGGCTGTTCTCGGGGCTGCCTGCTCCCGGTGGCTGCATTTGATTTCGGACCGGCTCTCGGCGCGGGCACAGGTGGCCACTTGCCTGTGCGTTGCCGGACGGGTGAGTCTGCCTTGCTGGAGATGGCGGCCCGCGTGTGTTCGCTGGCGAGCACTGCTCTTAAGATTCCACTACTAGCCCCCCCTCCTCTGATGTCATGGAGAGGCTTGTGGGTATGCTGATATCCTTTTACGACACAGTTTTATGAGGTCAGCTTATTTTTTGCAGGACAAGTTGTACTTTCTAATGCCACCATTTTATATGGCATACAATGTAGTGGGAAGTGAGGAAAAAAATCCAAATGAGGTGGAATTGGAAAAAATATGCAATTCCTCCACTGTTTTATGGGTTTTGTCCCTATGGTTCTTATCTGCCGACACATTCTATATTTCTATGTTTCTAAGTTTCTATCAGCTACTGCATCACCTGCTCTGACTACACCTTCTCTTCCTCTACTGCATTGTCAGTCATCCATAATGGAATGTGTGGGTAGGAATTAAAAATATGCTATTGCTACTACTACCCCTACACAGCTGCACATCTTCTGACTTGTCCATCCTGTTTTATACTGTGCTGCTGATGCTGCTGCTACTACTAACCCTACACAACTACATATCCTTCATATAAGATAGGGCCAGGGACTATTCATAGGATTCAGATATATTGGGCAGACTAGATGGGCCAAATGGTTCTTATCTGCCGACACATTCTATGTTTCTATGTTTCTATGTTTCTTTGCCATTATGTTACATACCACACTGCTGCTGGGAACCCTACCTTGCACAGACCTGCAACAAACCTGAAACTGCTCTCCAAAAATGTGAAATTTGTTTAGTACCGTTATAACAAGTTGTTTATAAAAAGACCTTTATAAGAAGCATTATAGAGATGTCCCGAACTATTCGCCAGTTCCCGGCGAACATCGCTTATTCGTTTTCGCCGCGGCGGGCGAACATATGCGATGTTCGGTCCGCCCCCTATACGTCATCATTGAGCAAACTTTGACCCTGTACCTCACAGTCAGCAGACACATTCCAGCCAATCAGCAGCATACCCTCCCGCCCAGACCCTCCCACCTCCTAGCAAAAAGCAAGGACAGCATCCATCTTAGATTCATTCGGAAGCTGCAGTCTTAGTGAGAGGAGGGACAGTGCAGCTGCTGCTGATTTAATAGGGAAATCGATAGTTAGACCAGTGTATTCAGTGTCCACTCCAGTCCTGAAAGACTCATCTGATCTGCTGTAAGGAGAGCGTCCTGACAGCTCCCCAAATTCCCTTTTTAGGGCTAGTACATCAGTCTGCTTTTTTTTTTTCTCTGTAATCTAATTGCAGTTGCCTGCCAGCGTGTGTGTCAGGCACACAGTGTATATTGTGCCCACTTGCCCAGTGCCACCACACATATCTGGTGTCACAGTAGCTTGCATTAAAAAAAAAAAAACTTTTTTGACTGTAATATAATTGCAGTTAGTTGCCTGCAAGCATGTGTGTCAGGCCTACAGTGTGTACTGTGCCAACTACAGCCAGTGCACAGTGCCACCAGTGCCACTCATATCTGGTGTCACAGTAGCTTGCATTTAAAAAAAACAAAACTTTTTTGACTGTAATATAATTGCAGTTAGTTGCCTGCAAGCGTGTGTGTCAGGACTGTGCCAACTACTGCCAGTGCACAGTGCCACCAGTGCCACTCATATCTGGTGTCACAGTAGATTACATAAAAAAAAAAAAGAAGCTTTTTTGAATGTAATATAATTGCAGTTAGTTGCCTGCAAGCGTGTGTGTTAGGCCTACAGTGTGTACTGTGCCAACTACTGCCAGTGCACAGTGCCACCACTCATATCTGATGTCACAGTAGCTTGCACGCATAGTACAACTAATCGGAAAAAAATGACAGGCAGAGGCAGGCCACCCCGCAGGGGCCGTCGTGGTCGTGGTGCTGTGATTCCCTTTGGCCCTAGAATAATGCCCAGTGTTCAGAGGCCACGTACCCTGAACTCGAAAACTTTTGAGGACATAGTTGACTGGCTAACACAGGACACCCAATCTTCTACAGCTTCCGCTCGGAACCTTGACGCACCATCCTCCTCCAGCTCAGCTTCGGGCACCTCTCAAGTTACCACTCGTTCGCCTGCCGCCATCACCAACACTAGCACCACAGCTGCTTCACTTGATCTGTCAGAGGAGTTATTTTCACATCAGTTGGAAGAAATGAGTGATGCGCAACCATTATTGCCAGAGGATGTAGATAACAGGGATATGTCTCAGTCAGGCAGCATTACACACATGGACGTACGGTGTGATGATGATGATTGTTGTACTCGCTGCTGCTTCCTTTGCTGAGTTGTCAGATACAAGTGAAGCGGTTGATGATGACGATGTGTCCGTGGATGTCACGTGGGTGCCCGCTCGAAGAGAAGAAGAACAGGGGGAAAGTTCAGATGGGGAGACAGAGAGGAGGAGGAGACGAGTTGGAAGCAGGGGATGGTCGTCGCAAGGAGCTAGTGGCACAGTCAGACAGCATGTATCGGCACCCGGGGTCAGCCAGACAGCACGCCAATCAACACATGCTGTTGTCACCACCAGAATGCCGTCATTGCAAAGCTCAGCAGTGTGGCATTTTTTTTGTGTGTCTGCCTCTGATAACAGCGATGCCATTTGCAACCTGTGCCAAAAGAAACTGAGTCGTGGGAAGTCCAACACCCACCTAGGTACAACTGCTTTGCGAAGGCACATGATCTCAAATCACAAACGCCTATGGGATCAACACATGAGTACAAGCAGCACACAAACTCAAAGCCGCCATCCTCCTCCTGGTCCAGCATCTTCAGCCACGTCAACCACTGCTGTCCTCCTTGCCCTCTCTCAACCATCCGCCACTCCGCCTCCCGCCTTCAGCAGTTCCTACTCATCTGCCCACAGTCAGGTGTCTGTCAAGGAAATGTTTGAGTGTAAGAAGCCAATGTCACAGAGTCACCCCCTTGCCCGGCGTCTGACAGCTGGCTTGTCGGAACTCTTAGCCCGCCAGCTTTTACCATACAAGCTGGTGGAGTCTGAGGCCTTCAAAAAATTTGTAGCTATTGGGACACCGCAGTGGAAGGTACCCGGCCGAAATTTATTTTCACAAAAGGCAATCCCCAACCTGTACTCTATTGTGCAAAAGGAAGTCATGGCATGTCTGGCACACAGTGTTGGGGCAAGGGACCATCTGACCACTGATGCCTGGTCTGCAAAGCACGGTCAGGGCAAGTATATCACGTACACTGCTATTGGGTAAACCTGCTGACGGCTGCCAAGCATGGAATGCGTGGCTCTGCAGAGGAGTTGGTGACACCGCCACGACTTGCAAGCAGGCCTGCTGCCACCTCCTCTACTCCTCCTACTCCAGTATCTTCGCTAACCTCCTCGGCTGAGTCCTCTTCTGCTGCTGCGTCTTGCTCCACATCAACTGCACCCCCCCCCCAGCTCCCCAGGGGCTATTTCACATCCCGGATACGACAGTGTCACACCGTCTTGGGGTTGACTTTCCTGAAAGCAGAGAGTCACACCGGACCAGCACAGCACTCCTGTCCGCCCTGAACGCACAGGTGGATCAGTGGCTGAATCCGCACCAACTGGAGATCGGCAAAGTGGTGTGTGACAACGGAAGCAATTTGTTGGCGGCATTGAATTTGGGCAAGTTGAATCTGATATTACAACGTTTTGTGCAGAAGTACCCAGGCTTACAGGACATCCTCAAGCAGGCCAGGAAGGTGTGTGGTCATTTCAGGCGTTCCTACACGGCCATGGCGCACTTTTCAGATATTCAGCGGCGAAACAACATGCCAGTGAGGCGCTTGATTTGCGACAGCCCAACACGTTGGAATTCAACACTCCTAATGTTCAACCGCCTGCTCCAATAAGAAAAAGCCATCAACGAGTATTTGTATGACCGGGGTGCTAGGACAGCCTCTGGGGAGCTGGGTATTTTTTTGCCACGTTACTGGATGCTTATGCGTAATGCCTGTAGGCTCATGCGTCCTTTTGAGGAGGTGACAAACCTAGTCAGTTCCACCGAAGGCACCATCAGCGACATCATCCCATTTGTTTTCTTCCTGGAGCGTGCCCTGCGAAGAGTGCTGGATCAGGCCGTAGATGAGCCTGAAGAGGAAGAGTTGTGGTCACCACCAGAAACAGCCTTATCAGCATTGCTTGCTGGACCTGCGGCAATGCTGGAAGAGGAGTCTGAGGAAGAGGAGTCAAAGGAGGAATGTGGCTTTGAGGAGGAGGAAGACCAAGCACAGCAGGCATCCCAGGGTGCTCGTTGTCACCTATCTGGTACCCCTGGTGTTGTACGTGGCTGGGGGGAAGAACAGACCTTCAGTGAGATCAGTGAGGACGAGGAACGGGACATGAGTAGCTCGGCATCCAACCTTGTTCAAATGTAGCCTTTCATGCTGCAGTGCCTGTTGAGGGACCATCGTATAAAAAGGCTGAAGGAGAACGACCTGTACTGGGTGGCCACGCTACTAGACCCCCGGTATAAGCAGAAAGTGCCTGAAATGTTACCGAATTACCGGAAGTCGGAAAGGATGCAGCAGTTCCAAAACAAGTTAAAAAGTATGCTTTACACAGCGTATAAGGGTGATGTCACAGCACAACGGGAATCTAACAGGGTAAAAGGTGAAAGTAATCCTCCTCCTACCATGACCACGCCGGCAAGGACAGGACGCTTTACAGACGTGTTGTTGAGGGAGGACATGCAGAGCTTTTTAAGTCCTACGCATCGCCACAGCCCTTCGGGGTCCACCCTCAGAGAGCGACTCGACCGACAGGTAGCAGACTACCTCGCCTTAACTGCAGATATCGACACTCTGAGGAGCGATGAACCCCTTGACTACTGGGTGTGCAGGCTTGACCTGTGGCCTGAGCTATCCCAATTTGCGATAGAACTTCTGGCCTGCCCCGCTTCAAGTGTCCTGTCAGAAAGGACTTTCAGTGCAGCAGGAGGTATTGTCACTGAGAAGAGAAGTCGCCTTGGTCAAAAAAGTCTAGATTACCTCACCTTTATTAAGATGAATGAGGCATGGATCCCGAAGAGACTGACAGTGGGCGATACATTTGACTAAAAAAGGCCTGTTGATGAGATGAGCTGCCTTGGGCTAAAAATGGTCCACACGCTGCTGTATTTTATCTCTGCATGCCGGATGACTTGCGTGACTTCTCCGCCACCAACTAGGGTTCAAGTCAAAATGTTTTAGTGCACTTTCTGCCTGGAAAACAATACCTAGTTTTTCAGGCATGTGTACATGCCTAATTTTTCTGGCCTCTGGTGCTGCACTGTGGCTGCAAAAACAAAACAAAAAAAAAGGCACATGTGTCAATTCCCCTTCGTGATCGTTACCTTGCTGTGGTGAAGGGGCTTGCGTATCACAATGAAGCGATCACCTCTATGAGTGTGTTGGCAATGGCAATGTTGGCACACCCCAGATGAGATAAGGTCGTTGCTTCATTGTGAACAGACCAAAAGCGATCGGCTGGATAATTTTGCATAGAAAAAACATAAATTTTCTTTGTGATCATCTAAGGTGATCATTAAAGCCTACTAGGCCAACAATGGGCCCACACTGCAGAATCATTGTTTTCTGGGTCACTTAACTGTCACTGAACTACCTCAGCACGACCATAGGCTTTGAAAAACCGCCATCGCCTGCAATCTGCCAAATGTGCGCACGAGCACAGTCATCACTACACCAAGATTGACGCATAGAGGAATAAAATTTATGTCATGAGTGTGTCAACTATTGACAACTCTTTGCGGTTGTCTAAACTCTATTCCATACACGTCCCCTGATAGGGGATGTAACAAGGATTAAACTGATAGGAATAATACTACTTAACATACCACTCATATTGGGATTGCATAGTACAGTATTTCCCAACCAATGTGCCTCCAGCTGTTGCAAAACTACAATTCCCAGCATGCCCGGACAGCCTTTGGCTGTGCCGGCATGCTGGGAGTTGTAGTTTTGCGCAGTGCCCCAAATTGGAAGTAAGAGGACCGACCAAGCATCTTTTTCCATCTCGCGGTTCATAAAATCTATTCCATACACCGGCCCCTGATAGGGGACGTAACAGGGATTAAACTGATAGGAATAGTACTACTTAACATACCACTCATATCTGGTAGCACAGTAAATTGCGCGGCGCACGCGCAGTGCCCCAAATTGGAAGTAAGAGGACCGACCAAGCATCTTTTTCCATCTCCCGGTTCCTAAAATCTATTCCATACACCGGCCCCTGATAGGGGACATAACAAGGATTAAACTGATAAGAATAGTACTACATAACATACCACTCATATTGGGATTGCATAGTACATTGCACGGCACACCCGCAGTGCCCCAAATTGGAAGTAAGAGGACCGATCAAGCATCTTTTTCCATCTCCGGGTTTCTAAAATCTATTCCATACACCACACCGGCCCCTGATAGGGAAGAAAACAGAGATTAAACTGTTAAGAACAGATTTTTTTAATAAAAAAAAAAAAAGAGGACAGCCTCTGCAGAGCTGGGTATTTTTGGGCCGCGTTACTGAACGCTCATGCACAATGGCTGTAGGCTCATGCGTCCTTTTGCGGAGGTGACAAACCTGGTCAGTCAAACCCAAGGCAACATCATCAACCTCATCCCATATGCGTTTTTTCTGAAGCGTGCCCTGCGAAGAGTGCTGGATCAGGCTGTAGATGAGCATGAAGAGGAAGAGTTGTGGTCACCATCACCACCAGAAGCAGCCTTGTCGTCATCGATTGCTGGACCTGCGGCAACGCAGAGAGAGGAGTCTGAAGAAGAGGAGTCAGAGGAGGAAGGTGGCTTTTAGGAGGTGAAAGACCAACCACAGCAGGCGTCCCAGGGGGCTTGTTGTCACCTTTCGGGGACCCTTGGTGTTGTACGTGGCTGGGTGGAGGAAGAGACCTTCAATGATGTGAGTGAGGACAAGGAACGGGACATGGCTAGCTTGGTATCCAACCTTGTGCAAATGGGGAGTTTGCGGTTGTGCAAATTGACTGTTTGCGGTGTGTTAAACGGGGAGTTTGGTCTGTCACTGTGAAGCGGGCGTAACCCTTACACTACCTGATCGATACAACATCATACCTGATGTTTTAAAGCACGTTATTCCAAACAATTTAGGAATGTTAGGTGATTTATGCCCTTTATGGATTAAAACCCGACTCTGCGTCAACTACGTAATTTCCCATGGGAGCTTTGCCATGGATCCCCCTCCGGCATGCCACAGTCCAGGTGTTAGTCCCCTTGAAACAACTTTTCCATCACTATTGTGGCCAGAAAGAGTCCCTGTGGGTTTTAAAATTCGCCTGCCTAATAAAGTCTATGGCGGTTTGCCGTTCGCGAACATTTGAGTAAATTTGCGTTCGCCGTTCGTGAACAGAAAATTTTATGTTCGCGACATCTCTAAGAAGCAATTGCTTTTTCTGAAATAACAGCATGTATAAACACCAGCAGTCGTCTGCCACCATAAAGGGATGAGTTTTTTAAACAGGATGCTTTTCACCACCAGCTCCCATTTGTTTACACATAGCCATGTATGTTGCTGTCACTTTAATGTTACTAATGTTATTTTGGCATTAGATGGCTTGAAAAGGTTTGGAAACAATCCTAGGAACCTCCAAACTTTTCAAAGCTATTGGGCCATGTTCAATTTATATTTATTCAGACAAAATAGAATCTATAGACCAAATTGATAGAATGAAAATCTAAATGGAATTTAGGAAATTCACGCATCTTTAATTCCCTTGCATAATACTTAATTTAGGGCCAATTTAGGGCCAACAGCCATGCCAATTGCAAGGACCATGTACAGCAGCCTAGGGTCCAAATCCCATATTGTTGTGCCAAACCATATGACATGTGAGGGAACATACCTAGAATTTGTACCTGTTTCATAAACAATATATGATAAAGATAAATCGCTGAATAAAGTTTTAAAGGAAGACTGGGGTACCTGAACCTTTGTTTACAGATTACTTAGATGCCAGTCCAATAGGTTTATTTTGTAAAACTAATACAAATTTTACATGGTATTTTGCTGAGACACCCAAAGATGTGGTGTATTTATGGGGGAACCTGACAGCAAGTTTTCAAATTTCCACCAGAGGAAAAATTAAAGTGAGGGAACATACCTAGATTTTGTACCCGTTTCATAAACAATATATGATAAAGATAAATCGCTGAATAAAGTTTTAAAGGAAGACTGGGGTACCTGAACCTTTGTTTACAGATTACTTAGATGCCAGTCCAATAGCTTTATTTTGTAAAACTGATACAATTTTTACATGGTATTTTGCTGAGACACCCAAAGATGTGGTGTATTTATGGGGGAACCTGACAGCAAGTTTTCAAATTTCCACCAGAGGAAAAATTTAAGTGGTTGCCCAGCCAGATATATTGATGACCTATCATCATCAATATCTAATTAGAGGGGGTCTGACACCAAATGAATGGAGCAAGTACTTGTAATTACACTACGCCAAGACAAGGAAGTGACAATTTCATAAAGAAATTACTTCTCTTCAAACAGCTAATTGGCAGGGGTGTCTGGTGTAGGATCCCCGCCAATCGGATATTGATGACCTATTCTAAGGATAGGTCATCAATAGATATGGCCAGACAACCCATTTAAGCATTACATTCCTACCTATGAAGATAGAGTCTTATATAAAAATAGAAACACTCTGCATTTGTTCTCCAATCTTTAGTTAGTTGATGAGGATCATCAATGGTGCAATCAATGTATTTTTGTGCCTCATTGTACCGGCTTACAATAGGATACTAAGTGAACACACACATTGTTCTTTATTATGCTTACGATGCATAGAAAATTGTATATCACTGTTCATTTACCTGCCAAGCTGAAAACAGATGATCCAGAAATCAATATTCATTTACTATTAAGCTAGAACGAATTTCTATGCCTGCAACAAAACTACCAGAGGTAACAGTGGAAACATGTAAATTTATGAAGAACTCTGTCTAGATACACTAATCAAAAATGAATGACTGACAGACATACAACACATAAAGGTATGAAAAATATTACTCAATATATTTAAGTTTGTAACATTATATTCCTGTACATTATTTTCAGAACACTGCAAACATATATTAGCTGCGCATGTAGTAATTAGATAAAATATTAAGTAAAATATACAGCAGTATAGTCAAAATGATGGCCATTATACTGTACGTTATTTGCAATTTGCTGTTGCTGTTTCATTTTGTGCTTTCCTTTTATTTTACGCTTTGCTTGAAGGGGTTATACAAGTCTATATAGACATTAGAACTACCCTAAAAATGCCTCCAATAAAAAACCAGGAAACTTTGTAAAATACTTACCTTTAAAATTTTTCACTATTACTAAAAAACTGATCTCTGTGAGTCTCAGATGTTTTAATGGTGACCATCATGTGATTTGACCTTCACAATTTACATGGAAATATTAGCTAAAGAACTATGAGTAGTATACAGATATTAGATTTTCAGATTTTTTATGTAAACATATTTCTGCAACTTTAAAGCGCAGACATTTACAGATGTGTGTCCACCCTTACCTTTGCTCCAGTTTGGTTAAAGACTCCAATTTCTTATGAAATTCAGCACCATATCATGACAGGTTAGCAAAACCCTTGACAGGCTGCAATTTACCTCACAACCACCATGTGGCCACATACAGGCACATATAGCACAGACATCTAATGAAAAAATATCCTGAAATCACCTTTTAGAAAATGGCAATCATCTCATGCTACACGTTTCAGGATATGTTGAGCCAAGAAAGGTAAGAAAGGACATGTGCACTTGGTGTTTATGCATCCCCTATTGATTTAGACAAAGACCCAGCTTCCCTGTTTTTAAGACCAGTGGGGGTCTTGGCAATAGTTCCCCCTTTGATATGACTTCTACATAAATAGCCCTCTAATATTTTTTAAATGAGAAAATGCGGTACATCAATTCTAAAAAATAAATAAATATCTAGTTACAAATAGAAATAAATCAGAAATGGATTACAAGCCAGATGACATAAGAGTATATACAATTTGGGGATTTGGTTTGTTTCAGGTATGACAAATAAAAAAAACAACAACTGTGCTTGGCTACCCCCTTGGTTGGGGTACTATTTCTTCTCATGGAAGACACAGAGCATGCATGGGGAGAATCATAGGCCAGTCAACGTTCCTCTATGTTTCTGGGAAAAATATATGAAAATTAGCACTTCTTACATCTGCTGACATCAGATAGGCTTAGGGAAGCTAATTTGAATATCTTTCCTAGAAACCCAGATGGGCATTGACTGGCCTACATTAGTGATGAGTGGCAGGGGCTATATTCGAATTTGTGATATTTTACAAATATTTTGTAGAATATTCGTCATATATTCGTGAATTTTGAGAATTCAAGATTATTTTATTGAATGCGAAAAATCGGCAATGTAAAAATCGTGTAATGCGAATTTGTAACCCGAAATACAGACGTGGGTCACTTTGGCTACATTTTTCAAGCTGGTATAAGTTTCCTGAGACTGGAGAAAATCGTTGGCTCGGCAGAACATTAGAATAGCTTTATATGCAGATAGAGTCAAGTGCTCCAATATATATATTCACGATTGCGCTAATCGGCAGTGATTAGAATATTTTTTTGCACTACGTGCAACTTCACATTTTAGCAGGTCTGACTACAGATTACTGATTGGTGCACCAAATATTGTTGCGAACCTGACATTGCTTCCTTCTCTCTGGCCCACAAGCAAAAAGCAGAGAGCACTATATTCTAAATATTTGCGAATTCGCGATAAAAATTCGCTATTCGAATATTCGTGCTCAACACTAGCCTACATTACTTCAAATCACAAAAAGTTTATTAGAATCTGAGGTTTTTGGGAAATGCAGTGCTTCACAAGATTTATATTATATACTTTAAGAATATTTGGAAATTATAACATGTAGTAGAATTTTACATTGTTTTCCTTTCTGTTTTCACTGCTTCTCTATCTTATAATTGCCAGACTCTGCCTCACTGTCTCCTATAGCCATAATTTCTCTTCTGATTAATTATAATTAATACTTTTAATTTTATTCCCAAATCTTGTCTCATGCCTTTGGTCTCAATAAAAAAAATATATAAATATTAAAAGAAGCCTCCAAATACATGTATAAAAAAATTATGTAGGTATGTTTATCTTTTTAATAAAGTAATAAAATAGTGACCCCCTAATGGGGATAGATCAGAAAAACTTTATTCTGGACTGTGTTGTCTTCTGTCTCTCTCACAATTATTTTCTTTATAGCGATTTTTTCTATCCCCAGCACTCTGGTGTGGTGATGGGGGTGAAATTTGCCCCCAGCCTCGCAAATCTTTTTATGACTATGTGGGAGAGAGAGAGGATCGACACAGTCCTGAATAAAAATCTAGAAGGGGGCCAATTGATAGTTTGGTGAAGATATATCGATGACTGCCTTCTCATCTGGCTTGGTGAGAGGTCGGGTCTAGAAACCTTCATATCAGACATCAACATGAACCAGTTCAATCTCAAGTTCACTAGCCACATTAGTTCCATCTCCATGGATTTTCTTGATTTAGTCATCTTTTCAGAAGACAGCAGGCTGAAAACTAAAACATTCTTTAAGACTGTTGATGTCAACACCTATATTGGACTTAATAGTTGCCATCATCCCTCCTGGCTTAAAAATATACCGAAAAGCCAGTTTCAGCGCATTTCTAAAAATTGCACCAAAACAGAAGATTTTAGGGAACAGGGTCAGATGATAAAAGAAAGATTTCTGGAAAAAGGGTATGAGGAAGAATTTTTAGACCATTGTAGAAAAGAAATAGAAGAAAAACGCGATGGAGATAAGCCCCCAAATAAAAAGGAAGATCAGCCCAAAAATTATTTTAGGTATAGTTTTTTGACCCAATATAACAACAAAGTGGGTCATATTAAAAACATTATAAACAAAAATTGGCACATACTAAAAAATGACCCTGTCCTTAGTAAGGAGATACCAGATAAACCCCCTATAATTTTTAAGAAAGCACGCAACCTGACGGACAGGTTGGTCCACAGCACCAGTTTTGCAACAAATAATAAAAAATGTATGGTAACCAATAAGAGCAAATTCACTTGGTGCAGTTTCTGCATACCCTGCAGAAACCGCATTCAAAAAGATCGAGCAATGTCTGTGGAAACTATACAATCTAACAAAAAGAGATGGAGCTATTTTTAAAATAAAAGGTAACATCTCCTGTAACCATGTGAGTGTTATCTATCTATTGGAGTGCCCTTGTGGCCTCCAATACGTGGGTAGGACCACACGGAGTCTCAAGACCCGAGTTCAGGAACACATCTGCAATATAAGAAAGGGACTCGAGTCGCATAGTGTCTCTTTGCATTTTAAAATCCATCACCAAAAAAATCCTAGGGGTTTGCGTTTTACTGGGATCGAGATAGTCCACAATCCAATACGTGGAGGAGATTTTGTCGCAATTTTAAATAGGAGGGAGGTAGAGTGGATGTACCTGCTTAATACGATTCAACCTCAGGGGTTGAATATAGAATGTGATGTTAATGCCTGTATAGTTTAAGTACTAAGGAAGAAGTGAGCAATTTTTTGATTTAAAATACATAGGATTATAGGTCCTGCAACTGCTGAATTCCTGTCATTTGGTCCCTATGTTAGTGTCTGATTTTATATATGTGTAGTTGGAACCTGGTAATTTCCCTTTTTTCCTTTTTATGTATTACAATGAAATGTTTTTAAATATGTTGAGAGGTCACGGTGCTGCACACCAGAAGGGAGGTACCCTGTGTGAACTTAAATTCAGCTGTTTCCACTCAGCAATTAACGCCCCAGACGAAGCATTATGGCGAAACCCGGGTCGGGCAGCATACATTGTTTTTAACACGATTTTATTCCTGTGTTTTTGTAAGTACAATAAACCCTTTTCATTTGCAACCACTGGTACGTACTTCACCATCTCTGCGCCTTCCTTCCTTTGAGTTTTATGGAAGTGTGAGACGGGTGACATCTTGGAGTGACGCTCTCCTGGTAGGATCATAGTTCAGACAAAGATCTTCTGAATTGACGGCTTCTGGTCCCTACCTGCTCTACAACCTGAGCTTCCTGACTGAAGGCACACCGGTCTCTCTCTATGCGCATTACAAGTGATCCTTGTGAGTATATCGCATACATCTGACGCGACAGGTGTCTGAACATACTACACCATAGTGCGTTTTTTTCACTGCATTTTAGGTTTCCATGCATCTGTTGAGAATTTATGATTGAATGTGGTTCATCTAATTGAAGATTTTTTTCCGAACGTAAGAAAGAGAAAATAACAGGAACATTTAAAAGAATCCTCCCTTGCAGCGCAATCCTTTCTTTTATTACTTTATCTAACAGACTTTTACCCACATTGTCTTGGGATTTGCAGCGCTTGAGTGGACTTATTTCCTATACAGAGACTTGTGCTTTTATTCTATATGTTTATCTTTTTATTTATCTCAAAAGCAAATTGAAGTCCCTGTTAAGGTATAATATATGAAATGCTGAATTTTCAATATACTTATGATTTGACCATTGACTTCTTGAAAGACACTAATATTTTACAAACATACTGTTCTATATATCTGTATTTGCTTCTACTAAAGTTGTATCAGTTGCTTTAGTTGTTATAAATTTCTGCAGCTATAAGCCTTATGAAGTGAGTGGCAAGGGAGTCTTACCAGGAAGATCCTCTGGCATACACCTGCTGGTTGCCTATTAGTATGTGGATGGATAGCTTGATTGCAGTACAGAGAAGTACTAAAAGACGAGATATCAACATCTGTTAGGCACCCAGGGGTTACAACAGAAATGTTTTTTTGTTTTTGTGCAGGAACTAAATGCATTGCATTAATAAATAATCTTTCCTATTTATTTTCTATAATTTCTTTAAATGTTAATACTATGTTTGCATACAATTTATATGTTATACATTTCTGACAAATTGACAAGTTTGTTTGTTTACAAAAGGATAATTCAAATGTGACAAAGATGGAATTTCCTGTCACTTTTACAAAGATGGTTGCTGCAACTAAATAAAAAATGCAATATATCTGGCATAACAGGCATATTCTCCAAAATGTGCTGCTTGACTAACTTCTGATTTACAAACCTGTTGTTATTTTTCATATTTTGTGTGGGAATCCAAGTATTTCAATGTTTTTTTTTTTAATCAAACAACCGAATACCCTCAGAAATAGACCTTTTCAAAAAGAACTTTTAATAGTCAGTTTCAATTGAAAGAAAGGGATTATTTTTTCTCAATTCACATTCCTAGCAAGGTCAGCAAATCTTCAAAAGGTCAGAATAAAGGGTTGTAAATTTAAAAAAAGCATACTTACAGTATGTGATCTGTAATTCACAATAATTTCTCTGAGCTTCATTTAGGCCTCAAATCAATAAAACTGTTACTGCAAATGAAAAACAAACATGTGTAAACATGCAAATCACATTAGTAGTGTCAAACAAGTGGACAAAGATGTAGATAAATCCATGTATAAAAACAAAGAAAATACAGTCACATTTATAGGTGCCAACTAAGCAGGCAATCATCGGGAATGAACGATTCCTTCCCGATACCTGCCTGTTTTTCCATGAAGATAAAGAACTATAAGTCACTGAAAAATTAAACCTACTTAAAATGTAACTTTTATATAGGGTATTCATTAAAATAAGTCCCACAAAAATTGACATGTGTTATAGATGACTGCAGATAGTTATCTAGCAAAGTTTTTTAGGGTATATAACACCTTAAACATACGATGATGTTTGTTATTACATTAAATTGTTTGTAACCACTCACGGTTTGATGTACAATATCTTAAGGTGTCTGTGATGAGTCCAGGGTCTCAGGTCAAAGAGATACGATAAGTGGTTCCTTTATCAGGCTGTAGACTTGGATTTTCCACTGTAGGAAATGGTCCAGAGATTAAGATGGGAGGGGGAGGTAATATCCCTATAGATCTAAAAAGCCCTACCTAAAAGCGGAGAGGTCTCCCGCCTAAATGCGGGAGAATCACCCCCTAGGTGAGCGACCCCACTTATCGGTGGCTGACCCTAGAGACAACTTGCCCTAAATAGATGGCTCCCAAAGAACAAATTCCCAACGGGTTTCCTCTGTCCAAAATATTATGGCAGATTCATCAGGGGATAAAAGGATGAAAATGTAGCCTAATCGCTCAAAGCTGGATAACTTGCTGGTACTCCAAATGTTGATATGCAGTCCAGAATAATGTCTGGAAACTGCTACCTAAAATACCCTAAGTGATTAAGCAGAAGTCCGTATTGGTTTGTGACTTGCTGTGGTCAGATGGCGTGTGTTCCATCTTCATGCCGCCAACCCGGAAAAGAACATCCGCCGGAAAGACGCAGTGGAACGCACTGACGTCAGCAAGGTGCGTCCGGAAGTGCGTCCACCGGAAGTGCGTATGCCCGATGCCGTCAGTGGAACGCATGTGGAGCACATGCCAAGGTGCAGGCGCTAACAATAATATACTCTCTGCCTGCGCCGCTCATTCAGATAAGGGTAGGCAAAAGGCTCTCCTGCGCATGCGTATATATGTTTATTTATATTACATACTATTATTACATTATCCATTGATGATAAAGGGGCCACAAGGATTATATGACACTGGATTATGATTTATATTCAGTAATAATTAATATTTCGCCATCTAGGCACTATTACTCCAGCAAACACCAAAGTTATCACTATAGAATAGATATTAGGGTATATTAAAAATGGAGTATCCGCTATCTTAATACATATACACTCACCTAAAGAATTATTAGGAACACCTGTTCTATTTCTCATTAATGCAATTATCTAGTCAACCAATCACATGGCAGTTGCTTCAATGCATTTAGGGGGGTGGTCCTGGTCAAGACAATCTCTTGAACTCCAAACTGAATGTCAGAATGGGAAAGAAAGGTGATTTAAGCAATTTTGAGCGTGGCATGGTTGTTGGTGCCAGACGGGCCGGTCTGAGTATTTCACAATCTGCTCAGTTACTGGGATTTTCACGCACAACCATTTCTAGGGTTTACAAAGAATGGTGTGAAAAGGGAAAAACATCCAGTATGCGGCAGTCCTTTGGGTAAAAACGCCTTGTGGATGCTAGAGGTCAGAGGAGAATGGGCCGACTGATTCAAGCTGATAGAAGAGCAACGTTGACTGAAATAACCACTCGTTACAACCGAGGTATGCAGCAAAGCATTTGTGAAGCCACAACACGCACAACCTTGAGGCAGATGGGCTACAACAGCAGATGACCCCACCGGGTGCCACTCATCTCCACTACAAATAGGAAAAAAGAGGCTACAATTTGCACGAGCTCACCAAAATTGGACTGTTGAAGACTGGAAAAATGTTGCCTGGTCTGATGAGTCTCGAGACATTCAAATGGTAGAGTCCAAATTTGGCGTAAACAGAATGAGAACATGTATCCATCCTCTGATGGCTACATCCAGCAGGATAATGCACCATGTCACAAAGCTCGAATCCTTTCAAATTGGTTTCTTGAACATGACAATGAGCCCCCACAGTCACCAGATCTCAACCCAATAGAGCATCTTTGGGATGTGGTGGAACGGGAGCTTCGTGCCCTGGATGTGCATCCCTCAAATCTCCATCAACTGCAAGATGCTATCCTATCAATATGGGCCAACATTTCTAAAGAATGCTATCAGCACCTTGTTGAATCAATGCCACGTAGAATTAAGGCAGTTCTGAAGGCAAAAGGGGGTCCAACACCGTATTAGTATGGTGTTCCTAATAATTCTTTAGGTGAGTGTATATGGGAAAGGGGTGCTTCTGGGGATAGGGATATTAGTTTCTCAAAATCACAAAATAGCCCATCTCGATACCCTTATTCACCCAAGATAGATTACACTTGTTGGACCTTTCTCGGTTGGATACTTATTATTAATTCTGACAGGTCAAGATATACTAAATACACTATGTCTTTAATTCAAGAAAAAAATGATACAGTGAGGGATCAAATGAAACACCCGAAGGAAAGCATCTCATTGAGGCCCAGTGGGCTCACAGTTTTTAGTCTGTGAGTCCACTCTGCCTCTTTCTGTAATATCCTCCTGTTTAGATCCCCACCTCTAGGGGAGGGACACACGACTTCAACAACGCAAAACTTCAATGCCTTTTCATTTCCATCATGGAAGAGTTGTATATGTCTAGAGATAGCTGTGTCTCTTTTATTCCTTATGTCTCCCAAATGGTCCCCAATCCTTCTTCTTAATTCTCTTTTAGTTTTTCCCACGTACTGAAGTCCGCAGGTACAACTACCCAGATACACCACTCCTGTAGTTTTGCAGTTAGCAAAATCTCTAATAATGTATGTTTTATTTGTTGTGTTGCTAGTGAAACTTTTGGTTTGACAGATATAAGGACAGGCTATACATGATCCACACTGAAAGGTGCCAAGAGGTCTTCTATCTAACCACGTGCCTTGTTTCTTGATGGCTGTATAGTGGCTATGGATGAACCTGTCCCCCAATGACCTCCCTTTTCTATATGTAATGGCCGGATATGTGGGGAGCATATCCCTCCCATCCGGATCCAGACGTAGCATTTCCCAATATTTTTTCAGGATATTCCTGACTTCCTTGTTACAATTGTCAAAGGTTCCCACTATTTGGAACATTGGATCTGTTTCTTCTTTTCTCCCCTTCTTAGGAATCAACAACTCCGTTCTTTCTACATTTTCAGCCGATTTGAAAGCTCTATGAAGGGGTTGATCTGTGTAACCTCTCTGATTGAATCTAGTTTTTAGATCTCTGGCCTGATCATAAAAGTCATTTTTTGTACTACAATTTCTGCGAATACGCAGGTATTGACCTTTTGGAATACCACATTTTAAATGAAAAGGGTGATGACTTTCCCACCTTAGCAAGTTGTTGGTTGCCATGGGTTTTCTATATGTCTTAGTTTTAATAATACCATTGTTTAAAGTGATGTACAAATCCAAAAACGCAAGGCCCTTATCACCTATCTCAGAGGTGAAGTGCATGCCAATCTGGTTGTTATTTAAATCCGCCAAAAAAACTGAGAATAGCCCTCTGGGGCCGCCCCAAAATATCAGTATATCATCGATATAGCGACCCCAGAAGGCTATCCTTGGTGTCCAGACACTCTCCTCGGTGAAAACCACCGTGTCCTCCCACCAGCCCGGGAACAGTGAAGATAAAGAACTACTTTTAAATGCAGTAATCACCTCCACTATATGGGTAAGGCGGCGGCCTCATGCACACGGCCATTGTGCAGCCGTTCCATGCATATGGGACCGCAATTTCCCACCAACGTCCGTGCGGGGGCCAGGACGGATCGAGACTCATTCAACATGTTCTATTTTTTTGCGGTGCGGAGAATCCGTGGGATTTCGTGCCTCCGTTCCGCAGCTCCGGATGCAGGGAGTACACGGCCGGTGCCCACATATTGTGGACCCGCTGATTGCGGGTCGCAATACAGCCACGGCCGGGCAATGGCTGTGTGCATAAGGCCTAAGAGTTATTGCTGCTTCCATTGCTCATCCTCACACAGATTAATTGTTTCTGAGCAGCAGATCTCTGTTTACACAGCACAATTTGCTGCTCAGAAGCGAGTGTTTCCTTGTTCACTTGGTCATTAGCTGCATCTTTACACAGGCTGATTATCGACAACGAGCACTCATACGAATGTTTGCTCCCAATAATCAACCCAATAATAATCCCATGTAAATGTGCCTTAAAAGGGGTTGTCCTGCAAAACTGATTTTTTTAACAAGTTCTTGCAGCATGGCCCCTAAAATAAACGATTCATATTTAGTTGTTCAATAATGCTCTAGTCCTCCACACTGCCTCTGCTGTCTCCATTTTCTGGTCCTGGTAATATATACATCTGGCTGGCTGTGGGCCTGATCACATGCACATCTCCAACCAATGACTGGCTTCAACAGTGATGTGCTGCTGTTCTGTGGCCACATCACCGCAGAAGCCAGTCACTGGCTGGAGCAGTGCATGAGAACATGCCGATAGCCAGCCGGGTGTAAACAGTGCTGGAACCGGAAGATGGAGCGAGCAGAAGCTGCATGGAAGACCGGAGCAGTGTAGAGCATGTAAGTATGAATCATTGATTTCAGGTGATATGCTGCAGGAATTTGCGAATTATTATTTTTTTTACTGTAAAACCCCTTTATATCCCCCAGCAGGCACTTCTGTATAAGATTATCACAAGACGTTAATTCTATAATTGCACAATCAACAGAGCGATTAATGAGGGAACAACTCCAACAACATTAATTGTTCTTTAAGTAGTATGTCCAAACTAGAGATGAGCGAACTATTGTTGAGTGAGCATGCTCGGCCGAATACCTGTTCGGCTCGAGCATCGCTATGCTCGGCACATGGCGGTACTCGGCCGAGTACCGCATGTGCTCGAGCGCCATGCTCGAGTCTCCTTCCCGCACATTTTGCAGCTGCTAAGCAGCCAATAAATGTGCATTTAAGTACTGCCATCACTGTAATGCCAGGAGCCATGTTGTCTACAGGCATTACATGATTGGCTGGCCGAAACGCGTCATCGGGTGCTATATAGCACCCGATGATGTGGGTTCGGCTCATTGTGAGTCAGGGAGAGCTGCGTTTAGGAAGGGAAAGATAGTGTAGGGAGTTTGTGATCGCAATTTATTCAATTTTAAAAAGTTTCAAAGACCCAAAAGTCCTTTTAAGGACTATTGTGTGTGGTGGCAGCAATTTAATCTTGTAAAGTAGTCTTGGATTTTTTTTTCCATACTTTACAATTCTTTTTCTATAGAGGGTGTCTGCAGTGACTTGTGACATCTGTTCAGCAATACTTTCTGTGTGTCAGGGGCAGACATAGTAAGAATGTTGTTAAAAACAATTATATTTTTTCCATAATTTATCCACATTTTTCCTATAAATGTTCCCTGCAGTGAATTGTCACATCTCTGCTGCAATATCGTCTGTGTGTCGGGGCCAGATATTGGGAAAAATATTAGCGAAAACAATTATATTTTTTCATAATTTATCCACATTTTTCCTATAAACGGTCCCTGCAGTGAAATGTCACATCTGTGCTGCACTAGCATCTGTGTGTCAGACCCAGATATAGGGAAAAATATTAGTGACAACAAATATATATATTTTTTCATAATTTATTCTGAAATTTACTATAAACGGTCCCTGCAGTGAATTGTCACATCTGTGCTGCAATAGCGTCTGTGTGTCAGGCCCAGACATTGGGAAAAATATTAGTGACAATAAATATATTTTTCCCATAATTTATCCATAATTTTCCTATAAACGGTCCCTGCAGTGAATTGTTTCATCTGTGTTGCAATAGCATGTGTGTGTCAGGCCCAGATATTGGGAAAAATATTAGCAATTTTTTATTTTTTTTTCCATAATTTATCAATTTTTCCTATAAATGTTCCCTGCAGTGAATTGTCACATCTCTGCTGCAGTAGCGTCTGTGTTTCAGGGTCAGATATTGGGAAAAATATTAGTGACAACAAATATATATTTTTCCATAATTTATCCATAATTTCCCTATAAACGGTCCCTGCAGTGAATTGTCACATCTGTGCTGCAATAGCATGTGTGTGTCAGGCCCAGATATTGGGAAAAATATTAGTGACAACAAATATATTTTTTCCATAATTTATCCATAATTTTCCTATAAATGGTCCCTGCAGTGAATTGTCACATCTCTTCTGCAATAACGTCTGATATTGGGAAAAATATTAGTGACAACAAATATATTTTTTTCCATAATTTATCCATAATTTTCCTATAAACGGTCCCTGCAGTGAATTGTCACATCCGTGCTGCAATAGCGTCTGTGTGTCAGGCCCAGATATTGGGAAAAATATTAGTGACAACAAATATATTTTTTCCATAATTTATCTATAATTTTTCTATAAACGGTCCCTGCAGTGAATTGTCACATCTGTGCTGCAAAAGCATCTGTGTGTCAGGCCCAGATATAGGGAAAAATATTAGCGAAAACAATTATATTTTTTCCATAATTTATCCACATTTTTCCTATAAACAGTCCCTGCAGTGAATTGTCACATCTGTGCTGCAATAGCGTCTGCATGTC
Organism: Bufo bufo; assembly: GCF_905171765.1. Taxonomy (NCBI): domain Eukaryota; kingdom Metazoa; phylum Chordata; class Amphibia; order Anura; family Bufonidae; genus Bufo; species Bufo bufo. The sequence goes on along the minus strand of NC_053391.1, from coordinate 428,380,903 downwards.
AGGCCCAGATATTGGGAAAAATATTAGTGACAACAAATATATTTTTTCCATAATAAATCCATAATTTTCCTATAAACGGTCCCTGCAGTGAATTGTCTCATCTGTGCTGCAATAGCGTGTTTGTGTCAGGCCCAGATATTGGAAAAAAATATTAGCGAAAACTATTTTATTTTTTCCGTAATTTATCCACATTTTTCCTATAAACGGTCCCTGCAATGAATTGTCACTTCTGTGCTGCAATAGCGTCTGTGTGTTAGGCCCAGATATTGGGAAAAATATTAGTGACAACAAATATATTTTTACATCATTTATCCACACTTTGCCTATAAAAGGTGTCTGCAGTGAATTGTCACATCTGCGCTGCAATAGCGTGTGTGTGTCAGGACAAGAGATAGTAAAAATATAAGTAAAATCTATTTTACTTTTTCCATACTTTCACGTGTACTTTTTCCATATACTGTGCTTGCTGTGAACTGTGACATCCGTGCCAGGTCTTGTGTGTGAAGCGTGCATATAAAATTTAATATGAAGAAGGCAAGCATTAAGGGACGGGGAAGTGGCCGTGATGCTGATGGTACACGCAGAGGCCGTGGCCCTGGGCGCGTTGAAACTGTGCCTGCAGCCAGAGCACAATAAAAACAATCATCCAAGATATCTAGCTTCATGTCCCAGTTTGCAGGGCGGTGCAGGACACCACTCTTTAAGTCAGCCCAGTGCGAGCAGGTGGTCAGTTTGATTGAAGCAGATAGTGCTTCCAGTCGGTTAAGCACCATTCTGTCTTCCATCAAGTCCAGTCTCAGTAGCCAGGAGTCTGGTCCACACAATCCTCACCCTGATCCTCCTTCCTCCCACCATTTACAGTCTGGCCAAACACTCAGTGATCCCACACTCAGATTTTCCGAGGACTTTTTTCATCGCCATTAATTGATTTTGCCCTCTCACCAAGCACGCTTGAAGAGGGACCTGAGATCTTGTGCCCTGATTCCCAAACTCTTGAGCATCCAGAGTCACAAGAACATGACGCTTTGAAACGTCAATTAGTGTTTAATGAGGTGGATGATGATGAGACACAGTTGCCAATGACTGTCACGGGTGAAGTTTGCAGATAGCTGGAACTTATGAATAAACGAGCGACTGGCTTGATCCCAAACTAAAGAGCTTGTAGGTGAGCCCTATAAAACCCTAAGAGCTCTCCCTGACTGCTATGCACATGCAAGGGTCTCGATTGTAGACGATTGCATGCCCACGTACCTAAGTCTGTGTGACACCTGAAAACCCTATAATAGTGAGGGGACACGACCACTGGCTCACAGCACTTAATACGGATGGAGTCAGGGTCACCTAGAATCAAGCCAGCAAGGAAACACAATAAGGTAAAGGACTTATCTGAGCAAACAGCAGAAGCAGCCTCCAGCAGTGAACACTTCATCCAGGAAGTAGTATAAACCGCAAAGTGAGGCAGTATGGGAGGGAATATAAAGGAAGACGATTAGTCTAAATAAGTGACACCTGGCAGAAGGAAAGGAGATGAGAAAGTGAAACCAAAACAAAGAACATCATACAAGAGATAGAGAAGAATGTCTGCCAGACCTTTTCACAGAACTGGCGGTGACAATGACTCAACCGCAATTACTGTCTCAAGAAGTTGAGGAAGAGAATGACACACAGTTGTCAATCACTGAGGTTGTGGTTAGGTAAAAAAATCAGGAGGATGATCAGAGTGATGAAGTGGTCACTGACCCAATCTGGGAAGGTGGCAACAAACCGAGCGAGGAGAGCAGTACAAAGGGGGAGGGATCTGCAGCACTGCAACAGGCTGAAAGAGGCAGTGGGATGGCAAAAAGTAGAAGGCTGGCACCACCGAACAGGCCCACAACTGTTCCATGGAGCACCTTCTTGCCTAATTCTCCCTTGCATTCGGCATTATGGTGCTTTTTTGAGGAAAGTGCGGACGACAAAAGAATAGTAGTTTGCAACCTGTGCCACATCAAAATGAGCCTGGGCGTGAACACTAGCAAGCTCACCACCACCAGCATGATCCGCCACATGGCATCAAAGCACCCTATCAGGTGGGCCGAACGCCTGGATACACAATCTGTGTCTGCGGGTCACACCACTGCCTCCTCTTCCCCTGTGTTACGTGCTGGCCAATCCCCTGTCCAAGACGCAGGCCCGGATGCCTTCTGCCCTGCACCTGGACCTTCGCAAGCACCATCAGCGACCACATCCACTTCCCTGTCCCAGCGCAGCATCCAAATGTCATTACCCCAGGCATTTGAATTCAAGCGCAAATACCCAACCACCCATCCACAGGTCATAGCACTAAATGCGCAGCTTTCCAAATTACTGGCCCTTGAAATGTTGCCATTTAGCATTGGGGACACTGAGGCCTTCCGCAGCCTGACGTCTGGCGGCTGTCCCTCGTTACGCAGTCCCCAGCCGCCACTCAGTGGCGTACCTAGAAATGACTGGGCCCCACAGCAAATTTTTGAATGGTGCACCCCTCCCTCAGTAATTTTTTCTCAACCTTTTCCTTTCATGCCGCCCCCATTCCTGTAGCTAGTAAAGATCGCTCTCTCAGACCAGGCCCGGCAGCTGTTCCATCCGTTTTATACACTGTCTATACTGTCACTGTATATAATTTAATTGTGTAATACTCTCGAGGGGGCCCTGACAAAATCTTTTAGTCCTCCTCTTCCTGTATGGGCCCCCTTCTGGGTAAGGGCCCCAAAGCAGCCGCTTCCCCTGCTTCCCCTATAGTTACGCCCCTGCCGCCACTATTTTTCAAGGTGTGCTGTGCCAGCCTTACACCAACATGTGTCCCGTAACATCACACGTGCCCTGACCAAAGCAGTTACTGGGAAGGTCCACTTAACCACGGACACATGGACAAGTGCTTTCGGCTAGGGACGGAACACTGGGTGAATGTTGTGGAGGCCGGGAACGACTGGAGGCACAGGTGCTACTGACGCCAAGGATTATGGGCCCCAATTCCATCAGGGTTTCCGCCGCCACCTACGTTAGTGGCTCCAACCCCCAGTTTTCCTCCTTCGCCTCCTAATCCACTTCAATCTCCGAATTATCTGCGTGCAGCACCAGTCAGTCATAAGTCGGTAGCTGGAAGCAGTGTAGCACTGCATTGGGGAAGCGACAACAGGCCGTGCTGAAGCTGATATGCTTAGGGGACAAACAGCACACTGCCGCAGAGCTGTGGCAGGGAATAAGAGACCAGACTGAGCTGTGGCTCTCGCCACTCAACCTAGAACCAGGCATGGTTGTGTCTGATAATGGCCGTAACTTGGTGGCGGCTTTGGAGCTGGTCAACCTTAGACACATCCCATGCCTTACCCACGTATTCAACCTTGTTGTTCAGCGGTTTCTAAAAACCTACCCCAATTTGCCTGACCTACTGGTGAAGGTGCGCCGTGTGTGTGCACATTTCTGCAAGTCACCGAAAGCTTCAGCCAGTCTGTCAACACTACAGCAGCTCCTGAAATTGCCAGCTCACCGGCTGTTGTGCAACGTGAGCACGCGCTGGAACTCCACATTCCACATGTTGGCCAGGCTTTGTGAGCAGCAGAGGGCAGTTGTGGAATGCCAGCTGCAACATGGTCGTCGCCTTTCCAGTCAGCATCCGCTATTCACAAGCTAGGAGTGGGCATGGATGACTGACCTCTGTGAGGTTTTAAGAAACTTTGAGGAATCAACACAAATGGTGAGCCTCGATAACAGATTGTTTAGAAATATGCAGATGGAAACAAATCTGAGGTGCTGTATGACGGTCACCTGCAGATTAATGCAGACCAGGGGCGTAGCTATAAGGGAAGCCCGGAAAGCTGCAGCTTTGGGGCCCTAACCCAGAAGGGGCCCATCCAGGAGGAGGATGACTTAAGGATTTGGTCAGGGCCCCCTCAACAGTATTATACAATGAAATTATATACAGTGACAGTATAGACAGTGTATAAAACGGATGGAACAGCTGCCGTCCCTGGTCTGAGAGATCGATCTTTACTAGCCACAGGAATGGCTGTGGGGCCCAGTCATTTCTAGCTACGCCACTGATGCAGCCCACAAAAGCAAGTTGGGTTTATCGATTCCAAAACTTTAATTAAATTGTGGGCCTGGTGATCAGTTTAAGGCCTTTTAAGCAGCATCAGCAGCAGCATGGTGATAAAAATGAGTGGCATGGTGACATGGTGTAGTGATGGCAGCATGAGGAGGCCACATAGTGGCACAATGACAGAGTCTGGATAAAAGCTCACCAGCAGGCCCGCAACTCATTATACCTAATAGGTAATTTGCGCACATGCTGCTTTGCATGGATGTGGTAGCCGTTTCTCAGGCTCCCTCTCCGGAATCAAACACTGATTCCCTGTTACCCGTAGTTACAATGGTTTTGAACTGACTGTTACATGGAAAGTTGATAGGGAAGATATCCAAATGGATCGTGGACATTACGGGGACATGCAATCAGGCAGAAGTTATCTAGAGTCAACAAAGCGGCAGCAGAAACCTCTCCTGTATTACGTTTCCTCATCCAAAATACCGCAGTGACATTCCCTGTATTTTTTTATTACTCATTCCAATAACAGGGCATCTTAAGAGTCCTGTATTGTTATTTATCGTCACTACCTCCAGGAGTTGGGAGTGTGTGATTTGCTCGCCACCCGCTTGCCTTCCTTGGATGTGGTAGCCGTTTCTCAGGCTCCCTCTCTAGAATCAAACACTGATTCCACATTACCCATAGTTTACAATGGTTTTGAGCTGACAATTAAATCGAAAGTTGATAGGCCAGACATCCGAATGGATCGTCGCCATCACGGGGATGTGCCATCAGCCCCAGGTTAACTAGAGTCACCAAAGCGGTATCAGGCCACCGCCCATAATGTTTTAGATGGTCAGATCAGCAGGCCCTTGCTCCTAATGTTTTTGAGGGTCACCAGCAGGCCATCAATCATAATTTTAAAAGGGTATGCCCTTCTTTATGTGTAACTAAGGGTGTATCGGAGTGACTCGGCCTTGTAATTTTTGGCAGCACTTGCACTTTATATACAAGCAAATATTCAGGAAAGAATGTTTTCTATCAATTTTTCCTCTAAAATCTTTTTTTTTCCCCTTGGTTTTGTGTGTATTATTCTCATTATGCAAAAGTGGCATACTATTCGGACAAAATAGTTCCCAGCAGCGGTCAACTAGTCCAAGATGCATCCATACATCCTCCCCATGCTGTTACAGAACCATTTCGGTGGTGTTACCAACAATTTCTAACATTTTCTTATTAACCAGGCACCCTCCCCTCTTTAGAGGAGGGGGTACCTGGTTTAATGCTTGGGTTCTCCTATTGACTGCCATTATACTCGAGCTCTACGGTGCTTGATCAACACTAGAGCTAACCACTCATGATTCGGTTCGGTTAATTTTTCAAAAAGTTCTGTATGTACCCGAATCAATTCAGACTACTGATGAGCGAACCACTCGAGATTTAATTCGGGTCCAGTTTGTCGAATTTCTGAAAAACTTCGGTTCGGACCCGAATCGGTTGGGGCCAAACCGAAGTTGCTCCAATTGCCCTGAAAGTTGGTATCCAATCCCCTCCACCCACTTAGGACTCTAATATTTTGGAAAATCTATTTCCTTTCATTTATTTATTATTATTATTTTTTTTTTTTCTCCCCACTCCCCAAGCTCTGGAACACAATGACAGCAATATTAAATGATTTCTGAGTGACACTGATATACATGGCTACAGATAAATGCACTTTTGTCGACTTTAACATACAGCGTGTTTAAAAACACACCATGCCGACACGTGTCATGCTTTTTCATATTCCAAAGCTTCTAAAAATTGTCCCTTGTCTGGAGAAGATGATGTTTAAACACACACAGTGTTATGGGCTTAATAAAACAATGTGGATTGGGGGACCAAGTATCCAAAGCTTATGCCTTGACAGGGTTGGAATATTTGCTCGTATGACATGCAAGTGTTGATTTTTTGAAGAAAATGTGGCTTGTTGTGAACGAGCTTTAAAAAAATAATTGGGAGCAGCAGCACTGCAGTGTGGATGTGGAAAGGGTAAAGTACGGATATTGTGGCATGCGACCTCAATAGTCACGGCAACAGGAGCAGCATGGAGTATACAAGACTGTCTATGGGTAGTAGTTGCAAATGTAGTAGTAGTGATAGTAGTGATAGTGATGGCAGATGCTATGCATTAATAGTGGTGGCAGTAAGGAATTAACAGCGAGCAGCAGCAGAATTCATACGGTACATGTTACTAGAAAGGCAGATGATGGTCAGAATGTCGCAGCAGTGGCATGATGAAAACAGCAGCAGCAGTCATATAGAATATGATGGTTGGTAGGTCGCATTATTGGCATGATGGAGGCAGCAACAGCAGCCGTACAGAACACGATGGTAGGCAGATCGAATTTGTAGCATTGTAGCATGATGGTGGCAATGGCATGATGGAGTCAGCATCAGCCATACAAAACGTGATGGTGGGCAGGTCACATTAGTGGCATGATGGAGGCAGCAGCAGTATAAAACGTGATGGTAGACAGTTCGCATTAGCGGCATGATGGAGGCAGCAGCAGCCGTAGATTGTAAGTAGTACGCACTATTTTACTGGATTTGTCTGAAACAAACATGAAAAAGTTCTGCTTCATCTGCCGGTCGAAAGATTTAAAATTTCTTAACGAACCTGGTTTGTTATTAGAGATGAGCGAATCGAAGTCGACAAATTGAAATTTTGATCCGAATTTCAGGAAAGATCGATTCGCACCGAATCCAAATTTCCTCACGCTTCATGGTAATGAATACATTTTTTTCCTAAAATGGCTGCTGCATGTGTTTGGACATGGAGCAAGGAACTCTGGGAAGGAGGGATCACCCACAATGCCATGCATGCAGCCAATCAGTAGCCAGCCCTGTGATGTCACAGCCCTATAAATAGCCTCAGCCATCTTGGATTCAACCATTTTCCAGTGTACTTATTGAAGGAAGAGACTTCAGCAGGCATTAGGGACAGTGGTAGAAAATCCTTTAAAACTTTTATTTTGCTGTATAGAAGTTCAGGGAAAGCATAGGGAGTAGTGTTGATCGAGCACCTTAGTGCTCGGGTGCTCTGGGACTAGGACCGAACACATCAGGATGCTCAGGTGCTCTAATGAACACCCGAGTATAATGGAAGTCAATGGGAGAACCCAATCATTAAACCAGGCACCCCTGCTCTGAAGAGGGGAGGGTGCCTGGTTCATAGGAAAAGGTCAGAAATTGCTTTAAACACCACCAAAATGGTTCTGGAACAGCATGGGGAGGATGTCTGGATGCATCTTAGACTCTCAGGTCGCTGCTGGGAACGATGTTGTCCGAGTAGTACGCCACTTTTATAGACTGACACGAAAAACCAAAGATAAGATCGATTTTAGAGGAAAAATAGTTAGGAAAAATACTTTCCTATATATTTACTTGGATATAAAGTGCAAGTGCTGCCAAAAATTACAAGGATGAGGCAGTCCGAAACAACCTGTTAGGTATAATTAGGTGAGGGCCTGCAGGTGAGCTGACCCTCTAAAAGATTGAAGGTGAGGGACTGCTGGTGAGCTGACCCTGTAAAAGATTGTAGGTGAGGGCCTGCTGGTGAGCTGACCCTCTAAAAAATTATATGCGAGGGCCTGCAGGTGATCTGACCCTGTAAAAGATTGTAGGTGATGGTCTGCTGGTGAGCTGACCCTCTAAAATATTGAAGGTGAGGGACTGCTGGTGAGCTGACCCTGTAAAAATTTACAGTGTTCAAAGCAGGCTGGGTCGCCTGAATACTTCAGCTAGGAATAATGGAATAGGACTCTGGTTCTATTTTGTTGGTTTTCGTTACTGGGGCCATGATTAAGAGGGACGGCCGGGGGCATCCGTATTGTGCCGCTAGAGGTGAAATTCTTGGACCGGCGCAAGATGAACCAAAGGGAAAGCCTTTGCCAAGAATGTTTTCATTAATCAAAAACGAAAGTTGGAGGTTCGAAGACGATCAGATACTGTCGTAGTTCCGACCATAAACGATGACGACCGGCGATCTGGCGGCGTTATTCCATTGACCTGCCCAGCAGCTTCTGGGAAACCAAAATTTTTGGGTTCCGGGGGAGTATGGTTGCAAAGCTGAAAATTAAAGGAATTGACGGAAGGGCACCACCAAGAGTGGAACATGCGGCTTAATTTGACTCAACACGGGAAACCTCACCCGGCCCGGACAATGAAAGGATAGACAGATTGATAGTTTTTTCTTGATTCTGTGGGTGGTGGTGCATAGACATTCTTTGTTGGTGGAGCGATTTGTCTGGTTAATTTCGATAACGAACGAGACTCCTCCGTGATAACTAGTTACACGACCCTCAGCAGTGAGTATTGTGTTGACCAGACCTCTGGATAGTGAGACTGGACTTGTAGGTGAGGGCATGCTGGTGAGCTGACGCTCTAAAAAATTATATGCGAGGGCTTGCTGGTGAGCTGACCCTGTAAAACATTATATGCGTGGGCCTGCAGGTGAGCTGACCCTGTAAAATATTGTGGGTCAGGACCTGCTGCTGAGCTGACCCTGTAAAAGATTTTTGTTGTGGGCCTGCTGATGAGCTGACCCTGTAAAACATTATATGCAAGGGCCTGCTGGTGAGCTGACCCTGTAAAAGATTTTAGGTGCGGGCCTGCTGGTGAGCTGACCCTGTAAAAAATTATATGCAAGGGCCTGCTAGTGAGCTGACCTTGCAAAAGAATTTAGGTGCGGGCCTGCTGGTGAGCTGATCCTGTAAAACATTATATGCGAGGGCCTGCTGGTGAGCTGACTCTGTAAAAGATGTTAGGTGCGGCCCTGCTGGTGAGCTGACCCGGCAAAACATTATATGCGAGAGCCTGCTGGTGAGCTGACCCTGTAAAAATTGATATGCGAGGGCCTGCTGGTGAGCTAACCCTGTAAAACATTGTAGTTAAAGGTCTGCTGGTAAGATGACCCTGTAAAAGATTTTTGTTGCGGGCCTGCTGGTGAGCTGACCCTGTAAAACATTATATGCGAGGGCCTGCTGGTGAGCTGACCCTGTAAAAGATTTTAGGTGCGGGCCTGCTGATGAGCTGACCCTGTAAAACATTATATGCAAGGGCCTGCTGGTGAGCTGACCTTGTAAAAGATTTCAGGTGCGGGCCTGCTGGTGAGCTGACCCTGTAAAAGATTTTAGGTGCAGGCCTGCTGGTGAGATGACCCTGTAAAATATTATATGCAAGGGCCTGCTGGTGAGCTAACCCTGTAAAAGATTTTATGTGCAGCCCTGCTGGTGAGCTGACCCTGCAAAACATTATATGCGAGGGCCTGCTGGTGAGCTGACCCTGTAAAATATTGTAGTTGAGGGCCAGCTGGTGAGCTGACCCTCTAGAAAATTATATGCGAGAGCCTGCTGGTGAGCTGATCCTGTAAACCATTGTAGTTGAGGGCCTGCTGGTGAGCTGACCCTCTAAAAAATTATATGCCAGGGCCTGTAGCTGAGCTGACCCTGTAAAACATTATATGCGAAGGGCATACATGCGAGTGGGTGGTGGTGCATAGACGTTCTTTGTTGGTGGAGCGATTTGTCTGGTTAATTCCGATAACGAACGAGACTCCTCCGTGATAACTAGTTACAGGACCCTCAGCAGGGAGTATTGTGTTGACCAGACTTCTGGATAGTGAGATTGGACTTGTAGGTGAGGGCATGCTGGTGAGCTGACCCTCTAAAAAATTATATGCGAAGGCTCGCAGGTGAGCTGACCCTGTAAAACATTATATGCGTGGGCCTGCAGGTGAGCTGACCCTGTAAAATATTGTGGGTCAGGACCTGCTGCTGAGCTGACCCTGTAAAAGATTTTTGTTGCGGGCCTGCTGATGAGCTGACCCTGTAAAACATTATATGCGAGGGCCTGCTGGTGAGCTAACCCTGTAAAACATTATATGCGAGGGCCTGCTGGTGAGATGACCCTGTAAAAGATTTTAGGTGCGGGCCTGCTGGTGAGCTGACCCTGTAAAACATTATATGCAAGGGCCTACTGGTGAGCTGACTTGCAAAAGAATTTAGGTGCGGGCCTGCTGGTGAGCTGACCCTGTAAAACATTATATGCGAGGGCCTGCTGGTGAGCTGACTCTGTAAAAGATGTTAGGTGCGGCCCTGCTGGTGAGCTGACACTGTAAAAGATTTTAGGTGCGGCCCTGCTGGTGAGATGACCCTGTAAAATATTATATGCAAGGGCCTGCTGGTGAGCTAACCCTGTAAAAGATTTTATGTGCAGCCCTGCTGGTGAGCTGACCCTGCAAAACATTATATGCGAGGGCCTGCTGGTGAGCTGACCCTGTAAAATATTGTAGTTGAGGGCCAGCTGGTGAGCTGACCCTGTAAAAGATTTTAGCTTTTTCAGCAAAATTTGACCCTTTAAAACCTAACTTTTACTTAAATATATTAATAAAATGACACCGCATTAGTGATTCACCTAGTGAAAAATGTGAGACAAATGATATTACATGATAGTCAAAGAGATAGTAAATGTTTAAACAGCGTAACCAACCGTTAATACGATTTGTGAAGGTTGGTGTACACAGGGCAGTAATGGGGAGTGTTGAAGTGTCTATACTATCCCTACACTCGTCCTAAATAAGTCCTTAGCCCAGGGACGTCCCCTAAAGGTGGAGACTCCCTGTCCTCGTACCTGGACTAGCTGCCCTACGTACACCCTCCTCTCAGTGAACAGTAACACGGTACCCCGTGAAAACGACGAGTATTTTCTGCGTTACAGGTGGATAATATACCTGTAAAGACAACAGCCCATGTAGATGCTAAATCAAAAAAACAAGTGGTGTGAAGGTGTAGGTGTCCCCTGTAGCACCACGCGAATAGGCCCAGAGGGGCGTCGTATTATAAATACACTCCTGGGCTAGTTCGCACAAAACCCCAACGCGTTTTCCCTATTTCTAGGTTCATCAGGGGGTCACCCAACAGTCATGGGTAAACCGTCAAAAGATGGTAATAATAGTTGATATACTCAAGGTACAGATGGAGGACGCAGGACCAGAGACGCTGATAGTAATATGTGTGTAGGACCGCAGGGATCATTTGATATATCCCACCTGTAGATAAAAGGTAGAGAAATATCAGGGTAAGAGCTACATTTATAACTACTCAAATTTATACCCCCTGAGTCTATTAGACACTTACTTAGTATCCTAGACGGTTAGATAAGCCTGGAGCCCATTGAGATAAGGGCCAACATGATATCCACACGCTGTAGAAATATATAGTATAAATGCTCCATTGCATATCAAAGTTATTGCTTAGATTGAATTCAGGGGTCCTTACTCACATTACATGCGTCCTGGTGTCATCATGTACCTCCAGATGCTCACACACTTGACCTTCCTAAGTACCCCATCCTCAGCTGTTTCAAATTGGCGCTCATTGAGACGCAGGACAAGTCACTTCCGGTTTCGGGACGCGTCCGTACGCGTCATTTCCGATCATTGGACCGCATGTGTCTCTTACATCCGGTCCTTAGAATGCATGCTGCCATGATATCCTGGTTACTGGGCCCTAGTATCGTAAATTTGCTATACCCGTTGCTATAATATATCCCCATGCGTCAGAATCGTCCTCTGGACCGCATGTGAACGTCACATCCGGTCCTTTGGAACGCATGTGGCCGTCACTTCCGGTTCATCGGCCTCAGATGCTGAATATGGTAATTACGATCGTCTGCATCATTGCGATCCTAAACACCCATAACTGGCTAACCGCTAACGATATAATACATATATATATAGCGATTAGATATATTAAGGTATATATATTTAGATAATGCTAAATAGATAGACGCAATTTATATTAAGATATACACCATTTACTGCAGTTTAATGCCAGTTATTAAGGAAATATATGCGAACCTGAGTGGCTGACATATACGTGACACGAGGCCACCTGGTCAGGGTGGGCATCATATGTATAGTCAAATAGATGACAGAAGTTGAAAGAGGCAGATGTTTAATCCAGATGCCACCATGCTATATTCAACCAGCAAAAATAGCGCCATGTCAACCATATAGAAAGGGCGATAGGGTATGTAAGAAGGATTGGTGTGAAAAAAAAGATAAACGAAACAATGTCAGACAATATTTCACTTAAGTGCTCGCCATAGATACTAGGCAGCACCGTGCGTCTGCTTGACGCTAAACAGTCAATATTTGGATACTTCCCGTATCCAGCCAATTTATCCAGGCTTCATTATGCTACCGGGCAGGCTTGTTCATGATCAGAGAGATCAAACTGAGCACATCCTTCCCCACACGTTATAAAAAGCAAGAGAACGTAAGTCTCTCGTTGATACCAAGGGGTGCCTGGGACTTAAATCGATGGATCCAGACACACTCCTTCTGGAGAATTTTACGATCCCAGTCGCCACCCCTTGGGGATGGGGGAATGGTCTCCAGGATCGAAAATTTAAGACAGTTAGGGTTACCACCATGGACATCGTTAACATGTGATGCGACCAGGGTTATGGTCTTGTTAGCTACGTCATTCACATGCTCACAAATGCGCCGCCTGACTTCTCTGATTATTTTCCCTATGTAATCCATAGGGCATGGACACTGGCATATGTATATCACCCCTTTGCTCCTGCAATTATAGAAATCTCTGATTTTAAAGATCTGCCCAGTTGCCGAGCATGTGATAGATTTTGCTGTAGAAATGTATGTGCATGTCTTGCACGAACCACATCTAAACATGCCACAGGGTTTGCGGTCAAGCCATGTCCCCACTCCACTTGGTGTTGTGTAGTGGCTGTGGACCAGACGGTCTTTAAGGCTCCTCCCCCGTCTATATGTGTGTCACGAGGGTGTCAAGAGCCACGCCTGACTCCGTTATACCCGGGGTCAGGAAGTCGCAGCGGGTGGCTGCACGCTCTATGTAGAAACATAGTGCTGTTTCTTTATGGTAGCTTTCTGGGTTTGCCTTTCAACCCTTTTTGGCTCACTCAGGGATCCGTAGCTCCTTCTCCTCAGCTGTTTCTTGTCCAGCACTCCCAACCTCCTTATATTCCCCTCTCACACTTCTCTGGTTGCCAGATATAGAGCTTCCTGCCTGGACTTCTATACTGACCCACTGGAGCTGTGTAACTGTGTTCCCTGGTTGTTGTTCCAGAGTGTTGCCCTCCGGATCCCTGTGGGCCTTGGTGGTCTGCTGTTGTCGCCCACCTGGGATTATATGTTTTGTCTGTATTGTCTGTCCTCTCCTTGGTGTTTTCCTTTAGTGTCAGTGGTTTGGACTATTGATCCCACCGCCCCGTTCACTACACAGGGCTCATCTTAGGGAAAGCCAGGGTTTAGGCACGTGATCGGCATACGGGTGAGGAACCCGTCTAGGGACGTCAGGGCAGTCAGGTGCCAGCCGCAAGGTGAGTCAGGGGTCACCACCTTTCCCTCTCCCTTAGACAGGGCCTTCCCATTTCCCTCCCTTTGCGTGACGCCGGTCATTACATTATATCTGGCCCTTATTTTGTGTAGGTAAAAAAAAAATATATATATATATATATATATATATATTTTTTACCTACTTAGAATCCAGTATGGATCCAATTGCTGCTTTGTCAAAGCAACTTCAAGGCCTGTCTTTGGAGGTGGCAGGATTGAAGGCGTCGGTCCTCCAGCAACAGCAGCAATTACAACAGACCGCAAGCCCAGCGGTTGCTACAGGTAACCAGGTTGTTGCGGAACCCAAGGTTGTTCTTCCTGACAGATTTTCTGGGGGAAGGGACACATTTGTGACGTTCCGTGAGGCCTGTAAATTATATTTTAAGCTGCGCCCTTACTTCTCTGGTAATGAAGAACAGCGGGTGGGGGTTGTTATTTCCCTGCTGCAGGGGGACCCGCAATCCTGGGCGTTCTCTTTACCCGCTGATTCCCAGGCTCTCCGGTCAGTGGATGCATTTTTTGGGGCCTTGGGTCTCATATATGACGACCCTGACCGAGTCGCACTGGCTGAATCAAAATTACGGAGACTCCTACATGGAGAGCCGCCAGTAGAGGAGTATTGCTCAGAGTTCCGTAGGTGGGCTACGGATACCCAGTGGAACGACCCGGCTCTCAGGAGTCAGTTCTGCTCTGGGTTATCCGAAAGGATTAAGGATGCGCTTGCGCTGTATGAGACTCCCTTTTCCCTTGATGCGGTTATGTCCCTTGCTATCAGAATAGATAGACGTCTTAGGGACAGATTGAAAAAACCGGAGCAATTGGTAACCCCTCCCAAGCAGCAGTTAGTCTGTACGGACTTAGACGAGCCTATGCAGCTAGGAGGAACTACTCGTCAGGTCCGTCCTCCTGAGGCTCGCCGTAGGCGTGGGGTTTGTTTTTTCTGTGGGGAGAGGGGTCATTTTATTCATGTCTGTCCTTCCTTCCTCAAAAACAAAAAACCGTCGGAAAACTACTAACCCCAGGCTGTGTGGAGGATGTCAGCCGGGGGGTATACGTTTCCTCCATACGAACATCGCAATTTGTGTTGCCAGCGGTTGTTGTTTTTGGCGTTAAGATAGAGACTATTTATTTTTTTCTAGACAGTGGAGCAGGAGTAAATTTGATAGATGCCCATTTTGCCCACACTATGGGTTTGTCTCTCTGTACGCTACAGAGACCTATTCCCATATTCGCTATTGATTCTGCTCCTCTGTCTCAGAGAAACCTCACTCACATTGTCCATAACTTACACCTTCGGGTAGGGGACCACCATAACGAGTTGCTTTCACGTTATGTTCTGGAGGGGCTTCCCACTCCGGTGGTGTTGGGTCTTCCCTGGTTGGTAGCGCACAATCCAGTGGTGGATTGGCAGGCCAGGGAGATATTGGAGTGGAGTGAGCATTGCAGAGAAAATTGCTTAAATAGCAATTGCTTAGTCGCCTCCATAGCTACCCTACCTACATTTATTTCGGACTTTGAGGACGTTTTTTCTGAAAAGGGTTGTCAGAAGTTACCACCTCACTGTCCTTATGATTGCCCGGTTAACCTGATTCCCGGTGTAAAATTACCCAAGACCAGGTTATATAATCTTTCGGGTCCGGCGAGACAAGCCATGAAAGATTATATCTCCGAGAGCTTGGCTAAGGAACACATCAGACCCTCTTCTTCACCCGTGGCTGCAGGGTTTTTCTTCGTTAAAAAGAAAGATGGGGGCCTGCGTCCTTGCCTAGATTTCCGCGAACTAAACCGGATAACCATCCGAGACCCATACCCTCTTCCTCTCATTCCTGACCTGTTTAATCAGATTGCGGGTGCTAGGTGGTTCTCCAAACTTGATCTTAGGGGGGCCTACAATCTGATTCGTATTAAGGAAGGGGATGAGTGGAAGACAGCTTTTAACACCCCTGAGGGGCATTATGAAAATCTAGTCATGCCTTTCGGTCTGACCAATGCTCCTGCTGTCTTCCAACATTTCGTTAATGACATTTTTAGTCATCTTATCGGCAGGTTTGTGGTGATATACCTAGATGATATTTTAATTTATTCGTCTGATCTGAAAACACATGAGGTGCATGTCAGACAGGTACTGCAGGTCCTACGGATGAATAAATTATATGCTAAAATTGAAAAGTGTGTCTTCGCCGTTCAGGAAATACAGTTCCTAGGTTATTTATTATCTGCTTCAGGTTTCCGTATGGATCCTAGGAAGGTCCAGGCAATTTTAGATTGGGATCTTCCTGAGAACCTTAAAGCACTGCAACGGTTCTTGGGCTTCGCTAATTTCTATAGAAAATTCATTAAAAAAAAATTGGTGATTGTAAAACCCCTTACTGACATGACTAGGAAGGGGACTGATTTTTCTAAATGGTCTGACGCCGCTAAAATTGCTTTTTTCTCTCTAAAAGAGAGGTTTACCTCGGCACCTGTACTAATCCAACCTGATGTCTCCCAGCCTTTTATTGTTGAAGTCGATGCGTCAGAGGTGGGAGTGGGGGCGGTGCTGTCTCAGGGTTTGTCTCCTGGCAAATGGCATCCTTGTGCTTTCTTTTCTAAAAAACTATCTGCAGCAGAAAAGAACTATGATATTGGCAATAGGGAACTATTAGCTATTAAACTAGCGTTTGAAGAATGGCGTCACTTTTTAGAGGGGGCAATCCACCCCGTCACTGTGATTACGGACCACAAAAACCTTCTGTACCTCGAATCAGCTAAGCGTCTCACCCCTAGACAAGCTAGGTGGTCGCTATTTTTTACCAGGTTTAACTTTGTTATTACCTATCGTCCTGGGGCAAAAAATACCAAGGCAGATGCACTATCTCATTGTTTCCCTGGAGGGGGTAATGTGAGGGATCCAGTACCCATTCTACAAAGAGGAGTGGTTGTCTCTGCGGTACACTCTGTTCTGGAGGGGAAGGTGTTAGAGGCCCAGGGGGGACGCCCCGGTCTCTTGCCCCTCAGAGAAATTGTTTGTACCGTTGAACCTGCGTCTCGAATTATTAAAGGAACATCATAATTCGGCACTTGCTGGGCATCCGGGTAGTAAAGCAACCTTGGAGCTATTGTCTCGTCGTTTTTGGTGGCCAAGGTTGCGTCAGGATGTAATGGATTTTGTGTCTTCCTGTTCTACTTGTGCGCGCGCAAAAGTCTCTCATACACGTCCTGCAGGGTCTTTATTGCCACTTGTCATTCCCAATAGACCATGGACACATCTGTCAATGGATTTTATCACTGACTTACCTTTGTCTGCGGGTAAAACAGTAATCTTGGTAGTAGTGGACAGGTTTAGCAAAATGGTACACTTCATTGCGGTACCCGCACTACCTAATGCTAAGACTCTTGCTCAGGTATTCATCAGTGAAATCGTGAAGCTTCACGGGGTCCCTTCCGATGTTGTTTCGGATCGGGAAACCCAGTTTATTTCTAAGTTTTGGAAAGCTTTTTTTTCCCGTTTGGGGGTACACTTGTCCTTTTCCTCAGCTTTCCATCCTCAGTCGAATGGACAGACTGAGCATACCAACCAAAACCTTGAGACATATCTAAGATGTTTTGTGTCTGAAAACCAAGAGGTGTGGTCATCATATTTACCGTTAGCCGAGTTTGCCATAAATAATCGCCGTCAGGAATCTACTGGCAAGTCACCATTTCTTGGTGCATATGGTTTTCATCCCCAATTCTGTACTTTCAAAGAGGGGGGGTCTTCTGGGGTTCCCGAAGAGGAACGTTTTTCATCATCTCTTTCATCGGTATGGCAGAAGGTGCAAGCTAACTTGAAAAATATGGGAGGTAAATATAAATGCATGGCTGATAAGAGACGGTCGCCAGGTCCGGACCTAGGAGTGAATGACTATGTGTGGTTGTCTACTAGGAATATTAAATTAAAGGTTCCCTCTTAGAAACTGGGTCCTAGGTTCATTGGCCCTTACAAAATAGTAGCCATCATTAACCCCGTGGCTTTTCGCCTGGAGCTACCTCAGACTTTTAAAATCCATAACGTCTTCCATAAGTCGTTACTCAAGAAATATGTTCCACCTCTAGAACCGTCACCGCTGCCACCCCCTCCTGTTGTTGTGGATGGTAATCTAGAGTTTCAAATATCCAAAATTGTTGATTCTCGTCGGGTCCGCCGCTCTCTTCAATATCTAGTGCATTGGAGGGGTTACGGTCCCGAGGAAAGAATGTGGGTTCCAGCGTCTGAGGTAAACGCCGACAGGTTAGTTCGGGCTTTTCATGCCTCTCATCCTGAGAGACCTAGTCCTGAGTGTCCGGAGGCCCCTCGTAGAGAGGGGGGTACTGTCACGAGGGTGTCAAGAGCCACGCCTGACTCCGTTATACCCTGGGTCAGGAAGTCGCAGCGGGTGGCTGCGCATTCTATGTAGAAACATAGTGCTGTTTCTTTATGGTAGCTTTCTGGGTTTGCCTTTCAACCCTTTTTGGCTCACTCAGGGATCCGTAGCTCCTTCTCCTCAGCTGTTTCTTGTCCAGCACTCCCAACCTCCTTATATTCTCCTCTCACACTTCTCTGGTTGCCAGATATAGAGCTTCCTGCCTGGACTTCTATACTGACCCACTGGAGCTGTGTAACTGTGTTCCCTGGTTGTTGTTCCAGAGTGTTACCCTCCGGATCCCTGTGGGCCTTGGTGGTCTGCTGTTGTCGCCCACCTGGGATTATATGTTTTGTCTGTATTGTCTGTCCTCTCCTTGGTGTTTTCCTTTAGTGTCAGTGGTGCGGACAAGTGATCCCACCGCCCCGTTCACTACACAGGGCTCATCTTAGGGAAAGCCAGGGTTTAGGCACGTGATCGGCGTACGGGTGAGGAACCCGTCTAGGGACGTCAGGGCAGTCAGGTGCCAGCCGCAAGGTGAGTCAGGGGTCACCAACTTTCTCTCTCCCTTGGACAGGGCCTTCCCATTTCCCTCCCTTTGCGTGACGCCGGTCATTACAATGTGACACTTGGTTGTTCAGTGAGCACATCCCTCAGGTCGGGGTCCATGTGTAGGATGGGCCAATACCTTTTGAGAATCGAGACCACCTGCTTATTTGCTGAGTCAAACGTAGCGATAAGACGCACTGGCTGCTGTCCACACTGTGTCCTGGGTCTAGGGACGAGGAGTTCTGTGCGGTCTCTATCCAGGGCATTCTGAAAAGCACCCTCCAGAATTTTTTGGGGGTAATCCCTCTCTCTAAATCTTGTCTGGAGTTTTTTAGCTTCACCATAGAACGCCTCATTCTCTGAGCAGTTCCTCCGAGTGTGGAGGTATTGGCCCCTGGGTATGCCACGCTTAAGTGGCAATGGATGATACCTTTCCCAGTGCAGCAATGAATTGGTCGCGGTTTCCTTCCTGTACATGCCCGTGGTAAGTCTCTCTCCCTCTTTTGATATACGAACATCAAGGAAGGGAATAGTATGTAGATCACATTCATATGTAAACTGCAGACCAATATCATTGCTGTTCAAGGCTGATACAATCTCTCGGAGTTCCTCTGACCCACCCTTCCAAACTACAAAAATATCATCAATATAACGTGTCCCGAAACCGGAAGTGACTTGACCGCAGGGCTGTGGAGTCGGTAGATAAATGTTCCGACTCTGACTCCTCAGTTTTTGGTACTTCCGACTCCGACTCCTCTGTATTAATATGCGAATGTATTTTATACATTCCTTGAGGGAAAGAAACGCAACCTACCATTTATTCTAAAACATAATTTTCCTAGGAGAATCCCATAGTCATGTTTAAAGTTTAAGCTAACAATCGGAGTTTACAAGCTTTTATAGCCTTAGCTAAATTACAGCTGTTTTTCCAATGGTTTACAGCTTCAGTCTTGAACTATTGGCTATCCATTCCCTTCACTTATACAAGTGTCTCTAGTCCTGCAAAAAACATATTTATTTAATCCCTTATCAGTGAGAGGCTAGGTTACACATGGACGCTGCGTTCCCTGTAAAAGCAGAACACAACACTATGGAAAGTTTAAGTATTGCAGCTCCTAATTGTGCGTTGCGTGCCATATAGTGAAGCACATGAAAAGCTTCTTCACGGTCAATTAACGTGTTCGTTTTGTGGTTACGTGAGGCACTGCATGCATTGGTCTTTATTCTTACAGTAGAGAAGTCATTAATTATAACTTTTTGTGAATTGGGACATTTAAACTTGCTTTTTTTTTTTTTATTCCAATCTAAATTTAGTAGGAGTCGGTGCATTGTTTGCCGACTCAGACTCCAGGTACCCAAAATTTCCCCCGACTCTCCGACTCCGACTCCACAGCCCTGCTTGTCCGGCGTCTCAATGAGCGCCAATTTGAAACAGCTGAGGATGGGGTACTTAGGAAGGTCAGTAACTGAGTGTGTGAGCATCTGGAGGTACATGATGACACCAGGACGCATGTAATGTGAGTTAAGGACCCCTGAATTCAATCTAAGCAATAACTTTGATATGCAATGGAGCGTTTATACTATATATTTCTACAGCGTGTGGATATCATGTTGGCCCTCATCTGAATGGGCTCCAGGCTTATCTAACCGTCTAGGATACTAAGTAAGTGTCTAATAGACTCAGGGGGTATAAATTTGAGTAGTTATAAATGTAGCTCTTACCCTGATATTTCTCTACCTTTTATCTACAGGTGGGATATATCAAATGATCCCTGCGGTCCTACACACATATTACTATCAGCGTCTCTGGTCCTGCGTCCTCCATCTGTACCTTGAGTATATCAACTATTATTACCATCTTTTGACGGTTTACCCATGACTGTTGGTTGACCCCCTGATGAACCTAGAAATAGGGAAAACGCGTTGGGGTTTTGTGCGAACTAGCCCAGGAGCGTATTTATAATACGACGCCCCTCTGGGCCTATTCGCGTGGTGCTACAGGGGACACCTACCCCTTCACACCACTTGTTTTTTTGATTTAGCATCTACATGGGCTGTTGTCTTTACAGGTATATTATCCACCTGTGACGCAGAAAATACTCGTCGTTTTCACGGGGTACCGTGTTACTGTTCACTGAGAGGAGGGTGTACGTAGGGCAGCTAGTCCAGGTACGAGGACAGGGAGTCTCCATCTTTAGGGGACGTCCCTGGGCTAAGGACTTATTTAGGACGAGTGTAGGGATAGTATAGACACTCCAACACTCCCCATTACTGCCCTGTGTACACCAACCTTCACAAATCGTATTAACGGTTGGTTACCCTGTTTAAACATTTACTATCTTTTTGACTATTATGTAATATCATTTGTCTCACATTTTTCACTAGGTGAATCACTAATGCGGTGTCATTTTATTAATATATTTAAGTAAAAGTTATGTTTTAAAGGGTCAAATTTTGATGGAAAAGCTACAGATTCTAGGACTCCTTCATAAATGATTCATTAATTCAGCTGCACATATATGTAAAAGATTTTAGGTGCAGGCCTGCTGATGAGCTGACTCTGTAAAACATTATATGCAAGGGCCTGCTGGTGAGCTGACCTTGTAAAAGATTTCAGGTGCGGGCCTGCTGGTGAGCTAACCCTGTAAAATATTATATGCGAGGGCCTGCTGGTGAGCTGACCCTGTAAAATATTTTTGGTGCGGCCCTGCTGGTGAGATGACCCTGTAAAATATTATATGCAAGGGCCTGTTGGTGAGCTGACCCTGTTAAAGATTTTATGTGCAGCCCTGCTGGTGAGCTGACCCTGCAAAACATTATATGCGTGGGCCTGCTGGTGAGCTGACCCTGTAAAATATTGTAGTTGAGGGCCAGCTGGTGAGCTGACCCTTTAGAAAATTATATGCGAGGGCCTGCTGGTGAGCTGACCCTGTAAAATATTGTAGTTGAGGGCCTGCTGGTGAGCTGACCCTCTAAAAAATTCTATGCCAGGGCCTGTAGCTGAGCTGACCCTGTAAAACATTATATGTGAAGGGCATATATGCGAGGGCATTATATGCGGTGAATAAGCAGGTTCATATAATGGAAGAGGAGGAGGAGGATAAGAAAAGGAAGATTTAACCATATACCCTTGTTTGTGGTGGAAGGGGTGCATGGGAATACAGTGCATTTAGTACATTATAAACAACACATTTAAAGTGCCTTTATGTTCATCAGCTTTCCTCTGGTGGAGTCGAGAAGTCATGGTCAATCCATGCCTTATTCATTCTTATAAGAGTCAACCTGTCAGCATTTTCAGTTTACAGGCGGATACGCTTATCTGTTATGATGCCACCAGCAGCACTAAATACCCGCTCAGACAAAACGCTGATGGCAGGCCAGGCCAGCACCTCCAAGGCGTAGAGCGCCAGTTCATGCCAGGTGTCCAGGTTGGACACCTAGTAGTTGTAAGGCACTGAGGGATCATTGAGGACGCTGACATGGTCTGATATGTACTCCTTCACCATCTTCCAAAATTTTTCCCTTCTTGTGACACTAGGCCGCGCATCAGGGTGAGGGTGCTGGCGGGGTGTCATGAAACTGTCCCAGGCTTTGGAGAGTGTTGCCCTGCCTCTGTTGGAACTGCTGTGTGTTCCCCTTGTCTCCCCTCCTCGGTTGGCCAAGGAAGTACGGACTCTGCCGCCAATGTTGTCAGATGGAAATTTTTTGAAGCAATTTTTCAACAAGGATCTTCTGGTATTGCACCATTTTGCTCGTCCTCTCCACCAGAGGAATGAGAGATAAGAAGTTTTCTTTGTAGCAGGGGTCGAGAAGGTTGAACAACCAGTAATCCATATTGTCTAAAATGCGTATAACACGAGGGTCGCTGGAAAGGCAGCCTAACATGAAGTCAGCCATGTGTGCTAGAGTACCAACATGCAAGACTTCGCTGTCGTCATCAGGAGAATCACTCTCAATCTCCTCATCCTCTTCTGCCCACCCACGCTGAACAGATGGAATTAACCTTCCATGGTACCACCCTCTGTAACGGAGACAACCGTCTCCTGCTCCTCCTCCTCCTCTTCATCGTCCTTTTCGCCCTGAGAAAACAAACTGAGTGGTGGTCTGGCTATGACCCTGTGTAATGTCTTCCCCCATTTCCACCTCTTCCACATGCAAAGCATCGTCCTTAATTGTGAGCAGTGATCGTTTGAGTAGACACAGAAGTGGGATGGTTACGCTGATAATAGCGTTATTGCCTCTCACCATCTGTGTTGATTCCTCAAAGATTCTTAAAACCTCACAGAGGTCAGACATCCATGCTAACTCCTCGCTTGTGAATAGCGGATGCTGACTGGAAAGGCGACGACCATGTTGCAGCTGGCATTCCACAACTGCTCGCACAACAGCCGGTAAGCTGGGATTTTCAAGAGCTGCTGCAGCTTTGGCAGAACGTCTGGATCTAGGTGGAAAGGCGAGAGCCACAGCTCAGTCTGGTCTCTTATCCCCTGCCATAGCTCTGCGGCGGTGTTCTGTTTATCCCCTAAGCATATCAGCTTCAGCACGGCCTGTTGTCACTTCCCCACTGCAGTGCTACACAGCTTCCAGCTACCGACTGATGACTGACTGGTGCTGCACGCGGATAATTCGGAGGTGGAAGTGGAGGAGTAGGCGGAGGAGGAAAAGTGGGGATTGGAGCCACTAACGTAGGTGCTGGCTGAAACCCTGATCGACTTAGGGCCTGCAATCCTTGGCGTCTGTAGCACCTGTGCCATCCCAGGGTACAACTCGCTCCCGGCCACCGCAACATTCACCCAGAGTGCCGTTAAGGAAATGTAGCATCCCTGGCCAAAAGCACTTGTCCTTGTGTCCGTGGTTAAGTGGGCCTTCCCAGTAACTGCGTTGGTCAGCGCACGTGTGATGTTACGGGATACATGTTGGTGTAAGGAGGGCACGGCACACCTTGTAAAATAGTGGCAGCTGGCGACTGTGTAACGCGGGACGGCCACTGACATCAGGCTGCGGAAGGCCTCAGTGTCCACAAGCCTAAATAGCAACATTTCCAGGGCCAGAAATTTGGAAAGCTGTGCATTTAATGCTATGGCCTGTGGGTGGGTGGGTGGCTGGGTATTTGTGCCTGTGTTCAAATGCCTGGGGTAAGAACATTTGTACACTGCGCTGGGACAGGGAAGTGGATGTGGTCGCTTATGGTGCTTGCAAAGGTCCAGGTGCATGGCAGGAGGCATCTGGACCTGCGTCTTGGACAGGGGAATGTCCAGCACTTAACATAGGGGAAGAGGAGGCAGTGGTGTGACCCGCAGACACAGATTGTGGACCCAGGCATTCGGCCCACCTATTAGGGTCCTTTGATGCCATGTGGCGGATCATGCTGGTGGTGGTGAGGTTGCTAGTGTTCACGCCCCTACTTACTCTTGTATGGCACAGGTTGCAAATTACAATTCTTTTGTCGTCTGCACTTTCCTCAAAAAAGCGCCAGACTGCGGAACACCTACCCCTTGGCAAGGGATATTTCCACAAGGGGGTGCTCCGTGGAACAGTTGCATGCCTGCCTTCTTCCTTTTGCCACCCCACTGCCTCTTCCAGCCTGTTGTTGTGCTACAGATCTATCCCCTTCTGTACGGTTGTCCTCGCTCGGCTTTCCACCTTCCCAGGTTGGGTCAGTGACTTTATCGTCCACCACCTCCTCTTCTACTTCCTCACTCTGCTCATCCTCCTGACTTGTTGACCTAACCATAACTTCAGTGATTGACAACTGTGTCTCATCCTCTTCCTCAACCTCTTGAGACAGTAATTGCTGTTGAGTTATTGGAAACTGTGTCTCATCATCATCCACCTCATTAAACAGTAATTGCCGTTCCCCACCGTCATCTTCTTGTGACTGTGGGTGCTCAAGAGTTTGGGAATCAAGGCACAAGATCAGTCCCTCTTCAAGCGTGCTTGGCGAGAGGGCCAAATCAAGGAATGTCGAGGAAAAGAGGTCCTCGGCATATCCGAGTGTGGGATCACTTGTTTGGCCAGACTGTGCATGGTGGGAGGAAGGAGTATCAAGACTGGATTTGGTGGAACACAGGGTGGTGCATAACCGACTGGAAGCATTATCTGCTGCAATTCAACCGACCACCTGGTCACACTTCAAGAGTGGTGTCCTGCACCACAATGCAAACTGGGACATGAAGCTCGGTATCGGTGATGACTGTTTTTCTTGTGCTCTGGCAGCAGGCACAGTTTCAACCCGTCCAGGGCCACGGCCTCTGCCTACACCATCAGCATCACGGCCACTTCCCCGTCCCTTACTGCTTGCCTTCTTCATTTTAAATGTGATATATGCTTGAAAGTATGTCACATGTACAGTAGCATAGGATTTGGAAGTGATTGCAAAAAAATTTGAAAAGGTATTTTGGATGTGGAAACATCACACAGTAGATATCACGCCGATAATGTCAATGCTGTCACCAGAGGCTAATAAAAAATTACAGGGAATGTCACAGGTATTTGGGATGAGGAAACGTTATACAGGAGAGGTACCACCAGTAATGTCACTGTCCAAAGCATCTACGTTAAAAGTACACTGTATGTCACAGATAAAAATTTTAGGCGCCCACGTTACACTGGAAATGTGGCACTGGTAATGTCACTATCCGCAGCGGACACCGTCTATTGAAAAAGTACACTGGATGTGACAGATATTTTTTGGATGCGCACACTTTCCACTGGAGATGTGGTGCAGCTAATCTCCCTGTCCGCAGCAGGCACCGTCTATTGAAAAAGTACACTGTATGTCACAGATATTTTTGGGATGCGCACACTTTACACTGGAGTTGTGGCGCAGCTAATCTCACTGTCCGCAGCGTACACCGTCTATTGAAAAAGTACACTGGATGTCACAGATATTGTCATGATCAGTGTGGGGGGAAACTCCACACTGAACACAGGAGGGAAGGGGAGCCTTTATATCCCTATAATGCCCTGGAAGAGGTTAGGACCAGAGACAACCCATTCCCCCCCAGATGGACAAATGGAAGTCTCTGTCTCAGGCCCAGATACAAACAACAGGGAAAATAACAAACACAAACAAACGGGACACTTAACCTCTGTAGAGACGAACGAGCAGGAACACCAGAGACAAACTCACACCAGCTCAGCCAAACCCAAATAAAGCTATCTACCACATAGTCAGAAGGATGGGGTCAGACTATAAAGGGTAGAAGTGATGACCACTGAGCAACAGCTGAGAAAAGGGAAGTGGTCATTAACCCTATTAACACTGAATCAAGAGAAATCAAGGATGCTGTTAGATTCATCCACGCTCAGCCAATATACTTGTTTTCCTGAGGGACCGTGAAAGTACCCCCCCTTCTACGGGTGACCTCCAGGCACCCAGGACTGACCTTATTAGGATCGGCTCTGTGAAAGGCCTTCACCAGACTATTTGCATTAACATCGGCCACTGGAACCCACATTCTCTCCTCTGGTCCGTAACCCTTCCAGTGGACGAGATACTGGAGGGATCTACAGAGAACTCTGCTGATTTGAAATTCTAAATTACCGTCCACCATGACTGATGGGGTATAAGTAACTCCATTTTGTCCTTTCAGAAACGTGTATTACATTTGGCCAGAGCACTTCCAATATCTCCCTTCCCCCTTTTGGAATGTGAGAAACTTCCTGTGCTGTTTCAAGATACCCATACATTCCTTAGTTTGTAAGTTTGAACAGTCCTACCTTATAGGGTTATCTTGGCTCAAATGCATGCTGGCCTATGTGTATATACCTGATTGGTCAAATGCTGTTACTATGAGTCATCTATTATGTTAATGCAGAGCTCATGTGTGATCATACTATAGGTCAAACAAATGCTAACATATGATTGGATGTCAAGGAAGCTCAACCCCCCCTATTATAACTGTTTGCCAACTGTGAAATAAACCAGAATGGATTGGAACTAGACACGTGTTCAGTGTTCATCTTATTCATTCTCCCGGTACCGGATAAGATTTAATTCAAGCTGATCACCGAAATCGTGTGTCAGGGACACATTAGGCAAAAGAGTCTATATATTTCCTTACAATGACAGTAGTGGGAGGCAAGAAGGACGGCTCAACAGGTTCGACACATTTCTTCAAAAATGACTTATGAAATACGTTATGAATTTTCAAACCCTGAGGAAGTTCAAGATGGATGTCTACAGGGTTAACAATGGTGTGAACTTATATGGACCAATAAATCTTCGGCCCAACTTCCAAGAAGGTACCTTAAGCTTAATGTTTCTTGTGGACAGCCACACAGAATCACCCACTCTCAGGTCCGGACCATTCATACGTCTCCTGTCAGCCACACGCTTATACCTGTTGCCCATCTTTTTCAGGCTATTTTGAATTTTCCACCAAATTGAAGACAAAGAAGTGGAAAATCGTTCCTCCTCGGGAATACCGGAAGTTTGAGAACCAGAAAATGTGCCAAACTGTGGATGGAATCCATATGCACCAAAAAACGACTCCTGTCTACGGTTATTAATGGCAAACTCAGCTAACGACAAGAATGAAGACCACTCCTCCTGGTTCTCCGAAAACAAAACATCTCAAGTAAGTCTCCAGATTCTGATTGGTGCGCTCCGTCTGTCCGTTCGACTGTGAATGAAAAGCCGAAGAAAAGGACAATTGTACCCCCAGTCGAGTACAGAACGCTTTCCAGAATCTGGAAACAAACTGAGTCCCCCGATCAGACACTACATCAGAGGGAATTCCATGTAGTTTTATGATGGTATCGACAAACACCTGTGCAAGGGTCTTGGCATTAGGTAGAGACGGCAATGCTATAAAATGTGCCATTTTGCTAAACCAATCAAATACCACGAGGATCATGGTTTTTCCCGAAGAATTAGGTAAATGCGTGATAAAGTCCATGGACAAATGCGTCCAAGAAGAGATCCAGAAGGCCGAGTATGTGTCACCTTAGCACGAGCACAGGTACAACAGGCTGACACATACAGTAGTCCTCAACACACGTACGCAGCTCCGGCCACCAAAATCTGCATGAGATGAGATCCACAGTGGATCTACTCCCAGGGTGTCCAGCCAAGAGAGTACAGTGATGTTCCTCAAACATCTTATGACGTAAGTCTGAAGGAACAAACAATTTCCCTGGAGGACAAGAGTCCAGTGCATCCTCTTGGGCCCCCAACACCTTATCCTCAAGATCAGGATATAGGGCAGATATGACTACCCTTTAAGACAAAATAGGACTAGGATCTTTAGAATCACCCCCCTTCCCAAGAAAGCTGCATGACAAAGCATCCGCCTTGACGTTCTTAACCCCAGGGCGTTAGGTGACAATGACGTTAAATCTGGTGAAAAACAGCGACCATCTGGCCTGACTTGGATTCAGTCATTTAGCCGACTCAAGGTAAGCCAGATTTTTGTGATCAGTAATTACTGTAATAGGATGGATTTTCCTTTCCAACCAATGACGCCATTCTTCAAAAGCTAACTTAATGGCCAGCAATTCCCTATTACCCACGTCATAATTTCTTTCAGCAGTCGAGAGTTTTTTAGAGAAAAAAGCACATGGGCGCCATTTACTAGGTGAAGGACCTTGCGACAAAACTGCCCCCACCCCTACCTCGGATGCGTCAACCTCTATAATGAATGGCTGAGACACGTCCGGTTGCACCAGAATAGGGGCTGAAGCAAAACATCCCTTCACAGCAGAAAAGGCTTGTAATGCTGCCTCAGACCAAACAGAGAAATCGACCCCCTTCCTAGTCATGTCTGTTAAAGGTTTAGCCACAGTTGAACAGTTCAAGATGAATTTACGGTAGTAGTTGGTGAATCCCAGAGCTTTCAAATTTTCCGGTCGATCCCAAAATCGCACGGACATTCTCAGGATCCATACGAAAACCTGAGGGTGGGAGCAGGTAACCCAGGAATTGCACTTCCTGAACAGCCAAAACACATTTTTCCTTCAATGCATACATTGCATAACACCTGTCTCACATGATCCTTATGAGTCTCCATGACTGCAGAATAAATGAGTATGTCATCCAGATATACAACAACAAATCTCCCCACCAGATGATGAAAGATGTCATTGATAAAGTGTTGAAAAACTGCTGGAGCGTTGTTTAACCCAAAGGGCATGACCAGGTTTTCAAAATGACCCTCAGGGGTATTAAATGGTCTTCCATTCATCCCCCTCCCTGATCCTTATTAGATTATATGCCCCCCTTAGATCCAATTTAGAGAACACATAGTTGGCACCGACAATCTGACTAAACAAATTCAGAATCATAGGAAGGGGGTAAGGATCACAGACGGAAATACGGTTGAGCTCACGGAAGTCCAGACATAGTCTAAGGGTACCATCTTTTTTTTTACAAAGAACAACCCAGCAGCCAATGGGGATTTGGATGGTCTGATATGACACTTCGCCAAACTCTCGCATAGCCTTTCTTTCGGTTATACAACCGAGATTTGGGTAGTTTAGCTCCAGGAATAAGATTGATGGGACAATCATACTCTCAATGCGGGGGAAACTCCTGGTTACCTCTCTCATAAAATACATCAGAAAATTCGGAAATAAACAAAGGTACAGTTTTAGTGGTGACCACAGAGAAAGATGCATTAAGACAGTTGTCCATGCAAAAAGCACTCCAATCAAAAATCTGTCTCGCTTGCCAGTTGATGGTAGGGTTATGTCTGCTTAAACATGGTAAGCCCAAAACCATCAGAGCAGGCAAACCTTTCAACACATAACACGAGACAGATTCCTGATGGAAATCACCCACTCTTAAATGGATGTCATTTACCACCCGCGACAGGCATTTTTGGGTAAGAGGTGCAGAATCAATTGCAAAGACAGAAATGCTTTTCTCTAGTGCACTAGTAGACAACCCATGAATACGAACAAACTGTCCATCAATCAGGTTAACCCATGCTCTACTGTCGATAAATACCTTGTTTTCCACAGTTTTGGACTCTATCGCCACCTCGGCAGACAGGAGAAATCGGGTACTCCAGTAGATTACAAAAGTAAGTTTTCTTGCTCCCCACCCACACCACCAATATAAATTTGGGGATTAGGCATTTTTTTGTTGTTGTTTTTTGAACAAATATTCATGAAATGTCCCTTCTTTCCACAATAAAAACAGACTCCCTTCATAGACCAGAGCTCTTACCAGCAGTCCCAGGATAGCACCCCCCAACTGCATAGGCTCCTCAAAAGGCATAACCACAGGAGTCCTCTTTAACCATAGTGCCAAAGGAAGCCGCCACCTTATTTGACAGTACGTCCTGAGGGGTGAGGACACTTAGATCTCCCCCTCAAGCGTCAATCCAGACTACAGCAAGGGACATAGCTGCTTCCAATGACTCAGGTTTTTAATGGAATGCCAACGTGTCCTGCAGCCTCTCAGATATGCCCTGACAGAACTGGCTACGGAGATCAGTATTATTCCACTTCATATCCGTAGCCCATCTACTAAATTCAGAGCAATAGATTTCTGTGGAGCTTTCTGCCTGCCATAAACCATGTAACTTGGTCTCAGCCTGAGAGATCCGATCCGGGTAATCATAAATAAGACCCAAGGCTCTAAAACATTCATCCTTAAGCAAAGAAATGATCATACCCACACGTTTACACTCATCCCCAGAAGAGTATGGACGCAGCTTAAAGTTCAACTTACACGATTCCCTTAACAGAATGAAATTGTCACTACCCCCAGAAAATCTGTCCAGGAGGGCAACCTTAGGTTCAAGGCAGGCCTGGTACCCACCATTGGAACCAGCCGCCTGTTGTCTCTGAATCCGTAAGACTGTCGCGCAGAGGTCAGCTAACTCCAAAGACAGTCCCTGCAGCTGTTCGACCAGTGCAGACATAGGATCCATAGCTGTACTGACCTAAACGAAATGGCGGTTTATATGACAGTAGATAATGTCGCGATCAGCGTGGGGGGAAAACCACACGCTGAACACAGGAGGGAAGGGGAACAGTGACTGGGCCTGGAAACTAGGGACGAAACAAGTCACCTCCTAGACAACCCTAATCCGGGCCCTATCTCAATATGAATAGAACCTGAAGGTAGGAATATTCATATGCAGGATACCTAGGCCTTTATATCTTCTAAAGCCTTTTGTGGCGTGTATCAGTGGAAAAAAATAAGGGCCTATTGGCCGTTCAGCGGTGCAGTTATATCTATCCACCTAGCCCTGCCCCAGAAGTGGAAGAGATTGAGTGCACTGATGCACAACTACTTATGTTTCAGGGTGTGGACATGGAAGGACCAACCAGCATGTCTCTGATGATGATGACAAAACACAGGTGCCAACTGCTGCGGCTTTCTGCTGTGTGCAGACTGGCAGAAGGGCAGGGGTGAAGAGTGGGTGGAAGATGATGTGGCGGATGATGAGGACCCACAGAACCCATTATGGAATCCAAGGTCAATGCGAGTGACGTGTGCCGTTCGGAGGAAGAGGGGATGGTCACACAGCGCCAGGCGCACAGCAAAAGAGGGAGCAACGTGCAAAAGCAGAGTGGCTTGTCCCTAGCCAGTATGCCTGCTACTGCCCACCTCACCCAAGGACTGAGCACACCAAAAGCCAGCTCCAAGGAGTTCCCTGGCATGGCAATTCTTCAATGTGCTAATGACAAGATGCACAGAGCCTGAAGCGAGGCATAAATGTTCTTAACCTAAGCACCACCTGCATGACCAGGCATCTTAATGCAAAGCACGAGCTGCAGTGAGTAAACACCTTAAAAACCACAAAAGATCTCAGGCTCCTCCTGCTCCCTCTTCTGATGCAGTCTCTGTCCTCTTCCTCCCCCTCTGGAGTGATAGTGGCACCTGCCACCCCGCAAACAGAGGATGTGGCAGCAATGCCACCACCTCCGTCACCGTCACCAAGCATCTCCACACTATCCCATGGAAGCCTTCAGCTGTCCATCTCACTGAAGAGAAAGAGGAAGTACCCCCCTACACACCCACGATCCCTGGCCCTGAATGCTAGCATTTCAAAATTCCTGGCCTTTGAAATGCTGTCATTCTGTCTAGTGGAGACAGAGACTTTTAAAAACCTTATGGCGTGGCTGTCTTACAGTATGTGGTCCCCAGCCACCACTACTTTTCCAGGTGAGCCATCCCTGCCCTGCACAACCAAGTGGTGGACAAAATTAGGTGTGCACTGCGCTATGCCATCTGTGGCAAGGTCCACATAACCACCGATATGTGGACCAATAAGCATGGGCAGGGACATTATATCTCCCTAACTGCACACTGGTTAATGCAGAGGCAGCTGGGCCTGAGGCGGATAGCATGTCCTTCCGCCACCAAGGATTGCAGGATGTTTCTCTTGCCTCCTGTTGCCTCCTACTTCCGCTTCCTCCTCTGCCACCTCCAGCGTAACACATTCACCACCAAGTTCAGCACAGCCAGGGGAAAATGACAGCAGGCTGTTTTGAATCTCATCTGTTTACGGGAAAAAATCCACACAATGCAGGAGCTGTGGACTGGCATCAAACAACAGACCGATGAGTGGTTGGTGCCGCAGAGCCTCAAGCCTGGCCTGATGGTGTGCGATAACGGGCGAAATATTGTAGCAGCTCTGAGGCTAGCCGGTTTGATGCACATCTCTTGCCTGGCGCATGTGCTGAGTTTGGTGATGCAGAGGTTCCTGAAAATAACCCCGATATGTTAGAGCTGCTGTAGAAAGTGTGGGCTGTCTGTGCGCGCTTTTCGGGTGATCTCACCCTGCTGCTGCTCGCCTGTCTGCGCTGAAGCGTAACTTCGGCCTTCCTGCTCACCGCCTCATATGCGACGTACCCACAATTTGTTTCAGCTGCACCACGCACGAGTGAGTCACTCTGCGGAACAGCACCACTTCACCACCAACGAGTGGCCCTCCATGCCGGACGTGTGTGACATGTTGCGCTGTTTCGAGTACTCCACCAACATGGCCAGTGCACTATCACACAGTCCTCAGTGTTACTATCCCACTTCTATGTCTCCTTGAGAAAAAAACTTTGAGGAGGAGGAAGAGGGATTATTTCCACAGTTATCAGGCCAGTCATTCACAAGTGGCTCAAAGGGTGGGTTCCTGCACCAACAGAGGCCAGGTACACAACTGTCCAGCCAGGCCACAGTTCTTCAGGAGGAGGAGGTTGATGAGGAGGAGGACCCGGGTTCACAGCTGGGTGGCACCCAAAGCAGCTTATGGGCATCAATGGAGCGTGGCTGGGGGATGCCGAGACACAGACGATGCACATCTCACAGAGGGACAGCTTGTAATTGCCTTTGGGCAGCCTGGCACACATGAGGAACTACGGTACATGCTGCAGTGCCTGCACAACGACCCCCAGAGTTGCCTACATTCTAACCAGTGGTGATTACTGGGTGGCCACCCTGCTGCGATCCCCGCTACAAGGACAATGTCCTGTCCTTAATTCTATCACTGGAGCGTGATCGGAAGATCCGGGACAACAAGCGCACGCTGGTAGATGCGCTGCTGATGGCATTCACACCTGACAGTGGGGGCTCAGTGGAAGAACAATGAGAAAGCAGAAGAGGAGGAGGAAGTCGCCAACGCAGCTGGGGCACCACCCGCACCTCAGAAGGCAGGGTTAGCATGGCCAATATGTGGAAAAGCCTTGTCAGCACGCCACAACAACCAGCACCACCAGCTGATATGGAACGTCTTAGCAGGAGGCAGCATTTCAGCAACATGGTGAAACAGTACATGTGCACATGCCTACACGTACTGACTGATGGGTCTGCCTCATTCAACTTCTGGGTCTCCAAATTGGGCACATGGCCTGAGCTTTACGCCTTGGAGGTGCTGGACTGACCTGCAGAAAGTGTATTGTCCGAACATGTGCTTAGCACGGCAGTGGGGGTAATCACAGACACGCACATCCGCCTGTCCGCAGCCAACGTGGACAATCTCACGTTTATTAAAATGAACCAGGCATGGATCCCACAGGACTTTTCTGTACCTTGTGCTGAGTAGACAAGTGTACCGGACACACCCATATAACATTGTTATATGCCAGCGCACTTTCTCTTTGCATTCTCTCTTCTATTTCCCAATGTTTTGGGATCTTTCCAAATGTATAAAATAAAAAAAAATAAAAAAAAATGTGTTGGCTACCTCCTTCTCCACTGCCGCTTCCACCTACACCTCCGCCTCCTAGTTCAAGATTATTATATATTTTTTTCTATTCTATGTTAATTTTAAGTCATTTCCCTATCCACATTTGTTTTCAGGGCAACTGTCCTGCTCTTACCCCATTTTGCTTCCTTTTGCAGTCATCTTGCCCTTACTACGACTATTTTACAGCCATTTAAGTGCACCAAAGTTTAGGTCCCCATTGACTTCAATGGGGTTCAGAACCCGAACTTTGACCTGAAGTTCGGCCAAACACGAACATCCACAGGTCCGCTCATCCCTACGCAGAAGCTGAACGTGCTCCTGGCCAAGTTGCTGGTGCTGCAGTCCCTCCCTTTCCAAGTGGTGGACTCTGCACCTTTCAGAGGAACTGATGCTTGGTAGCCAAGCCGAGGTGGAGAGTCCCAAGCCATAATTTTGACAAAAAGGCAGTACCAGCCCTGCACACACATGTAGAACAGAAGTTGGACCAGTCCTTGAGCCTGTCGGTGTTTGCCAAAGTGCACGGCAGCTCCAACGTGTGGAGCTATAACTACGGTCAGGGACAATACATGCCCTTTACGGCCCACTGGGTGAATGTGGTTCCTGCACAGCCACACCAGCAACTTGGCCAGGTGATAACACTTCTGCCTCCACGTTCTCATGTCGTTGGTTCTGCGGCAATGTCTGCCTCCTCATCCTCCACCGTGTCCTAAGCCTCTACTGCAGGGACACACATGTGCAGGCCAAGGTGGTATAAAGCTGCTATGCACCTCGTTTGCCTGGGCGAACAGAGTCACACTGGGAAGGAACTGCTCCATGTCATTCATCTAGAAATTAAATCCTGGCTTTCTCCGCGACAACTCAAAATCAGGACCATGGTGACCGAAAACAGGAAGAACATGGTGTCGGCGCTGCGTCAAGGAGGGGTGAGCCATGATCCCCCAGGATAGCACACATGTTTAATCTGGTTGTCAAGCGGTTCCTGAAGTCTTCCACCCATCCGCAAGAGATACTAAAAATGGCTAGGAAACTTTTCATGCACTTTAGCCACTCGTACACCGCAAAGCACACCCTCTCTGAGCTGCAGCGGCAGAACAGCATTCCCCAACATAGGCTGATATTCCACACATTGGAATTCCACCCTCCATATGTTGGACCAACTATACAAACAGAGCAAGGCCATAAACACTTTCTTGATGATCCAAGCAGACAGGAGTAGTCCCTTGTGTAACTTCGATGTCAGCCAGTGGCAGCTCATGTATGACACCTGCTGTTTGCTCAGGCCCTTTGAGGAGTCCATGTTATTTGTCAGTCGCCAGGATTACGGGATGAACAACGTCATTCCACAGATTCATGTCCTGGAACAGATGCTGGTAAATCTGGCTGGTCAGGGAACTGGAGACGTGGCACCTAGATCTCCCAGCCACATGAGCCCTGTGGGGGCTGAACTGGAGGAGGAGGAGAAGGAGGAGGACATTGGAGCACAAGCAATGTGTAGTGAAATGGGTGGGTTTTCTACACAGGTGACAGGAGAGGAGAAGCAGGAGCAGCCAGAGGAGCTACAGTGCGATAAGGAAGACGAGGCAGAGGACCCAGACACACCGTGGCAGTATGCATTGGAGATAGAGGCAGGGAGTCCCTCTGAGTCACTTGTTCAAATGGCCCGATGCATGCTCATTTGCTTGCGTAGTAACATCCGAATTGTCACCATTCGGCAGAGGGATGACTTCTGGCTCCTCACCTTGTTTGACACTTGCTGCCGGTCCAAAATGGTGGCCTTTTTTTACACCCACTGAGAAGGAGGACAAACTGAACTACTATAGAGACATCCTATGTAGTCAGTTGGCCGCTGCCTATCTGCGCCATCGCCCATCCTCATGCTGGTCTGACTGGGGGGGCCCTCTGTGCTCACGTTCCTCTGCCATGGCTGCTATCGCACGGTGGGGGGGTAAGAGCAGTTCCAGCTCCATCACCAGAAACTTGAGTCTTGAGTCACTGATGAGCAGCTTTCTTTACCCGTCTAGTTAAGAAACTACTCACCAGCAGCAGCAGCTATACCTGGAGCAGGACCTGAACCAGCAGGTGATGGCATACTTGGACAGCACCCTGCCACCCCAAGTTGAAGATCCACTAGACTACTGGGCAGCCAAGCTGGATTTGTGTCCGCAACTGGCCGAGTTTACCCTGGAAAAGCTGTACTGCCCATCCAGTAGTGTGGTATCAGAGCGGGTGTTAAGTGCGGCGGGGGCCATAGATACCCCAAGAAGAACTCGCCTGTCCACCCTAAATGTGGGGAGACTGACCTCTTTGACAAAAAAGATCAATTTCTTTTTGCTACCTGCCTCAGCTACTACTCTGATGCTGCCACCCGCCTGATGCCACACATCTGATGCCAAGTGCTCCACCCACTTCACCCACTATCTTCAGCGGGTACTGGTATTGCCACCCAGCTCCTCACTATGTCACCTTGCAACTCTGTGTCCTCCTGATGCTGCTGCCACCTCCACACTATGTCACCTTGCCACTCTGTGGCCTCCTCATGCTGCTGCCAGCTCCACACTATGTCACCTTGCCACTCTGCGGCCTCCTCATGCTGCTGCTGCCACCTCCACACTTTGTCATTGTGCCACTCTGTGGCCTCCTCCTGCTGCTACCTCAACACTATGTTACTGGGCCACTCTGTTGACTCCTCATTCTGCTGCTGCCACCTCAACGCTATGTCACCTTGACACTCTGTGCCCTCCTCATGCTGCTGCCACCTCCACACTATGTCACCTTGATACTCTGTGGTCTCCTCATGCTGCTGCCACCTCCACACTATGACACCTTGCCACTCTGTGGTTTTCTGATGCTGCTGTCACCTTCACTCTATGTCACCTTGCCACTCTGTGGTCTCCTTATACTGCTTCCACCTCCATACTATGTCACCTTACCACTCTGTGGTTTCCTTGTGTTGCTGCCAACTCCACACTATTTCAACTTGCCACTCTGTGGTCTCTTCATGCTGCTGCGACCTCCACATTATGTCACCTTGCCACTCTGTGATACCCTCATGCTGCTGCCACCTCCACACTATGTCACCTTGCCACTCTGGGGTCTCCTGATGATGCCGCCATCTCCACTCTCTGTCATTGTGCCACTCGGTGGCCTCCTGATGCTGCTTCCAACCTCACCACTATGTCATAGATCCACTTTGTCAACTTCTCATGCTGTTTTTTACCCTGGCCACTTCATGACCTGGCCACTATTTTGCCAGGAGTGGGTACAAAATATAGAAGACATGCAAATAATCCATCCATGTGTCATCTCTGTTTGGATCCACTCCTGTTTATTTTTGCATTAGCAATACTGATGGATTACGGACCAAATGCTGACTGAGTGAAGGCGGATGCTTAACAGACAGGATCTTTTTTTTTGTAGGTTATTGTTCTGACAGATCAGAGGAAGGGCAAAATAATCAGTGACGTCAACACAAACTTACTGCTGACACCCTCTCTACTTTGTCGGGGGGCTCTACTTGTATAAGCATTTAATAGAACAGGTTCTGTAGACATCTATGTGGAATAAGCTGACGACGGTGTAAAAGGAGTGCGCTTCTTCTTGGAACCTGGGTTCTCTGAAGGGAGGACATTTCTGTGTTATCTGTATAGTTCAGTGTCTAGGTTTAGGTTTGCCTGGCAGTGCTTACTGCTACTGTTCCTGTCTTGTGTATGTTCTGCCTTTTGTGAGAGGGTTCCTGGGTTTTCCGGAGAGAGGATAACTAGTCTGTGTGCAGCTCTGCCTGTACTATGTATAGTTCCACATAGAGTTCAGTTATCTGCTTGTTTGCCTGTTTGGGCAGCACTGCCTGAGACTGCCATGCATCCGTTCCACATGGGGTCCAGGCAGCTGCTTGTGTGCTGTTTCCCGTTTGTATTGTCTGTACTGTGTCCTGTGCAGTTTTTTCAGGCTCCGGTACATGTGCCTGTGTCCCAGTCGTTGTTTGTGTGCACCAGCAGTCTCTGCAGGTAAGTGGCCAAGTGCAGCAGGACCATCCTGGAGTTGCAAACAGTGAGCCTCGGCTATGTTCATCCGATTCTGTGAAGAATGGAGCTCACTAAGTCTCTCCCCGCTGGGTTTGGCCCCAAGTAAAACCGGTTCACTTGGTCCAGTGGTATTTCCTGCCACTGGTCCCTTACCTGCTGATCCAGTTTTTGGCCATGTTTTAATCTTGTTAATAAAGAATTTGTTTTGGTCACTGTCATGTCTTTGTCTTTGCTTGCTTTGGTGTGTTTGCCTGAGATGATCTAGCCGTTATGGTGGCAGACATCCCTGCCCTTTTGTATTGTGCCATAAATATTTCTATGCCATAATATAGAACTATATAGCTTATTTTACCTCTGTTCTTACCACAAAATGTAATTTATATTATTTGTTAATTATTATGTTACTAATGATTTTCGAAAATATAAAAAATTAAGAAAATAAAAACCAATTGATTTATTGTGTGGACACTGGCACTCTAAATATGTGGATAAATGCTACAATGTTAGGGTATGAAGTGATCACAATATTGAATAACAATAAAATTAAAAACACAAAAAAAATCACAAACAAATCACAATAAAAATCACAATAAAAATCTGAATTAAAGAACCACGATATAATAGGCATACAATAGTCTGTAGTTTGAGTGAATGAGACACTCAAAGAGCATGCATATAAAGTTCTTTGAGATGATGCATATAAAGTTCTTTAAATGATACTTATAGTGGTATGAGTTTCTGTATTATTCTCATAGGAAATAGAAAATGCAGTTGCTATGAGTAAAGGCCGCTGTTTGGCATATGGTTGTAGGTGCCGTTTTTCAGGACGGATCCTTGGTTAGGATGACTAGTCCCGGTTTGTTGGTACTAAATGTCCGGACCCGGTTTCCACCGATGATTATAGGTAAAATACTATCACACTAGATGTAAATAGGTGGATAGGTCTTACCTTCTCCTTTCAGGTTTCGGCTTGGTATATCCGATATTTTGGCTTACATACCCGATGTTAAAATCGCTGCTGTGCTTGTTGTCCCAGCACGCTCATGCGGATGCCGGCGTGTCACGTGGTCTGTGAAGGGATTTCAGCTTGTATCTCACAGCGAGGTATCGCGGGAACTGATGCCGTAGGTCTGATGGAAATCTTCTTATTCTATTTGGAGCGCTCCAATAGTTCAGATATCTTTGTCAGACTATGTGATCGTCTGTATAGAGACCTCTTTTAGTTGTTAGTCCGATGGGAGTTATCAGCTTTCACGCCAGACGTGTTTCGGGGACCTCTTACGCCTTCCTCAGTGGAAGCCTTACTCCCATTTTTAGACTGACTATTTATAAACCACCCAGATCAACCGGAAAACTGGTTGGGATTCGACAACAAAGGATTCGGCTTCTTTTTCTTATTCTTATATGCGGTTTTTATGCGGTTTTGTTGAGTTTTTTCGGCTTCCTATGCGTTTTTTACATATAATGTGTCTCATAGCTAGTATTAGTTGCCCAATAAAAAATAAATATTGTATTATGCTGCTATGGTTCAGAAAAAGGGAAATAAATATTATATTTTGCTCTAAAATGCACTTTAAAAATCGAAACAATAAATAATAAAATTAT
Source organism: Bufo bufo (assembly GCF_905171765.1). Classification (NCBI taxonomy): domain Eukaryota; kingdom Metazoa; phylum Chordata; class Amphibia; order Anura; family Bufonidae; genus Bufo; species Bufo bufo. The sequence goes on along the minus strand of NC_053391.1, from coordinate 428,341,760 downwards.
AGTATATAATCCATAATAAAATCCATAATAGAACACAATAAGAGGATACAATTATAAATACGCTGGGAAAAATACTTGATTCAAGATGGGATGATACTCTATTCCAGATGGAAAGGGGGGTGCATGTCCGTCTCATATAATAAGGAATGTTTAAGACATCTATCCGATGTCAGTACATATAAAAAACTCAAAGGAGATCCAATTGCCCCCTTTAAAGAGAAATTGCTGAAATATAGCAATAGGGGGCTACAGTCAGGAATCCTAACAAAAACGGAATTTAATTTCATTATGGTAACGCCTGGCAGACATCCGGTCGTTTATTGCCTACCCAAGGTACATAAGGATCTGATGAGTCCACCAGGCCGTCCCATTGTATCCAGCATCGGATCCTTGACTGCGAACCTCTCAAAATATATTGATTCATGGCTACAACCCCTAGTCAGAAAAACAGAGTCATACCTAAAAGACACTACGGAAGCTATAGAGACTTTAGAGAAGCTGACTGTAGACGGTGATTGGATTCTAGCAACGTTGGACATACAATCACTGTACACAGTAATTAATCATGATCAAGGTATTAATGCTCTTAAAATCCAATTAGAAAAAGAAAATTTCAAACAAGAACAATTGGAATTCATAACAGAAGGGGTTAGACATATAACTACATAACATAACTATTTCTTTTTTGAGAAGAACTACTACCTCCAGACCACAGGGACCGCCATCGGCACCAGGTTTGCCCCCAGTTATGCAAATTTATTTCTAGCACATTGGGAAAATCTATTCATTGATCCCAAAAGGGGGGGCAACCTGGTCCTCTGGCGGAGATACATCGATGATGTTATCCTGATCTGGAGGGGCAATGAAGCTACTTTGCAGTCGTTCATTTCTGAACTAAACAACAATGTATATAATCTAACCTTTACAGCTAGTATAAACAAAATAGAGATAGAATTCTTAGATTTAAATATTATCAAAAAAGAGAATAGATACATATGCAGAACTTTTCAAAAAGCGACAGCTAAAAACGGATATATACTCTATTCTAGTTGTCATTTACCATATTGGTTAATGAATGTACCACTTGGACAATTTCGTCGTATAAAGAGAAATTGTACTGAGGATCAACAATTTCAAGAGGAAGCCCGATTATTGAAAGATAGGTTCATAAAGAAAAAATACCCCACACAAGATTTAGAAAAAGCACTTTTGAAAGTAAAAGAAATACCTAGAGAATCTTTTTTCTCAAAGAAATCTGAGTGTACAAAATACAACAAAAAGAACATGAAAAAAGATGGAGAAGATTTTAGGATAATTTTACCTATCTCTATACAACACAAACAAATTGAACAAATAATAAATAAATATTGGCACTTGATAACACAGGACAAAACGATTGGACCGTTACTACCTACAAAATTGTAACACCTCTAGTGTAATTTATTTAATTCAATGTCCTTGCCAAAAACAGTACATTGGCAGGACGAAACGATCTCTAAAAGTAAGAATAAATGAACATCTGCAAAATATTAAAAATGGATATATGAAACATTCATTATCAAGGCACTTTAAGGAAGTCCATAATAAAGACCCAAAAGGTTTGATTTTTATGGCACTACAAAAGATAGATAAACATTGGCGAGGGGGCAAACACATAGAAAAGATGTCCAGGGCCGAATCAAGACTCATTTTTTTATTTTGGCAGCCTTGTCCCCATGGGTCTAAATGCCGAATTAGAAATCTTCGGTTTCCTGTAAACTGTCTTGGGCTGCATGTCCGTCATCCAACGGAGAGTCACATGTCTGGCTGTTTATCAGCACTGCGACTCCCCTTTTGAGACGGACATGCACCTCCCTTTCCATCTGGAATAGAGTATCATCCCATCTTGAATCAAGTATTTTTCCCAGCGTATTTTTAATTGTATCCTCTTATTGTGTTCTATCATGGATTTTATTATGGATTATGTACTATAATTGTATTATTTATTGTTTCGATTTTTAAAGTGCATTTTAGATCAAAATATAATATTTATTTCCCTTTTTCTGAACCATAGCAGCATAATACAATATTTATTTTTTATTGGGCAACTAATACTAGCTATGAGAACATTATATGTAAAAAAGGAATAGAAAGACGAAAAAACGCAACAAAACCGCATAAAAACCGCATATAAGAATAAGAAAAAGAAGCCGAATCCTTTGTTGTCGAATCCCAACCAGTTTTCCGGTTGATCTGGGCGGTTTATAAATAGTCAGTCTAAAAATGGGAGTAAGGCTGCCACTGAGGAAGAGGTAAGAGGTCCCTGAAACGTGTCTGGCGTGAAAGCTGATAACTCCCATCGGACTAACAACTAAAAGAGGCCTCTATACAGACGATCACATAGTCTGACAAAGATATCTGAACTATTGGAGCGCTCCAAATAGAATAAGAAGATTTCCATCAGACTTACGGCATCAGTTCCCGCGATACCTCGCTGTGAGATACAAGCTGAAATCCCTTCACAGACCACGTGACACGCCGGCGTCCGCATGAGCGTGCTGGGACAACAAGCACAGCAGCGATTTTAACATCGGATATACCAAGCCGAAACCTGAAAGGAGAAGGTAAGACCTATTCACATCTAGTGTGATAGTACTTTACCTATAATCATCGGTGGAAACCGGGTCCGGACATTTAGTACCAACAAATCGGAACTAGTCATCCTCACCAAGGATCCGTCCTGAAAGACGGCACCTACAACCATATGCCAAACAGCAGCCTTTACTCATAGCAACTGCATTTTCTATTTCCTATGAGAATAATACAGAAACTCATACCACTATAAGTATCATTTAAAGAACTTTATATGCATCATCTCAAAGAACTTTATATGCATGCTCTTTGAGTGTCTCATTCACTCAAACTACAGACTATTGTATACCTATTATATCGTGGTTCTTTAATTCAGTTTTTTATTGTGATTTTTATTGTGATTTTTATTGTGTTTTTAATTTTATTGTTATTAAATATTGTGATCACTTCATACCCTAACATTGTAGCATTTATCCACACATTTAGAGTGCCAGTCCGTATTTCTAATCCATTTTTCCAATACTTTTCTCTGTAAGGGTGAAACAGTTAATTGGACTAGAACACCTATTCCTTGACCACATAGGAGTGAGCTATTCCTATTATTCTCATCTAGCATTATTGAGTATTAGTCATTCAAATGCAGCATAAGTGTTATTGTCATTCACATTAATTCATTTTTTTCATCAATTTAAAAATCAAGTCAATTAAATAAATTTAATTAGAATAAGTTAAGATAAAAAAGATAATATAAAGTATAGTTCAAGTGGACCAGCAAAGTTTTTTGTCTGGCAGCATTTTGAAAGCAAAATTATGTCATCATTTGCAAGTGGAAAATTTGTATTGTGTCTTATTTTATCATTTGCATTTTTTTCATTAACACATTTTAAAAATGGAAAGGTCTGTGATTGCACTCACCTCCCAGTGATACAGAATAAATAGAATTTAAAGTGATTTTCCTGCACTTTGTCATATTTTTCATTTCACATTTTTAGATCTTGTTATTTAGCAGTAATTGTTGAGATTATTTAGATTGGGATTCTATTATATATATGATCAAATAAAAATTGTCATAATAAAATAAACCAATATTGGCTATATCTAAGGCCTCATGCACACGACCGTATTTTTTTGCGGTCCGCAAAACGGGGTTCCGCTTTTCCGTGATCCGTGACCGTTTTTTCGTCCGTGGGTCTTCCTTGATTTTTGGAGAATCCACGGACATGAAAAAAAAGTCGTTTTGGTGTCCGCCTGGGCGTGCAGAGCCAAACGGATCCGTCCTGAATTACAATGCAAGTCAATGGGGACGGATCCGTTTGACGTTGACACAATATGGTGCAATTTCAAACGGATCCGTCCCCCATTGACTTTCAATGTAAAGTCAGGAGTTAATATACCATCGGATCGGAGTTTTCTCCAATCCGATGGTATATTTTAACTTGAAGCGTCCCCATCACCATGGGAACGCCTCTATGTTAGAATATACCGTCGGATTTGAGTTACATCGTGAAACTCAAATCCGACAGTATATTCTAACACAGAGGCGTTCCCATGGTGATGGGGACGCTTCAGGTTAGAATATACTAAAAGAACTGTGTACATGACTGCCCCCTGCTGCCTGGCAGGTGCTGCCAGGCAGCAGGGGGCAGCCCCCCCCCCCCTGTAGTTAACACATTGGTGGCCAGTGTGGCCGGCCCCCCCTCCCTCCCCTGTAGTTAACTCATTAGTGGCCAGTGCGGCCGGCCCCCCCTCCCCTGTAGTTAACTCATTGGTGGCCAGTGCGGCCGGCCCCCCCTCCCCTGTAGTTAACTCATTGGTGGCCAGTGGGCCCCCCCCTCCCCTGTAGTTAACTCATTGGTGGCCAGTGCGGCCGGCCCCCCTCCCTCCCCTGTAGTTAACTCGTTGGTGGCCAGTGGCCCCCCTCCCTCCCCTGTCGTTAACTCGTTGGTGGCCAGTGGGCCTTCTCCCCTCCCTCCCCCTCCTAATTAAAATCTCCCCCCTATCAAGCCTGATTCTCTGCAATGGGAACTCTTTTTTATTACAAAAATACAAAACCTTGCAGACAGAACATCAAACAGAACAGCTTCCCAGCTGACCCAGCCTCACTCACACTCACACCCACACCCACACTCTATAAAAAAAAAAACTATAAAAACTATATACAAATTATATACAAATGCTAAAAAGAAATGAAACTTACTTAGCCGGTTCAGCTGTAAAACCCAAACCAAAGAAAAACTTGACTACTCGTCAATAAAACGAAAACGCTAAAAATACTATTCTTGCCTATAAAACAATAATAATAATAAAAATCAAACAAACAAACACAAAAACCTTTTTTTTTTTTTTTTTTTTTTTTTTTCCCCCCATCACCCAATCTTTTTTTTTTTTTTTTCTCTTCTTTCCACACAAAACAAGACAACCTTTTAACTTCCCTAATCTAACCCTAACCCCCACTACCTACTCCATCACCCCTCACCCATCACCCAAGGCTGACCTCCGCCTCACGTCTCTTTCGTGTCCGCATAGTCCGAGGCCAGCCCTACCTCCACCACCCACATCTAGCCCCTCGCCCCATGTCCTCCCATGTCCGCATAGTCCAGGGCTAGATGCAGGCCTCCCCACTTCAAAACACACATAAAACACATAAAGGCACAAATAAAAGACCCCTTCCCTCACCCACCCAACCTACCTAGCCCCAACTCATCCTATCTTAATAAACAACATAACTACTTAACACACACTGCAAAATATACAAGACTACCCGAAGGCCCAAGTTCGGTCTCTGTAAGCCTTTCTTCAAGGCTCAACATCCCACAAAACAAAAATCTATGGTGAAAGCATCAGCCCACCACCAGGAAACGTATGACTAGGCTAGGGTACCCTAAAAGCAAAGCCTCTCCAGAGGAGAGAGGCCCTACTGGTACCCAGTCTCTCATACTCCAAAGAACGCACCTTCACCAGGTCACCCAGAATGTTCCTACATACCACATCCACTGGGAGGACTTTCTGCTGCGTTGAAACTAAGCACCGTGCATTCCACGTGTAGAACCTAACCACTATACTAACTAAAAAACATGTGCACAGGTCCCTTCTACCAATGTCTCTGAGCACTCCATAGGCCCACTCCGCGTAGGAGAGGCTGGCTAGCCTAGGCCAGCCAATGGAGGCTCCCACCCGGTGGTATACCTCTGTATTAAAGGGACACTGAAGCAGGAAGTGGTCCATACTTTCCAGTATGGAGCCACACTCCTCCCGGGGACAACCCCTTTCATCAGAGTTCCTGTACTTCAAGTTGTCCCTCACATACAGCCTCCCGTGAAAGCAGCGCCAAGCCAAGTCCCAAAACTTCAAGGGGATCCTTGCAGAATTTAGCAACTGTAACCCCTTTTCTAGATCCCGGCTTGGGCAATCCCTGAGGGCCAGGGGCTTCTGGAAGTGGGACAACAAGACCCTCTCGTCAAGGGACCTCCTTGACAGAGTCCTGATCTCCCTCACCTCCAAACCCCACCGGCGGATCACCTTCAGAATCGGGGTGACGTAAGTCGGAAGATATCCGTGAGGCGTACGTAAGTCCTTCACTTGCCCTCCTGTCTCCCATTCCTGGAAGAAAGGCCGAAACCACCCCCGGCAGGAGACTACCCACGGAGAAGCCCTTTCCATCCAGAGGTTCGCCAGATTCGCTTTAACAAAGGTGTTTACAAGAAAAACCACGGGGTTGACCATAGATAACCCCCCTAGTCTCCTCGTGCGGTAAGTCACTTCTCTCTTGATGAGGTTCAGCCTATTCCCCCATAAGAGCTGGAAGAACAGACTATAAACCCGAGTCCAGAGAGGCTCTGGCAAGATACACACGCTACCCAAATAGATAAGCAAAGGGAGTAAGTAGGCCTTGGTCAGGTTTACCCTTTCCCTGAGGGTCAAAGACCAACCCTTCCACTGGTCGACCTTCTGAGCGGCGATCTTAAGCCTGTCGTCCCAATTTTGAGTGGGATAATCCCCATGGCCAAAATGGATGCCTAGGACTTTGTCTGACGACTTGGGCCCTGGGAGGGTGTCCGGGAGATCAAAAACTGGATCACCCCCTCCCAGCCAGAGACTCTCACACTTATCCCGATTGATCATGGACCCGGATGCCTCCGAGTAGCGATCCACTTCAGACATCACGTACTCCGCCTCCCCTCTTGAGGATACGAAAATGGTGACATCGTCAGCGTACGCCACTACCCTCAGAGTGGCTCCCGGCGCCGCCCGATCCATCCCGACTCCCGCCAACGGTCCATGATCGATCCGCTTAAGAAAGGGATCAATCGCGAACACGTATAAAAGCGGGCTCAAAGGACAACCCTGGCGGACTCCAGACCCAACCTCAAAAGAGCAGCCAGACCAACCGTTCACAAGCGGGAAACTCTCTGCCCCTGCATACAAGATCTTTAACCAATCGACAAACCCCCCCGGCAGGCCATACTTCAGAAGGACCGACCAGAGGTACTCATGGTTCACCCGATCAAACGCCTTTGCTTGATCTAAGGACAGCATGTACCCCCTCCAGTAGCCTGCTCTACTCTGCTCCACTGCCTCTCGGACACCGAGTACAGCACTCAAAGCCTGGAACCGAGCAATGCTGAGCCACCGAAAGGAGTTGGGGTGCAAATTTCACCAGCCTATTAAAAGGTATCTTGGCCAGAATCTTTCTGTCCGTATTAAGAAGTGCTATGGGACGCCAGTTCTCAATACGGCTCGGATCCTTACCCTTTGATAGAAGGATCAGAGCTGACCTCCTCATTGACCGAGGCAGAGTGCCCGAGGATAAACACTCATTGAATACCTCAGTCAAGAGGGGACATAAAGAGTCCTTAAAGGTCTTATAAAACTCGGATGTTAAGCCATCCGGGCCTGGCGACTTCTTCAGAGCTAACCCTTCCACCGCCAGGATAACTTCCTCCTTCCTGATCTCTTCTACCAAACCGTCAAAAGAGAGGTGAGCTCCTGACTCAGGGGTGACTCCAGCCAGGAAAGCCGACATCATGTCCCGATCCAGATCCCTCCTCCCCAAGAGGCACGAGTAAAAGGATCTGACGACTTCCAGGATCCCTGATCTGGACCTGTTCAGAGACCCCGTACTATCGACCAGTCCCGTCACTAACTTACTCTTCACTGACATCTTACAATTTCTGTAGGGGTCGGGCGAGCGGTACCTCCCGAAGTCCCTCTCAAAAACTAAAGATGTGTGTCTATCATACTGGCACCTCTTGAGCAAAGATTTCACCCTGGAGATATCCTCGCGGCTACCACCAGTCGAGACCAGATGCTCGAGTTTCCTCCTCAGACCCTGATACAGGCGGTACCTGTCCATGGACCTGAGGCTCGAGAGCCGGCGGAAGAACTTTGCAGCCCAATCTTTGAATATCTCCCACCACTCTGACTTAGTATCACAGAGATCCAGTAAAGGTACCTGACTCTGAAGGAAGTCCTCAAAGGATTGTCTCACCTCTGCTTCCTCCAAGACACCCGAATTCAGCTTCCAATAACCTCTTCCCATTTGGGGGGATTCTGAAATATTCAGAGAAAACATAATCAAACAGTGATCAGAGAATTCCACCTCCACAACCCTTAAGGGCGAAAAGGTAGCCTCCTCCTTCAAATAAAACCTATCTATTCTAGACCTGGTCTGACTACCTCTATAGAAAGTGAAGCCCCCGTGGCCTGGGGTATGCCTAATGTGGACATCCTCCAGACGAGCCTCACTAGCTACTCTATTCAGAAAAATACTATCATAAGTCAGCCGGTTTCTGGTGCCTCCCCTGTCTTGGGGCCTTGTGACAGTATTAAAGTCCCCACCAAAAACCACCTGCCGACTTGTAAAAAGGAAAGGCTTAATCCTCATAAAGAGACATTTCCTGTCCCACCTGGACTGGGGCCCGTAGATATTGATCAGGCGCAGTTCCTGTCCCCTCATGAGGATATCCAAGATCAAACACCTCCCCATTTCCAATTCAATTACTCGTCGGCATTCTACCGGTGCGGTAAAAAGGACCGCCACTCCGCTGTACGGCTCAGCCGCAAGAGACCAGTAGGAGGGCCCTGGTCTCCACTCCCTCTTGGCTTTATAAATCGCTGCCAAATCTGGCAGCCTGGTCTCTTGCAAAAACAAAATGTCAGCTTCAACACGGCTGAGAAAATCGAAGGCTGTGAAACGAACCGCATCTGACTTAATGCTGGCGACATTAATGGTCGCCAGAGTCAGCAGAGCGGGTACCGCCATAAAGAGTAGTTAAATTACATGGCCTTCTTCCCATCCTTCTCCCCCCTCCCGGGGCTGTCTTCTAGAGCAGCGCGACTTCTCTTGAGGGAGATAGTGGTATCCATCTCTGCCACCACCACCTCCCTCTGCGCACCACTCCTGGCTTTCTCAGTCTCAGGGCCCGGTTTTACCACCCCTCCTGAGGACCTTGCATCCCCACCAGAGGGGGGCGCGGGGCCCCCTGAAGGTCCTCCCTCCTTCGCCCCCGGCCCCTCACCTTCAACCCCCTCCTCAGCAGAGGAGGCAGAGGTCTCATCCAAAGTGAGGTACCGGTTGGAGAGCTCCAGAGGGGAGCCGGTTACACCTTCCCTGGCAACCTTGGTCGGGCTAGATCTTTTCTTAGTACGCCGTTTCCGTCTATTTTGGGACTCTGCCCCACTACCCTCTGCAGCACTTTCGTAGTGCGAGGACAGAGTCTCTTCGGTCCGATCCAGTCTCTCAATCTCCTCCTCCAGCTCCCTACCCCCTAGGGTCTCGGATTCAGGAGGGGCAGTCGTTTGGGAGGGAGCAGGCATCACCCCAGGATGGGGTTCCTCCCCCTCCCTCTCCGCCTGACGCCTCTCTCTCCGCCTCTGCCGGGACGGGTTGTTCCGGTTCCTCATTGACCCCTTAACTCCACTGCCTTTGCCAGTACCTGCCTCAGCCGAAGGGACCTCCTGGCCCGCTCCTGCATGAGCTCGGGCCGCATTGGCCTCAGAGAGAGGGCAGCGACTGAAGGGGTGCCCGAGCTCACCACACAGATTGCATCTAATCTCCTCACAAGATGCGGCTAGATGACCTGTCCCCCCACACAACGAGCACTTCTGCACTTGCCAGCTGGCGCTGAAGTGTGTGGGGCTGCCGCACTTGTGACAGAGCTTAGGCTGCCCTCTGTAAAAGACTAAGATCCTGTCTCGGCCGATAAAGGCAGATGATGGAATGTGGGAAACTGTACTCCCCAGACGTTTGAGTTTGATATCAAACGTCCAGGCACCCGACCAAATGCCAAACTCGTCCAAGTTTTTAGCTGGTACTCCCTGGACCTCTCCGTACCTACCCAGCCAGGTCATGATGTCAACACAAGAGAGCGACTCGTTACGGGTCAAAACGGTCACTCTCTTGACCTCACTCTGGCAGGTTATTACTTTTGCAGCGAAACCACGCCAGTCCGGCATGTTCTTCACCAGCTCATATCCGGACCAGAAGAGCTCAATCCCCTCCGGCCGGACAAAGCTGATGTCAAACTCCTTGGAACCAAACGGATGGATCAAGGCAAAGATGTCGGTTGCCTTGAAACCCATCCCAAGCAGGAGCTCCACTACCCTCTTTCTAGTAGGGCAAGCTTCATCGCTACTCCACCTGAGACAGACCACATTCCGTCTGGCACCAGGGCCGGTTGTGGGTGAAGACCAGGTGGTCTCGCCCCCGTTCTGTTCTCGGAAGGTCCGGACGCCATGTCTGTTGAACCAGAAAGACAGGTCCACCTTCTTCCCCTCTACGGTAATGGAGCTCTCCCCCTTTTTGAGGGCCTCCAGCAGTCGCCGCTGCAAGTCACCATTACCAGACCCTGAGAGCGAGGAAGCCAACGAAGCCAGCCCCTCCCCCCCCACGGCCGCGGCCACACTGGCATAACTCCTGCCAGGCGCCACGGATGCAGGAGGGGCAACCGAACTGGCTCCCCCCCTTCTACCTGCCTCAACTGTCGCACCGGATCCCTCTGAGGGGGCCACACGGTGGGACCCCGCCACTTTTCCAGCAGCAGGGCAACCCCCCGCATTCACACCCCCATTGGGACCCGGAGCGACCCCTAAACTAACACCCCCTCCACAACCCTTTTGGGTGACCACTTTTTCAGTAGTCACCTTTACAGGGACTACCTTAATCACATCGGACCCCATACACACTGCTGGGCCAGCTGACACTTTATTTACATAATTGACATTGCTTTTATTTACATTGCTTTTATTTATATCGTCACTTTTATCCTTTTTATCCTTCCCTCCGCTACCACCTGCCCCACTCAGGACCTGGGCACTGGTGGTCACTACCCCCACCTCCCCTGCGCTTGATTCAGCGCTGGGGGCAGAGGCAGAAGCGGAGGGAATGACACCGGTGGCCACATAGGCGGCCATGGAGGAGGGGGAGACACATCCCCTCCTCCTAACAGTTCTTCTTCTTGAGAAGCGCCGTGCCGTGGCACCGCTGCACTCAGCAAGCCGATGTTTTCCACTCCTAAATTGTCCTTTAGGAGCGCTCTCAGCCTCATCCAGAGACACACCGACAGACACGCCACCCGGCCCGCCCACCACTCCCGCAGCACCGCTCCCCGTCACCAACACTGTGGCGCAGGAGGGCGGAGCAGCGGGACCGGAGGAGAAACCAGGGAAACTTGGAGACATCTTTATGGGAGAGAGGGGAGGAGCGCCGGCCACGGCAGCCGCCCCCACCACGTCACTCCGCCGCAGGTCCACCACACACTCATTCAGCGTGTTTAGGACCGCGGCGGGGACGGACGGGGTTAGCCGCGTCACCGGAAAGCCCCCCCCACCCTCCGAACTCGCCGCCCTCAATGCCTGCGTGTTGGACTTTTCAGTCCCTTCTTCCCTCGGGCCGCCCCCACTACTGCAAGTGAGGACGGCGTCCTCCGCCATCTTGGACACCTCGTGTTTTTTCTCCCCACTCCCGCCGCCCGGTCCCACAGCAGAGACCGGGGCTGGGAGGATGGTGGGGGTTGCAATCCAAGCAGACTTTTCAGCCTGCCCGGATTGCTGGGGGTGAGAAACATACACATATCTCACCTCCACTCTGCTTTTTTCTTTCTCCTTTTTTTCCTTCCTTTTTTTCTTTTCAATATCTTCATCTTCATCTGGAAGCTCTTCTCCAAACAAAAAACTGCCTTTATGGAGCCGGGGTGACTCCAGGCGTTTAATCTCAGCCATGAGCCCTCCCCCGACTCCACTACTTCCACTTTCAATTTCATCTTCTGAACTTGTGAGGGGCAGGCACACCTGTTCAGCGGTGATCCCAGTGTCCATGGCCTGCTCCTCTTTCTCTGTCTTTTTCTCTGCCTCTGGTTCTTCCTCATCGTCTGAGGGGTCGGCCATTTGCAGACTTCCCTGGGCCATGATGAAAAATTTCTCCTCGTTTTTAAGTTTTTCTTGGAAGGGGCCACTACTTTTCAGTATAATTGCCCTCCTTGCTTCCATTTCTTTTATCTTTTCTTTTAGGACCTTTATCCTCTCTGATATCTCAGGTCTTTTATTTCTTGAAGCCTTGTCCGCCTTTACTCTTTCCAGCTTTATCTCGCTTCTGAGCTTTTTTAAGGCTTTGCCGGCGTCTTCATATTCCCTGAGGTAGGCCGCAATACGGGAGCTGTACATGGAGACCGATTCCTGGGGCCTTTTGATGCCCCAGTCAGTCTCCATCCTCCCTAACCCACCCCAAGGAACATTCCGCTCACCTGCAGGGTTACCGTCCACCCTCCCGGACTTGCTGGTGGTCTTCACAGCCCCGCTCCCAGGGGCTGCAGGGGACGCCACAGCATGACCCCTGCTCGATCTTCTGACCCCTGGGACGGATGATGGTGCAGAGGCCGGTAATTCGCCTCCCCTACCTCCCGCCGGCCTACCCCGGGAAGCAGGATCCTGGGTCCCAACTGGAAACATAGCTCCAGGCCTCCACCAACTCCCTAAGGAGAGGCAGGGCCTGGGCTGGGGAGAGGTGTTGAAAACTCCCCGCAAGCCTGGAACTCCTCCTGGGGAGCAGATGGTAGGAAACTCCCCGGAGAGGCCTGTGCTGTGGAGGTTCAGGAGCTGCAGCAGACACACCCTTTCACCTCAGCTGCAGACACCAGACACACCCAAGAATGAATCTCTGCTATGGGAACTCTTTTTTATTATAAAATTACAAAACGTTACATAAATAATTACAAGTATAGACATACAAAACTTAAACATAGACAGCATTCCAGCTGCCCCAGCCACATTCACACACACATTCATACCTACACATAAAACTACAAACCTACAATCTACAATAAATAACCTAAAATAAATAAAACTTACCCAGCCGGTTCGGCCGAAATAACCTAACCCAAAGAAATTGAAATAAAACACAGAATAAAATCAAACTCAAACGAAAATATGGCTACTTCGCCGTAACTCAAATCCAGGCAACTTGCCCCTAAGCAAAAAAATAATATATATATTTTTTTTTAATTATTATTATTATTATTTTTTTTTTAATATATATATATATAAACAACACTACAAACTACAAAACTACAAACTTACCCTAACCTAACCTGTCCCTAGCCATTCCCTATCCTAAACTAAAACTAAAACCCCCAGGACTGACCTCCGCCTCATGTCCTCTGCATGTCCGCATAGTCCGAGGCCAGCCCTACCTCCACCACCCACATCCAGCCCTCGCCCCATGTCCTCCCATGTCCGCGTAGTCCAGGACTAGATGTAGGCCTCCCCACACTTTGTAAGTGTCCCCCCCCTCACCCTAACCCACCCAACCTAACTAACTAACCCCCGCTTACCCTATCCTTCAACATAATATACACAATATATACAATATACCATACAATAAACATTACTATAACCACACATAACCACTCCCGAAGGACCAAGTTCAGCCTTTGCAAGCCTTTCAAAAAAAAACATACACTTTATCCAAAACAAAAATCTAGGGTGAGAGTATCAGCCCACCACCAGGAATAGTACTACTAGGCTATGGTACACTAAAAGCAAAACCTCTCCAGAGGAGAGAGGCCCTGCTGGTACCCAGTCTTTCGTACTCGAGAGAACGTACCTTCACCAGGTCTCCCAGAATGTTCCTACACACCTCATCCACTGGGAGGACTTTCTGCCTTGTTGAAACTAAACACCGTGCGTTCCACGTGTAGTACCTAACCACTATGCTAACTAAAAAACATGTGCACACGTCCCTTCTGCCCAGGTCTCTGAGCACTCCATAGGCCCACTCCGCATAGGAGAGGCTGGCTAGCCTAGGCCAGCCAATGGAAGCTCCCACCCGTTTGTACACCTCTGTATTAAAGGGACACTGGAGCAGGAAGTGCTCCATACTTTCCAGTATGGAGCCGCACTCCTCCCGGGGACAACCCCTTTCATCAGCGTTCCTGTACTTCAGATTGTCCCTTACATACAGCCTCCCGTGAAAGCAGCGCCAAGCCAAGTCCCAAAACTTCAAGGGGATCCTTGCAGAATTTAGCAACTGTAACCCCTTGTCTAGATCCCGGCTTGGGCAATCCTTGAGGGCCAGGGGCTTCTGGAAGTGGGACAACAAGACCCTCTCGTCAAGGGACCTCCTTGACAGAGTCCTGATTTCCCCTACCTCCAAACCCCACCGGCGGATTACCTTCAGAATCAGGGTGACGTAAGCCGGAAGATATCCGTGAGGCGTACGCAAGTCCTTCACTTGCCCTCCTGTCTCCCATTCCTGGAAGAAAGGCCGAAACCACCCCCGGCAGGAGACTACCCACGGAGAAGCCCTCTCCATCCAGAGGTTCGCCAGATTTACTTTAACAAATGTGTTTACAAGAAACACCACGGGGTTGACCATAGATAACCCCCCTAATCTCCTCGTGCGGTAAGTCACCTCCCTCTTGATCAGGTTCAGTCTATTCCCCCATAAGAGCTGGAAAAACAGACTGTAAACCCGAGTCCAGAGAGGCTCTGGCAAGATACACACACTGCCCAAATAGATAAGCAGAGGGAGCAGGAAAGCCTTGATCAGGTGCACCCTTTCCCTGAGGGTCAAAGACCAGCCCTTCCACTGGTCGACCTTCTGAGCGGCGATCTTAAGCCTGTCGTCCCAATTTTGAGTGGGATAATCCCCATGACCGAAATGGATGCCTAGGACTTTGGCTGACGACTGGGGCCCTGGGAGGGTGTCCGGGAGATCAAAAGCTGGATCACCCCCTCCCAGCCAGAGACTCTCACACTTATCCCGGTTGATCATGGACCCGGATGCTTCCGAGTAGCGATCCACCTCAGACATCACATATTCCGCCTCCCCTTTCGAGGACACGAAAATAGTGACATCGTCGGCGTACGCTACTGACCTCAGAGTGGCTTCCGGCGCCGCCGGATCCATCCCGACTCCCGCCAACGGTCCACGATTGACCCTCTTAAGAAAGGGATCAATCGCGAACACGTATAAAAGCGGGCTCAAAGGACAACCCTGGCGAACGCCGGACCCAACCTCAAAAGGGCAGCCAGACCAACCGTTCACAAGCGGGAAACTCTCCGCCCCCGCATACAAGATCTTTAACCAATCGACAAACCCCCCCGGCAGGCCATACTTCAGAAGGACCGACCAGAGGTACTCATGGTTCACCCGATCAAATGCCTTTGCTTGATCTAAGGACAGCATGTACCCCCTCCAGTGGCCTGCTCTACTCTGTTCCACTGCCTCTCGGACACCGAGCACAGCACTAAAAGTGCTGCGGCCTGGAACCGAGCAATGCTGAGCCACCGAAAGGAGTTGAGGCGCAAATTTCACCAGCCTGCTAAACAGTATCTTGGCCAGAATCTTTCTGTCCATATTGAGAAGTGCTATGGGACGCCAGTTCTCAATACGGCTCGGATCTTTACCTTTTGATAGGAGGATCAGGGCTGACCTCCTCATTGACTGAGGCAGAGTGCCCGAGGATAGACACTCATTGAATACCTCAGTCAAGAGGGGACATAAAGAGTCCTTAAAGGTCTTATAAAACTCGGATGTTAAGCCATCCGGGCCTGGCGACTTCTTCAGAGCTAACCCTTCCACCGCCAGGATAACTTCCTTCTTCCTGATCTCTTCTACCAAACTGTCAAAAGAGAGGTGAGCTTCTGACTCAGGGGTGATTTCAGCCAGGAAATCCGACATCTTGTCCCGATCCAGATCCCTCTTTCCCAAGAGGCACGAGTAAAAGGATCTGACGACTTCCAGGATCCCTGATCTGGACCTGTTCAGGGAACCCGTACTGTCAACCAGTCCTGTCACTAACTTACTCTTCACTGACATCTTACAGTTTCTGTAGGGGTCGGGCGAGCGGTACCTCCCGAAGTCCCTTTCAAAAACTAAAGATGTGTGCCTATCATACTGGCACCTCTTGAGCAAAGATTTCACCCTGGAGATATCCTCGTGGCTACCTCCAGTCGAGACCAGATCTTCGAGTTTCCTCCTCAGACCCTGATACAGGCGGTACCTGTCCAGGGACCTGAGGCTCGAGAGCTGGCGGAAGAATTTTGCGGCCCGGTCTTTGAATATCTCCCACCACTCTGACTTAGTGTCACAGAGATCCAGCAAAGCTACCTGACTCTGAAGAAAGTCCTCAAAGGATTGTCTTACCTCTGCTTCCTCCAGGACTCCCGCATTCAGCTTCCAGTAACCTCTTCCCATTTGGGGGGATTCTGAAATATTCAGAGAGAACATAATCAGACAGTGGTCGGAGAATTCTACCTCCACAACCCTCAAGGGCGAGAAAGTAGCCTCCTCCTTCAAAAAAAACCTGTCTATTCTAGACCTAATCCTATCTCCTCTATAGAAAGTGAAACCCCCGTGGTCTGGGGTGTGCCTAATGTGGACATCCACCAGACAAGCCTCACTAGCTATGCTATTTAAAGCTATACTATCATAAGCCAGCGGGTTTCTGGTGCCTCCCCTATCTTGGGACCTTATGATGGTGTTAAAGTCCCCACCAAAGACCACTTGCCGGCTTGTAAAAAGGAAAGGCTTGATCCTCATAAAGAGACATTTCCTGTCCCACCTGGACTGGGGCCCATAGATATTGATCAGGCGCAGTTCCTGTCCCTTCATGAGGATATCCAAGATCAAACACCTCCCCATTTCCAGCTCAACCACCCGTCGGCATTCTACCGGTACGGTGAAAAGAACCGCCACTCCGCTATACGACTCAGCCGCAAGAGACCAGAAGGAGGGCCCAGATCTCCACTCCCTCTTCGCCTTGTGGACTTCTGCCAAGTTTGACAGTCTGGTCTCCTGCAAAAATAAAACATCAGCTTCAACTCGGCTGAAAAAATCAAAGGCTGTGTAGCGAGCCGCATCAGATTTAACGCTGGCGACATTAATGGTCGCCAGTGTCAGCTGAGTGGGTACCGCCATACTTGGTGTTTAAGCTGAATGTCCTCCTTCCTTCCCGACCCTCTTACCCCTACCGGGGCTATCCTCTAAGGCGGCGCGTCCTCTTTTGAGAGAGACGGTGGTGTCCATTGCATCTGTCACCACCGCTCCCTCTTGCCTACCGCCCCTGTCTTTCTCAGTTCCAGGAATCAGATTTGCCTCCTCTTCTGGGGACCTTACATCCACACCAGAGAGGGGCACGGGGCCTCCTGGAAGCCCTCCCACCTTCGCCCCCAGTACCCCACTTCTTACCTCCTCCCCGCATGAAGAGGAGGCAGAGGTCTCATCCAAAGTGAGATACCGGTTGGAGAGCTCAAGAGGGGAGCCAGTTACGCCTTCCCTGGCTACTTTGGTCGGGCTCTTTTTTTTTGAGAACCGTTTCCGTCTATTGATATTAGACCCAGTCTCACTACCCTCTGCACTTTCGTAGTTTGAAGACTGGGTCTCATCGGCCCGGTCTAGTCTCCTGATCTCCACACTTAGCTCCCTGTCCCCTAGGGTCTCCGAACTACGGGAGCCCGCCACTTGGGGAGGGGCAGACATCACCCCATTTTGGTGGGGTTCCTTCTGTTCCCTCTCTGCCTGGCGCCTCTCCCTCCGCCTCTGCCGGGATGGACCGCTCTTGGTCTTCACTGACCCCTTAACTCGATTGTCTCCGCCAGCACCCGCCTCAGCCGAAGAGACCTCCCGGCCCACTCCTGCGTGAGCTCGGGCCGCATTGACCTCTGAGAGGGGACAGCGACTAAATGGGTGTCCGAGCACACCACACAAGTTGCACCTAATTTCCACACAAGATGCGGCAAGGTGACCTGTCCCTCCACACAACGCGCACTTCTGCACTTGGCAGCTGGCGCTGAAGTGTGAAGGGCTGCCGCACTTGTGACAGAGCTTAGGCTGCCCCCTGTAGAAAACGAGAATCCTATCCCGGCCGATGAAGGCAGAGGATGGAATGTGGGAAACCGTGCTTCCTAGACATTTCAACTTCACATTGAAAGTCCAGGCTCCCGACCAAATGCCAAATTCGTCCAGGTTTTTCGATGGTACACCCTGGACGTCCCCATACCTACTTAGCCACGTCAGAATATCAACGCAAGAAAGCGATTCATTACGGGTCAAAACGGTCACTTTCTTGACGTTGTTCTGCCGGGTTATCGCCTGAGCGAAAAAACCCTTCCAATCCGGTAAGTTCTTCACCAGCTCATACCCGGACCAGAAAAGCTCTAGGCCCTCCGGCCGGGCAAAGCTGATGTCAAACTCCCTGGAACCATAGGGATGTATCAGGGCGAAGATGTCAGCCACCCTGAAACCCATCTCAAGCAGGAGCTCCACCACCCTCTTTCTCGTAGGGCAGGCATCATTGCTTCTCCACTTGAGACAGACTACATTCCGTCTGGTCCCAGGGCCGGTTGTGGGCAGGGACCAGGTGGTCTCGCCCCCCCTTTCCTCTCGGAAAGCTCGCAGGCCGTGCCTGTCTATCCATAAGGATAGGTCCACCTTCTCACCCTCTACTGTCATTGAACTCTCCCCCTTTTTCAGGGCCTCCAGGAGCCGCCGCTGCAAGTCACCAACCGCGACTCCTGGGAATGAGGAAGCCAACGAGGATAGCCCCTCCCCCCCCACGGCCGCAGCCACACTGGCATAACTTCTGCCAGGTGTTACGGCCGCAGGAGGGGCAACCGAACCGCCCCCCCCCCCCACTACACTAGCACCAGACACCACACCGGACCCCTCCGGAGGGCGGATACCAGGAGCCGCAGCCATCGCTTTCTCAGCGACGGTCTGCTGACTCCCAGCATCCATCCCACCTTTGGGACCAGATGCAACACCTCCACCAACACCCCTACCACTACCCTGCTCACATGCACCCTTTCTCTCTGCTGGGACAGCTGGTGCAGCTGGTGCAGCAGATGTCATTTTACCTTTATTTTTTTTATTATTATTTGCCTTATCATTTTTTTCTCTACTATGCTCCTTGCCACCCTCATTGCCACTGGTCAAGCCCCCCCCTGCTGCCCTTGAGACCTGGGCAGTGATCATCACACTCCTCCCCTCCCCAGCACTTAATTCAGCGCTGGAGGAGGAGGCGGAGACAGAGGGGGCGTGTCCAGTGGCAATGTACATGGCCACCTGTTCTGGTGCAACACAACCTTTCTTAGTGGACCGGAGCGCCGTAGTCATATCCTCCCCGGCAGCTCCGGCCCCCGACTCTTCAATACGCAGGCGTTTACTGCCTGCACCTGCACTTTCTTCAGCTACGGGAGTGCGTCCAGAAGCACCTCCAGACACACCCCCGGCCACGCCTCCTGCTTCATTCACCGCCGCCGCCTCCCTTGATCCCCGCCGCACGTTGGCAGCTGCAGGCGGGGACCCAGAACTATAACCGCCCCGGGTAGGAGGGACGGTGACCTCATCATCACACCGCCCCAGTACCACCCCACCTACCTGAACGGCAGGCAGGGCGGCAGCCAGAGCGGTGGGTGGAGCGGCTGGCAGAGTGGTGGGCGGGGCCTCCCGATGTTTTTGCCCGCCCCCCCCACTTTCAATGGGTGACTGTCGGTTCCCTCTATCTGCCAGCACCTTCTCCCTGCCCCCGCATGCAGGGACGGCGTCCGGGGCCATTTTGGGCTGCACAATCTCCCCGCTCCTCTGCTCAGGCACCACCTCAGATGCAGAGCCAGGGAGTTTAGCGGGATACACGCCTGGTGAGGACTTTTCAGCCCCCACCAAGCGTGTATAGACATAACGTGTCTGGATGTTTTCTTCACTCTTTTTCTTGTTCTTCTTGTTCTTTTTCTTCTTGCCGCAGCTCTCGTCCTCGTCCAGCAGGTCTTCTCCGAATGCAAAACCCAGAAAGTCCACCGCGGGCGACTCCAACATCCGGATCTCTCTTAGCAGACCACCATCCTCATCGCTGCCCTCCATAGCTGATGCCTCATCCGAAGATGGCAATGCTGGTAAGCGCAATTGTTCTTGCTCTGGCGGAATGCCACTGTATGCCTCCATTACTGGGGTTACCGGGAGGGCCGGTTCAGACTGCGAGGTTTGGGGACCTGCCTGGGATGCCAGAGATTTGGAGTTTTCCAACTCCTCCACCTCGCTCTCCACACCCCCGCACGGCTCCCCTCTCCTCGCAGCCTCCATCTCCCTAAATCGATCCCCGTTTAATAACTTTTCTCTGAAGGGCCCACTGCCCTCCAGCAACTGGTCCTGCCGCTTCAGGGAGGCCTCCAGGTCCTCTTTCAGGACCCTAATTTTTTCTCTGAGTGGGGGCCTCTTCGAATTAGAGGAGATAGTGGACCTGGCCCTCGTCTCCTTTAGATCCTTTCTTACGGCTTTGAGGTGCCGTCCCAGCTCATCGTATTCTCGCAGGTGGGCAGCTATACGAGAGCTGTAGGTGAGGGTACTCTCTCCCTCCCACCGAGACCCCCAACCTACCTGGGACGACACCTCTCGGCTTCCTGCTGGTAGTCTTTTTCCTCCTGATGTCCTCGGGTCCTCAGGGGGGACTTGGCTACCACCGCGTCCAGATGTTTTCACCCCCTCGCCGCCATCGCTCAGAGTCGGTCGCCGCCCGTCCATACTCCCCTCCGACCCACGCCGGGGAGCAGGGGCACCCTTCCGGGAGCTCATGGCGCCACAGGACCCCACCAGCTCCCTAGGGAGAGGCAGGGCCTGGGCTGGGGGAAAAGGTGTCACACTCCCCCGCAAGCCTGGAACTCCTCCTGGGGAGCAGATGGTAGGAAACTCCCCGGAGAGGCCTGTGCTGTGGAGGTTCAGGAGTTGCAGCAGACACACCCTTTCACCTCAGCTGCAGACACCAGACACACCCAAGCCTGATTCTCTGCTATGGGACCTCTCTCCTCTGTCTGGGTGCCGGGGCCTAAATATATCTGACAGTGGCCTGTTCCAGTGTTGGGTGACGTGAAGCCTGATTCTCTGCTATGACATGAAGCCTGAATCTCTGCTATGGGACCTCTCTCCTCTGTCTGGGTGCCGGGGCCTAAAAATATCTGACAATGGCCTGTTCCAGTGGTGGGTGACATGAAGCCTGATTCTCTGCTATGACATGAAGCCTGATTCTCTGCTATGGGACCTCTCTCCAATTGATATTGGTTAATTTTTATTTATTTTATTTTTATTTTAATTCATTTCCCTATCTACATTTGTTTACAGGGTATTTACCTACATTTTGCTGCCTTTTGCAGCCCTCTAGCCCTTTCCTGGGCTGTTTTACAGCCTTTTTAGTGCCGAAAAGTTCGGGTCCCCATTGACTTCAATGGGGTTCGGGTTCGGGGCGAAGTTCGGGGCGAAGTTCGGGTCCCGAACCCGAACTTCTCGAACCCGAACATCCAGGTGTTCGCTCAACTCTAGTCATTATTTTTAAAAAAATTATAAAAAAAATGTATAAAATTTTTGTTTTATTTAAAATACAAATTTTTTCCATTCTATACCAGATGAGAGTGTGCCATCACATTTTTACATATTATTATTATTTTTTTAAATGGTCTTTGGGTCTACCGGTGATTGACCACCTCTATCCATAATACAAAATTGGTGAGCCACTGAACAACTATGTATATTCTGTATACTGTATATGAAGACCTTTTTGACGGAAAAAACAACCCACCAGAGCACATAATACAACAGGCGCACATATCCTGCATTTAATCACTCCCAGTGAAAGTGAAAAAAGAAAATGTGAATCAGCTAATTATAAATTCATGCTTGAAGAAGGTATAATAGTTCATAAAGGTATGTTTTCCAACATAAGCTCATGACAGATTGGCAAAGGTTAGCTAAATTCCTGTTATCATTATTTTCCTTTAAGCACCAATTTCCATCCTTTTGGCAATATCATTTCCACTTAATTCGAGGAGAACATACATTAGATATTGTGCCTCTGGCTGATTAAAATTGGATTTTATAAGCAGTGCAATCCATGAAAAGGCAAAGACTGCTAAGGCCATGTGCGCTTAAAGAAATAATTATATGAAATATCTCATAAATGAGCCACTATTATACAATTAATTGAGCATCATGTTAGTTTAATCTATTAACTTTCTGCAATTTGGGTTTATTGGTGCTATTCCATAGGTCTGGTATAATAAAGCTAAGCCAGGTATTATTGAGAAAAGTGCAAATAAGCACTCATTAAAGAAGTACTCCAACATTTATTAATTTTGCCTATATGATTCATTATAAGTAGAGTTGAGCGAACACCTGGATGTTCGGGTTCGAGAAGTTCGGCCGAACTTCCCGGAAATGTTCGTGTTCGGGATCCGAACCCGACCCGAACTTCGTCCCGAACCCCATTGAAGTCAATGGGGACCCGAACTTTTCGGCACTAAAAAGGCTGTAAAACAGCCCAGGAAAGAGCTAGAGGGCTGCAAAAGGCAGCAACATGTAGGTAAATCCCCTGCAAACAAATGTGGATAGGGAAATGAATTAAAATAAAAAAATAAAAAAATAAAAATTAACCAATATCAATTGGACAGAGGTCCCATAGCAGAGAATCGGGCTTCACGTCAGCAGAGAATCAGTCTCTTCATGCCATAGCAGAGAATCTGGCTTCATGTCAGCAGAGAATCAGTCTCTTCATGCCATAGCAGAGAATCTGGCTTCATGTCAGCAGAGAATCAGTCTTCATGTCATAGCAGAGAATCAGGCTTCACGTCACCCACCACTGGAACAGGCCACTGTCACATATTTAGGCCCCGGCACCCAGACAGAGGAGAGAGGTCCCGTAACAGAGAATCTGGCTTCATGTCAGCACAGAATCAGTCTTCATGTCATAGCAGAGAATCAGGCTTCACGTCACCCACCACTGGAACAGGCCACTGTCACATATTTAGGCCCAGGCACCTAGGCAGAGGAGAGAGGTCCCGTAACAGAGATTCAGGCTTCATGTCAGCAGAGAATCAGTCTTCATGTCATAGCAGAGAATCAGGCTTCACGTCACCCACCACTGGAAGAGGCCACTGTCACATATTTAGGCCCAGGCAGAGGAGAGAGGTCCCGTAACAGAGATTCAGGCTTCATGTCAGCAGAGAATCAGTCTTCATGTCATAGCAGAGAATCAGGCTTCACGTCACCCACCACTGGAACAGGCCACTGTCACATATTTAGGCCCAGGCACCCAGGCAGAGGAGAGAGGTCCCATAACAGAGATTCAGGCTTCATGTCAGCAGAGAATCAGGCTTCACGTCACCCACCACTGGAACAGGCCACTGTCACACATTTAGGCCCAGGCACCCAGGCAGAGGAGAGAGGTCCCGTAACAGAGATTCAGGCTTCATGTCAGCAGAGAATCAGTCTTCATGTCATAGCAGAGAATCAGGCTTCACGTCACCCACCACTGGAACAGGCCACTGTCACATATTTAGGCCCAGGCAGAGGAGAGAGGTCCCATAACAGAGATTCAGGCTTCATGTCAGCAGAGAATCAGTCTTCATGTCATAGCAGAGAATCAGGCTTCACGTCACCCACCACTGGAACAGGCCACTGTCACATATTTAGGCCCAGGCACCCAGGCAGAGGAGAGAGGTCCCATAACAGAGATTCAGGCTTCATGTCAGCAGAGAATCAGGCTTCACGTCACCCACCACTGGAACAGGCCACTGTCACACATTTAGGCCCAGGCACCCAGGCAGAGGAGAGAGGTCCCGTAACAGAGATTCAGGCTTCATGTCAGCAGAGAATCAGTCTTCATGTCATAGCAGAGAATCAGGCTTCACGTCACCCACCACTGGAACAGGCCACTGTCACATATTTAGGCCCAGGCAGAGGAGAGAGGTCCCATAACAGAGATTCAGGCTTCATGTCAGCAGAGAATCAGTCTTCATGTCATAGCAGAGAATCAGGCTTCACGTCACCCACCACTGGAACAGGCCACTGTCACATATTTAGGCCCAGGCACCCAGGCAGAGGAGAGAGGTCCCGTAACAGAGATTCAGGCTTCATGTCAGCACAGAATCAGTCTTCATGTCATAGCAGAGAATCAGGCTTCATGTCACCCACCACTGGAACAGGCCACTGTCACATATTTAGGCCCAGGCACCCAGGCAGAGGAGAGAGGTCCCGTAACAGAGATTCAGGCTTCATGTCAGCAGAGAATCAGTCTTCATGTCATAGCAGAGAATCAGGCTTCACGTCACCCACCACTGGAACAGGCCACTGTCACATATTTAGGCCCAGGCGCCCAGGCAGAGGAGAGAGGTCCCATAACAGAGATTCAGGCTTCATGTCAGCAGAGAATCAGTCTTCATGTCATAGCAGAGAATCAGGCTTCACGTCACCCACCACTGGAACAGGCCACTGTCACATATTTAGGCCCAGGCACCCAGGCAGAGGAGAGAGGTCCCATAACAGAGATTCAGGCTTCATGTCAGCAGAGAATCAGGCTTCACGTCACCCACCACTGGAACAGGCCACTGTCACACATTTAGGCCCAGGCACCCAGGCAGAGGAGAGAGGTCCCGTAACAGAGATTCAGGCTTCATGTCAGCAGAGAATCAGTCTTCATGTCATAGCAGAGAATCAGGCTTCACGTCACCCACCACTGGAACAGGCCACTGTCACATATTTAGGCCCAGGCAGAGGAGAGAGGTCCCATAACAGAGATTCAGGCTTCATGTCAGCAGAGAATCAGTCTTCATGTCATAGCAGAGAATCAGGCTTCACGTCACCCACCACTGGAACAGGCCACTGTCACATATTTAGGCCCAGGCACCCAGGCAGAGGAGAGAGGTCCCATAACAGAGATTCAGGCTTCATGTCAGCAGAGAATCAGGCTTCACGTCACACACCACTGGAACAGGCCACTGTCACACATTTAGGCCCAGGCACCCAGGCAGAGGAGAGAGGTCCCGTAACAGAGATTCAGGCTTCATGTCAGCAGAGAATCAGTCTTCATGTCATAGCAGAGAATCAGGCTTCACGTCACCCACCACTGGAACAGGCCACTGTCACATATTTAGGCCCAGGCAGAGGAGAGAGGTCCCATAACAGAGATTCAGGCTTCATGTCAGCAGAGAATCAGTCTTCATGTCATAGCAGAGAATCAGGCTTCACGTCACCCACCACTGGAACAGGCCACTGTCACATATTTAGGCCCAGGCACCCAGGCAGAGGAGAGAGGTCCCGTAACAGAGATTCAGGCTTCATGTCAGCACAGAATCAGTCTTCATGTCATAGCAGAGAATCAGGCTTCATGTCACCCACCACTGGAACAGGCCACTGTCACATATTTAGGCCCAGGCACCCAGGCAGAGGAGAGAGGTCCCGTAACAGAGATTCAGGCTTCATGTCAGCAGAGAATCAGTCTTCATGTCATAGCAGAGAATCAGGCTTCACGTCACCCACCACTGGAACAGGCCACTGTCACATATTTAGGCCCAGGCACCCAGGCAGAGGAGAGAGGTCCCATAACAGAGATTCAGGCTTCATGTCAGCAGAGAATCAGTCTTCATGTCATAGCAGAGAATCAGGCTTCACGTCACCCACCACTGGAACAGGCCACTGTCACATATTTAGGCCCAGGCACCCAGGCAGAGGAGAGAGGTCCCGTAACAGAGATTCAGGCTTCATGTCAGCAGAGAATCAGTCTTCATGTCATAGCAGAGAATTAGGCTTCACGTCACCCACCACTGGAACAGGCCACTGTCACATATTTAGGCCCAGGCACCCAGGCAGAGGAGAGAGGTCCCATAACAGAGATTCAGGCTTCATGTCAGCAGAGAATCAGTCTTCATGTCATAGCAGAGAATCAGGCTTCATGTCATCCACCACTGGAACAGGCCACTGTCACATATTTAGGCCCAGGCACCCAGGCAGAGGAGAGAGGTCCCGTAACAGAGATTTAGGCTTCATGTCAGCAGAGAATCAGTCTTCATGTCATAGCAGAGAATCAGGCTTCACGTCACCCACCACTGGAACAGGCCACTGTCACATATTTAGGCCCAGGCACCCAGGCAGAGGAGAGAGGTCCCGTAACAGAGATTCAGGCTTCATGTCAGCAGAGAATCAGTCTTCATGTCATAGCAGAGAATCAGGCTTCACGTCACCCACCACTGGAAGAGGCCACTGTCACATATTTAGGCCCAGGCACCCAGGCAGAGGAGAGAGGTCGCGTAACAGAGAATCTGGCTTCATGTCAGCAGAGAATCAGTCTTCATGTCATAGCAGAGAATCAGGCTTCATGTCATCCACCACTGGAACAGGCCACTGTCACATATTTAGGCCCAGGCACCCAGGCAGAGGAGAGAGGTCCCATAACAGAGATTCAGGCTTCATGTCAGCAGAGAATCAGGCTTCACGTCACCCACCACTGGAACAGGCCACTGTCACACATTTAGGCCCAGGCACCCAGGCAGAGGAGAGAGGTCCCGTAACAGAGATTCAGGCTTCATGTCAGCAGAGAATCAGTCTTCATGTCATAGCAGAGAATCAGGCTTCACGTCACCCACCACTGGAACAGGCCACTGTCACATATTTAGGCCCAGGCAGAGGAGAGAGGTCCCATAACAGAGATTCAGGCTTCATGTCAGCAGAGAATCAGTCTTCATGTCATAGCAGAGAATCAGGCTTCACGTCACCCACCACTGGAACAGGCCACTGTCACATATTTAGGCCCAGGCACCCAGGCAGAGGAGAGAGGTCCCGTAACAGAGATTCAGGCTTCGTGTCAGCACAGAATCAGTCTTCATGTCATAGCAGAGAATCAGGCTTCATGTCACCCACCACTGGAACAGGCCACTGTCACATATTTAGGCCCAGGCACCCAGGCAGAGGAGAGAGGTCCCGTAACAGAGATTCAGGCTTCATGTCAGCAGAGAATCAGTCTTCATGTCATAGCAGAGAATCAGGCTTCACGTCACCCACCACTGGAACAGGCCACTGTCACATATTTAGGCCCAGGCACCCAGGCAGAGGAGAGAGGTCCCATAACAGAGATTCAGGCTTCATGTCAGCAGAGAATCAGGCTTCACGTCACCCACCACTGGAACAGGCCACTGTCACACATTTAGGCCCAGGCACCCAGGCAGAGGAGAGAGGTCCCGTAACAGAGATTCAGGCTTCATGTCAGAAGAGAATCAGTCTTCATGTCATAGCAGAGAATCAGGCTTCACGTCACCCACCACTGGAACAGGCCACTGTCACATATTTAGGCCCAGGCAGAGGAGAGAGGTCCCATAACAGAGATTCAGGCTTCATGTCAGCAGAGAATCAGTCTTCATGTCATAGCAGAGAATCAGGCTTCACGTCACCCACCACTGGAACAGGCCACTGTCACATAATTAGGCCCAGGCACCCAGGCAGAGGAGAGAGGTCCCATAACAGAGATTCAGGCTTCATGTCAGCAGAGAATCAGGCTTCACGTCACCCACCACTGGAACAGGCCACTGTCACACATTTAGGCCCAGGCACCCAGGCAGAGGAGAGAGGTCTCGTAACAGAGATTCAGGCTTCATGTCAGCAGAGAATCAGTCTTCATGTCATAGCAGAGAATCAGGCTTCACGTCACCCACCACTGGAACAGGCCACTGTCACATATTTAGGCCCAGGCAGAGGAGAGAGGTCCCATAACAGAGATTCAGGCTTCATGTCAGCAGAGAATCAGTCTTCATGTCATAGCAGAGAATCAGGCTTCACGTCACCCACCACTGGAACAGGCCACTGTCACATATTTAGGCCCAGGCACCCAGGCAGAGGAGAGAGGTCCCGTAACAGAGATTCAGGCTTCATGTCAGCACAGAATCAGTCTTCATGTCATAGCAGAGAATCAGGCTTCATGTCACCCACCACTGGAACAGGCCACTGTCACATATTTAGGCCCAGGCACCCAGGCAGAGGAGAGAGGTCCCGTAACAGAGATTCAGGCTTCATGTCAGCAGAGAATCAGTCTTCATGTCATAGCAGAGAATCAGGCTTCACGTCACCCACCACTGGAACAGGCCACTGTCACATATTTAGGCCCAGGCACCCAGGCAGAGGAGAGAGGTCCCATAACAGAGATTCAGGCTTCATGTCAGCAGAGAATCAGTCTTCATGTCATAGCAGAGAATCAGGCTTCACGTCACCCACCACTGGAACAGGCCACTGTCACATATTTAGGCCCAGGCACCCAGGCAGAGGAGAGAGGTCCCGTAACAGAGATTCAGGCTTCATGTCAGCAGAGAATCAGTCTTCATGTCATAGCAGAGAATTAGGCTTCACGTCACCCACCACTGGAACAGGCCACTGTCACATATTTAGGCCCAGGCACCCAGGCAGAGGAGAGAGGTCCCATAACAGAGATTCAGGCTTCATGTCAGCAGAGAATCAGTCTTCATGTCATAGCAGAGAATCAGGCTTCATGTCATCCACCACTGGAACAGGCCACTGTCACATATTTAGGCCCAGGCACCCAGGCAGAGGAGAGAGGTCCCGTAACAGAGATTCAGGCTTCATGTCAGCAGAGAATCAGTCTTCATGTCATAGCAGAGAATCAGGCTTCACGTCACCCACCACTGGAACAGGCCACTGTCACATATTTAGGCCCAGGCACCCAGGCAGAGGAGAGAGGTCCCGTAACAGAGATTCAGGCTTCATGTCAGCAGAGAATCAGTCTTCATGTCATAGCAGAGAATCAGGCTTCACGTCACCCACCACTGGAAGAGGCCACTGTCACATATTTAGGCCCAGGCACCCAGGCAGAGGAGAGAGGTCGCGTAACAGAGAATCTGGCTTCATGTCAGCAGAGAATCAGTCTTCATGTCATAGCAGAGAATCAGGCTTCATGTCATCCACCACTGGAACAGGCCACTGTCACATATTTAGGCCCAGGCACCCAGGCAGAGGAGAGAGGTCCCATAACAGAGATTCAGGCTTCATGTCAGCAGAGAATCAGGCTTCACGTCACCCACCACTGGAACAGGCCACTGTCACACATTTAGGCCCAGGCACCCAGGCAGAGGAGAGAGGTCCCGTAACAGAGATTCAGGCTTCATGTCAGCAGAGAATCAGTCTTCATGTCATAGCAGAGAATCAGGCTTCACGTCACCCACCACTGGAACAGGCCACTGTCACATATTTAGGCCCAGGCAGAGGAGAGAGGTCCCATAACAGAGATTCAGGCTTCATGTCAGCAGAGAATCAGTCTTCATGTCATAGCATAGAATCAGGCTTCACGTCACCCACCACTGGAACAGGCCACTGTCACATATTTAGGCCCAGGCACCCAGGCAGAGGAGAGAGGTCCCATAACAGAGATTCAGGCTTCATGTCAGCAGAGAATCAGTCTTCATGTCATAGCAGAGAATCAGGCTTCACGTCACCCACCACTGGAACAGGCCACTGTCACATATTTAGGCCCAGGCAGAGGAGAGAGGTCCCATAACAGAGATTCAGGCTTCATGTCAGCAGAGAATCAGTCTTCATGTCATAGCAGAGAATCAGGCTTCACGTCACCCACCACTGGAACAGGCCATTGTCACATATTTAGGCCCAGGCACCCAGGCAGAGGAGAGAGGTCCCGTAACAGAGATTCAGGCTTCATGTCAGCAGAGAATCAGTCTTCATGTCATAGCAGAGAATCAGGCTTCACGTCACCCACCACTGGAACAGGCCACTGTCACATATTTAGGCCCAGGCAGAGGAGAGAGGTCCCATAACAGAGATTCAGGCTTCATGTCAGCAGAGAATCAGTCTTCATGTCATAGCAGAGAATCAGGCTTCACGTCACCCACCACTGGAACAGGCCATTGTCACATATTTAGGCCCAGGCACCCAGGCAGAGGAGAGAGGTCCCGTAACAGAGATTCAGGCTTCATGTCAGCACAGAATCAGTCTTCATGTCATAGCAGAGAATCAGGCTTCATGTCACCCACCACTGGAACAGGCCACTGTCACATATTTAGGCCCAGGCACCCAGGCAGAGGAGAGAGGTCCCGTAACAGAGATTCAGGCTTCATGTCAGCAGAGAATCAGTCTTCATGTCATAGCAGAGAATCAGGCTTCACGTCACCCACCACTGGAACAGGCCACTGTCACATATTTAGGCCCAGGCACCCAGGCAGAGGAGAGAGGTCCCGTAACAGAGATTCAGGCTTCATGTCAGCAGAGAATCAGTCTTCATGTCATAGCAGAGAATTAGGCTTCACGTCACCCACCACTGGAACAGGCCACTGTCACATATTTAGGCCCAGGCACCCAGGCAGAGGAGAGAGGTCCCATAACAGAGATTCAGGCTTCATGTCAGCAGAGAATCAGTCTTCATGTCATAGCAGAGAATCAGGCTTCATGTCATCCACCACTGGAACAGGCCACTGTCACATATTTAGGCCCAGGCACCCAGGCAGAGGAGAGAGGTCCCGTAACAGAGATTCAGGCTTCATGTCAGCAGAGAATCAGTCTTCATGTCATAGCAGAGAATCAGGCTTCACGTCACCCACCACTGGAACAGGCCACTGTCACATATTTAGGCCCAGGCACCCAGGCAGAGGAGAGAGGTCCCATAACAGAGATTCAGGCTTCATGTCAGCAGAGAATCAGTCTTCATGTCATAGCAGAGAATCAGGCTTCACGTCACCCACCACTGGAAGAGGCCACTGTCACATATTTAGGCCCAGGCACCCAGGCAGAGGAGAGAGGTCGCGTAACAGAGAATCTGGCTTCATGTCAGCAGAGAATCAGTCTTCATGTCATAGCAGAGAATCAGGCTTCATGTCATCCACCACTGGAACAGGCCACTGTCACATATTTAGGCCCAGGCGCCCAGGCAGAGGAGAGAGGTCCCATAACAGAGATTCAGGCTTCATGTCAGCAGAGAATCAGTCTTCATGTCATAGCAGAGAATCAGGCTTCACGTCACCCACCACTGGAACAGGCCACTGTCACATATTTAGGCCCAGGCAGAGGAGAGAGGTCCCATAACAGAGATTCAGGCTTCATGTCAGCAGAGAATCAGTCTTCATGTCATAGCAGAGAATCAGGCTTCACGTCACCCACCACTGGAACAGGCCACTGTCACATATTTAGGCCCAGGCACCCAGGCAGAGGAGAGAGGTCCCGTAACAGAGATTCAGGCTTCGTGTCAGCACAGAATCAGTCTTCATGTCATAGCAGAGAATCAGGCTTCATGTCACCCACCACTGGAACAGGCCACTGTCACATATTTAGGCCCAGGCACCCAGGCAGAGGAGAGAGGTCCCGTAACAGAGATTCAGGCTTCATGTCAGCAGAGAATCAGTCTTCATGTCATAGCAGAGAATCAGGCTTCACGTCACCCACCACTGGAACAGGCCACTGTCACATATTTAGGCCCAGGCGCCCAGGCAGAGGAGAGAGGTCCCATAACAGAGATTCAGGCTTCATGTCAGCAGAGAATCAGTCTTCATGTCATAGCAGAGAATCAGGCTTCACGTCACCCACCACTGGAACAGGCCACTGTCACATATTTAGGCCCAGGCACCCAGGCAGAGGAGAGAGGTCCCATAACAGAGATTCAGGCTTCATGTCAGCAGAGAATCAGGCTTCACGTCACCCACCACTGGAACAGGCCACTGTCACACATTTAGGCCCAGGCGCCCAGGCACCCAGGCAGAGGAGAGAGGTCCCGTAACAGAGATTCAGGCTTCATGTCAGCAGAGAATCAGTCTTCATGTCATAGCAGAGAATCAGGCTTCACGTCACCCACCACTGGAACAGGCCACTGTCACATATTTAGGCCCAGGCAGAGGAGAGAGGTCCCATAACAGAGATTCAGGCTTCATGTCAGCAGAGAATCAGTCTTCATGTCATAGCAGAGAATCAGGCTTCACGTCACCCACCACTGGAACAGGCCACTGTCACATATTTAGGCCCAGGCACCCAGGCAGAGGAGAGAGGTCCCATAACAGAGATTCAGGCTTCATGTCAGCAGAGAATCAGTCTTCATGTCATAGCAGAGAATCAGGCTTCACGTCACCCACCACTGGAACAGGCCACTGTCACATATTTAGGCCCAGGCAGAGGAGAGAGGTCCCATAACAGAGATTCAGGCTTCATGTCAGCAGAGAATCAGTCTTCATGTCATAGCAGAGAATCAGGCTTCACGTCACCCACCACTGGAACAGGCCATTGTCACATATTTAGGCCCAGGCACCCAGGCAGAGGAGAGAGGTCCCGTAACAGAGATTCAGGCTTCATGTCAGCAGAGAATCAGTCTTCATGTCATAGCAGAGAATCAGGCTTCACGTCACCCACCACTGGAACAGGCCACTGTCACATATTTAGGCCCAGGCAGAGGAGAGAGGTCCCATAACAGAGATTCAGGCTTCATGTCAGCAGAGAATCAGTCTTCATGTCATAGCAGAGAATCAGGCTTCACGTCACCCACCACTGGAACAGGCCATTGTCACATATTTAGGCCCAGGCACCCAGGCAGAGGAGAGAGGTCCCGTAACAGAGATTCAGGCTTCATGTCAGCACAGAATCAGTCTTCATGTCATAGCAGAGAATCAGGCTTCATGTCACCCACCACTGGAACAGGCCACTGTCACATATTTAGGCCCAGGCACCCAGGCAGAGGAGAGAGGTCCCGTAACAGAGATTCAGGCTTCATGTCAGCAGAGAATCAGTCTTCATGTCATAGCAGAGAATCAGGCTTCACGTCACCCACCACTGGAACAGGCCACTGTCACATATTTAGGCCCAGGCACCCAGGCAGAGGAGAGAGGTCCCGTAACAGAGATTCAGGCTTCATGTCAGCAGAGAATCAGTCTTCATGTCATAGCAGAGAATTAGGCTTCACGTCACCCACCACTGGAACAGGCCACTGTCACATATTTAGGCCCAGGCACCCAGGCAGAGGAGAGAGGTCCCATAACAGAGATTCAGGCTTCATGTCAGCAGAGAATCAGTCTTCATGTCATAGCAGAGAATCAGGCTTCATGTCATCCACCACTGGAACAGGCCACTGTCACATATTTAGGCCCAGGCACCCAGGCAGAGGAGAGAGGTCCCGTAACAGAGATTCAGGCTTCATGTCAGCAGAGAATCAGTCTTCATGTCATAGCAGAGAATCAGGCTTCACGTCACCCACCACTGGAACAGGCCACTGTCACATATTTAGGCCCAGGCACCCAGGCAGAGGAGAGAGGTCCCGTAACAGAGATTCAGGCTTCATGTCAGCAGAGAATCAGTCTTCATGTCATAGCAGAGAATCAGGCTTCACGTCACCCACCACTGGAAGAGGCCACTGTCACATATTTAGGCCCAGGCACCCAGGCAGAGGAGAGAGGTCGCGTAACAGAGAATCTGGCTTCATGTCAGCAGAGAATCAGTCTTCATGTCATAGCAGAGAATCAGGCTTCATGTCATCCACCACTGGAACAGGCCACTGTCACATATTTAGGCCCAGGCACCCAGGCAGAGGAGAGAGGTCCCGTAACAGAGATTCAGGCTTCATGTCAGCAGAGAATCAGTCTTCATGTCATAGCAGAGAATCAGGCTTCACGTCACCCACCACTGGAACAGGCCACTTTCACATATTTAGGCCCAGGCACCCAGGCAGAGGAGAGAGGTCCCGTAACAGAGATTCAGGCTTCATGTCAGCAGAGAATCAGTCTTCATGTCATAGCAGAGAATCAGGCTTCACGTCACCCACCACTGGAAGAGGCCACTGTCACATATTTAGGCCCAGGCACCCAGGCAGAGGAGAGAGGTCGCGTAACAGAGAATCTGGCTTCATGTCAGCACAGAATCAGTCTTCATGTCATAGCAGAGGATCAGGCTTCACGTCACCCACCACTGGAACAGGCCACTGTCACACATTTAGGCCCCGGCACCCAGACAGAGGAGAGGTTCATTCAACTTTGGGTTGCCCCGCAATATAATGGTAAAATGAAAATAAAAATAGGATTGAATGAGGAAGTGCCCTGGAGTACAATAATATATTGTTAAGGGGAGGTAACTAATGTCTAATCTGCACAAGGGATGGACAGGTCCTGTGGGATCCATGCCTGGTTCATTTTTATGAACGTCAGCTTGTCCTCATTGGCTGTAGACAGGCGGCTGCGTTTGTCTGTAATGACGCCCCCTGCCGTGCTGAATACACGTTCAGACAAAACGCTGGCCGCCGGGCAGGCCAGCACCTCCAAGGCATAAAAGGCTAGCTCTGGCCACGTGGACAATTTGGAGACCCAGAAGTTGAATGGGGCCGAACCATCAGTCAGTACGTGGAGGGGTGTGCACAGGTACTGTTCCACCATGTTAGTGAAATGTTGCCTCCTGCTAACACGTTCCGTATCAGGTGGTGGTGCACTTAGCTGTGGCGTGGTGACAAAACTTTTCCACATCTCTGCCATGCTAACCCTGCCCTCAGAGGAGCTGGCCATGACACAGCTGCGTTGGCGACCTCTTGCTCCTCCTCTGCCTTCGCCTTGGGCTTCCACTGGTTCCCCTGTGACATTTGGGAATGCACTCAGTAGCGCGTCTACCAATGTGCGCTTGTACTCGCGCATCTTCCTATCACGCTCCAGTGTAGGAAGTAAGGTGGGCACATTGTCTTTGTACCGGGGATCCAGCAGGGTGGCAACCCAGTAGTCCGCACACGTTAAA
The DNA here is from genome assembly GCF_905171765.1 of Bufo bufo. Classification (NCBI taxonomy): domain Eukaryota; kingdom Metazoa; phylum Chordata; class Amphibia; order Anura; family Bufonidae; genus Bufo; species Bufo bufo. Next base: position 428,307,178 of record NC_053391.1, on the reverse strand, counting down.
ATGTGGGCAACTCTGCTGTCGTTGCGCAGGCACTGCAGCATGTAGTCGCTCATGTGTGCCAGGCTGCCCAGAGGTAAGGACAAGCTGTCCTCTGTGGGAGGCGTATCGTCATCGTCCTGTGTTTCCCCCCAGCCACGCACCAGTGATGGGCCCGAGCTGCTTTGGGTGCCACCCCGCTGTGAACATGCTTCATCCTCATCCTCCTCCACCTCCTCCTCATCCTCGTCCTCCTCGTCCTCCAGTAGTGGGCCCTGTCTGGCCACATTTGTACCTGGCCTCTGCTGTTGCAAAAAACCCCCCTTTGAGTCACTTCGAAGAGACTTGCCTGAAAGTGCTAAAAATGACCCCTCTTCCTCCTCTTCCTCCTGGACCACCTCCTCTTCCATCATCGCCCTAAGTGTTTTCTCAAGGAGACATAGAAGTGGTATTGTAACGCTGATAACGGCGTCATCGCCACTGGCCATGTTGGTGGAGTACTCGATACAGCGCAACAGGGCACACAGGTCTCGCATGGAGGCCCAGTCATTGGTGGTGAAGTAGTGCTGTTCCGCAGTGCGACTGACCCGTGCGTGCTGCAGCTGAAACTCCACTATGGCCTGCTGCTGCTCGCACAGTCTGTCCAGCATGTGCAAGGTGGAGTTCCACCTGGTGGGCACATCGCATATGAGGCGGTGAGCGGGAAGGCCGAAGTTACGCTGTAACGCAGACAGGCGTGCAGCAGCAGGGTGTGAACGCCGGAAGCGCGAACAGACGGCCCGCACTTTATGCAGCAGCTCTGACATGTCGGGGTAGTTGCGAATGAACTTCTGCACCACCAAATTCAGCACATGCGCCAGGCAAGGGATGTGCGTCAAACCGGCTAGTCCCAGAGCTGCAACGAGATTTCGCCCATTATCGCACACCACCAGACAGGGCTTAAGGCTCACCGGCAGCAACCACTCGTCGGTCTGTTGTTCTATACCACGCCACAACTCCTGTGCGGTGTGGGGCCTGTCCCCCAAACATATGAGTTTCAGAATGGCCTGCTGATGTTTACCCCGGGCTGTGCTGAAGTTGGTGGTGAAGGTGTGTGGCTGACTGGATGAGCAGGTGGAAGAAGAGGAGGAAGAAGCTGAGTATGAGGAGGAGGAGACAGGAGGCAAAGAATGTTGCCCTGCGATCCTTGGCGGCGGAAGGACGTGCGCCAAACAGCTCTCCGCCTGGGGCCCAGCCGCCACTACATTTACCCAGTGTGCAGTTAGGGAGATATAGCGTCCCTGGCCGTGCTTACTGGTCCACGTATCTGTGGTTAGGTGGACCTTGCCACAGAAGGCGTTGCGCAGTGCACACTTGATTTTATCGGACACTTGGTTGTGCAGGGAAGGCACGGCTCTCTTGGAGAAGTAGTGGCGGCTGGGAACAACATACTGTGGGACAACAAGCGACATGAGCTGTTTGAAGCTGTCTGTGTTTACCAGCCTAAATGACAGCATTTCATAGGCCAGTAGTTTAGAAATGCTGGCATTGAGGGCCAGGGATCGAGGGTGGCTAGGTGGGAATTTACGCTTTCTCTCAAATGTTTGTGAGATGGAGAGCTGAACGCTGCCGTGTGACATGGTTGAGATGCTTGGTGACGCAGGTGGTGGTGTTGGTGGTACATCCCATGTTTGCTGGGCTGCAGGTGCCAACGTTCCTCCAGAGGTGGAGGAAGAGGCCGAGGCGGCGGCAGCAGCAGAATAGGCCGAGGCGGCAGCAGCAGAAGAGGTAGCAGGGGGAGCCTGAGTGACTTCTTTGTTTTTAAGGTGTTTACTTCACTGCAGTTCATGCTTTGCATGCAGGTGCCTGGTCATGCAGGTTGTGCTAAGGTTCAGAACGTTAATGCCTCGCTTCAGGCTCTGATGGCACAGCGTGCAAACCACTCGGGTCTTGTCATCAGCACATTGTTTAAAGAAGTGCCATGCCAGGGAACTCCTTGAAGCTGCCTTTGGGGTGCTCGGTCCCAGATGGCGGCGGTCAGTAGCAGGCGGAGTCTCTTGGCGGCGTGTGTTCTGATTTTGCCCACTGCTCCCTCTTTTGCTACGCTGTTGGCTCGGTCTCACCACTGCCTCTTCCTCCGAACTGTGAAAGTCATTGGCACGACCTTCATTCCATGTGGGGTCTAGGACCTCATCGTCCCCTGCATCGTCTTCCACCCAGTCTTGATCCCTGACCTCCTGTTCAATCTGCACACTGCAGAAAGACGCAGCAGTTGGCACCTGTGTTTCGTCATCATCAGAGACGTGCTGAGGTGGTATTCCCATGTCCTCATCATCAGGAAACATAAGTGGTTGTGCGTTAGTGGATTCTATCTCTTCCACCCCTGGGGAAGGGCTAGGTGGATGCCCTTGGGAAACCCTGGCAGCAGAGTCTTCAAACAGCATAAGAGACTGCTGCATAACTTGAGGCTCAGACAATTTCCCTGATATGCATGGGGGTGATGTGACAGACTGATGGGCTTGGTTTTCATGCGCCATCTGTGCGCTTTCTGCAGAAGACTGGGTGGGAGATAATGTGAATGCACTGTCGGCCACCCAATTGACTAATGCCTGTACCTGCTCAGGCCTTACCATCCTTAGAACGGCATTGGGCCCCACCAAATATCGCTGTAAATTCTGCTGGCTACTGGGACCTGAGGTAGTTGGTTCACTAGGACGTGTGGCTGTGGCAGAACGGCCACGTCCTCTCCCAGCACCAGAGGGTCCACTAACACCACCACGACCATGTCCACGTCCGCGTCCCTTATTAGATGTTTTCCTCATTGTTCCCGTTCACCACAATTTTGAAAATGGCAAATTTGGGAATAGTTTTTCAACCCAGAACAAAAACTGTGCTTTTACGGTCACTAAATATAACTTGACCAGCTAAAACTGTACTGATTTGGAGGAATAGAAATGTCAGGCTTATTTTTTACACGCTGTGTGACAGATATACCTTTAATCACAGAATTAGACTTGTATCTGCACGGTAGCGTGTGTGTTAAGTTTTTCAGAATGACACTATCAGCACCTTGAATCTAAGATATCCTTTTTGGGATAGATTTAAAGTAGGCCTGATATAGCAGAAACTACTTATTTTGAGAATGGCAAATTTGGGAATAGTTTTTCAACCCAGAACAAAAACTGTGCTTTTACGGTCACTACAAATAATTTGACCAGCTAAAACAGTACAGATTTGGTTGAATAGAAATGTGAGGCCTATTTTTTTTGCGCTGTGTGACAGATATACCTTTAATCACAGAATTAGACTTGTATCTGCACGGTAGCGTGTGTGTTAAGTTTTTCTGAATGACACTATCAGCACCTTAAATCTAAGATATCCTTTTTGGGATAGATTTAAAGTAGGCCTGATATAGCAGAAACTACTTATTTTGAGAATGGCAAATTTGGGAATAGTTTTTCAACCCAGAACAAAAACTGTGCTTTTACGGTCACTACAAATAATTTGACCAGCTAAAACTGTACTGATTTGGAGGAATAGAAATGTCAGGCCTATTTTTTACGCGCTGTGTGACAGATATACCTTTAATCACAGAATTAGACTTGTATCTGCACGGTAGCGTGTGTGTTAAGTTTTTCAGAATGACACTATCAGCACCTTGAATCTAAGATATCCTTTTTGGGATAGATTTAAAGTAGGCCTGATATAGCAGAAACTACTTATTTTGAGAATGGCAAATTTCGGAATAGTTTTTCAACCCAGAACAAAAACTGTGCTTTTACGGTCACTACAAATAATTTGACCAGCTAAAACAGTACAGATTTGGTTGAATAGAAATGTGAGGCCTATTTTTTTTGCGCTGTGTGACAGATATACCTTTAATCACAGAATTAGACTTGTATCTGCACGGTAGCGTGTGTGTTAATTTTTTCTGAATGACACTATCAGCACTTTGAATCTAAGATATCCTTTTTGGGATAGATTTAAAGTAGGCCTGATATAGCAGAAACTACTTATTTTGAGAATGGCAAATTTCGGAATAGTTTTTCAACCCAGAACAAAAACTGTGCTTTTACGGTCACTACAAATAATTTGACCAGCTAAAACAGTACAGATTTGTTTGAATAGAAATGTGAGGCCTATTATTTTTGCGCTGTGTGACAGATATACCTTTAATCACAGAATTAGACTTGTATCTGCACGGTAGCGTGTGTGTTAAGTTTTTCTGAATGACACTATCAGCACCTTGAATCTAAGATATCCTTTTTGGGATAGATTTAAAGTAGGCCTGATATAGCAGAAACTACTAATTTTGAGAATGGCAAATTTGGGAATAGTTTTTCAACCCAGAACAAAAACTGTGCTTTTACGGTCACTAAATATAACTTGACCAGCTAAAACTGTACTGATTTGGAGGAATAGAAATGTCAGGCCTATTCTTACGCGCTGTGTGACAGATATACCTTTAATCACAGAATTAGACTTGTATCTGCACGGTAGCGTGTGTGTTAAGTTTTTCTGAATGACACTATCAGCACCTTGAATCTAAGATATCCTTTTTGGGATAGATTTAAAGTAGGCCTGATATAGCAGAAACTACTTATTTTGAGAATGGCAAATTTGGGAATAGTTTTTCAACCCAGAACAAAAACTGTGCTTTTACGGTCACTAAATATAACTTGACCAGCTAAAACTGTACTGATTTGGAGGAATAGAAATGTCAGGCCTATTTTTTACGCGCTGTGTGACAGATATACCTTTAATCACAGAATTAGACTTGTATCTGCACGGTAGCGTGTGTGTTAAGTATTTCAGAATGACACTATCAGCACCTTAAATCTAAGATATCCTTTTTGGGATAAATTCAAAGTAGGCCTGATATAGCAGAAACTACTAATTTTGAGAATGGCAAATTTGGGAATAGTTTTTCAACCCAGAACAAAAACTGTGCTTTTACGGTCACTAAATATAACTTGACCAGCTAAAACTGTACTGATTTGGAGGAATAGAAATGTCAGGCCTATTTTTTACACACTGTGTGACAGATATACCTTTAATCACAGAATTAGACTTGTATCTGCACGGTAGCGTGTGTGTTAAGTTTTTCAGAATGACACTATCAGCACCTTGAATCTAAGATATCCTTTTTGGGATAGATTTAAAGTAGGCCTGATATAGCAGAAACTACTTATTTTGAGAATGGCAAATTTCGGAATAGTTTTTCAACCCAGAACAAAAACTGTGCTTTTACGGTCACTACAAATAATTTGACCAGCTAAAACAGTACAGATTTGGTTGAATAGAAATGTGAGGCCTATTTTTTTTTGCGCTGTGTGACAGATATACCTTTAATCACAGAATTAGACTTGTATCTGCACGGTAGCGTGTGTGTTAAGTTTTTCTGAATGACACTATCAGCACTTTGAATCTAAGATATCCTTTTTGGGATAGATTTAAAGTAGGCCTGATATAGCAGAAACTACTTATTTTGAGAATGGCAAATTTGGGAATAGTTTTTCAACCCAGAACAAAAACTGTGCTTTTACGGTCACTACAAATAATTTGACCAGCTAAAACAGTACAGATTTGGTTGAATATAAATGTCAGGTCTATTTTTTAGGTTCTGGGTGACAGGCTCAACTTGCCCCTGATGTAGTATATGGCCAAAAAATAACCACACTATTGATGGTTAAATGCACTTGGGTGACACAGGCTCAGCCTGCACCTGATGTAGTATATGGCCAAAAAATAACCACACTGTTGATGGTTAAATGCACTTGGGTGACACAGGCTCAGCCTGCACCTGATGTAGTATATGGCCAAAAAATAACCACACTGTTGATGGTTAAATGCATTTCGGTGACACAGGCTCAGCCTGCAGCTGATGTAGGATATAGCAAAAAATAACCACACTATTGATGGTTAAAAGCACTTGGTGGCAGCTTGTGCTGGCGCACCACAAGCCACAAAATGGCCACCGATCACCACAGAAAAAAGTGATATAAAAACGCTCTGGGCAGCCCTTAAAAAAGTGAGCAATTCAATATTAGCACTTCAATGATCCACAGCTGGAGATCGATCACTGAATTAAGTCTTTTGGAGGAGTTAATCTGCCTAATCTCGCCCTAACGTCGCAGCAGCAACCTCTCCCTATGCTTGAATCAGCAGAGTGACGTGCAGCGCTACGTGACCCAAGCTTATATAGAGGCTGGGTCACATGCTGCACTGGCCAATCACAGCCATGCCAATAGTAGGCAAGGCTGTGATGGCCTCTTGGGGCAAGTAGTATGACGCTTGTTGATTGGCTGCTTTGCAGCCTTTCAAAAAGCGCCAAGAAAGCGCCGAACACCGAACCCGAACCCGGACTTTTTTACGAAAATGTTCGGGTTCGGGTCCGTGTCATGGACACCCCAAAATTCGGTACGAACCCGAACTATACAGTTCGGGTTCGCTCATCCCTAATTATAAGTTAATATTATACAACAACATAGAGGCACTTTTGTATGACTAGAAATTAGTGAATTGAAGCTGACGAAGTGGAATTCGTTTAAAATTCCAGGAAAAATTTTATTCAAAACGAATGCGAATTTCCTTGCGCTTTGTGGTAACGATTCACATTTTTCTTAAAATGGCGGCGACACGTGTGAGGACTGAGGACATGGGGCAAGGAACGCTGGGAAGGCAGGATCACCCAGATTGACATGCCTGCATGCATCCAATCAGCAGCCAACCAGCCCTGTGATGTCACAGCCCTATAAATACGGCGGCCATCTTAGAATCAGACATTTTCCAGCGTTCAGAGTGCAGGGACAGATGTGTGAAGGCGCTATGGTCAGCAATTGGAAAAACCTGATTGTGGGAAAAAAAGACAGAAAAAACGATTTATAAGTGCAGGGGAAGGATAGGGAGGAATCATTTCACACCATCTTAGTGCAGGGAGAGATGTCAGAAGGCGCTAGGTACATTGATAGGCAAGTGATTTACAAGTGCAGGGAGAGATGTCAGAAGGCGCTAGGTACATTGATAGGAAAGTGATTTACAAGTGCAGGGAAAGATTATTTGGGTATCCAAATAGCCATAAAACAGTTGTGTCTTTCCAGCTATTTGTTATTGGGCTGCAAGTGCTATCTTGAAAAGCCTTCAGTGGCTTATAGCTTAGTATATTTAGCATCTTATATCAGTACGAAAAGAAAAATATATACGCATTTCACTTCTGCAGTTATTTCTGGTCAAAGCGTATAGGGGCGTATTTTAGTAAAAAAATAAAGAAATATACGCACTGCACTGTTGCCGTTATTTCTGTTGAAAACGTATAAAGGCGTATTTTAATAAAAAAAGAAAAATATATACGCACTGCACTATTGCAGTTACTCCTGGTGACAGTGTATAGGGTCATATTTCAGTACTACAAGAAAAATATATACGCACTTCGTTCTTTAAGTTTTTTCTGGTCAAGGTGTATAATGAACTATTTCAGTCGAACTAGAAAAATATATTCTCAGATCACTTCTGCAGTTATTTCTGTTTAAAGCGTATAAGGGAGTATTAAAAAATAAATAAATATATATATACAGTGGGATGCGAAAGTTTGGGCAACCTTGTTAATCGTCAAAATTTTCCTGTATAAATTGTTGGTTGTTACGATAAAAAATGTCCGTTAAATATATCATATAAGAGACACACACAGTGATATTTGAGAAATGAAATGAAGTTTATTGGATTTACAGAAAGTGTGCTATAATTGTTTAAACAAAATTAGACAGGTGCATAAATTTGGGCACCACAAAAAAGAAATGAAATCAATATTTAGTAGATCCTCCTTTTGCAGAAATTACAGCCTCTAAACGCTTCCTATAGGCTCCAATGAGAGTCTAGATTCTGGTTGAAGGTATTTTGGACCATTCCTCTTTACAAAACATCTTTAGTTCATTCAGGTTTGATGGCTTCTGAGCATGGACAGCTCTCTTTAAGTCACACCACAGATTTCGAATTATATTCAGGTCTGGGGACTGAGATGGCCATTTTAGAACGTTGTACTTGTTCCTCTGCATAAATGCCATAGTGGATTTTGAGCAGTGTTTAGGGTCGTTGTCTTGTTGAAAGATCCAGCCCAGGCGCAGCTTCAGCTTTGTCACTGATTCCTGGACATTGGTCTCCAGAATCTGCTGATACTGAGTGGAATCCATGCGTTCCTCAACTTTGACAAGATTCCCAGTCCCTGCACTGGCCACACAGCCCCACAGCATGATGGAACCACCACCATATTTTACTGTAGGTAGCAGGTGTTTTTCTTGGAATGCTGTGTTCTTTTTCCTCCATGCATAACGCCCCTTGTTATGGCCAAATAACTAAATTTTAGTTTCATCAGTCCACAGCACCTTATTCCAAAATGAAGCTGACTTGTCCAAATGTGCTTTAGCCCACCTCAAGCGGCACTTTTTGTGCTGTGGGCGGAGAAAAGGCTTCCTCTGCATCACCCTCGCATACAGCATCTCCTTGTGTAAAGTGCGCCGAATGGTTGAACGATGCACAGTGACTCCATCTGCAGCAAGATGATGTTGTAGGTCTTTGGTGCTGGTCTGTGGGTTGACTCTGACTGTTCTCACCATTCGTCGCTTCTGTCTATCCGAGATTTTTCTTGGTCTGCCACTTGGAGCCTTAACTTGAACTGAGCCAGTGGTCTTCCATTTCCTCAATATGTTCCTAACTGTGGAAACAGACAGCTGAAATCTCTGAGACAGCTTTCTGTATCCTTCCCCTAAACCATGATGGTGAACAATCTTTGTCTTCAGGTCATTTGAGAGTTGTTTTGAGACCCCCATGTTGTTATAATTGACCCCCTTAAATACTCTTTCACATAATTGGATTCACCTGTGTATGTAGGTCAGGGGTCACTGAGCTTACCAAGCCAATTTGAGTTCCAATAAATTAGTTCTAATGGTTTTGGAATCAATAAAATGACAACAGTGCCCAAATTTATGCACCTGCCTAATTTTGTTTAAACAATTATAGCACACTTTCTGTAAATCCAATAAACTTCATTTCACTTCTCAAATATCACTGTGTGTGTCTCCTATATGATATATTTAACTGACATTTTTTATCGCAACAACCAACGATTTATACAGGAAAATCTTGACGATTAACAAGGTTGCCCAAACTTTCGCATCCCACTGTATATATATATATATATATATATATATATATACACACTGTTGCAGTTTTTTCTGGTGAAAGCTTATAGGGGCATATTTCAGTACTACAAGAAAAACATATACGCACTTCACTAATTCCATTTTTTTTGGTCAAAGTGTATAGGGGCATATTTCAGTAAAAAAAGAAAAATATATAGGTACTGCACTGTTGCTGTTATTTCTATTTAAAAACGCATAGGGTTGTATTTCAGTAAAAAAAAGAAAAATATATAGGCACTACACTTGCTGTTATTTCTTTTGAAAGCGCATAGGGTCGTATTTCAGTAAAAAAAAGAAAAATATATATACGCACTGCACTGTTGCAGTTATTTCTGTTGAAAGAGTATAGGGGCGTATTTCAGTTAAAAAAAAGAAAAAATATATGTACTGCACTGTTGCAGTAATTTCTGGTAAAAGCGTAGAGGGGCATATTTCAGTACTACAAGAAAAATCTATACACACTTCACTCTAAGTTTTTTCTGGTCAAAGCGTATAGGGGCGTATTTCAGTAAAAAAAGAAAAATATATAGGCACTGCACTGTTGCTGTTATTTCTATTGAAAGCGTATAGGGTCGTATTTCAGTAAAAAAAAGAAAAATATATACGCACTGCACTGTTGCAGTTATTTCTGTTGAAAGCGTATAGGGGCGTATTTGAGTAAAAAAAAAAATAATAATATATATATATATATATATGTGCTGCACTGTTGCAGTAATTTCTGGTGAAAGCGTAGAGGGGGATATTTCAGTCCAACAAGAAAAATATATTCTCAGTTCACTTCTGCAGTTATTTCTGTTGAAAGTATATAGGGGAGTATTACAGAAACAATATATATATATATATATATATACGCACTGCACTGTTGCCATTATTTCTGGTGAAAGATGTAGCTGGCCAGCTAAGACCTATCCTAGGTTGCTATTACAACTTATATGTTTATATAGCTAGACCTGCCAATAACCTTAATACAGTTCCTATGTTTGTTTGTTAAAGACAAAAGCAGAGTTTTTTTTACAGTGACTTCATGTTTGGATGTTATATAACTGTTATATATATTGTGTTCACAGAAGCAGAAAAGATAATATGCCTTTAAGATTCATTATATGGATGTGAGGTTAGCTCAATGACACAGCAGAAACAACATAAAGCACAAGAGTTAAACTGTTGTTGCTGGGCAGGAGTCTAGACCAATCACAGACAGTCTCACACATAGCAGGAGTCTTGGCCAATCACAGCCAACCTCACACACAGCCTGTGTGGGAAATTCCCTAACAGGAGCTGCTAGAAATTATTATTCACCAGAGAGAAAAGCTGAACAGACATTCACTCCACTAAGAGCTGTGTTTTATGGAAACAGAGAGGCCAAAATAGGTATTTAAAACAGTTATATAATGTTCCTACTGTTAATATAGTGATTAGAACTGTACACAGAACCAGTTATATGTGTGTCTACTTACAATTCCACCAATTGCAAATTACAAAGTTCACAATGCAAATTCTAATTCCATATAGCAATCCAAATTGCATACAACCATAGCAGATCATACTCAATCAATCTGCAAATAGTTACTGCTAACTGCATACTGCAAATTGCGACCAAATTCAGCAAGTGAACTATTAGTTAGACCTCAGATATACCTCTCAGAGAGATCATAAAGTGCTTAAATAACTTAAAGTGAGAGTACAGATACTGAAGAGAGAAATAAATCCACCATTTTATGTTGAATGACAGGATTGAACAGTTGAACCACCATCTTATGCATACCGCCATTTTGTGATATCTTTTCAACACGTGTTATGTATATGGACTATCTGCTACGGAGGTGGCAGTGTTATATATGAAGAAAAGTTGAAGTTAAAGAGGTTTTCCGGTCCCAAAATCTAAATTATTTTTATATGCTCCTAGCACCCCTCACCATGCATACATATTCCCCCAATAACTGTTTTTCAAGTCTGAGCTTTCCTTCCCCCCTAGAAGTCATCAGATTATCCTGGCAGATCTGTTTACTTTCTTCCCTTCTTGTTTTGTTGAATACATAACTTTATTGATACACAAGCCTGTCTCCACTGCACAGAGATGAGTCACAGGCTGGACACGCCCCCCCCCCCCTTCCTACACTGCTCTGCATGAAGCTGCTACACTTACTATAAGGCTCCATTCACACATTCGTAATAATGGGTCTGCATCCGTTCCGCAAGTTGCAGAACGGGTGGGGACCCATTCATTCTCTATGGTGCAGGAATGGATGCGGACAGCACACAGTGTGCTGTCTGCATCCGCATTTCTGCATCGTGTCGCTGATCTTCCAGTCCGCGGCTCTGGAAAAAAATAGAACATATCCTATTCTTGTCTGCAATTGCGGACAAGAATAGGCATTTCTATGGAATTTGCGGATCCGCAATGCACTAAAGACGTGTGAATGGATCCTAACTCCTGTGTCCATCTTTCTGCACAGAGACATTAATCTACTTCTCACCCAGTGTCTAAATCCCATCTGACTGCTGAGCCATGTATCTAATCCCATCACTGACTGTCCACAGGCTCTTCCCTCACCATCTCCAGAGTGTAATAAACAGCTGGGAGCAGCAAGCGTATCCAATCACATCTGTATCTAATCGTATCCTGTGTGATACAGCCTGCAGAGCGGTGTATCTAATCCCATCATTGACATTGCTAAAATGTGTATCTAATCCCATTTTGTATGATCCTGCCTGCTGAGCTGTGTATCTAAACCCTTATGCACACGACTGTATCCATTTTGCGATCCACATTTTTGCAGTCCCATTGAGTTTGATGGATTTGAGGTGCTCATTTTGAGGACCAGAATAGGACATATTCTGTTTTTACTGGAACTGACATACGGATGTATAAAACACACTGAGGACATCCCTGTGCTTTCCACATCCGTGTGTCAGTTCTGTGAAAGATAGAACATGTCCTATTCTGGTCCTCATAATGCAGAACTAAAACCCATAGAACTCAATGGGACTGCAAAAAAATGATGTGAATACCACACGGACAGTAACCACATTTAGTGGATCCGCGACTTGCAGACTGCAAAACAGATACGGTTCTGTGCACGAGCCCTATCACTTATACTGAGCGCCCATAACAGTGACGTCCACAGTGCCCCCATAACGGTAACATCCACAGATCCCCCATAACAGTGTCATCCGCAGATCCCCCATAACAGTGTCATCCGCAGATCCCCCATAACAGCGTGTCATCCACAGATCCCCCATAACAGTGTGTCATCCACAGATCCCCCATAACAGTGTGTCATCAACAGATCTCCTAAAACAGTGTGTCATCCACAGATCCCCTATGAGTGTGTCATCCAAAGATCCCCCATAACAGTGTGTCATCCACAGTGCATCCATAACAGTGACGTCCACAGTGCATCCATAACAGTGTCATCCACAGATTCCCCATAACAGTGTGTCATCCGCAGATCCCCCATAACAGTGTGTCATCCACAGATCCCCCATAACAGTGTGTCATGCACAGATCCCCCATAACTAGTGATGAGCGGCAGGGGTCATATTCGAATTCGCGATATTTTGCAAATATTTTGTAGAATATTCGTTGAAAATTTGCAAATTCGAAAATTTGCGATTTTTTTTTTTACTCAAAAAATCGGAAAGGTAATGATTGTGTAATATGCAAATTTTTGGAATTCGGATTTTCGGATTCTAATTTTTCATTGCGAATTTTCAACTTACAACTATTAGACAAAGAAGATTATAGCACTATATTAGCTAAATTGCTCTATATTCGATTTTTTTCGAATATTCTCTATATTGCTATAACTTAGTTTTTTCGAATATTCGTAATATTCTAAAACAAGAATATTTAGCAATATAGCGAATATTCTAAAAAAAAACGAATATAGAGCAAAATTCGCAAACACTACTACTCCTAAAGTCAAGTATATTGCAGCTTTCTTATTGGCCCACAAGCTAGAAGCAGTGAGGGATCATGTGTACTGATAAAAAAAAAAAAAAAAAATATAAAAGTAAAAATTTTAATATTCGAAATTACGAATATATATAGCTATATTCAAAATATTTGCGAATTTTCGAAGTACCTATATTCGCAATAAAAATTTGAATATTCGTGATCAACACTACCCATAACAGTGTGTCATCCACAGATCCCCTAAAACAGTGTGTCATCCACAGATCCCCTAAAACAGTGTGTCATCCACAGATCCCCCATAACAGTGTGTCATCCACAGTGCATCCATAACAGTGACGTCGACAGTGCATCCATAACAGTGTCATCCACAGATACCCCATAACAGTGTCATCCACAGATCCCCCATAACTGTGTCATCCACAGATCCCCCATAACAGTGTGTCATCCGCAGATCCCCTATAACAGTGTGTCATACACAGATCCCCCATAACAGTGTGTCATCCACAGATCCCCCATAACAGTGTGTCACCCACAACGCCCCAGAACAATGACATCCACAGCACCCCCATAACAGTGACCTCCACAGTGCCCCCATAACAGTGACCTCCTCAGTGCCCCCATAACATTGACCTCCACAGTGCCCCCATAACAGAGACATCCACTGTGCCATCCTGCGCCCCTTGTACCATCCAGCGCCCCCCTTGTGCCATCCTGTGCCCCCTTGTGCCATCCTGTGCCCCTCTTGCTGCATCCAGCGCCACCTTGTGCCATCCAGTGCCCCCTTGTGCCATCCAGCACCCCCTTGTGCCATCCAGCGCCCCTCTTGTACCATCCTGTGACCACTTGTGCCATCCTGTGACACCTTCTGCCATCCTGGTCCCACCTTGTGCCATCCTGTGCCCCCCCTTGTGCCATCCTGCGCCCCCCTTGTGCCATCCTGCGCCCCCCTTGTGCCATCCTGCGCCCCTCTGGTTGCATCCTGTGCTCCCTTGTGCCATCCAGTGACCCTCTTGTGCCATCCATCGCCCCTCTTGTGCCATCCTGTGCCCCCTTGTGCCATTCTGTGCCCCCTTGTGCCATCCTGTGCCCTCTTGTGCCATCCAGCGCCCCCCTTGAGCCATGCTGTGCCTCTCTTGTTGCATCCTTTGCCCCCTTTGTGCCATCCTGTGCCCCCCTTGTGCCATCCTGCACCCCTCTGATTGCATCCTGTGCCCCCTTGTGCCATCCAGTGACCCTCTTGTGCCATCCATCGCCCCCCTTGTGCCATCCTGTGCCCCCTTGTGCCATCCTGTGCACCCTTGTGCCATCTAGTGCCCCCTTGTGCCATCCTGTGCCCCCCTTGTGCCATCCTGTGCCTCTCTTGTTGCATCCTTTTCCCCCTTTGTGCCATCCAGTGCCCCCTGTGTGCCATCCAGTGCCCCCTGTGACATGCACAGCATAGCAATCAGCCTATCATCGCGCTGTGCAGGAGTCAATACAGGCTTCACATAGAAGCCTGTACGATACAGACGGTAGGTACTGCGCATGCGCACTAGCATTCAGCCTAGTGCGCTGTGTAGACAGCTGGGCAGAGCTTTCTCCAGCAGGAGTGACGGCAGTGACGTCATTAGTGAAAAACCGTCTCCTGTTAGAGAAAGGAAGAGAGGACCGGAAGACAGGCAGACGGACTTCGTCCGGAAGAAGAGAAAAGATGGCTAGAGGGACCATGTGATCAAGATCCAGATCACAAGAACAGCTGCACTGTGGAAGGTAAGTATATTAGTAATACTCATTCCTCCACAGGTTAGTTGTTTTTAGCGAAAAAAGTTTTAGGCCGGAGAACCCCTTTAACCACCTCAGCCCCCAGTGCTTAAACACCCTGAAAGACCAGGCCACTTTTTACACTTCTGACCTACACTACTTTCACCATTTATTGCTCGGTCATGCAACTTACCACCCAAATGAATTTTACCTCCTTTTCTTCTCACTAATAGAGCTTTCATTTGGTGGTATTTCATTGCTGCTGACATTTTTACTTTTTTTGTTATTAATCGAAATTTAACGATTTTTTTGCAAAAAAATGACATTTTTCACTTTCAGTTGTAAAATTTTGCAAAAAAAATGACATCCATATATAAATTTTGCTCTAAATTTATTGTTCTACATGTCTTTGATAAAAAAAAAATGTTTGGGTAAAAAAAAAATGGTTTGGGTAAAAGTTATAGCGTTTACAAACTATGGTACAAAAATGTGAATTTCCGCTTTTTGAAGCAGCTCTGACTTTCTGAGCACCTGTCATGTTTCCTGAGGTTCTACAATGCCCAGACAGTACAAACACCCCACAAATGACCCCATTTCGGAAAGTACACACCCTAAGGTATTCGCTGATGGGCATAGTGAGTTCATAGAACTTTTTATTTTTTGTCACAAGTTAGCGGAAAATGATGATTTTTTTTTTTTTTTTTTTTTTTTCTTACAAAGTCTCATATTCCACTAACTTGTGACAAAAAATAAAAAGTTCCATGAACTCACTATGCCCATCACGAAATACCTTGGGGTCTCTTCTTTCCAAAATGGGGTCACTTGTGGGGTAGTTATACTGCCCTGGCATTCTAGGGGCCCAAATGTGTGGTAAGGAGTTTGAAATCAAATTCTGTAAAAACTGACCAGTGAAATCCGAAAGGTGCTCTTTGGAATGTGGGCCCCTTTGCCCACCTAGGCTGCAAAAAAGTGTCACACATCTGGTATCTCCGTATTCAGTAGAAGTTGGGGAATGTGTTTTGGGGTGTCATTTTACATATACCCATGCTGGGTGAGATAAATATCTTGGTCAAATGCCAACTTTGTATAAAAAAATGGGAAAAGTTGTCTTTTGCCAAGATATTTCTCTCACCCAGCATGGGTATATGTAAAAAGACACCCCAAAACACATTCCCCAACTTCTCCTGAATACGGAGATACCAGATGTGTGACACTTTTTTGCAGCCTAGGTGGGCAAAGGGGCCCATATTCCAAAGAGCACCTTTCGGATTTCACTCGTCATTTTTTACAGAATTTGATTTCAAACTCCTTACCACACATTTGGGCCCCTAGAATGCCAGGGCAGTATAACTACCCCACAAGTGACCCCATTTTGGAAAGAAGAGACCCAAAGGTATTCGCTGATGGGCATAGTGAGTTCATGGAAGTTTTTATTTTTTGTCACAAGTTAGTGGAATATGAGACTTTGTATGAAAAAAAAAAATATATAAAAAAAATCATCATTTTCCACTAACTTGTGACAAAAAATAAAAAATTCTAGGAACTCGCCATGCCCCTCACGGAATACCTTGGGGTGTCTTCTTTCCAAAATGGGGTCACTTGTGGGGTAGTTATACTGCCCTGGCATTTTCCAGGGGCCCTAATGTGTGGTAAGTAGGTAAATGACCAGTGAAATCCAAAAGGTGCTCTTTGGAATATGGGCCCCTTTGCCCACCTAGGCTGCAAAAAAGTGCCACACATGTGGTATCTCCGTACTCAGGAGAAGTTGGGGAATGTGTTTTGGGGTGTCTTTTTACATATACCCATGCTGGGTGAGAGAAATATCTTGGCAAAAGACAACTTTTCCCATTTTTTTATACAAAGTTGGCATTTGACCAAGATATTTATCTCACCCAGCATGGGTATATGTAAAATGACACCCCAAAACACATTCCCCACCTTCTCCTGAGTACGGAGATACCAGATGTGTGACACTTTTTTGCAGCCTAGGTGGGCAAAGGGGCCCATATTCCAAAGAGCACCTTTCGGATTTCACTCGTCATTTTTTACAGAATTTGATTTCAAACTCCTTACCACACATTTGGGCCCCTAAAATACCAGGGCATTATACCTACCCCACAAGTGACCCCATTTTGGAAAGAATAGACCCAAGGTATTCGCTGATGGGCATAGTGAGTTCATGGAAGTTTTTATTTTTTGTCACAAGTTAGTGGAATATGAGACTTTGTATGAAAAAAAAAAAAAAAAAAATCATCATTTTCCACTAACTTGTGACAAAAAATAAAAAATTCTAGGAACTCGCCATGCCCCTCACGGAATACCTTGGGGTGTCTTCTTTCCAAAATGGGGTCACTTGTGGGGTAGTTATACTGCCCTGGCATTTTCCAGGGGCCCTAATGTGTGGTAAGTAGGTAAATGACCAGTGAAATCCTAAAGGTGCTCTTTGGAATATGGGCCCCTTTGCCCACCTAGGCTGCAAAAAAGTGTCACACATCTGGTATCTCCGTACTCGGGAGAAGTTGGGGAATGTGTTTTGGGGTGTCTTTTTACATATACCCATGCTGGGTGAGAGAAATATCTTGGCAAAAGACAACTTTTCCCATTTTTTTATACAAAGTTGGCATTTGACCAAGATATTTATCTCACCCAGCATGGGTATATGTAAAATGACACCCCAAAACACATTGCCCAACTTCTCCTGAGTACGGCGATACCAGATGTGTGACACTTTTTTGCAGCCTAGATGCGCAAAGGGGCCCAAATTCCTTTTAGGAGGGCATTTTTAGACATTTGGATACCAGACTTCTTCTCACGCTTTGGGGCCCTAGAATGCCAGGGCAGTATAAATACCCCACATGTGACCCCATTTTGGAAAGAAGACACCCCAAGGTATTCAATGAGGGGCATGGCGAGTTCATAGAAATTTTTTTTTTTTGGCACAAGTTAGCGGAAATTGATATTTTTTATTTTTTTCTCACAAAGTCTCCCGTTCCGCTAACTTGGGACAAAAATTTCAATCTTTCATGGACTCAATATGCCCCTCACGGAATACCTGGGGGTGTCTTCTTTCCGAAATGGGGTCACATGTGGGGTATTTATACTGCCCTGGCATTCTAGGGGCCCTAAAGCGTGAGAAGAAGTCTGGAATATAAATGTCTAAAAAATTTTACGCATTTGGATTCCGTGAGGGGTATGGTGAGTTCATGTGAGATTTAATTTTTTGTCACAAGTTAGTGGAATATGAGACTTTGTAAGAAAAAAAAATAATAATTCCGCTAACTTGGGCCAAAAAAATGTCTGAATGGAGCCTTACAGGGGGGTGATCAATGACAGGGGGGTTGATCAATGACAGGGGGTTGATCAATGACAGGGGGGTGATCAATGACAGGGGGGTGATCAATGACAGGGGGGTGATCAATGACAGGGGGGTGATCAATGACAGGGGTGGTGATCAATGACAGGGTGGTGATCAATGACAGGGGGGTGATCAGGGAGTCTATATGGGGTGATAACCACAGTCATTTATCACGCCCGTGTAAGGCTTCATTCAGACGTCCGGATGCGTTTTGCGGATCCGATCCATCTATCAGTGGATCCGTAAAAATCATGCGGACGTCTGAATGGAGCTTTACAGGGGGGTGATCAATGACAGGGGGGTAATCAATGACAGGGGGGTGATCAGGGAGTCTATATGGGGTGATCACCACAGTCATTGATCATGCCCCTGTAAGGCTTCATTCAGACGTCCGGATGCGTTTTGCGGATCCGATCCATCTATCAGTGGATCCGTAAAAATCATGCGGACGTCTGAATGGAGCTTTACAGGGGGGTAATCAATGACAGGGGGGTGATCAGGGAGTCTATATGGGGTGATAACCACAGTCATTGATCATGCCCCTGTAAGGCTTCATTCAGACGTCCGGATGCGTTTTGCGGATCCGATCCATCTATCAGTGGATCCGTAAAAATCATGCGGACGTCTGAATGGAGCTTTACAGGGGGGTGATCAATGACAGGGGGGTAATCAATGACAGGGGGGTGATCAGGGAGTCTATATGGGGTGATCACCACAGTCATTGATCATGCCCCTGTAAGGCTTCATTCAGACGTCCGGATGCGTTTTGCGGATCCGATCCATCTATCAGTGGATCCGTTAAAATCATGCGGACGTCTGAATGGAGCCAATGACAGGGGGGTGATCAGGGAGTCTATATGGGGTGATAACCACAGTCATTGATCATGCCCCTGTAAGGCTTCATTCAGACGTCCGGATGCGTTTTGCGGATCCGATCCATCTATCAGTGGATCCGTAAAAATCATGCGGACATCTGAATGGAGCTTTACAGGGGGGTGATCAGGGAGTCTATATGGGGTGATCACCACAGTCATTGATCATGCCCCCGTAGGCTTCATTCAGACGTCCGGATGCGTTTTGCGGATCCGATCCATCTATCAGTGGATCCGTAAAAATCATGCGGACGTCTGAATGGAGCTTTACAGGGGGGTAATCAATGACAGGGGGGTGATCAATGACAGGGGGGTGATCAGGGAGTCTATATGGGGTGATAACCACAGTCATTGATCATGCCCCTGTAAGGCTTCATTCAGACGTCCGGATGCGTTTTGCGGATCCGATCCATCTATCAGTGGATCCGTAAAAATCATGCGGACATCTGAATGGAGCTTTACAGGGGGTAATCAATGACAGGGGGGTAATCAATGACAGGGGGGTGATCAGGGAGTCTATATGGGGTGATCAGGGGTGATTAGGGTGATCAGGGCTAATAAGGGGTTAATAAGTGACGGGGGGGGGGTGTAGTGTAGTGTAGTGGTGCTTGGTGGGACTTTACTGAGCTACCTGTGTCCTCTGGTGGTCGATCCAAACAAATGGGACCACCAGAGGACCAGGTAGCAGGTATATTAGACGCTGTTATCAAAACAGCGTCTAATATACCTGTTAGGGGTTAAAAAAACACATCTCCAGCCTGCCAGCGAACGATCGCCGCTGGCAGGCTGGAGATCAACTCTCTTACCTTCCGTTCCTGTGAGCGCGCGCGCCTGTGTGCGCGCGTTCACAGGAAATCTCGCGTCTCGCGAGAGGACGCGCCGGCGCGTCCAGGAGGAATGAATCAACCACCTCCAGGACGCGTCTGTGCGTACAGCGGTCCGGAGGTGGTTAATAAAGAAGTTATTTCAAGCATTTGGTGTGCTCTTTAAAACTACTGTTTCCATAGAATGGCATTAGAGGAATTACAGAGTAATAGACAGTCTGGTTAGACTGAAAGTCAGAGATATCAAATTCGTATAATGCCACAGCGCAAAAGGCACTTCATGGTGCTGCGCCTGCCACAGTGGAACTATTACTCTCAGAAGGTGAAGCGATAGTGCTCCTCAACTTGCACAGAAAAGAGCGCATTAGAGCAGCGGTGCGCCAGCATATACTGGCGCGCAGCAACTGTTCCCTGAGTGAGCAAGCAATAACACTTGGCGGAGCTACCATAGAGGCTATAGAATGTGTTTATTAGTCAAACTGCAGCCGACTCTTAAAGTGTAAGAACGGCAAAGGCAAAATAGTCAGAGCGCCAACCCTCCTGCAATCCCTAGAGAGAGAAAGAGACGCATGGTAAGGGGCCAAAGTCCAGAGCTAGAGACTATCCAGGGAGAGACCACGTACTGCAGCCAGCTAGTTTCCCGCCCTAGGCCCAAGGTCTGCAGTAGAGATGTCACGAACATAAAATTTTCCGTTCGCGAATGGCGAACGTGAATTTCCGCAAATGTTCGCGAACGGGCGAACCGGGCGAACCGCCATAGACTTCAATAGACAGGCGAATTTTAAAACCCACAGGGACTCTTTCTGGCCACAATAGTGATGGAAAAGTTGTTTCAAGGGGACTAACACCTGGACTGTGGCATGCCGGAGAGGGATCCATGGCAAAACTCCCATGGAAAATTACGTAGTTGACGCAGAGTGTGGTAAGTTGAATTCGCAATGCGATTAATATAACCTGCATTAATCGCATTGCGATTATAACTTAGATCTGAGATCCTAATGGTTGTATTGCTAGAATTGACGAATATAACGAATATAGCACTATATTCTCAATCTTCGTTATATCCTAGCAATACAACCATTAGGAACCCAGCTCTAAGTTGAATTCACAATGCGATTAATATAACCTGTATTAATCACATTGCGATTACAACTTAGATCTGAGTTTCATAATGGTTGTATTGCTAGAAATTGACGAATATAACGAATATAGCACTATATTCTCAATCTTCGTTATATCCTTGCAATACAACCATTAGGAACCCAGCTCTAAGTTGAATTCACAATGCGATTAATATAACCTGTATTAATCGCATTGCGATTACAACTTAGATCTGAGTTCATAATGGTTGTATTGCTAGAATTGACGATTCCGAATATAACGATTATAGCACTATATTCTCAATCTTCGTTATATTCTAGCAATACAAGTTACAACCATTAGGAACTCAGATCTAAGTTGAATTCGCAATGCGATTAATATAACCTGTATTCATCGCATTGCGATTACAACTTAGGTCTGAGTTCCTATTGGTTGTATTGGTCGCGCCGTCACGTGGTAAAGGGGGACGGGGGTGTGACTCACTGCAGCCTGGTGAGTGGTGGGGCGCCGCGGCAGCTGCCCTGCAGGAGCCTCTGGTGCCGGGAGGAGGAGGAGGTAGGTAGAGCGGCTCTGACTTTATAGACCAAATTATTTTAATAATACCCCAATAATAATAAGTTAATAACCTCACCCCATTCATAAATTACCGCAAATGTTCGCGAACGGGCGAACCGGGCGAACCGCCATAGACTTCAATAGACAGGGGAATTTTAAAACCCATAGGGACTCTTTCTGGCCACAATAGTGATGGAAAAGTTGTTTCAAGGGGACTAACACCTGGACTGTGGCATGCCGGAGAGGGATCCATGGCAAAACTCCCATGGAAAATTACGTAGTTGACGCAGAGTGTGGTAAGTTGAATTCGCAATGCGATTAATATAACCTGCATTAATCGCATTGCGATTATAACTTAGATCTGAGATCCTAATGGTTGTATTGCTAGAATTGATGAATATAACGAATATAGCACTATATTCTCAATCTTCATTATATCCTAGCAATACAACCATTAGGAACCCAGCTCTAAGTTGAATTCACAATGCGATTAATATAACCTGTATTAATCACATTGCGATTACAACTTAGATCTGAGTTCATAATGGTTGTATTGCTAGAATTGACGAATATAACGAATATAGCACTATATTCTCAATCTTCGTTATATCCTAGCAATACAACCATTAGGAACCCAGCTCTAAGTTGAATTCACAATGCGATTAATATAACCTGTATTAATCGCATTGCGATTACAACTTAGATCTGAGTTCATAATGGTTGTATTGCTAGAATTGACGATTCCGAATATAACGATTATAGCACTATATTCTCAATCTTCGTTATTTTCTAGCAATACAAGTTACAACCATTAGGAACTCAGATCTAAGTTGAATTCGCAATGCGATTAATATAACCTGTATTCATCGCATTGCGATTACAACTTAGGTCTGAGTTCCTATTGGTTGTATTGGTCGCGCCGTCACGTGGTAAAGGGGGACGGGGGTGTGACTCACTGCAGCCTTGTGAGTGGTGGGGCGCCGCGGCAGCTGCCCTGCAGGAGTCTCTGGTGCCGGGAGGAGGAGGAGGTAGGTAGAGCGGCTCTGACTTTATAGATCAAATTATTTTAATAATACCCCAATAATAATAAGTTAATAACCTCACCCCATTCATAAATTACTGTGGATTATTATAAAGACGGCCCCAGGCCAGGAGACATAAGGGGTTGGGTTGAACTGTGGGCTGGGGCCACCCGACCACATTTACTAATCTTTGCTCAGGGGGGCCCTCATAAATATAGACCCACATGGTGTGGACTGGTCATCAAAGAGAAAATAAGAAGTCAGCTCCAATCAGATATCTGCACATAGACCAAGACTCTGGGTCTATGCAGATATCTGATTGGAGCTGACTTAGTGACTTCTTTTTTTCTCTCTTTATCTCTTTATTATGGCTTCGGGGGGGGGGGGGGGGGGGGGGGGGGGGGGGGGGGGGGGGGGGGGGGGGGGGGGGGGGGGTGGGGGGGGGGGGGCAGGGGGGGGGGGGGGGGGGGGGGGGTGGGGGGGGGGGGGGGGGGGGGGGGGGGGGGGGGGGGGGGGGGGGGGGGGGGGGGGGGGGGGGGGGGGGGGGGGGGGGGGGGGGGGGGGGGGGGGGGGGGGGGGGGGGGGGGGTGGGGGGGGGGGGGGGGGGGGGGGGGGGGGGGGGGGGGGGGGGGGGGGGGGGGGGGGGGGGGGGGGGGGGGGGGGGGGGGGGGGGGGGGGGGGGGGGGGGGGGGGGGGGGGGGGGGGGGGGGGGGGGGGGGGGGGGGGGGGGGGGGGGGGGGGGGGGGGGGGGGGGGGGGGGGGGCGGGGGGGGGGGGGGGGGGGGAGGGGGGGGGGGGGGGGGGGGGGGGGGGGGGGGGGGGGGGGGGGGGGGGGGGGGGGGGGGGGGGGGGGGGGGGGGGGGGGGGGGGGGGGGGGGGGGGGGGGGGGGGGGGGGGGGGGGGGGGGGGGGGCGGGGGGGGGGGGGGGGGGGTGGGGGGGGGGGAGGGGGGGGGGGGGGGGGGGGGGGCGGGGGGGGGGGGGGGGGGGGGGGGGGGGGGGGGGGGGGGGGGGGGGGGGGGGGGGGGGGGGGGGGGGGGGGGGGGGGGGGGGGGGGGGGGGGGGGGGGGGGGGGGGGGGGGGGGGGGGGGGGGGGGGGGGGGGGGGGGGGGGGGGGGGGGGGGGGGGGGGGGGTGGGGGGGGGGGGGGGGGGGGGGGGGTGGGGGGGGGGGGGGGGGGGGGGGGGGGGGGGGGGGGGGGGGGGGGGGGGGGGGGGGGGGGGGAGGGGGGGGGGGGGGGGGGGGGGGGGGGGGGGGGGGGGGGGGGGGGGGGAGGGGGGGGGGGGGGGGGGGGGGGCGGGGGGGGTGGGGGGGGGGGGGGGGGGGGGGGGGGGGGGGGGGGGCGGGGGGCAGGGGTGACACCATTTTCTACCGCACCGGGTGACACCAGCCATAGCAACGCCACTGTAACCATTAGGCACCCAGCTCTAAGTTGAATTCGCAATGCGATTAATATAACCTGTATTAATCGCATTGCGATTACAACTTAGATCTGAGTTCCTAATGGTTGTATTGCTAGAATTGACGAATATAATGGATATAGCACTATATTCTCAATCTTCGTTATATTCAAGCAATACAACAACCATTAGGAACCCAGCTCTAAGTTGAATTCGCAATGCGATTAATATAACCCGTATTAATCGCATTGCGATTACAACTTAGTCAAATTTGTGACACTGCAGCTTCAGAATGAATCTAAGATGGATGCTGTCCCTAAAATGGATGCTGTCCTTGCTATTTGATAGGAGGTGGGAGGGTCTGGGAGGGAGGGTATGCTGATTGGCTGGAATGTGTCTGCTGACTGTGATGTACAGGGTCAAAGTTTGCTCAATGATGACGTATAAGGGGGCGGACCGAACATCGCATATGTTCGCCCACCGCGGCGAACGCAAACAAGCTATGTTCGCCGGGAACTATTCGCCGGCAAATAGTTCGGGACATCTCTAGTCTGCAGCAGCGTATCCAAGCCAGCGCATCGCAAGTCAGAAAAAAGAATCGAGGGTCAGCACAGAACATCGCAAGCAGAATATCCAAACCAGCACATCGCAAGCATTGCAAGTCTGCACAGAGCACCCCAAGTCTGCATAGAGCGTCGCAAGTCAGCAGAGCGTCACATCATTTTAAGAAAAGACATGTCTCCTTTAAGACTGACATTTGTTCCTGCTCTTCAGAATAAGGTCAGAGCTTTCCTTTTATTACTTACTGTATCATTGCACATAGGTTTTGACATAAAGAGACATTTTCGTGTTCAGGGTTAAAAGACTTTAAATTAAAACAAAGGACAGTTTGTAGTATATGGACTCTAAAGTATTTAAAGTGAAAGTCATTTATTGCCTGCATCTATTGCTATTGCTTTTAAAGTGAAAGTAATTTATTTCTGCATTTGTTAGTATTGATTGTTATAGCATTTAAAGTAAAATGTCTGAACCTGATATTACTCTGCCACTGTTAGAGGATACAAAGATATATAGAGTAAAAGTTGAAGAGCATGGGAAACTGTCTGAGGTAGAGAAGTCTGATGCAGCATTAGTCTTGCCTCAAACCAATATAGCCCAAGCAGACGTTCACCACGTGTCAGAAAACTGACCCCAAAGATGCTGGAAAATTTGGAGCAAGAAGCAGCATTAAAAGGAAAAAAAGTTCACCAGAATGTATGAGAAGTGGAAATTATACATTAAAGGCATTCGTGGAAAGTATAAAGGGGAACTTGAGTGATACGGTAGAGACAGTAGAAGAATATGAATTAGAGCTTATGGCAGCATATGTCCACCTTCCCAGGACATGTAAGGAACATGGAAACGTACTGCGGTCACTAAAGATTTAGTAAAGCTTATGAGAGGACTATCATCTGCAGAAAACTATGATGAAGTTAAAGCAAGAAGGAGAATGAACTAGTCCTTTATGAGAAACTATGCTAGGTCCTTAGGTGGAACCACAATTACAAGTGGGACTTCCTTCGCTAGCAGAAGTGCCGCCCCCGTATCAGAGTCCTCAAGTACTTCAGCCAAAAGAAAGGAATTAGCTGAACAACTTGCTGTCAAGAGAGCAGAAATTGAGATAGAAGCTGCCATCGAGGTGTAGCACCAACTGGTGGCTGAAAAGGAAGCTGAAATCGAGGCACAGCGCCAACAGATGAAAAGTCTGGAAAGGCAGAAAGAAGTTAAGATCATAGATGCTAGACTTAAAGTACATGAAGAGGATATGAATCAGAGTAGTCTTAGGTTCAAATCTGTACTAAGTGAAGAAACGGACTCCTATTTTCTTACATACACCCAGGAGAATGGAAGGAAATCTTCAGCATTTAGTTAGGAAATAAGTAATTATCCTTCCATCCCTGCTCAGAAATACAAAGAGAGACCTAGTCCAGTGTTAGAGGGTAAATTCACACACCTTTTTCCTATCTCTACCGGAAAAGATAAAGAAAGGGACTCGCCTAATGCAGAACTAAGGGCTCTTTCACACTTGCGTTCTTTTCTTCCGGCATAGAGTTCCGTCATCGGGGCTCTATGCCGGAAGAATCCTGATCAGGATTATCCCCATGCATTCTGAATGGAGAGAAATCCGTTCAGGATGCATCAGGATGCCTTCAGTTCCGGAACGGAACGTTTTTTGGCCGGAGAAAATACCGCAGCATGCTGCGCTTTTTGATCCGGCCAAAAATCCTGAACACTTACAGCAAGGCCGGATCCGGAATTAATGCCCATTGAAAGGCATTAATCCGGATCCGGCCTTAAGCTAAACGTCGTTTCGGCGCATTGCCGGATCCGACGTTTAGCTTTTTCTGAATGGTTACCATGGCTGCCAAGATGCTAAAGTCCTGGCAGCCATGGTAAAGTGTAGTGGGGAGCGGGGGAGCAGTATACTTACCGTCCGTGCAGCTCCCCAGGCGCTCCAGAGTGACGTCAGGGCGCCCCACGCTAATGGATGACGTGTCGCATGGACACGTCATCCATGCGCATGGGGCGCTCTGATGTCATTCTGGAGCGCCCCGGGAGCCGCACGGACTGTAAGTATACTGCTCCCCCGCTCCCCACTACTACTATGGCAACCAGGACTTTAATAGCGTCCTGGCTGCCATAGTAACACTGAACGCATTTTGAAGACGGATCCGTCTTCAAATGCTTTCAGTTCACTTGCGTTTTTCCGGATCCGGCGTGTAATTCCGGCAAATGGAGTACACGCCGGATCCGGACAACGCAAGTGTGAAAGGGCCCTAAGTGAGAAAATAGAACCAGATGATTCTATTCCTAGATGTCATGGCAATGCTCAGGAGAGTGTTACAACCATTGTCCCAGCAAGACAACAGAGAACAGTCCTGGCTAGACTTCCTGTTCCGGAACCCACTGTATTTTCGGGAGAAGTACTGAAGTTCATAGGGTGGAGGGCAAGCTTTGAAATGATCATTGAGCATCATTGCTTCAGTCCAGTTGACAAGTTATTCTACCTTCAGAGATATGTTGGTGGGGAAGCAAAGAAAGTTCTTGAAGGTAGCTTCTATAGAAAAGACAAAGAAGCCTACAAACAAGCTTGTGAAAAATTTTATGCAAGATATGGTCATCCTTTCTTAGTACAAAGAGCCTTTAGAGGGAGGTTGAATAATTGGCCTAAAATAGGTCCTAAAGAACACTTCAAACTCCAAAGGTATGGTGACTTTCTTCAAGCATGCAACAATGCCATCTCACATGTTCAAGGACTAGAAGTACTGAACAACTATCTAGAAAACTATGGATGCTAACTAAGCTACTTGAAAAAGTGGCTTCTAGATGGAATTGCTATGTGACTGAACAGTTAGATCAAGGCAAGAACTTCCCAAGTTTTAGAGTTCTCTGAGTTCGTCAATAAGGAAGCACGGTTAGCATGTAATCCAGCAACATAATCTTATGTCTTAAAATCCTTAGAAGAAAGGCCTGCAAGAGAGATAAGACGTGCAAGAGCAACTAGCTTTGCAACCAACGCAGCAGCTAAAGGTCCATATACCTACGAGAGCAAGTTCAAAGTCACTACTGGGATCAGTAGAGAGACAGAACCGACAAATCTTCAGACTACCTTCAAGTGTATGTTCTGTGGAAAGAACCACTCCAAACATAAGTGCCAACAATTGAAGGCGAAGTCCCCAGATTAAAAGAAAAGGTTTGTACTTCAGAACCAACTGTATTTTGGTTGTCTAAGAGAAGGCTATGTTACTAAGGAATGTAAGAAAAAGGCCACATGCAGCATTTGCAAAGGACGCCATCCTACACCACTACATGAAGAACGTCCAAAGAAAGATAAATCCTCAATACTTAAAGATACTGAGGAAGGAAAGAAAGTATCTGTATTCTTTTGCAGAGTGAGGGAAGGAGAAAGCAACGGCACATCAATGGTTGTACCAGTTTGCATCTCAAATCCTAAAAGAAGGAACAAGAAGGTATATGACTATGCGCTACTGGATGCCCAGAGTGATGTCACCTTCATTGATCAAGAAATATGCAAGAAATTACAATGATGGGTAGAGACACATTAGTGAACAGTCAAAACATCAAAGGACTGAGAGTTAGAGGAATTTATTCAAACTGCACATTAGATATACCTCCAGCTTATACAAAAGACAATATACCTCTAGATCGAGATCGCATACCTACCTATGAAACAGACAATAAATTGGACCACCTATCTATCATATCTCATGAAATGTCCCTGCTGAAGGAGTTTGGTGTTGGACTGCCGATAGGCTACGATTGTCCCGAAGCTTTGGTACCACGAAATGTAATGACAGGAGGAAAGGGTGAACCCTACGCTGTTCAAACTGATCGAGGATGGGGTGATGATGGAGGAAAACAGCAGATCGTAAACTCAAGACAGGCGACAGGATTGTGTCATCGAATATCTGTCCAAGAGTTACCAACTGTAAGTCCATCAAAAGTAATCAAGATCCTTGAATCCGACTTTGCAGACATAAGTTCTAAAGAAAAGAGTGTATCCCAAGAAGACATAAAGTTCGTAAACACTCTAGAAGAAACTATACAGCAGAATCAACAAGGTGTCACGGTAGGTAAGATAAGGGAAGGAAACAGAACATGACAAGGCAAACAAAACAACTGACTAGGCCCCAAATGCTAGGGAACAAAGGGGTCACCTCCTAGCAATCCCTAAAACACTTTCCCTAAGCTGCTATGCCCATGTGCATATCTCAATGGTAGATATGCACATGCCCACGTACCTAAGACTATAACACACTAAACCAAACCTTCAGCTGTAGGGAAGAGGGAAAGAGACACCCAGCTCCTTCAACAACCAAATGAGCTAGCGTCACCCTAGAGGCCTAGTAAAAACAGACACAGAAGGAAAAAGGGAGTAGACGATCCATCAAACTTCCAGAGCGCACACAAGGCAGAACTATAACCCGCAAAGGCTATAGGGAGAGGGAGGAATAAATAGCCTCACCAATAGTGTTGATCACGAATATTAAAATTTCGAATTTTTATCGCGAATATACGTAATTCGAAAATTCGCAAATATTTAGAATATAGTGATATATATTCGTAATTTCAATATTTTTTTATTTCAAATTTTTGTAATGCAAATATTTATTGCGAATTTTTCAATTGCCGAGTAAAAACATGATTCCTCCCTGCTTCTTGCTTGTGGGCCAATGACACAAATGGGAAAAATTATGAATATTCTAAAAATCTAAAAATATATAGCACTATATCTAATATATTCTTTTTTTCGAATATTTGTAATATTCTAAAACAAGAATATATAGCAATATAGCGAATATTCAAAAAACCCCAATATAGAGCAATTTAGCTAATATAGTGCTATAATCTTCTTTGTCTAATAGTTGTAATTTTTTTCTCATCTGAAGTTCAGATTGGAAAAAAATTACAACTATTAAAAAAAAAGATTATAGCACTATATTAGCTAAATTGCTCTACATTCGTTTTTTTTTTATATTGGCTGTATTGCTATATATTCTTGTTTTAGAATATTACGAATATTCGAAAAAACGAATATATTCGATATAGTGCTATGACTCATTGGCCCACAAGTAAGAAGCAGGGAGGAATCATGTTTTTGCTTGGCAATTGAAAAATTTGCGCTAAAAATTTGCATTACGAAAATTCTCATATTACGTGATCATTACCTTGTCGATTTTTCGAGTAAAAAAAATCGTAGAATATAACGAATATTCTAATTTGCGAATATTCGCCGAATATTCTACAAAATATTCGCGAAATATCGCGAATTCGAATATGACTACTGCCGCTCATCACTACTCACCAATTACCTAAAGAACAACACCTGGGAGGAGGTGGGATTCAGTTCAAACACACAACAAAACAAACTGTCAGATTGAGTAACGTGCAGCAACTCTGACAGATCTCCTCAGAACACCCACAGGGCAGGGAATGACACAAGGTCATCTTGAAATGCCCTTACGCTTTAGAGAGCAAACTCATCTGCCAAATAACAGAAATCTTGCCCTAGCAAGATTGAAATGTTTGAAGAAAAGGATGGGAAGAGATCCCAAACTCAAGAATGATTATTTGAAATTCATGGAAGGCATCCTCGAAGAAGGACATGCAGAGAAAGTTAATTACCAACCTAAAGAAGGAGAAGTGTGGTACATCCCATATCAAGGAAAACCAGTTAAGATTAGAGTAGTAGAGGGGCGGAGCTAGCGCTGGACGGAGATGGTCTCATAGTTCCCTGCTCTCCTAGGAGGCTCGTTTACAACACCAGCTTACATTAGCACACTTGGGCGAGAATGGTGAAAATCGGCAACCAGAAGCAAGGTGATCACCCCACCAACCCTAAGGGACAGGTTCCTCCTGGTGATATGGAGAAATTCCTCAAGAAAGTGGCTGCAACGGTCGCAGTGCGAGAAACTAAGATGGCGCCGACACCACAGCCTAAAGCGCTGAAGCGTGCTCCTGCTCTCTCGGAAGAAGAGAGCGAAACGGAGGAGACCCGGGTCAGTTCGGACCTACCCCTTACTAGAAAATATCTAGATCGAGCCCTGAGTAGGGTCATGGAACCCATCCTCACTGAAATATCAGCGTTCAGGCAGGAGGTACGGCACATAGGGGACAGGGTAGAGTCTCTAGAGCTACATCAAACGGCGTCCCTGAATCATCATACAGCAGTGTCGGATGCCCTGCGAATTACCTAAACGAGATGCATAACACTATCGAAGACCAAGAAAACAGAGGGCGCCGGAACAATCTAAGGTTCCGTGGGATATCAGAAGCGGTACTACCCGGAGATATACCGGCGCTTGTCCTAGCCATCTGCAGCTCTTTACTAGGCCCTGACTTCCCGCAAGATGTGGTCATAGAACGGGCTCACAGGGCCCTTTGTCCGAAACCCAAGCCCTCCGACCCACCCAGGGATGTCATCTGTAAGTTTTTAAACTTCCCGGTAAAATCCGCCATCTTGGAAGCATCTTGGAAGACTTGTCTTATAAGGATTCTAAGTTGGAAATTTATCAAGATTTGGCACCCTCTACTCTGAAAAAACGCAGGGCACTCAAACCTCTGACCGATTGGCTCCGGTCCAACAAAGTCCCTTACCGTTGGTCCTACCCCTTTGGACTTGCGTTCTCCTTTGCTGGGAAAAAAGTCTTTATCACGTCCTTTACAGATCTACAAGCCACCTATGACCTCTTGAAAATAGACCCTATGCCGATTGAGAATTGGGAACTTTTTCAAGACTTACGTGACCTTCCAGATCTTCCTAAAACGGCTCCATTTGAAGTCTTACGTACCCCGAAGTCCTCCTGATCCAAGAAAAGAAGCCTACAGCTTACCCCTAGAAGCCTTTCCCAGGATCATTAGGGAAAATTGCAGGAATTCCTGTCTTCATGTTTAGCACAAATTTCTAACCTTTTATCCTGAGCAGGTGCATTAATGTCATGTTAATAATTTGGCTTAATACTAGAAATGATGTCAGTGTTAACATACCAGTTACACTGCTCAGGCAGACACATTCTCCCTGATAAACCATTGGCCCCATCTGAGGTGTTGTTCGACCTCCTTTTCGGTCACTAGACCACTTTTCCCCCACATGTATGCAGTATACTCAAATATGCTGACTTATTCTTTATTTGTATTATTATGTTCCGTTCTATGTTTTCACCCTGTTTTTTCTTCAAGGTATGTGACACTCAAATTGGCTGCATGCGATCCTTGCCGCATCTTGATTCAGTTTGCTCATCTAGAGACAAGACCACACGTTACCCATTCCCTCTCTTGGCGGAGACATCTCCAGCTTAGAGGTAATTTCACTTACACCTCACCAAATGGCTGATCTACACATTGCTTCTTACAATGTTAAGGGCTTTCACTCCCCTTCCAAAAGGAGCCAGGTCTTTACCATTCTGAGAAAAGCCAAAGTTGATGTGGTGTTCCTCCAAGGGACACACTATCGGTTTAACCATTACCCCAATATGCAGTTTTCCTATTACTCAGACTGGTTTCACTGTGGGGGCAATTCGTCCGCATCATGTGGGGTCAGTATAGGTTTTCATAGAAAGGTTCCATTCAAACTCATTGACCAAACACTTGACCCAGATGGAAGGTATATCCTGATAAAGGGTTCTATTGGCCAACAAATATACACCTTTGCAAATATATATGTTCCCAATTCCAATCAGTCCCAGTGGATAGCTAACATAGTCCCAATTATTAACCCTTTTAAAGAGGGTATCGTGATAATGGGAGGTGATCTGAATGTTGCACTATTCCCGCAACTAGACGTTTCATCCCACAGATCGTCCCTCTCTGGCAAATCTCTTAAATCCATCAGGAATAACCTCTGGAGTCTGCATCTAGTTGACTCCTGGTGCTCCCACCACCCCAATGCCCTTGACTACACCTTCTATTCCTCTGCCCATGCCACATACCACAGGCTAGACTACCTGTTTATCTCCAAGGAACACCTTCATCTGTGTAGCACAGCCTCGATAGGTTCCATACACTTGTCAGACCACTCCCCTATATTTATTCAGATATTAGCTCCCGCAAAAAAAACCCTCAAGTTTCAATTGGCGTTTGAATGAGACTCTATTAGGTTCCCAAGACTCAATAGACCAAATTTCTAAACACTTAGCGGACTATTTTTCCCTAAATAAATGCTCGGACATTTCTATTAACACACTTTGGGACGCCCATAAACCGGTCATCAGAGGCCACTTCATCAGCATTGGGTCTTATAAAAAGAAACTTCAAGAAAAAGCCATAGATGAAACCCTCAAAAAAATCCAGAGTCTGGAGTCTTGTCACAAATCATCCATCTCTGACCCCCACTTAAAAGAGCTATCAGAAAATAGAGCGAAACTGAAATCTCTTTTGTCATCCAGAGCAGCCAAATATTACATGAGCACTAAACACAAGTTCTTTGCTCACGGCGATAAGGCCACTAAATTTCTGATGAGCAGGATTAAGGGGAGAAGGTCCTCTAACTACGTCCATCAATTATCTACATCCGATGGTAAACCGATTTTCTCTCTCTCAGATCACTGCACAATTTCGGACATATTATAATAATCTTTATAACCTCCCCTCCCCCGAGATGCCTGAGAAGAGAGCATCTGTTATAGGTAACTTCCTGGACTCTTCTAAAGTACCCTATCTTTTTGATCCCCTGATCAAAAACTAAAACTGGAAACTCCTTTCACCATCATGGAACTTAAAAATGCCTTGTCACAAATGCCGTTAGGAAAGAGCCCCGGCCCAGATGGTCTTCCTCTTTCATATTATAGAACCTTTCAGAAACTCCTACTCCCCTATCTTCTAGAAGTCTACAATCAGTCTCTGTTAGGCTGCCCTCTATCCAGAGACATGACCATGGCACATATCTCCCTCATACCAAAAGAAGGGAAAGATACCAAACAATGCTCTAACTACAGACCCATATCCCTCCTAAACAAAGACCTCAAGCTCCTGGCCAAAATGTTGGCCAATATATTAGCTACCCTCCTCCCCTCCCTCATACATGGGGACCAGGCTGGCTTTATCCGCACCAGAGAGGGCAAAGACAACACGGCCAGGGTTATTAATACCCTCTGCTACGCCAAAAGACTTTCTTCCCCCTTGCTTCTCCTTAGTACGGATGCGGAGAAAGCGTTCGACAGGGTAAATTGGCAATACTTAAAACACACTCTGGTGAGGTTTGGCCTTCCTGGTCCCTTTGTACAGGCAACTTTTGCCATGTATGAACATGCGTCGGCTAGGGTACAAGTCAACGGAAACCTCTCGGTTCCATTCCCAATAAGTAATGGGACAAGACAAGGCTGCCCCCTCTCACCTCTCCTCTTCATCCTAGCACTAGAACCCCTTCTCGCTAACATAAGACTTGACGGGGAGATTTCAGGTCTATGTTTGGGAGGCAGGGAACAGAAAGTTGCTGCTTTTGATGACGATGTCCTAATGATGACAATTAACCCCCAAGTCTCCCTCCCACGGATTCAAAGTCACCTTAATAACTTTAGCTTAGCTTCAGATTTCAAAATAAACGCTAGCAAATCCCTGGTACTCTGTATGGGAATACCACACTCCACAAAGAACCTGCTGATGGAGGATTCGCCATTTAACTGGTCTTCGACAACAATCACATACTTAGGGGTCAAGCTGAGCTCCAATATACACGATCTCTTTTCTCTCAACTATATTCCCCTCAGGAAGTCCATCTTCGAGGCCATCGACAACTTGGCACGATCCAATCCAACCCTCTCTTGGTTCGGCCGTAAGAATCTCCTTGCTTCCCTAATCCTCCCTCGCCTTACCTACCTACAACAGGTGTTACCTATCCCAGTTCCCAAACAATACTATGACCAAATCTTTAAAAAGTTCAGAACATTTATCTGGAACGGTAAGAGGGCGAGACTCTCATTCTCCTTGCTCACCAAGCCTAGACATGCGGGAGGGATCGGACTGCCCAATCCTGAAATCTACGGTAAGGCTATCCTTCTGGCCCGAGTAGTCGCTTGGTTGCGCCCCTCATCGCCCTCCCTCTTAGTGGAAACAGAGGTGGATATTTTAAAGAAATCCCCCAGAGCATTGCTTCTAGGCTCTCAAACAGTTTTCCCAGGACAATTCTCTCATTACCCAATAATAAAAGCCACATTGGAGGCTTGGAAATGGTTCTCCTCCTCACACTGCTCTATACCATATCCTTCCCCTCTTCTGACGGTGAAAGATATTATTGACACAGCTCCCTCATCTATAAAAACTGCGACCTCCCAAGCACTTAAGTCTTCACCTATATATATTAACGCCCTGGCTCTTCCTTCGGGTGAATGGTTAGACCCTCAAGCAACAAACACTATCTTAAACCCTCACCCATGCGATATCTTTACCATTGCATACCTAAGAGCTTATTTAAAACAGCATATTAATATAGGAGACTTATCACGCCCCATAGTTTGGTTTGAGTCGATCATCTCTCTCCATCCCACGCCTAGGAAATTATTATCATTGATTTATAGTAAGTTGCGCTTACCGCCTATGCTTGCTAAACCGTCATTTGTGAGTTGTTGGGAGAAGGACCTTAATATAGTTTTCCCATTTAATAGCCTACCTAGTCTCCTGAGCTATCCTCACGGTGCCTCCCGCTGCGTTCGAGTTCAGGAAAATAGCTATAAGATCCTAACCAGGTGGTACAACACGCCCGACAAAACATCACTATACTCGGAATCTGCCTCGGACGCTTGCTGGAGGCGCTGTGGGGAAAAAGGAACTTTCTTCCACATTTGGTGGACTTGTCCCAACATACACAGATGGTGGGTGGAGATTTTTGCAAGCTCGAATAGCATTTGTGGGACTTCTATACCGCCTTCTCCACTACTCGCTCTCCTATCCCTCTCCCCTGAGGATCAGATGGTGAAACCACCTTACGTTTTTACGCAAATGCTAATAGCTGCCCGCCTTTTGCTTCCCAAGCATTGGCTTCAATCTCAAGTTCCAACCATGGATGATTGGATCCAAAAAATGGACCAAATCCATAGGTTTGAAGAACTCTCCTCTTGGGAAATGCAATCTCATGACAAATTCCTTAAAAAATGGTCCCCCTGGTCGAATTTCAGAAATCCCCATTAGCGAGATGTACTCCTGACCTCCCTCTCTTTGGCCCTTAACGTGTGGATTTTTTCTCCTTGTAATGCTCTTGTCTCTCCCATAACATTACCTTACTTGTTTATGTGATGTTTTAAAATGTCCATAATGTATATCTTGGATCACCGCAGCACCATTTGCTTAATAGCAAACTATCTTACTTTTCTGCTATTTGTAACCGCTTAGGCCTGCGTGCCTATACCTTGATACCATGTTACCCCTTGTTTTCTTGTTGAAAAAACCAATAAAAATTTTATAAAAAAAAAAAAAGATTAGAGTAGTATTTGATTGCTCAGCAAAGTACAATGGTGTTGCATTGAATAATTATCTACTAAAAGGACCAGATCTTACAAACACTCTGCCTGGAGTACTCTGTAGATTCAGAAAGTATTCAGAATGAAAAGGATTGCCCATCAGCAGCAAATTTTCTGAAGAAAATCTTTTATGTAGATGATGGTCTTATAAGTCTAGAGTCCACCTAATCTGCAATCAAACTAGTGAAAGAAAGCCAAGAGTTATGTGCAAGAGGAAACCTGCGCCTTCACAAATTTATCTCAAACAACAGAGAGGTACTGGAATCCATCAGTGACTCTGAATGTGCAGCAACAATAAAGAATGTAGATGTCAATTATGATCATCTTCCAGGTCAGAACATACTTGGATTGGGATGGAATGTAGAGAATAACAAGTTCTTCTTTGAAGTATCTATTGAAAAGAAAGTTGCAACTAGACATACCATTCTTTCCACAGTGGCTTCTATATTTGATCCATTGGGATTCTTGGCCCCAGTAATCCTCAGAGCAAAATAAATACTACAAGAATTATGTAGATAGAAGTTGGGATGGGATGAGTCCATACCTGAAAATTTGAGGCTAAGGTGGGAGAGTTGGATAAGAGACTTGCAAAACTTAAGAGAAGTTTGGATACCCAGATGTTTTGTACCTCATTATTTCGGAAAGTACAAGAAAATAGAACTTCATCACTTTTAAGATGCCAGTAGTTATGGTTATGGTCAGTGCTCCTACATCAGAGTGATAGGAGAAGAAAAGATACACTATGCCCTGGTTATGGGGAAGGCCTGAGTTGCACCTACCAGTATTCAGACAATACCAAGACTGGAACTGACAGCATCTGTTGTTTCAGCATCAGTAAGCAAGTTTCTGAGAGAAGAATTGGAGTTGAAAATAGATGAAAAATATTTTTGTACAGACTTACAAGTTGTCCTAGGATACATAAATAACAAAGCTCAAAGATTCCATATCTTTGTCGCCAATAGAGTTCAGAAAATTCGGGAAATAACATATCCAGAACATTGGCATCACATTGACACAAAGCATAACCCAGCAGATCATGCTTCAAGAGGCCTGAATGTAACAGAATTGAATAATTCAAATTGGTTCACAGGCCCAGCGTTCTTTTGGAAAAAGGAAATCAAACCCAGTAAAGGTTACACAGAATTGTCTATGGGTGATCCAGAAGTAAAAGTTGTACAAACATTGAGCACTGCTACCAAGAGTCAAGATGACATACTTGAAAGACTAGCCAGATGTTCAAAATGGAATACGGTTATAAATGTAGTAGCTCGAATTCAACGTTTGGCAAAGGGAATCAGACAGAAGGAATTGTTGAATGTAGAAGAAAGAATGAAAGCTGAAGAAACAGTCATAAAACTCATGCAACAGAGATTCTACAGTGAAGAGTTGAATAGATTTAGTCAAGAACCTAAAAGGTTTTCCAACAACCACCCATTGTAAAAACTTAATCTTGTTCTGCAGGATGGTATACTGAAGGTTGTAGGGAGACTGTAAAATGCATCATTACCTAGCAGAGTGAAGCATTCAGAAATTCTATCCAAAACCTCTACCTTCACAAGATTGATTATTGATCACTACCACAACAAATCCTTGCATCAAGGAAGAAGCTTTACCCAAAGCTGTTTGAGAGAAGGTGGTTACTTGATAGTGAATGGAAGCAAAGTTATAGCAAAGTATATAAGTAAATCTGTAGTCTGCAGGAAGGCATGTAGATCTACCGAAGAACAAAGAACGGCAGATCGTGTAAATCCATCACCACCATTTCTTTATAGCGGAATTAATTGTATTGGCTCATTCATTACCAACCAGAACCACAAGGAGTACAAGAGATATAGACTAATATTTACATGTCTGAGCTCCAGAGCAATTCACCTGAAAATGCTAGAGGATATGTCAACTGACGCATTCATCAATGCCTTGAGATGTTTCATAGCCATTAGAGGTACTGTCAGAGAGCTTAGATCTGACCAAGGATTTAATTTTGTCGGAGCAAAGAATGAATTGAAGAAAGCTCTAAAAGAGATCGATAAAGAAAAAGTAACAGTATTTGTTAGAGAAACAGTGTAATTTTCACATGAATGCTCCACATGCAAGCCATACAGGAGGAGTTTGGGAAAGACAAATCAGAACTGTAAGAAATGTGTTAAATTCAGTGTTGAAAAAGAATGCCAGAAGAATAGATGATGCTTCACTTAGGAACATGTTCTATGAAGTAATGTCTATTGTTAACAGTCGTCCACTTACAGTTGATAATATCAACGACCCAACAAGTTTAAACCCTTAAAAGGGTTGTCCGAGTTATGAAAAAAATATATATAGCACTGAAAATCTGATGGGCAGCAATATATAACTAAGCTAAGCAAGTTTTATGCAAAAAAAAAAAAAAATATATATATATATATATATATACAGTATATATATATATATATTTCCTCATTTCCCTGGTTCTTTTCAGGCCTTTTGTTTACATGCAATAACAACAATATCTGCCTCTCCCCCTGCTCTGCTAAGGGAGTGGATACAAGAGCTGCATTGAGTGCTGGGAGAATCAACAGCAACTTGGAAGTGTAGAACTACAAGTCCCACCTGTATAATGACACTGCTAATACACACAGTATCTTCCCCCTACCTCCTTGTGCAATGCTCTCTCTAGTCTGTCAGCTCCTGTGCCCAGAATTGTCACTCCTGTGCCCAGAATATCTTTTCGGCTCGAGCATCGCTATGCTCGGAACATGGTGGTACTCGACCGAGTACCGCATGTGCTCAAGCGCAATGCTCGAGTCTCCTCCCTGCAGGTTTCACGGGTTTTAAGCAGCCAATAAAGGTGTAGGTAAGTACTGCCCTCACTGTAATGCCAGTAGCCATGTTGGCTGCTGGCATTACAGTGATTGGCTGACCGGAAGGCATCATCAGGTGCTATATAGCACCCGATGAGGCATGTTCGGCTCAGACATAGACAGGGAGAGCAGAAAGTAGGAAGGGAAAGACAGAGTAGGGAGCGAATTTCACAGTTTTTATTCTGAGAAAGCTTTTCCAAGGCCAAAAAGTCCTTTTAAGGACTAGTGTGTGTGTGTGTGTGTGTTTTAGAGCAGCAATCTATTTACCTGCAGTCTTAGCGACAGTGTTGAGGAAGGGACAGATAGTTCAGGGAGAGAAATTTGCTGTTTTTACTAACAAAAGCTTTTCAAAGACCACAAAGTCCTTTTAAGGACTACTGTGTGTGTCTGACAGCAGCAAGATATTTTTATTTTATACCTATTAGTGACATGTACTGTACATCATCAGCAGACTGTGTCTTTAATAATCTGGGCCACATATAGTGTCCATAGTGTGTGGCTTTGTGTACAAAATACTGAACTACATCTGCAAACAGTGTCTGTATTACAAATTCCAATAATGTGGGCCTAATATAGTGTCCATAATCTGTGGTGTTCTGTGACATATACTGTCCTGCATCCGAAAACTGTGTCTGTATTTCAAATTACAATAATCTGGGCCTAATATAGTGTCCATAATCCGTGGTGTTCTGTGACATACTGTACTACATCAGAAAACAGTGTCTGTATTGCAAATTCCAATAATCTGGGCCTAATATAGTGTCCATAATCTGTAGTGTTCTGTAACCAATACTGTACTACATCAGAAAACAGTATCAGTATTGCAAATTTCAATAATTTGGACCTAATATAGTGTCCATATTCTGTGGGTTTCTGTGACATATACTGTTCTGCATCTGAAAACTGTGTCTTTAGCGGACAGTAAAACTATCTGCGCCACATGTAGTGACAAAACCATTAATATGAAGAAGGCGAGCACTAAGGGACAGGGAAGTGGGCGTGATGCGGATGGTGCACACAGAGGCCGTGGGCGCAATGAAACTGCGCCTGCTGCCAGTGCACCAGAAAAACAAAAAACATCCACCGTACCCAGCTTCATGTCCAACTTACCTGGGCAGCGCAGGACAACACTGTCCAAGTTGGACCGGTGTGAACAGTTGGTCAGTTGGATTGCTGAAGATAATGCTTCCAGTCGGTTAAGCAGCACCCTCTTTTCCACCAAATCCAGTCTCTGTAGCCAAGAGTCTGGTCAACTGAATCCTCACTCTGATCATCCTTCCTCCCACTATGGAGAGGCTTGCCAAACGAGTGATCCCACACTCGGATATTTAGAGGAGCTCTTTCCAGCGCCACTATTAGATTTGGCCCTCGCGCCCAGCACGCTTGAAGAGGGACCTGAGATATTGTGCCCTGATTCCCAACCTCTTGAGCCTTCCCAGTCTCAAGAAGATGACGGTGGTGAATGGCAATTATTCGTTCATGAGGTGGATGATGATGAGACACAGTTGTCAATCACTGAGGTTGTGGTTAGGTCAAGTCAGGAGGATGCGCAGAGTGAGGAATTGGAAGAGGAGGTGGTGGACGATGAGGTCACTGACCCAACATTGGAAGGTGAAAAGCCGAGTGAGGACAGCAGTACAGAGGGGGAGGGATCTGCAGCACCACAACAAGCTGGAAGAGGCAGTAGGGTGGTAAAATGGAGAAGTCGGCCCACACCAAACAGGCCCGCAACCGATACACCGAGCATAAATCTACCTTGCCAAGGGGTAGGTGTTCCGCAGTATGACGCCTTTTTGAGGAAAGTGCAGACGACAAAATAGTAGTAGTTTGCAACCTGTGCCGTACAAAAATGAACCAAACACAAAAAGAGGGGTCAGCACATCCCAATGCGCAGGTGCACGTCGCTAGTGTGGCTGCAAATATACATTTGACAAACACATAGGGCAACAGCACTCTACAAACCAAAAAGTAGAGTACAAAAGTATATTACATTGTAAATGCTATGCTAATAACTTAGAGATGCTTAGCAAATACATTTTGTACAAAATCATTTGAGCCTGTCTGCCGCACGCCAAGGAAATCTTTATAAGACCGGTCCTAACACTAAAGCTCACCTGTTGGGTGCCATAACAGCGACCATGAAATCCAGGAAGTGCAGGTCCCACATGCATGCTGGGCCCCTGTTGATCCATATCTGTGTGGAGCCAAAATGGCCTTCATGGAATCCAGGGACTATAAATACCCGCATGCATGCTGAGCAGACTATATACTCATGCTAATTAAAATCAGCCTGGAGGCAGAGGAGGCTAAGGGATCAACAGGGGCCCAGCATGCATGTGGGACCTGCACTTCCTGGATTTCATGGTCGATGTTATGGCACCCAACAGGTGAGCTTTAGTGTTAGGACCCGTCTTATAGAGATCGCCTTGGCGTGCAGCAGACGGGCTCAAATGATTTTGCACAAAATGTATTTGCTAAGCATCTCTAAGTTATTAGCATAGCATTTACAATGTAATATACTTTTGTACTCTACTTTTTGGTTTGTAGAGTGCTGTTGCCCTATGTGTTTGTCAAATGTATATTTGCAGCCACACTAGCGACGTGCACCTGCGCATTGGGATGTGCTGACCCCCCTTTTTGTGTTTGTAGTATTATATATGGGAGTGGTGGCTGACTCCTGTAGACAGGGTCGTGCACTCCCTTAGCCTCCTGTGCCTCACAGGCTGATTTTAATTAGCATGAGTATATAGTCTGCTCAGCATGCATGCTGGTATTTATAGTCCCTGGATTCCATGAAGGCCATTTTGGCTCCACACAGATATGGATCAACAGGGGCCCAGCATGCATGTGGGACCTGCACTTCCTGGATTTCATGGTCGCTGTTATGCCACCCAACAGGTGAGCTTTAGTGTTAGGACCCGTCTTATAGAGATCGCCTTGGCGTGCGGCAGACGGGCTCAAATGATTTTGTACAAAATGTATTTGCTAAGCATCTCTAAGTTATTAGCATAGCATTTACAATGTAATATACTTTTGTACTCTACTTTTTGGTTTGTAGAGTGCTGTTGCCCTATGTGTTTGTACCAAAATGAACCGGGGCGTGAATACTAGCAACCTCACCACCACCAGCATGATCCACCACATGGCATCCAAACACCCTAATAAGTGGCCCCAACACCTGGGTCCACAATCTGGGTCTGTGGGTCACACCACTGCCTCCTTTTTCCCTGTGTTACGCAATTGCTGGCCAATCCCCTGTCGAAGGCGCAGGCCCGGATGCCCCTTGCCCTGCACCTGGACCTTTGCATAAACCATTAGCAACAACATCCACTTCCCTGTCCCAGCGCAGCGTCCAAATGTCCATAACACATTCATTTGAACGCAAGCGCAAATACCCACCCACCCACAGGCCATAGCACTAAATGCGCAACTTTCAAAATTACTGGCCCTTGAAATGTTGCCATTTAGGCTTGTGGACACTGAAGCCTTCTACAGCCTGATGTCGGCGGCCGTACCTCGGTACGCAGTCCTCAGCCGCCACTATTTTTCATGGTGTGTCGTGCCCGCCTTACACCAGCATGTGTCCCAGAACATCACCCGTGCCCTGACCAACGCACTTACGGGGAAGGTCCATTTAACCACAGACACATGGACAAGTGCTGGTGGCCAGGGACGCTACATTTCCCTGACCGCACACTGAGTGAATGTTTTGGAGGCCGGGAGTGAGTCGTACCCTGTGATGGCACAGGTGCTACCCACGCTTAGGATTGCGGGCCCTACTTCCATCAGGGTCTCCACCAGCAGCTATGTTACTGGCTCCAACCCCACTTCTCCTCCTCCACTGCCTCCTACTCCACTTCCACCTCCAGCAGCAGTCAGCCATCAGTTGCTAGCCGGAAGCAGTGTAGCACTCCTGTGGGTAAGCGTCAACAGGGCGTGCTGAAGCTGATCTGCTTAGGGGACAAACAGCACACTGCCACAGAGCTGTTGCTCTTGCCACTCAACCTACAACCAGGCATGGTTGTGTCTGACAATGGCTGTAACTTGGTGGCGGCTTTGGAGCTCGGCAACCTGACACACATACCATGCCTAACCGATGTTTTATCAAAACCTACCCCAATTTGCCAGAGCTACTAGTGAAGGTTCACCACTTGTGTGCCCATTTCTGCAAGTCGCCCACAGCCTCAGCCGGTCTTTCAACGCTGCAGCAGTGCTTGCGGCTTCCAGCTCACCGACTGTTGTGCAACGTGAGCACGCGCTGGAACTCTATGTTCTATATGTTGCCCAGGAGTGGGCATTGATGTCAGACCTCTTTGAGGTTTTAAAAAACTGATGAATCCACACAGATGGTTAGTGGCGATAACGCTATTATCAGCGTAACCATCCTACTGCTGTGTCTACTCAAACGATCACTGCTCACAATTTAGGATGACACTCTGAATGTGGCAGACGAGGAAATGCGGGAGGACATTACACAGGGTGATAGCCATACCACCCACAGTTCGTCTTCTCAGCGCGAATTGGACCATGAAGAGGAGGAGGAGGAGGAGCTGGATACAGTTGCCTCTGCTACAGAGGGTAATACCCATGGAACTTTAGTTCCATCTGTTCAGCGTGGATGGGCAGAAGAGGAGGAGGATGAAGAGATGGAGAGTCATCCTGATGTCAACATCGACGTCTTGCCTGCTGGTACTCTGGCACATGGCTGGCTTCATGTTTTACTGCCTTTCCAGCGACCCTTGCGTTATACGCATTTTAGATAACACGGATTACTGGGTGTTCACCCTTCTCGAACCCCGCTACAAAGAGAACTTCTCATCTCTCATTCCTCTGGTGGAGAGTACGAGCAAAATGGTGAAATACCAGAAGATCCTTGTTGGAAAATTGCTCCAAAATTTTCCATCTGACAAAGCGGCCGGCAGAGTCCATACTTCGTTTGGCAACCGAGGAAGGGAGACAAAGGGAACACACAGCAGTTCCAGCAAAGGCAGGGCAACACTCTCCAAGGCATGGGACACTTTAATGACACCCCGCCAGCAAACTCACCCTGAAGCGTGGCCTAGTGGTACAAAGAGGGAAAAGTTTTGGAAGATGGTGAAGGAATACATAGCAGAACGTGTCAGCGTCCAAAATGATCCCTCAGTGCCTTACAACTACTGGGTGTCCAAGCTGGACATGTGGCACGAACTGGCGCTCTATGCCTTGGAGGTGCTGGCCTGCTCTGTCGCCAGTGTTTTGTCTGAGTGTGTATTTAGTGCTGCTGGTGGCATTATAACAGATAAGCGTATCCGCTTGTCCACTGGCAATGCTGACAGGTTGACTCAGATAAAAATGAACAAGACCTGGATTGTCCCTGACTTCTCAACTCCACCAGAGGAGAGCTGAGCTGATGATGAACATAAAGGCAATTTCAATCTATAATTTATAATATACTCAATCTACTGTAGTGTATTCCCATGCACCTTTTCCACCACAAAAAAGAGTATATGGTTGAATCTTGTTTTCCCCTCCTCATCCAGATTCTATATATTCCCTCCACTTTTTTTTAATAGGGTCAGCTCAACTGTAGGCCTTCAACGCTGAACAGCATGCACTCAAATATAATGTTTTAGAGAGCGTCATTTGAACAGCATGCACTCGCATATAATGTTTTAGAGCCAGCTCTCATCTGACTGAGAGCCAGTAAGCCTCAAAGTTGCTTCATATCTGTTGGATGGCTTGGGTGAACCTGTGCACCTAGATCAATATCATTAGGGTGACAAAAAGTTTTCTGATGGTCCTAACATAACATTCAATAACCTTTCTATACAGTTTGAAAC
This sequence comes from Bufo bufo, assembly GCF_905171765.1. Classification (NCBI taxonomy): domain Eukaryota; kingdom Metazoa; phylum Chordata; class Amphibia; order Anura; family Bufonidae; genus Bufo; species Bufo bufo. The sequence continues at coordinate 428,262,578 of NC_053391.1, read as the reverse complement.
TGCATAAACATGGGAATATGGGAAAGACATGCAAATGAGTAGAATCTGATTTGTTTTTCAGCTGAAAAACCATTTGCATGGAAAATTAACGATAAAAATTTGCGATTAGAATATTCGCGATCTACACTACTCATGAACAGCACCATCTATTGGATTCATAGTCTTGTCATAAGACTATGAAACCAATAGATGACGCTGTTCGTGAGTCATGAACAGTGCCATCTATTGGATTCATAGTCTTGTCATAAGACTATGAAACCAATAACATACAAAGCATCATCAATCCTTACGTAAAGACGCACTACCATGAGACTACATGACAATAATCCACATGAACTCTGAAATGAGACATTGTACACCTCCAGGAATACTTATAATAAAAGGAAAACTTTAAACCACATAACTTATATAGAAGAAAGCAGGGTTAGGGGGGAAGGGAAATGTTTAGGGAAAAGATTATTGCACTGTTTATATGTGTTTTATCTTTTTTTTCACTGCACATATCTATAAAAAAGGAATATGACCTGTAATTTGATCCAATATGTACCCTTAAATGTAAATGTGCAAATTATATCAAAACCTAATAAAATATATTTAACCTGTTTGGGACACATGACGTGATGTCCCGGTACTTAAGGACACATGACGTACCGGTACGTCATGTGTAGTTCCGATCACTGCCGGCGGTGATTGGAACAAGGTGCCTGCTCAAATCATTGAGCAGGCACCAGGGGACAATGTGCGGGTCCTGTGACCCCCCCGTGTCGGCAATCGCCGCAAACCGCAGGTCAATTCAGACCTGCGGTTTGCGGCATTTACAGGTTGCGGCGGGCGGCAGTGCCATCGGGTCCCCGTAGGGCTGTAGGGGGGACCCGATGGCATGAAAGGCAGCGCGATGCCTTCCTGAGGCATCGGCGCTGCCTTCCTGTGATAAGCCTGTGAGATCCAGCCCCCTGGATCTCATAGGCCGGAAGCTGCATGAGTAATACACACTGTATTACTCATACAGTTAATGCATTCCAATACAGAAGTATTAAAATGCATTGTAAAGAGGATTAGACCCCCAAAAGTTGAAGTCCCAAAGTGGGACAAAAAATAAAGTGAAAAAAAAGTTGGAAAAACTAAGTTTTTCCCCCCAAAAAATTAAAAGTTTCAAGTAAAAATAAACAAAAACGTCATTTTCCCCAAATAAAGAAAAAAAATTGTAAAAATTAGGGAAAGAAACAAAAAGTAGACATATTAGGTATCCCTGCATCCGTATCGACCAGCTCTATAAACATATCACATGACCTAACCTCTCAGATGAACACCGTAAAAAATAAAAAATAAAAACTGTGATAAATAAACCATTTTTTTGTCACCTTACATCACAAAAAGTACAACAGCAAGCGATCAAAAAGGCATATGCCCACCAAAATAGTACCAACCTAACTATCACCTCATCCCGCAAAAAATAAGCCCCTACCTAAGACAATTGCCCAAAAACTTTTAAAAACTATGGCTCAGAATATGGAGACACTAAAACATATTTTTTTTTGTTTTAAAGACTATGAAGACTATGAATCCAATAAATCATGAAAATACTATGAAACCAATAGAATACCAATCTTGTTCATGACTCCTGAACAGCGCCATCTATTGGTTTCATAGTTTCATGACAAGATTATGAATCCAATAGATGTTAGCACTGTTCATGAATAGTGAAGATCATGAATATTCTAATCGCGAATTTTTATCGTGACTTTTCCATGCAAATGTTTTTTCAGCTGAAAAATAAGGCAGATTCTGCTAATTTGCATGTCTTTCCCATATGTCCATGTTTATGAGTTTACATGAGAAAACTGTATAGAAAGGGTATTAAATATTATGTTAGGACAATCAGAAAACTTTTTGTCACCCTAAAGATATTGATCTAGGTGTGCAGGTCCACCCAAGCCATCCAACAGATATGAAGCAACTTTGAGGCTTACTGGCTCTCAGTCAGATGAGATCTGGTTCTGAATGTCTCATAGTGCACAAGGTTGACATTGTAAGGCCTCTTTCACACTTGCATTGTCCGGATCCATCGTGTACTCCATTTGCCGGAAGTGCCCGCCGGATCCATAACACCGCAAGAGAACTGAAAGCATTTGAAGACTGATCTGTCTTCAAAATGCGTTCAGTGTTACTATGGCAGCCAGGACGCTATTAAAGTCCTGGTTGCCATAGTAGTAGTTGGGAGCGGGGGAGCAGTATACTTACCGTCCGTACGGCTCCCGGGGCGCTCCAGAATGACGTCAGAGCGCCCCATGCGCATGGATGACGTGATCCATGCGATCACGTCATCCATGTGTGTGGGGCGCCCTGACGTCACTCTGAAGCGCCCCGGGAGCCGCACGGACGGTAAGTATACTGCTCCCCCACTCCCCACTACACTTTACCATGGCAAACAGGACTTTAGCGTCCTGGCAGCCATGGTAACCATTCAGAAAAAGCTAAACGTCGGATCCGGTAATGCGCCGAAACGATGTTTAGCTTAAGGCCGGATCCGGATTAATGCCTTTCAATGGGCATTAATTCCGGATCCGGCCTTGCGGCAAGTGTTGAGGATTTTTGACTGGAGCAAAACGCGCAGCATGCTGTGGTATTTTCTCTGACCAAAAAACGTTCCGGTCCGGAACTGAAGACATCCTGATGCATCCTGAACGGATTTCTCTCCATTCAGAATGCATGGGGATAATCCTGATCAGGATTCTTCCGGCATAGAGCCCAGACGACGGAACTCTATGCCGGAATAGAACAACGCAAGTGTGAAAGAGCCCTAAGGTATGCTGACTGTATCTGTCTCATGGATAGATTGTTGGTTTGCACATATCCGGCTTTTGGATTATAGCCTTTGTGTGGTTGTCTATTGTATGTAATAGGAGTCCAAGATGCATCAAGATGTTCTCCCTATGCTGTTTCCAAACCATTTTGTTGGTGTTTCCATCAATTTCTAATCTTTTTCTGTAAACCAGACACCTTTTCTTCTTCAGAGCAGGGGGTGCCTGGTTTAATGTTCGGGTTCTCCCATTGACTTTCATTATACTCGGGTGCTTGGTAGAGCACCCGAGCATCCCGATGTGTTCGACCAGAGCACCCGAGCACCAAAGTGCTGGATCAACACTAGTATAGGGTCGTATTTCAGTACGACACAAAAAATATATTCTCAGTGAATTTCTGCAGTTAATTCTTGTGAAAGCATATAGTTTCCTATTTTAGTACAACAAGAAAAATATATTCTCAGTTCACTTCTGGAGTTTTTTCTGTTGAAAGCACATACAGTAGGTGTTTGTGAGATTGTGCTTTTAGCACGACAGCGTCGCGCTGATACTCGGCGACATGGTGCCGAGATCTCGCACTCACTGGAATAGTGACAGCACATCCCAGCAAGCGCGTCATAGAAGCGACGGGAGATCCGACTTGGATTCCCGCCAATTCTACACGTGTGCGGCGTTTGTTATGAATCCTGAGGGGGAAGTCCCCGCCGGATTTTAAATAAAAATCCGGCCTGGGTCCCCCCCTCAGGAGCATACCGGGCCCTTAGGTCTGTTATGGGTTGTAAGGAGAGCCCCCCCTATGCCGAAAAAAATGGCGTAGGGGGTCCCCCTACAATCCATACCAGACCCGTATCCAAAGCACGCTACCCGGCCAGCCAGGAAGGGAGTGGGGACGAGCGAGCGCCCCCTCCTGAGCCGTACCAGGCTGCATGCCCTCAACATGGGGGGGTTGGGTGCTCTGGGGCAGGGGGCACACTGTGGCCCCCCCACCTCAGAGCACCCTGTCCCCATGTTGATGAGGACAGGGCCCCTTCCCGACAACCCTGGCCGTTGGTTGTCGGGGTATGCGGGCGGGAGGCTTATCGGAATCTGGGAGCCCCCAGATACCGGCCCCCCACCCTAAGTGAATGAGTATGGGGTACATCGTACCCCTACCCATTCACCTGCAAGAAAAGTGGTAAAAACACAAATAAACCACACAGTGTATTAAAATATTTTATTTTTCTGCTCCGGAGGCCGCCCCCTGTCTTCTTTATTAGCTCTTTTACCAGGGGGGGGCTCTTCTTCTTCCGCTATCCCGACGGGTCTTCTCCGCTATCCGGGGGGTCTTCTCAACTCTCCGGGGTTCTCCTTCTGTCTTCTCCGCTATCCGGGGGGTCTTCTCAACTCTCCGGGGTTCTCCTTCTGTCTTCTCCGCTATCCGGGGGGGTCTTCTCAACTCTCCGGGGTTCTCCTTCTGTCTTCTCCTTCTGTCTTGTTGACTCGGCGCACCCCGGTTCTTCGTCTCGCGAGACTCGGCGCACCCCGGTTCTTCGTCTCGCGAGACGTCTCGCGAGACGAAGAACCGGGGTGCGCCGAGTCAACAAGACAGAAGGAGAAGACAGAAGGAGAACCCCGGAGAGTTGAGAAGACCCCCCCGGATAGCGGAGAAGACAGAAGGAGAACCCCGGAGAGTTGAGAAGACCCCCCCGGATAGCGGAGAAGACAGAAGGAGAACCCCGGAGAGTTGAGAAGACCCCCCGGATAGCGGAGAAGACCCGTCGGGATAGCGGAAGAAGAAGAGCCCCCCCTGGTAAAAGAGCTAATAAAGAAGACAGGGGGCGGCCTCCGGAGCAGAAAAATAAAATATTTTAATACACTGTGTGGTTTATTTGTGTTTTTACCACTTTTCTTGCAGGTGAATGGGTAGGGGTACGATGTACCCCATACTCATTCACTTAGGGTGGGGGGCCGGTATCTGGGGGCCCCCTTATTAAAGGCGGCTCCCAGATTCCGATAAGCCTCCCGCCCGCATACCCCGACAACCAACGGCCAGGGTTGTCGGGAAGGGGCCCTGTCCTCATCAACATGGGGACAGGGTGCTCTGAGGTGGGGGGGCCGCAGTGTGCCCCCTGCCCCAGAGCACCCAACCCCCCCATGTTGAGGGCATGCAGCCTGGTACGGCTCAGGAGGGGGGGGGGGGGGCGCTCGCTCGTCCCCACTCCCTTCCTGGCTGGCCGGGTAGCGTGCTTTGGATACGGGTCTGGTATGGATTGTAGGGGGACCCCCTACGCCATTTTTTTCGGCGTAGGGGGGGCTCTCCTTACAACCCATAACAGACCTAAGGGCCCGGTATGCTCCTGAGGGGGGGACCCAGGCCGGATTTTTATTTAAAATCCGGCGGGGACTTCCCACTCAGGATTCATAACAAACGCCGCACACGTGTAGAATTGGCGGGAATCCAAGTCGGATCTCCCGTCGCTTCTATGACGGCTCTGTCTCCATCGCGGCAAGCCAGCTCGGCGCTGGCTCCCGCGATGGGGCTCGTAGGTGCTCAATCTCGCCGAGAAAGAGAGCGAGATTGACACAAAATCGGGTTCACCTACTGTAGTGGTGTATTTCAGTAAAAAAAAGAAAAATATATATGCACCGCACTGTTGCAGTTATTTCTGGTCAAAGAGTATAGGGTCGCATTTCAGTACTGCAAGAAAAATATATATGCACTTCACTCTTTAAGTTTTTTCTGGTCAAAGCGTATAGTGGCCTATTTCAGTCCAACAAGAAAAATATATTCTCAGTTCACTTTTGCAGTTAATTGTGGTAAAAGCGTTTATTGGCCTATTTCAGTACAAAAAGAAAAATATATTTGTCGCTTTTAGGGGTGTTTTAATTTCCGTTTAATTTGTTTAGTTCAGCTACAGGTATGTCAGGCATAGAAGTGCCAGGCCATGCACAGAGGAGTGGCAGAGGCCTAAATGTTTCTGGCACAAGCAGAGGTTGCAGCAGAGTAAGGGGGTGTGGCAGCAGGAGTCACAGCGAGAGGCCTGAGCTCCCGGTGTCATCTAGCGGTCTTGTCTTGACCAGCAACCCAGCTATTCTTGATTGGTTAACTTGGTCATCCAGGTCATCCCAAGTGACATCAGACACACCCAGCAAACAGTCAGTGGGTTCGTCATACACAACCCTTAGTTGGCATGGCCCGGGAGCAGGCCCTGTGCCCTCACCTGTCCTCAACCTGCCTCTGTCCTTTTCTGTTCCCTCACCGCCAGAAGTACTATGAGCTGTGGGCCTAGCTCCACTTTTCAGCGAGGAAGAGCTACTAGAGGACAGTCAGCAGCTATTTCCCAGCCAAGATCTGGAGGAGACATCAGCTGCTTCCTCTGCTAGGAGGGCAAGTAGTGATGAGGAGAGTGGCGCGGGATCTTGTGTTGCGAGCGGTCAGGCTCCTGACCCAGAGACCATTGAGGAGGACATCAGTAACGTGCAGACACTACTCAATGATGATGAAGCCGATCGCACTTGGGAGCCGGGTGAATAAGGGTCTTCGTCATCATCAGGAGAAGAGGGTGGCAGCTTGCCCATCAGGCAGCGGCTGAGCCAGCAAGTCGCTAGTGTGGCAGGAAGTCAGCAGGGTGGCAGCAGTGGGAGGTCGGGAGCCAAACAGGCACGGGGTAGACCAATGGCTTTGCAGCAGCCTACCTGCATGGAAATGAGTGGTGCATGGATACACGGAAGCAGCGGCGGTAGCAGTCAGCCAGTGAGTACTGTTGGGGGTAAAATCAGGTACTCGGCGGTGTGGCAGTTTTTTGTGAAGGTCAACATGGCCATATGTAGAATATGTGGGCAGAAGGCGAAGCGTGACCAGGATGCTAATGTTGGCACCACGGCCCTGCATCAGCATTTGCAGCATCACCATAAAATGCCCTGGGAGAACCATGGCTCCGATGTGGTGGTCCAGCCTGCCGCAGCTACCCCTGCTTCACCCAGTGGCACGCACCTGGTTTCAGCCAGTCAAGGCTCCACCATCTCAGCCGAAGGGAGCTGTCTGTCATTCCCATCTTCTGCTGGTCCAGATGCTTCTGCTCCTACTCCTCGTCAGTCATTCCGTCAGCAATCGATCACCAAATCGATTGCCAAGAGACAGCAGTATGTGTGCATGCATCCAACGGTGCAGAAGTTGAACATGCTCCTGTCCAAGTTACTGGTACTTCAGTCCCTCCCTTTCCAAGTGGTGTACTCTGCACCTTTCAGAGAACTGATGCCTTGTGCAGAGCCGAGGTGGAGAGTCCCAAGCCGAGCCGAGGTGGAGAGTCCCAGAAGGTTACTACGGTCAGGGACAATACATTTCCTTTACAGCCCACTGGGTGAATGTGGTTCCTGCACAGCCACACCAGCAACTTTGCCAGGTCACGCCGCTTCCGCATCAACGTTGTCACGCCGTTGGTCCTGTGACAATGTCCGCCTCTGCCTCCTCATCCTTCACCATGTCCTCAGCCTCCACTGCAGGGACAAGTCACAGTGCTCCTCCAGCATACCACATATGCAGGGCACAGCGGTGTCATGCTGTTCTGCACCTTGCACCTTGTTTCCCTGTGCGAACGGAGTCACTCAGGGGAGGAACTACTCTGTGTGATTCATCAAGAAATCGAATCCTGGCTTTCTCCGCGACAAATGAAAATCAGAACTATGGTGACCGACAACGGGAAGAACATAGTGTCGGTGCGGCATCAAGGAAGGCTGAGCCATGCGCCCTGCATGGCACACGTGTTCAATCTGGTTGTCAAGCGGTTCCTGAAGTCTTCCACCCATCTGCAAGACAAAAATGGCCAGGAAACTTTGCATGCACTTCAGCCACTTGTACACTGAAATGCACACCCTCCTTTTGCTGCAGGGCAGAACGGCATCCGTCAGCATAGGCTAATATGCAACGTTTCTACCTGTTGGAATTCCACCCTCCATACGCTGGAGCAACTGTAGCCCAAAATGATTAAAATGCAATCATAAAAATCCCTCTGAAAGAGTTCATAGCCTGTAAGTTAATGTGCTATATATGGGTTGTCTGCCACATTGATTCTTTATTCCTCTCAGATATGGTTTGCCAACGTTTATCTTTAGTCCTCTGGTTCTTCAGAAGCAGAGGACACACAGTCTGCTCACAATGTACTTGCTCTGTTATAAGTTGTATGTAAGGGCAGAAAATGATAGATGATATAGAACTGCTTTTCTACCCTAACTCAAACTGCAGAGTCTCAAGTATCCTCTGAGATGTAGATTCAACCTTTTCCCCCTCTCCTCCTCCTTGTTAAAGGTTTCTCTCTGTCAGATATTAAAAGCAGGAGGCAGGGGAAGCCATGTGAAGCTGGATTTCATAGAAATACACTTGAGCCTCTGCACAAAGCACTCACATATCCTATATTACTTAGGCTACATGCACACGACCGTGTTGTTTCTTGCGGTCCGCAAACCGCGGATCCGCAAAAAACAGAAGCCGCCCGTGTGCCTTCCGCAATTTGCGGAACGGAATAGGCGGCCCATTGTAGACATGCCTATTCTTGTCCGCAAAACGGACAAGAATAGGACATGCTATATTTTTTGGGCGGGACCACGGAACGGTGCAACGGATGCGGACAGCACACGGAGTGCTGTTCGAATCTTTTGCGGACCCATTGAAGTGAATGGGTCCGCATTCGAGACGCAAAAACGGCGGCTCGGATGCGAACCAAAACAACGGTCGTGTGCATGAGGCCTTAGAGTGTGAGTCATGGGCTTTTAATAACTAGAGCAAATCATTGTATGGAGTCACAAGCTATATCACTACACTTGCGCTGCATTAGATAAAGCAGAAATTATATATTCAGCAGCACTTTGTGCATGGAAGTACATACAGAAGAACAGAATGGATGGAGCTGAGTGGAGAAGGAATGTGTCAGAGCCTCCAGGCCAATGTAATCTTGCACTTTAACAGGAATTCATTCATACAGGAGAGGCTTACATCCTGTCTAAAGAGCAAGCTCTGGGCTGGTAGTCAGACTGGGATCATATGATTCAGCTGCCCATAATAAAAGTACTATTCACTAGCTTCCTGCTGTAAAGTTTAACATGTAGGTGCTCAAAACAGATTACCTTCGAATGCATATTGTGACCAGTTATATAAAATTACGTTTTTCATAGTCTTGCAAATTTCCTGATTTTGATCCATACATTTTCAATGCTGCTAAGCTATAGCTAATAATTATAACATTATCTAGACTGACATGGTAAAGGTCACATAAAATTAAGATTTGAGGCTGGTAGGTAACTTGAGATCCTAGGTACAGTACATTAGGTACAGTACTTCAACCATAATATTTAAAGAGACCGTTCCACAAAAATATTCAACATTTTTCAAAGCATCACCTTAATCTGAATGTTTTTGTAATTGTGCGTAATTCAAAATGTAGTATACCCAATAAAATGTATCTGCATTGTGCTATCAGCTGTTTGTTCTTTTTCTTATTTCTTTGTTCACTTTGCTTAGGTAGATACATATGCTCATTTCCATCCTTTAACTGCAATCAGCTGTATCTACTGTGTCAGTTATATGTAGAGATCTGCTGTAGAAAGGACGTGCCCCCTGAGCTATGATAGAGTGCTGCTATAGAAAGGACACAGCCCCTGAGCTGCCAGCCTGGAATAAATCTAGCAGAGAAATTGAGCAATGATTTGGGACATCTGTAGATTCATGTGAAGTACAGGGCTGGTTCTAGCTTTGTTAGAAAGAGAGTGTTATGTACTATATAACGACTGATCTATATGATCTAAAACAAATTTGTATATAATGGTGGAATTTTCATAACTGAGTAAACTTTAGGTATCAAAAATCTGTGTTTTCAATCCTATAGTATTATAAGTAGGGAGGGACTCGAGTCATTCATCTCCCAATTGAACCATAATAGTTGGAATCTACGATTTGTGGGGGAAATTAGTGACACTAGCGTCAATTTTCTTGACCTATGCATCCGGATAGAAAATGGGCGCTTTTTGACTAGTTCCTATTTCAAAGAAACCGACGTGAACTCCTACATCGATATGAAGAGCTGCCACTACGGCCCATGGCTCAAGAACATTCCGAAAGGACAGTTCAAGAGGATGTCCCGTAACTGTACAGAACAGAGTGAATATAGATCACAATGTGGGGTGTTAAAAAGCAGATTTGTGGAGAGAGGATACGAGGAGGTTGATTTGGATGCATGCATACAGAATGTAGAGATGGAAACAAGGGGAAAAAAGGAGAATATAAAAAGAATAGTGGAAAAAGAAAATAGGGACTACAGATTTTCATTTGTGACTAAATTCTGCTCCATGTCAGGTGATATCAAGAAAATGGTCAAAAAGAACTGGGGAGTTTTGAAAAACGATCCAACAATAGGAAAAATGATACCTGCGAATCCCTCTTTTATTTTATTTTTAAGAAAGCAACTAATATTAGAGAAAAACTTGTGCGTAGTGCCATACCGCCAGCTAGTGTAAAGGTTAAAAAAAAGAAGGAAAGTTCACTTGGTGTGGATTCTGTGCAGGTTGTAAGAACCGGAATTCCAAAGATCGTCAAATAAATATCCAACACATTATGTCTAAAAGTAATGGGGTCGAATTTCGTATTAAGAATAACTGCTCATGCGAAAATGAAGGCATAATCTACGTACTGGAATGTCCTTGCGGGCTCCAGTACGTGGGACGGACAATTAGAAAGCTAAAGGTCAGAATACAAGAACATTTACGTAACATCAAAAAGGGCCTAATGACCCATAGTGTATCAGCACACTTTAAATTACGGCACGGAAAAAATCCGCAAGGGTTAAAATTTGCAGGAGTTGAAATTGTTAAGCCCCACTGGCGTGGAGGAGACTCGCTGGCACAAATAAATAAAAAAGAGGTGGAGTGGATTTACCAACTAGGAACCCTACAACCCAGAGGGCTTAACATTGAATTTGACCTAAAACCATGTTTATTGTGAAACGATCTTACTGGTGGCGTCTTTCTTCTGTTCTTTACCGGGCCTCCTAAGGACCTTTGGGTGACGTCAGTTATCTGGCTGCTCCATTGGACCTTGATGCCTTGTGACTGGAATGTCAGAGGTGGAGGCGGGGTCGAGAACACACGAATGACGCTACCATAGCGGGTAGCGTTCTTTCTAATGACGCGCTAAAAGTGGGTGGAGACTACCTGAATGACGCGCCAGGATCGGATGACGTCTGAGGTAACGACACTTCAGAAGGGGGCGGAGACCAGATGAATGACGCTCCGGGAATAGGGGGAGGATACCTGTATAATGTTGTAAGAGTGGATAACATGCATAGAGTAATAGGACCATTATAATAGAATGAGTGGGAATAGGTTAGGATATGAGAAGAACTTGTGGGAGAGGATACAGAGAAAGGGGCTGAATTGATTAATGAATATATTGATTTTGGTTATGAGCGGTAACTCGAAAGGGTTTACTTATAAATTGGCAATGACTATGTACACCAATGTGTATGTGTATTTTATGTATCTTATGTTTACATTTTAAAAGTGATTGTATTTATGAGCGTATGAATGGAATTTTGTAAAACTGTTATTTTGGGATCGGAACCACACCCGCTTGAATAATGAGACAGCTGGGCTATTTAAAGGGCTCGTGTGTGAGCATGCTCAGTCATCGCCCTTGAAGAAGCGAGGTAGCGAAACCCGGGTCGGGCAGAAACGTGACGATCATCTTGTAATTTTATGCCTTTTGTCTCCTGACCTGTTGTAAGTAGAATAAAACCTTTTATTATAACATTCTCAAGGGTGCTTCACTATCTTGCCTATCTCCTTAAATCTTGTAGAGGAGGGGGTCTGGGAGGACCGTACCCTCTGGTTGTCGAGGAGAAGGGCTGACACCCGTACATCATCCATTTGGGACCGGAATACATATTTTCCTGCAGCGCGGTTCCAAAACCTATTTGACTTAGTATTATAAGTAGGGTTGAGCGAACCCGAACTGAAAAGTTCGGGTTCGTACCAAACTTTAGGATTTTTGGACCCCGGACTCGAACATTTTAGTAAAAGTTCGGGTTCGGTGTTCGGCTATTTTATGGCGCTTTTTGAAAGGCTGCAGGGCAGCCAATCAACAAGCGATTAACTCTGTGCCCTTAGAAGCCATCACAGCCATGCCTACTAATGGCATGGCTGTGATTGGCCAGTGCAGCATGTGACCCAGGCTCTATTTAAGCTGGAGTCACGTAGCGCTGCACATCACTCTGCTGTTAATAGTGTAGGGATAGGATGATGCTGCTGTGAGGGAGAGAATGGGACAGAATCTTTAAACAGAAGTGCTTGTTACCTCAGCGATCTACCTAGATTTTGTTTTGTGGGTGCAGTGCACAATCTTTTTACCCTGCCCTGAGCCCAGTGACACAGAAAAAAAATTATCAATCTGTTAGTTAGGTGGGCAGTGGCGGCCATTTTATGCAAGTTCTGTGCAACAACACAGCATATGTGCATTTGTGACAGTCAAATAGAAGCTTGAAATACTGCAATTATATTCTGGATAAAAAAAAAATCACCCATTTTTAGCAAGACTATACAGCTGTGGCCTTTGCAGCATTAGTCAGTGTGCAATTTAAGCTAGAAATACAGCAATAATTTTCTGGGTTTTTAATAAAACACCCTTTTTGGGCAAAATACTAAATTTTAGAGCCCTTGCTGCATCTGTGATTGTTAAAAACAAGCTTAAAATACTTCAATATTTTTCAGGGTTTTAAAAAACACCAATTTTTACAATACTCTCCATGTTGGGGCTCTGCCGCATAAGTCAGTATGCAATTTAAGCTAGAAATACAGCTATAATTTTCTGGGTTTCAAAAAACACCCTTTTTGAGAAAATACACAATTTTACAGCCCTTGCTGCATCTGTACGTGTGAAATTCAAGCGTTATATACTGCTGTCATATTCTGTTTTTAAAAAAACACAATTTTTGGGCAAAGTACTTAAATTTGCAGCCTTTGCTGCATCTGTGAGTGTTTAAAACAAGCTTGAAATACTTCAATAATTTTCAGGATTTTAAAAAACACCCCTTTTTGGCAATAGCCTCCATCTGGGGCCTCTGACGCATTAGTCAGTGTGCAATTTAAGCTAGAAATACAGCTATAATCTTCTAGGTTTTAAAAAACACCCTTTTTGGGCAAAATACTCAGTTTTACAGCTCTTGCTGCATCTGTACGTGTGAAATTCAAGCTTTATTTTATATACTACTGTCATATTCTGTCATAAAAAACACCCTTTTTGGGCAAAGTACTTAATATTGCAGCCTTTGCTGCATCTGTAATTGTGAGATACACTCTTAAAATACTGCTGCGCTATTCTGTTATTAAAAAAACACCCATTTTGGGAAAATACTTAATTTGCGGCCTTGTCTGCATCTGTCAGTGTGAAATTCAAGCGTTCTATACTGCTGTCATATTCTGGTATTAAAAAAACACCTTTTTTGGGCAAAGAACTTAATATTGCAGCCTTTGCTGCATCTGTGATTGTTAAAAACAAGCTTGAAATACTTCAATAATTTTCTGGGTTTTAAAAAACACCCATTTTTGGCAATACCCTTTATCTAGGGCCTCTGCCGCATTAGTCAGTGTGCAATTTAAGCTAGAAATACAGCTATAATTTTCAGGGTTTTAAAAACCACCCTTTTTGGGCAAAATACTAGATTTTACAGCCCTTGCTGCATCTGTACGTGTGAAATTGAAGCGTTATATACTGCTGTCATATTCTGTAATTAAAAAAACACCCATTTTGGCCCAAAAACTAAATTTGCTCCCTTGTCTGCATCTGTCAGTGTGAGATACAATCTTGAAATACAGCAATAATATTCTGGGCAAAGTACTTAATATTGCAGCCCTTGCTGCATTTTTCATTGTGAGATACACGCGTTAGATAATGGTGTTCTAATCTGTTTTTAAAAAAAAAACACCCATTTTGGGCTAAAATCTTAATTTTCAGCCTTTGCTGCATCTGTCAGTGTGAGATACATCCTTTAGATACTGTTGTTCTATTCTGCTATTAAAAAAACACCCATTTTGGATAAGATCCTAAATTTGAGAAATATGAGGAGAGCGTCAAATAAGGAACGTGGCCCTGGTCTTGGTGCTGCTGGTGGAGCTCCTGTTGCAGGGAGAGGACGTGGTCAATCTGTGCCAGCTACACACACAAGTAAAACACTTTCCTCAGGTGCGAGTAGGCGACAGAACCTTCAGCGGTATTTGGTCGGGCCTAATGCAGCTCTCTGAATGGTGAGGACAGAACAAGTACAGGCAATAGTAGATTGGGTTGCTGAGAGTGCAACCAGTTCCTTTACATTGTCTCCCATCCAGTCTCCTGCTGAAAGATCAGAGTTGGCACCTGCAGCCGATGTCCATCAGTCTTTCACCTCACACCTTTGCAAATCAGCCAAGCAGTCTGAGCCCCAAGTTATGCAGCAGTCTCTTCTGCTTTTTAATGACTCTGCTAGCAGGGTTTCCCAGGGCCATCCACCTAGCCCTGCCCCAGAAGTGGAAGAGATTGAGTGCACGAATGCCCAACCACTTATGTTTTAAGATGAGTACATGGGAGGACCACCAGAGCACGACTTGGATGATGACAAAACACAGGTGCAAACTGCTGGGGCTTTGAAAAGTATGCAGACCGACAAGGAGGGCAGGGGTGAAGACTGGGTGGAAGATGATGTGGAGGACGATGAGGTCCTCGACCTCACATGAAATCAAGGTTATGCAAGTGACCTGTGTAGTTCGAAGGAAGAAGCGGTGGTCGCATAGAGCCACCAGCACAGCAGAAGAGGGAGCAGGGTGCAAAAGCGGAGCGGTAGTCCCCTAGACATTACGCCTGCTACTGCCCACCACAGCAAGGGACCGAGCACACAAAAGCCAGCTCCAAGGAGTTCCCTGGTGTGGCAGTTCTTCAGACAATGTGCTGACGACAAGACACGAGTGGTTTGCACGCTGTGCAATGAGAGCCTGAAGCCAGGCATAAACGTTCTCAACCAGAGCACAACCTCCATGACCAGGCATCTAAGTGCAAAGCATGAGCTGTAGTGGAGTAGACACCTCAAAAAACAGGAAAGGTCTCTGGCTCCTCCTGCTTCCTCTTCTGCTGCAGTTTTGGCCTCTTCATCCACCTCTAGAGTCACAGTACCACTTGCCACCCCGCAAACAGAGGATCTGCCATCAACACCACCACACGGGTCACCAAGCATCTTCAGAATGTCCCACGGAAGCGTTCAGCTCTCCATCTCCCAAACACAGGAGCGGAAGAGGAAGTACCCCCCTGCCCACCCGCGATCCCTGGCCCTGAATGCCAGCATTTCAAAATTACTGGCCTTTGAAATCCTGTCATTCCGTCTGGTGGAGACGAACAGTTTTAAAGGCCTTATGGCGGTGGCTGTCCCACAGTATGTCGTGCCCAGCTGCCACAAATTTTCCAGGTTTGCCATCCCTTCCCTGCACAACCAAGTGGGGGACAAAATCAGGTGCGCACTGTGCAGCGCCATCTGTGGCAAGGTCCACCTAACTACGGATACGTGGACCATAACAGCACACTGGGTAAATGCAGTGGTGGCTGGGCCTGAGGCGGATAGCAGTTTGGCGCATGTCCTTCCACCACCGAGGATTGCAGGGAGCTTCAGTTTGCCTCCTGTTGCCTCCTCCTCCTACTCCGCTTCCTCATCCTCTACCGTCTCCTCATCCGGTCAGCGTAACACCTTCACCACCAACTTCAGCACAGCCAGGGGTAAACAACAGCAGGCAGTTTTAAAACTTATCTGTTTGGGGAACAAACCCCACACCGCGCAGGAGCTGTTGACGGGCCTTGAACAACAGACCGATGAGCGGTTGGTGCCAGTGAGCCTCAAGCCCGGCATGGTGGTGTGCGATAATGGGCGAAATCTCGTAGCAGCTCTGGGACTAGCCGATTTGACGCACATCCCTTGCCTGGCGCATGTGCTGAATTTGGTGGTGCAGAGGTTCCTTAAAAATTACCCTAATATGTCAGAGCTGCTGCATAAAGTGCGGGCTGTCTGTGCGCGCTTTCGGCGTTCTCACCCTGATGCTGCTCGCCTGTCAGCGCTGCAGCGTACCTTTGGCCTTCCCGCTCACCGCCTCATATGCGACGTGCCTACAAGGTGGAACTCCACCTTGCACATGCTGGCCAGATTGTGTGAGCAGCAGCAGGCGATAGTGGCATTTTAGCTGCAGCACGCATGGGCGAGTCGCTCTGCGGAACAGAACCACTTCACCACCAATGACTGGGCCTCCATGCGAGATCTGTGTTCTAAGTTGCGCTGTTTTGAGTACTCCACCAACATGGCCCGCGCTGATGACGCAGTTCTGAGCATTACTATCCCACTTCTATGCCTCCTTGAAAAAAAGCTGCTGGCGATGATGGAAGAGGATATGGCACTGGAGAAGGAGGAGGGATCATTTCATAGGATTTCCGGCCCGTCATTCACAAGTGGCTCAGAGGGTGGGTTCTTGCACCCAGGTACACAATTGTCCAGCCAGGGCACAGTTCTGGAGGATGACGAGGCAGAGGATGAGGAGATGGAGGAGGAGGGACCGTGTTCACAGCAGGGTGGCACCCAAACCAGCTCATGGCCTTCACTGGTGCATGGCTGGGGGTATACAGAGGACACAGACGATACACCTCCCACAGAGGACAGCTTGTAGCTGCCTCTGGGCAGCCTGGCACACATGAGCGATTACATGTTGCAGTGTCTCCGCAACAACCGCCAAGTTGCCCACAATCTAACTTGTGCTGATTACTGGGTGGCCACACTACTGGATCCCTGTTACAAGGACAATGTACCGTCCTTAATTCCATCACTGGAGCATGATCGTAAGATGCTCGAGTACAAGTGCGCGCTGGTAGACGCGCTGCTGGTGGCATTCCCACCTGACAGCAGGGGCACTGTGGAAGCACAAGGAAAAGGCAGATGAGGAGGAAGAGGTTGCCTACGCAGCTAGGGCACCACCAGCACCTCAGAAGGCAGGGTTAACATAGCCAAAATGTGGAAAACCTTTGTCAGCACGCCAAAACAACCAGCACCACCAACTCATATGGAACGTCTTAGCAGGAGGCAGCATTTCAGCAACATGGTGGAGCAGTATGTGTGCACATGCCTACACGTACTGAATGACGGGTCTGCCCCCTTCAACTTCTGGGTCTCCAAATTGGGCACATGGCCTGAGCTTGCCCTTTACGCCTTGGAGGTGCTGGCCTGCCCTACAGCCAGTGTATTGTCTGAACGTGTTAATCAGAGTTTCAGACAGCACACCACAATGGATTTTCGATGCAATTAGTGTTTAATTCAGCGGGACTTTACATCATTTTAGAAAGCAACGTTTCGGGCTTACATATTATGCCCTTCATCAGGCTGATACATGTAAATGAAAAAATGAGACATTCATTAGATATACAATAGAGGCGCTAGTGAGCATAGATCTGGTATGCATAGTCTAAATAAAGACATCCATAATAGACAAAGACTAAAAAAAAGGATTAACTAGCAGAAATAGGCTCACATGGGGCGCTTCAGTAGTCGACAGATGTAAAACAGGATAGGCTGGATAACCAACATACAGTAGCAGTGAAGATTCACCATAACAGTATATAGTAGTAGTAGTAAGGGTTAAGTATATAAGATGAACAGAAGAAGCACACCTTCTTACCTATATCTGATAAACGTGTATTTGGAGCTGGCATAACCGCCATAGTGGCGGTCAAAGTATAAATACTGATGTGTGGTGTGCTATTGGTGTGTACTCAGTGGTGGGAGGGGGATATAAAATGGTATTGATTTTGCCATTGGTCACCTGTGCGGTCACTCAGTAAAGCTCAGGCAGTGCTGCCGAATGGAGCAATGCCGCGGGAGAACAGTGTTATAGTTCCGGTTAGTCAAGTGCGATTGCGCACTAGAGGAGAGTATTTTCCTTGCGCATGCGTAGAAGGGAGTCGGCCATGACTTATGGGCTCAGCGGGATGAGGTCACCAATAGTCATGTGCGCATGCGCGGGCGCATGCATAAACGCAAGCATACATCAAAGTGGCCATATTGAAAAAGGGCAATGGCCCTTACGGTAAGAAGAGCTGCTTACTACACTGTTTAGCAACAAACTGGAGGCATTGTATTAAGCGGCATAAGATAGATAAACCAGTTCAAGGGGAAATAACATAAGGTAACATATAAACATATTAGATTGTGTGATGCTAAATGCATTGGCATGGAGTATCGGCATAAGTGACACTTCTTAGAAACAAAATATGAGAGGCAAAACACTTGCTAGGTAGGTTGATCGTGATATGTGCTTAGCGAGTGTCCCCACTTCGCTATTACACGACACACGACCTGTAAAGGAAAGAGACAAAAGTATTAAATGCAATTAATAGCACATTAATACCAGCAATATTCTTTATTTAGACCGGGAGGGTAAAGGGTGTTAAGACATCTAATCCATCGCATCTCTCTCTCTCCTGGAGCACAGCCTCACGGTTACCGCCCCGGCGTAATGGCGGAACCCAGTCAATGACCTGGTACCGGAGTTGGCTAACTGCATGTTTCTGAGAAATGAAGTACTCAGCCAAAGGGGCGTCAATTTTTTGTGTGCGTATATTAGATTTGTGTTGTCCAATATGATCTTGCACCTTTTGCGTAGTCTCTCCTACGTAACGCAGGCAACATGGACATTTAATTAGATATACGGCAAAGGTGGTTAAGCAAGAGAAGTGGCCCTATATAGAATTTTTTTTCCCTGTTGAAGGGTGAGTGAAAGAAGGGCCCTTTGTGACATTTCTACACTGGGCACATGTCTCCCTTTAATTGGAGTTCCCATAATGGTGGATTGTACACTATGAACCCTACTAGAGCCAATGTCGGATTTGACCAAAAGGTCTCGTATATTCCTTCCTCTTCTATATGACATTAAAGGTTTATGCAAAAAAATATTCTGAAAATTCCTGGCTAATATGGGCCAGTGTTAGGTGAAAATGACCTTAATGTCCTGGCTAAGGTGGGAAGATGTTGTGACACATGGTATGCGTTTATTGTCATACTTGTTACTTGGTTTTCTTGGAGTTAACAAGTCAATTCGTCCTTGGACCTGCTGTTCATGTTTATTTAGTACATGTTTTGGAAATCCTCTCCTGATAAAATTGTCTGACATTTCTTTCAATCTAATATTTGTTAGAGATTCATCAGAAACAATTCTCTTAACCCTCATTAATTGTGAGCGAGGTAATGACCTA
Organism: Bufo bufo; assembly: GCF_905171765.1. Lineage (NCBI taxonomy): Eukaryota > Metazoa > Chordata > Amphibia > Anura > Bufonidae > Bufo > Bufo bufo. Next base: position 428,243,510 of record NC_053391.1, on the reverse strand, counting down.
ACTAGGCCTGGAGGGTTGTGGCTATTAAATTTAAGGAGACTATTTTTGTCTGTTGGCTTTTTGTATAGGTCTGTGGACAATGTGTCATCACTCACCTTAAGAAGAACGTCGAGGAAGGAGATTTCTGTTTGGCTGTAGCTCAGGGAGAGGAAGATGGATGCTATGCTGGATGTAATAATTTAATGAAAAGATGTCAATTCATTGTCTGAACGTGTGTTTAGCACGGTAGGGGGCGTTATCACAGAGAAGCGCAGCCTCCTGTCCACAGCCAATGTGGACATGCTCACGTTCATTAAAATGAACCAGGCATGGATCCCACAGGACTTTTCCGTACCTTGTGGAAGAATAGACATGTATACTGGCCTTACCCAGCCATTGTTATACTACAGCGCAATTGCTTATTGTTGTATTTTGGATATTTCCCACTCTTTTGGAGTGTACCCTAATAAAAAAATATATAAAAAATATTAAAACCAAAAACCAGTGTTGGCTACCTCGTCCTCCTTCACTGCCACTTCCACCTACACCGCTACATCCACCGCCTCCTCAAACTCCTACTCCATATGGACCTCCACCTCATAAATCATTATTTGTACGTATTTTTGTCACAGGGCGCCGGCGGCATGCTTCTCCCCTCCTGCGCCGCCGGCGTCCTGGGATGACACGGCAGCAGTCCTGCTTGCCATGCTCTTCTGTTGCACCGAGCGGGGAGCCGCTCGGCGTCCTGGTTGCATGCTTCCTCTTTGTGCGGCCGGCGTCCCCCGTCCCCATAGCTACACTCAAAGGGGCTGAGCGCCGAGCTAGCCACTCGGCGCTCGGCTACACACAGGGGGGAGGTCATGTGGCGCTGGCCACGTCACATGAGCTCTGCTCTTCACTATTTAAACAGGCAACCTGCTAGCCACAGGTTGCCTGTGATTCATAGTCCACGGCTAGTTGTTACTTTGTTTCCAGTGCTATTTTGATTTTGACCCGTGCCCGTTTTTGATCCGCTACTGTATGCTCCTTAATTCTAGACGTGACCTCTTGGCTTGACCTTCGGCTTGTGACCTGACCTGTTCATGTTTATTCCTCTGGTACTGATTTACTCTCCTGGTATTTGACCTCAGGTTCCCCTGACTATTTGCTGCTTTCTCCATTTGTACTTCGTCCCCCTCTCGGTATTGACTTGGTCCGTTCACTATCCGTTGTTTGTCTTTTCTGTCCTCCCAGCACGTATTTTAAGCTAGGGACTGCCGTCCAGTTGTCCCCTGTCATCAGGACTTGTGTGGCAAGTAGGCAGGGCCAGGGGTGAGGGTGGAGCGCAGTGGTCACTATCCTTCCCCCCTGTGTGTGCGTGAACGTGACCGTGACAGAATCACAGGCCTATATATCATCATGGACCCTTTACAGAGTCTTACTGACCATGTACAAAACCTTGTGCAAATCGTTCAGGAACTGGGAGAAAGGTTACTGGCCCAAGAATCCGCTCGGACGCTCCCAATACCTTCTCCGACTGCTCTGCAGGCAGAAACTCATGTCAAGTTGCCGGATCAGTTTTCTGGAGACCGCATTTTTTCAAACACTGGGGGTTCTGTACGATGAACCCGACAGAGCGTCCGTAGCCAAGTCGCACCTGAAGGCCCTCACTCAGGGTGATCGACCAGTTGAGGACTACTGCACCCAGTTCCGTAAATGGTGCATACCTTCCAGCTGGAATGAAACGGCACTTAAGAGTCAGTTCAGGTCAGGCCTGGCTGAGAATCTTAAGGATATGCTAGTATGCTACCCCTGTCCTTAGACCTTAGAGGTGACCATGACCTTGGCCATTAGATTGGACAGACGTGTTAGAGAGAGACAGCAGGAATATCTGTTTTCTCCACAGGGTATTTCCAAACCTGAACCCATTCCGGCGGGACTCAAGTTGGAGGCACAGATGGACGAACCAATGCAGCTCTGTATGACTCGTAGAGAGCAACATCGCCGACGGGGCACCTGTTTCTACTGCGACGACTCCGAACATTGGGTTCGTCAATAGAAACATAGAAACATAGAATGTGTCGGCAGATAAGAACCATTTGGCCCATCTAGTCTGCCCAATATACTAAATACTATGGATAGCCCCTGGCTTTATCTTATATGAAGGATGGCCTTATGCCTATCCCATGCATGCTTAAACTCCTCCACTGTATTTGCAGCTGCCACTTCTGCAGGAAGGCTATTCCATGCATCCACTACTCTCTCAGTAAAGTAATACTTCCTGATATTACTTTTAAACCTTTGCCCCTCTAATTTAAAACTATGCCCTCTTGTAGCAGTTTTTCTTCTTTTAAATATTCTTTCCTCTTTTACCTTGTTGATTCCCTTTATGTATTTAAAAGTTTCTATCATATCCCCTCTGTCTCGTCTTTCTTCCAAGCTATACATGTTAAGGTCCTTTATTCTTTCCTGGTAAGTTTTATCCTTCAATCCATGTACCAGTTTAGTAGCTCTTCTCTGAACTCTCTCCAAAGTATCAATATCCTTCTGGAGATATGGTCTCCAGTACTGAGCACAATACTCCAAATGAGGTCTCACTAGTACTCTGTAGAGCGGCATGAGCACCTCCCTCTTTCTACTGGTAATTCCTCTTGCTATACACCCAAGCATTCTGCTAGCATTTCCTGCTGCTCTGTGACATTGTCTGCCTACCTTTAAGTCTTCTGAAATAATGATCCCTAAATCCCTTTCCTCAGATACTAAGGTTAGGACTGTATCACTGATTTTATATTCTGCCTTTGGGTTTTTACGTCCCAGGTGCATTATCTTGCACTTATCAACATAAAATTTTAGTTGCCAGATTTTTGACCATTCCTCTAGTTTTCCTAAGTCCTTTTCCATTTGGTGTATTCCTCCAGGAACATCAACCCTGTTACAAATCTTTGTGTCATCAGCAAAAAGACACACCTTACCATTGAGGCCTTCTGCAATTTCGCTGACAAAGATATTAAACAATATAGGTCCCAGAACAGATCCCTGAGGTACCCCACTGGTAACAAGACCTTGGTCTGAATATACTCCATTGACTACAACCCTCTGTTGCCTGTCCCTCAGCCACTGCCTAATCCATTCAACAATATGGGAGTCCAAGCCCAATGACTGCACTTTATTGATAAGCCTTCTATGTGGGACAGTATCAAAAGCCTTACTAAAGTCTAGATAAGCGATGTCTACTGCACCTCCTCCATCTATTATTTTAGTCACCCAATCAAAAAAATCAATAAGATTAGTTTGACATGATCTCCCTGAAGTAAACCCATGCTGTTTTTCATCTTTCAATCCATGGGATTTTAGATGGTCCACAATCCTCTCCTTAAGTATGGTTTCCATTAATTTCCCCACTATTGATGTCAGGCTTACTGGCCTATAGTTGCCCGATTCCTCCCTACTACCTTTCTTGTGAATGGGCACAACATTTGCTAATTTCCAATCTTCTGGGATGACTCCTGTTGCCAGTGATTGGTTAAATAAATCTGTTAATGGTTTTGCTAGTTCACCGCTGAGCTCTTTTAATAGCTTTGGGTGTATCCCATCAGGTCCCTGTGACTTATTTGTATTAATTTTAGACAGTTGACTTAGAACCTCTTCCTCTGTAAAGACACATGCGTCAAAAGATTCATTAGTCTTCTTTCCCAACTGAGGTCCTTCTCCTTCATTTTCCTTTGTAAAAACTGAACAGAAGTATTCATTGAGGCAGTCAGCTAGTTCTTTATCTTCTTCCATATACCTTCCTTCTTTAGTTTTTAATTTGGTAATTCCTTGTTTTAGTTTCCTTTTTTCATTTATGTATCTGAAGAATGCCTTATCGCCTTTTTTCCCTGACTGAGCTAATTTCTCTTCTGCCTGTGCTTTAGAAGCTCTTATAACTTGTTTGGCCTCTCTCTGCCTAATCTTATAAATTTGTCTGTCATCTTCGTTTTTTTTTTTTTTATAATTCCTAAATGCTATCTTTTTGTTTTTAATGATTTTGGCCACTTCTGCTGAGTACCACAGTCTCTTCCTTTTTTTGCTTTTACTGACAAGCCTAATGCAATCTTCTGTTGCCTTCAATATTGCCACTTTTAAGTAGTCCCATTTCTCCTGGACTCCAATGAAACTGTTCCAGTCTGATAGGGACTCGTATACCACTAATCTAATTTTAGAAAAGTCAGTTTTTCTAAAATCTAAAACTTTTGTTTTTGTGTGGTGTGACTCAGTCACTGTACTTATAGTAAACCACACTGACTGGTGATCACTAGATCCCAAGCTTTCCCCTACAGTAATATCAGATACCAAATTCCCATTTGTGAATACTAAATCTAAAATGGCCTCCTTCCGGGTTGGCTCCTCAACTGTAGAGATAATCCCAGTAGGGAATATAGAATATCTGTACTCCTGGCAGAACTAGCTATTTTGGTTTTCCAGTTCACATCAGGAAGATTGAAGTCTCCCATAATGATAACTTCCCCCTTCAATGTCATTTTAGCTATTTCCTCAACTAGTAGATCATCTAATTCTTTGACTTGGCTACACACCTACACGAGTTACCTTATGATTATCAAGCTGCAAGGTAACCCAAACTGACTCTAAATTGTTCTCGCTAACTTATCAACCTATCAAATTAGATTTTATGCTATCTTTCACATACAGGGCCACCCCTCCCCCCTTCTTGCCTTCTCTGTCTTTCCTGTACAGAGAGAACCCTGGTATTGTTATATTCCAGTCATTACTCCTCTTGAACCACGTCTCAGTAACAGCCACTACATCTATATTCTCAGATGCCATTATATCCTCAAGTTCATTGATCTTATTCCCTAAACTGCGAGCATTTGTAGACAAGAATCTGAGCTTGTCATTTCTTAACCTTTGTGCTACTGGCATCTTCTGGCATTGTTCCGGGGGGCAGTTAGACTGCTGGATTATCACTCTTTTGCCCCCCTTTCCTAGTTTAAATTCTCCTTAGCAAATACTTGGAACTGTTCACCGAGGACATTCGTTCCCTTGAGAGAAAGATGAAAACCATCTTTCTTGTACAGTTCTTTTCCATTCCAACAAGAGCTAACATGAGACACAAAGCCAACCCCTTGGTTCAGACACCATTCACCAAGCCATACATTGAATTCCTTAATGCGCATCTTCCTGTCATGCTGAAGGTTATGCACAGGCAAAACTGCAGTGAATCAAACAGTTGATGCAACCTCCCGTATATCCTTTCCAAGTGTGTGAAAAGCTTCTTTCCCCTTTGAAACCTCATTGCAAGCAAGATCGTTTGTCCCAAGATGGACAATAACATCCACCTCCCTTTCCTGCTTTGCTTCCCTAACAATATTAAGGATCCGTCGTCTATCCCTGCTAGCGGTAGCACCAGGGAGACATCTCACAACACCATTCTCCTCAAACTTCACACCTCTTATGATGTAATCGCCCACCAACAGCTGCTTACCATCAATCCTCACCTTCTCCTTTTTGCCTTTGGCTGCAGTCTTGCATACTTTAGGGATGGGAGATGATTGTTTCTCACCCACTGTGCTTGAGCCGTCCTCCATGTTGCTCTTGCACTCTGAAAGTGCTGCAAATGAATTATGGAGAGCCACAGACTGTGGGACATGTATTCTATCCACAAATCACTGTTAAAAAGATACATTTCACCCGTGGTACCTTCACAAGGACCTCCTTCTCCTGTGGAGGTAGAGGGCCAAGACAAATTTGTAATCTCTAAGATTATTGACGTCAGGAGGGTTCAGAACTCTTTACAGTACTTTGTCCATTGCAAGGGTTTCGGACCTGAGGAGAGGTCCTGGGTACCAGTGCATAGGATGCATGCAACCAATTTGATAAAAAATTTCCACCGTGAACACCTGGAGAAGTCGCTCCCATGCTCCTTGGGTCCAGAGGCCCCTCATGGAAGGGGGGGTACTGTCACAGGGCGGCGGCGGCATGCTTCTCCCCTCCTGCACCGCCGGCGTCCTGGGATGACACAGCAGCAGTCCCGCTCGCCGTGTTCTTCTGTTGCGCCGAGAGGGGAGCCTCTCGGCGTCCTGGTTGCCGGGGTAACGCGGGCAGAGCGCGCCCGGCCGCGCGCTTCCTCTCTGTGCGGCCAGCGGCCCTTGTCCCCATAGCTACACTCAAATGGGCTGAGCGCATTTTTTTGACTCACTATAATCTATCTTTAGACCCAATTAGTGTTGATTAGTGTTAACCGCGAATATTCAAATTATGAATATTTATCACGAATATTTCGAATATAGTGCAATATATTTCAATATGTTTTTTTAATTTTTTTTTACTCGAAAAATCGGAAATGTAATGATCGCGTAATATGCGAATATTAAACGATCAATACAGGCATGGGTCAAAAACAAATATATAGCACTATATTCAATATAGTGCTATATATTAGTTTTTAAGAATATTCATAATTTTTTGCCATCTGAAATTATGATTCCTCCCTGTTTAAGTTGCCTGTCAAGCAATTTTTTGGAATAAAATGACGAATATTCCAAAAAACTAATATATAGCATTAAAAATAGAAAAGAGACCCCCCTGCGCTCCTATTGTATAGATGTGTGTAAATCTGCCTATATGGGGAGATCCTGCTGCTTAATGTCGGGAAAGGAGCTATTGTTCTCCCTGGTTAAGTGTATACAGAATAAATATATCACCCGTAGGGGATATGAGACATAAGCGCTGGTACACAATCAGAATCAGCTAGTCCTTAAAGTTGGCACTGTACCTAGTGACAGTCTGAATGACCAGGTGGTTCGCTGCAAGAATAAGTTGTGTCAAAATATGGATAAATGTCGGAATCTGAACATATAATCAATTGCTGAGGGTGAGCAGATGGTTTATAATATATAGATATTGGCACTAGGAATAGAATGGTAAGGGAAAGGTTAATACTGGTATAACCACTACCCTTGGTACCTTGTTTATTCTTCTCTCCAAAATGTTCCCTTTGTTGATGTTCCACTGTGCTATTCCTTCTGGGTTCCTCTTGTTCTTGTGGGGATACTGGTATCCTTTCAAATCGCGGCGTTCTTCTTGCTCACCTGTCAGCGGCAGCGCGGCCCCGGCCGGAAGCACGCGCGGCACGAGGGAGCTTGGTCTGTTACCCGGGAAACCGCTTGCGGTGACGTCACCTGATACGAGTACAGTGGCCTCCGTAGGACAAAAGACTGTAACCTACGCGTTTCAGAGCCAAACGGGCTCCTTCGTCAGTGTTAGTCTACTAGTTGTACATTGGAGGTTTAAATAGCTCGTCTGGTTTCCTATGGCAACGGACAAACACTGTTCTTGGAATGAAAGAGGTGCCGGTATATCAATCTGTAGTGGATATGCTAAATGCGATTAGTTTCCCCATGGATTATGTCGGGAGTTCATTGTTTATTTATATGTTTATTAGTACAATATTTGTGGCTGGATTATAATAAAGAGCAACGACTACAGTTTGTTTTGATTGTGTGCATATCTATAGGGCACCACCAATATATTGTTTATTATTTATGTGTTTGTTGGTGATTGTTTATTACTGAAATGCAAACAGTTCTATTTCCTGGTTTAGTCCGTTTGGGGCTAAACTATTGCATCTAAAAATCCATTTGCTCTCGGTTCTGGACATAGCTTTGATGTAGTCGCCTCCCCTCCTATCTTGCTTGACTCTTTCTATGCCCCCAAAGCTAGATCCTAGGAATTTTCCCTGGTGAAATTCTGTGTAGTGGCGTGATAGTGGGTGATTCTCTGATTTCTTGTTGATGTTGTTGATATGTTCTCTTATTCTAACTCTAAGTTCTCTTTTAGTACGCCCCACATACATTTTACCACATGGGCACTTAATATAGTAGATGACTCCTTTGGTGTGGCAGGTAATGCAGTCCTTTATTATATATTTGCCTTGTGGGGTGTCTATTTGAAATGTCGGTTTAACCTGGTGCCTCAGGATTTTACAATTAGTACACAGTCTACAGGGGTAAAAAACCTTTTTCGCACATATTTTCGGATTCACTTTATCATTCTTGATGGAGGGGGCCACCAAATTGGCCAAGTTTGGAGCTTTTTTAAAGATAAAAGTGGGGTTATTGGGGATCTTATTGCCAATAATTTTGTCATATTTTAAAATGTCCCAGTATTTATATATGATTTTTTTGAAGTTATTGACCCCTACACTGTATGTTGTGATGATGGGGATAAGTGTTTCTAGTTTGTAACCTTTTTCTGTTAATTTAGCATTTAGCATTTTCGCCTCTTCTTGGTAATTAATATTAGTGGTGCAATTTCTACGTGCTCGTATGTATTGGCTATAAGGGATGTTGTTAAGCCATATGGGTAAATGACAACTGTCCAGGGGAATGAATCCATTAGTGTCTGTAGGTTTATGATATGTTTTCGTGTGTAATTTGCCATTCTCGACAAATATGTTCAGGTCAAGGAAGTTAATCTGTACTTTATCGTAAGATGGGGTAAATTGTAGATAAAAGTAATTTTTATTTAAATTAGTTAAAAAGCTGTCAAGGGATATGGTGTCCCCTTGCCAGATAAAAACAATATCGTCGATGAATCGCTTCCAGAGGACCAGACCCGCACCGAGCCCGCCGTGGGGAAAGATGGTAAGCTCCTCCCATCTGCCCATGTATAGATTTGCGAAACTCGGTGCGAATCTGGTCCCCATCGCGGTCCCCCACGTCTGGAGGTAAAAGTCAGGTCCATATTTAAAATAGTTATGGTCTAAAATGAACGTGATTTGAAAGGATACCAGTATTCCCACAAGAACAACAAGAGGAACCCAGAAGGAATAGCACAGTGGAACATCGACAAAGGGAACATTTTGGAGAGAAGAATAAACAAGGTACCAAGGGTAGTGGTTATACCAGTATTAACCTTTCCCTTACCATTCTATTCCTAGTGCCAATATCTATATATTATAAACCATCTGCTCACCCTCAGCAATTGATTATATGTTCCGATTCCGACATTTATCCATATTTTGACACAACTTAATATATAGCATTATATCGAATATAGTGCTATATATTCGTTTTTCAGAATATTCGTCATTGACAAGCAACTTAAGCAGGTAGGAATCATAACTTCAGATGGAAAAAAATGATGAATATTCAAAAAAACTAATATATAGCACTATATTGAATATAGTGCTATATATTCATTTTTGACCCACGCCTGTATTGATCACGTAATATTTGCATATTACACGATCATTACATTTCCAATTTTTCTAGTAAAATAAATGTAGAATATAACGAATATTTGAATTCGCGAATACTCGATGAATATTCTACAAAATATTTGCGAAATATCGCGAATTTGAATATGACCCCTGCCACTCATCACTAGTGTTGATCATGAATATTCTAATTGCAAATTTTTATTGCGAATATCGCCACTTGGAGAATTTGTGAAGATATAGAATATAGTGCTATATATTCGTAATCACGGATATTCTAGATTTGTTTTCATCAGTAACATCTCTTCTTGCTTGTGGGCCAATGAGAAGGCTGCAATATCTTTGTCAGAGCTTATAAACATCCCTAGCAACCAATAGGAAAGTTGCCTACCCCTTTACAATACTGTATAAGAAACTACCCTGCAGCCATTTTCTCCATTTTTTTTTTTTTTTTTGCAGTTCTGAGAGAGAGCAGTGACATTGCTGTGCTCTGTGCTTTCATCTGGATCCTATTCCTTATCCAATTACATTATATAGTTGGCTCATATATATAATACAGATAGTTAGTGGGAGATAGTCAGTGTAGGTTAGATAGTGATATAATGTAGCTGTAGGTTCCAGTGCAGGGTGTTAGGTAGTGTGATAGGAATTACTGTTTCTCTGCTGTCTATACATACATGCTACAGACATAGTGCTGTGATGTCACAACAATATTTAGTGCACCAATCAGTAATATCTACTCAGACCTGATAAAATGTGAAGTTGCATGTATTGCACAAAAAATATGCTCATCAATAGTGCTGATTTGCGCAATCGCAAAAATAATGGCTGGAGATCACGAATTCTAGAATTTGCAAATTTACTGCGAATATTATGCGAAAAATGTGCGAAATATGACAAAAACAAATATTGCCTATGCCGCTCATCACTAGACCCAATCACTTCACTGAAACAGCCCTAAACAAATTTGCCAATGATCTGCTAGCTGCCAAACTTAATGTGATTTCTCTGTGCTCCTCCTTCTTGAAATGTCCTTTGCCTATGACACTGTCGACCACCCTCTCCTGTTTCAAACCCTCTCTTCCCTTGCATCAAAGACCTGGCCCCTTCCTGGATCTCCTCTTACCTCACTAACAGAACATTCAGTGTTTCCCATTCTTACAACACCTCCTCTGTCCTGTTTCCCTTACTTTTCTCCATTTATAAATTCGGGACAGCTCATAGAGTCCCATGGCTTCCCAAACCACCTATATACTGATGACACTCAAATCTACCTCTCTGGCCCATATGGAACTTCCCAGCGTGTATGTCAGGTATATCTTCATTCTCCTCCTCTCGCTTCTAAAAACTCAACATGGAGAAGACTGAATTCATCATCTTTCCACCATGTCACTCTACCCCCTCACCTGACCTATAAACTATAATTAACAGCACCACACTTTTGCCAATATTACAGGTCTACTACTTGGGGGGATAACATTTGATTCTTCGCTGTCCTTTACGCCACACATCCATACTTTTACCTCAATCTGCCACTTTTATCTCAAGAACATCTATTGTATTCACTTTTTCCTCACCCCTGAGTCAACTAAAATGCTAGTGCATGCTCACGTCATCTCCCGTTCTCCACTTATCACACAATCATCTACAAGAATTCTCACATGCCTCTCTCCTGCTCTGGGACTCACTACCCCAGCACATCAGACTCCCCCCCAACATACAAACCTTCAAAAGTAACCTGAAAATCCAACTCTTCAGGAAAAGCTACTTGCAATAAGCATGTGTGCTAGTTTATGAACCGGTTTGGCAGTTGAAGAGAGAATGGTTGAGAAAGTAAGAATGTAATATTGTGGTCTTATGAGCAGCTTTTACTCTCATCTGCTGGGTATTTCCCCCTTCCCTTGTAGATTGTAAACTCTCATGGGCAGGGTCCTCTCCACCTCTGTTAATAGCTTCATGTTTATCGTATTTGTATTTTTTATATTATGTATGTACAACCCCTCTTGATGTATAGCGTCCTGGAATGAATGTCACTTTCAAATAATGATAATAATAACAATAATAATGGATATTAGGGTTTACTTTAGACAAAAAAATTTAATGACAGTTTTCTGTTTGTGAAAGCAACTAAACACACTAATTATTTCTTATGTAATCCATAAATATTAGGCTTGTGACATATTTGCTACTTTAGTTTTTTCTCTTTTCACCCAAAGGAAAATAATTGATTAGTGCAGTGATGATTAATGTAGCATCATAGGAGGCACTGATAATTTATATGTTGTTGACTTTATTAGTTATGAAATCTTGTTCTCTGTTTGCTACTTAACTAGTAAAATATGAGTTTTTTGTTACTACATAAATATTTCTATGCTGTGTTGTATTAGACTTATCTTTTAGATATGCAACCTATATTTTAAGGTTTGCAAACATTTAAAACATCTGAAACAATCACAGTAAATGCTGCTAATAAATATAAATTTTAATCAAACATAATATTAATTTTAAAGTAACACTCCAGTCAAAAATTAAAAAATGGGAATTTATATTTAAAATTAACATGTACTACTAATGTACTTTTAATGATGGAACTTCTGAATAAATGATGATGGTCTTTTCAAAAGGATATTGATCAGAAAGGGTTTAAATTAGAAATTAGTCCTAGGGGTTAAAGTTCTCCTCCCTCGAAAATGTTTTCTACATTCCTTTGTTTCTTCCTTTTTTCCCATTGGTGTGTGGTCTGAAATCTCCCTTCCGTCCATTTTCTCTTTTGGTGATGGATGTATAAAGATAGGTTTTATATATTATTTGTATATCATAAAAATAATCAGTCATCACATTGTGTTTAAGTGTGTTTCTTGCCTATAAATTTAGTACAGTTGTAAAAAGACACACCTCCATCAAGTTCAACCAAGGGATATAGATTTTCTGTAAAGCTTTATAGCTTTGGTCTCACCATAAACACTAGTTCCCCCTCAAAAAAATAACATGAACACAATCACATAGAAATGTTGGATTGCTGCATGCAGTCATGTCTCAGGCAGATATGTAAATTATTACAGATGTGGTATGATTAGACACTGGGTCGTGCCACAAGTGCTTAAATGTTCTTAACCCACTGCCCTATTCAGTGAGGAACAGAAGTATTTGAACACCCTGTGATTTTGCAAGTTCTCCCACTTAGAAATCATGGAGGGGTCAGAAATTCACATTGTAGGCGCATTCCCACTCTGAGAGACAGAATGAAAAAAAAAATTCAGGAAATCACATTGTACACCTGAGAAACAGCAAGAATTCTAGCTCTCAAAGACCTTTTACTGTGCCTTTAAAAAGTCCTCCTCTAGTCCACTCATTAATCTAACTTAGTAGCACCTGTCTGAGCTCTTTAGAGACACTTGTCCAACTACTACCATGGGCAAGACTAAAGAGCTGTCAAAAGACACCAGAGCCAAAATTGTGGAACTCCACAAGGCTGGAAAGGGCTACAGGGCAATTGCCAGGCAGCTTGGTGAAAATAGATCAACGATGTTGGAGCAATTGCTAGAAAATTTAAGAGGCTAAAGACGACTGTCAGTTTCCCTCGGACTGGGGCTCCATGCAAGATCTCACCTCGTGGGGTATCACTGATGATAAGAAAGATGAGGAATCAGCCCGACTACAAGGGAGGAGCTGGTCAATGACATGAAGAGAGCTGGGACCTCAGTTTCAAAGGTCACTGTCGGTAGAACACTACACCGTCATGGTTTCAAATCATGCATTGCATGAAAGGTTCCCCTGCTCAAGTCATAACATGTCCAGGCCCATCTGAAGTTTGCCAATGACCATCTGGATGATCCATAGGAGGCATGGGAGAAAGTCATGTGGTCAAATGAGACCAAAGTATAACTTTTTGGTCTAAACTTCACTCATCGTGTTTGGAGGAAAAAGAAGGATGAGTTGCATCCCAAGAACACCATCCCTACTGTGAAGCATGTTGGTGGTAATATCATGCGTTGGGGGTGCTTTTCTGCGAAGGGGACAGGATGACTGCACTGTTTTAAGGAGAGGATGAATGAGCCATTTATTGTGAGATTTTGAGCAACAATCTCCTTCCCTCAGTCAGAGCATTTAAGATGGTTCGTTACTGGGTCTTCCAACATGACAACGACCCGAAGCACACAGCCAGGATAACCAAGGAGTGGCTCTGTAAGAAGCATATCAAGGTTCTGGAGTGGCCTAGCCAGTCTCCAGACCTAAATCCAATAGAACATCTTTGGAGAGAGCTGAAACTCTGTGTTGCTCAGCCACAGCCCCGAAAGCTGACAGATCTAGAGGAGATCTGTGTGGAGGAGTGGGCCAAAATCACTGTTGCAGTGTGTGCAAACCTCGTCAAGAACTACAGGAAACATTTGACCTCTGTAATTGCAAACAAAGGCTTCTGTAGCAAATAATAGCACAGATTTTCTCAGGTGTTCAAATACTTATGTTCAGCAGTGCAAGACATTGAAGCTGTTTTTTTAAATTCTGTCTCTCAGAGTGGGAATGCACCTACAATGTGAATTTCAGACCCCTCCATGGTTTCTAAGTGGGAGAACTTCCAAAATCGCAGGGTGTTCAAATACTTCTGTGCCTCACTGTAAAAAGGTTCTCAGAAGCTACATTTGGTGATGTACAGTACTTCTAGGTGAGAGATCTTTAGTAGATATGCCTCTACATTGCACTAAAACACCTTTTACCAGGTAACATACTTTGATAGAGGGCGGATCATTAAGAGAAGCATGATTCTCATTTCGACAAATTGCCTGTAATCTAGGGCATTCTGACCTAACTGTTGGAGCAGTGATAAACTGAGGTAACATACACACAATGAATAGGCTCCAGATATCCCAGTAGTGGTTGTGGAACCACTGTGCCGAGCAAACAGTTTGACTTAGAAGTGAGTTACTCTGGTGGTCTCCTGTTTTTCACTCATTAATAGAGATGGCCCGAATAGTTCGCCGGCGAATAGTTCCCGGCAAACATAGCTTGTTCGCGTTCACTGCGGCAGGCGAACATATGCAATGTTCGGTCCGCCCCCTATACATCATCATTGAGTAAACTTTGACCCTGTACCTCACGGTCAGCAGACACATTCCAGACAATCAGCAGCAGACCCTCCCTCCCAGACCCTCCCACCTCCTGGACAGCATCCATTTTAGATTCATTCGGAATCTGCATTCTCAGTGAGAGGAGGGACAGTGCTGCTGCTGATTCAATAGGGAAAGCGTTAGCTAGGGCAGTGTTCTGTGTCCACAGACTCATCTGCTGTAAGGACAGTGACCTGAGAGCACCCCAAAAAGCCCTTTTCAGGGCTGGTACATCAGTCAGTTTTTTTTTTTATATATATATATATATATATATATATATATATTGCAGTTGCCTGCCCGTGTGTGAGAGGCTGCAGGCTCAGTCACAGACAGTACTGTGTGCACACCATTCATACAGGGTATGACAGAAAATACCTCGCAGATAAAAAAAAAATATTCTATTTAATCTTTTTCTGTGATATAATCACAGTTGCAAGCCAGTGTGTGTGAGGCCCACACAGACTGTATTGTGGCCACTGGCTAGTGGCTAGGCCTCCACTCATACCGTTACAGGGTGTCACTCACTCACAAATACCTCGCAGATAAAAAAAAATTCTATTTCATCTTTTTCTGTGATATAATCACAGTTGCAAGCCAGTGTGTGTCAGGCCCACACAGACTGTATTGTGGCCACTGGCTAGGCCTCCACTCATACCGTTACAGGGTGTCACTCACTCAAATACCTTTCAGATAAAAAAAATTATATTTAATATTTTTCTGTGATATAATCACATTTGCAAGCCCGTGTGTGTCAGGCCCACATAGACTGTATTGTGGCCACTGGCTAGTGGCTAGGCCTCCACTTATACCGTTACAGGGTGTAATTTACTCACAAATACCTCACAGATAAAAAAAAATTCTATTTAAGCTTTTTCTGTGATATAATCACAGTTGCAAGCCAGTGTGTGTCAGGCCCACACAGACTGTATTGTGGCCACTGGCTAGACCTCCACTCATACCATTACAGGGTGTCACTCACTCAAATACCTTTCAGATAAAAAAAAATTCAATTTAATATTTTTCTGTGATATAATCACATTTGCAAGCCCGTGTGTGTCAGGCCCACATAGACTGTATTGTGGCCACTGGCTAGTGGCTAGGCCTCCACTTATACCGTTACAGGGTGTAATTTACTCACAAATACCTCACAGATAAAAAAAAATTCTATTTAATCTTTTTCTGTGATATAATCACAGTTGCAAGCCAGTGTGTGTCAGGCCCACACAGACTGTATTGTGGCCACTGGCTAGGCCTCCACTCATACCGTTACAGGGTGTCACTCACTCACAAATACCTTGCAGATAAAAAAAAATATATATTTAATATTTTTCTGTGATATAATCACAGTTGCAAGCCAGTGTGTGTCAGGCCCACACAGACTGTACTGTGCCCACTGCCCACCACTTATATAGGGTGGCACAGTACCTTGCAAGCATAGTAACACTTATCTAATAAAAAATGACAGGCAGAGGCAGGCCACGCCGCAGGGGCCGTCGTGTTCGTGGTGCTGTGATTTCCACTGGACCTGGAATAATGCCCAGTGTTCAGAGGCCACGTACCCTGAACCCAAAAAATTCAGAGAAAATAGTTGACTGGCTTACACAGGACACCCAATCTTCAACAGCTTCCGCTAAGAACCTTGACGCACCATCCTCCTCCAGCTCAGCTTTGGTCAACTGCTCTCAAGTTACCACTCTCCCGCCTGCCCCCACCACCACCACTACCACCACAGCCACCACAGCCGCTTCACTTGATCCCTCAGAGGAGTTATTTACACATCAGTTGGATGAAATTAGTGATGCGCAACCATTATTGCCAGAGGATGGAGATAACAGGGATATGTCTCAGTCAGGCAGCATTACACACATGGACGTACAGTGTGATGATGATGATGTCGTACCCACTGCTGCTTCCTTTGCTGAGGTGTCAGATACAAGTGAAGTGGTTGATGATGACGATGTGTCCGTGGATGCCACGTGGGTGCCTGCTCGAAGAGAAGAAGAAGAGGGGGAAAGTTCAGAAGGGGAGACAGAGAGAAGGAGGAGACAAGTTGGAAGCAGGGGGAGGTCGTCGCAAGGAGCTAGTGGCACAGTCAGACAGCATGTATTGGCACCCGGGGTCAGCCAGACAGCACACTAATCAACACATGCTGTTGCCACCACCAGAATGCCGTCATTGCAAAGCTCAGCAGTGTGGCATTTTTTTTTGTGTGTCTGCCTCTCACCTTCATCAGTTCCATCTCATCTGCCCACAGTCAGGTGTCTGTAAAGGAAATGTTTGAGCGTAGGAAGCCAATGTCACAGAGTGACCCCCTTGCCCGGCGTCTGACAGCTGGCTTGACGGAACTCTTAGCCCGCCAGCTTTTACCATACCAGCTGGTGGAGTCTGAGGCCTTCAAAAAATTAGTCGCTATTGGGACACTACAGTGGAAGGTACCCGGACTGATACCTGGTCTGCAAAGCACGGTCAGGGCAGGTATATCACCTACACTGTGCATTGGGACAACCTCCTGACGGCTGCCAAGCATGGAATGCGTGGCTCTGCAGCGGAGTTGGTGACACCGCCACGACTTGCAGGCAGGCCTACTGCCACCTCCTCTACTCCTCCTACTCCATCCTCTTCCATAACCTCCTCGGCTGAGTCCTCTTCTGCTGCGGCGTCTGGCTGCACATCAACTGAATCCCCCCAGCTCCCCAGGGGCTATTCCACATCCCCGATACGACAGTGTCACGCTGTCTTGGGGTTGACTTGCCTGAAAGCAGAGAGCCACACCGGACCAGCACTCCTGTCCGCCCTGAACGCACAGGTGGATCAGTGGCTGACCCCGCACCAACTGGAGATCGGCAAAGTGGTGTGTGACAATGGAAGCAATTTGTTGGCGGCATTGAATATGGGCAAGTTGTCACATGTGCCGTGCATGGCACATGTGTTGAATCTCATCATACAACGCTTTGTGTCTAAGTACCCAGGCTTACAGGACGTTCTCAAGCAGGACAGGAAGGTGTGTGGCCATTTCAGGCGTTCCTACACGGCCATGGTGCACTTTTCAGACATTCAGCGCCGAAACAACATGCCAGTGAGGCGCTTGATTTGCGACAGCCCGACACGTTGGAATTCAACACTCCTAATGTTCGACCGCCTGCTCCAACAAGAAAAAGCCGTCAACGAGTATTTGTATGACCGGGGTGCTAGGACAGCCTCTGCGGAGCTGTGAATTTTTTTGACACGTTACTGGACGCTCATGCGCAATGCCTGTAGGATCATGCGTCCTTTTGAGGAGGTGACGAACCTAGTCAGTCGCACCGAAGGCACCATCAGCGACCTCATCCCATTTGTTTTCTTCCTGGAGCGTGCCCTGCGAAGAGTGCTGGATCAGGCTGTAGATGAGTGTGAAGAGGAAGAGTTGTGGTCACCATCACCACCAGAAACAGCCTTGTCATCATCGCTTGCCGGACCTGCGGCAACACTGCAAGAGGAGTATAAGGAAGAGGAGTCAGAGGAGGAATGTGGCTTTGAGGAGGAGGAAGACCAACCACAGCAGGCATCCCAGGGTGCTCGTTGTTGTCACCTATCTGGGACCCGTGGTGTTGTACATGGCTGGGGTGAAGAACAGACCGTCAATGACATCAGTGAGGACGAGGAACGGGAAATGAGTAGCTCGGCATCCAACCTTGTGCAAATGGGGTCTTTCATGCTGTCATGTCTGTTGAGAGACCCTCGTATAAAAAGGATGAAGGAGAACGACCTGTACTGGGTGGCCACGCTACTAGACCCCCGGTATAAGCAGAAAGTGGCGGAAATGTTACCAAATTGCCGAAAGTCAGAAAGGATGCAGCAGTTTAAAACAAAACTAAAAAATATGCTTTACACAGCTTATAAGGGGGATGTAACAGCACAATGGGAATCTAACAGGGGAAGAGGTGAAAGTAATCCTCCTCCTACCACGACCACGGCGGCAAGGACAGGACACTTTACAGATGTGTTGTTGATGGAGGACATGCAGAGCTTTTTCAGTCCTACACATCGCCACAGCCCTTCGGGATCCAGCCTTAGAGAACGACTCAACCGACAGGTCGCAGACTACCTCGCCTTAACTGCAGCTATCGACACTCTGAGAAGCGATGAACTCCTTGACTACTGGGTGTGCAGTCTTGACCTGTGACCTGAGCTATCCCAGTTTGCGATAGAACTTCTGGCCTGCCCCGCTTCAAATGTCCTGTCAGAAAGGACCTTCAGTGCAGTAGGAGGCATTGTCACTGACAAAATAAGTCACCTCGGTCAAAAAAGTGTTGATTACCTCACCTTCATTAAGATGAATGAGGCATGGATCCCGAAGGGACTGACAGTGGGGGATACGTTTGACTAACAAAAGGCCTGATGACATGCCTTGGCCTCAAAATGGTCCCCACACTGCTGCATTTAATGTCTGCATACCGGATGACTTTCGTGAATTCTCCGCCACCAACTAGGGTTCAAGCCGCAATGTTTTAGTCACCTTTCTGCCTTGAAAACATCAATTTTTCCGGCCGCTGCTACAACAGCAGCTGCAACAATAATATTGTTTTTCAGGCATGTGTACATGCCTAATTTTTCTGGTGCTGCACTGTGGCTGCAAAAACAAAACAAAAAAAAAGGCACATACAAGTGTCAATTCCCCTTTGTGATCGTTACCTTGTTGTGGTGAAGGGGCTTGCGTATCACAATGAAGCGATCATCACCTCTATGAGTGTGTTGGCAATGTTGCCACACCCCAGATGATAAGGCGGTTGCTTCATTATGATCAGACCAAAAGCGATCGGCTGGATAATTTTTCATAGAAAAAACAAAAAAATTATTTATTTATTTTTAAGTTGTATGGGTGGGTTTTTAATACATAAAATAAAAAAATTATAATAAAGTCTCTTAATAGTTTATTAGAAATAATGCAGACAATTTAAAAAATCCCCATCAATTCCAATACAAAGCAAGTACAAAGCTCAGAACTAAATTATTCCAGGATGTCGTAATGGTTCGTTAATTCGACAATGGTTAATCAATTCGACACATGTCCCCGGATAGGGGACGTAACAGGGATTAAACTGATAGGAATAGTACTAGTTAAGACACCACTCATATAGGGTGTCACAGCACATTGCTCCGTGCACGTGCAGTGCCCCAACTTGGGAGTAAGAGGACCGACCATCTCCCGGTTCCTAAAATCAATTCAGTTTGGTGTATCAGAGTTTGGTCTGTCACTGTGAAGGCAGTCGAAGGTACCCGGCCTAAATTTTTTTTCACAAAAGGCAATCCCACCCTGATATGGGACGTAACAGGGATTAAACTGATGAGAATAGTACTACAGAAAATACCACTCATATCGGGTGTGACAGTAAATTGCACGGTGCAGACGAAGTCACCGTGGCGTGGATTCAAACAAAGGGGAGGGAGCCAGCATTTTTTTAACCATCTCCTCGTTCGAAAAATCAATTCAATTCACCTTTCGGGGACCCTTGGTGTTGTACGTGGCTGGGTGGAGGAAGAAACCTTTAATGACATCGACGGGACATGGCTAGCTTGGTATCCAACCTTGTGCAAATGGGAAGTTTGTGGTTGGGCAAATGGACTGTTTGCGGTTGTTTGCGGTGCATTAAAAGGGAAGTTTGGTCTGTCAATGTCTGTGAAGCGGGCGTAACCCTTACACTACCTGATCGATACAACATCATACCTGATCATATACGCACACTAGATGTTTTAAGCCACGTTGTTCAAAAAAAATTTGTATTGTTAGGTGATTTATGCCCTTTATGGATTAAAATCTAACTCTGCGTCAACTATGTAATTTTCCATGGGAGTTTTGCCATGGATCCCCCTCCGGCATGCCACAGTCCAGGTGTTAGTCCCCTTGAAACAACTTTTCCATCACTACTGTGGCTAGAAAGAGTCCCCGTGTGGGTTTTAAAATTCGCTTGCCTATTGAAGTCTATGGCGGTTCTCCCGGTTCGCCCAAATTTTATGTGCGCGACATCTCTACTCATTAATACAGGCTATGCAGTTCACTGCAAGGAACCAAGAGATAGCTACCTTCTGAAATAGTCCCATGTGTTTGGTAGCTTACCCATAAGGGTACCAAATAGGGATTAGTCAGCACATCCCAATATGCAGGTGCATGTCAGCATGGCTGAAAGCACAAAAACAAACAAAATGCAACAGCACTCTGCAAACACAAATAATCAAGTAACTACAACAGTGCCATACTCACTATAGAAAATGTACTAATGCTACATTATAAATGTTATATTCTTGGGAAATACATTTTGTACAAAATCATTTGTGCCTGTCCACCAGCGTCAAGGTGATCTATTTAGGACAGGAATCTACACTAAATACTACCTCCGCTGGTGCCATACTAGCCTCCATTAAATTCAGAGAATGCAAGTTCCACATGCATGCTGAGCCCACACTGTATTATACCTATTTTGGTGCTACAATGCCCTCCATTAAATTCAGGGAATGTAGGCTCCACATGCATGCCGAGCCCAATCTATATTTTAGCTCCCCTGGTACCAAATGTCATATATTAAATTTAGGGAATGCAGGCTACAGCTTTATACTTGCATCAACTTAAATCAGCCTATGAAACAGACAAATTAGTTAGAAGTGCACGACCAATGGAGTCAGCCACACCTCCAATGCAGACTGCAAAGAAAAAAACTGGGGTTAATCAGCACATGCCAATGCACAGGTGCACAAAGCCATGTCTGAAAGCTCAAAAGCAAAAACAAACACAATACAACAGCACTCTGCAAACACAAATAATCAAGTAAATACAATAGTGCCATACTTTCCTCTCGTGGCATGGCTTCCAACTGGCATTTTTCAACATTATAATGCTCACCCACACATACATCCCAGAAATGTTTCCACCAGATTGCCACACTTCCTTGGCCAGCCTGGTTGCCAGATTTTTTGCCAATCAAGCATTTTTCGGACAAAAAAAACCTGTGAGGGTACAGAATCCACGGGCACAGCTGCAACATCTGTGGGCAAACATGCAGAACAATACCATATGGAACCTTTTTGTCTCCATGCCCAACCATATTACATTTTTTATCCAAGTTAGAGGTGGCCCAGCAGAGTACTAGAGCTTTCTTTCAATTGTACAGTTTTCCCCAATAAACTTATCCTTTCACTCTAATATTGTAATCACATATATCATTATTACATTCACACATAGAAAGTTTCTTTTCAACTTCTTCTTGGTGCATTTGTTTTGTCAATTAGTGTATTTTCCACATCATAGCATCAGTTGGCTGATATTTCCGTGACAGTTTTAATTTTCCCCAAACCAGTAATTGAGTCAGTTACAGTAAATGTGAATTAGTTCTCCCTAAATAGATGTCAGTGGGCTCCTCCCAGGCTCATAAAATGCAAAACTGGCAGTTAAAGCTATTTGACAGAGGCCTTACTAACACCTTACAAGCCTCATAATAACAAGTTTACAAGCTTCATAATAACTGTTGCCTTATTAGTATACTGCAGAGAGTAGTGATCACTGTAAAATTATATGATATTTCCTGTATTGACTTCCAAGTGGCTTAAGCTATGGATGGAACAGTCAGGGCTCTCTGCAATGGCACCATTCAGGTAAAAAAAAAATGGCATCAATATAACTATAGCAGAAACCTGAATTAGATGATACCTGAAATGACACTTAAGGGTATGGAATGTATCTGCCAAAGTTCTGAAGCAGCACAATCTCCAAGTTATGTCACAAATGTATGATAGACAAGCGACCCTAAACAGAAGTGAATAGAAGACCACTTACATGCATAGCTAACTCTCCATTTATTCTCCTCCGATGCAGTGGCTTGCATCTGTCCTACTAGACCCACATCTTGCAGACACCATAGATGTGCAGATACCAACATTAACCACACATAACAGATATTTATGCATATACTTTGGGTAAGCCATATATGTCTAAGGTTTGGAATTCCTCTTTAATTGTTTTAGTAGATAAAATAAATTTACTCAAATAATAAAAACAAAGGCTTTCTATAAGGCCCCTTGCACACGACCGTATCATCATTCTGTTCCGTTTTTTTTTGCGGACCGTATACGGAACCATTCATTTCAATAGGTTTGCAAAAAAAAAAAAAAAACGAAAGGTACTCTGTGTGCATTCCGTTTCCGTATTTCCGTTCCGCTAAGAGATAGAACTTGTCCTATTATTTCTGCATAACAGACAAGGATAGTACTGTTCTATTAGGGGCCAGCTGTTCTGTTCCGTTGTTTGCGGACCGCAAAATACATATGGTCGTGTGCAAGAGGCCTAAGTGAGGAAGAAATTAAGATGGTATACAATTTTTTTTTTATTGTACATGGACTCTATGCAAAGACCCCAAAGTCCTTTTACGGACTATTGTGTGTGGTGGCAGGCTGGCAGTATTTTATAGCTACAGTACAAATTTTTAATACTTTTTCTATAGAGGGTGTCTGCAGTGACTAGTGACATCTATACACCTTCTGTGTGTCAGGGCCAGAGATTGGAGAAATATAACTGAAAATAAATTTATTTTTTTACATCATTTTCAATAATTTATCTATAGAGGGTGTCTGCAGTGACCAGTGACATCTGTATTATACCTTCTGTGTGTCAGGGCCAGAGATTGGAGAAATATAACTGAAAATAACAATATTTTTTAATAATTTTCAACAATGTTTCTATAGAGGGTATCTGCAGTGACTAGTGACATCTGTATTTACCTTCTGTGTGTCTGTGTCAGGGCCAGAGATTGGAGAAATATATCTGAAAATAACAATATTTTTTCCATCATTTTCAATAATTTTTCTATAGAGGGTGTCTGCAGTGACATCTGTATTATACCTTCCGTGTGTCAGGGCCAGAGATTGGAGAAATATAACTGAAAATAAAAATATTTTTTCCATCATTTTTTATAATTTTTCTATAGAGGGTGTCTGCAGTGACTAGTGACATCTGAATTATACCTTCTGTGTGTCAGGGCCAGAGATTGGAGAAATATAACTGAAAGTAAATATATTTTTTACATAATTTTTAATACTTTTTCTATAGAGGGTGTCTGCAGTGACATCTGTATTATACCTTCTGTGTGTCAGGGCCAGAGATTGGAGAAATATAACTGAAAATAAAAATATTTTTTCCATCATTTTTTATAATTTTTCTATAGAGGGTGTCTTCAGTGACTAGTGACATCTGTATTATACCTTCTGTGTGTCAGGGCCAGAGATTTGAGAAATATAACTGAAAATAAAAATATTTTTTCCATCATTTTCAATAATTTTTCTATAGAGGGTGTCTGCAGTGACATCTGTATTATACCTTCCGTGTGTCAGGGCCAGAGATTGGAGAAATATAACTGAAAATAAAAAAAAATTTTGCCATCATTTTCAATAATTTTTCTATAGAGGGTGTCAGCAGTGACTTGTGACATCTGTCCAATACCTTCTGTGTGTCAGGGCCAGAAATCGGAGAAATATAACTGAAAATTACTATATTTTTTCCATCATTTTCAATAATTTTTCTATAGAGGATGTCTGCAGTGACTAGTGACATCTGTATTATACCTTCTGTGTGTCAGAGCCAGAGATTGGAAAAATATAACTGAAAATAAATGTAATTTTTTTACATAATTTTCAATAATTTTTCTATAGAGGGTGCCTGCAGTGACTAGTGACATCTGTAGTATACCTTCTGTGTGTCAGGGCCAGAGAAAGGAAAAATATAAGTGAAATCTATTTTCCTTTTGCCATACTTTTAAGTACTTTTTCCATATAATGTTTTTGCTGTGAACTGTGACATCTATGCCACATCTTATGTGTCAAGCGTGCATATACCATTTAATATGCGCAAGGCGTGCAGTAAGGGACAGGGAAGTGGCCTTGATGCTGATGGTTCATGCAGAGGCCGTAGCCCTGGGGTCGTTGAAACTGTGCCTGCTGCCAGAGCACAAGAAATACAATCATCCACGATACCTAGCTTCATGTCACAGTTTGCAGGGCGTCGCAGGACAAAACTCTTGAAGTCAGACCAGTGCGACCAGGTGGTCGGTTGGATTGCAGCAGATAATGCTTCCAGTCGGTTAAGCACCACCCTGTCCTTATCCTCCTTCCTCCTACCATGGAGAGTCTGGCAAAAAAAGTGATCACACACTCGAAAATTCCGAGGAGCTCTTTTCATTGCCATTACTTGATTTGGCCCTCTCGCCAAACACACTTGAAGAGGGAAATGAGATCTTGTGCCCTGATTCCCAACCTCTTGAACATGACAGTTAGGAATGGAAATTAGTGTTTAATGAGGTGGGTGATGATGAGACACAGTTGCCAATGAGTCAACCACAATTACTGTCTCAAGAGGTTGATGAAGAGGATGATACACAGTTGTCAATAACTGAGGTTGTGGTTAGGTCAACGAATCAAGAGGATGATCAGAGTGAGGCAGTGGAAGAGGAGATGGTGGACGATGAGGTCACTGACCCAACCTGGGAAGGTGGAAAGCTGAGCGAGGACAGCAGTACAGAGGGGAAAGGATCTGCAGCACCGCAACAGGCTGGAAGAGGCAGTGGGTGGCAAAAGGGAAAAGGCGAGCCACATCAAACAGGCCCGCAACTGTTCCATGGAGCACCCCCTTGCGTAAATCTCCCTTTCCAAGCGGTAGGTGTTCCACAGTATGGCGCTTTTTTGAGGAAAGTGTGGACAACAAAAGAATAGTAATTTGCAACCTGTGCCACACTAAAATAAGTCGGGGCGTGAACACTAGCAATCTCACCACCACCAGCATGATCTGCCACATGGCATTCAGGAACTGTAATCAGTGGGACGAATGCCTGGGTCCACAATCTGTGTCTGCAAGTCACACCACTGCCTCTTCTTCCCCTATGGTACGTGCTGGTCAATCGCCTGTTGAAGGCGCAGGCTAAGATGCCTCCTGCCCTGCACCTGGACCTTCGCAAGCACCATCAGCAACCACATCCACTTCCCTGTTTCAGCGCAGCGTACAAATGTCATTACCACAGGCATTTGAACGCAAGCGCAAATTGCCACCCACCCAAAGGCCATAGCACTAAATGTGCACCTTTCAAAATTACTGTCCCTAAAATTGTTGCCATTTAGGCTTGTGGACACTGAGGCCTTCCGCAGCCTGATGTCGGTGGCCATTCCACGGTACTCCACGGTACTCTGTCCCCAGCCGCCACTATTTTTCGAGGTGTGCCATGCCTGCCTTACACTAACATGTGTCCTGATGCGTCACACGTGCCCTGACCAACGCAGTTACTGGGAAGGTCCACTTAACCACGGACACATGGACAAGTGCATTTGGCCAGGGATGCTACATTTCCCTGACGGCACACCATTGGATGGCACAGGTGCTACCGACGCCGAGGATTGCGGACCCTAATTCCATCAGGGTTTCCGCCAGCACCTACATTAGTGGCTCCAACCCCCACTTCTCTTCCTCCGCCTCTTCCTCCACTTTCACCTCCGAATTATCAGCCGGTAGCTGGAAGCAGTGTAGCACTGCAGTGGGGAAGCCTCAACAGACCGTACTGAAGCTGATATGCTTAGGGGACAAACAGCACATTGCCGCAGAGCTGTTGCAGGAGATAAGAGACTAGACTGTGCTGTGGCTGTCGCCACTCAATCTACAACCAGGCATGGTTGTGTGTGATAATGGCCGTAACTTGGTGGCGGATTTGTAGCTCGGCAAGCTCGGACACATCCCATGCCTGTCCCACGTCTTAAACTTAGTGGTTCAGCAGTTTCTCAAAACCTACCACAATTTGCCTGAGCTACTGGTGAAGGTGCGCCATGTGTGTGCACATTTCCGCAAGTCATCAACAGCTTCAGCCGGTCTGTCAACGCTGCAACAGCACTTTAACTTGCCAGCTCACTGGCTGTTGTGCGACGTGAGCACGCGCTGGAGTTCCACGTTCCACATGTTGGCCAGGCTTTGTGAGCAGCAGAGGACAGTAGTGGAATACCAGCTGCAACATGGGCGTCGCCTTTCCAGTCAGCTTCCGCTAATCAGAAGCGAAGAGTGGGCATGGATGTCTGACCTCTGTGAGGTTTTAAGAAACTTTGAAGAATCAACACAGATGGTGAGCAGCGATAACGCTATTATCAGTGTAACCATCCCACTTCTGTGTCTACTCAAACGCTCGCTGCTCACAAGCTCACAATTAAGGACGACGCTTTGCATGTGGAAGAGGTGTAAATGGGGGAAGAAGACATTACACAGGGTGATAGCCAGACCACCCTCCGTCCGTCTTCTCAGCGTGAATTGGACAATGAAGAGGAAGAGGAGGAGCAGGAGACGGTTGCCTCCGCTACAAAGGGTAGTACCCATGGAAGTTTAATTCCATCTGTTCAGCGTGGGTGGGCAGAAGAGGATGAGGAGATTGAGAGTGATCCTCCTGATGATGACAGCGAAGTCTTGCCTGTTTGTACTCTGGCACACATGGATGACTTCATGTTAGGCTGCCTTTCCCGCGACCTATACGCATTTTAGACAACACAGATTACTGGGTGTTCATCTTTCTCGACCCCCGCTACAGAGAGAACTTCTCATCTCTCATTCCTCAGGTGGAGAGGATGAGCAAAACGGTAAAATACAAGAAGCTCCTTGTTGAAAAAATTGCTCCAAAAATTTCCATCTGACAACGCTGGCGGCAGAGTCCGTACTTCCTTGGCCAACCGAGGAGGGGAGACAATGGGAAAACACAGCAGTTCCAACAGAGGCAGGGCAACACTCTCCAAAGTCTGGGACAGTTTCATCACACACCCCCAGCATCCTCACCCTGATGCACGACCTAATGTCACAAGGAGGGAAAAATTTTGGAAGATCGTGAAGGAGTACATAGCAGACTGTGCCAGCGTCCTCAATGATCCCTCAGTGCCTTACGACTACTGGGTGTTCAAGCTGGACACGTGGCACGAATTGGCGCTCTACGCCTTGGAGGTACTGGTCTGCCCTGAGCGGGTATTTAGCGATGCTGGTGGCATTATAACAGATAAGCGTATCCGCCTGTCAACTGAAAATGCTGACAGGTTGACAGGCCTGGATTGAACAAGGCCTGGATTGCCCCAGACTTCTCGACTCCACCAGAGGAAAGCGGATGAACAAAGACACTTTAAATGTGTTGTTTAATGTACTGAATATACTGTATTCCCATGCACTCCAACATCGAACCCTGATTCCCTGTTACCCGTGATCAACATGGTAGGCGCAGAAAAGAACATCTAAAGTTGATGGGGCAGACATCCAAATGGATTGTCGCCGTCACAAGGACGTGCGATCGCCCAGAGGTTATCTGGAGTCACCAATGCGGCACCAGGCCCTCGCCCCTCATGTTTTAGATGGTCAGATCAGCAGACCCTTGCTCCAAATGTTTTTTAGGGTTACCAGCAGGCCATGAATCATAATTTTTCAAGGGTGTGTATGATGTGCAGCACGCAGCCCTGCAGGGTGAGCGAGTGTGAGGTCACAGGGGTAGTTAACAAACCGAGGGTTGCTCTTGGTACTCATAGTTTTTATATACCCTGGGCAGGCATACAGCAGTGATGGAGAGGCTGGCACATAAATCCTCTGGGGCACTCTCTGTGTATAGGGACCAGGCCAGGTGGTAGGTGAGGTGCCCTGGGTGTTGTAGGTTTAGTGTGCCTGTGGCAAGATCCCTTAAAGTTCGTGACGCTAGTGCCGGTAACAGTGGCACACCGATTTCTTGTAGTAATAATTGAGGAACACAAGTTGCAGTGAACCAAAACTTCCTTTTACTGAACAGTTTAACTATTTACAGTCTTTGGTCAGTTCCACATGTAACAGGTGTTGACAGGCAGGCTTTACATCAAATGGCAGGCACAAAATCCTTGCAAGATACTCAGAGGGTTAAACACTTACAGATCAGGCTGCACTTTTCCTCAGATCCTGTCTGGCTTTCACCAAGGCCCATATGCCCTATTGCTGGCTTTATCCTTGGTTAGGGAAAACTTCCTCAGGTATATGTCTCCTTGCTTTAAATATATCCTTCTGCCCTTCAGCTCTATGTTTGGCTGGAATAAACTTGGCTCTGCACTGTACCTTTGTAGGAACTTCGTTTTCTCAGGAGGTAGACTCTTCTCCTGGTGGCAAGCTAGAAGCCTGGGCTATCTAGCTGCATGTCAGAGGCTGCTCCTCAGCTCCTGCCTGGCTGAAGTGACTCTTGGCTTCTGACTACACACTCCCTCTCTGGTCTGGACCTGGCTATTAATACTAGGGGGTTCCCTAGCTCCCTCTACTGTCTAGGAGGAGGAACTACACCCCTACAGGCCTGGTACACAGGATATAACATAAATAACATGACAATATACATTAAAATGCCATATAAAATACAATGACCATGTTCCACAGGAGATGGAGAACAACGTGACCCAATTGACCCTTGTGTAGTGCCCACCCTTATGTAGTGGGACACTTTATGTGTAACAAAGGGTGTTTTGGAGTGCCGGTTCCTTGTAATTTTTGGCAGCCCTTTCACTTAGTGCATAGGCTATATGAGTGTAGGAGTCCCACTACCTGAACTATTGTACCACAATGTGAATGAGGCCCTCCTTTATGTGATATACAGGTTGTATCGGAGTACTTCTTCCTTGTAATTTCTGGCAGCACTTGCACTTTATAACTTTATATACAAGTAAATATACAGGAAAGAATGTTTCTTAACAATTTTCATCTGAAATTTATTATTATTGTCAGTCTTTAAAAGTAGTGTACTACTCGGACAACATGGTTCCCAGCAGCGACTTGGGAGTCCAAGATGCATCGAGACATCCTCCCCATGCTGTTCCCGAACGATTTTGGTTGAGTTTCCATCAATTTCTGACCTTTTCCTATGAACCATGCACCCTCCCCTCTTCAGAGCAGGGGGTACCTGGTTTAATTCTCGGGTTCTCCCATTGACTTCCATTATACTCGGGTGCTCGGTAGAGCATCCGAGCATCCCGATGTGTTCGGCCAGAGCACCCGAGCACTTTGGTGCTCGATCATCACTAGTGACCAGCTTTTTTATTTTTTTCCATATTTTCATTATTGTTGTTCAGTCACAATTCAGTCGTGCTCGACTCTTTGCGACCCCATGGACCACAGCATGCCAGGCCCCTCTATCTTCCACTGTCTCTCGAAGCTTGCCTAAGCTCATGTTTGTGTGTTTTTCATGCAGCTTTGACTCTATAGAAGTGAAAGGAGCTTGTGTGAAAAATTGAAGGAATCCAGATGCAATCTGGATGCAATGTGTTTTTCACTGATGATTGCTTGAAGATGTAGATTGTTATCCTTCAGTTTTTCTTCACACACGTGAAAAACAAATTTAAGTGCTCATGCACACGAACGTGTGCCAGCCGGGCCTGTCCTGCAGTCTGCAATGCACAGGCACGGTCCGTAGGGCCGCCGCATGCGGATCACAGACCCATTTTGAATTGGGGAGGCGGAGGCACGGACAGAGGTGGCACGGACAGAAACCCCATGGAAGCACTCCATAGTGCTTCCGTAGGGTTCCATGCCACCGTTCCGCACTGAATGGGATTGCGGACCCATTTGGCTGGGCAATGGCCGTGTACATGAGCCCTAATCCAGACATAAAAAAATGCACACACTGAATTCAATCGCAGAAAAAATTATTTGAGGGCAAAACAATCCGTTTTTCCCAAAACAGATCCTGTCACAATCTGCATCACTTGTGTGAAAGAGGCCTTAGGGCTTGATTTTTGCAGGATAAGGGTTGGTTCACACTAGCATTATGGAGTCCGTTATGGCTTTCCGTTATAACAGGGTTATAACAGAACATAACGGAATCCATGGGATGGAATGCAAAATGGAAGCCTTTTAGAGGCATTCCGTTTGCTCTCCGTCCTAATGTTTTAGGGATTTTTTTAAAAATAAAATTCTTCACTATTATAACATGTATTAGTTAGGCCTCCTGCACACGAAAGTGTGCGCCCCGTGGCCGTGCTGCAGGCCGCAAATTGCGGGCCACAATGCACAAACACCGACTGTGGGGCAGCCGCAGCGGATCGCGGACCCATTCACTTTAATAGGTCTGCAATATGGCCAAGGGGCGCACACATTCGTGTGCAGGAGACCTTAAGGGAACTTTGACGTGATTCATCGTTTCAATGCTATTCATTAGTGCATTGTATTATGCTATCAGAGGAACTGACAGACATCCATCATTAGATGCCTGGTTGCCTTGTAAAGGCATTGGCACATTGCGATTGATTTCTGGAGTCTGTGAACCCCATCTTTCTGAAAACACGTACATGGTATGGTTGCTGTGGACCTTGGCATCTATGGGGTTAAACAGATTGGCTCTGTGGGTCTGCTAATCTGGGCCAATAGAGGCAGAGCAGAGCACCCATTCTTCCCAACACTGGAGACCATGCAACATTTAGTCTAGGCTGCCATAAAAAAGGGGCGGCTCAGCCTAAGTCTTCTTATTGACCGCTGTTATTAGGAATATTGGTGGTCGATAAAGGGTTAATGTACAGTACATGGACTGTTTTCCTTGGTATGTGTCTTTTATATTAGGATTGATAATGTGACTGTGTTTGGTCTGTAACAAAATAAACTACATAGTGAGGCAATCCAATTAAACTTACCCAAGTGTGATACTCCACTTTCATCACATAAAATTGTCCCCAAGAGCTATCTTGCAATCATTAGGTTAGCTGGATGACTCATATGGAAATTGTTAAGGTGGGTGATATTCAATCTAGAACAAGTTTGCATTTAGTCCCTTCAAAACTTAACTTATAAATTAATCATTGCAGTCACAACAATTTCAATGTCTCCATGTGTGGAGAATACAGAACATAAGGGTCTTTTTCTAATATTGACACTACAATCCATCCGAGATTTAATTCAAGAGGTTTGTGAATCATTTGAAGTGTGTTATTATATTGAAAAGAAGACCCTCGAGATGTAAAAGACCTTCAGAGAGCCATTGATTGCCAACACAAGATGCACATGGTGAGTCTGAATGTCAAAGAGAACTGTCTAGCAGGAACTTTACCTCAGTGATTCTTTTTAAAGTGGTATTCCAGTTATATTAAGTTATTCCCTAGGATAGGTACTACCTATTAGATTGGTGGGATTCCTACCTCTGGGACACCCAATGATCACGAACAGGGTCCCGTATGCCGCTGAGCCCCCTGAAATGAACTAAGTGGCCAGTCGTCCATACATACATCTGTTCCATTCATTTCTATGGGAGTTCCGAAGATAGCTGAGTACAGCGCTCTGCTATCTCCAGAACTCCCATAGAAATGGAAGGAGTGGCGAGGCGCATGCCAAACAGAGTGTTCAGATAATTATGGTGGAGGGAGGGGCCTCACGGGGTACAGTGCCCCCATTCTTATTATCAATGGGGGTCGCAGTGGTAGGACAACCTCCAATCTATTAGTTATTCTCTATTCAATAGATAGCGGATAACTTCATATAATCGGAATACCCCTTTAAGGTGAATTTGATCAAACATTTTCCTCACAGTTAGGGCTCGTTCAGAATCTAACGTAGTGTTTTGCAGTCCGCAAATTGCAGTTCTGCAAAACATGGATACCGGCCCATGTGCGTTCCGCATTTTGCATGGCCGGGATTGCGGACAAGAATAGCACATGCTGTATCTTTTTTGCGGGGCCGCAGAAGGGAACTACGGATGCTGACAGCACTCAGTGTGATCCTTATGTCCTTCCACTTTTGATCTAATTGTTCAGTCGTACAGCTGCATTGTATTTTGTCCTATGAGCACTACTTTTATATTGTATTGCTTTATGACTCATGGCTATTGGACCTCAATATATCTGGTCTGGGTGCATGTTAGGTAATGCGATTGTATATACTGCTGCATTCTAATAAGGGTTACTCTATATAATGATATGCTCACAGATGGATTGGTTTGAATTTGTTTATTTATCATACAGTCCTGATCAAAAGTTTAAGACCATTTGAAAAATGGCAAAAAATCATATTTAGCATGGCTGGATCTTAACAAGGTTCCAAGTAGAGCTTCAACATGCAACAAGAAGAAATGGGAGCGAGACAAAACATTTTTTGAGCATTCAATTTAATGAAAACAACGAATAAACTGAAACAGGCTGTTTAGGACCACATGCCTTTAAAAGGCCAAATCTGTGCAAAGATGTGGATTCATTGTCATTTTCAGTCAGGTAGTCACACATTGTGATGGCAAAGGCAAAAAAACTCTCCCTTTTTGAACGTGGTCTGGTTGTTGAACTGCATAAGCAGGGTCTCTCACAGCGCGCCATCGCTGCTAAGGTGGGACGCAGTAAGACAGTTGTTTGGAATTTCTTAAATTCTTAAATGATCCTGAGGGTTATGGAACAAAAAAGTCAAGTGGAATACCCCAAAAAATTTCAGCAGCCCTGAGCCGGAGGATCCAATTGGCTGTCCGTCAAGACACTGGACGATCCTCAACCCAAATTAAGGCCCTTACTGGTGCTGACTGCAGCCCCATAACCATCAGACGGCATCTGAGACTGAAGGTCTTCAAAAGCAAAAACGTCTTCAAAGACCTCATCTTCTTGAACGCCACAGAACTGCTCGTTTGGACTTTGCAAGAGAGCACCAAACATGGGACATTCAAAAGGTGGAAGAAAGTTTTATTCTCTGAGAAAAAATGTAACCTTGATGGTCCTGATGGTTTTCAACGTTACTGGCATGACAAGCAGATCCCACCTGAGATGTTTTCTACGCGCCACAGTGAAGGGGGCGCCATAATGGTCTGGGGTGCTTTTTCCTTCAGTGGAACAATGGAGCTTCAGGAAGTGCAGGGGCGTCAAACGGCCGCTGGCTATGTCCAGATGTTGCAGAGAGCATTCCTCATGACTGAGGGCCCTCGTCTGTGTGGTAACGACTGGGTTTTTTAACAGGACAACACTACAGTACACAATGCCCGCAGGACAAGGGACTTCTTCCAGGAGAATAACATCACTCTTTTGGCCCATCCTGCATGTTCCCCTGATCTAAATCCAATTGAGAACCTTTGGGGATGGATGGCAAGGGAAGTTTACAAAAATGGACAACAGTTCCAGACAGTAGATGGCCTTCGTGCGGCCGTCTTCACCACTTGGAGAAATGTTCCCACTCACCTCATGGAAACGCTTGCATCAAGCATGCCGAAACGAATTTTTGAAGTGATAAACAATAACGGCGGAGCTACTCATTACTGAGTTCATGTTTGGAAGTTGGATTTCTGTTTTGGGGGGTTTAGTTTTTTTTTTGGAGGTGTGGTCCTAAACTTTTGATCAGCTGAAAAAAAAAACTGTTTCAGTTTATTCTTTGTTTTCATAAATTGAATGCTCAAAGAATGTTTTGTCTCACTCCCATTTCTTCTTGTTGCATGTTGAAGCTCTACTTGGAACCTTGTTAAGATCCAGCCATGCTAAATGATTTTTTGCCATTTTTCAAGTGGTCTTAAACTTTTGATCAGGACTGTATATGTTTGGTAGCTGCTTGAGTTACAATTAATTTATTATGTCATTATTTGGGATACATAACGATATACTTGACCAGATATACCTATGTTAATACATTGGCCTAGTCCATTTACCTTGTATTGGCTCTGTTTCTGCGGCAGTTCTACGGGGCTTTGTTTCACCTGGCCTCAAGTGATGTATTGTTATATGTAATATTTAATAAATGACATCATTTTACTATATTGAGTATTTCTTATTCCATGGGGTTATTGGCATTTCTCTATTTTTTCAACATGCTCATACATTGAGGTGTTATCGGTACTCTGTATATTCTGTACACACAGAATGTATATGTATACACAGTGTTCAAAATAATAGCAGTGTGTTTAAAAAAATGAATAAAGCTCAAAATCCTTCTAATAGCTTTTATTTCCATACACACAAATGCATTGGGAACACTACACATTCTATTCCAAATGAAAACCTGAAGAAAAATATAAAATGTGTGTTGTTCCTCGAAAAAAATTTATGAAAAGTGAATATTAGACTGTTCCAAAAAATTGCAGTGTTTGTATTCTTCTTTACAAACATTCACTATATAAACTGAAAAATGTTTGAAGATTTTAGCTTTCCTTTGAATCACTTAAAGAGGACCTTTCATTACAATAAAAATTCTAAACTAAGTATACAGACATGGAGAGCGGCGCCCAGGGATCTCCCTCCACTCACTATTATCCCTGGGCGCCGCACCGTTCTCCCGGTATAGGCTCCGGTATCTTCAGATTTTCGGCTCAACTGGGAGGAGCCTGCTCTAGTTCTCCTGGGAGTCTCCTTCTCCCAGGCTGTAGCTGGCCAATCGCAGCGCTCAGCTCAGCTCATAGCTTGAGAAGTTTTTTTCTTGAGAAGTAGACGCCCAGGAGAAGAGCAGGCTCCTCCCAGTTGAGCCGAAAATCTGAAGACACCGGAGCCTATACCGGGAGAACGAAGCGGCGCCCAGGGATAATAGTAAGTACAGGGATATTCCTGGGCGCCGCGCTACATGTCTGTATACTTAGTTTAGATTTTTTTATTGTAATGAAAGTTCCTCTTTAACTAATATTTAGAAACATAGAAACATAGAAACATAGAATGTGTCGGCAGATAAGAACCATTTGGCCCATCCAGTCTGCCCAATATACTAAATACTATGGATAGCCCCTGGCCCTATCTTATATGAAGGATGGCCTTATGCCTATCCCATGCATGCTTAAACTCCTCCACTGTATTTGCAGCTACCACTTCTGCAGGAAGGCTATTCCATGCATCCACTACTCTCTCAGTAAAGTAATACTTCCTGATATTACTTTTAAACCTTTGCCCCTCTAATTTAAAACTATGTCCTCTTGTAGCAGTTTTTCTTCTTTTAAATATTCTCTCCTCTTTTACTTTGTTGATTCCCTTTATGTATCTAAAAGTTTCTATCATATCCCCTCTGTCTCGTCTTTCTTCCAAGCTATACATGTTAAGGTCCTTTAATCTTTCCTGGTAAGTTTTATCCTGCAATCCATGTACCAGTTTAGTAGCTCTTCTCTGAACTCTCTCCAAAGTATCAATATCCTTCTGGAGATATGGTCTCCAGTACTGAGCACAATACTCCAAATGAGGTCTCACTAGTGCTCTGTAGAGCGGCATGAGCACCTCCCTCTTTCTACTAGTAATGCCTCTCCCTATACACCCAAGCATTCTGCTAGCATTTCCTGCTGCTCTATGACATTGTCTGCCTGCCTTTAAGTCTTCTGAAATAATGACCCCTAATCCCTTTCCTCAGATACTGAGGTTAGGGACTGTATCACTGATTTTATATTCTGCTCTTGGGTTTTTACGGCCCAGGTGCATTAATCTTGCACTTATCAACATTAAATTTTAGTTGCCATATTTTTGACCATTCCTCTAGTTTTCCTAAGTCCTTTTCCATTTGGTGTATCCCTCCAGGAACATCAACCCTGTTACAAATCTTTGTGTCATCAGCAAAAAGACACACCTTACCATCGAGGCCTTCTGCAATTTCGCTGATAAAGATATTAAACAATATGGGTCCCAGAACAGATCCCTGAGGTACCCCACTGGTAACAAGACCTTGGTCTGAATATACTCCATTGACTACAACCTCTGTTGCCTGTCCCTCAGCCACTGCCTAATCCCATTCAACAATATGGGAGTCCAAGCCCAAAGACTGCACTTTATTGATAAGCTTTCTATGTGGGACAGTATCAAAAGCTTACTAAAGTCTAGATAAGCGATGTCTACTGCACCTCCTCCATCTATTATTTTAGTCACCCAATCGAAAAAAATCATAAGATTAGTTTGACATGATCTCCCTGAAGTAAACCCATGCTGTTTTTCATCTTTCAATCCATGGGATTTTAGATGTTCCACAATCCTCTCCTTAAGTATGGTTTCCATTAATTTCCCCACTATTGATGTCAGGCTTACTGGCCTATAGTTGCCCGATTCCTCCCTACTACCTTTCTTATGAATGGGCACAACATTTGCTAATTTCCAATCTTCTGGGACGACTCCAGTTGCCAGCGATTGGAAAATAAATCTGTTAATGGTTTTGCTAGTTCAACGCTGAGCTCTTTTAATAGCTTTGGGTGTATCCCATCAGGCCCCTGTGACTTATTTGTATTAATTTTAGACAGCTGACTTAGAACCTCTTCCTCTGTAAAGACACATGCATCAAAAGATTCATTAGTCTTCTTTCCTAACTGAGGTCCTTCTCCTTCATTTTCCTTTGTAAAAACTGAACAGAAATATTCATTGAGGCAGTCAGCTAGTTCTTTATCTTCTTCTATATACATTCCTTCTTTTGTTTTTAATTTGGTAATTCCTTGTTTTAGTTTCCTTTTTTCATTTATGTATCTGAAGAATGCCTTCTGGCCTTTTTTTCCTGACTGAGCTAATTTCTCTTCTGCCTGTGCTTTGGAAGCTCTTATAACTTGTTTGGCCTCTCTCTGCCAAAATCTTATAATTTGTCTGTCATCCCTCGTTTGGTTTTTTTTATAATTCCTAAATGCTATCTTTTTGTTTTTAATGATTTTGGCCACTTCTGCTGAGTACCACAGTGGTCTCTTCCTTTTTTGCTTTTACTGACAAGCCTAATGCAATTTTCTGTTGCCTTCAATAGTGCCACTTTTAAGTAGTCCATTTCTCCTGGACTCAATGAAACTGTTCCAATCTGATAGGGACTCGTATACCACTAATCTAATTTTAGAAAAGTCTGTTTTTCTAAAATCTAAAACTTTTGTTTTTGTGTGGTGTGACTCAGTCACTGTACTTATAGTAAACCACACTGACTGGTGATCACTAGATCCCAAGCTTTCCCCTACAGTAATATCAGATACCAAATTCCCATTTGTGAATACTAAATCTAAAATGGCCCTCCTTCCGGGTTGGCTCCCTCCACTACTTGCTGTAGAGATAATCCCAGTAGGGAATTTAGAATATCTGTACTCCTGGCAGAACTAGCTATTTTGGTTTTCCAGTTTACATCTGGAAGATTGAAGTCTCCCATAATGATAACTTCCCCCCTTCAATGTCATTTTAGCTATTTCCTCAACTAGTAGATCATCTAATTCTTTGACTTGGCTAGGTGGTCTATATATCACACCTACACGAGTTGCCTTATGATTATCAAGCTGCACGGTAACCCAAACTGACTCTAAATTGTTCTCACTAACTTGTATCAAATTAGATTTTAGGTTATCTTTCACATACAGGGCCACCCCTCCCCTTCTTGCCTTCTCTGTCTTTCCTGTATAGAGAGAACCCTGGTATTGATATATCCAGTCATTACTCCCCTTGAACCACGTCTCAGTAACAGCCACTACATCTATATTCTCAGATGCCATTATAGCCTCAAGTTCATTGATCTTATTTCCTAGACTGCGAGCATTTGTAGACAAGACTTGAGCTTGTCATTTCTTAACCTTTGTGCTACTGCCCTTTTCTGCATTGTTTCGGGGGGCAGTTGGACTGCTGGATTATCACTCTTTTGCCCCCCTTTCCTAGTTTAAATGCTTCTTAGCAAATACCTGGAACTGTTCACCGAGGACATTCGTTCCTTTGAGAGAAAGTGCAAAACCATCTTTCTTGTACAGTTCTTTCCATTCCAACAAGAGCTATCATGAGACACAAAGCCAAACCCTTGGTTCAGACACCATTCACCAAGCCATACATTGAATTCCTTAATGCGCATCTTCCTGTCATGCTGAAGGGTTATGCACAGGCAAAACTGCAGAGAATGAAAACAGTTGATGCAACCTCCTGTATATCCTTTCCAAGTGTGTGAAAAGCTTCTTTCACCTTTGAAACCTCATTGCAAGCCAGATCGTTTGTCCCAAGATGGAGAATAACATCCACTTCCCTTTCCTGCTTTGCTTGCCTAACAATATTAACGATCCGTCGTCTATCCCTGCTAGCGGTAGCACCAGGGAGACATCTCACAACACCATTCCCTCCTCAAACTTCACACCTCTTATGATGGAATCGCCCACCAACAGCTGCTTACTATCAATCCTCACCTTCTCCTTTTTGTCTTTGGCTGCAGTCTTGCATACTTTAGGCATGGGAGATGATTGTTTCTCACCCACTGTGCTTGAGCCATCCTCCATGTTGCTCTTGCACTCTGAAAGTGCTGCAAATGAATTATGGAGAGCCACAGACTGTGGGACATGCCTTCTATCCACAACTCTCAGTCTACCAGAACCTACAGTAACCCATCTCCCTATTCTAGGGGGCCTCTGTGGCAGTGGCATTGCAATGTTCTCAGCCTGAGTTTGTTTAGTGGTTAATTTAAAAACCTCATATTTCAAAAAGGTAATTTCCTGCTGCATTATGGAGAGCTGTCCTACAGATCAGACAGTATCCAAACCTCTGAAGAGTGGAACCTGAAATAAAAGCACAACAATTCCTGCACAGAACCAGGTCTGCCATTGTAAAGAGGGAAAA
The DNA here is from genome assembly GCF_905171765.1 of Bufo bufo. Lineage (NCBI taxonomy): Eukaryota > Metazoa > Chordata > Amphibia > Anura > Bufonidae > Bufo > Bufo bufo. Next base: position 428,204,759 of record NC_053391.1, on the reverse strand, counting down.
GATTTTAAACAAACAACTCTTACTTGTTTAGATTGTATCCACCTCCAGATTACCTCCTGAGTATCTCCTGAATATCTCAATGCTCTTGTAAATCAGCTCTTGGTAAGCAGTCTTGGAGAAGCAGCAAGCATTTAGTTGTATAACCACTGTTTTCGGAGCACTGCTGTACATCTGTGTTGCATGCAGTCAACCAACTTCTAGCACCTGTGAACAGGTATTCCAAACCCAGGATGATTGGACTACATTCCACAGTTCTTCTCTATTTCTTGGTTTTGCCTCAGAACCTGCATTTTTGATTTCACCCCACAAGTTTTCTATTGGGATTAAGATTCGGGGGATTGGGCTGGTCACTCTATAACATCAAATCTTGTTGGTCTGGAACCAAGATGTAGCAGCACGTTTACTGGTGTGTTTGGGGTCGTTGTCTTGTTGAAACACCCATTTCCAGGGCATTTCCTCTTCAGCATAAGGCAGCATGACCTCTTCAAGTATCTGATGTATTCAAACTGATACATGATCCCTGGTATGCGATAATTAGGCCCAACACCGTAGTATGAGAAACATCCCCATATCATGATGCTTGCGCCACCATGCTTCACTGTCTTCACAGTGTACTGTGGCTTGAATTCAGTGTTTGCGGTTTCATCTGACAAACTGTCTCCGGCCACTAGACCCAAAAAGAACAATCTTACTTTCATCAGTCCACAAAATGTCTCTTTAGGCCAGTTAATGTGCTCTTTGGCAAATTGTAACCTCTTCAGCACATGTCTTTTTTTCAACAGTGGGACTTTGCGGGGGCTTCTTGCAGATAGCTTGGCTTCACATAGGCGTCTTCTAATTGTAACAGTACTCACAGGTAACTTAGACCTTCTTTGATCTTCCTGGAGCTGATTGTTGGTCCTTGCCATTTTGGCTATTCTTCTATCCATTTGAATAGTAGTTTCTCGCTTTCTTCCACGTCTTTCAGGTTTTGGTTGTCATTTTAAAGCATTTGCAATCATTTTAGCTGAGCAGCCTATCATTTTCTGCACTTCTTTATATGTTTTCCCCTCTCCAATCAACTTTTTAATAAAGGTACGCTGTTCTTCTGAACAATGTTTGGAACAACCCATTTTCCTCAGAATTTCAGAGAGAAATGCACTGTAACCAGCATATATTACATTTGCTGCCTTCCTTCCTTAAATAAGGGCAATAATTGCAACCTGTTTTCAAAGAATGAATGACCTCACTCATTGAACTCCACACTGCTATTATTTTGAACATGCCCCTTTCAATAAGTGATTGAATTATAGAGAATTAGCAGCATGCATGTCATGACTGTTGGGTTTCTATTACTCTACTACACCTGCTAGTAAATTATTTGCCATGTAGAAATATCATTTCTACCAAAAACAGTGTTTGATCAGGTTAGTGATGTCTGACTGCTATTATTTTGAACACAACTGTATATGTTCTTTGACTAATTTCCATCCAGTAACCTACACTGCAGCTGCTTTGAACTGTATCTATGTATGCAGCTGAGTGCTTGACCATTGCCTGACATACTACAGATGCATATTTATTCATTTTATGGACTTATATAGCGATACTATATTCCGCAGCGCTTTACAGACATTAGCATCACACTGTTCCCAATGGGACTCACAATCTTTGGAGTGTGGGAGGAAACCGGATTACCCGGAGAAAACTAATGCAACTCCATACAGATGTCGTCCTTCGTCAGATTCAAACCCAGGACCCCAGTGCTGAAAGGCACCAGTGCTAACCAGTGAGCCACTGTGCTGCTGCATCAAACTTTAAATTGACATGTAATACATTACTATTCATTTCAATGGTATGTAATGTGTTAGCTGTCAGTTAAATATTTGCTACATCTATATAGTGCAATGAATTGGTCAGAGCAGTCACTGAAGTTGCAGTTTATAGGCTCATACAGATGCAATCCTTCAGACTCATTCACTTTTAAAGCAACTAAAAAATGACAAAGAAACATTAAAACAATGAAAAAACATTCTCTTAGCGCCCATACGTGTCGGGCCCATCTACCAGGCGTCAAGGTGGCTTCCGCAGATGGGTCCCTATCACTAAATATACTGCCTCACTTTGGACTTACTTAAGCCTACAATATTCAGGGCAGTGTAGGAACCAGCTACATACATACACTGCTAAGAAGTCCCAGGTAGATGGGCATGTTCAGTCTAAAAGAGGTGCTACCCTCAATATATTACAAGAAAATTTTGACTAAAACCTTCAGAATCACAGGTGCATATCCATGAAGCAAACATTGTACCACTTTTATCTAGAATGACCCCCATTTCTTAGCTCTATTCTTTGTATATATAACGGTGTGCAGCCATCTTGTTTTTTGTAATAGGGCAAGTCTGTTATATAAGGCCTCTTGCACAACAGTGTGTGCGCCCCGTGTCCGTGCTGCGGCCTGCAAATTGCAGGCCAAAATGCACGAACACCCATTGTGGGGCAGCCGCAGCGGATTGCGGACCCATTTACTTTTAAAAGTCCGCAATCTGGGTGTTCCAGCAAAAACATAGGACATGTTCTCTCTTTTTGCGGAACGGAAGTACGGGACGAAACCCCATGGAAGCACTCCATAGTGCTTCCGTAGAGTTCCGTTCCCTGCTTCCGTTCTGCACCATTCCGCATCTCCAGATTTGCGGACCCATTGAAGTGAATGGGTCCACATCCGTGATGCGGAATGCACACAAACGGTGCCCGTGTATTGCGGATCCGCAAATGCGGTCCGCATTACAGCCATGAGGCACACACGTTCGTGTGCAATAAGCCTAATGGACATGACTAGAGCCTGAAGGACCCCATCAGATTTCCTTCAAGGAGTTTCTTTCATGAGGTCTAGGCATCTACTATTTTGTTTGTCATTTTTAACAATCTGCAACAAAAGCTCCTAATGAAACCTTTGACGAACATAGTTGCAAATCCACTAAGTAATAGGAGTAGCACTTGTCTAGTAAGATACTAGGTCCCTGTGCCCTGCAAACTTCTCTTTCTCTCTACTGCAGGCAATGTGGAGTGGGGACTTAAATAAAATAACAAATAACACAACAGAAAAATAAAATAAAAAAGATAGAGTTCACCATTGTGTTTTCTTCTTTTTTTGGCGTCGCAGACTACCATGTGAAGTGGGCTTATTCACATTCAACAAACAGTTCAAAGGAAGGAGTCGCGCTGCCTCACTTGGCTGTGATTCAAAGGGCTTGATCAGGATAGGATACGACAGCTTTTAGGTGATGCCAAACATCGAGGTTCCACAGGAGGATAATCTCTGTCACAAAATCACCCCTCTGTAGATATAAAGGTGCAGACACATAGTGAAGGTCCACCAATGTTTCCAATGGTAATAGCTTTTATTATACTCACAAAGGTATAAGATCAATAGGCATAAAACAGAATAAAATCTCTGTAGTTATAACACCGCTCGTAGTTGAGCGGTGTTATAACTACAGAGATTTTATTCTGTTTTATGCCTATTGATCCTTTGTGAGTATAATAAAAGCTATTACCATTGGAAACATTGGTGGACCTTCACTATGTGTCTGCACCTTTATATCTACAGAGGGGTGATTTTGTGACAGAGATTATCCTCCTGTGGAACCTTGTTGTTTGGCATCACCTAAAAGCTGTCGTATCCTATCCTGATCAAGCCCTTTGAATCACAGCCAAGTGAGGCAGCGTGACACCTTCCTTTGAACAATGTGGAGTGGGCAGGCAGATGTTGACGAATTACATCATACGCCTCTGCCTGCTGACCCCATGGAAGATAATTATATTTTATACTAGCATAGAAACATAGAAACATAGAATGTGTCGGCAGATAAGAACCATTTGGCCCATCTAGTCTGCCCAATATATCTGAATCCTATGAATAGTCCCTGGCCCTATCTTATATGAAGGATAGCCTTATGCCTATCCCATGCATGCTTAAACCCCTTCACTGTATTTGCAGCTACCACTTCTGCAGGAAGGCTATTCCATGCATCCACTACTCTCTCAGTAAAGTAATACTTCCTTATATTACTTTTAAACCTTTGCTCCTCTAATTTAAAACTGTGTCCTCTTGTGGTAGTTTTTCTTCTTTTAAATATGCTCTCCTCCTTTACCGAGTTGATTCCCTTTATGTATTTAAAAGTTTCTATCATATCCCCTCTGTCTCTTCTTTCTTCCAAGCTATACATATTAAGGTCCTTTAACCTTTCCTGGTAAGTTTTATCCTGCAATCCATGTACTAGTTTAGTAGCTCTTCTCTGAACTCTCTCTAGAGTATCTATATCCTTCTGGAGATATGGCCTCCAGTACTGCGCACAATACTCCAAGTGAGGTCTCACCAGTGTTCTGTACAGCGGCATAAGCACTTCACTCTTTCTACTGCTTATACCTCTCCCTATACATCCAAGCATTCTGCTGGCATTTCGTGCTGCTCTATTACATTGTCTTCCCACCTTTAAGTCTTCTGAAATAATTACTCCTAAATCCCTTTCCTCAGATACTGAGGTCAGGACTGTGTCAAATATTCTATATTCTGCCCTTGGGTTTTTACGCCCAGGTGCATTATCTTGCACTTATCCACATTAAATTTCAGTTGCCAGAGTTCTGACCATTCTTCTAGTTTTCTTAAATCCTTTTCCATTTGGCGTTTCCCTCCAGGAACATCAACACTGTTACATATCTTTGTGTCATCAGCAAAAAGACAAACCTTACCATTGAGGCCTTTTGCAATATCACTTATGAAGATATTAAACAAAATTGGTCCCAGTACAGATCCCTGTGGAACCCCACTGGTAACATGACCTTGTTTTGAATGTTCTCCATTGACTACAACCCTCTGTTGTCTGTCACTCAGCCACTGCCTAATCCACTCAACAATATGAGAGTCCATGCTCAATGACTGCAGTTTATTGATAAGTCTTCTATGTGGGACAGTATCAAAAGCCTTACTAAAATCTAGATATGCGATGTCTACTGCACCTCCACCGTCTATTATTTTAGTCACCCAGTCAAAAAAATCTATAAGATTTGTTTGACATGATCTCCCTGAAGTAAACCCATGTTGTTTTTCATCTTGCAATCCATGGGATTTTAGATGTTCCACAATCCTATCCTTTAATAGGGTTTCCATTAATTTGCCTACTATTGATGTCAGACTCACTGGTCTATAGTTGCTCGATTCCTCCCTACTACCTTTCTTGTGAATGGGCACGACATTTGCCAATTTCCAATCTTCCGGGACGACTCCTGTTACTAATGATTGGTTAAATAAATCTGTTAACGGTTTTGCCAGCTCACCACTAAGCTCTTTTAATAATTTTGGGTGTATCTCATCAGGCCCCTGTGACTTATTTGTCTTCACCTTAGACAGCAAACTTAGAACATCTTCCTCTGTAAAGATACATGCATCAAACGATTTATTAGTCATCCTTTCTAGTGGAGGTCCTTCTCCTTTTTCTTTTGTAAAAACTGAACAGAAGTATTCATTAAGGCAGTCGGCTAGCCCTTTATTCTCTTCTACATACCTTCCGTCCTTTGTTTTTAATTTTGTTATTCCTTGTTTTAATTTCCTTTTTTCATTTATATATCTGAAGAATGTCTTATCCCCTTTTTTCATAGACTGAGCTAGTTTTTCTTCTGCCTGCGCTTTAGAAGTTCTTATAACTTGCTTGGCCTCTCTCTGCCTAATCTTGTAGATTTCCTTATCTTCATTGCTCTGGTTTTTTTTATAATTACAAAATGCTAGCTTTTTATTTTTAATGATTTGGGCCACTTCTGCTGAGTACCACAGTGGTCTCTTCCTTTTTTTGCTTTTACTGACAAGTCTAATGCAATTTTCTGTTGCCTTCAATAATGCACCTTTTAAGTAGTCCCATTTGTCCTGGACTCCATGTAATCCGTTCCAGTCTGATAAGGACTCATTTATGACTAATTTCATTTTTGAAAAGTCTGTTTTTCTAAAGTCTAAAACTTTTGTTTTTGTGTGGTGGGACTCTTTCACAGTTCTTATATTAAACCACACTGACTGGTGATCACTAGATCCCAAGGTTTCGCCTACAATGACATCATATACCGCATCCCCATTTGTGAATACCAAATCCAAAATGGCCTCCCCCCGGGTTGGCTCCTCAACCACTTGTTGTAGAGATAACCCCAGTAGGGAATTTAGAATATCTGTACTCCTGGTAGAACTTGCTATTTTGGTTTTCCAGTTTATATCTGGAAGATTGAAATCTCCCATAATGATAACTTCTCCTTTCATTGTCATTTTAGCTATTTCTTCAACTAGTAGATCATCTAGTTCTTTAACTTGACCAGGTGGTCTATATATCACACCTACACAAGTTACTGCATGGTTAGCAAACTGCAACGTAACCCAAACTGACTCTATGTTGGCCTCACCAACTTGTATTAGGTTAGATTTAATGCTATCTTTCACATACAGGGCCACTCCTCCTCCTTTCTTGCCTTCTCTGTCTCTTCTGTATAAAGAGTACCCTGGTATGGTTATGTCCCAGTCATTTCTTTCAACAGCATCAGCAGATAATGTTGTAAACTATATTTGTCAATGTCTTAGCTTAATTTTCACAAATACTGTAACTCTATAACATTAAAGGATTGTTAAGGTAGAGAAGGGACGTAATATTCTTCACAGAATGTTTGTATGTCTCTTTAGACGCAAAAAAAAAAAAAACTGTAGACACTACTATTGAATTTTAATATTTTTTATAATTAGTGCTGCAAGATCCGAATTTCAGGATAAATTTGTTTTGATCGTGAATCTGAATTTCCTCATGCTTCATAGTAGAGAATCAATTTAACCTGAAGTAGTGCAAAAAAACTAAAGAAATAATACTTAGCTGCTCTATTTGCTGACGATGGGCCACCTCCAACATCTTGGGCTGCGCAAGATTTCGAGCTAGATCGTATGATTTTTTTTTATTTTACACCGTGTTATGTACAACAGATCTTCATTTATGAACATGGCATCTAAGTGGTACAATGATAGGGGCCGAACAATTGCCGCTCCCTGTTATTGCACCCACTACTTACAAAGAAATGTGCTTCATGACAAAGTAATTTGTCACAAAGCAAATTTCTTTTGTGAATTTCCGCCAAGCAGACGAATCAAATTTTTAAATACCTTGCTCCTCTTTAACTATAATAGATATATTTTTATTTTGTATATGATTTTTTTTTCTTGAGTTGCTTTTAAGTTAAAACTAATATTTGATGTAACATTCAACAGAAAGACAACTGTACTGTATCTACAGTAAGTTCCAGGAAAAGATGAGAGAATTTCTCTAATTTTGTTTGGGGTGTGATTTTAACAAATCAGTTGGAAAATTTAATAATGTACATATATACCCTGTAGTATCAGAAGAAACATTGAACATGTGGTCCAAAAATTATGGCTTCATGGGGGCAGAAGCCTGTCCATGTTTATATACTCATAGTAGTATTGGAAGAAGCAGTGGCTTGTTCTGAACAAGGGTCCAAAAAGTTCTCCCTTTTTAATATGAGAGCAGTAGGAGATGTGCAGCTGTAGAGGGGTAATAGTAGCATACGAAGTATGCACAGTTTGGAATATGACAGACAAGGCAGTAGATACATTTGCTGTGTAGGGGTAATATTAGTGGTGGTAGTAATAACAGAGGAGACAAATAGTAGATGTGCAGCTGTGAAGGGGGTAATACTAGTAGTAGTAGGGGGAATAGCCTCCTCTCCAGACACGCAGATCATAGTTGTCTGCTCGGTGAAAGCTGAGGCAATCTGTGTACAGAGCGTATCCTGGTATTACAACAATTCTGTCTCCATTTTGGCATCAGGAAAATATTCCATATATACATGTTGCTTTGATATGGAAGGTCTAAAAGCATGGCTATCCAGTAGGCATCACTATGTTTGATGCTAACGATACACTTGTCAGTATGTATGCAGCCAAGCATTCAGCTTGCCATGCTCATCAGTGTGTCGACGGGCCCAGTTCTTGCATGCTCCATGGTTGGCCATGGCCAGTGTTGTCTTCATCAATATCAGCCTCATCCACTGGCTATGCCTGGGAAAACTCCACATCCCCCTGTACTACCAACTCCTCCTCCTCCTCCTCCTCCTCCTCCTGCTCCTCCTCCATCAGTTCATCCTCCATGGGACTTCATCCCTTACTGGACCCCTACAGCTACAGACGGACCAGCAAAATGTGAAAGCTGTTCTGTTTTCACCATTTCTTGTGCATCAGCATGACTATTTGTTTTAATATAAATATCAGGGGCATGACATCATTGATGCCATTATTGTGTCTACTCACAAATCGGGTGGACTCTTTGAAGGACCTATGTACACAAGCATCCCTGATGAGCTGCCACTACCTGAGCTCAAAATAACACATGTTCCCTGTTATGGTAGTGTTGTGCATGATGCAATCATTGACCACATTTATGCTACTCATACAGACACACCAGCTTTTGCAAGGTAGAATTTCACCAAGTTGAAACATCACAGATCAAGTGGTTAAAAAGTAGAATGTCTAAATTGTGCAGAAACCCACAGGGTCATGGCCAGCACCTTCTGAAAGTCAAATATGTTTTTTGCACCACTAGTTATATCATGTGTAGGGTTAAGCGAACCCGAAATGTAAAGTTTGGGTTCGTACCGAACTTTAGGATTTTTAGACCCCGGACCCGAACCCGAACTTTTCAGTAAAAGTTTGGGTTCGAGTTCGGTGTTCGGTGAATTAATGGCGCTTTTTAAAGGCTGCAGAGCAGCCAATCAACAAGCGTTTTACTCTGTGCCCTTAGAAGCTATCACAGCCATGCCTACTAATGGCATGGCTGTGATTGGCCAGTGCAGCATGTGACCCAGCCTTTATATAAGCTGGAGTCATATAGCGCTGCACGTCACTCTGCTGTTATTAGTGTAGGGACAGGATATTGCTGCTGTGAGGGAGAGAATAGGAAAGAATCTTTAATCAGAAGTGCTTGTTAACTCAGCGATCTACATAGATTTCGTTTTGTGGGTGCAGTGCACAATCTTTTTACCCTGCCCTGAGCCCAGTGACACAGAAAAAGAACATGTATCCGTCTGTTAGTTAGGTAGGTGGCCATTTTATGCAAGCTCAGTGCACCAGCACAGCATATGTGCATTTGTGACATTCAAATACAAGCTTGAAATACTGCAATAATAATCTAGGTTTAAAAAACACCCATATTTGGCAATACCCTACATTTGGGGCCTATGCTGCATTTTTTTGTGTGAAAAACAAGTTTGAAATACTGCAATAATATTCTAGGTTTAAAAAAAAACACACATTTTTGGCAATATCCTACATCTGGTGCCTTTGAGCATTTGTCAGTGTGAAATACAAGCTTGAAATACTGCAATCATTTTCTGAGTTTAAAAAAATCACCCATTTTTTGCAAGACCCTAAATCTGGGGTCTTTGCAGCATTTGTCAGTGTGAAATCCAAGCTTGAAATACTGCAATCATTTTCTGGGTTTAAAAAAACACCCATTTTGGGCAGTACCCTACATCTGGGGCCTATGCTGCATTTGTTACTATGACATACAGGCTAGAAATACTGCAATAATATTCTGGGTTTAAAAAAACACCCATTTTGGGCAACAAAAAGAAATTGCAGCCTTTGCTGCACCTGTCAGTGTGAGAGACACGCGTTAGATACTGGTGTTATATCCTGTTATTAAAAAACACCCATTTTGTGCAAAATGCTTATTTTTGCAGCCTTTACTGCATCTGTCAGTGTGAGATACATGCGTTAGATACTGCTGTTCTATTATGTTATTTAAAAACACCCATTTTGGGCAAAATACCTAATTTGCAGTCTTTGCTGCATCTATCAGTGTGACATACAAGCTTGAAATACTGCAATAATATTCTGGGTTTAAAAAAACACCCACTTTGGTCAAAAAACTAAATTTGCAGCCTTTGCTGCATCTGTCAGTGTAAAATACACACGTTAGATACTGGTGTTATATTCGGTTATTAAAAAAAACAAAAATTTTGGGCAAGATCCTAAATTTGAGAAATGTGAGGAGAGCGTCAAATAAGGGACGTGGCCCCAGTCGTAGTGCTGCTAGTGGAGCTCCTGTTGCAGGGAGAGGACGAGGTCGATCTGTGCCAGCTACACACACAAGTGGAACACCTTCCCCAGGTGCGAGTAGGCGACAAAACCTTCAGCGTTATTTGGTCGGGCCTAATGTGGCTCTATGAATGGTGAGGCCAGAACAAGTACAGGCGATAGTAGATTGAGTTGCTGACAGTGCCTCCAGTTCCTTTACATTAACTCCCACCCAGTCTCCTGCTGAAAGATCAGAGTTGGCACCTGCAGTCGATGTCCATCAGTCTTTCACCTAACCCCCTTGCAAATCAGCCAAGTAGTCTGAGCCCCAAGTTATACAGCAGTCTCTTCTGCTTTTTGATGACTCTGCTAGCAGGGTTTCACAGGGCCATCCACCTAGCCCTGCCCCCGAAGTGGAAGAGATTGAGTGCACCAATGCCCAACCACTTGTGTTTCAAGATGAGTACATGGGAGAACCACCACAGCACGTCTCGGATGATGATGAAACACAGGTGCCAACTGCTGGGGCTTTTGAAAGTGAGCAGACCGACAAGGAGGGCAGGGGTGAAGATTGGGTGGAAGATGATGTGGAGGATGATGAGGTCCTCGACCCCACATGGAATCAAGTTGATGCAAGTAACCTGTGTAGTTCGAAGGAAGAGGCAGTGGTTGTACAGAGCCACCAGCATAGCAGAAGAAGGAGCAGGATGCAACAGCAGAGCTGCCATCCCCTAAACAGTACGCCTGTTACTGCCCACCGCAGCAAGGGACCAAGCACACCAAAGCCAGCTCCAAGGAGTTCCCTGGCATGGCAGTTCGTCAGACAATGTTCTGACGACAAGATACGAGTGGTTTGCACGCTGTGCAATCAGAGCCTGAAGCGAGGCATAAACAATCTCAACCTGAGCACAATCAGCATGACCAGGCATCTAAGTGCAAAGCACGAGCTGCAGTGGAGTAGACACCTCAAAAACAAAGAAAAGGTCTCTGGCTCCTCCTGCTTCCTCTTCTGCTGCAGTCTCAGCCTCTTCATCCACCTCTGGAGTGAAAGTGGCACCTGCCACCCTGCAAACAGAGCATCTGCCAGCAACATTATCACCTGGGTCACCAAGCATCTCCACAATGTCCCATGGAAGCGTTCAGCTCTCCATCTCCCAAACACAAGAGCGGTAGAGGAAGTACGCCCCTTCCCACCCGCGATCCCTGTCCCTGAATGCCAGCATTTTAAAATTACTGGCCTTTAAAAAATGCTGCCATTCCGTCTGGTGGAGACGGAGAGCTTTAAAAGCCTTATGGCGGTGGCTGTCCCACAGTACGTCGTGCCCAGCCGCCACTACTTTTCCAGGCGAGCCATCCTTTCCCTGCACAACAAAATGGGGGACAAAATCAGGTGTGCAATGCGCAATGCCATCTGTGGAAAGGTTTGCCTAAATACGAATACGTTGGCTAGTAAGCACGGTTAGGGACGTTATAACTCCCTAACAAACAAAGTATAGCGGATAGCAATTTGGCGCATGTCCTTCCACCACCGAGGATTGCAGGGCGCTTCAGTTTGCCTCCTGTTGCTTCCTCTTCCTACTCTGCGTCCTTATCCTCTACCAGCTCCTCATCGGTCAGCATAACACCTTCACCACCAACTTCAGCACAGCCAGGGGTAAACGACAGCAGGCAGTTTTATAACTTATCTGTTTGGGGGACAAACCCCACACCCGCGCAGGAGCTGTGGACAGTCCTTGAACAACAGACCGATGAGTGGTTGGTGCCAGTGAGCCTCAAGCCTGGCCTGGTGGTATGCGATAATGGGCAAAATCTCGTAGCAGCTCTGGGACTAGCCGGTTTGACACACAACCCTTGCCTGGCCCATGTGCTGAATTTGGTGGTGCAGAGGTTACTTAAAAATTACCCGATATGTCAGAGCTATTGCAGAAAGTGCGGGCTGTCTGTGTGCGCTTTCGGTGTTTTTCACCCTGCTGCTGCTCACCTATAAGCGCTGCAGCGTAACTTCGGACTTCCCGCTCACCGCCTCATATGCGACGTGCCCACAAGGTGGAACTCCACCTTTTACATGCTGGCCAGACTGTGCGAGCAGCAGCAGTCGATAGTGGAGTTTCAGCTGCAGCACGCACGGCTGAGTCGCTCTGCGGAAAAGCACCACTTCACCACCAATTACTGGGCCTCCATGCGAGACCTGTATTCCTTGTTGCGCTGTTTTGAGTACTCCACCAACATGGCCAGTGCCGATGATGCCGTTCTCAGCGTTACTATCCCACTTCTATGCCTCCTTGAAAAAAAAGCTTTGGGCGATGATGGAAGAGGATGTGGCACAGGAGGAGGAAGAGGAAGAGGGATCATTTCATAGGGCTTCTGGCCAGTCATTCACAAGTGGCTTCGATGGTGGGTTCCTGCACCCACAAACGCCATGTACACAATTGTCCAGGCAGGGCACAGTTATGGAGGATGACGAGGCAGAGGATAAGGAGGAGTAGATGGAGGAGGAGGAACCGTGTTCACAGCAGAGTGGCACCCAAACCAGCTCATGGCCATCACTGGTGCGTGGCTGGGGGGATACAGAGGACACAGACGATACACTTCCCACAGAGGACAGCTTGTCATTGCCTTTGGGCAGCCTGGCACACATGAGCGATTACATGCTGCAGTGTCTCCGCAACGGCTGCCGAGTTGCCCACATTCTAACTTGTGATGGTTACTGGGTGGCCACGCTGCTGGATCCCCGTTATAATTCCGTCACTGGAGCGTGATCGTAAGATGTGCGAGTACAAGCGCACACTGGTAGACGCGCTGCTGGTGGCATTCCCACCTGACAGCGGGGGCACAGTGGAAGCACAAGTCAAATGCAGAGGAGGAGGAAGAGGTCGCCAACTCAGCTGGGGCACCAACAGCACCTCAGAAGGCAGGGTTAGCATGGCCGAAATGTGAAAAAGCTTTGACTGCACGCCACAACAACCAGCACCACCAGCTGATATGGAACATCTTAGCAGGAGGCAGCATTTTCAGCAACATAGTGAAGCAGTATGTGTGCACACCGCCTACACATACTGAATGACGTGTCTGCCCCCTTCAACTTCTGGGTCTCCAAATTGGGCACATGGCCTGAGCTTGCCCTTTACGCCGTGGAAGTACTGGCCTGTCCTGCAGCCAGTGTATTGTCTGAACGTATGTTAGCACGGCAGGGGGCGTTATCACAGACAAGCGCAGCCGCCTGTCACAGCCAATGTGGACAAGCTCATGTTCATTAAAATGAACCAGGACTTGTCCATACCTTGTGCAGAATAGACATGTATACCGGCCTTACCCAGCCATTGTTATACTACAGCGCAATTGCTCATTGTTGTATTTTGGATATTTCCCACTCTTTTGGAGTGTACCCTAATAAAAAAAAAATTAAAAAAATTCAGACCAAAAAACTGTGTTGGCTACCTCGTCCTCCTCCACCGCCGCTTCCACCTACACCGCTACGTCCACTGCCTCCTCAAACTCCTACTCCATATGGACCTCCACCTCATAAATCAAGATAATTTTTTTTAATTTGTACTTATTTTATTTTATGTCATTTCACTAATTTGTCTGTTATATTCTCGGGTGAAATTCACAAATTTTTGGCTGTGATATACCCCTGCTATACCTAGTAGACAGTTAAAAAAGATTTCACTAATTTGTCTGTTACATATTTGGGTGAAATTCACCCATTTTTGTGTGTGATATACCCCTGTTTAGAGTTGAGCGAACCCGAACTGTAAAGTTCGGTTTCGTACCGAACTTTAGGGTTTTCGGCACCCGGACATTTACGTAAAAGTTCGGGTTCGGTGTTCGGTGATTTTTATGGCGCTTTTTGAAAGCTGCAAAGCAGCCAATCAACAAGCGTCATACTACTTGCCCCAAAAGGCCATCACAAGCCATGCCTACTATTTGCATGGCTGTGATTGGCCAACGGCAGCATGTGACCCAGCCTCTAATTAAGCTGGAGTCACGTAGCGCCGCCCGTCATTTTGCTCGAATTAGTGTAGGGATAGGCTGCAGCTGCTGTGAGGGAGAGATCAGGGAGAAATCCTATGAAGAACTGCTTCTTTACTCAGCGATCTACAGCAAATGTGTTTTGTGGGTGCAGTGCACAATTGTTTTAAAAGCCTGCCCTGAGCCAACTACTACTGAAAACAAACTTTTTTTTCCTTCAGTTAGTCAATATCAATACATAATCGGCAACCATTTTATGCAACGATAGTGCAACAGCACAGGATATCTGCATGTCTGCAAGTCCAGAAATACTGCTTTGAGACACTGGGGTTAAAAAAAAAACATTTTTTCATATAGTGCACATCTAGGATTATCGCTGCATAAGTGACTGTGAAATTTAGGCTAGAAATACGTCTCTCATATACTGAGGCATACTGGGGCGAAAAAAACCCCCATCTGTTTCATATAGTGCACATCTAGGATTATAGGTGCATAAGTGAGTGTCACATTTAGGCCAGAAATACAGTTTTTTGCTTACTGGGGTTAAAAAACCATCTGATATACTGCACATCTGGGATTAGACGTGCATAAATGACTGTGAAATTTAGGCCACAAATACGGCTTTTTGCTTACTGTGGCATACAGGGGTGAGAAAAAAAACATCTGTTTCATATAGTGCACATCTAGGATTATAGGTGCATAAGGGAGTGTCACATTTAGGCCATAAATACAGCTTTTTGCTTACTGGGGTTAAAAAACCCTCTGATATACTGCACATCTGGGATTAGACATGCATAAGTAACTGAAATTTAGGCCAGAAATACAGCTTTTTGCTTACTGGGTTAAGAATCCCTCTGATATACTGCACATCTGGGATTAGACGTGCATAAGTGACTGTGAAACTTAGACCACAAATACGGCTTTTTGCTTACTGGGGTTAAAAAACCCTCTGATACACTGCACATCTGGGATTAGACGTGCATAAATTACTGTGAAATTTAGGCCACAAATACCGCTGCCATATAGAGTTAAAAAAAATATATTTGAGTGCAATACCCTACATCAGGGTTTTTATTGGCAGTTAATTATTTTAACAGACTTAACCACTTTTTACTTTGCTTGGTTACTGCTAACTATGTGGCAAACATCTATTAAGGGATTCGGTCATGGTCGTGGTGGTGTTGGTGGAGCCTCTGGTGCAGGGAGAGGACGTGGCTGTTCTGCCACAGCTACACGTCCTACTGAACCTACTACCCTCAGGTTCCAGTAGCCGCCAGAATCTACAGCGATATTTGGTCTGGCCTAATGCCGTTCTAAGGATTGGGTGACCGACAGTGGATCCAGCACGTTCACATTATCTCCACCCAGTTTTCTGCAGAAAGCGCACAGGTGGCGCCTGAAACCATGCCCATCAGTCTGTCACATCACCCCCCGTGCATATCGGGGAACCTGTCTGAGCCTCAAGTCATGCAGCAATCTCTTATGCTGTTTGAAGACACTGCTGGCAGGGTTTGCCAAGGGCATACACCTAGCCCTTCCCCAGGGGTGGAAGACATAGAATGCACTGACGCACAACCACTTATGTTTCCTGATGAGGACATGGGAATACCACCTCAGCACGTCTATGATGATGACGAAACACAGGTGCCAACTGCTGCGTCTTTCTGCAGTGTGCAGACCGAAAAGGAGGTCAGGGAGGAAGACTGGGTGGAAGACTATGCAGGGGACGATGAGGTCCTAGACCCCACATGGAATGAAGGTCGTGCCACTGACTTTCAGAGTTCGGAGGAAGAGGCAGTGGTGAGACCGAGCCAACAGCGTAGCAAAAGAGGGAGCAGGGTGCAAAAGCAGAGCAGCCGTCACCAAAACAGTTCGCCTGCTACTGGCCACCGTCAACAGGGACTGAGCACACCAAAGGCAGCTTCAAGAAGTTCCCTGGCATGGCACTTATTCACACAATGTGCTGACGACAAGACACGAGTGGTTTGCACGCTGTGCCATCAGAGCCTGAAGCGAGGCATTAACGTTCTGAACCTTAGCACAACCTGCATGACCAGGCATCTACATGCGAGACACGGGCTGCAGTGGAGTAAGCACCTTCAAAACCAAGAAAGGGCTCAGGCCCCTCCTGCTCCCTCTTCTGCTGCTGCCTCGGCCTCTTCCTCTGCCTCTGGAGGAACGTTGGCACCTGCCGTCCCAGCAAACAGAGGATGTGCCAACAACACCACCTCCGTCACCAAGCATCTCCACCATGTCACACGGAAGCGTTCAGCTCTCCATCTCACAAACATTGAGAGAAAGCGTAAATTCCCACTAGCCACCCTCGATCCCCGGCCCTGAATGCCAGCATTTCTAAACTACTGGCCTTTGAAATGCTGTCATTCAGGCTGGTGGAGATGGACAGCTTCAAACAGCTCAAATCGCTTGCTGTCCCACAGTACGTCGTTCCCAGCCGCCACTACTTCTCCAGGAGAGCCGTGCCCTCCCTGCACAACCAAGTATAGGATAAAATCAAGTGTGCACTGCGCAACGCCATCTGTGGCAAGGTCCACCTAACCACAGATACGTGGACCAGTAAGCACGGCCAGGGACGCTATATCTCCCTAACTGCACAATGGGTAAATGTAGTGGCGGCTGGGCCCCAGGCGGAGAGCTGTTAGGCGCACGTCCTTCTGCCGCCAAGGATCGCAGGGTATCATTCATTGCCTCCTCTTCCTACTCGGCTTCCTCCTCCTCTTCTACCACCTCCTCATCCGGTCAGCGACAGACCTTCACCACCAACTTCAGCACAGCCAGGGGTAAACTTCAGCAGGCCGTTCTGAAACTGATGTGTTTGGGGACAGGCCCCACACCGCGCAGGAGTCGTGGCGGAGTATAGAACAACAGACCGACGAGTGGTTGCTGACAGTGAGCCCGGCCTGGTGGTGTGCGATAATGGGCTAAATCTCGTTGCAGCTCTGGGACTAGCCGGTTTGACGCACATCCCTTGCCTGGTGCATGTGCTGAATTTGGTGGTGCAGAAATTCATTCACAACTATCCCGACATGTCAGAGCTGCTGCATAAAGTGCGGGTCGTCTGTGCGCGCTTCCGGCGTTCTCATCCTGCCGCGCTCGGCTGTCTGCTCTACAGTGTAACTTCGGCCTTCCCGCTCACCGCCTCATATGCGACGTGCCCACTAGGTGGAACTCCACCTTGCACAAGCTGGAGAGACTGTGCGAGCAGCAGAAGGCCATAGTGGAGTTTCAGCTGCAGCACGCAAGGGTGAGTCGCACTGCGGAACAGCACCACTTCACCACCAATGACTGGGCCTCCATGCGAGACCTGTGTGCCCTGTTGCGCTGTTTCGAGTACTCCACCAATATGGCCAGTGGTGATGACGCCGTTATCAGCGTTACAATACCACTTCTATGTCTCCTTGAGAAAACACTTAGAGCGATGATGGAAGAGGATGTGGCCCAGGACAAGGAGCTAGAAGAGTGGTCATCTCTAACACTTTCAGGCCAGTCTTTTAGAAGTGGCTCAGAAAGAGGATTTTTTGCAACAGCAGAGGCCAGGTACAAATTTAGCCAGCCAGGGCCCACTACTGGAGGATGAGGAGGAGGAGGATGAGAAGGAGGATGGGGATGAAGCATGTTCACAGTGGGGGTGGTATCCAACGCAGCTCGGGCCCATCACTGGTGCGTGGCTGGGGGGGATACGGAGGATGCAGCTTGTCCTTACCTCTGGGCAGCCTGGCACACATGAGCGACTACATGCTGCAGTGCCTGCGCAACATCAGCAGAGTTGCCCACATTTTAACGTGTGCTGACTACTGGGTGGCCACCCTGCTGGATTCTTGTTACAAAGACAATGTGCGTCCTTAATTCCCTCACTGGAGCGTGATCGAAAGATGCGCGACTACAGGCGCACGCTGGTAGACACGCTCCTGAGAGCATTCCCGACTGATGCCGGGGGACCAAGTGGAAGCACAAGGCGAAGGCAGGGGAGGAGGAAGAGGTCGCCAACGCACCTCAGAAGGCAGGGTTAGCATGGCCGACATGTGGAAAAGCTTTGTCACCTCGCTGCAACAACCGGCCCCAACTGCTCATATGGAGCGTGTTAGCAGGAGGCAGCATTTGAACAACATGGTGGAACAGTACCTGTGCACACGACTACACGTACTGACTGATGTTCCGCCCCATTCAACTTCTGGGTCTCCAAATTATCCACATGGCCAGAGCTTGCCCTGTATGCCTTGGAGGTGCTGGCCTGCCCTGCAGCCAGTGTACTCTCTGAACGTGTATTTAGCACGGCAGGAGGCGTCATTACAGACAGATGCAGCCGCCTGTCCACAGTCAACGTGGCTGTCCACAGTCAATGTGTAGCTGCAGGCAGTGAGGAGACAAATGCTGGGCACAGGAGCTGAAAGAGAAGTTCTGCAAAGCATTACAGGTAGGGGGAAGATCCTGTGTGTATTAGCAGTGTCATTATACAAGTGGAAATTGTAGTTCTACACATCAAGTTGCTGTTTTCTCCCAGCACTCAGGGCAGCTCTTGTATCCACTCCCTTAGCAGTGTCATTATACAAGTGGAACTTGTAGTTCTACACTTACAAGTTGCTGTTTTCCTCCCAGCACTCAGGGCAGCTCTTGTATCCACTCCCTTAGCAGTGTCATTATACAGCTGGGACTTATAGTCCTACACATACAACAAGCTGCAGAGTCTCCAGCAGTCAGACACGTCACTCAGGGCAGCTCTTGTATTCACTCCCTTAGCAGTGTCATTATACAGCTGGGACTTGTAGTCCTACACATACAACATGCTGTAGAGTCTCCCAGCAGGCAGACATGTCACTCAGGGCAACTCTTGTATCCACTCCCTTAGCAGAGCAGGGGGAGGGGCAGAGATAGTTTTTATTGCATGTAAACAAAAGGCCAGAAAAGAACCAGGGAAATGAGGGAAATATATACACTGCTCAAAAAAAATAAACGGAACACTTAAACAACACAATGTAACTCCAAGTCAATCACACTTCTGTGAAATCAAACTGGTCCACTTAGGAAGAAACACTGAGTGACAATCAATTCACATGCTGTTGTGCAAATGGCATAGACAACAGGTGGAAATTATAGGCAATTAGCAAGACACCCCCAATAAAGGAGTGGTTCTGCAGGTGGTGATCACAGACCACTTCTCAGTTCCTATGCTTCCTGGCTGATGTTTTGGTCACTTTTGAATGCTGGCGGTGCTTTCACTCTAGTGTAGCATGAGACGGAGTCTACAACCCACACAAGTGGCTCAGGTAGTGCAGCTTATCCAGGATGGCACATCAATGCGAGCTGTGGCAAGAAGGTTTGCTGTGTCTGTCAGCGTAGTGTCCAGAGCATGGAGGCGCTACCAGGAGACAGGCCAGTACATCAGGAGACGTGGAGGAGGCCGTAGGAGGGCAACAACCCAGCAGCAGGACCGCTACCTCCGCCTTTGTGCAAGGAGGAACAGGAGGAACACTGCCAGAGCACTGCAAAATGACCTCCAGCAGGCCACAAATGTGCATGTGTCTGCTCAAACGGTCAGAAACAGACTCCATGAGGGTGATATGAGGGCCCGACGTCCACAGGTAGGGGTTGTGCTTACAGCCCAACACCGTGCAGGACATTTGGCATTTGCCAGAGAACACCAAGATTGGCAAATTCGCCACTGGCGCCCTGTGCTCTTCACAGATGAAAGCAGGTTCACACTGAGCATATGTGACAGATGTGACAGAGTCTGGAGATGCCGTGGAGAACGTTCTGCTGCCTGCAACATCCTCCAGCATGACCGGTTTGGCATTGGGTCCATTAATGGTGTGGGGTGGCATTTCTTTGGAGGGCCGCACAGCCCTCCATGTGCTCGCCAGAGGTAGCCTGACTGCCATTAGGTACCGAGATGAGATCCTCAGACCCCTTGTGAGACCATATGCTGGTGTGGTTGGCCCTGGGTTCCTCCTAATGCAAGACAATGCTAGACCTCATGTGGCTGGAGGTGTCAGCAGTTCCTGCAAGACGAAGGCATTGATGCTATGGACTCGCCCGCCCGTTCCCCAGACCTGAATTCAATTGAGCACATCTGGGACATCATGTCTCGCTCTATCCACCAACGTCACGTTGCACCACAGACTGTCCAGGAGTTGGCAGATGCTTTAGTCCAGTCTGGGAGGAGATCCCTCAGGAGACCGTCCGCCACCTCATCAGGAGCATGCACAGGCGTTGTAGGGAGGTCATACAGGCACGTGGAGGCCACACACACTACTGAGCCTCATTTTGACTTGTTTTAAGGACATTACATCAAAGTTGGATCAGCCTGTAGTGTGTTTTTCCACTTTAATTTTGAGTGTGACTCCAAATCCAGACCTCCATGGGTTGAAAAATTTGATTCCATTTTTTAATTTTTGTGTGATTTTGTTGTCAGCACATTCAACTATGTAAAGAACAAAGTATTTCAGAAGAATATTTAATTAATTCAGATCTAGGATGTGTTATTTTTTGTGTTCCCTTTATTTTTTTGAGCAGTGTATATATTTTTTGCAGAAAACTTGCTTAGCTCAGTTATATATCAGATATTCAGTGCTATATTATTTTTTTTCATAACTCGGATAACCCCTTTAACCACATTTGCTGCCATTTTCTCTCTAGCCCTTTCCATGACATTTCTAGAGCCATTTTAGTGCTCAAAAGTTCGGGTCCTCATTGACGTTAATGGTTATTGGGTTCGGGGTCAAGTTCGGTTCCCGAACTCAAACTTTTTTGTGAAGTTTGGCCAAACCCCTTCGAACCCGAACATACAGGTGTCCCGCTCAACTCTAATCATGTGCACTATGCAGGGAGCATGTGGTTTTTCCCCCAAAATGCAACACTGACACAATATAGTGACAAGGGACAACTTGTCGAGAACCTCAGCTAGGATAAGTGCAGGTAAGACAGACAATACATGCAACAGAGAAGTCAACAAGAAATCAAGAGAGCAGCACGGTACCAGATGAGCAAGCGGAGGATCGTCAGGAGAAGCCGAAGTCAGAACAGGAGGAAACGCCAAGACCAAGAGATGAGAGGATAACATTTAAGAACAAATATACACTGCTTCCCTGGTGACATATTAAAATACACTTACAAACTATAAAAAAATTGCAGCACATTTTTGGGAAAAAGGCGTAATTGAACAGTCCTTTCGACCAAAATGTATGCTACTGTTGATGCACTTAACTATAGTCATGGTCAGTGCAGTTTCTAGTAAAATTTCTCTCAGGGCGAGTGTCAAAAAAACTCTCCCCCCCCCCCCATCAAAACTGCTCGATAAAATCATTCAGAAGAGTACTTGCAACCGTCTCACCATATATATTATATATTATATATTATTTATTATTATTTTTTTTTTTTTTATGCTTAACACAAGATTTATTGAGAGCAAAAGAAATCATAATTACTGCTTAAACTGCTAAAAGTCGCAGGCAGAGGTGGTACAGGAGAACTGCAGTTTAATAAGGAAGACAATCCCTTAGAAGAGAAGTCATGAAATACAATCATCAATAATGTGCAAAACCAAAAAACTGTCATGTTAGCATTAAATAACTAAATAAAACCCAATCACAGCAGGTCTCAACTAGCCACGCAAGTAAATGTACAAAAACCAAGTAACATATAAAACCAGATTCAAAGCAATAAATGGCAAGGCGGATTACTGTATATAAAAATGTATGGCGGTTACACCATGCCGGACAATATAACCTTTGTGCCATGCTGTACAATAAACAGTGTAACCCTACACAGTGTAGAGGTATACTGTATGGCACATTGTAGAGGTATACTGTATATTGTGTGGCACAGTGTAGAGGTATACTGTATATTGTGTGGCACAGTGTATGCTATATGTGTATAAATAACATAAACATACTCCACATGAAAATCTCGGACGCCACTTCAACACTTTGGCCGGGGGCTTTGGCAGAACTGATGTTGTGCTTTATCTAATGAGAAAGATTTCATAATAAGGATTTAAAGAGGGGCAGTGGGATAGCAGAGCAGAGAGAGGCTGTGCTGCTACTAAGGGGGTCATACCAGGGGGAGTAATTAAGCCCACCATAATGCCCCCCCAGTAGAAATAATTTCTCCTTATAATGTGCAAAACATCCCCCTTGTAATGCCCCATGTGAGCTAATGTTCCCATAATGTGCCAATATAAAATACCCCTTCTTAGTGCCCCCGTAGATGACCCCATAGTGCTCCTCTCCCCCTCCCCTTAGTACCTACCATAATGTGTCCCAGTATAAAATGCCCCTATACAGAGCCCCCCATATAAAATACCCCTTCTTTTTAGCCTCAGTAGATGCCCCTATAGTGCCACCCAATAATGTGCCAGTAAGATGTGCCCCCATAGATGCTCCCCAATCATGTGCCAGTAATAAGAGCCCCCTACCATCATGTGCCAGTCGCCCCCCTATCATTCCAGTCACCTCCCTATCGTGCCAGTAGCCCCCCTATCGTGCCAGCAGACCCCCTTATGTGCCAGAAGACCCCCTTATGTGCCAGAAGCCCCCCTTATGTGCCAGTGGGTCCCCCTTATGTGCCAGTAGTCCCCCTTATGTCTGTGCCAGCCCAGTTGCCTCACTTATGTGCCAGCAGACCCCCTTATGTGCTGTTATTATAATTTGTACATATATATATTATATAAAAAAAAATAATAACTTATACTTACCTCCTCCAGGATGCGATGCAGGCCTCTTCCGACCTGTGTCCCTCGCTGGCTCAGGCGGTGCAATGACGTCATCACGCCGCCTGCACCGGCCTAGTGCTGGCAGCCTAGCAGAGGAACAGGGAGGTGACACACCTCTCCCTCCCCTGCCGGAGCACAGACATTTGTATCGCCATCCTGAGGATGGCGATACAGATGACTATAGAGATGAGTGAGCGCTTCCACAATGGAAGCGCAGCGCTCATCTCCTGCTGTGCCCTGCCGGCACCCCCCTTCTGACAGCGCCCCGGGTGGCCACCCGGTCCAAGAAACGGCCCTGGTCATGGTCGAAAGTTTTAAGGCTACTTTCACACTGGCGTTTTGGTTTCTGTTGTGAGATCCATTTAAGGGCTCTCCAAGCGGTCCAAAACGGATCAGTTTGCCCTCATGCATTCTGAATGGATAAGGATCCATCAGAATGCATTATTTTTCCCTCCGTCTGCCTCCATTCCGCTCTGGAGGCAGACACCAAAATGCTGCTGGCAGCGTTTTGGTGTCTGCCTGACATGCAGATGCAAACTGGCACAATCTGGCACAATAGAAAACGGATCCGTCCCCATTGGCATTTCAATAGTATTCAAGAAGGATCCGTTTTTTGCTATGTTACAGATAAAAGCAAACGGATCTGTTCTAAATGGATGCATGCGGTTGTGTTACTGAACAGAAGCATATGTGTAGATCCATGATGGATCCCACCAATCACGAGTGTGAAAGTAGCTAAGACTGGACACCATTTTAGTTTGCTGCTTCAGTTTTTATGGTTGCAATTTGCAATTAACCTATGTTTGTAAGAGTGATCAGATCAATTGCAATTTGCAAAGTCGTTCCTTGCCATGAAAATGAGTTTAATCACAAAAAACAATGCCACAACATTTCAGCCCTGCACCAAAATGACCTGCTAACATAATTTCTGTGATCTTTTTGTTTAGGATAAAGTGTTAACGTGGACAAAGGAGCTGATATTACTCTGTCAAGCTGATTGAATTAGCACAGCAGACTGGTTGCTTTTAAAGAGGGTGCTTGAAATTATTGTCTTCTTCTGGAAATCATGTTTACCTACAAGGAAAAACTTGCAGTCATAATTGCTTAGCATCAAAATGGCTTTACAGGAAAATATATTGCTGCTTCTATGATTGCACCTAAATCAATAATTTATTGGTACATTAAGAAATTCAAGGAAAGAAGTTCAATTGCTGTGAAGAAGTTTTCTGGGATCCTGAGAAAGTCCAGCAAGGACCGTCTCCTAAAGAGGAGTCAGATATGGGATCGGGTTACCAACAGTACAGAGCTTTCTCACAATGGTCTAGTATCAAAAAGGGCAGTTAAGAAGCCACTTCCTTTCCAAAAAAAACCATCAAGTACAGACTGAAATGTGACAGGAAGTACACGGATTGGACTGTACAGAATTGGGGTAAAGTTATAATCTTTAATAAAGCCCCATTCAGACTGTTTAGGACATTTGGAAAAATGATTGTCCAGAGACCATGAATTATACAGTATGTAATGCCAACAATAAAGAATCCTGAGACAATTCATGTGTGGGGTTGCGACTCACCCGATGAAGTGGGCTCCCAACAATCCAGGAGCAATTTGGTAATAAATAGTGATAATCGAGCACCGTAATGCTCCGGGGCTCGGGCCGAACACATCGTGATATTCGGGAGAACCCGAGCATTAAACCAGGTACCCCTTGCTCTGAAGAGAAGAGGGTGCCTGGTTCATAAGAAAATGTCAGAAATTGTTGTTAAAACCACCGAAATGGTTCTGTAACAACATGTGGAGGATGTATGGAGGCATCTTGGACTCGCTGGTTGCTGTTGGGAACTATGTTGTCTGAATAGTACGCCACTTTTACGTAATGACAATAATACGCACAAAACCAAGGGGGGGGGGAACGATTTTAGAGGAAAAATTTATAGAAAACATTCTTTCCTGAATATTTACTCGTATATAAAGTGCAAATGCTGCCAAAAATTACAAGGAAGAGGCACTCCGATACACCCTTAGTTACACATAAAAGAGGGCATCATACAGACCCTTTAAAAATTATGATTGATGGCCTGCTGGTGACCCTCAAAAACATTAGGAGCAAGGGCCTGCTGATCTGACCATCTAAAACATTATGGGCAGTGGCCTGCTGCCTCTTTGGTGACACTAGTTAACCTGGGGCCGATGGCACATCTCTGTGACGGCGATGATCCATTCGGATGTCTGGCCTATCAACATTCGATGGAATTGTCAGCTCAAAACCATTGTAAACTACAGGTAATGGGGAATCAGTGTTTGATTCTAGAGAGGGAGCCTGAGAAACGGCTACCACATTCAAAGAAGACAAGCGGGTGGCACGCAAATCACTCACTCCCGACTCGTGGAGGTAGTGACAATAAATAATAATACAGGACTCTTGAGATGCCCTGTTATTGGAATGAGTAATAGAAAATTACAGGGAATGTCACTGCAGTATTTTGACTGAGGAAACGTTATACAGGGGAGGCCCTGCTGCCGCTTTGTTGACTCTAGATAACTTCTGCCTGATCGCACGTCCCCGTGACGTTCACAATCCATTTTGATATCTTCCCTATCAACTTTCGATGTTCTTTTATGCGCCTAACATAGTGACCACCGGTAATGGGGAATCATTGTTCGATTTCGGAGAGGGAGCCTGATAAACGGCCACGGCTACTACTTCAAAGAAAAGCAGCATGACTTGCGGGCCTGCAGGTGAGCTGACCCTGTAAAATATTTTAGGTGCGGGCCTGCTGGTGAGCTGACCCTGTAAAACATTATATGCGAGTGCTTGCAGGTGAGCTGACCCTGTAAAACATTATATGCAAGGGCCTGCAGATGAGTTGACCCTCTAAAAAATTCTATGCAAGGGCCTGCATGTGAGCTGACCCTGTAAAAGATTGGAGTTGCGGCCCTGCTGGTGAGCTGAGGTTGTACCGACAAACCCAACTTGATTTCGATGGCTGCATTAATCTGCAGGTGACCATCATACAGCTCTACAGATTTGTTTCCATCTGCATCTTTCTCAACAATCTGTGGCCTCAGTCTTTTATCCAGACTCTGCCATTGTGCCTCATGTGTCATATGTGGCCTCCTCATGCTGCCATCTCCACACCATGTCACCTTGCCACTCATTTTTATCACCATGCGGCTGCTGATGCTGCTTAAAAGGCCTTAAACTGATCACCAGGCCCACAATTAAATTAAGGTTTTGGAATGGATAAACCCAACTTGCTTTTGTGGGCTGCATCAGTGGCGTAGATAGAAATGACTGGCCCCACAGCAAATTTTTGAATGGGGCTCCATCCCACAGTAATTTTTTAGTGACCCCTTCCTTTCATGCCGCCCCCATTCCTGTGGCTAGTAAAGATCGCTCTCTCAGGGCCGGCAGCTTTTCCATCCGTTTTATACACTGTCTATACTGTCACTGTATATAATTTAATTGTGTAGTACTGTTGAGAGGGCCCTGACCAAATCGTTTAGTCATCGTTTAGTGCTACACTGCTTCCAGCTACTGACTGATGCCTGACTGGTGCTGCACACGGATAATTCGGAGGTGGAAGAGGAGGAGGAGGCGGAGAAGGGGAAGTGGGGGTTGGAGCCACTAACGTAGATGGTAGCAGAAACCCTGATGGAATTGGGGCTCACAATCCTTGGCATCGTCAGCACTTGTGCCATCCCAGGGTATGAGTCGTTCCCGGCCTCCACAACATTCACCCAGTGTGCAGTCAGGGAAAAGTAGCGTCCCTGTCCGAAAGCACTTGTCCGTGGTAAAGTGGACCTTTCCAGTAACTGCGTTGGTCAGGGAATGTGTGATGTTAAGGGACACATGTTGGTGTAAGGCTGGCACGGCACACCTCGAAAAATAGTGCCGGCTGGGGACTGCTTAACGAGGGACGGCCACTGACATCAGGCTGCAGAAGGCCTCAGTGTCCACAAGCCTAAATGGCAACATTTCCAGGGCCAGTAATTTGGAAAGCTGTGCATTTAGTGCTATGGCATGTGGGTGGGTGGGTGTTTTTGCTTGCATTCAAATGCCTAGGGTAATGACATTTGGACGCTGCGCTGGGACACAGAAGTGAATGTGGTCGCTGATGGTGCTTGCGAATGTCCAGGTGCCGGGCGGGAGGCATCCGGGCCTGCGTCTTGGACAGGGGATTGGCCAGCACATAACACATGGGAAGAGGAGGCAATGGTGTGACCCACAGACACAGATTGTGTATCCAGGCGTTCAGCCCATCTATTAGGGTGCTTTGATAAAATGTGGCGAATAATGCTGGTGGTGGTGAGGTTGCTAGTGTTTACGCCCTGGCTCATTTTGGTGTGGCACAGGTTGCAAATTACTATTCTTTTGTCGTTGGCACTTTCCTCAAAAAAGCACCATACTGCTGAACACCTACACCTTGGCAAAGGAGATTTACGCAAGGGGGTGCTCCGTGGAACAGTTGCGGGCCTGTTACGTAATGCTGCCTTCTACCTTTTGCCACCCCACTGCCTCTTCCAGCCTGTTGCAGTGCTGCAGATCCCTCCCACTCTGTACTGCTCTCCTCGCTCGGCTTGTTGCCCAGCACCTCCTTTTCCACTTCATCACTCTGATCATCCTCCTGATTTGTTGACCTAACCACAGCCTCAGTTATTGACAACTGTGTGTCATTCTCTTCCTCAAACTCTTGAGACAGTAATTGCGGTTGAGTCATTGGCGACTGTGTCTCATCATCATCCACTTGATTAAACACTAATTGCCATTCCCCAGCGTCCTGTTCTTGTGACTCTGGATGCTCAAAACTTTGGGAATCGGGGCACAAGATCTCAGGTCCCTCTTCAAGCGTGCTTGGCGAGAGGGCCAAATCAATTAATGGCGATGCAAAGAGGTCCTCGGAATATCCGAGTGTGGGATCACTTGTTTAGCCAGACTGTAAATGGTGGGAGGAATAAGGATCAAGGTGAGGATTGTGTGGACCAGACTCCTGGCTACTGAGACTGGACTTGCTGGAAGACTGGAAGCACTATCTGCTGCAATCCAACCGACCACCTGCTCGCACTGGGCTGTCTTCAAGAGTGGTCTCCTGCGCCGCCCTGCAAACTGGGACATGAAGCTAGGTATCTTGGATGATTTTTTTTCTTGTGCTCTGGCAGCAGGCACAGTTTCAACGCGCCCAGGCCACGGACTCTTCATGCACCATCAGCATCACAGCCACTTCCCCGTCCCTTAATGCTTGCCTTCTTCATATTAAATGTTATATGTTATAAGGGACCGTTTATAGGAAAAATGTGGATAAATTATGGAAAAAATATAATTGTTTTCGATAATAATTTTCCCAATATCTGGGCCTGACACACACACCCTATTGTAGCACAGATGTGACAATTCACTGCAGGGACAGTTTATAGTAAAAATGTGGATACATTTTGGAAAAAATATAATTGTTTTCAATTATATTTTTCCTATCTCTGCCCCTGACACACAGAAGGTATTGCTAAACAGATGTCACAAGTCACTGCAGACACCCTCTATAGAAAAAGAATTGCAAAGTATGAAAAATAAATAAATAAATCAGACTACTGTACTTTGCAAGATTAAATTGCTGCCACCACATACAATATTCCTTAAAAGGATTTTTGGGTTTTTGAAACGTTTTAAAATTGAATAAATTGCGATCACAAACTCCCTACACTATCTGTCCCTTCCTAACCGCAGCTCTCCCTGACTCGCAATGAGCCGAACCTGCGTCTTCGGTTGCTATATAGCACCCGATGAAGAGTTTTGGCCAGTCATTCACTGTAACACCAGTAGCCAGTACTGGCATTAGAATGATGGCAGTACTTACCAGTATGTTTATTGGCTGCTTAGCAGCTGCGAAACATGCGGGAAGGAGACTCGAGCATGGTGTTCGAGCACATTCGGTACTCGGCCGAGTACCGCCATGTGCCGAGCATAGCGATGCTCGAGCCGAACAGGTATTCGGCCGAGCATGATCGCTCAACACTAGTAATAAACAATACTTTTTCCAGCATGATGCAGCAGCATTTTCAAGGCATAAGTGATAACTAAGTCACTCGGTAAGCAAAACATTGACATTTTAGATCCAAGGCAAGGAACTCAATCCTATTTAAAATCTGTGGTCAATCTTCAAAAAGCGGGTGGGTAAAGAAAAAACACAAAAAATTTGATAAACTCCAAGCACTGATTAGGCAAGAATTAGTTGCTATCAGTCCTGGCACATGTTGCAAACTAACACATGCCAGGAGCTGGGAGCATCGCACTCTCCACCAGCGGCATCACCCACCGACTTGAAAAAGAGGTCCGCAGAACCCCGAAACGCATTGTCACGATAACAATAAAAAAAAACTATTGGTTTGTAAAAACATTGGTTGCGTTTTTGCGCCTATGGTCCACCCCTCCACTCGACCCCCGAGTCCAGTGGAAATATACCTCATTCATTGACCCAGACGGCGGTTTGGCCCCCGCCAAAGGTGAACGCGGACGCAATCAGCAGCACCAACCAGCGAGACATAATCACTCTTATTCACCTCCATTTCAGTTGCAACGAACAATAGGTGCAACAACAACAGGTGAGCAGTACCACTCTTCCTGTTTTTGGAGGCTCGTTTTTTAACTTATTTTACCCTATGAGTGCCTTTTTCTTCCCGTGGCCACATTTTACTAATCTGAATTTTTGGTGATTCTGTTTGAGCAAATTATGGTGACAGAGGGGGCGACAGAGAGAAGAAACAAAACAAAAAATGTACTGTAGAAAAATCCCAAAACAAAAAAAAAAGATAGTAACAATTTTAAGATCTTAGTTCAGGTAAGGTGCTGTCTGTTCTTAAAGAGACTAGCTGCATATGGAGACCTATTGGCAATGATCCATGAGAAAAAAATATGCAGAGGTATCTCCTAGGGAAACAGACCCATCTAGCTCGCCACCTTCTGGTAGTGGATACCTATGAGACAAAGTCTGACTTTTTTACATGCCTTCGATCATGACAAGGTAAAATAGCCAAGCCAAATATCCATCCATAGGTAGCTGTTTTGGGGTGCTAGCTCTCCTTAAAAGGAGAAACCAGCACCTGGATCTGAATATTTTTGTAACTGCATGCAATTAAAAATTTTGTATAGCCACTTATTCATTATTATTCATTGAAATCTGTATAGTGCCATTGGCTGTTTTATTTTTTATTTCTTTGTCCACCTCGCTGAGGTAGACACAAATGCTCAGTACCATCCTTCAACTGCCACCAGATACTGAAGAAAGGACACATCCCCTAAAAATGACACACCTCTCTGATCTGCCAGTTTGAAATATATCTAGTGTAACAGCGGTTGCTGTACACCGCTGTTCCCCGACTTATCGGAGCGGTCCCGGGAGCCACGCTCAGCGGTGACCTGTAGCCGGTGCTTCCTATTTCACTGCTGGAGCCCTGGGCTCTGTTTCTGTAGGTGTTATTGCTTTTGAGGATTCCGCTCGACAGCTTCTACTCAGCCCTGGACACAGCATGAGTTTGGCTGGTTTTGTGTTACACTGCTCTAGTGGTTGAGCATATCACTCCCTGGGCTGTGTGGGTTAGGTCAGGTGACCTCGCAGACCTCCTCTGGCTCTCCTGCATGTATTTAAGTGGCTCAGTCCCCTTCTAAGATGCCTCAGTGTCAAGGTCCTTGAGTTTGCTGGTTCCTGATACTCTCGTGTGCTCCTGGTCTATACTTTGTTCCTGGACTCTGCTGATCATCTGATCCCTGCTTGCTTGCTTTGTCTCTCCTGTTGCTGACCCAGATTTCCTGACCAGTACCTATGCCGCCTGCCCTGACCTATTGCCTGTCTGACCACGTCTCTGCCTTATCCTTCGGTCCTGTACCATTGCTCGTGCTAACGTCTATGTCCGCCTGACTACGCTTGTACTTCTGGTACCTAGTCATGTACCTCCTGATCCGCCTGGACCAGCAGTCACTGACTCGGGGATTGCTCTGGAGTAGCCCCTGGCAACTACCCTAACAGCTCAAGTCTATCCTCACCATCTGAGGGTCTAGTGAAAACCAGGTAGTTGCTTAGACACGCCCATCCAGAGTATAGCCAGTCAGTGGCACAGTGGGGTCCCACCAGCTGATCTGTGACATCTAGCAGGGCAATTAGAGAAATGATTGAGGAGAGGTCTGGATCCATGTGAGGTACACGGCTGGTTCTAGCTTTGTTAGGAAGAGATTGTGATGTACTATATGATGTCTAATTTTCATTTTTAACATTAATCATGGGATAACTTCTTAATTGAGATCACCTATGCATGGAGACTTATTAGCAATGTTCCAGGGGAAAAAAAATATGAAAAGAGATATCTCTCTGGGTAAAACCATCTCACTAGCGTCACCTTCTGAAATTGGCTCCCTAGGAGTCAAATTTAAACTTTTTAACAAGCCTTGGAACATGACAATGTAAAATAGCCAAGCCAAACATCTATCCATATACAGCTGTTTTGAGATGCTTGCTTCTCATCGGTATGAAGCAAGATTCTAGCTGAGTGTGATGCTTTGAATGCAGCTTAGACAGGGTGCTGGCTCTCCTTAAAAGAGACCAGCTGTGCATGAAGACTTATTGGCAATGCTCCGTGGGAAATAATATGCAAAGAGGCATCTCTCACGGAAAGAAAACCATCTTTTTAGTGCCATCTTCTGATAGTGGCTCCCTATGAGTCAAACAAGAGTATGAGTTTAACAAGCTTTATAACATGACAAGGTAAAATAGACAAGCCAAATGTCCATCTCTAGACAGTCATTTCATTGTGCTTTCCCCTCATTAGCATGGAGTAAGATTCTAGCTGGCTGAGTGTGATGCCTTAAATGTAACTTAGAGTGCTGGCTTCCCTTAAAAGAGACCAACTCTCCTTAAAGAGACCTGCTCCATACTAACTTTTAGGAGAGCCATCACCCTGCCTAAGCTGCATTCAAGGCATTGCACTCAGACAGGTATAATCCTACTCCATACTGATGAAGGGCAAGCACCCCAAAACAGCTTTCTATGGATGGATATTTTCCCTTGTCATGTTTCAAGGCTTGTTAAGAATTCGGACTGGAGTTACTTCCAGAAGTTGGCGCTGGCGAGATGGCACTCTTTTCCACGGAGATACCTCTTTCCAAGATCTTAGTTCAATATGCTGTACTTTACAATATTCTACTCAACTTTAGATCTGGTGTTTCACAATTATTCAAGTTCATATATCACTATGATATTCAATTCATGGTAACAAACTGTATGACACCACATTAATGTATGGCACAGGGTTCAAAGCTGCTAATAACCTGAAAAATCCTATGAAAAGGGGACCTTTTCAGTCTTTTAGTTGGAAAATACCGTCAGACACTGGCAGAGATACAGTTTCCTTGTCAAGGATTTAATTGGTCACAACTTGCAAATTATACAGGCTTGCTTCATCAACAAGTCAAAGTTCATAAAAAATAAATGTCCTTACAGTCAGGTATCCACAAGGTGTGGCACAGGTTTTTAACCCGCTTTAGGCTTACCTGGAGCTTCCACTTGGCACAGTGGTCTTCTCATTGGGTCTTACTCTCAGACCAGCATACACCCTGTTCAGTGGCAGTTTGCCTTTTCTAATTAATTTGGCACCTGGTTGAGGCAGGGAACACCCAGGATGGAGTATAGGAGTGACTTTCCCACCCAAGCTCTTCAGTCTCTCATAAATATCAGACCAAAATCCACCTCTAACCAACAGATTCAGTGATTTAGCAACACTAGTCACAAAATACTTCTGGGACTTACATAACTGAAACGAGAAGCCTCAGTGATACATACTTGCCATCAATGACCTTACCCCACGAATATTTACAACCCCACCAATTTTGTATATTTCCGAAATTTTAAATGAGATACTATTGCTAGGTTTTTATCTTATCAGAACTAGTAATTGCTAAAACATACCATACTGTATCTAGGGTAATCCTAAAGCTAGTAGCATAAATACAATATTATAATTCTCAGTACCATCTAATTGCTGTGAAATACACTTTGTCATTCACTCTGCATCATTGTTTTTCTGCACAAAAGTAAATATTTTCTGCCTAATTACTTATAAAGTGGTATCTGAAAAAGCTTAAGGGAATTAAACAATAACAATCATCTTGTCAATTAACTTCTTGGGCAAACAAAAAGGCATGAACAAACAGCAAAAATATTTGTTATTTATATGATAGCAGACTAGTAGTGCTATTACTTTTTTGCCATTTGCTTATTATATTTTTTTTATTATAGTGATGAGCTGCAGGGGCAAAATTCGAATTTGCGATATTTTGTGAATATTTTGTAGAATATTCATCATATATTCGCGAATTTGAGAATTCGAGATTATATTCTTGATTGCGAAAATTGGCAATGTAATATTCACGTAATGCTATATTTTTGAAGTTGGTATAAGTTTCCTGAGACTGGAGAAAATGATTGGTACGGCAGAATATTAGAATAGCTTTATATGCAGAGTGCTCCAATATATTTACGCTTGTGAATTTTCGGCAATTAATGATGTGCATATTTTTTCTCAATATGTGCAACTTGTGGCATCACAGCACTATGTCTGTAGCATGTATGTATGGACAGCAGAACCTATTATACTGCCTAACATCCTGCACTGGAACCCATCAACTACACTATGGTAACATAGTAACATACACTGCTCAAAAAAATAAAGGGAACACAAAAATAACACATCCTAGATCTGAATTAATTAAATATTCTTCTGAAATACTTTGTTCTTTACATAGTTGAATGTGCTGACAACAAAATCACACAAAAATTTAAAAAAGGAAATAAAATTTTTCAACCCATGGAGGTCTGGATTTGGAGTCACACTCAAAATTAAAATGGAAAAACACACTACAGGCTGATCCAACTTTGATGTAATGTCCTTAAAAAAAGTCAAAATGAGGCTCAGTAGTGTGTGTGGCCTCCACGTGCCTGTATGACCTCCCTACAATGCCTGTGCATGCTCCTGATGAGGTGGTGGACGGTACTCTCGAGGGATCTTCCTCCCAGACCTAAACTAAAGCATCTGCCAACCTCCTGGACAGTCTGTGGTGCAACGTGACGTTGGTGGATAGACGAGACATGATGTCCCAGATGTGCTCAATTGGATTCAGTCTGGGGAACGGGCGGGCCAGTCCATAGCAACAATGCCTTCGTCTTGCAGGAACTGCTGACACACTCCAGCCACATGAGGTCTAGCATTGTCTTGCATTAGGAGGAACCAGGGCCAAACCGCACCAGCATATGGTCTCACAAGGGGTTCTGAGGATCTCATCTCGGTACCTAATGGCAGTCAGGCTACCTCTGGCGAGCACATGGAGGGCTGTGCGGCCCTCCAAAGAAATGCCACCCCACACCATTACTGACCCAATGCCAAACCGGTCATGCTGGAGGATGTTGCAGGCAGCAGAACGTTCTCCACGGCATCTCCAGACTCTGTCACGTCTGTCACATGTGCTCAGTGTGAACCTGCTTTCATCTGTGAAGAGCACAGGGCGCCAGTGGCGAATTTGCCAATCTTGGTGTTCTCTGGCACATGCCAAACGTCCTGCACGGTGTTGGGCTGTAAGCACAACCCCCACCTGTGGACGTCAGGCCCTCATATCACCCTCATGGAGTCTGTTTCTGACCGTTTGAGCAGACACATGCACATTTGTGGCCTGCTGGAGGTCATTTTGCAGGGCTCTGGCAGTGCTCCTCCTGTTCCTCCTTGCACAAAGGCGGAGGTAGCGGTCCTGCTGCTGGGTTGTTGCCCTCCTACGGCCTCCTCCACATCTCCTGATGTACTGGCCTGTCTCCTGGGTGCGCCTCCATGCTCTGGACACTACGCTGACAGACACAGCAAAACCTTCTTGCCACAGCTCGCATTGATGTGCCATCCTGGATAAGCTGCACTACCTGAGCCTCTTGTGTGGGTTGTAGACTCCGTCTCATGCTACCACTAGAGTGAAAGCACCGCCAGCATCAAAAGTGACCAAAACATGAGCCAGGAAGCATAGGAACTGCGAAGTGGTTTGTGGTCACCACCTGCAGAAACCACTCCTTTATTGGGGGTCTTGCTAATTGCCCATAATTTCCACCTGTTGTCTATCCCAATTTGCACAACAGCATGTGAAATTGATTGTCACTCAGTGTTGCTTCCTAAGTGGACAGTTTGATTTCTACAGAAGTGTGATTTGTCTTGGAGTTACATTGTGTTGTTTAAGTGTTCCCTATATTTTTTTGAGAAGTGTATTTGCTTTCCACATATCCTCAAACACCAAGCACTTTGGTGCTCGATCAACACTAATATAGACCAGAATCAGTCAAGCAGTACCGGTAGCTTTTTTCGCAACAATCCCTGTCTTATTATTACTAATCTCTTGTCCCTGAACAGCTGATTGTCTTGCTCAACCAATCAGATGTCCATAGAAAGTATCAACCTGCACAATTGGCCAACTGCCCAAGGCCACACAAAGTCTGCTCTTTTCCCCCCCTAAACTTCTATTGAAGAGAAGGTGGAAGAACTTGAAACAAAAACTAGTGCAATATATGTGTGCTCCCTTCTAGTAAGGGGAGTGCATTCTATTCTGATATACCCTTTAATGACCAGGTCCAAAAGTGATAGTGATAGACATTGTTTTATCATTTGACACATGTGGTGATTTTTAAAGAGTCACTGTCTTTCACTGAATTTTAATTTCATTTAATAGGTGCTAGTTTAATTAGCAATCTTCTCAATCACTTATTTCAAAAGATATGCTTGCATCCATCTGAAAAAAAAAGCCGTAAGTCATGGCCACTAGGGGTCTCACTTCTATGGGTCTCACTGTTGTCAGGCAACATTCATCCCTAGAAACATGGACATAGAAGACGTCTGTGTGAAATTGGGGCGTGTCATAGCTAACTGATATGGTGAGCTTGATAAAAGAATGCTTCTACACTGCTAATGAACATCATTAGAGCATCCTATGTGTCTGTTAGTGTGATGTAATCCATATTATCTGTTCTGTAAAGTTCTGGAGCTGACAAAACTGTGGGAAATAAGGGAAAGGACATCTTAGCAGTACAATGTCTGGCAAACTTCATAGAAGGGAGACAACCCCCTGCTTTTGAGATAATAATAGAAACATAGATAGAAACATAGAATGTGTCGGCAGATAAGAACCATTTGGCCCATCTAGTCTGCCCAATATACTAAATACTATGGGATAGCCCCTGGCCCTATCTTATATGAAGACGGCCTTATGCCTATCCCATGCATGCTTAAACTCCTTCACTGTATTTGCAGCTGCCACATCTGCAGGAAGGCTATTCAATGCATCCACTACTCTCTCAGTAAAGTAATACTTCCTGATATTACTTTTAAACCTTTGCCCCTCTAATTTAAAACTATGTCCTCTTGTAGCTGTGAAGCTAAAACAAGGCAATATTTGGATGAAAAAAAATTAGGAAAGCCAAAACATAACTATTCATTCACAGTTATGATTGTACAGAGAAGCATAGCCATTATGCATACTTATTTTGAAAAGGGTCCTGTTTTATTTGTTGGACTACTAATATACTTTGTGACTTTTATTTACCTGACATATAGAGCATTTTATAAATATGTTTTAGTTGCTGAAATTTTTCTTTCTTCATATTTATTTGTGGAAAACTGTGCAAAAATGTCATGTATAGCTCCTTATTTGTAAATATGCAAATTGACACCAAAATAAGATATTAAAATACGTTCCCTATCTTTTATTAACAATTTGATATATAATGTGTATAATTTTGCATGAATGGGGCAATATTTTCAGTCCATTTTTTGCAAATCTGACCAGTGTCACTTTAAGTGGTGATTAAGGGATGAGCGAACCCGAACTGTATAGTTCGGGTCGTACCGAATTTTGGGTGTTCCGTGACACGGACCCAAACCCGAACATTTTCGTAAAAGTCCGTGTTCGGTTCGGTGTTCGGCGCTTTCTTGGCACTTTTTGAAAGGCTGCAAAGCAGCCAATCAACAAGCTCATCCTACTTGCCCCAAGAGGCCATCACAGCCTTGCCTACTATTGGCCATGGCTGTAATGTGGCCAGTGCAGCATGTGACCCAGCCTCTATATAAGCTTGGGTCACATTGCGCTGCACGTCACTCTGCTGATTCAAGCATAGGGAGAGGTTGCAGCTGCGACATTTAGGGCGAGATTAGGCAGTGATTAACTCCTCCAAAAGACTTCATTCTGTGGATCGATCTGCATCTGTGGATCATTGAAGTGCTAATATCGACTTGCTCACTTTTTGAGGTTGCCCAGAGCGTTTTTAGATCACTTTTTTTCTGGGGTGATCGGCGGCCATTTTTGTGGACTTGTGGTGCGCCAAGCACAAGCTATCACCAAGTGTATTTAACCATCAATAGTGTGGTTATTTTGTGCTATATCCTACATCAGCTGCAGGCTGAGCCTGTGTCACCGAAGTGCATTTAACCATCAACAGTCTGGTTATTTTTTGGCCATATACTACTACATCTGCTGCAGGCTGAGCCTGTGTCACCGAAGTGCATTTAAACATCAACAGTCTGATTATTTTTTGGCCATATACTACATCTGGTGCAGGCTGAGCCTGTGTCACCCAAGTGCATTTAACCATCAACAGTGTGGGTTATTTTTTGGCCATATACTACATCAGGGGCAAGTTGAGCCAGTCACCCAGCGCCTAAAAAATAGACCTGACATTCTCAAAATAACTAGTTTCTGGTATTTGAGGCCTACTTGAAATCTACCCAAAAAGGATATCTTACATTGAAGGTACTGATAGTGTCATTCAGAAAAAACCTAAGACACACGCTACCGTGCAGATAGAAGTCTGATTCTGAGATTAAACCTTAACCTGTCACACAGTGCAAAAAAAAAACAGGTCTCACATTTCTATTCAAGCAAATCTGTACTGTTTTAGCTGGTCAAGTTATTTGTAGCGACCGTAAAAGCACACTTTTTTTTCTGGTTGAAAACTAGTCCCAAATTTGCCATTCTCCAAATAACTAGTTTCTGGTATTTAAGGCCTACTTGAAATCTATCCCAAAAAGGATATCTTACATTGAAGTACTGATAGTGTCATTCAGAAAAACCTAAGACACACGCTACCGTGCAGATAGAAGTCTGATTCTGAGATTAAACCTTAACCTGTCACACAGTGCAAAAAAAAAAACAGGTCTCACATTTCTATTCAAGCAAATCAGTACTGTTTTTAGCTGGTCAAGTTATTTGTAGCGACCGTAAAAGCCCTTTTTTTTTTCCTGGGTTGAAAAACTATTCCCAAATTTGCCATTCTCCAAATAAACTAGTTTCTGGTATTTGAGGCCATACTTGAAATCTTCCCAAAAAGGATATCTTACATTGAAGGTACTGATAGTGTCATTCAGAAAAACCTAAGACACACGCTACCGGGGCAGATAGAAGTCTGATTCGAGATTAAACCTTAACCTGTCACACAGTGCAAAAAAAAACAGGTCTCACATTTCTATTCAAGCCAATCTGTACTGTTTTAAGGCTGGTCAAGTTATTTGTAGCGACCGTAAAAGCACACTTTTTTTTCTGGGTTGAAAAACTATTCCCAAATTTGCCATTCTCCAAATAACTAGTTTCTGGTATTTGAGGCCTACTTGAAATCTATCCCAAAAAGGATATCTACATTGAAGGTACTGATAGTTAGTGTTGAGCGCGAATATTCGAATATCGGAATTTTTTTCCGCGAATATCGGCACTTCGCTAATTCGCGAAATATTTCTAATATAGTGATATAAATTCGATATTTCGACTATATTCTTTTTATTTTTTTTTTTTATTGTTATATTTTTTTCTTTCCCACTTCCCTAAAGTTGTTCTTACCTGTCCTTTGGATTCCTGGCTGCTCCAGTCAGTGCCCGTTGCCGCTTCTGACGACTTCCGTGCTCATGGAGCGTCCCCATCACCATGGGAACGTCTCCATATACTAGAATGTACTGTCGGATTTGAGAATTACGTGAAAAATCGCAATTTGATTATTTCAAGTTATAATAATCGAATTTCGATTTTAACTTAGCACTGCTATATTCTATAGCCTAATATGGAATATAGCAGTGCTAAGTTAAAATCGAAATTCGATTATTATAACTTGAAATAATCAAATTTGCGATTTCAACTTGGACCTGGTTTACTATGGTTGGCTTGGTAGAATTAGCGAATATGACGAATATATTCGTTATATTCCACAAAACGAATATAAGGAATGTATTCGTCATATTCCACAAAACGAAGATAACAAAGTATTCTGCATCTTCGTTTTAGCTACCTATTCATCAACTTCGCTAATTCTAGCAATCATATAGGAAACTTTACTATAGAGCCAGCTAAGTTTTAATTCGCTATGCGATTATATACTTTGCTTTTTTTTTATAAATAGAATAATTATAATAATTATCAGGTATTATAATTATTCTATTTTTTTTTTTACAAAAGCAGTCATATAATCGCATAGCGAATTAAACTTAGCTG
Organism: Bufo bufo; assembly: GCF_905171765.1. Taxonomy (NCBI): domain Eukaryota; kingdom Metazoa; phylum Chordata; class Amphibia; order Anura; family Bufonidae; genus Bufo; species Bufo bufo. Next base: position 428,165,432 of record NC_053391.1, on the reverse strand, counting down.
TCTCTATAGTAAAACTTTCCTATATGATTGCTAGAATTAGCGAAGTTGACGAATAGGTAGCCTAAACGAGATGCAGAATACTTCGATCTCTTCGTTTTGTGGAATATGACGAATACATTCGTCATATTCGCTATTTCTACCAAGCCAACCATAGGTAAACCAGGTCCAAGTTGAAATCGCAATCGTATTAATTCAAGTTTATAATAATCGAATTTCGATTTTAACTTAGCACTGCTATATTCCATATAAGGCTAGAATTAAATTATCGCAGTGGCTAAGTTAAAATCGAAATTCGATTATTATAACTTGACAATAATCAAATTGCGATTTTTCACGTAATTCTCAAATCCCGACAGTACATTCTAGTATATGAGACGTTCCCATTGTGATGGACGCTCCATGAGCACGGAAGTCGGCAGTAAGCGGCAACGGCACTGACTGGAGCAGCCAGGAAGCCAGGAATCCAAAAGGACAGGTAAGAACAACTATAGGGAAGTGGGAAAGAAAAAAATATAACAATAAAAAAAATAAAAAATAATTCAGTTATAAAATCGAATTTCGCTTTTACCTTAGCACTGCTATATTCCATATTAGGCTAGAATTAAATATAGCAGTGCTAAGTTAAAATCGAAATTCGATTATTATAACTTGAATTAATCGCATTGCTATTTCAATAGGAGAGTAGCCTTTAAGTAAAATGCAATACGCGATTATTTAAATGCATATTAATCGCGATAACAAGAATAATGACGAATATTCGATTTCGACGAATATAAAACGAATATTCTATCGAATATCGCGAATTTCGTCGAAAATCGAAATATGGCACCTGCCGCTCATCACTACTGATAGTGTCATTCAGAAAAACCTAAGACACACGCTACCGTGCAGATAGAAGTCTGATTCTGAGATTAAACCTTAACCTGTCACACAGTGCAAAAAAAAACAGGTCTCACATTTCTATTCAAGCAAATCTGTACTGTTTTAGCTAGTCAAGTTATTTGTAGCGACCGTAAAAGCACACTTTTTTTTCTGGGTTGAAAAACTAATCCCAAATTTGCCATTCTCCAAATAACTAGTTTCTGGTATTTGAGGCCTACTTGAAATCTATCCCAAAAAGGATATCTTACATTGAAGGTACTGATAGTGTCATTCAGAAAAACCTAAGACACACGCTACCGTGCAGATAGAAGTCTGATTCTGAGATTAAACCTTAACCTGTCACACAGTGCAAAAAAAAACAGGTCTCACATTTCTATTCAAGCAAATCTGTACTGTTTTAGCTGGTCAAGTTATTTGTAGTGACCGTAAAAGCACACATTTTTTTCTGGGGTTGAAAAACTATTCCCAAATTTGCCATTCTCAAAATAACTAGTTTCTGGTATTTGAGGCCTACTTGAAATCTATCCCAAAAAGGATATCTTACATTGAAGGTACTGATAGTGTCATTCAGAAAAACCTAAACACACGCTACCGTGCAGATAGAAGTCTGATTCTGTGATTAAACCTTAACCTGTCACACAGTGCAAAAAAAAAACAGGTCTCACATTTCTATTCAAGCAAATCATGTACTGTTTTAGCTGGTCAAGTTATTTGTAGTGACCGTAAAAGCACACTTTTTTTTCTGGGTTGAAAAACTATTCCCAAATTTGCCATTCTCCAGATAACTAGTTTCTGGTATTGAGGCCTACTTGAAATCTATCCCAAAAAGGATATCTTACATTGAAGGTAATGATAGTGTCATTCAGAAAACCTAAGACACACGCTACCGTGCAGATAGAAGTCTGATTCTGAGATTAAACCTTAACCTGTCACACAGTGCAAAAAAAACACAGGTCTCACATTTCTATTCAAGCAAATCTGTACTGTTTTAGCTGGTCAATTTATTTGTAGTGACCGTAAAAGCACACTTTTTTTTCTGGGTTGAAAAACTATTCCCAAATTTGCCATTCTCAAAATTGTGGTGAACCGGGAACAATGAGAAAAACATCTAATAAGGGACGCGGACGCCGACGTGGACATGGTCGTGGTGGTGTTAGAGGACCCTCTGGTGCTGGGAGAGGACGTGGCCGTACTGCAACAGCCACACGTCCTAGTGTACCAACTACCTCAGGTCCCAGTAGCCGCCAGAATTTACAGGGATATTTGGTGAGGGCCAATGCCGTTCTAAGGATGGTAAGGCCTGAGCAGGTACAGGCATTAGTCAATTGGGTGGCCGACAGTGCATCCAGCACGTTCACATTATCTCCCACCCAGTCTTCTGCAGAAAGCGCACAGATGGCGCATGCAAAACCAAGCCCATCAGTCTGTCACATCACCCCCATGCATATCAGGGAAACTGTCTGAGCCTCAAGTTATGCAGCAGTCTCTTATGCTGTTTGAAGACTCTGCTGCCAGGGTTTCCCAAGGGCATCCACCTAGCTCTTCACCAGGGGTGGAAGAGATAGAATGCACTAACGCACATACCACTTATGTTTCCTGATGATGAGGACATGGGAATACCACCTCAGCACGTCTCTGATGATGACGAAACACAAGGTGCCAACTGCTGCGTCTTATGCAGGTGTGCAGACTGAACAGGAGGTCAGGGTCAAGACTGGGTGGAAGACGATGCAGGGGACGATGAGGTCCTAGACCCCACATGGAATGAAGGATGTGCCACTGACTTTCACAGTTCGGAGGAAAGAGGCAGTGGTGAGACCGAGCCAACAGCGTAGTAAAAGAGGGAGCAGTGGGCAAAATCAGAACACACACCCGCCGCCAGAGACTCCGCCTGCTACTGACCGCCGCCATCTGGACCGAGCACCTCCAAAGGCAGCTTCAAGGAGTTCCTGGCATGGCACTTCTTCAAACAATGTGCTGACGACAAGACCCGAGTGGTTTGCACGCTGTGCCATCAGAGCCTGAAGCGAGGCATTAACGTTCTGAACCTTAGCACAACCTGCATGACCAGGCACCTGCATGCAAAGCATGAACTGCAGTGGAGTAAACACCTTAAAAACAAGGAAGTCACTCAGGCTCCCCCTGCTGCCTCTTCTGCTGCTGCCGCCGCCTCGGCCTCTTCTGCTGCTGCTGCCGCCTCGGCCTCTTCCTCTGCCTCTGGAGGAACGTTGTCACCTGCCGCCCAGCAAACATGGGATGTACCACCAACACCACCACCTGCGTCACCAAGCATCTCAACCATGTTACACAGCAGCGTTCAGCTCTCCATCTCACAAACATTTGAGAGGAAAGCGTAAATTCCCACCTAGCCACCCTCGATCCCTGGCCCTCAATGCCAGCATTTCTAAACTACTGGCCTATGAAATGCTGTCTATTTAGGCTAGTGGACACACACAGCTTCAAACAGCTCATGTCACTTGCTGTCCCACAGTATGTTGTTCCCAGCCGCCACTACTTCTCCAAGAGAGCCGTGCCTTCCCTGCACAAACAAGTGTCCGATAAATCAAGTGTGCACTGCGCAACGCCATCTGTGGCAAGGTCCACCTAACCACAGATACGTGGACCCGTAAGCACAGCCAGGGACGCTATATCTCCCTAACTGCACACTGGGTAAAAGTAGTGGCGGCCGGGCCCCAGGCGGAGAGCTGTTTGGCGCACGTCCTTCCGCCGCCAAGGATCGCAGGGCAACATTCTTTGCCTCCTGTCTCCTCCTCCTCCTACTCAGCTTCCTCCTCCTCTTCTTCCACCTGCTCATCCAGTCAGCCACATACCTTCACCACGAACTTCAGCACAGCACGGGGGTAAACGTCAGCAGGCCATTCTGAAACTCATATGTTTGGGGGACAGGCCCCACACCGCACAGGAGTTGTGGCGGGGTATAGAACAACAGACCGTTGAGTGGTTGCTGCCGGTGAGCCTCAAGCCCGGCCTGGTGGTGTGCGATAATGGGCGAAATCTCGTTGCAGCTCTGGGACTAGCCGGTTTGACGCACATCCCTTGCCTGGCGCATGTGCTGAATTTGGTGGCGCAGAAGTTCATTCGCAACTACCCCGACATGTCAGAGCTGCTGCATAACGTGCGGGCCGTCTGTTCGCGCTTCCGGCGTTCACACCCTGCCGCTGCTCGCCTGTCTGCGCTACAGCATAACTTCTGCCTTCCCACTCACCGCCTCATATGCGACGTACCCACCAGGTGGAACTCCACCTTGCTATGCTGGACAGACTGTGCGAGCAGCAGCAGGCCATAGTGGAGTTTCAGCTGCAGCACGCACGGGTCAGTCGCACTGTGGATCAGACACACTTCACCACCAATGACTGGGCCTCCATGCGAGACCTGTGTGCCCTGTTGCGTTGTTTCGAGTACTCCACCAACATGGCCAGTGGCGCTGACGCCGTTATCAGCGTTACAATACCACTTCTATGTCTCCTTGAGAAACACTTAGGGCGATGCTGGAAGAGGAGGTGGCCCAGAAGAAGAGGAGGAAGAGGGGTCATTTTTAGCACTTTCAGGCCAGTCTCTTCGAAGTGACTCAGAGGGAGGTTTTTTGCAACACCAGAGGCCAGGTACAAATGTGGCCAGACAGGGCCCACTACTGGAGGACGAGGAGGACGAGGATGAGGAGGAGGTGGAGGAGGATGAGGATGAAGCATGTTCACAGTGGGGTGGCACTCAAAGCAGCTCGGGCCCATCACTGGTGCGTGGCTGGGGGGAAACACAGGACGATGACGATACGCCTCCCACAGAGGACAGCTTGTCCTTAACTCTGGGCAGCCTGGCACACATGAGCGACTACATGCTGCAGTGCCTGCGCAACGACAGCAGAGTTGCCCACATTTTAACGTAGTGCGGACTACTGGGTTGCCACCCTGCTGGAATCCCCGGTACAAAGACAATGTGCCCACCTTACTTCCTACACTGGAGCGTGATAGGAAGATGCGCGAGTACAAGCGCACGTTGGTAGACGCGCTACTGAGAGCATTCCCAAATGTCACAGGGGAACCAGTGGAAGCCCAAGGCGAAGGCAGAGGAGGAGCAAGAGGTCGCCAACGCAGCTGTGTCACGCCCAGCTCCTCTGAGGGCAGGGTTAGCATGGCAGAGATGTGGAAAAGTTTTGTCAACACGCCACAGCTAAGTGCACCACCACCTGATACGGAACGTGTTAGCAGGAGGCAAACATTTCACTAACATGGTGGAACAGTACCTGTGCACACCCCTCCACGTACTGACTGATGGTTCGGCCCCATTCAACTTCTGGGTCTCCAAATTGTCCACGTGGCCAGAGCTAGCCTTTTATGCCTTGGAGGTGCTGGCCTGCCCGGCGGCCAGCGTTTGTCTGAACGTGTATTCAGCACGGCAGGGGGCGTCATTACAGACAAACGCAGCCGCCTGTCTACAGCCAATGTGGACAAGCTGACGTTCATAAAAATGAACCAGGCATGGATCCCACAGGACCTGTCCATCCCTTGTGCAGATTAGATATTAACTACCTCCCTTAACAATATATTATTCTACTCCAGGGCACTTCCTCATTCAATACTATTTTTAATTTCATTTTACCATTATATTGCGGGGGCAACCCAAAGTTGAATGAACCTCTCCTCTGTATGGGTGCCGGGGCCTAAATGTGTGACAGTGGCCTGTTCCAGTGGTGGGTGACGTGAAGCCTGATTCTCTGCTATGACATGAAGACTGATTCTGCGCTGACATAAGGCCAGATTCTCTGTTACGGGACCTCTCTCCTCTGCCTGGGTGCCTGGGCCTAAATGTGTGACAGTGGCCTGTTCCAGTGGTGGGTGACGTGATGCCTGATTCTCTGCTATGACATGAAGACAGATTCTGCGCTGACATAAGGCCAGATTCTCTGTTACGGGACCTTTCTCCTCTGCCTGGGTGCCTGGGCCTAAATGTGTGACAGTGGCCTGTTCCAGTGGTGGGTGACGTGAAGCCTGATTCTCTGCTATGACATGAAGACTGATTCTGCGCTGACATAAGGCCAGATTCTCTGTTACGGGACCTCTCTCCTCTGCCTGGGTGCCTGGGCCTAAATGTGTGACAGTGGCCTGTTCCAGTGGTGGGGTGACGTGAAGCCTGATTCTCTGCTATGACATGAAGACTTATTCTGTGCTGACATAAGGCCAGATTCTCTGTTACGGGACCTCTCTCCTCTGCCTGGGTCTAAATGTGTGACAGTGGCCTGTTCCAGTGGTGGGTGACATGAAGCCTGATTTTCTGCTATGACATGAAGACTGATTCTGCGCTGACATAAGGCCAGATTCTCTGTTACGGGACCTCTCCTCCTCTGCCTGGGTGCCCTGGGCCTAAATGTGTGACAGTGGCCTGTTCCAGTGGTGGGGTGACGTGAAGCCTGATTCTCTGCTATGACATGAAGACTGATTCTACGCTGACATAAGGCCAGATTCTCTGTTACGGGACCTCTCTCCTCTGCCTGGGTGCCTGGGCCTAAATGTGTGACAGTGGCCTGTTCCAGTGGTGGGTGACGTGAAACCTGATTCTCTGCTATGACATGAAGACTGATTCTGCGCTGACATAAGGCCAGATTCTCTGTTACGGGACCTCTCTCCTCTGCCTGGGTGCCTGGGCCTAAATGTGTGACAGTGGCCTGTTCCAGTGGTGGGTGACGTGAAGCCTGATTCTCTGCTATGACATGAAGACTGATTCTGCGCTGACATAAGGCCAGATTCTCTGTTACGGGACCTCTCTCCTCTGCCTGGGTGCCTGGGCCTAAATGTGTGACAGTGGCCTGTTCCAGTGGTGGGTGACGTGAAGCCTGATTCGCTGCTATGACATGAAGACTGATTCTGCGCTGACATAAGGCCAGATTCTCTGTTACGGGACCTCTCTCCTCTGCCTGGGTGCCTGGGCCTAAATGTGTTACAGTGGCCTGTTCCAGTGGTGGGTGACGTGATGCCTGATTCTCTGCTATAACATGAAGACTTGTCTGTGCTGACATGAAGCCAGATTCTCTGTTACGGGACCCTCTCTCCTCTGCCTGGGTGCCTGGGCCTAAATATGTGACAGTGGCCTGTTCCAGTGGTGGGTGACGTGATGCCTGATTCTCTGCTATGACATGAAGACAGATTCTGTGCTGACATAAGGCCAGATTCTCTGTTACGGGACCTCTCTCCTCTGCCTGAGTGCCTGGGCCTAAATGTGTGACAGTGGCCTGTTCCAGTGGTGGGTGACGTGAAGCCTGATTCTCTGCTATGACATGAAAACTGATTCTGTGCTGACATGAAGCCAGATTCTCTGCTATGGCATGAAGAGACTGATTCTGTGCTGACATGAAGCCAGATTCTTTGCTATGGCATGAAGAGACTGATTCTCTGCTGACGTGAAGCCAGATTCTCTGCTATGGGACCTCTGTCCAATTGATATTGGGTCATTTTTTTTTTTTTTAATTTTTATTTTAATTCATTTCCCTATCCACATTTGTTTGCAGGGGATTTACCTACATGTTGCTGCCTTTTGCAGCCCTCTAGCTCTTTCCTGGGCTGTTTTACAGCCTTTTTAGTGCCCAAAAGTTCGGGTCCCCATTGACTTCAATGGGGTTCGGGACGAAGTTCGGGTCGGGTTCGGATACCGAACCCGAACATTTCCGGGAAGTTCGGCCGAACTTCTCGAACCCGAAACATCCAGGTGTTCGGGTTGATAACTTTAAAACGCTTTGACTTATCCAGGCATTCTGAGATTGTTTTTTCGGCACATCTTGTACTTCATGACACTGGTAAAATGGAAGTAACAAAAAAAATCATTTTTATTTATAAAAAAATGCCAAATTTTCCCAAAATTTTGAAAAATTATCAAATTAGCCAAATTTCCAAGTTTCAATTTCTCTACTTCTACAATACATAGTAATACCTACAAAAATAGTTATTTACTTTTCATTCCCCATATGTCTACTTCATGTTAGGATCATTTTGGAATGACATTTTATTTTTGGGGGTCGTTACAAGGCTTAGAAGTTTAGAAGTAAATCTTGAAATTTCTCAGAAATTTAAAAAAAACAACCTTTTTAAGGACCAGTTCAGGTCTGAAGTCACTTTGTGAGGCTTACATAATAGAAACCACCCAAAAATGACCCCCATTCTAGAAACTACACCCCTCAAAGTATTCAAAATTGATTTTACAAACGTTGTTAACCCTTTAGGTTGTTCCACAAGAATTAATGAAAAATAGAGATTACAATTTCAAAATTTTCACTTTTTTGGCGGAATTTCCATTTTTTTCAGTTACAAAGTAAGGAGTTAACAGCCAAACAAAACTCAATAATTTATGGCCCTGATTCTGTAGTTTACAGAAACACCCCATATGTGATCGTAGACTGCTGTACGGGAACACGGCAGGGCGCAGAAGGAAAGGAATGCCATACGGTTTTTGGAAGGCAGATTTTGCAGGACAGTTTTTTTTTACACCATGTCCCATTTGAAGCCCCCCTGATGCACCCCTAGAGTAGAAACTGCATAAAAGTTACCCCATCTAAGAAACTGCACCCTCAAGGTATTCCAAACTGATTTTAAAAACATCGTTAACCCTTTAGGTGTTCCACAAGAGTTATTGGCAAATGGAGATCAAATTTCTGAATTTCAATTATTGGGCACATTTTAATTCATTTTTTTCCAGTTACAAAGCAAGGGTTAACAGCAAAACAAAACTCAATATTTACGGCCCTGATTCTGTAGTTTACAGAAAAACCCCATATGTGGTCGTAAACTGCTGTACGGGCACACGGCAGGGCACAGAAGGAAACGGAATGCCATATGTTTTTTGGAATGCAGATTTTGCTGGACTGGTTTTTTGACACCATGTCCCATTTGAAGCCCCCCTGATGCACCCCTAGAGTAGAAACTCCAAAAAAGTGACCCCATTTTAGAAACTACGGGATAGGGTGTGAATTTTTTTTGTACTAGTTTAGGGTACATATGATTTTTGGTTGCTCTATATTACACTTTTTGTGAGGCAAGGTTAGATCATGTGGGTATTTTTTATAGACCAGGTTATCACGGACGTGGGGATACCTAATATGTATACAATTTCTTTATTTATGTAAGTTTTGCACAATGATTTAATTTTTGAAACAAAAAAAAAGTTTTTGTGTCTCCATAGTCAGAGAGCCATAGTTTTTTTCAGTTTTTGGGCAATTATCATTGGGTAGGGTCTAATTTTTTTGATGGCACTATTTTGGGGTGCATATGACTTTTTGATCGCTTGCTATTATACTTTTTGTGATGTAAGATGACAAAAAATGGCTTTTTTTACACAGTTTTTTATTTTTATTTTTTTACGGTATTCACCTGAGGGGTTAGGTCATGTGATATTTTTAGAGTCAAAATATTTTTTTATTGAAGTATATTAATAAAAGAACAAAAGTACATATATGTATATGTATATAAAGTACAGCTAGAACTGTTCAACACACGCAGCGTGAGCGCAGTCGTAGGTGAACAAATAATCCCTTATAGAGGAGTGAAAGCACAAGTCTGCATAGGTGATAAACATAAGTTTACAAGTTATACAGAAATAATATAATATAAAAGTTAAACAATAAAACATAAGATCTACATTCCTCAGAGTGTACCAAAAGAGAGGGAGAGGGGGGGGTGTAGGGACATATATGAGTGAAGAGTAGTCATCTAAAATTTAGCTAAGGAGATCAGAAGGGGAGCATATATCTAGAGACTTCCAAATACCCCATGTTTTTTCATATTTCTTTGTATTACAGGTTGTGTTATTGGATGCAGAGGCCATGATTTGTTCATATAGACAAGTTTTGTTAACCCTTTTTGTGACATCAAGTATGTGGGCGGGTATGGAGATTTCCATTTTGAGGTGATAGCCAACTTGGCTGAGAGGAGGATATGACAAACTATACCCCTGAGTGAACTAGTTATATCCATGATAATCTATCATCAATAATGCTAAGGAAGGGAGGGGGAGCACAGGGTTGACTCTGTGTTTGAGAGCTGAGAGATTAGGGAAAAAACTTCAACCCAAAAAGGCACTTACTATTGGGCAGTCCCATAGGATATGGAATAACGTGCCCTTTATTACCACAGTTCCTCCAGATCCTGGGGAGACTGACGGATAAATAGTGTGTAGCCTTTCAGGGTGAATACCACCTTAAGGCGGTCTTCACAAATGATTCATATTGTGTTACACATGTTATGTTTTTTGAGATATATTTAAACGCTGAATTTCCATTGCAGAGGAGAGAATTCAGATATTTAAATCTTTTTCCCACGATATCAACGGTGTAGATTTATTGAAGTTGTATTTGTTAGTGAGCTGGGAGTATAAAGGGAGTCGAAGGGTTTTTTGAGATTTGGGTAGGTATTGACCATATCTCTAGTAAATCGACTGTTGATGGATGGTAAAGTGGGGTTTTCAGTTAGGAAGTGCCTGATTCTAAGGTATTTGTAAAATTCAGTGTTGGGAACCTTATATGTACTGTGTAGGCATTCGAAGGAATTCAGGCTATCAGTCTGATAAAGTTGGGGGATTTCTGTCAGGCCATATCTTCTCCATGCTCCTACACCCAAATCAGGGATAAGATGGTCAAGGACCGCTAATGGGGTTGGATTCATATTGGAAAGAACCTCTTTGCCAGTGAGGGTATGATATTTTATCCAGCAGCTTAGGGCATTGGAGGCAAGGAAGGACAATTTAGGACTGATAAACTTTTCGGATAACGAAGCTATAAGTACGGCTTTAAGGTTACCCCCTATCACTTCTGTGGAGTCAATGTGAGTCCATTGTTTGGAGAAGTCTAACTTCCACCAACTCTCTAGGGGACCTATTTGTGACGCTAAATAGTAGTCATAGATATTTGGTAGGCTGATGCCTCCCATTTGTTTCCTGGTGTGTAGGATTTTGGATGCAATTCTAGGCTTTTTGCCATGCCACAGAAAGGCGTTTAGTACCTTATTGCATTGCGAGAAGTATGATATAGGGATTTTGATGGGTAGGACCCTGAATAGATAAAGGAGTTTGGGTAATGCGAACATTTGAAAAGTGGCCAGTCTACCAATCCAAGACACTTCAAATTTATCATACTGGTCAAGGTCTTTTTTAATGCTAGATAGCAAGGAGGGGTAGTTAGCTAGAAAAAGACTATGGGGTTGAGGAGGTAAGGTTGATACCTAGATACTGAATTTGGTTAGGTTGCCAATCTAAAGTGAATTTTTCTTGAAGATGTTGAACTGTTTGGGGGGACAAGTTAATGGGTAGGGCTTGGGATTTAGAAGAGTTTAGCTTGTAGTAAGATAGTTGGCCGAAGTGAGTGATAATGTCTAGGGCTGAGGATAGGGAGGATGTAGGGTCTGTAAGTGTGAGTATTACATCATCAGCGTACAAACTCAATTTATGATTGCGGTCAGCTATCTGTACGCCTGATACTCTCTTCTCCATTCTTAGGGCTTGGGCAAGGGGTTCAATGGATAAAATGAACATTAGGGGAGAGAAGGGGCATCCCTGTCTGGTTCCATTGGAAATGGAAAATGGTTTAGACAGAGACCCATTTACCCAGACCCTAGCAGATGGGTCTTTATAAAGGGCTTGGATAGAGGCAAGGATAGGACCCTCTATCCCCATTTTGGACAAAACCGCAAAAGAAAAAGACCAGCAAATGCGGTCGAACGCTTTTTCCGCGTCGAGCGTGACAAAAAGCGCCGGGGTCTTGCTTTTTTGGATATGGGAGAGGAGATTCAGTACCCTTCTAGAGTTTTCCTGTATTTGGCGGCCTTTGACAAAACCAACCTGGTCGGAGTTCACTAATAGAGGAATGAGGGGGGCCAATCTGGATGACAGGATTCTGGCAAAAATTTTAATATCTGTGTTAAGGAGGGATATGGGGCGGAAATTTTTAGGATCATCAGTTGGTTTGTTAGGTTTTGGTATAGTCACTATTAACGCTTCGAGCATCTCTTTGGGGAAGGATCCCAGTTCTCTGCCAGATTGAAAGGAGAGCAACATGTGTCTGGAGAGCTGGTCAAAAAAGGCTTTATAATAGGAGTTTGATAGGCCGTCTGGGCCTGGGGATTTGTGTGGGGGGAGTTTTTTAATAATGGCTTTAAGTTCTTCTGTGGTCATTGGGGTATTGAGAGTTTGTAATTGGGCAGTAGTCAGTTGTGTTAGGCCTAACTTATCTAAAAAGGCATCAATGAGGTCTGCTTTTGGTGGTGAGACTCGTTCTTGGGGGGCTAAATTATAAAGGGAAGCATAAAAGTCTCCAAAAGCATCTGCTATTCTCGTTGGGGATAGTATTTTCTTCCCAGACGGTTAGCCAACAAACGGCCCGCTTTGTTATCCTGAGAATAAAAGTTGGCCTGTGTTCTCTTTAAGCTAAATTCATACTTATGGAGGAGACAGGCAGAGAGTTGGGACCTCAATGATTTGAGACTATCTGAGTGTGTAGAGGAGACTTGAGACTTGTTAAGGGTCTCTATTCTTTTTATCTCATTTAGTAACTTGTTTATTTTTTCTTTACGTTCCCTCTGGAGTCTGCTACCTATTTTAATAAAGACACCTCTAATGAACGCCTTGTGGGCGCACCATAGAATAGATGGGTTACTAACTGATCCATCATTTATGTGAAAGAATTCTGTTAGTTCAGATTTAAGCTCCTGGGACAGTTCAGGGTGGTCTATAACATACGTGTTATTTCTCCATGGAGAATAGGGTTTGGAGAGATGGGATTCCTTCAGGAATAGGGAAATCGGGGCGTGATCTGACCATGTGATCGTGTGTATGGATGACGAGATCGTGTTTGCAATCACTGACCTGCTGGTTAAGAACATGTCAATTCTGGAGTAGGATTGGCAAGCCGAGGAGAAGAAAGAGTAGTCTCTTTCAAAGCCATGCTGTATTCTCCAGATATCATATAGGTCTTCCTGCAGGAAGAGAGAATTAATAGCTCCAGGGGTCTCTCTGGAGGGAGTTGTGGTATCTAGTCTTGGGTCTAGTGTGGAGTTAAAATCACCGCTCCAGATCACATGGCCAGATCTCAGCCCACGTACTTTTGCAGCTAGACGACGAAAAAAGGAACATTGATGTCTGTTAGGGGTATAAAGAAAAACCAACGTATAATCAACGTTATTAATAGAGCAAACTAAAATTATATATCTGCCATTAGGATCTAGCACTGAAGACTTCAAAGAAAAAGCCACTGAATGGCTTATGGCCACTAGAACTCCCCTTTGTTTTTTGTAGAAGTGTGACTGGTAAATGTGGGGGAACTTAGGGTGGTGGATCCTGTGGCCATCCGATTGGAGCAGAGGGGTTTCTGTGGCACAGAAAATGTCGCATTTCAGCTCACAGATTTCCTTCCACAACATGGATCTTTTAAAAGGGCTATTCAAGCCTTTTACGTTTAAAGCTGCGACTTTTAGTACCATGCTGCAGGAGGAAATGGTAGGTCTGAAAGGCGAATCCTAAAAATAGTGAACATGAAGATATGAAACTGATCCAGGTCACTTGAAAAAATGATCCTTATCCCTTGACCCCTCGGAGTATCATCTAGTAGTAATTGTAGAGGAATTGTAAAATAACAGCAAAAAATAGGCTTAGGGAATAAACAGAAAAGAAGGAACAAACTATAACAGTGGAACGACACCTGATAGCCATCAGGCACCATTGTGTGGGCTTGTGAGGCAGTTCTTGCCTAACTGACCGCCCGAGCCCTAAACAGAATCAGGGAACGATTCAACAAGTTAACCTATTACTGGTCAGCGATGTGGTCTACGCCTGGTCTGGACTGTCTGCCAATCCATTGTAATGGGTTCTGGGCCTTTTGCTTGAAGGTCAGGAGAATCTTTAATGGAAATGTTCCATCCTTCTAATAATTTTCTTCCTGAGTCCAGGGAAAGCACTGCATGTAGAGTTCCTTGATGCTGGATCAGAACTTTAGTGGGGAAGCCCCATCGATAAGGTATGTTGTGATCGCGTAAAGCAGCAGTAAAGGGGGCTAAATCTCTTCTCTGTTGAAGGGTTGGGGCAGATAAAATCGGCGAAAATTTTGATCCCTTCATGCGGAGCAGGTAGCGGGCCTTTCTTTCTAGCTGCATTCATCAGTAGTTCCTTTACGTGGAAGAAATGGACCCTAGCTAAAACGTCTCTAGGAACAGAGTCAGGAAGATGTTTTGGCCGGGCCACTCTGTGTGCTCTGTCTAGAGTAAGATCTTTATCGCTCATGTTTATCAGGAGCGACCTCATAAGATCAAGAATATAGGCCTCCAGCTCTTTAGGTGGTATGTCCTCCGGTATACCTCTAAGCTTGATGTTGTTTCGGCGGGACCTGTCTTCTAGGTCCACCACCTTGTTTTTGAGTCTCTCGACTTCAGCTGTAAGCTCTTCGTGGGCATCTACAAGCTGGTTATGCGATGCGGCGAAATCCCCCATTTTAGACTCTACATGAGTAATCCGCTTGTCCGCCTCAGTAATGGAGGCGTGCAGAGGAGACAGCAAGGCCGCTATTTCTGTGTGCATGGAGCGGCTGAAGGCTACTAACATCCCCTTTATCATGCTGCCGGTCGCTAGATCATCCGTAGTGGGGAAATCTGCTAGGGACGGAGCGTTCTGATCACTCACCCCTGCTGATCCTTGTGTGTCGTCTTGAAGCCGTGGCTTCTTCTTTTGCGGGCTCTGACAGGGAGAGACGTCTGTGCATACCCGGGAATCAGGAGGACTGCTTCGGTCTGGTAAGCGTGTCTCAGGCCGGGCTGGGGGAGACTCGTCCGCTGGAGAGGAGTGGGTAGAGGAGGGTTGAGAGGCTTGCGGGCTTCTCTGCTGTACTGGAGTAGTCGTTGGAGAGTCTTGCTCTGCAGATCTCGAGGAGCGCGTGGAGGCAGGCGAACCCGCGCCATCTTGATCTTTTATCCTCTCCACGAAGAAGTCCAGCTTCCCTTGCTTCTTAACGGATCTTGACCCTCTAACCATCTTGGGTATAAGGAGGGATATCTTTATAAGAGTTTTAGGTGGTTAAAACAAGTGTTAGCTTGTTGTAGCTTTGCAGTCGCTTGGTAGGGCTCGGGAGCTCACAGCTCAAGCGGCCATCTCTCTCGGCTGGCAAACCACGCCCCTGTCATGTGATATTTTATTAGAGCCAGTCGATACGGACGCGGTGATACCTAATATGTATACTTTTTTTTCATTATGTAAGTTTTACAACAATGATTTCATTTTTGAAACAAAAAAATCATGTTTTAGTGTCTCCATAGTCTGAGACCATAGTTTTTTCAGTTTTTGGGCGATTATCTTGTGTAGGGTATGATTTTTGCGGGATGAATGACGGTTTGATTGGCACTATTTTGGGTGCATATGACTTTTGATCACTTGCTATTACACTTTTTGTGATGTAAGGTACAAAAAATGGCTTTCTTTACACCGTTGTTTTTTTTTTTATAGTGTTTACCTGAGGTGTTAGGTCATGTGATATATTTATAGTGCAGGTTATTATAGACGCGGCGATACCTAATATGTATACTTTTTTTATTTATGTAAGTTTTAACACAATAATATCTTTTTTGAAACAAAAAAAATAATATGTTTTAGTGTCTCCATGGTCTGAGAGCCATAGTTTTTTAGTTTTGGGGCGATCATCTTAGGTAGTGTCTCATTTTTTGCGGAGTGAGATAATGGTTTGATTGGCACAATTTTTGGGGTGCATATGACTTTATGATCACTGCTATTACACTTTTTTGTGATGTAAATGACAAAAAAATGTTTTTTTTTTACACCGTTTTAATTTATTTATTTTTAACGGTGTTCACCTGGAGGGGCTAGGTACTGTTATATTTTTATATTAGCCGGTCCGATACGGACGCGGCGATACTAATATGTATACCTTTTTTAAATTTACTTAAGTTTTACACTATAACAGCTTTTTTTTTTTTTATTATGTTTTAGTGTCTCCATATTCTGAGCCATAGTTTTTTTATTTATTGGGAGATTGTCTTAGGTAGGGGTTCATTTTTTGCAGGATGAGGTGATGGTTAGATTGGTACTATTTTGGTGGGCAGACGCCTTTTTTATTGCTTACTGCTGTACTTTTTGTGATGTAAGGTGACAATTTTTTTTAAATTTAGCAGTTTTTATTTTTTATTTTTTCGGTGTTCATCTGAGGGGTTAGGTCATGTGATATGTTTATAGAGCCGGTTGATAAGGACCTGGCGATACCTAATATGTCTACTTTTTTTTTCCTATTTTTTAGCAATTTTTTTATACTTTTTTGGGGGGAAATGACGTTTTTGTTTATTTTTACTTGAAACTTTAAATTTTTTGGGGGGGGAAACTTTATTTTTCAACTTTTTTTTTACTTTATTTTTTGTCCAATATGGGACTTCAACTTTTGGGGTCTAATCCCTTTTATAATGCATTACAATGCTTCTGTATTGGAATGCATTGACTGTATGAGTAATACAGTGAGTTTACTCATACAGCTTCCGGCCTTTGAGATCCAGGGGACTGGATCTCACAGGCTTGTCACAGGAAGGCAGCGTTGATACCTCAGAAGGCATCGCGCTGCCTTCCATGCCATCGGGTCCCCCTACAGCCCCACGGGGACCCGATGACACCACCGCAACATTGAAAAGCCGCAAACCCGAGGCATTTAGGCATTTAGCCAAGGTGCCTGCTCACGATTTGCGCAGGCACCGGGTTCCGATCACCGCCCCGCGGTGATCGGAAATACACATGACGTACCGGATACGTCAAGTGTCCTTAAGTCCCGGACAACATTCCATACCGGTACGTCATAAGTCCGGAAGAGGTTAAGGATGAGCAAAATTTCTTGAAATTGGTTTTGTGTCTGATTCTTCAAATTTGATTAGTTCCCAAATAATTTGTCACAAATCAAAGTTTCTCCTAGTGCCTCTGATTCGTTTTTAGGAAAAGATGTTATTTCTTTTTGCTCATTTTTTTATGATTTTTTGCTGCTTCTCTCCTCCCTCTCTAAGCTATTGAGGACAAAGACAGCAATAACAAATAATGTCCAAGAGACACTGACATATATAGTTATGGATAAATGCATATTTGACAGTGTTAACAAACAGCTTTCTTTAAAAACACACCGCTCTGGCACATGTTTTACACTTTTTCATTACAAAACTTTAAAAAAGTGGCCTTTTGGAGTTAGATGTTGTTTAAATACACATGGTGTTATGGCAAAAAGGCAGTGGCTTGTTTGGGGACCAAGCGATCAAAGATTATGCCTCAACGAGGCAGATTTCTGCCCCTGTTTTATACACACACATGTTAATTTCAGAAGAAGGACGGGCTCATTCTGCCACAAGCAAGGAAATTATGCTTTAATGGGGAAGAATGCCTAACAGGTATTTACACACACAAAAGTGTTTAATTGTCAGTAGAAAGGCGTGGCTTGTTCTGAATGAACCTGGAAAAACTCTCCCTTTTAAAATGGAAGCAGCAGTACAGTGTGGATGTGGAAAGGGTAGGGCATAATGGCATGGCAGAATAGTAGCGGCAGCAGTAGCAGCACAGCATGGAATAGACAAAAACAGCAGATGGGTGTAGCAGTAGATGTGTATAGTAGTAGTAATAGTAGTAGCAACTGTGTAGTGTAATGGTAGTGACAGTAGGGGTAATAGAAGTGGCTGTAGGGGATTAGCAACATGGAATAGCAGCTGCAGCGGCAGCAGCTGCCATATGTTACAGAACATGGTGGTAGGTGGGCAGACACCAATGGAATGAAGGCTGCAGCAGCTGCCATGTGGTACAGAACTTGAGGGTATGCAGATAGCAGCCGTGGGAACACGGGGCCACTGTCAGTGAGGGCAGATCTAGTCAAATTGGGTGAAAGCGCAGAAGTGCAACACATTTGCATAACACAAGACAATACATTTGCCACACACTGGACAGAATTCCAGCACACAGCACAGGTTAGAAAAATTTAACTTGGGTGTACATATGGTAGTGTCCCAAATTGACACCTTTCTTTTTACAATTTTCCACTGTAACCTGGGCATCCAAAGGAGCCCCAATTACAGGGCACTGTAAACATGCAACTCATGATCTGGGTCTGCAAAGACCTAGCAGCTTTGCTCCTGCCCAAGGACACCCAGCGATCACAACAATCATTGGGTTGGTATAGCCACTTCCTTTATTGACTTCATAGGGCTCATCGTGTGCTATGCATAGAAAAAAGGAGAAGGTAGAAGCCATAATAAACTGCTTCTATTTTCCCCAGACATCTCTGGCAAACGGATACCTGACTGATCCTGCTAGATTGGCAGGAGCTTTAATGCCATGCTTTAAATGTACGGTGGTGAGAATTTAAAATCCAAAACCATTTGCCATATATGTACGACACTTGGTTAACAAAAGCATATAAAACATTAGAATCACAGTCCACATAAAAAAAAGCTTTCGAGGCAAACTCCTTTTAGCAGACCTGTGCTATAAGGTTAACCATTTTGACCATAAATTCTTGTTTATATGTATTTATGATGATGGCCACTAAAACTAGGAATTAATAAAGGTTTAGATTTAATGAATAATTCAGTTAAGCTTTAAAATGTCCTCAGTGCTTTCCAAATAAAAACAAAAATAATTACCATTTTTACTGCAACTGCTAAATAATTCTTAAAAGCACAGAGCATTTGTGTTCAAACTTACAAACAGATTTGCTAGGTGAAAGTAACTAACTGGATTTTTTGCCAAAGGCCTGTCTTAAGGAAGAAAAAGTGAATAGCCAGCTGTATGCAAAGCTAAATGCTGAGACCAAGAATTAAGGTCAGGGAACAATGTCTGAACACTTATTGTTTCTTTAACTTTGGTAGAGATGTGATATTCATCCATCAATGGTGTTACAAAAAAAAAAAAGAGAGATGGGAGAATCTGACAAAAACACTATCTGCTATGCTTACCTTCCTTAGTTTTTTCCAGCAAACAAAATCCAGGAAATTGCAGCTGCACAAATGCTGAAAAGCAAAGCAGATCAAGAAATAGTGTAAGTGCTTGATTTCTTTTCTTCTCTGTCAATCATGTTCTTCATGATACAAAACCATGAAATAAAGCACTGTGTTTTCTAATTAACATTTTCAGCTCTAGGGGCTTTAACTTCAGACTTCATAAAATCTTGAAGTCATGCAGTGTTTGCCTGAGTATGGATTATATTTTGTAACCTATATTATATATCCGCATTCTGCATGTTAGAGAAATGCTGACCTATACAGTACAGACCAAAAGTTTGGACACACTTCTCATTCAAAAGAGTTTTCTTTATTTTCATGACTATGAAAGGCATCAAAACTATGAATAAACACATGTGGAATTATATACATAACAAACAAGTGTGAAACAACTGAAAATATGTCATATTCTAGGTTCTTCAAAGTAGCCAACTTTTGCTTTGATTACTGCTTTGCACACTCTTGCATTCTCTTGAGAGCTTCAAGAGGTAGTGCCCCCTGAAATGGTCTTCCAACAGTCTTGAAGGAGTTCCCAGAGATGCTTAGCACTTGTTGGCCCTTTTACCTTCACTCTGCGGTCCAGCTCACCCCAAACCATCTCGATTGGGTTCAGGTCCGGTGACTGTGAGGGCCAGGTCATCTGGCGCAGCACCCCATCACTCTCCTTCTTGGTCAAATAGCCCTTACTTTCAAAGTTTCTCCCAATATTTCAGCTGACTGACTGACCTTCATTTCTTAAAGTAATGAAGGCCACTCGTTTTTCTTTACTTAGCTGCTTTTTTCTTGCCATAATACAAATTCTAACAGTCTATTCAGTAGGACTATCAGCTGTGTATCCACCTGACTTCTCTCAACGCAACTGATGGGTCCCAATCCAATTTATAAGGCAAGAAATCCCACTTATTAAACCTGACAGGGCACACCTGTGAAGTGAAAACCATTTCAGGGGACTACCTCTTGAAGCTCATCAAGAGAATGCCAAGAGTGTGCAAAGCAGTAATCAAGCAAAAGGTGGCTACTTTGAAGAACCTAGAATATGACATATTTTCAGTTATTTCATACTTGTTTGTTATGTATATAATTCCACATGTGTTAATTCATAGTTTTGATGCCTTCATAGTCATGAAAATAAAGAAAACTCTTTGAATGAGAAGGTGTGACCAAACATTTGGTCTGTAACTGTATATTTTTTTTGTTTACCAGGGATGTAAGGTCTCACTGGTCCCATTGCAAAATTTCAGCTTGGGCACCCCAGCATAATTTCTCTTACTTGTTAGCTTACAGCCTGTCCATACCCTTTTAGCAGAATTGCTGGGTCTCTTAAGTGACCCATTGATACAGCACTAAGCCGCCAGTGATTACAGTGCAGTTACATCTTCTGTGATTGATGTGTTCTCTACATTATTTAGTGGAGACCCCTTAACAAACCACCAGCACTCTAAGTAATGGAGGTGGAGTAGAATTTGTGTTTATCTCAGGTGTCTCTTTCATATAGACGTGTTATGAGAACACTGTAACCCTTGCAACCACTTTCTGCATTTTGGCTCCACAACTTTCTTCCTTCACTATATAATGACCTATTGCTACTATGACATTAAAAGGTTAATGATCTCCTTTCTGACAATAGGAATGTCCATCATCATGAATCTTTCCCCGTCTCTTCCACTCCAGTGTCTCAGATTTATGATACTATGGATGCCAGACATAAAAAAAATAAATAAAAAAAAGGGTTTAAACAAGTACCCTGCAAGTGTCGCAAGAGGACCCGCAGGTCTACTCGGCTTCTGGATTCTGTTGCTAATACAACTACTTTGGCCCTTATTGTTACAAACCCCTGTCCTTCATGTTGCTAAAGAAAATATGTGATTTACAGCACATTTTTTATGCAGGTTTTTAGCTTACCATGCACAATGATTTATAGTAAGGTCTATAGATTTTGTGATTGTCCACATTGGTGAATGTGTTTCCAGGATGACAGCATCATTAGAACTTATTACTAATAATAAATTATTATTTATTATTAAAGCACCATTCATTCCATGGCGCTGTACATCTAAAAAAAGGGATCCAACAAACTGAAAAGTCCAGCTCCAATTAGCAAAAAAGTTGTATCTCTTATTTCAGCAGCTTTGTTAAAATATTCAACACACAAGAAAAATAATTTTTCTTGTTTGTTGAATATTTTAACAAAGCCGCTTAAATAAAGATATAACTTTTTTGCTAATTGTAGCTGGACTTTTTCAAGTTTGTTGGATTCCGTATCGCCAGCACTATCCAAGGGCTGTGTCCGTGCCCATTGCAAAGAAACACAGGTAAGAGCCTGCTAACATTACCTGTTTTTGCATATGAAAAGGGATGTACATAGGGATGCACATTGCAAACTGTGACAGAAGGAGAGAGGTCACTATCCATAAGGGCTTACAGTTCTACAAGGGATGGGGGATGGATACAGTAGGTGGTGGTAAGTTTGGTCATACAGCAGTATAGTTCCAGCAGGGTTACTGTAGGTTGTAGGCAGATTTTCAGGTTTCCATGGTAGTCGAGCATCTGATAGAGCAGGGGTACTCAATTGGTGGACCGCAGTCCGGACCCCTGCAGTGGCGTGCTAAGTGGGGATGGTCCGCCCAGGGGCACCGCTTTCAGGGGGTGCCAGATTCCTGTAGCAGTGAGCTCTTCCATCATACAGATGGAAGTGTTCATTGTTGGAGCGCAAGGAGCTGATGTCCTGTCACTCATCGCTCCTTCGATCCTACCCTCCTTCAGGACAGCAGTGCTCTGAATGGTGAAGCAGGAGACTTCTCCCTACTACACCATTCAGCCTGCAAGCACAGATTGCGCTGACGGCATGTGTGGGTGTAGCCATCAGGCCAGAAATCTGCATAAGCTCCGCCCACACAGTGAGTCTGTGTCTGCAGGGGGAGAGGACTGTGAGCTTCAGGAGCAGGACAAGGTGAGTAGTTACTGTGTTTGTTTGTTTTTTGTTTGTTAGTTTTTTAACACCGAGGGGGCACAATGGGCATTTCTACTCTGGAGGGAGCACAATGTGCATTTCTAGTATGAAGATACCTCCAAGTGCCCTAGATTTGATACCCTAGTGCGGATTACCTGCATATGATCTGGGACTTGTCCAGAACTTAGAAGAATATTGGAATGGCATCAACAATTTTCTTATTTATAAACTGAAAATACGAATCCCCTTTGAGCCACAATTGTTCTTGCTGAACGATCTCTCCATAATAAGCAGCCACAAATATCAAAACATCCTTTAGGTAGAATACTTTTATTAGCTAGAATCTTGATCAGCCGGAGCTGGTTTGCTCGTCATACTCCAGAGCTAAACACCTGGATAAATCTAGTTAATAAGGTAAAAAATTATGAACAGATCCTTTATAGGCAGAGAGATGTAGACGAGAAGTGGATTAAGATATGGGATGGCTGGAAGATCTTATTGATTGTAATTTCTTTTATAAAAAAACTTTTTTTTTTTCCTCTCTCCTCTCCTCCTGTCTCCTATTCCTCTCTTTCCTCTGAAGGGGAGGCTGGGGGGGGAGGGGAGGGGCAGACGCGCATCACAGGCTGGGGGTGGGGGGAGAGGGGGTTGGGTTGGGGGAAGAAAGAGGGAAAAATAAGTTATTAACTATATTGAGTGTCTACTCTAACTCTCTTCTTTGTGTATTTGTTTTATATACAATAAAGTTGTTAAATTTAATTTTAAAAAAGGGTGCACAATGGGATTTCTACTATGGAGGGGGCATAGAGGGCATTAATACTGTGAAGGGGGCACAATGGCATTAGTACTGTGAAGGGGCACAATGGACATTACTACTATTAAGGGGGCACAATGGGCATTATTACTATTAAGGAGGCATAATGGGCATTATTACTTTGAAGGGGGGTACAATGAGCATTACTACTATTAAGGAGGCATAATGGGCATTATTACTATGAAGGGGCACAATGGGGAGTATTACTCTGAAGTATCATAATTGGGAATTATTACTGTGAAGGGGGGCAAAAGAGGGCATTAGAACTGTGAGGGGCACAGGATAGGGCATTACTACTGCGAAAGGGGCACAGAGAGGGTATTACTACTGTGAGGGGGCAGTTAGGGTATTCATAAACTGTGGGGAGACTAAGGAGGCATCACAATGTGACAAGGGCACTAAGGAGCATTATAAAGTGTGGGGGCACTTAGGGATCACCCTGCTGTGAGGGTGCACTTAGGAGTTTGAAACTCTGTGGAGCACTAGGGATATCATTCTGTCTGAGGACATTAAAGGGGCATCATTATTGTTAGGGGGGCGCTGAAAGGACATTCTTACTGTTTGGTCGGCAGAAAAGAAATTAGGTGAGCTTGTAGGTGTGGATTATTGTAAAAAAAATTAATAATAATGCAGAGGCCACACACCAATGGTGCTGTCCATCCTTTTTTTGTTTTTGTTTTTGCAGCTCGGACCTTCATTATACAGCAGACTCAGGTATGTGGACGTTTATAAAAAGTACTTGAGTACCCAGGTGATAGAGTATGGGGGATGCACGAAAAAAATATTAGAGATGATTGTGGGAAGAGGAGATATATTGTTGAGCAAAAGGGTAACAATGTTTTGAACTTTTGACTTTCAGGCTCCATATCTCACCATCCACTACAGCTTCAAACGTGAGAGTACCATCATTTTATAGACAATCATCTTGGCTATCTCATACATAAATTGGATTCACATGATGCAGTTTGGCAATATTCTTGGCTAAGATACCACTATTGATTAGTGATGAGCGGCATAGACAATATTAAAATTTGCGATATTTTGCAAATCTTTTGCTGAATATTTGCCATAAATTTGCGAATTGGAAAAATTTGCGATTGCAAAAATCGGCAATGTAATATGCACGTATTACGCGTGCAATTTCATTACCTATAACATATAACAAACAATCACACAAAGGCTATATGCCAAAAGCCGGGTATGGGCAAGCCAACAACCTATCCATGAGACAGGTACAGTCAGCATACCTTACAATAATAGGCTTGTGTACTATGAGACATACAGACCAGCTTTACATTTTTATACACCACGCAACAAAAAAAAACTTTTCATCTTCTACTGGGCAAAAAACATTTTCCTATACTAAATCGAGTGGGTGTGGATTACAGATCCGAAGTCAGAATTGTTGTAACACGTCACGAAATTTTGCTATGCATAAGTATGCCTAAATTAATTAAGCACTTGGAAAGCATTGAATAATTTTGAACAGAACGAGTTTTACTCCAACCTGAAAGTTTGCATGGTAAATAGTGTTGGACAAGCATGCTCGGCCGAACACCAGTTCGGCTCGAGCATCGATATGCTAGGCCAAATATCGCATGTGCTCGAGTCAGTGTATCTAAATCTAATTTAGCCTTTATTTCAGAAAAGTTTCTGGCGGATTTAAACTCACAACCTTCTACATTATAGCCCAGAATGTTAACAAACTACACCATAGAGCTGAATGGGCAGTTACTTGAAAAAAAAAGAATAAAAAAATTTCAGACTTCTGCTGTATAGGAATATTTGCTGTATAAGTATTCCTATACAGCAGAAATCGAAAAAAAATAATATTAAATTATTTTTGGTAACTGGCCATGCTGCTCTATAATGTAGTGGTTAACATTCTGGGCTGTAATGTAGAAGGTTGTGGGTTTGAATCCCGCCAGAAACTTTTCAGAAACAGGCTAAATTAGATTTAAATACACTGGGTGTCCCCAAGCACTGATTCCATATATGGACATAGCTATATATGGAGTCAGAGCAGGGACTCCTAAGCCGAACTAGAGTCCTGACACCCTCCCCTTTTCAGTGCAGGGGATGCCTGGTTTAATGCCCGGGTTCTCCCATTGACTTCCATTGTGCTCGGGTGCTCTGTAGAGCACCTGAGCATCGGGGAGTGTTCTACTCGAGCACACAAGCACTTTGGTGCTCGACCAACACTGGTAGTAAACATTGTATGGAAATGTAATGGAATAACAAAATTTCTAAGTCAAATTTTTCAGTTTAAAAGTCTTACTTGAGTAAGGCCCAGTACTGTTAAAAGTGGTTCAGGCATCTGCTTTTGCATTTGTGAACGACCATATGTTTCCATTGCAAAAACCAGTAGTAGTCCCCCATCATGTTGGGATTCCAGTGCCCTTGATACCTGTTCTCCATTGTAGAAATATCTTTATGGAACCATTCTCCATGTTCGTCACTTATGTGTCCCAAATTGGGTGGGAAAAAGTTAAGATGGGAATGTAATGACATTCGGCAGCCAAGTTATTCATATACTGTAGGCATGTTGTCTACTAATTTAGCATAGTTTGCAGCTCGTCTGTTTCCAAGGAAGTTCTGCACTACTAGCACAAATGCCTCCCAAGCTGCAAGTTCCAGAGGGTTGAGTTTTGTTCTGAATGTGTCATCATGCATTAGTTTGTTGATTTCGGGGCCAATAAAAATTCCGGCTTTTATTTTAGCATCAGTTTTCAGTGTGCTAAACTTCTCCTTCAAATACTGGAAGTGATTTCCATCACGGTCAAGTGCAATTACAACATTTTTCATTAAACCATGTTTAATGTGAAGTGGTGGAAGATAAGTGGAAGATAAACTTGAAGTGGATCGACCAGTGATTTGTGTTGTACATTGTACTGACCAACTATGTGCTCGACTCTGAGAGGGCCACTTTCTCATTTTGTAATGATTATTGCCATCACGACTGTTCCATAGGCACAAGAAACACATATACTTTGTATACCCTAACTGTAGTCCAAGCAGCAGTGCTACTACTTTCAGGTCAACACAATTTTCCATTTATTTTCTGAGTATTTGATCATTTTCAAAATTAACTCCATAGAAGCATGGTTCTCTTTCATTCAACTACGAGCCAATGGAACAGATGGATTTTTGCTACAATTGTGCAACAAGACAGCTTTCAAACTTGTTTTGCTAGAGTCTATGAATAGCCTCCATTTATCGTGAACATGTGTACCATCTAACTCCATCAGAAGACCATTTACATCAGTACAGAAACAGACATCGCTTTCCATTGCATAGTATGCAGCTAACTTGTGTCGATGACGAAAGTTGTGGTGCCTCGTTGTAGCAAATTCCATTCCTGAAGTCTAGAAGCTAGCAGTTCTGACTTTTCTTTAGATAATAACAGATCTCTTACCAGATCATCAAAATCTGATTAACTCAGCAAGTGCAGGTGACCCTTCAGTTGTTCTGGATCAGGAAATACATTGTGACAATCAACATCTTCTTCTTCTTCTTCTTCATAAGGATCAGAACCATCTGTTTTAATTGCCGTTCCTGCAGGCACTGGATTCTCTACATCGTGTGGTACTGGTTTAAGAGCAGACTCACAGTCAGCATACACAATTTGTGACTTGTTTCTCTTTAAATATGCGACAATTTTAGTCATGCAAAAGTAACAGTCTGAATGGTGATTTTTCTGCTCATGCCAAACCATAGGCACTGCAAAAGCCATTCTTTGCTTTTACCATTCAACCACTGCATTAGCCCAGAGTAACACACAGTGCAACAAACATGAGGTGCCCAGCTTTTATCTTGATCTCCAATTTTACAGTCAAAGTAATACTTGTAAGCGAGACGCACTCACTTTATCAGAATCTTACGCTGATCATAAGTAGTGTATTTTCCACATATGCAGCAAACATTGTCTGGATTGTTAACACATTTGCGTTTATCCATCTTAAGTTTCAAAACTGATAGCACTATAACAGATCACTTTATCAAAATCTGTCCAGCTTGCCTTGTATACTTACTGCTGACATCAGCCTGAGTGCTTCCGGACAGGTCTGGACATGTCCATTGGAATATTTCCAATATAATGCATTAATATTATAACTGAATAGGCTTTTCATGTATAACTTAAAATCTAGACGTGTCAGGCAAATTCCGAGTTCATATTTGAAAGCCGTGCACTCATTTTAGTATAAATCACATGTTTTTCTCTCAGTAGCAAAATCATTGTTGCGTGGTGTTATAAAACTAAAAAACTTACAATCAAACAATTTCATCAAAAGTTACTCAAGAAGCACATTCCACATGTTAATATTCCACAATGTAGCAGCTCTAACACCTAAACGTTTTCTGTCACGTAAATAGAAAACATAAATTTCACTTAAAGCAAGTTTGATGCATTGTTTTTCTTCATCAAGTCTCTCTTGAACAACAAAATATTACGAATAGTTCAGCGGACACCTGGATGAACTTGACCCGAACTTTACCCCGAACCCCATTGAAGTCAATGGGGACCCGAACTTTGGAGCACTAAAATGGCTCTAAAAAAGTCATGGAAAGGGCTAGAGGGCTGCAAAAGGCAGCAAAATGTGGTTAAGAGCATGGCAAGTGCAAATGTGGATAGGGAAATGACCTAAAATAACATAAAATATGTAAAAATAAAAAATAATAATCTTGATCTAGGAGGAGGAGGTCTATATGGATAGGAGGTTGAGGAGGCGGTGGATGTGGTGGTGTAGGTGAAAGCGTCGGTGGAGGAGGAGGTAGCCAACACTGGTTTTTAGTTTTGTTTATTTTTTATTTTTTTATTTGGGGTAGACCTCAAAACATTGAAAATATAAAAAATAAAACAAAGAGAAAGTGCACTGGAGTAAAACAATGGCTGGTCAGCATAACACCTTCACCACCAACTTTAGTACAGCCAGGGGTAAACGACAGCAGAAAGTTTCGAAACTTATCTGTTTGGGGGACAAACCCCACACCGCGCAGGAGCTGTGGACGGGCATGGAACTACAGACCGATGAGTGGTTGGTGCCAGTGAGCCTCAAGCTCGGCCTGGTGGTGTGCGATAATGGGCAAAATCTCGTAGCAGCTCTGGGCCTAGCCAGTTTGACGCGCATCCCTTGCCTGGCGCATATGCTGAATTTAATTTAATAACTTGTCCCACATCTCCACCCAATCAGATTTCAGCCATTGACCTCCCTTGGATGTGATATCCCTTTCTCAGGCTCCCTCTCCGGCATGAAACCCTGATTCCCCGTTACCCGTAAGAACATAGAAAGTTGATAGAGAAAATATCCAATTGGATCGTGGACATCACAGGGACGTGCGACTTGGTGGAGCAGTATGTGTGCACACGCCAAAAACGTACTGACTGATGGGTCTGCCCCCTTCAACTTCTGGGTCTCCAAAATGGGCACATGGCCTGAGCTTGCCCTTTACCCTTTGGAGGTGCTTGCCCTGCCCTGCAGCCAGTGTATTGTCTGAATGTTTGTTTAGCACGGCAGGAGGGGGTTATCACAGACAAGCACAGCCGCCTGTCCACAGCCAATGTGGACAAGCTCACATTCATTAAAAATGAACCAGGCAGAGATAACAGAAAATATGTGGTGGTGGAAGGACATGCGCCAAACGGTTATCCCGCCTCAGGCCCAGCCGCCACTGCATTACCCAGTGTGCTGTTAGGGAGATATACCTTGCTTACTGCTCCACGTATTCATAGTTAGGTGGACCTTGCCACAGATGGCGTTGGGTAGTGCACACCTGATTTTGTCCCCCACTTGGTTGTGCAGGGAAGGGATGGCTCACCTGGAAAAGTAGTGGCGGCTGGGCACAGTGTACTGTGGGACAGCCACCGCCATCAAATTCTTAAAACTGTCCATCTCCACCAGACGGAATGACAGCATTTCAAAGGCCAGGAATTTGGAAATGCTGGCATTCAGGGCCAGGGATCGCGGGTGGGTAAGGGGGGTACTTCCTCTTTCGCTCCGGGTGTTTGAGAGATAGACAGTTGAACGCTTCAATGGACCATTGTGGAGATGCTTGGTGACCGAGGTGGTGGCATTGCTGGCACATCCTCTGTTTGTGGGGTGCAGCTGCCAGAAATACCAGAAATATCATACCACTGATGAAGGAGCAGGCATAATATAGCTCCGAAACGCGTCTGGTTGCCATCTCAAGTACCTTACCATCATTGGAAGATCGATCATATCATGCCGGCATAGATTATGTTTTGAAAATCCTGGAGCGATTATAACATAGAAGAAAATCATCATAATCCTCCACTTTGCAGCTAATAGTGGAAAAACATAGAAATCCCACGTGATGACGATGCGATTGCAAAGTCTTCATTAAAGCTACACACCTGCGGTAATCTCACGAGACATCATTGGAATCTCGGAGGTAAGCGTACATCGGCTGTTTTACACATGGGACGCCACACAGCATGGACTGATACCCAGAAAAATCCATCTACTAGTGAGTACCACATAAATTTGTGAAGGTTCAAAGTAACAAAATCGAATTTGGTTCAAATCGAATTTCGTAAAGATCCTGAGAACAAACACGTTGGGATAATCGATGAAAAATCGCATGAATAAAAAATTGCAATACCATTAATCGTACGAACATTAGAAAAAGCTCAACACGATTTTCCTTCATTATTCATGACCATTATGTGGGACTTTTTGCCTGAACAAGTATCACATAAGGTTGTGAAAGTCTAACACATGATCATGTTTGTACATACATCCCAAATGAACACATTGGGACAACTTTCAAAAATCGCATCAAATTAATTGGATGAACATTGTAACCAGCTTGATACGATTATTATCGATCATCCATATTGGCATTGAACAGGTTCTATGTGGGCCTTTGTCTAGCGTATAATTGCACGGCGTTATTTGCAGCGGTTGTTTGCACAGACGGACCAAATCATTAGGTCCACCTATGCGCAAAGTGTATAAATTTACATTTTATTTCAATTCCGGATTTCAATTTTTGTGTTTTTGGTGTGTATATTATTGCAAATGTATTTTTTTAGCAATAAAAGGTCATCAGCGTGAAACAGAAATTGAGTGACGATCGATATTTCTACTATTTATTTTTCTGTACGTGATTGGAGGTGTCATAGCGATCTGAGCACCAACCATTACCTCTGGGTCAGTTGTGCTACCCTTTACATATAGATCTAAAGAAAGACAAAAATGTCAGCGAAAAAGTTATTTTTGTTTTAAAAAAATGGAGATAACAAAATGGAGATAACCATAACAATCCACAATACAAATTTACACACTGTATTATTTATATCAGACGATGAATACCATGAAACTAAACCCTAAAAAAAGTAGAATAGCGTTTTTTGTATTCACCCTCAATTTTTTTTTATTTAGTACATTATTTGTAACACAAAATAGTTCCATTTAAAAATAATACAACTCAACAAGCTCCAATACAACTGTATCAATAGTAAATAAAAGAAATGAATTAAAAAATATTTATCAAGACTGGTCTTGATTCCTCCTGTGCTGCTAGAGGATAGGTCAAATTTATGCAGAAGCACAGACCTATCATATATTTGGCACATGATCCAGTCATGCCATAGGACACACGTAAAGCTACAGCAGCCTCCTAGCTTAGCTGCCATAGATTTAAAGTCTTTCTTCATGCCAGAAAACTGGCATAAAGGAAGATAAATGTGGCAGGCCTGTAGTGCTGCCCAATGGGACTTCCCCTGTTCTTGCCACTTCTGTAAAATGGTGTGAAGGGAGAAATGTCACACATTTTGCCACACAAATGGCATGGGACAAAATATGTGACCAATTTACTCCATAAAAGTGATGTAAATAGTGTTGTAAATTTTACCCAGTGTCCTTAAAGTGGTTGTGCCAAGTTTGCAAGTTATGCTTTATCACAGGATAGGGGATAAATAGCTGATCGATGGGAGTAGTGTTACAGTCCATTTTTCCGGCAAGTCCTAATTTATCGCCGCATACATAGCTGTGCAGTATACCAATATTCATAGCTAATATGTTGCTAGCTGTAGAGTTGCTGTTTGTCTATATTACAGGTCACTGTTACTGGCAGGGGTAATTTATTGCCATGTACATAACTGTGCAGTGCACCAAGATTCATAGCTAATCCATTCTGTTAGCTGTAGAGTTACTGTGCATCAGTATTACAGGTCCCTGTTACCAGCAGGTATAATATAGCACTGTGTACATAAGTGTCCAGTGCACCAAAATTTAAAGCTAAGCTGTTCTGTTAGCAATACACTTCTTATACACTATGGCCAACAGGCAGTGACAAAAATCATGCTGTAGCTGGCACAAGTAGCAACAGAAGAAGGGATGGTGGTAGCAGCTGCCGCAACAGGCCGGAGAAGACACTGTCATCCAACAGTCGTGTTTTGACGAACAATCCAGCTGTACTGGAATGGTTGACTCGCTCTTCACAATCATCTTAAGTTACAACGGATATACACAGCCAGGAATTGGTCGGTTCCTTTGACACCACACTTAGTTGGCATGGCCCAGAAACTGCATCTATGCAATCACCTGTCCTGATCCTGAACTTGTCACTTGTTTTTGCTGCTCCATCTGTTAACCAAGTATTGGTGGCTGCTGTCTCTGCTCCACTTTACAGCGATGTCCTTTGTGAGGACAGTCAGCAGTTAAAGGCCAGTACAGACTGGGAGGAAAGGTCCATTGTGGACCCTTTTAGACATGTAACTACCTTTGTGAGGACAGTCTGTTGGTAGCACATGTTGCAAGAGGTCAGGGACTTGCGCAAGGGACAGGTCAGAGTGACACAAGTGACTTGCAAACATGTCGATGATGATGTATACGATCGCACGTGGGAGCCGGGAGTAGAGGGGGCATCGTCGTCATCAGGGACTACTCGGGAGACTACCTGAATACATGAAAAATATGTGAAAAAATATAGTGCTAGTTCACCACAATTACAGATTAAATGCCTAATAGAATTCCTTATCTATAACACAAGGTGTAAAACCAAATACATGAAAAATATAGCACTATTTCACCCCAATTACTGAATCAAGGCCTAATGGAATTTCTTATCTATAACACAAGCTGTAAAACCAAATACATAAAAAATTTGAGCACTATTTCACCCCAATTGCAGAAACAAGGCCTAATGGAATTTCCTATCTATAACACAAGGTGTAAAACCAAATACGAGAAAAAATAGAGTGCTAGTTCACCGCAATTACAGGACCAAGGCCTAATGGAATTACTTATCTATAACACAAGGTATAAAGCCAAATACATGAAAAATATTTAGAGCACTATTTCACCCCGATTACAGAATCAGGGCATTATAGAATTACATATATATAAAACAATGTGATCACCACAATAGCAGTAGTATTACACAGCTTTTTCACCCCAATTAGTGCATAAAGGTGTAATAGAATTGCTTATCTATTAACCGAAGGGGAAACTGTTCTAGTAACTACTGTACTCTCCCTATGCTCTCCCTGTAGTGTAAATATAGTCTCCCTATGATCTACCTATTATCTCCCTATACTGTCCCTGAACTGTTCCAAACTAAAATTTTACAAATAAAGACTTTCTTAATCACTGTCCCTAGCGCCTGTCACATCTCTAATGCACTTAGTGTCACAGCCAGACAGCTGAGAAGCGCTCACAGGAGCTTCTCAGATCCTCCTCCTTGAATTTCTTTGTTTTGGTTTAGTTTCTCATCTCGTTAGTCTATCTCAGCTGTCATGCAGTTAGACTGATCGCTACCCTTTAAGTTCCTCCCATAATGCAGTAGTGTGCGGCTGATACAACTTCCTGGAGTGTGTGTGCATGCTGTTCCCAGTTCCCAGTTCCCAGTCGTCAGTCGTCATTCGTCTGCAAGATAAGTGCTGTTTATGTATTTATGATTTTGTCTTTTCTGGATCCAGGTGACCCTGACTCCCTCCGTGTCAGTGTAGGGAGCCGGTGGTCGTGTCCCTTCACTATTGTAGGGTCTTCAGGTAATAGATAGCCGAGGAACGTGGATATGCGGCCATCCACCTTTGGGGTGTTCGCATAGGCTGAGCAGTGAGGGAGAGCGGCAGGTCTATTGCAGGGGTCTCCCTTTGTTCCTTAGTTGTGGATCCAGAGAGACATTGTTTATATGGTATTGTCTTGTTTCCTGTACACCATCCGTGACATTATCAGCCGCCAAAACCGTCTCAAGCATGGATCCGGTTTCACTTTTGGCTGAACGCTTTCAGGGTCTTTCTTTGGAGGTAGCTGATCTCCGTAAGACTTTTTCTCAGTTTCAAGTGACCGGTTCAGCTTGCGTTCATGGAGTTTGTGCTGAGCCTAAGATCTCGCTCCCGGATACGTTCTCCGGGGGTAGTGAGAATTTTGTGTGTTTTAGAGAGGCTTGCAAACTCCATTTTCGCCTTCTTCCCCATTCTTCTGGTGATGAAGAACGGAGGGTGGGGATCATTATATCGCTGCTCAGGGTAACGCTCAGTTCTGGGCCTTTTCGCTGCCGAGGGGGCACGGCCCCTTCGTTCAGTGGATGAATTCTTTTTAGCCCTGGGTCAGATATATGATGATCCGAATCGTATTGCTCTGGCTGAGTCTAGACTACGTCTGTTATGCCAGGGTAAACAATCCGCAGAGATATACTGTTCAGAATTTCGGAGATGGGCAGCAGATACGGGTTGGAATGATGCTGCACTCCGAAGTCAATTTTGCTATGGTCTTTCAGAGGGATTGAAAGATGCATTTGCCTTTCATGAAAGACCTACCTCCTTGGATTCTGCTATGTCTCAGGCTGTTCGTATTGACAGGCGTCTTAGAGAGAGAGGAGAGATCTCTCCTTCCTGTCATACTCAGTCCCGGGACAGTGCAGCGGTCTCATTCTGTGCACAGGGGTCTCAGTCGCTGTCAGCCCCTTCTGAGCAGGAGTCCATGCAGCTGGGGTTGATTGCCTCTGACAATAGAAGATTCAGCCCGCAGGGGAGGGTTTGTTTTTGTTGTGGAGGTATAAATCATCTGGCAAATGTTTGTCCCTCTAGGAGATTCAGGCAGTTTTCTGGGAATAATAAAGAGACAAAAAGGAAAAAATCTTTTAAAAATGTTCCCTCTGTTACTATTGGCAGGGTTGAGGCAGAAATTGAAGGTTTTCCGTTTGCTTGTAGTTCCCGTTTTGTCCTGCCTGCTAGGGTGGCGCTAGAGAGCAAGAGCATTTTTTGTGAGATTTTTGTGGATAGTGGAGCAGCTGTCAACCTCATTGATAATCAATTTGCAATAACTCATGGTTTCCAGGTATGCACTTTGGGAAAGGATATTCCTGTTTTTGCTATTGATTCAGCTCCACTTTCTCATTAATCATTAAAGGGCATAGTTCACAATATCCGTTTAATTGTGAGTGATGCTCATGTTGAGGATGTGTCATGTTTCGTCCTTAGCGGTTTGCCTACTCCTCTAGTGTTGGGGCAACCCTGGCTCACTAAACATAACCCCACCATTGATTGGCAAGCGAGGCAAATAAATGGTTGGAGTAACTTTTGCAGAGAGAATTGACTCATAACATCTGTTTCTGAGGTTTCTACTAAGACTGTACCACCTTTCCTCTCTGAATTTTTGGATGTCTTCTCTGAGAGTGGAGTTCAGGGTTTGCCTCCGCACAGGGAGTATGATTGCCCTATTAATCTCATCCCAGGCGCCAAGCTGCCTAAATCTCGTTTATACAATCTCTCCCAACCTGAGAGGGTCGCTATGCGGGCTTATATCTCTGAGAGTCTGAGAAAAGGACACATACGACCCTCGAAGTCACCTGTTGCCGCTGGTTTTTTCTTTGTTAAGAAAAAAGATGGTTCTTTAAGACCTTGTCTGGATTTCAGGGAGCTGAACAGTATCACTATTCGTGATCCTTATCTGCTTCCTCTGATCCCGGACCTGTTTAACCAGGTTGTTGGGGCTAAAGTCTTTTCCGAATTAGACCTAAGAGGGGCATACAACCTGGTTAGGGTCAGAGAAGGAGACGAATGGAAGACGGCTTTCAATACCCCTGAGGGCCATTTTGAGAATTTGGTTATGCCTTTTGGTTTGATGAATGCCCCAGCCGTTTTTCAGCATTTCGTCAACAGCATTTTTTATCATTTAATGGGAAAATTTGTATTAGTGTATTTGGATGACATTTTGATTTTTTCTCCTGATTTCAAGACTCATAAGGAACACTTACGTCAGGTCTTGCTCATCCTGCGGGAGAATAAATTATACGCGAAACTGGAAAAATGTGTGTTTGCGGTTCCAGAAATCCAATTTCTGGGGTTTCTTGTCTCCGCTTCTGGTTTTCGCATGGACCCCGAGAAGGTCCGCGCTGTGCTTGAGTGGGAGCTTCCTGAGAATCAGAAGGCGCTGATGCGTTTTTTTGGGCTTTGCCAATTATTACAGGAAATTTATTTTGAATTATTCCTCTGTTGTTAAACCACTCACTGATATGACCAGAAAGGGGGTAGATTTTTCTTCCTGGTCGGTAGAGGCGCGTAAGGCCTTTTCTAATATCAAGGAGAGTTTTGCTTCCGCTCCCATCCTAGTACAACCTGATATTTTGTTACCCTTCATAGTTGAGGTTGATGCTTCTGAGGTAGGGGTGGGTGCGGTCTTGTCTCAGGGTTCCTCTCCTGCCAAATGGCAACCGTGTGCCTTTTTTTCAAAGAAACTCTCCTCCACAGAGAGAAATTATGATGTGGGAGATAGGGAATTGTTGGCTATCAAGTTGGCTTTTGAGGAATGGCGCCATTGGCTAGAGGGAGCCAGACACCCTATTTACCGTGTTTACTGACCATAAAAATCTGGCCTACTTGGAGTCAGCCAAGCGTCTGAACCCGAGACAGGCCAGATGGTCTTTGTTCTTTTCAAGGTTTAATTTTGTTGTTAGGTTCCGCCCTGGGGTTAAGAATGTGAAGGCAGATGCCCTGTCACGTTGTTTTCCCGGGAGGTGGGAATTTTGAAGACCCGGGTCCCATTTTGCTGAAGGTGTGGTGGTCTCTGCTCTTTTTCCTGAATTGGAGGCAGAGGTGCAGGCAGCCCAGTCAGAAGCTCCTGATCTTTGTCCTCCTGGGAGGTTGTTTGTGCCTCTCGCTTTGAGACACAAGATTTTTAAAGAACACCACGACACGGTCCTTGCTGGGCACCCGGGGGCAAGAGCCACACTGGATCTCATCGCTCGGAGATTCTGGTGGCCTGCGCTTCGTAAGTCGGTTGAGGGTTTTGTGGCAGCTTGCGAGACTTGCGCTCGTGCCAAGGTCCCTCATTCACGGCCATCAGGTCCTCTCCTTCCTTTGCCCATTCCTTCCCGTCCTTGGACACATCTGTCCATGGACTTCATAACGGACTTGCCTCGTTCCTCGGGGAAGTCTGTGATTCTGGTGGTGGTGGACCGTTTTAGCAAAATGGTGCATTTTATCCCTTTTCCTGGTTTGCCCAATGCTAAGACGCTGGCGCAGGCATTTATTGACCACATTGTCAAATTGCATGGGATTCCTTCAGACATAGTCTCTGATAGGGGCACGCAGTTTGTTTCCAGATTCTGGAAGGCTTTCTGTTCTCGCTTGGGGGTTCGGTTGTCATTCTCTTCTGCTTTCCATCCGCAGTCGAATGGCCAGACAGAGCGCGTCAATCAGAATCTGGAGACATATCTGCGCTGTTTTGTGGCGGAGAATCAGGAGGATTGGTGTTCTTTTTTGTCCCTTGCTGAGTTTGCTTTAAATAACCGTCGTCAGGAGTCCTCTGATAATTTTTTGGTGCATATGGGTTCCATCTGCAGTTTGGGACTTTCTCGGGAGAGGGCTCTTCTGGTTTGCCTGATGAGGACAGATTCTCCTCGTCTTTGTCATCTATTTGGCAAAAGATTCAGGATAATCTAAAGAGCATGAGTGAGAGATATAAGTGTGTGGCAAATAAGAGACGTGTGCCTGGTCCGGACCTGAATGTTGGTGATCTGGTGTGGTTGTCTACCAAGAATATCAAATTGAAGGTTCCCTCCTGGAAGTTGGGTCCTAGGTTTATTGGGCCTTACAAGATCCTGTCTGTCATCAATCCTGTTGCCTACCGTCTTGATCTTCCTCAGACTTGGAAGATCCATAATGTTTTTCATAAGTCCTTATTGAAACCTTATGTTCAACCTATTGTACCCTCGCCTTTGCCTCCTCCTCCGATTATGGTTGATGGAAATCTTGAATTTCAGGTCTCTAGGATTGTGGATTCTCGTCTTGTCCGCGGTTCCCTCCAGTACCTCGTTCATTGGGAGGGTTATGGTCCTGAGGAGAGGATGTGGGTCCCAGTGACGGACATTAAGGCCTCTCGTCTCATCAGGGATTTCCATAGGTCCCATCCTGAGAAGGTGGGCCCTGAGTGTCCGGAGTCCACTCCTAGAGGGAGGGGTACTGTCACAGCCAGACAGCTGAGAAGCGCTCACAGGAGCTTCTCAGATCCTCCTCCTTGAATTTCTTTGTTTTGGTTTAGTTTCTCATCTCGTTAGTCTATCTCAGCTGTCATGCAGTTAGACTGATCGCTACCCTTTAAGTTCCTCCCCATAATGCAGTAGTGTGCGGCTGATACAACTTCCTGGAGTGTGTGTGCATGCTGTTCCCAGTTCCCAGTTCCCAGTCGTCAGTCGTCATTCGTCTGCAAGATAAGTGCTGTTTATGTATTTATGATTTTGTCTTTTCTGGATCCAGGTGACCCTGACTCCCTCCGTGTCAGTGTAGGGAGCCGGTGGTTGTGTCCCTTCACTATTGTAGGGTCTTCAGGTAATAGATAGCCGAGGAACATGGATATGCGGCCATCCACCTTTGGGGTGTTCGCATAGGCTGAGCAGTGAGGGAGAGCGGCAGGTCTATTGCAGGGGTCTCCCTTTGTTCCTTAGTTGTGGATCCAGAGAGACATTGTTTATATGGTATTGTCTTGTTTCCTGTACACCATCCGTGACACTTAGTTCACATTAAGAGCAGGATGAGGCTTTTTATAGGGCTGTGACATCACAGTCTGCTGATTGGCTGGCTGCATGGCATTATGGGTGACCCCTCATTTCCAGGCTTCTTACTTTCACTTTGTAACATGTGCAGAAGCCATTTTAGAAAAAATCTGATTCATTTCCACGAACCGTCAGGAAATTAGGGTTCGTGACAGATCAAATTTTTCCTGAAATTCAGATCTTGTCAACTTCGATTTGCTCAACACTAATAATAATACAACTATACAAAACAAATAATACAATACTGTGTGCAGAGAATTCACACCACACTATACATAAATAACACTGTCATACAGTGTATAACTTTAGATATCACACAGTGCAAAAATATTCAGGTAAAACAATGCTTAATAAAATACAGTAGTAGCCTAAATAAGACAGAGTACATTTATTGATGTACAGTATAATAGTAAAAGCAGCCCCATATCAAAGGCCAGATGCATAAGGTTTACAGAACATTATAAAAGAAAACAAACATCAGCAGTAAGGCATTCATAATTGTTACAGTTCTTGCCTTAATAACATTTCAATATTGCATTGTTGCCAAAATGCTTTACCCCTATTTGAGTTTTTGAAGTGTTTCATGAAATGACTGATGTCTGCCCTGATAGATGACCAAATCTAATACAATCAAACTTATGTTTAAACGTGTTTTCTTGTCTCTGCACGAAGCATAAAGTTCATGGCATTATTAAAATCTCTTTTATTGAACAATCAAAGGTTATCTAAGTCATCTAGCAGAAGTGGAGATGTAAAAAAAGCATTTTACAGCACTTATAAGTCCAGAATATTGTGTAAAATATTATTCTGCATGGAGTTGACATCTGACATTTGACATCAAAAACATTTACTGTACTGTAATAAAAAAAACTTCATATATCATACTTACAAATCCCAGGTTTTGACTGATGGCATCCGAGTGCTGAGAGCCTCATTGATCGCTAGAACAAGCGGAAAGAAGCCCTCATAGATAGGACTGTTTCCTCATTTCAGGAGAGAACCTGGGGAGAGCAGTGTGTTAAAAATATAAAAAATACCCTTACCTTGCAAAATGTCCTCCATTCCAGCACCATGGCTCCTGGTGGTCCTTGGCATACTGAAGTGACAGAGACTTGTTTTTGGCCACAAGACTGCTGCAGCCATTCACTTTCTTCAATGGTCACATGTGCAAGTATGGAACATGCAACCACTAAGGCCATTGATTTTGGCTAAATTAATCTGATGACCAAGAATGGGTCCCCATCACTTCTGGTCCAGCAGGGACCACCAGGAGGGTAATGAACAATCACTTTGCTCCAACGTATGTGATTTTGCTCTTTGGTTAGTGGGAGGACATCATAGTGCTTTCAGAAGGTCTGTCCTTGTGAATAGTACGTAAATCTTGTTACCTGGTAGAATGTTGTCTTTAGATTTTTCTCTGCAGGCTTTTGTCCTATAAAATGATGCTATAATAACTAAGGTCAAATTCTTAATGTACTCTACTAGGCCTTTCAAGATTTTCTTCAGGCATAGCTGTACCCTCCTCTTTGATATGAGAGATAATATGTTTAGGAGAGTTTGGTCTCTGGATGTAAACTGAAATGTTTCATTTTACTTGAAGCAATTAGAGAATAGGTATACAATGGGACAGACAGGGATAGCTGAGTACAGCACCTTGCTAGCTCCACCAGTCTTATTTGTTGTGACTGTACTGTAGCAATGATTGCACATGTTTATTACCGCTCCTTTGTTACCATGATCTTGTGCTATCATAGTCGATAGGGGTCTCAGTGTTAATGCATTTTTGACCTATCCTAGGCAATAAATGTTGTACATAGGAAAACATCTCTAAAGGGACATTCCCTCTGATAATTTTTGCTTTTGTGTAGGCTCAAAATGGCATATATATATATATATATATATATATATATATACCAATCCTGTTATGACACTTACCAGGTCCCCTGTGGTCTATGCATCAAATGCCCACTGACTGCAGCAGTAACCCAGCTAGTGATTGATCAGGTATTTCTTGTGTGCCAAGAAGGACCAGGAAGCAGGGACCCAGTAAGCGTCAGTATAGGAGTCTCATAGGATTGGTGAGGTGAGTATCCTTGCATTTTGTTATTCCATTTCGAGCCTATATAAAAACTCCTTTAACCTTCAATAGCAGAAATATTTTTTGTGACTATCAATCCCTTTCACAGTTTCTAGGTTAATTTATTCCTTTTGGGCACATGTCCTGAGAATTAAATATAATATACCTTTATAGCAACAATAAAGTTAGATTGAAATGCTGACTATAGCAGCTATGTATTGTATGTTTGATATTTTCCCAGCATTTGCCTGTGTTGTATCTGGTTGTAATTTGTTGCACCAGTGCATTGGCTCAGACATTTAATCAAGCCTGTTGCTGATTCTATTCACAATATCTCTTCAGCTTTCCTGTTGCATAGAAAATTACAGAAAATAAAGCTGTTTTACCTGGTGAAAAACAAGTACATCTTCTGGTTTTTCCACTGAATGCCACTCTGCATTTGTTTGATATATACACTTGTGAGGACCCAGTCTTCAGACACTGAGAATGAATAAAATTGAATCTGGAGAGAGAGCCCAATGATACATAAAAATGCAAAATGAAAGTATTCACTATTATTTATTTATTGCCCTAGAATAGAATCATCAATCAAATTACAACTGTTTAACTCTGCTATATAGCATGCATTTCTGTAGTGTTTTTTCCAATTTGCCATAGATTTTTCATATGCTGGGTCCAGGTTATATGACATGAGAGATTATTTTTAAGTGCTTGAAGCTTGGAGCCTAAGAACATGGCATGACGTTTTTGCTAATCCAGTCATCAAGTGATTGTCTGCAGTTTTTGTATATATCTGCTCTAGAATAATATCTAATGCATGAAATATATAAGATATGTAAATGTGTAACAATTTTAGGAGGATAATGGTAAATAAAATTAAAAGTGAGTTAAAAATGTAAATAAAATGTAATTAAAAATATAATGGAAATTATGATAAAAATGAGGTTCAACTATAAAGTGAGAAAGCCATGTTTCGCATCAGGTGGAGATAAATTCATGGTGAAAAGAGTGGAGGCCCTCCACCAGAGGAGGACCAGAGTGGGTAAAGCGAACCACCTCTGGGCCATCGTCGGATGGAGGGCGCCCACCCTGAGGTCGGCCTTTAAAGGAAGCCATAAGCTCAAATTCGGCATTTAGGCCCATCGGGGCAATTGAGTTGAAGTCAAAAATAAACCTAGATTCCACGCAGGACATTTGTTTAATTAGGTCCCCGCCTCTCCAATGGGGTTTCACACTATCAATAGCAGCAAAAGACAGACAATTTGGATTTTGATTATGATGTAATTTGAAGTGTCTTGAAGCTGTGTGGTTGTCTAATCCATTTCTAATCTTGGTGAAATGTTCAGAGATTCTTTCTTTCAATGATCTCTTAGTGAGCCATTTATGCATAGAGGGATCCGATGATTTTTTGTTTGACTTAACGGTTGGAGCGATTTTTACTCCTAAATTGGAAGCTCTCGTATATACTATGGTAGGATGGGTTGGCAGTAATGGCCCTATTAATTTATCTTTTTGAATAAAGTGCCAGTATTTGTTGATGATTCTTTCTATCTTGTTATAATGTGCATTGAAAGGGAGGACAATGTGTGTTTGTTCTAATTCTGGGATAGTTTTATATATTGTGTGATTCTCAGTTTAAAAAAAAAAAAGGTCTGCCTATCTAGCTGTTTTATCCAATTGAGAGATTCCTCAATACATCTTATAGGATATTTTTCTATGAACTGTGATTTCAAGATTTCCGCTTCTTGTTCAAAGTTGTCGTTGTTAGTGCATTTCCTCTTTAAACATCTAAATTGACTTCCTGGAATATTAAGCAGTCACCTGGGTAGGTGGCAGCTAGAGTGGAGAATGAAACAATTTCTGGCGGTAGGTTTTCAGCTAGAGTGGAGCATATGAGTCTGTCCTGCTCAACCTTAATATTTAAATCTAAAAACTCTAAATGTGTTTGGCTTATATAGTAGGAAAAGTGTAAGATTAGCAGATTCACATTAATTGTCTCTAGAAATATAGTGAGGGCCTCTTCACTTCCTTTCCAAATAAAAATCACATCATCAATGTAACGGTACCATAGTATATGATTAATGGACAAATCCTCCCATTGTGACATAAATAAGTTAGCATAACTGGGGGCAAATCTGGTGCCCATGGCTGTACCAGTGGTTTGGAGATAATACTCTGAGTCGAAGTAAAAATAATTGTGTTTTAAAATCAATTCTACCCCTTCCGCGAAAAAATCTTTTTGTTCATTATGAAATAGTTTATTATTTTTGAGTTGGATCTTCATAGCTGTTATTCCTTGTGTATGGTTAATGGATGTGTACAATGATTGTATATCCAAGGTACCTAAGGTCCATTGTGGGTTGAACTCCAATCCCTCAATAATTTGTACTATTTGAGTAGTATCTTTTATGTTTGATCTGATGTTCCTGACAGCAGGTTGAAGCAAATTGAAAGGTTTGCTGTTAGGGAGCCTATGCCCGAGATGATAGGGCGGCCTGGTGGTTTGATTGGGTTCTTATGGACCTTAGGTAGGCAGTAAAAGATCGGGAGTTTACATTGTGTGTCCATAATTAAATTGGCTTCATGTTCCATTAAAATCTCACTTTGTGTTCCTTTTGTACAATAATCTTTTAAAATTAACTTAAAATTTTCTGTTGGGTCTGCAGTGAGTTTTATATAGGTGTCAGCATCGGCTAATTGTCTCTTACATTCTGTGATATAGTCTGTGGTGTTCAATATCACAATCGCCCCTCCCTTGTCTGCCGGGCGTATTATTATATTTTCCATAGACTGTAAATTTTTGATTGCTTTAATTTCTTGATTGGAAAGATTGTTTTTTAAATAATTTGTTTTCAATTATCTAATATCTTGTTCTATACTCTTACAAAAGGCATTCATCTCAGAACTGATTTCCTGTCTGGGGAATTTTAATGATTTTGGTCTCAATTGAGTGTGTCTATACTTTGGATCTTCCTCTAAATTGGTAGTAATTGGATTTAAAAAAAAAAACTTTTTTAAGGCAGAGCTTTCTGATGAATTTTTCAATCCCTATATACGTGTCAAATTTGTTCATTTTGACCGTAGGGGCAAATTTTAAGCCTTTATTTCAAAGTTTGACTTGGGTCAAAGTGGCGTCACTCAAATTGATAATGGCATCCTGGTTATGGTGTAAGTCTATTTCCTGTTGTGATTGTGATTTATTTCATTTACTCCTCCGTGTTTTTCTCTTCCTGTTTGCTGTGCATATTTTTTGTGATTTTGTTTCTGTGTTGTCTCCTGTGACCAACTGTGTTCCTGGTAATATTTGTGTCTCTGTGGTGATGTGTCTCGAGGGGTTCTGTATCCCCAATCTTGGGTCTCCTGCCTGTTCCTCAAATTGTATCAATGTGAGATCGGTGAGAGTACATGATGTGATCTGTTGGGAGGGTGTCTAGTAGCATGGTACTGTCTCGTTCGTGCTCTGTGGTGTGGTGGTGTGCGGTCTAAAAAATTATCCTTCATTAAAGTTTCATATTTGTTAGAAGTGGGGATATTAGATTTTACTTGGATTAATGTTAGTTAAAAATTTTTTTTTTTTTTTTATGTGTTATACTTTCTTGTGTTTGTGTGCATTCAGTGAAATGATTTTGTAATGTAGGTGCCTTCTTTCTTTCTTTGTTCTTGAATTTTTTTACTTTTTTGTCCATAATGTCTTGCCCTAATTTGTCAATGCTTTTGCAGAGTCTCTCTTGCCAAATGTTGAACTAATTTTTCGGAAATTTTTCCATAATTTCTTTCACTTTAAGAATGTTACTTGTAGTTTCTTCCAATATTTGGACTCTTCTCTTAATGATCAATTGGATAAGTGCCACTGATTGATCAAAAAATAATTTGCCCCATTCTTTATTAAAATTCATATTAAGGAGATCTTGTGCCGGGATTTTGGACAAAGAGAGACCCTTAGGGATATGTCCATTTTCTATGCACTGTGTAAGGGATCTGATCTCCCATCTCTGTTTAAGTTGTTTGTGTAAAAGGGTTTCAAGTTCCCTAAAGACCTCAG
This sequence comes from Bufo bufo, assembly GCF_905171765.1. Taxonomy (NCBI): domain Eukaryota; kingdom Metazoa; phylum Chordata; class Amphibia; order Anura; family Bufonidae; genus Bufo; species Bufo bufo. The sequence goes on along the minus strand of NC_053391.1, from coordinate 428,121,644 downwards.
TCATAGTTTAATCTGTGCTTTGTGTTTCTTCCCTAATATCAAAGTTAAACATCTCAACCTTCTGGCGTTTTGTCTCCATATGGTTCCAAATGTCCATCGTTAGAGGCAGGGGAGCTCACCAATGTGGGTGATTAAGTGTGAAAAAATTGAAGGAATACGGTGGCTCACCCTGTCAGTAACTCTGGATTAGGTGCTGCAAAGCCTGTTGACTCACCCAGTCAAAATTAGTATAAGATAAAGTATTGATTAAGGCTGAGCACTCATCAACTGGATCATAGGACAATGTAGTGGAATAAACACCTGGGTAATTTATTATTAAAAAATACACATAAATAATATGTAAAACCAGTAGGATAAATGAGAATAAATATGATCCAAGATGTGAAAGTTCATATATAGCGATGCTGAGTTAAATACATGTAACAACAGTAAAAAATGAGCAAAGAGGTAAAGATGTAGTAAAAGAGTAAGTTTGTATTGAATCACTGCCTCAATATGTATAGAGCAATGATTAAATATCCAATGTTGACTGTCCGATCCTGGGGCAAAAAGGCTGGATAGTGTCTACAATAGTAGTTAATGAATATCACATATAACAATCTCAGTTATGTTGCACCCAACACAATAGCAGAGGGAACAATGCCGGAAGAACAAATTGCGGGTCTACTGCAGTAGCCCCTCTCATCAATTACGATCCTGCCCTGTGAGACCGAAGGCGAAAAATGTCAGCGTTTAATTGACAGTTAGGGAGGTCACTCAGACGCATAGGTATTTCCTGGGAAATGTGGTAGAGTGCTCCTATCAGTGAAATTATCTACATAGGGAGGGTCTATTTCTAGTATGGCCTATGTTGATTCAGGGGCCACTGCGAATTTTGTTAATAATTTTTTTTTCTGCTTTGGGTCTTGTGGTCTGCAAATTACCTAAATCCTTTCTGCTATCTGGGGTGAATAACACTCCATTAGCCGGACAGTTTATTGAATTGCAAATTATTGATTTGGTTATGACAGTGGGGGTGATCCACTCTGAAAAATGTTCGCTTTTTGTTATGTATAATTTGTCTGCTGTCATCATTGTCTGCTGACTGGTTGAGAAACCATTCCCCAACTTTTGATTGGAGTACTGGGGAACTTATCAAGTGGAGTCCTCATTGATGACTCCTAAGTGCTCTAATCACTGCCTGTCTGTTCAGCTAGCCGGCCTGGATACGGAGGAGGGCTACATTACTGTGTTCATCAGGGATTTCCAGGATGTGTTGTCTAAAGAGGCTTCTGAAGCCTTGCCGCCCCATTGAGAAAACAACTGTGCCAATGAGTTGGTCCCTGGATCTAAACTCACTAAGGGACAGATTTTTAACCTCTCTGGACCTGAGTGGCTGGCTATGAGAGAGTACGTGCAAGATAGTCTAAAGAAAGGGTACCTCCGTCCATCAATTTCTCCTGTAGGGGTTGGCTTATTTTTTATTGGAAAGAAGAACGGGGCATTACACCTTTGTATAGACTATAGGGAACTTAACAAGATTATCATCCATAATCAATACCCCTTTCTTCTTATTCCTAATCAATTTAACCAGATAGCTGGGACTCAATGGTTCTCCAAAAATCAACCTGAGGGGAGCCTACAATCTGATTAGAGTCAGGAAGGGGGACAAGTGGAAGACAGGAATCAACACCCCCCGAGGGGCACTTTGCATACCTGGTGATGCCCTTCGGGATGTGTAATACCCCAGCTGTTTTTTTTTAAACTTGGTCAATGACATGTTTTGGTAATTTCTGGGCAATTTTGTTGTGGTGTATTTGGACGACATACTGGTGTTTTCCCCTGATTGGTTGTCCCATGTCTTTCATGTGAGAATGGTCCTTCAAAGCTGAGGGACTATAATCTATTAGCAAAATTGAGTAATTGTGAATATGGAGTAAGAGAGGTCTCATTCCTGGGCTACATCATCTCACCTCAAAAACTTTGTATGGATTCTACTAAGGTGCATGCCATTGTCGAGTGGGCCAGGCCTACCTCTCTACAGGCTCTTCAACGGTTTGACTGATTTGACCAGGAAAGGGGCTGATCTTCTCCATTCATCTCCTGAGGCTGTGTCCGCCTTTGAAACCTTAAAGGGGAGTTTTATTCAGGCACTAGTGCTCATCAAGCCTGATATGACAAAACCTTTTTCGGTTGAGGTCGATGTCTCTGAGATAGGTGTTGGCGCCATGCTATCTCAGGCTCTGTCCTCCATTACTAATCTCAAGCCCTGTGCATTTTTCTGCCGTAAGTTCTCTCTTACGGAGAAAAACTATGATATTGGCACCCGGGAATTGTTGGCTATCAGGTGGGCCTTTTTAGAGTGGGCTCAGCACCAGGTTATTGTGCTGACAGATCATAAAAATCTAGCCTACTTGGATACGGCCAAGCGCTTGAATCCTTGGCAAGCACTGTGGGCTCTGTTCTTTACGCGATTTAACTTTGCCATCACTGGGGCTGCTAATGTACAGGCGGATGCAAATTTTTGATGGTAAGCAGTGTATTACCACTGAGCCTGGTATAACCTGTCTCCTGGTATCGTGGTCACCATAATTAGTCCTCATCTAGCCGCTGAGATAAGCAATTGTCAGGATTTGGCTCCCAATGATTTTTCCGTCTGGTAAATTGTTTGTTCCTTTGAACTTGCTCCTTAAAGAGGACCTTTCATGGGTTTGTAGGAAGTGATGTAAATATCTGTAACTGCGGCTGTGACAGGTTTTTTCTCCCTGGCTGTGACGCTCTGCACTGCGATTGGACAGCGCTACAGCCAGGGGAAAAAGACGCCCACAGAGAAAGACTGCGTCTCCTTCCCATTGCTCCGATGCTCAGTATTAGAATACTGAGTGCAAAATTTGTGGGGGGCCATAACGGGGTGCAGGAACGCTATTTTAAAAACCCAGGCAGGGTACCCCGCAGGTACAGATATTTATCTCACTTCCTACAAACCTATGAAAGGTCCTCTTAAAGGTCCTGCAAGAATCTCATTGTTCTATTCTGGCAGGTAATTAGGTATTGCAAGGACTAAACATCTGGTTTCCCGAGCCTACTGGTGGCTTATGTGGTCACGTGATTTAAGTGCCTTTGTCTCTGCATGTGATATATGTGATAGATACCCAGTAGACATCTGGCGGGTTTGCTTTGTCCCTTGCCCATTCCACAGAGACCCTGAACCCACATCTTGATGGATTTTATTACTGCCCTCCTGGGATAGGTTGATCATCTGGGTTGTGATCGATAGATTCTCAAAGATGTGTCATCTTGTGTCATTGAAAAAACTTCCTAGTGCTAAGTAATTGGCTACCTTGTTTGTGGATAACATCCTTAGACTGCATGGTATTTTTGACTCCATTGTCTCAGATAGGTGTGTCCAGTTTGTCTCAAACTTTCCTTCTTATCTGCATTTCACCCCAAGACAAATTAGCAAACCGAAATGGAGCAATTCTTAAGGTGCTTCATTTTGTACTGCCAAAATGAGGGGAAAAGGTTTTTGCCTCTGGTGGAGTTCACTATTAACAATCATGTAAGATCCTCTAGTGGCATGTCTCCTTTCTACTGTAACTATGGTTTTAACTAGAGATTAGCGAATTTCTCAGAAACTCGATTTGGCCGGTTCGCCAAATTCTCCAAAAAGATTTGATTTGATCCGAATTTATTCGCTGCAAATTGCATTAAAAAATTGCTTTTTCCGGGCCGCAGAGTGCCTTTATAGGGGTGTAGAACACTGTGCCTTGTAGTAACACGGATAGGGAGTCTGCTGTGGTAGTGAAATAATAATGTGAGTCAGTATGACATGCAGATGACAGGCGTCACTGCACACTTTTCTTATTTGGGCAGTCACGGGGCCAAAACTGACCAAATAACTCAAGTATGCACTCAGCCTTACAGGTCGATGTTAGCGCCAAGAAGAAGCACACTCCTTTTACACAGTCGTCTGTTGATTCCACATAGATGTCTAAGGGCTCTTTCACACTTGCGTTATTGTCTTCCGGCATAGAGTTCCGTCGTCGGGACTCTATGCCGGAAGAATACTGATCAGGATTATCCTAATGCATTCTGAATGGAGAGTAATCCGTTCAGGATGCATCAGGATGTCTTCAGTTCCGGTACGGAACGTTTTTTGGCCGGAGAAAATACCGCAGCATGCTGCGCTTTTTGCTCCGGCCAAAAATCCTGAAGACTTGCCGCAAGGCCGGATCCGGGATCAATGCCCATTGAAAGGCATTGATCCGGATCCGGCCTTAAGCTAAACGTCGTTTCGGCGCATTGCCGCATCCGACATTTAGCTTTTTCTGAATAGTTACCATGGCTGCCGGGACGCTAAAGTCCTGGCAGCCATGGTAAGTGTAGCGGGGAGCAGGGGAGCAGCATACTTACCGTCCGTGCGGCTCCCCGGGCGCTCCAGAGTGACGTCAGGGCGCCCCAAGCGCATGGATCATGTGATCACATGGATCACGTCATCCATGCGCATGGGGCGCTCTGACGTCATTCTGGAGCGCCCCGGGAGCCGCACGGACTGTAAGTATACCGCTCCCCCGCTCCCCACTACTACTATAGCAACCAGGACTTTAATAGCGTCCTGGGTGCCATAGTAACACTGAAAGCATTTGGAAGACGGTTCCGTCTTCAAATGCTTTCAGTACACTTGCGTTGTTACGGATCCGGCAGGCACCTCCGGCAACGGAAGTGCATGCCGGATCCCAACAACGCAAGTGTGAAAGAGGCCTAAGGAACCTCTTCTATTAAACACTTATAGAAGTAGAGCCCCCCCCCCCCCCCCGACAGAGTGGAGAGGGTGTCAGCAGTAAGTTTGTGTTGACGTCACTGATTAATTTACCCTTACTCTGATCCATCAGAACAATAACCCACAAAAAACGGATCTTGTCTGTGGAGCATACGCCTTCACTCGGTCAGCATTTGCTCAATAATCCATCAGTATTGCTAATGCCAAAAAAACTGGAGTGGATCTAAAACAGAGATGATACGTGAATGGAATATTTGCATGTCTTCTGTGTTTTGTACCCACTCCTGCTATTGGCTACCAAATCATAAACCAATTCTGATGGGACCATACAGGCCTTACAGCTGCTACACAGACAGAATTTGTCCGTCTAATTTTTCCTTCCTTCTGACAGATCAGAAGAAAGGTCAAATAAATCATATAAATCATAATGTCAGCCAGGCCGAAAGTCAAAATAGTGGCCAAGTCATGAAGTGGGAAGGGGGGGGGGACAGCATGAGAAGTCCACAGAGTGGACCTATGACATAGTGGTGAAGTGGAAGTAGCATGAAGAGACAACAGAGTGGTCCAATGACAGGGTCTGGAGTTGGCAGCAGAATGAGTAGGCCACAGAGTGGCACAATGACCAAGTCTAGGGGTGGCTGCAGCATGAGTAGGCCACAGAGTGGCACAATTACCGAGTCTGGAGGAGGCAGCAGCATGAGGAGACCACAGAGTGTCAAGGTGACATAGTGTGGTGATGGCAGCTGCATGAGAAGAACACAGAGTGGCAAGGTGACATAGTTTGGAGATGGCAGCAGCATGAAGAGATCACAAAGTGGCAAGGTGACATAGTTTGGAGGTGGCAGCAGCATCCGGAGACCACAGAGTGGCAAAGTGACATAGTGAGGAGGTGGCAGTGCTATGAGGAGGCCACAGAGTTGGCACGATGATGAGTGATTGCGGAGGTGGCAGCAGGTGTATCCATTTTTGTGTAGGATGTTGTTGTGGCACATGTGGTCCATTGCCGGCATCTTCCATTGTATGCATTTTTGCTGGGGATTGCCGTTAGCAACTGACCACATGAAGAGGATTTGCTTTCCTGGTTATAAATACGCTACAGTATTTGGGGTTCTGAACACTTCCTCCCATTTAGGCCACTTTATTCAGTGATTTGGTTTTGTTATATGTATGGAATGTGCCGGTTTTCATCATTGATAACATTCTGGTGCACCTGGTAGCCTGTGTCACATGAGCCTTTTATAGGTGGGGGTCACAGAATCCTCTCTCCTCCCATTGTATTTGTGATCCTACTTTGGAGGTTTTTAGGAGTTTTTGGCTGTGAGTCAGACTTTTGCACCTATCAGACAGTGTTCACACACTACAGGTAGGTTAGCGTTAGGTCCCGCGCTACACTGAGATACCTTGACGGGGTGTGCGGGCTCCGATATGTTCTTGACCGGAATATAAAGGCTAAAATCTAATTTTTAACACCAGCGTAAGGGTTTAGCTATATATTATCATTTGCATATAGTTGTTGTGCTCCTTTTGCAGTGATTTATCTATTCTTATAGTCTCATCCACATATGTATCCTTTTTTGCGTAGGATGTTGTTGTGGCACATGTGGTCCGTTGCCGGCATCCACCATTTTTGCTGGGGATTGTCGTTAGCAACGTACCACATAAGGAGGATTTGCTCCCCCGGTTATAAATACGCTACAGTATTTGGGGTCCTATTTAGGCCACTTTATTCAATTCAATTTGCACGACAAAAAATAGTATAAAAATATATAATCTTTATCAGAAGAATAGGCATAGACAATGGCAGATAAAATACACAGGACAGAATGGGACCTCATACCCTAAAAAACACAAAAATAGATATACTGCTATCCTCTCCTAGTAGAGGCTGGGACAGATGTATGAACCACCACTTATAAGACTGACGTCAAAGCCTTGCATGCATTCAAGTGCAAAGTGCAACACCAAAATTTGACAAGAGGATAAAGATCGTAAGTGATAAGGTATACTAACCAGGAAAGATCCCAAAAACCCCAACACACATTTTGCGTTAGCTTCCTCAGGGGATATGACACAAACAGTGTGATAGCAAGCGATCAAAAAGTCATATGCACCCCAAAATTGTACCACTCAAACCGTCATCTGATCCCGCAAAGAATGAGACCCTACGTAAGACAATCGCATAAAAAAAAATAAAAAATCTATGGCTCTCAGAATATGGAGACAGTAAAACATGATTTTTTTTTTTATTCAAAAATGCTGTTATTGTGTAAAACATAAATAAATTTAAAAAAGTATACATATTAGGTATTGCCGCATCCGTAAGAGCCTGCTGTATAAAAATATCACATAACCACATAACCTAAACCCTCAGGTGAACACCGCAAAATGAAATAAAATAAAAAGTGTGTCAAAAAGCCATTTTTTGTCACCTTACATTACAAAAAGTGTAATACCAAGCAATCAAAGTCATACGCACCCCAAAATAGTACCAATTAAACCGTCATCCCATACCAAAAAAAATTAGCCCCTGAATAAGACAGTCGCCCAATGCTTTATTATGTAAAGCTGAAACAAACAACCAAAAAAAGTCATATTTGCTATTGTAGTGTCCGTAACAACCTGCTCTAAAAAAAATACCACATGATCTAACCCATCAGATGAACATTGTAAATAATTTTAAAAAAAATCTAAAATGGGGTCATTTTTGGGTAGTTTATGTAAGCCTCACAAAGTGACTTCAGACCTGAGCTGGTCCTTAAAAAGTGGGTTTTGGAAATTTTCCGAAAAAATTCAAGATTTGCTTCTAAACTTCTAAGCCTTCTAACGTCCCCAAAAAGTAAAATGTAAATTCATAACTATTTTTGGAGTTATTTCTATCTATTATAAAAGTAGAGAAATTGAAATTTGCAAAAATGAATTTTTTTTATTCCATTTTACCACTGTCATGAAGTACAATATGTGATGAGAAAACAATCTCAGAATGGCCTGGATAAGTAAAAGCGTTTTAAAGTTATTACCACATAAAGTGACATATATCAGATTTGCTAAAAATGGCCTGTTCCTTAAGGTTAAAAATGGCTGGGTTCTTAAGGGGTTAAACTCTTTCACCACAAATAAATGTAACAGTGAAGTGTGTATATATTTTTTTCTTTTTGCACTGAAATAGGACACCGAACGCTTTCACCACATATAACTGCAGAAGTGAAATGCGTATATATTTTTCCTTTTTGTGATGAAATAAGCCACTAAACTCTTTCACCACAAATAAACGCTTTCAACACATATAACTGCGGAAGTGAAATGTGTATATATTTATCTTTTTCTACAGATATAAGACACTAAAGGCTTTTCAACATAGCGCTTGCACCCCAATAACAAGAACAAATTGCTGGAATGCCAGAGCTGTATAATGGCTATTTGGATCCCCAAATAATGTTTCCCTGCACTTGTAAATTGCTTTTTTTTTTCACAATGAGGTTTTTCTAGCACTGTCGCAAGCGACTTCAGACATCTCTCACTGCACTAAGATGCTGTGAAATGATTCCTCACTATCATTTCCCTGAAATTTGAATAATATTTCCCTGCACTTGTAAATCACTTTTTTTTTCACAATGAGGTTTTTCTAGCACTGTCCCTAGCAACTTCAGACGTCTCTCCCTGCACTAAGATGCTGTGAAATGATTCCTCCCTATCATTTCCCTACAATTTGAATATTGTTTACCTGCACTTGGAAATCACATTTTTTTTTCACAATGAGGTTTTCAGTATACCTCTCCCTAGCGCCTGCAACATCTGTCCCTGCACTCAGAAGGCTGGAAAATGTCTGAATCCAAGATGGCTGCGGATATTATTATTATTATTTTTATCAGATAATTTTTATTAACAATTTTCTGTAAATTGCAAATAATAAATAAAAATGTTTGTGCAATATAGATGTAACAGCCAATAAAGGTATTACCAAAGCATCACATGTTCAGTCACATTATTAATTGCATGAGTATAATATATAGCAACCAGCATAGTAATAGACGTAAATGAGATTAATCATCACTGTAACACATTGCAAAACACCTTTTTTTATTTATAAATAAAGGACCATCCCTCCCTGCCCAACTAAACCCCATCTCCCCCTCCCCCCACCCATGCGATGGAATGGTCCTGGCACCCCCATCCGGTTACACTATCCATACTTCAAGAGAGCAGCATATGGTGTACTCCAAGCTAACCAAAATAAAGGAGAGAAAAAAGAGAAAAAGGGCCCTCGCTACTTCCCCAACACAGTATATTTAGAAAGGGAGGCTAATCCGGACACTGTATCCTGTAGTTCTCCCAGTTTTCCCATATCTTATTAAACTTCGTCACACACTTTCTCTTGGTATATACACCTTTTTCTAGGCGCAGTATATCTGACATCCTATTTATAAATTCTCGCCTGGACGGAGACTGGGGTCTAAGCCAGTATCTGGCTATCAGTTTCCTAGCTTGAAATAACAGGCTCTGTATTCCCAGGCGGTGATGGCGATTTTTGATGTCCAAAATCCGGACCACACATGTTCTCGACCCAGGTGGACCAGTAATATTATATGCACCTTTTATATAGGCCAGAACCGCGGTCCAGAAGCTCCGGAGCTCTGCACATTCCCAAAACATGTGCAACAAGGATGCAGGACTTATATCGCATCTAGGACAATCCGCATCTGCCCGAACACCTATCCGGCATAGAAATTCTGGAGTCCTATACACCCGGTGTAATAAAAAGAGCTGGGACATACGTTGCCCCTCACATACTGACAGTTGCGGAGTAAGTGCTAGGAGCGACTTCCATTGCTCCTCAGAAATCGGCCCGACGCATCTTCCCGTTTATATTTAAGTGTTAAAACGTCTTGTTTCAGTGATTTCACATACAAGTTCCTGTAGATGGATGATATCAGACCACTCGAGGAACTGTTTGTGAGAAGCTGCTGAAGCAACGGGATCGTAGTACATTTAAGCGATAATGATTTCCATATAGGGGAAAACTGCATAAACCCTTGTACTGAAAGCAGCGCCCGACATTTCTGCCAGACCTTGTGTATCATGAAAAGTGTGGGATGACCTGTCATCTTGCCAGCAAGTCCACTATTTTCCAATAGAGTCACCGGGGAGTCATGACCTATAATGTGTGCCACCAATCTGGCTGAAGCAGTATCTCCAGGAGTCCTCCCCCATCCCCTCAGCTGTTCCAGTTGGGACAAGGTGTAGTAGAGCCAGGCGTTCGGGACTGAAAGCCCTCCTGCCTCTTTCACCCTCTGCAGAGTGTCTAGTCTAATCCGAGCTCTTTTATGATGCCAGATCAGGTCCCCAAATAATCTATCAATTTTAATAAATATCCTACGAGGTATCCATATCAGGGATTTGTGTAGGACGTACATGAGTTTGGACATGAGAATCATTTTAAGAAGGTTACTCCTCCAAATTTCAGACATCGGCAATTTGCACCAAGCCTTAACCTTAGCCGACATTGTAGTCAAGAGCGGTTCTAAATTAAGTTTAATATAACTGTTAGGGTTTGCGGCAACTAAAATCTCCAAATACTTAACTTGTTGCGCAACCTGTAATGGGTTGGACTGGGGAATGAAAGTCATAGCAGATTCATCTAGTGGTAGGAGAGTGGACTTGTCCCAATTGATATGGAGACCAGACCTATCTCCAAACTCCTGTATGAGTGACATGATAGGACCTAAGGACCGTTCCACGTTTCCCACATATGTTAGAATGTCATCCGCATACAGGAATACCCTCTCTTCCCACGTCCCACAGGGAAATCCTATGATCCTGTCAGATGACAGCGGCTCAATTGCGATGGCAAACAGAAGGGGGGATAGCGGGCATCCCTGACGGGTTCCCCTGCCTAATCTAAACGTCTCCGAAGTTCCCCCATTAGCCCGTATCCTAGCCGTGGGACCATTATACAGCAACTGGACCCAGGAAATAAAGGTCTTCCCAAATCCCATGACCAGGGGCGTAACTAGAAGTGACTGGGCCCCACAGCAAATATTTGTAAGGGCCCCCCCCCCCCAGCGCGCTTCGCACCTTCCTCCTCCTGTGTAAACCCCACTCCTTTGGCACAGTGTAGCGGTATACTGTATATTGTGGGGCACAGTGTAGAGGTATATTGTGTGGCACAGTGTAGAGGTATACTGTATATTGTGTGGCACAGTGTAGCGGTATACTGTATATTGTGTGGCACAGTGTAGGCTATATGTGTATAACAAACATATTTCACATGAAAACTTACAATTACTTGGCTTGGCCCTTGGGGATCTCGGACGCCACTTCCACACTTTGGCCGGGGGCTCGGCGGAGCTGATGTTGTGCTTTATCCTAATGAGAAAGATTTCATAATAAGGATTTGGAGAAGGGGCAGAGGAATAGCAGAGCAGGGAGAGGCTGGTGCTGCTACTAGGGGGTCATACCATGGGGGAGTAATAAAGCCCACCATAATGCCTCCCCCCAGTAGTAATAATTCTCCTTATAATGTGACAGTGCAAAAATACCCCCTTGTAATGCCCCCAGTTGAGCTAATGTCCCCATAGTGCCCCCATAATGTCCCAGTATAAAATACCCCTATATAGTTCCCCCAGTAAATCCCCCTTAGTGCTCCTCTCCCCCCTTCCTGCTAGTGCCCCCCATAATGTACCAGTATAAAATGCCCCATATATAGTGCCCCAGTAGATGCCCCTCAGTGTCCGGCTTCTGATAGGCTGCTGGCCTAGTGTCCCCCATAATGCCCCCCCATCATGTGCCAGTATCAAGTGCCTCTCTCCTCCCCCCCCCACATGTCCCAGTATCATAGTGCCATCTCCCCCCCCCCACAAAAAAAGTGCCAGTATCAAGTGCCTCTCCCCCCCCATGTGCCAGTATCAGGTGCCAACCCCCCCTTCCCCCCCAGGTGCCAGTATCAGGTGCCAACCCCTCTCCCCCCCATGTGCCAGTATCAGATGCCTCTCTCCCCCCCACCATGTGCCAGTATCAGGTGCCAACCCCCCCTCCCCCCCCAGGTGCCAGTATCAGGTGCATCCCCCCCATGTGCCAGTATCAGGTGCCAACCCCCCCCCCCCCCAGGTGCCAGTGTTAGGTGCCAACCCCTCTCCCCCCCATGTGCCAGTATCAGGTGCCTCTCTCCCCCCCAGGTGCCAGTATCAGGTGCCTCCCCCCATGTGCCAGTATCAGGTGCCTCTCCCCTCCCCATGTGCCAGTATCAGGTGCCAACTCCCCCCAGGTGCCAGTATCAGGTGCCAACCCCCCCTTCCCCCCCCAGGTGCCAGTATCAGGTGCCAACCCCTCTCCCCCCCCATGTGCCAGTATCAGGTGCCTCTCTTCCCCCCCCCAGGTTCCAGTATCAGGTGCCTCTCCCCCCCCCCCATGTGCGAGTATCAGGTGCCAACCCCCCCTCCCCCCCAGGTGCCAGTATCAGGTGCCAACCCCTCTCCCCCCATGTGCCAGTATCAGGTGCCTCTCCCCCCCCCCATGTGCCAGTATCAGATGCCAACCCCCCCAGGTGCCAGTATCAGGTGCCAACCCCTCTCCCCCCCCCCAGGTGCCAGTATCAGGTGCCTCTCTCTCCCCCCCCCCCATGTGCCAGTATCAGGTGCCAACCCCCCCCCCTCCCCCAGGTGCCAGTATCAGGTGCCAACCCCTCTCCCCCCCCCCAATGTGCCAGTATCAGGTGCCTCTCTCCCCCCCCCCCCCCCCCAATGTGCCAGTATCAGGTGATTATCAGGTGTTATTTTGATGTTACTGCCATCTAGTGGTCAGAGTTAGTTATTATGCCTAGTTAAATTAGGACTTGAAAGTGGTAATTTTCACATAGAGAGACAGTAACCTTTAACCTGGAACTTCCTATCCTCCATTTGATTGCTTTTGGATCTAGCAAGCAGCATACAGTGGAGCTCTGAGCTATTCCTGGACTTATGATGGAATTGTCCGTGAGTACACTCGCTGATGGACTGAAGCTGTTGTATAATGTGCCTCTCCCCCCCCATGTGCCAGTATCAGGTGCCAACCCCCCCTTCCCCCCCAGGTGCCAGTATCAGGTGCCAACCCCTCTCCCCCCCATGTGCCAGTATCAGATGCCTCTCTCCCCCCCACCATGTGCCAGTATCAGGTGCCAACCCCCCCTCCCCCCCAGGTGCCAGTATCAGGTGCATCCCCCCCATGTGCCAGTATCAGGTGCCAACCCCCCCTCCCCCCCCAGGTGCCAGTGTTAGGTGCCAACCCCTCTCCCCCCCATGTGCCAGTATCAGGTGCCTCTCTCCCCCCCAGGTGCCAGTATCAGGTGCCTCCCCCCATGTGCCAGTATCAGGTGCCTCTCCCCCCCCCCCATGTGCCAGTATCAGGTGCCAACTCCCCCCAGGTGCCAGTATCAGGTGCCAACCCCCCCTTCCCCCCCCAGGTGCCAGTATCAGGTGCCAACCCCTCTCCCCCCCCCATGTGCCAGTATCAGGTGCCTCTCTTCCCCCCCCCAGGTTCCAGTATCAGGTGCCTCTCTCCCCCCCCCCATGTGCCAGTATCAGGTGCCAACCCCCCCTCCCCCCCAGGTGCCAGTATCAGGTGCCAACCCCTCTCCCCCCATGTGCCAGTATCAGGTGCCTCTCCCCCCCCCCATGTGCCAGTATCAGATGCCAACCCCCCCAGGTGCCAGTATCAGGTGCCAACCCCTCCCCCCCCAGGTGCCAGTATCAGGTGCCTCTCTCCCCCCCCCCCCATGTGCCAGTATCAGGTGCCAACCCCCCCCCCCCTCCCCCAGGTGCCAGTATCAGGTGCCAACCCCTCTCCCCCCCCCAATGTGCCAGTATCAGGTGCCTCTCTCCCCCCCCCCCCAATGTGCCAGTATCAGGTGATTATCAGGTGTTATTTTGATGTTACTGCCATCTAGTGGTCAGAGTTAGTTATTATGCCTAGTTAAATTAGGACTTGAAAGTGGTAATTTTCACATAGAGAGACAGTAACCTTTAACCTGGAACTTCCTATCCTCCATTTGATTGCTTCTGGATCTAGCAAGCAGCATACAGTGGAGCTCTGAGCTATTCCTGGACTTATGATGGAATTGTCCGTGAGTACACTCGCTGATGGACTGAAGCTGTTGTATAATGTTTAATGTACTGACACATATGTTTTGTTTGTGCTTATGTTGTAGTTTTAAAAAAATATTCAGAACAAAGAATATACAGTACAGACCAAAAGTTTGGACACACCTTCTCATTCAAAGAGTTTTCTTTATTTTCATGACTATGAAAATTGTAGATTCACACTGAAGGCATCAAAACTATGAATTAACACATGTGGAATTATATACATAACAAACAAGTGTGAAACAACTGAAAATATGTCATATTCTAGGTTCTTCAAAGTAGCCACCTTTTGCTTTTATTACTGCTTTGCACACTCTTGGCATTCTCTTGATGAGCTTCAAGAGGTAGTCCCCTGAAATGGTTTTTACTTCACAGGTGTGCCCTGTCAGGTTTAATAAGTGGGATTTCTTGCCTTATAAATGGGGTTGGGACCATCAGTTGCATTGAGGAGAAGTCAGGTGGATACACAGCTGATAGTCCTACTGAATAGACTGTTAGAATTTGCATTATGGCAAGAAAAAAGCAGCTAAGTAAAGAAAAATGAGTGGCCATCATTACTTTAAGAAATGAAGGTCAGTCAGTCAGCCGAAAAATTGGGAAAACTTTGAAAGTAAGGGCTATTTGACCATGAAGGAGAGTGATGGGGTGCTGCGCCAGATGACCTGGCCTCCACAGTCACCGGACCTGAACCCAATCGAGATGGTTTGGGGTGAGCTGGACCGCAGAGTGAAGGCAAAAGGGCCAACAAGTGCTAAGCATCTCTGGGAACTCCTTCAAGACTGTTGGAAGACCATTTCAGGTGACTACCTCTTGAAGCTCATCAAGAGAATGCCAAGAGTGTGCAAAGCAGTAATCAAAGCAAAAGGTGGCTACTTTGAAGAACCTAGAATATGACATATTTTCAGTTGTTTCACACTTGTTTGTTATGTATATAATTCCACATATGTTAATTCATAGTTTTGATGCCTTCATAGTCATGAAAATAAAGAAAACTCTTTGAATGAGAAGGTGTGTCCAAACTTTTGGTCTGTACTGTATACAGATTTGATGTCTCACATTTCTTGACTTCTGAATTATTGTTAGACTGTCTGACTAGTGTAATACAACAGTTCAATAACACGAAGCAGAACAGTAAAAGGACATCCATCTGGCGGTCTGGAATAAACGGAGACGCCATTACTGCAGTATGAGTCTAAGATCAGGAACAAAGTACCAGACTGATTACACGCTACCGCTGACACAACAAGGCAGGGAGAACATCCCCAATGCCCAGCAAGACGATGCACAGTTGCATGTGTCCAGATCTTCACGATCTAGCAAGATGTCCTCAGCAAGTTAGAGCTCGTACCAAGGCAGAAGCTGCCTGTGTCCAGCTACAGTACGCAGAAAAATAAGCCATGATGATGCCGGAGATAGCAGCTAAGAAAGCTGCCATAGCACAAGAAGAGGCGGAATTAGAATCAAAATTGCTTATCCTGCAGCGACAGACTTCAGCTGCAGTTACTGAAGCAGAGGCTGCTGCCTAGATGGGAACAAGTCGGTCAGGAAGTGAAAAAGCATATAAAGACCCAAAGGTTCCAGAAAAACCTCTATCCTCTGCAGATTGTACAAGTGAGTACATCCAGAACCTTACTGATGTGCATACAAAGAAACTTGAAGCAAAGTAATTTAGGCCAAGATCAACAGACCCCATGAGCAGGCCCAATCAACTACATGAGGTGAGTGGCTGGCAGCAAACCAAGAATAATGCACCAGAATCCCCTAGGAACAAAAAAGAAGTGTTCCCACCACCTCAACCTAAAGATTACATGTGCAAACAACAATGTGCAGTGGATGTCACCAAATATCTCATTCACAAAGAAATGGTTAACTCAGGCTTTCTCCAATTTAATGACTGTCCTGAAAACTATTGGGCATGGAAATCTTCCTTTCTGAATGCCACTGGAGGTCTGAACTTATCACAAGCATAAATGTTTGATTTAATGATAAAATGGCTTGGTACCGAGTCAGCACAGCATGCAAAGAGGATGAGAAGAGCAAACCTGTTCAACCATGCAGCAGGACAACATGACCTGGAAAAAAAACTAGAAGAAACATATGGATCCCTAGAGGTAATTGAAGGAGCACTGTTGAAAAAACTTTAAGTCTTTCCTAAGGTGCGCTACAGAGACAAAGTGCGGCTACAAGAACTGAGTGATCTTCTGCTAGAGATAGAATATGCCAAAGAGGATGGCTACTTGCCAGGGCATTCATATCTAGATATAGCCAGAGGCACTAATACCATAGTAGAGAAACTACCTTCAAATCTGCAAGACAAGTGGATGTCTGTGGGAGGTAAATTCAAAGAAGATTACGGAGTCGCTTTTCCCCCCTTCTCTGTCTTCTCTAGGTTTGTTTGATAGCAAGCGAAAATCCGAAGTGATCCCAGTTTCGCCTTTACCATCAATCACAAAACAGCTGTACCTTCAGAAGTCACAGGTACATACAATAGAAAACCCTGATAGACATTGCCCAATACACAAAAAAACACATCCACTAAAGAAATGCAAAGGCTTTAGAAGCAAACCTATTGCAGAGCGGATGTCCTTCCTTAAGCAAAACGGCATCTGTTTTAAGTGCTGCGGATCTACTTGCCACATTGCCAAAGACTGTAAAATACCAGTAGAATGTACAGAAGGTGGCAGTGAGAGATATATTGCAGCTTTGCACCCTGGCCCTGCTCCTGCGCCACTAGAGACTGTAGAACCCATAAAAGATCAGGGCAGGGAGCAACAAGAGACCCCACTTTCTTCAGTAATGTCTAATTGCACTGAAGTATGTGGACAAGGCAAGAGTGCATGATCATGCTCCAAAATTTGTTTAGTGACTGTGTATCCCACTGGCAAGAGAGAAAGGGCAGTGAAAATGTATGCAGTGCTAGATGAACAGAGCAACAGATCCCTTGCAAAGTCAGACTTCTTTGATATCTAGAACCTTAAGGCAAGTGCAGTTCCATATACTCTAAGGATATGTGCGGGGACAATTGAAACCACATGGAGAAGAGCTACTGACTTTACCATTGAATCCTTCAATAAGAAAGTGCAGTTCCCACTTCCTACCCTAATAGTGTGGCATGATAATTGACGACAAAACTGAGATTCCCTCTCCAAAAGTAGGCCATCATCACCCTCACCTCCGCTCAATTGCTCACCTTATCCCAGCTGTTGAGCCACATGTTTCTATCCTTCTACTTCTTGGAAGAGACATCCTTCAGGTACACAAGGTTCGCCAGCAAATTAATGGACCTTACAATGCCCCCTATGCACAGAGACTGGACCTGGGATGGGTCATTATAGGAGAAGTTTGCCTGGGGATAGTGCACTAGCCTGACAACATTAACACTTTGAAGACATCTGTGTTAACAAATGGACGCACATCTCTTCTCAGTCCCTGTCACAACAGCATTGTTGTCAAGGAAAGCTTTGGCAGGTCAACACAACACTGGGACTCTTCTACACTATATGGCAAATAAGAAGTCAATTCCAACATTGAGACAGACAATCTAGGGATTACAGTGTTCCAGAAAACTAAAGATGATAATAAACAGGCCCTCTCCATAGAGGATCAGACCTTCTTGCAGATTTTTTGCCATTAATCACCTTCTGGTATGTCACTGTCCATGTTGTGGGGCGATTTGTGCACTTCTTGTAAGTATTTGGTGGCTGCAAATATGAGCTGAAGGTTTTTCAGGTTCGACTGCCAATAAAGTGAACGGGGCCCGCCGCGAACTTGCGGTTTGTGAACATTTGATCGCATTTGCGCGATGGCCTTCGCGAACCATACCGGCCAATGTTCATCCATCCCTACTTATAGGTATAGCTAGGCGAATCTTGGATGCTATGTTGCTACAATCTAAACCTGCTCACTTGACCCATGAGACTTTAAGCACCTTTATGGCAGAGGTTACAGCTATTATGAATGCCAGGCCTATAGTTACTGTATCCTCAGACCCAGATACACCTATGGTCCTTACCCCAGCAATGTTGTTGACTCAAAAGGTGAACTCTTTGTCTGCTCCATCTGGAAACATAAGTACAATGCAAATTCATGCAAAGCAATAGAAGCAAGTGTAATGCTTGGCAGACACCTTTTGGAAAAGATAGAGGAGGGAGTACAAGTCAACTCTGCAGCGCTGTAGGAAATGAACTGAGGATCGCCCAAATGTAAAAGTGGGTGACGTTGTTCTGTTGAAGGACAGCCAAGAGGGCAGGAATGAGTGGCCCATAGGACTTTTTGTCAATGCACTACCAAGAAGAGATGGCAAGGTTAGAAAGGTGGAGGTCAAGGTTATAAAAATTGGGAACACCAGAATTTATCTTAGACCTATAACTTACATTATAGTTTTAGTCTCAGACTAGCTAGGATTCCATTTTTTCTGCATTGCACTAGTTACATAAGTAGTGTCATAATAAATTATGCCAGACAGGGAGTGTTCTGCCTATATTGTTGAAAGTAAATGTATGCAATGTACTGTAATGGCTTATACTACAATGCTATTTTGATGTTGCTGTCATCTAGTGGTCAGAGTTAGTGATTATTATGCCTAGTTAAATCAGGACTTGACAGGAAGTGGTAATTTTCACATAGAGAGACAGTAACTTTTAACTTGGAACTTCCTATCCTCCATTTCATGATAGCTTCTGGATCTAGCAAGCAGCATACAGTGGAGCTCTCAGCTATTCCTGGAATTGTCCGTCAGTACACTCACTGATGGAATGAAGCTGTTGTATAATGTTTAATGTACTGACACATAGGTTTTGTTTGTGCTTATGTTGTCGTTTTATAAAGTTATTCAGAGCAAAGAATACATACAGATTTGATGTCTCACGTTTCTTGACTTCTAAATTATTGTTAGACTGTCTGACTAGTGTTATGCAACAGTTCAATAACGCGAAGCAGAACACCCTCACTTATATCTTCACGGAGTGTGGGTTTTAGAGAGGACTTCACATAGACGCAAACCCTCCCCCTCTCCTGTTTTTATGATTTTTTCTAAACAGACTGTAACCTTGTAGGTTAATCATCCAGTCATAGCCATCATCTAGCCATGTCTCAGTTATTCCCACTATGTAATAATCCTCCTCAGATATTACTAAATTTAGTTCACCAGTATTATTAGTCAGGCTTCTAGCATTAGTATACATACAATTTAGAGTTTTTTTTACCCTACACCTTAACTGCTCTAGTCCCTCCCCCATTCCTCACCCAGTTCCATTACCTAACCCCAGGTTTCTATCTTCACCACCTATAATGTAATTACCCTCCCCCCCAGTCCCTAGTTTAAACAATCCTCCAACCTTCTAGCCATCTTCTTCCCCAAAACAGCTGCACCTTTCCCATTGAGGTGCATGACATCCTTATCTTAAAGCCTGTAGACGACAGAAGTTGGCCCAGTTTTCCAGGAACCCAAACCCTCGCTCAAAACTAATTATGAGCATTCTTTTTGTAAAATTATATTTGTCTTTAATTTTTTAATTATGATATGATACAATGTTTTGTTATAGTAAACATCACTTTATGTATTACAACTTTGTTATTTTATAATATAAAGCTGATGGCCATAACATCAATTTTTAATGTGTTTTTTCACACTTTGAGTTATTATTCTATTTTTCAGTTGATGCTTCGATTTGATCTCTGATTTTGTCAGGTCGTGGTGTAGTGAATAAACTGACATGAGAATAAGCCACATGCCAAGAGTAGTCTGGAAAAGCTGTGATGGGAGCCCTGAGGGAGAAAATATGCCTAGTGTGAGGAATTCTCACCAGATAACATCAAACCATATTGTTCTCTATTGCAATGCATGTGAAATATGCTTTGAAAAAAATAACATTTGAAAAGCATTTCTTTGAGAAAGTAAAATAGTCTCTAGTGACTTTATATTAACATTTTACCTTTAACACTGTGTACAGTCCAATACACAGAAATATATATTGTCTGATTATGTGGAGGTGCATTTATATGGTTTTTAATTTAAAGGGGTCCCCCAGGCAATTTAGGTAATCAGTACATTGTACTATCCTGTGAAGGGAAGATAGTTTAGTTAATACTTACCTGTCCCTTACTCTAGAAAAGCTGTTTCTTTTGGTACTAGAAAACAGAATGTAAAGAGTCTTCTTGGCTTGTACCACAGGTAATATCAAGATTTACACCAAATTGGTAGACACAAAAACAGCTTAGAAAAATATATGTATTAGATTATTCTGATTCAGATGTGATAGAGATGTGGATATCATTCTTGATTAAGTAAGATGGACCCCATATCCTCCAGCTCTCAGCTAATGCCTTATTCACTTAAGTTCCAAGAGGACCCTCCTCCCTGATATGTCATATATGACGCATGCTGTACTGCTGTTAGAGTGAAGCCATTAAAATATGGCGCTTGGACTTAGATGTTTACATAGTTTGCATGGGTGGGACTCAAATTGAGGGCAACTAAATTATCTGTCTTAGTGACAAAGAGTGTGGCCCCGGGGAGTCCTTGAAGTACTATAAATTATCTGCCTGTAGTAGCAGAGGGTTAGTCTTGGACTGGCAGACCAGATGTGGTAGCCTGGGAAAAAATAAATATTCTGCACAGGGGTGAGCTCTGTTTGGTGGTAAAAAGGGGAATGTGTCGGTTGTTTTTCTCTTGTTTGTGATTGAGTGGTTAAGCTCATTGATTGTGTGTCTCCCCTGAGAGGAAGGACTGTCAAGAGTTGAGTCTGGTTATGGTCCTCAGGGAGTGTCGTGTCTGTCTGTCTGTGTAACATGGAAGGTACTTTATCTCTGTTGCCTGGTGAATATATACGGCCCCACAGCTGGTGGCTGGTGTGTATGAAGGGAGAGAGCGGGGGCCATAGCTGTGAGGGGGAGTGACATCACAATATTGGAATGTGTGATAGAGAGTACAATGTCTGCAATACTAACAAACTAACAAGTTAATGTGTGTGAGGTACTGAGTGTGCGTGTATGAAGCTCCAGAAAATGTTATTTGTTAAGTTCAAAGACTTGTGTGTTAATGTATGGGAAAAGTTTCTTTATGTCTGTTCTACATTGAATGTTATGTCTGTGTGGTCCAGGAATGTGACCTTGTGTGTTACCAAATAGAAAACTGACTAGTAAAGGAAGGTCACACAGCCAAGTTTACTGTGAGCGAAATCACCTTTAATGATGTGAGGATGAGGCCAAATTAAGAGTTAAATCGAGAATGAAAAAAGAATCGTCACAGAGATATAGGGAGGTGTGTGTTCTGGCTTTAGGCCGAAAAGGAGTGAAATTATCACAAAGTTTCTCACAGAAGTGAACACAGGACACTTGGTCTTGAATTTAAAACATTCTATTCTTGATATTATAAAAAAAACAATGCAAGCACCAGCATAAAAATAATTAAGTATAAGAAATTAGGCTGGACAAAAATTTATGATGAACAGACAAGTATTTTTTTTTACATGCCACTGAGACTACCCTCCAAGATGGCGCTGAGAGACCCTACCGCACCCCCAGCGGCCATCTTAGCTAAGGTAACTTCTTCACCTGTGGCCATCTTAACTAATCCAATTTCCGGCCTGGCTGCCATCTTAACTCCTGTAACGTCCGGCCGGCCCAGTGGCCATCTTAACGAAGGGAACTTCCTGCCCAGCAGCTATCTTAGTTACTGGTATTTTTCCTGATACGGCTACGAGAAAATACACATATCTCTAAGTAGCACTACATAGAGTACTGAACTCAGTAAGTGGAGGATACACATATACCTATAATTAGGTATTACTGGTAGTATTGTTTAATTGTTTCATTAGATTAAATGCCTCAACTTCTATGTTTATGTTTCCTTTACTAGGATTAAGTCAGCACTTGGGGGCAACTTCATCTTGATTCATAACAGTTTGTTGTGGTTGGTGCAGATGTCCAGCATGTAGGGAAATAAAGGGTGGCTGAAAGATAACAAGCTCACAGAACAGACAGAAGTCTTCCTGCGAGAGGCAAGTCTATAGAGGAGGTGTAGAGAGACAGAGAAAGTGGGATTATGAATGTTATCATGATAATGTTAAACCACCTTCCAAACAGAGAAAGGGAAAAGTAATTCTGCCACCCTACATCCTGGGGGATGGACCTGCAGAGTCTGCGGGACCCAGAACCCAAATTGGAGAGAGTGTTGTGCTGTGTGTGTGGTACTCCTTGGCCACACCACATGAGAGAATTGTATTCTTTGTTGACCGTGCCCTGATCTCTGTCCGTCCCCACAGACACCCATGTTTTTAGGAATGGCTGGGGAGGCAGTGAGGATGACACAATGACAGGTGGGGGGGGGGGGGGGGGGGAAGTTAGACCATGATTAGGAAACAGGCAATCCAGTATTGGCTGTGCCCTTAAAAATTTTAGTAGATTCAAGTCCGGCCCCAATGATATCCCTCACTCTAGGTGATAAAGAAGTAGTCGCGTTTTTGATTGATACTGGAGCATCCAAGACAGTTGTGCACAGCAAATATTTCCTCCCCTGACTTAATCTCTAAGAACACCAGTCCTTGGGTAGAAGTGGATGGGAAAGTAGTACACTCTCCTTTTAACAGAACCTATTTGGGTTAGATTTGCCATTACCCAAGAAGTGCTTGCCCAGTTGCTGGTCAGTGATAACGCCCCATGTTGCCTCCTGGGTGCAAAATTGCTTGCAAAAGTACGTGCCAGCATCTCATACTAGGAGGATGGCGCTGTGAAGCTCTCAGGTGCCCTCAATGACCAGGAACTTTGTTTGTTGGCCATTAGTGATAAAACTCCATGGTCCATGTGTCACGGTAACTTCTGTGACAGAGGTTAGAAGACCAGAGAGACTGACTGCACGTGAGGTTAACTGAAAGTCTCTTGATTCTCAGTGTTGTTGTTTGGTAATGACCACACCTCTTGTCATATGCAGCTGGCCGTCATTACTGCTTCCCTATTTAGTTTGGTTTCACACTTCATAACATGCGGTTGATATTCTCTGCTTGGATTTGGAGGAGTTGGTGTGTGGACCTTGCTTGTGTTCCTGCTAATCCATTTTCTATAAGATAAGTTGTACTGCTCATGTATTTGATTGTTCCCTTGTGCTTGTTGTTACTAGGCCTCAGGGAGATGCTGGTTCATTCACCTAGGAAGGAACCAGTAGTCTCATTCCATTTCACTTTAGGGCATCTCAGGGCTCCTAGGGTTTAGGTTCCGGCATATATATTTTCCCACCTTCAGGGTCTATACACACTGACATGAGTCAGGGCCAGATGTAGGGGTTTCTTAGGAGGTGACCTTTCCCTTCTCCCTAGCCTTGAGGCCCTTTGTACCCTGTGAAAAAGAAAAGTGAGAAGGGCAAACCCACCCAGTACCAGATGGTATGGGACCTACGTGCTGTCAATGAAGCCACAGTTTGTAACAGCCCCATTGTGCCAAGTACGCACACCTCATTGGCTCAGGTTCCCACTACCCCTACCCACTCCACTGTGATTGATTTGACAAATGTTTTTTTTTTTTCAGTACCACTACATTCAGATAGTTGGTAGTTGTTTGCCTTCACACATGAGGGTAAAAAGGATACCTGGGTGGTATTGCTACAGGGAGCCCATAACTCGCCCAGTATGTATACTGCAGCCATAACACTCCTGTCCTTTTTTTTTTTTTTTTTTTAGCTGATCATGGCTGCAAGGTGAAAAAGAATAAAAAATAATAATACAAAGTTTCAGTTTTGCTGCATTACTGTTACCTTCATTTCACCCCTGAACGTAAGGCTGTGGAGGACACGAACTTTGCCCAGAAACATGAATGCACTGAGGACATTTTCGGACCTTGTTCCTTATTGCAGACCTTGGATACGCAAGTTTGATGCAGCCTCTTTATGATTGTTTATCTTTTAGTCCATTCCACTTTATAAATGAGGTGGTAGATGCCTTTTATGCCCTAAACGTGGCAATTTTGTGCTCCCCTGCACTGGGCCTATCAGATTATTACATTTAGATTGTATTGAAGTAAATGGCCATGCCTGAGCTGTCCAACTGCATGACCAGCAACAACGCCCTGTGGCATATTATTCAGCCACACTTAACCCGTGGCAAAGGTGCCTTTTCTGCGTCAGAGCTGTATCAGTTGTACCACCAAAGCTCTGAAATAGTCCTGAACCACAAAGTGACAGTGCTTGTTCCTCATGAAAGTATAACACAAAAATATTTTTGTTGCCCGCCATTTGAGAATGCAGTGTTCCATTTTGTTGGCTAACAATGTTCTAATCCAAAGGTGCAATATTTTGAATCCAGCCACCCTGTTGCCTCTGGAGCAAGGGGGGAGGGAAGTGAGTTAGGGCACTTAAAAAATTTTTTCTTCCAGATACAGAGGAAGAGGCTCATGACTGTTTGCAGATGATGTCACGAGAGACAGCAGGTGGTAAATCAGTCATTAGATAATCCAGATCATGTGCTCTTTGTGGATGGATCGAGGGATGGCCATGATGGCAAGTACTACACAGGTTGGGCAGTGGTGATTAAACATGACTAGGGTTGAGCGAACCCGAACTGTAAAGTTCGGGTTCGTACCGAACTTTACAGTGTTCGGCACCCGAACCTGAACCCGAACATTTCAGTAAAAGTTCAGGTTCGGTGTTCGGGTAATATTAATATACCATCGGATCAGAGTTTTCTCCAATCTGATGGTATATTTTAATTTAAAGTGTCCCCATCACCATGGGAACGCCTCTATGTTAGAATATACCATCGGATTTGAGTTAGATTGTGAAAACTCAGATCCGACAGTATATTCTAACACAGAGGCGTTCCCATAGTGATGGGGACGCTTCAAGTTAGAATATACTGAGAACTTTGGACATAACGGCCCCCTGCTGCCTGGCAGCACCTGATCTCTTACAGGGGGCTGTGATCTGCACAATTAACCCCTCAGGTGCTAATGATTTTAATTAGGGAGTGGAGAGAGGAGGGAGTGGAGAGTGGAGGGGGGTCTGGCCCCTGCTGCCTGGCAGCACCCGATCTCTTACAGGGGGCTGAGATCCGCACAATTAACCCCTCAGGTGCGGCACCTGAGGGGTTAATTATGCAGATCACAGCCCCTTGTAAGAGATCGGGTGCTGCAAGGCAGCAGGGAGCAGTTATGTACACAGTTCTTAGTATATTCTAACTTGAATTGTCCCCATCACCATGGGAACGCCTCTGATTTAGAATATACTGTCAGATCTGAGTTTTCACGATCGTGAAAACTCAGATCTGAAAAAGCTAACACTATTATTTTCCGTTATAACCATGTTATAGCGGAAATAATAAAGTGAAGTTCGGGTTCCCATTGACTTCAATGGGGTTCGGGTCCAAGTTCGGATCAAGTTCGGGTCCCGAACCCGAACATCTAGGTCAGGGGTGGCCAACCTGTGGCTCTTGAGCCGCATGTGGCTCTTTGCTTCTTCAAGTGCGGCTCTAGCTGTGGAGCCGGAAAGCAGTCAGGCCGGCTCACTCTCCACCCCATGCTCAGATCTCTTTTCCTGATCAGACACTGTTGCTACTTTGCAGCTCCAGCTCACTCTCCACTACGTCCTGATGCACACAGTGTGAGAATGTAGTATGTGGAGACAAGCACTATGACCTGACGTTGTGCTCATCAGGTCACAGTGGAGAGTGTGTCAGACCTGCAGAGTAGCAGGTGCCCAAGCAGGAGTCCAGTGCCTGATCAGGAGAGGGAAGAGATTTTTTTAAATAATAGAACTGGGTATGGGGGTCTGATCTAAGCATGGGAGGTTCTGATCTGAGCATGGGGGGGTCCTGATCTGGGCAATGGGGTTCTGATCTGAGCATGGGGGGTTCTGATCTGAGCAATGGGGGTTCAGATTTGAGCATGGGGGGCAGATCTGAGCATTGGGGGCTCTTGTTTGAGCATGGGGGGTCAGATCTGAGAAAGGGGAGATCTGAGAATTGGGGGGAGAGATATGAGCATTGGGGGGAGAGATCTGAGCATTGGGGGGAGAGATCTGAGCATTGGGGAGAGAGATCTGAGCATTGGGGAGAGAGATCTGAGCATTGGAAGGAGAGATCTGAGCATTGGAAGGAGAGATCTGAGCATTGGAATGAGAGATCTGAGGATTGGGGGGGGGATCTGAGCATTGGGGGGGAGATCTGAGCATTGGGGGGAGATCTGAGCATTGGGGGGGAGATCTGAGCATTGGGGGGAGATCTGAGCATTGGGGGGGGAGATCTGAGCATTGGGGGGGAGAGATCTGAGCATTGGGGGGTGGGGGGAGAAATCTGAGCACTGAGGGTCTGACACTGGGAGTTTGATTTGTGTTCTCTGATCCAAGCATTGGGGGTCTTATTTTGGGGGTCTGGTTTGGAGGTCTGATGAGGTTTAGGGATATTATTTTAGGTCAGATGAGGATTGGCGATCTGATTTTGGAGTCTGATCTGAGGTCTGATGAAAAATATATTTTTTCTTTTTTTCTCTGCTAATAAAAAATAAGAAAAAAACATTTTTATCAGACCTCAGATCAGATGAAAAATATATATTTTCTCTTATTTTTCTTTGTTAAAACCTAGGTGCATCTTGTATAGCAAAAAATACGATGACTCGTGTGTAAATGTATAGCTTGTGGCTCCTGGTAGTCATAATATATATATTTTTTGGCTCTCTGTGTCTGTGAGGTTGAACCACCCCTGATCTAGGTGTTCGCTCAACTCTAAACATGACACTAAAAAGCAGAGTCCTTACCACCACACATGTCTGCCCAAGAAGCAGAGATAAGGGCTCTGGATATGGCTTGCAGACATGCAGAGGAAAAAAGCAGCCAACATTTACGCTGATTCCAGGTATAGCCCATGACTTTGGGCCCATTTGGAAGCCAGAGACTTCCTGACCAATTCAGGTAAACCCATCAAAATGGGAAAGCAGTGAGGTCTCTTATGGAAGCCCTCATGTCGCCAACTTCAGTGGCGGTGATAAAAACAAAGGTTACTGTAAAACAGACTCAGAGGATACAAAGGGAAAAGCCAAGGCAGATCAGGCGGCAACAATGGCTGCCAACTTGCCTAGGCAGACCCCTGCCTTAGTGGACACAGCTCTGGTCCCTGAAATTACTCCTCCTGTCTCCCTGGAAGTTCTTAAGACTTTACAGTACAAGGTGGGGAAGGAGGGAAGGGACTAGTGGATGTAAAAAGGGGGGACTGAGAATGAGGAAGGCCTAAAACAGTTCCAATGGAAGCTCTGCCTTCCCAGGTCCCTCTAATCCACGTTGGCAGAGGCAACCCATGGGGGTGACGCACCAGTCAAAAAACTACTTTGTGTGATGAAGTACATGGTACGCCCTAGGGTTCAGTACTGTAGCAGCCAGATATACTCGAGGATGTATGATTTTTGCCAAGAACAACGTGAGACAAGGTGGTTAAGGTACCCCAGAAACACACATCTTGCCCTTTGTATCTGTTTCAATGCTTGCAGACTACATTCAACTACCCAAGGTGGGCGTGTATGAGTATGTATTGATGTGTGATGACTTGTTTTCAGATGTCAGAAGCATACGTGATTACGGCCGAAGTTGTATGCAGGTATGGGGTACCTGTGACCATTGAAAGTGCCAGAGGTATTCACTTCACAGGTGAAGTGATGCAGGAGATGATGAAGGTTTTGGGTGTAGAACAGGCCTTACATGCTTCGAACCAACCACAAAGCAGCGGTAGGGTAGGAAAAAAGGTCCTGAACGGGACACTAAAGTTAAAGATTTAAAAAGCAATGAACAGAGTGCCTGCTGGTAGCCCTCTTTACAGTATGGTATACCCCTAACTGTAAGACAGGTCTTAGTCTCTATAAGGTCCTTTTTGTGTCAGCCCCTAGGATAGGATTGTATTTCCCACAGCAGCTCCAGAGGTAACATGGCTGTCTGACAGATTATGTGGATATGTATAAAAAGGAAAGAAAAAAGGGGGATGCGGTTACCAAACACTACCTAAGTACAAAGTATACAACAGGTGGAAAAGAACCAGAGGCGCCAGAGATAATGGACAAAGAAGTTAATAGTAAAAATGATAGTAATCTTCTAAAAAATAATAATAATAGAGAAGGCAGCTCAGATCAGTGTTAGCAAAGCTACACACTTAATAAACAAGTAAAGAGATAGATAAAGGATGGGCCGTGAGCGCCTAAAACGTCAAAGAAGGACGTCTCAAGACGGCCCTGCCCTCACCTAAAAATAAACAAAGGACAAACAAACAAATTTCAGCGCCACTCTCAGCAATAAATAATATTAGTGGCCCATAGGCGAGCCTCAGGGTGAATATTAATTGAGACGTCCTTCTTTGACGTTTCAGGCGCTCACGGCCCATCCTTTATCTATCTCTTCACTTGACAGATTATGTGATCCGTTTGCACAAGCAATTGACTAAAAGAGTTTTTGCTTCACTTCCAGATCCTGATAAAGTACCAGAAACCCACCCACTTGTGTCTGGAGATTGGGTGGTGGTTAAAAAGACACTTTAGAAAAATCTTCAAACCCTGTATTGGTGGTGCATTCCAAGTGTTGCTGACCACAAGCACATCAGTGAAGCTCAAAGTAAAGCCTAACTGGATCTACGCCAGTCATTGCAAGAAAATGTTGAGTCTTGTGTGATGTTGTGTGACTGCTGATCCTGACTCAAAGAATATGGATTTCAAATGAGATAGTAAAAATAGGTTTCTGAGCTGTGAAAAAGTTGTGTACAAGAAAGAACAAAGCTGTTACAGCCTGATACTTCCAGTCCAGTGACCCAAGAATAGTATTGACCAAAGATTCCCAGTATTAAAAGTTTTTATGTTCACAATAATGGAGATGCCACCACTCAACATCGCCCCCATATATTCTGTATTAGGGATAGGTGAGAATCTGTTTTCCCATTGTATAAGTCCATTACCAGGGAGTCTATCCAATAGGGAAAGGTTGTCTCCAAAGTGGTGAAACAACCAACAGGTATAATGGAACAGATTGTAGAACCCACTTAGATTAGGGACAGTGTTAGGCCAATTAAAATGGCTTCAAAGGGGGGACTGATGGAGATATGTATACACTGCGTGCAGAATTATTAGGCAAATGAGTATTTTGACCACATCATCCTCTTTATGCATGTTGTCTTACTCCAAGCTGTATAGGCTCAAAAGCCTATTACCAATTAAGCATATTAGGTGATGTGCATCTCTGTAATGAGAAGGGGTGTGGTCTAATGACATCAACACCCTATATTAGGTGTGCATAATTATTAGGCAACTTCCTTTCCTTTGGCAAAATGGGTCAAAAGAAGGACTTGACAGGCTCAGAAAAGTCAAAAATAGTGAGATATCTTGCAGAGGGATGCAGCACTCTTAAAATTGCAAAGCTTCTGAAGCGTGATCATCGAACAATCAAGCGTTTCATTCAAAATAGTCAACAGGGTCGCAAGAAGCGTGTGGAAAAACCAAGGCGCAAAATAACTGCCCATGAACTGAGAAAAGTCAAGCGTGCAGCTGCCAAGATGCCACTTGCCACCAGTTTGGCCATATTTCAGAGCTGCAACATCACTGGAGTGCCCAAAAGCACAAGGTGTGCAATACTCAGAGACATGGCCAAGGTAAGAAAGGCTGAAAGACGGCCACCACTGAACAAGACACACAAGCTGAAACGTCAAGACTGGGCCAAGAAATATCTCAAGACTGATTTTTCTAAGGTTTTATGGACTGATGAAATGAGAGTGAGTCTTGATGGGCCAGATGGATGGGCCCGTGGCTGGATTGGTAAAGGGCAGAGACCTCCAGTACGACTCAGACGCCAGCAAGGTGGAGGTGGAGTACTGGTTTGGGCTGGTATCATCAAAGATGAGCTTGTGGGGCCTTTTCGGGTTGAGGATGGAGTCAAGCTCAACTCCCAGTCCTACTGCCAGTTTCTGGAAGACACCTTCTTCAAGCAGTGGTACAGGAAGAAGTCTGCATCCTTCAAGAAAAACATGATTTTCATGCAGGACAATGCTCCATCACACGCGTCCAAGTACTCCACAGCGTGGCTGGCAAGAAAGGGTATAAAAGAAGAAAATCTAATGACATGGCCTCCTTGTTCACCTGATCTGAACCCCATTGAGAACCTGAGGTCCATCATCAAATGTGAGATTTACAAGGAGGGAAAACAGTACACCTCTCTGAACAGTGTCTGGGAGGCTGTGGTTGCTGCTGCACGCAATGTTGATGGTGAACAGATCAAAACACTGACAGAATCCATGGATGGCAGGCTTTTGAGTGTCCTTGCAAAGAAAGGTGGCTATATCGGTCACTGATTTGTTTTTGTTTTGTTTTTGAATGTCAGAAATGTATATTTGTGAATGTTGAGATGTTATATTGGTTTCACTGGTAAAAATAAATAATTGAAATGGGTATATATTTGTTTTTTGTTAAGTTGCCTAATAATTATGCACAGTAATAGTCACCTGCACACACAGATATCCCCCTAAAATAGCTAAAACTAAAAACTAACTAAAAACTACTTCCAAAAATATTCAGCTTTGAAATTAATGAATTTTTTGGGTTAATTGAGAACATGGTTGTTGTTCAATAATAAAATTAATCCTCAAAAATACAACTTGCCTAATAATTCTGCACTCCCTGTATAAATCTTGATTAAGTAAGATGGACCCCATATCCTCCAGCTCTCAACTAACGCCTTATTCACTTAAGTTCCAAGAGGACCCTCCTCCCTGATGTGTCATATATGACGTATGCTGTACTGCTGTTAGAGTGAAGCCATTACAATATGGCACTTGGACTTAGATGTTTACATAGTTTGCATGCCACAATTAGAAAAACAATGCACAATGCGCAGATGCCAAGTGTTATCTCTTTTCATATTTTCATATTCTAGCCAATGTAACAATGCCACATGCCTCAGAGGGAATGCCCCTCTGATGTCTTTTTAAACTGCTTTACTTCCTGTAATAAATGAGAATTTGCTTTGACCCCAGTGTGTGTGTGTCACAGTTATTTTCTTCCGTGCACGTAAAACCCTTGGGTTACTATTAATTTGGAGCAGTAGAGCAAACATAATCAGCCCTGATTGAGAGCATCTTCAACAGATGCTTTGCAGAATTTTATAAAAAAAAAATCATGAATTACTTTGTCACGAAGTGCATTTGTTTATAAGTAGTGGGTGCAATGAAAGGAAGCGGCGATTGCGCAGCTCCCCGTCATTGTACTCCTCATATGCCGCGTTCATACATATATGCGGCATCTGATATAAATAACAGTGTCAAATATTATATTTATTTTTTAAATCATACTTACCTGATCCATTTTCTCACAACGAGCCAGCCACCTCCATGTTGCTTGAATATCTGGCGGACCGTGCGTGGACCGTGATGACATCATCATGCCGGCCGACATGGTGACGTCATACATCACCATGCACGGGATTTCGTGCATGATCTTCAAGCAAGATGACGGTGGCCAGCCTGAAGCACAAGGAAATTCAAATCAAATTTATCCTGAAATTCCACATTATGCATGTGCACTGACCTTCTGTTCTAGTGGGCAAACACAAGCATTGGTATGGTATGTGTATGATAATGAAGGTGCCATCCACATCAGTCAATGTGTAGCAGGCTGGCTAAGCAATGGTTCAAAAGGGCACTTCGTCCAAGTATCTGCTGGGCATATCCAGTCAGTCATTAGCAAATGGCACAGGAATGGTTTTTAAGTTGTTTTTTAGAAGCATTAGAAGAGATTAAAAATGCATCTTTGGATGACCAACGAGGTTGTGGCAATGGTTTCTAGGGGTGTCAGGTTCCCTTTTGGGAATATTAAAATTGCAAATGAAATATTTGTACTTTTCTGCAGAATAAAACAAATATATGGGAGGGAAGAAGTACAAAGGTGCATTTTCAGAACTGAAATAAAAGGATAAACTATTTAATTTTGAAGATTAAATAATTATTGAACTCATAAAGCTTCAGAAATGTTTTGAAGAAAGAAATACTTATTTGCATGATTACAATATACCCCTAAAGTACGCAGTTTGTCCCTTTTTGATAAATGCACTGATTCCCAGTAGGCAGCACTAAGCCAGCAAATGTACAATCAATGCAGGCAGTCTCAGAAGGAAAGCAACAGACAATACATCTTTGTTGCCTGCAAAGCGCTTGTTGCTTTTTAAAAAAGGATTAACAATTCAGCATAACCTGAGCTGTCATACCCTTTTTAACTGTAATCGTTATTTACAGGACTGCTCCAATGATCTTGAATTCAGTTGATGTCTATGCAAAGAGCACAGCAATTTAATTCATCAAAGGTTACAGGCATAAATATCAGTAATTGAGTAAAATGTAACAGCTATGGTCTTTACAATGCCAGGTGTAAATTTCTGAGTAATGTCAGCTAAACAACTGTATTTTTCTATAATCCCTAATTGCATTCCCTACATTTTATTTAAACAGCTTGTTTAAACATGAAGCAATTTAATCTTACCCAAATGTTACTTCAACAACTGAGATGTAATTCATAAAAGAAGGTAAGACTGCATCTGAATTATAATATACATAAAAAACCTGCACTCCGATACTCTTCTCCATAAAACCTTTACTTTTTTATGTAAAGTTAAAAAAGCTTCCACAACAAAAAGGTGATGATTAGAAAGCCAACGCAACAACAAACATATGCATCTGTATGCATCTAACACCCTTAAAAAGGCTTGAAAAACTTGCCCGCCTCTAGGTGTATGCAGCTTATCACAGTAGGAGTTAACCCTATCCATGGAGAAATAAATAGTTCAATATACATACAGTAAGGTCCATAAATATTGGGACATCGACACAATTCTAAAAATTTTGCCTCTATACACCACCACAGTGGATTTGAAATGAAACGAACAAGATGTGCTTTAACTGCAGACTGTCAGCTGTAATTTGAGGGTATTTACATCCAAATCAGGTGAACAGTCTAGGAATTACAACAGTTTGCACATGTGCCTCACACTTGTTAAGAGACCAAAAGTGATGGGACATAATAATAATCATAAATCAAACTTTCACTTTTTAATACTTGGTTGAAAATTCTTTGCAGTCAATTACAGCCTGAAGTCTGGAACGCATAGACATCACCAGACGCTGGGTTTCATCCCTGGTGATGCTCTGCCAAGCCTCTACTGCAACTGTCTTCAGTTCCTGCTTGTTCTTGGGGCATTTTCCCCCTCAGTTTTTTCTTCAGCAAGTGAATTGCGTGCTCAATCGGATTCAGGTCAGGTGAATGACTTGGCCATTGCATAACATTCCACTTCTTTCCCTTAAAAAACTCTTTGGTTGCTTTTGCAGTATGCTTTGGGTCATTGTCCATCTGCACTGTGAAGTGCCGTCCAATGAGTTCTGAAGCATTTGGCTGAATATGAGCAGATAATATTGCCCGAAACACTTCAGAATTCATCATGCTGCTTTTGTCAGCAGTCACATCATCATTAAATACAAGATAACCAGTTCCATTGGCAGCCATGCCCACAGCATGACACTACCACCACCATGCTTCACTGATGAGGTGGTATGCTTAGGATCATAAGCAGTTCCTTTCCATCTCCATACTCTTCTCTTCCTATCACTCTGGTACAAGTTGATCTTGGTCTCATCTGTCCATAGGATGTTGTTCCAGAACTGTGAAGGCTTTTTTAGATGTCGTTTGGCAAACTCTAATCTGGCCTTCCTGTTTTTGAGGCTCACCAATGGTTTAAATCTTGTGGTGAACCCTCTGTATTCACTCTGGTGAAGTCTTCTATTGATTGTTGACTTTGACACACATACACCTATCTCCTGGAGAGTGTTCTTGATCTGGCCAACTGTTGTGAAGGGTGTTTTTTTCACCAGGGAAATAATTCTTCGGTTATCCAGTTGTTTTCCGTGGTCTTCTGGGTCTTTTGGTGTTGCTGAGCTCACCGGTGCGTTCCTTCTTTTTAAGAATGTTCCAAACAGTTGTTTTGGCCAGGCCTAATGTTTTTGCTATCTCACTGATGGGTTTGTTTTGTTTTTTTCAGCCTAATGATGGCTTGCTTTACTGATAGTGACAGCTCTTTGGATCTCATCTTGAGAGTTGACAGCAACAGATTCCAAATGCAAATAGCACACTTTAAATAAACTCTGGACCTTTTATCTGCTCATTGTAATTGGGATAATGAGGGAATAACACACACCTGGCTATGGTACAGCTGAGAAGCCAATTGTCCCATTACTTTTGCTCCCTTAACAAGTGGGAGGCACATATGCAAACTGTTGTAATTCCTACACCGTTCACCTGATTTGGATGTAAATACACTCAAAATAAAGCTGACAGTCTGCATTTAAAGAACATCTTGTTAGTTTCATTTCAAATCCATTGTGGTGGTGTATAGAGGCAAAAAAAATCCAATTGTGTCGATGTCCCAATATTAATGGACCTGGCTGTATATATTTAATATAAATATGTAATATCAGTGAATAGGTTAAGGCCTTTAGGTACACGTGTCTCTAACTATAAAATCCACAATGTTTCTGTAGCTAAACTGTTATATTGCCAATTACCTCCGCACTGTGGTTTAATCCTTTTCTAATGGAGCGATTTTCCATTTTTGCATTTTTGTTTTTCACTCCCTGCATTCCTGGAGCGATAACTTTTTTATTTTTCTGTTCACATAGCCTTATGGAGACTTGTTTTTTGCAGAACAAATTGTACTTTCTAACAGCACCATTTAATATTGCATAGGATGTAGTGGGAAGCTAGAAAAAAAATTAAAATGGGTGGAATAAAAAAAAAAATTCACTTCCACCACAGTTTTATGGGTTTTGTTTTTACCCCGTTCACTATGTGGTAAAATTGACTTTTGCTCTCCATTTATTCTGATGGTGATGCCACATTTGTTTTTCTTGTGTTTTAATACTGAAAAAAATGAAAATCTTTGAAAAAAAATGTTTTTCTTTTCATCACCGTATTCTGCCCTCCATTGCATAAAGTCTAGGGCAGGGATCAGCAACCTTCGGCACTCCAGCTGCTGTGATACTTCAACTAGAGATGTCCCGAACTATTCGCCGGCGAACATCGCTTGTTTGCGTCCGCCCCCTATATGTCATCATTGAGCAAACTTTGACCCTGTATCTCACAGTCAGCAGACACATTCCAGCCGATCAGCAGCATACCCTCCCTCCCAGACCCTCCCACCTCCTATAAAAAAGCAAGGACAGCAGCCCTCTTAGATTCATTCTGAAGCTGCAGTGTTAGTTAGAGCAGGGAAAGTGCTGCTGCTGCTGCTGAATTAATAGGGAAAGCGTTAGCTAGGCCAGTGATCTGTGTCCACTCCAGTCCTCAAAGACTCATCTGCTGTAAGGACAGCGTCCTGACAGAACCCCAAAAAGCCCTTTTAAGGGCTGGTACATCAGTCTGCTTTTATTTATTTTTTCTATATATATATATATATTGCAGTTGCCTGCCCGTGTGTGAGAGGCCACAGGCCTACAGACTGTACTGTGTGCGCACCACTCATATCGGGTGGCACAGTACCTTGCAGATAAAAAAGGTCATTACATTTTTCCTCTGTAATATAATTGCAGATGCCTGCCAGTGAGTGTCAGGCCCACATACTGTACTGTGCCCACTGCCCACCACTCATATAAGGTGGCACAGTACCTTGCAGATAAAAAAGTCATTTCATTTTTCCTCTGTAATATAATTGCAGTTGCCTGCCAGTGAGTGTCAGGCCCACTGACTGTACTGTGCCCACTGCCACCACTTATATAGGATGGCACAGTACCTTGCAGATAAAAAAGTCATTTAATTTTTCCTCTGTAATATAGTTGCAGTTGCCTGCCAGTGAGTGTCAGGCCCACAGACTGTACTGTGCCCACTGCCCACCACTCATATAAGGTGGCACAGTACCTTGCAGATAAAAAAAGTAATTTTATTTTTCCTCTGTAATATAATTGCAGTTGCCTGCCAGTGAGTGTCAGGCCCACATACTGTACTGTGCCCACTGCCCACCACTCATATAGGGTTGCACAGTCCCTTGCAGATAAAAAAGTAATTTCATTTTTCCTCTGTAATATAATTGCAGTTGCCTGCCACTGAGTGTCAGGCCCATTGACTGTACTGTGCCCACTGCCCACCACTCATATAGGGTGGCACAGTACCTTGCAGATAAAAAAGTCATTTAATTTTTCCTCTGTAATATAATTGCAGTTGCCTGCCAGTGAGTGTCAGGCCCACTGACTGTACTGTGCCCACTGCCACCACTCATATAGGGTGGCACAGTACCTTGCAGATAAAAAAGTAATTACATTTTTCCTCTGTAATATAATTGCAGTTGCCTGCCAGTGAGTGTCAGGCCCACTGACTGTACTGTGCCCACTGCCCACCACTCATATAGGATGGCACAGTACCTTGCAGATAAAAAAGTCATAAAATTTTTCCTCTGTAATATAATTGCAGTTGCCTGCCAGTGAGTGTCAGGCCAACCGACTGTGATGTGCCCACTGCCCACCTCTCATATAGGGTGGCACAGTACCTTGCAGATAAAAAAAGTCATTTCATTTTTTCTCTGTAATATAATTGCAGTTGCCTGCCAGTGAGTGTCAGGCCCACTGACTGTACTGTGCCCACTGCCCACCACTCATATAGGGTGGCACAGTACCTTGCACGCATAGTACCACTAATCTAAAAAAAAATGACAGGCAGAGGCAGGCCACCCTGCAGGGGCCGTCGTGGTCGTGGTGCTGTGATTTCCTTTGGCCCTAGAATAATGCCCAGTGTTCAGAGGCCACGTACCCTGAACTCGAAAAATTCTGAGGACATAGTTGACTGGCTTACACAGGACACCCAATCTTCTACAGCTTCCGCTTGGAACCTTGACGCACCATCCTCCTCCAGCTCAGCTTCCGGCACCTCTCAAGTTACCACTCGCCCGCCCGCCACCACCACCAACACTAGCATCACAGCCGCTTCACTTGATCTGTCAGAGGAGTTATTTACACATCAGTTGGAAAAAATGAGTGGTGCGCAACCATTATTGCCAGAGGATGTAGATAACAGGGATATGTCTCAGTCAGGCAGCATTGCACACATGGACGTACGGTGTGATGATGATGATGTACCCGCTGTTGCTTCCTTTGCTGAGCTGTCAGATACAAGTGAAGCGGTTGATGATGACGATGTGTCCGTGGATGTCACGTGAGTGCCTGCTTCGAAGAGAAGAAGAAAAGGGGGAAAGTTCAGATGGGGAGACAGAGAGGAGGAGGAGACGAGTTGGAAGCAGGGGGAGGTCGTCGCAAGGAGCTAGTGGCACAGTCAGACAGCATGTATCGGCACCCGGGGTCAGCCAGACAGCACGCCAATCAACGCATGCTGTTGCCACCACCAGAATGCCGTCATTGCAAAGCTCAGCAGTGTGGCATTTTTTTTGTGTGTCTGCCTCTGATTACAGCGATGCCATTTGCAACCTGTGCCAAAAGAAACTGAGTTGTGGGAAGTCCAACACCCACCTAGGTACAACTGCTTTGCGAAGGCACATGATCTCACATCACAAACGCCTATGGGATCAACACATGAGTACAAGCAGCACACAAACTCAAAGCCACCATCCTCCTCCTGGTCCAGCATCTTCTGCCAAGTCAACCACTGCTGTCCTCCTTGCCCCCTCTCAACCACCCGCCACTCCGCCTCTCACCTTCAGCAGTTCCATCTCATCTGCCCACAGTCAGGTGTCTGTCAAGGGAATGTTTGAGCGTAAGAAGCCAATGTCACAGAGTCACCCCCTTGCCCGTCGCCTGCAGCTGGCTTGTCGGAACTCTTACCCGCCAGCTTTTACCATACAAGCTGGTGGCGCCTGAGGCCTTCAAAAAATTTGTAGCTATTGGGACACCGCAGTGGAAGGTATCGGGCCAAATTTTTTTTTCACAAAAGGCAATCCCCAACCTGTACTCTATTGTGGAAAAGGAAGTCATGGCATGTCTGGCACACAGTGTTGGGGCAAGGGTCCATCTGACCACTGATACCTGGTCTGCAAAGCACGGTCAGGGCAAGTATATCATGTACACTGCGCATTGGGTAAACCTGCTGACGGCTGCCAAGCATGGAATGCGTGGCTCTGCAGCGGAGTTGGTGACACCGCCACGACTTGCAGGCAGGCCTGCTGCCACCTCTTCTACTCCTCCTACTCCATCCTCTTCGCTAACCTCCTCGGCTGAGTCCTCTTCTGCTGCTGCATCTTGCTCCACATCAACTGCACCCCCCCAGCTCCCTAGGGGCTATTCCACATCCCGGATACGACAGTGTCACACCGTCTTGGGGTTGACTTGCCTGAAAGCAGAGAGTCACACCGGATCAGCACTCCTGTCTGCCCTGAACGCACAGGTGGATCAGTGGCTGACCCCGCACCAACTGGAGATCGGCAAAGTGGTGTGTGACAACGGAAGCAATCTGTTGGCAGCATTGAATTTGGGCAAGTTGACACATGTGCCGTGCATGGCACATGTGTTGAATCTGATCGTCCAACGCTTTGTGCATAAGTACCCAGGCTTACAGGACGTCCTCAAGTAGGCCAAGAAGGTGTGTGGCCATTTCAGGCGTTCCGACACGGCCATGGCGCACTTTTCAGCGGCGAAACAACATGCCAGTGAGGCGCTTGATTTGCGACAGCCCGACACGTTGGAATTCAACACTCCTATTGTTCGACCGCCTGCTCCAACAAGAAAAAGCCGTCAACGAGTATTTGTATGACCGGGGTGCTAGGACAGCCTCTGCGGAGCTGGGTATTTTTTTGCCACGTTACTGGACGCTCATGCGCAATGCCTGTAGGCTCATGCGTTCTTTTGAGGAGGTGACAAACCTAGTCAGTCGCACCGAAGGCACCATCAGCGACCTCATCCAATTTGTTTTCTTCCTGGAGAGTGCCCTGCGAAGAGTGCTGGGTCAGGCTGTAGATGAGCGTGAAGAGGAAGAGTTGTGGTCACCATCACCACCAGAAACAGCCTTATCATCTTCGCTTGCTGGACCTGCGGCAACGCTGGAAGAGGAGTCTGAGGAAGAGGAGTCAGAGGAGGAATGTGGCTTAGAGGAGGAGGAAGACCAACCACAGCAGGCATCCCAGGGTGCTCGTTGTCACCTATCTGGGACCCGTGGTGTTGTACGTGGCTGGGGGGAAGAACAGACTTTCAATGAGATCAGTGAGGACGAAGAACGGGACATAAGTAGCTCGGCATCCAACCTTGTGCAAATGGGGTCTTTCATGCTGTCATGCCTGTTGAGGGACCCTCGTATAAAAAGGCTGAAGGAGAACGACCTGTACTGAGTGGCCACGCTACTAGTCCCCGGGTATAAGCAGAAAGTGGCTGAAATGTTACTGAATTACCGGAAGTCGTAAAGGATGCAGCAGTTACAAAACAAGTTAAAAAGTATGCTTTACACAGCATATAAGGGTGATGTCACAGCACAACGGGAATCTAACAAAGGAAGAGGTGAAAGTAATCATCCTCCTACCACAACCATGCCGGCAAGGACAGGACGCTTTACAGACGTGTTGTTGATGGAGGACATGCAGAGATTTTTAAGTCCTACGCATCGCCACAGCCCTTCGGGGTCCAACCTCAGAGAACGACTCGACTGACAGGTAGCAGACTACCTCGCCTTAACTGCAGATATCGACACTCTGAGGAGCGATGAACCCCTTGACTACTGGATGTGCAGGCTTGACCTGTGGCCTGAGCTATCCCAATTTGCGATAGAACTTCTAGCCTGCCCCGCTTCAAGTGTCCTGTCGGAAAGGACCTTCAGCGCAGCAGGAGGTATTGTCACTGAGAAGAGAAGTCCCCTAGGTCAAAAAAGTCTAGATTACCTCACCTTTATTAAGATGAATGAGGCATGGATCCCGAAGGGACTGACAGTGGGGGATGCAATTGACTAAAAAAGGCCTGATGAGATGCCTTGGGCTAAATATAGTCCCCACTCTGCTGTATTTAATCTCTGCATGCCGGATGACTTGCGTGACTTCTCCGCCACCAACTAGGGTTCAAGCCGCAATGTTTTATTACACTTTCTGCCTGGAAAACAACAATACCTAATTTTTCAGGCATGTGGACATGCCTAATTTTTCTGGCCTCTGGTGCTGCACTGTGGCTGCAAAAACAAAACAAAAAAAAGGCACATACATGTATCAATTCCCCTTCGTGATCGTTACCTTGTTGTGGCGAAGGGGCTTGCGTATCACAATGAAGCGATCACCTCTATGAGTGTGTTGGCAATGTTGGTACACCCCAGATGATAAGGTCGTTGCTTCATTGTGAACAGACCAAAAGCGATCGGCTGGATAACTTTTCATAGAAAAAACCATAGAAATTACCGTATTTTTCGCTTTATAAGACGCACCTAGGTTTTTGAGGAGGAAAATAAGAAAAAAAATATTTTGAACCAAAAGGTGTGCTTTTGGTGGATTTTGAACTAATGGTCTGGGGATGACACTGTTATGGGGCTCTGTGGATGACGCACTGTTATGGGGGATCTGTGGATGACACACTGTTATGGGGGGGATCTATGGATGATGCACTGTTATGGGGGATCTATGGATGATGCACTGTTATGGGGGGGGAATCTGTGAATGATGCACTGTTATGGGGTGGATCTATGGATGATGCACTGTTATGGGGGAATCTGTGGATGATGCACTGTTATGGGGGGATCTATGGATGATGCACTGTTATGGGGGATGTGTGCTGTGAAACATAGGGCCATGAGGGGGGCCAGCATAAGATGCTATATGTGTGGGTGACACACATATAGCATCTTATGCTGGTCCCCCTCATGGCCCTATGTTTCACAGCATGACAGTACTTTATTCTTTGTATGTAAAATATTTCTTTAATCCTGAATCAATCGCTCTCCTTTTGATAAACTAGCTGACACTGATATATCGCCGGCCGCTATGCTGCACAGTGTCGCTGGCGATACATCAGTCACAGTGCGGGGAGGGAGGAGGGGCTGGAGGCAACTCACAGCGGGGCCCGGTGCAGTCGCTGTAGTACACCGGACCCCGCGCACAGAAGTCTCTTTGTATGTACAAATCGGATGCATCAGTACTCACTTTGAATGTAGCGTACGGTCCCTCCGGCGCATGACTTCATCCTGCTCCTGCTTCATTAATGAAGTGGGAGGAGCGTGACGTCAGCCACACGCCGGCCGGACCGCACGCTAAATTCATAGTGAGTACTGATGCAGGCGATTAGGCTAGTAAAGTTTATCAAAAGGAGAGCGATTTACGGTATAAAGGATTAATGAAAGATTTTACATACAAAGAGACTTCTGTGCGCGGGGCCCGGTGTACTACAGTGACTGCACGGGCCCCGCTGTGAGTTGCCTCCAGCCCCTCCTCCCTCCCCGCACTGTGACTGATGTATCGCCGGCCACACTGTGCAGCATAGCGGCCGGCGATACATCCGTGTCAGCCCTGTAAAAAAAGTCAACTATTGTTTTATAAGACGCACTGTCATTTCCCCCGCTCTTTTGGGGGGAAAAAAGTGTGTCTTATAAAGCGAAAAATACGGTAATTTTCTTTGCGATAATCTAAGGTGATCATTAAAGCCTACTAGGCCACCAATGGGCCCACACTGCAGAATCATTGTTTTCTGGGTCACTTAACTGTCACTGAACTACCTCAGCACGACCATAGGCTTTGAAAAACCGTCATCGCCTGCAATCTCCCAAACGTGCGCACGAGCACAGTCATCACTACACCAAGATTGACGCATAGAGGAATAAAATTGATGTTATGAGTGTGTCAACTATTGACAACTCTTTGCGGTTGTTTGCGGTGCGTTAAACGGGGAGTTTGGTCTGTCAGATTTTGGTCTGTCACTGTGAAGCGGACGTAACCCTTACACTACCTGATCGATACAACATCATACCTGATCGTATACACACACCGGATGTTTTAAAGCACGTTATTCCAAACAATTTAGGAATGTTAGGTGATTTATGTCCTTTATGGATTAAAACCCGACTCTGCGTCAACTACGTAATTTTCCATGGGTGTTTTGCGATGGATCCCCCTCCGGCATGCCACAGTCCAGGTGTTAGTCCCCTTGAAACAACTTTTCCATCACTAGTGTGGCCACAGAAGTAAAAAGTGGATTCTGGGAGTTGTAGTTTCAGAATAGCTGGAGTGCCAGAGGTTGCTGTTCCCTGGTCTAGGGGAAAGCATGTTCCCTACTTAGCATCTCTTTTGGCAAAAAAACAAACTCCTGGTTCCAAAATCTCCCTCAAATCATCATCAGAATACAAAATTGGAAGGTAATTTTGTATGACTTGAACAAGCTGCTTGTATTAGTTACTATATTGAGTAGAAAATGTAAAGCTGGTATTTGTTTTATTTTTCTGCACCTTTTCTTATTTTTATTTTTTGTAATTAAAGGAATCTGTCACCTAATTTTGCTATATATAACCCATGGTACTGCAATGTAGTGCTGCCTAACATAATTAAAACTATAACTTTGTTAGCATTATCTTTATTCTGAACTTCTGAAAATGAACGTTGGTGCTAATGAGGCCCAAAGTGCCAGTGAGGCATCAACAACTGTTCAAAGGGCCTAAGACCGCCTACTCCAAGAACCCAAGTCCACTTCTCCCAAGTGTCCAAGACCACCTCTTCAGTCGTTTCCAGTATCTCACCCTTGCGCCTTTCAGTCTGCCCCTCTTCTGCAATGTCTCTATTTTCATTCAATTCTCTCTGCGATGCATGCCCTGAGTCCAATGCCCATTGTACAGAAAGCAATGTGCAAGCCCAGGAAGATTCTGGGTCTGTGCTGGTGTGAAATTTCAATGATTCACATGCTGATGCTTGAACTCACAGTAGGTAAAGCACATATTTTGTTGGCAGAATTGAATGAAAATTATGACATCCATGAACGGACTGGGAACTTAATGTGACCCTGGAAAAAAATCTAAAA
Organism: Bufo bufo; assembly: GCF_905171765.1. Lineage (NCBI taxonomy): Eukaryota > Metazoa > Chordata > Amphibia > Anura > Bufonidae > Bufo > Bufo bufo. Next base: position 428,078,829 of record NC_053391.1, on the reverse strand, counting down.
GTGGCCCTATGTTGTAGACGGGTCAAAATTGACAGAAGGTGGGGCAACACAGGTCGGCAGAGACAATAGAAGAAGAAAGGGCCTGCAATACTGTAGTGCAGCACAAAATATTGCCCCAGCAAACACAAATAGCACAGTGCAACACAAAATGCTGCTGCCTTCACCACAGTGTTCAACTGTATCACTGTCTTGAGGACAGTGATACAGCTGCTTTCAGGAGGGCACCTGCAGACGTTGGCCACATGCATAAGTACCTGATCCCCCTAGCGTTAATGCTTAGAGCATCAGATCATTATGTACCTGGCTAGTTTCCATGAAGAGGGCTCCAGAGGTCCCCTGGACATTGTCCCACCAGGAAATTTCCCTGTAGGGTCTATGGTCAGTCTATCCCTGGTGATATCGCATAAGAGGGGAATACTGAAAGGTGCAAAGGGGAGGTACTAAGAACAAATGAAGAGGTGATCTTGGGCATTTGGGAGACATGGATTTGGACTCTTGGAGGAGTGGTTTTGGGCTCTTTGAACAGTTGCTGACGTCCCTATGGGCACTTTGGGCCTCATTAGCATACCAATTAAAGTAAATTTTCTGGAGTTCAGAAATGAGGATAATGGTAACAAAGGTATGGGTTTAATTATGTTACGCAGCACTGCATTGCCATGGGTTAAATATATTAAAATTAGGTGAAAGATTCCCTATAATTCTCTCTGGTTTTGGTCTGCACTATATGCTCTGCTCTGCTTATTACAGGTTGTAAATAGCCCCTCACAACAAAGCATTTTTAATTCTTTGTTTTTCCAGGGAGTATATTCCCTCATTACTGCAACATCTGCATATTCTCACTAGTTATCCTACAGGTAGATTTTTAATTATGTGCAGGATGACAGCAGTGTGAGTGGAGTAAAGAGTTCCCTGTAATTGGTTTTCTGTACAATTTTGTTTTCATAATACCAATGCTCTGATCATCCCTTAAAGGGGTTATCCAGGAGAATATATTTATGACATCCTCAGGATAGGTCATCAGTATCAGATCTGTGGGGCTGTGACAACGCAGCCCCTGCTGATTAGTTGTTAGAAGAGGACTTGAGCTCTGCAGCATTTTTCTAGGTCAGTGACATCACTGTACATCAGTCGCATTGCCTAGTTGCAGCTCAGGCCCATTCAAGACAATGGGGCTGAGCTTCAATACCAGAAACTGCCACTGTATGATGTACGGCGCTGTCCTTGGAAAGCTGCCAGGAGCCTGCATTGCTCACCAGAGCTCAGGTGAGCACAGCGGCCACCTGAAACAGCTGTTTGGTGGGGGTGCCAGGACTTGGACCCCTGCTGATGTGATAATGATGACCTATCCTGAGGATAGGTCATTACAATATCCTGGATAAACCCTTAGCTGTATATCCAAATAACTGACTACATATTAGTGGTTGTAAAAGGTAAATCAAAGATTGTCATTAGGAATGAGCGAATTTCATATGTTGAAATTGGTTTTCGGTTCGTGTTGCGATATTTACTGAATTGTGTTATGGATTCCGTTACCACGGACCATAACGCAATTCCATGATGGATTGCATAATGGAATGCCTTTAGATGCATTCCTTTATTCATTCCGTCATAATAGAAGTCTATGGCCTGCATAACGGATCCATCCGGTTTCCGTTATGCAGGAGAGGACTCCAGCATAACGGAAACCAGATGGATCCGTTATGCAGGCCATAGACTTCTATTATGATGGAATTAGTAACAGAATGCCTCTAAAGGCATTCCGTTATGCATTCCATCATGGAATTGTGTTATGGTCCGTGGTAACGGAATCCATAGCGCAATTCAGTAAATACTACAACACAAACCGAAAACCAATTTCAAAATATGAAATTCCCTCATCCCTAATTGTCATCAGTGGAATTAATTTACGTAATGAGCGCTAGCATGGACACCAATGAACTAATCCAAATAAGGAGCAGGACATTAATAAAGCACCTGTACCAGAATACAGGAGGACATATTAGGTTATTTTTATGAACTTAGTAATAAGAACTGTTTTGCCAACCTACAATGAATATTGAGGATTAACGTGAATATGTATTTGATAGTCAGCAAAAGCATTGGCTGTACATAAATAATGAGATTTTCATATAAAAGCTATATCACCACCAAAACAAAAATATATTATTCTATGCCCTCATATATGCAGCAAGATAGATATTTTTTTATATTTAGGTTACAAGTCTGGACATTTTGAAGCATCATCTCTTGAAAACATGGCAAAACAGAATAATCACAGTTTTAGCGAAAGACACTTCAGTAACTATGGTAACTGTCTCTTTTGCGACACCTATTATGTCTTTTATGACATAGGTAAATAGCTAAAAAAACACAGCCAACGTGATGGAATTCAAACAACCATGATGCAAGTTTTATTAAAAAAAGATGTATTTTAGTATTTTTCATTTCTAGCAAAATAAGGTTTAGGCATAAACTGTATATCCCCTAAGTGCTTTTTAGTACGAGTGATCAGTTCTGTGTGTTTTAACTTAGAAGAGGGAATGCAAGTGATCTGCCTCTAACGCTACCAGATTTAAGGTAGCTATTTGCATATTTGCATACCCTCTTCCCAGAATTCCAGAGGAACATTGTCTGACCTATAAGACTCCTCACGCCACTTAAGGCGTTCTCCATAAGGAGATATTGTATTCTTCAAATGTTTTTAACTTATTAATAGATATGGTGATTGTTTGTATAGTTATTAGGTGTTTGGCCGATGTTATGCCAAATTACAAACAACAGATAAGGGAAGCATGCCCTATTTGGCCCTTTAGATAGATAATCTTGTATGCAAATAGGACCTAAATCTGGCACATCCTGTTTGCTGCTGCAATCCTACTAAACATATGAAGCTGAAGTCTGCCTTTGTATTGCTTTCAAATCTTATGAACTTGCACTCAAGCAATTTTTCCTTTACTGATTCCAAGCATTAACTTCAAATGCTGACTAGCTACGACTCTGCATTTCTGCCAAACATCTCTTCCTTTATCACTGCAGAGGAGGAAACTACATTGCTGTCTTTGTGTCCAAAGCTTTCTCTAGGAGATATCATGTGGAGGGTATTGCTTTTCTTATGTTTATATGCTGCTGAGGAATTACCACCATTAGTATCCGAGCCTACGACTCTGTATTTCTGCCAAGCATCTCTTCCTTTATCACTGCAGAGCAGGAAACTACATTGCTGTCTTTGTGTCCAAGGCTTTCTCTAGAAGATATTATTTGGCGGGTATTGCTTTTCTTATGTTTATATGCTGCTGAAGAAGTACCACAATTGGTATCCAAACCTAATATTTAGAACAGAGCTACCTCAACTCCACTGTATGGGGAAAAAAGATCGTTACTGCTATCACTCTTCCCTATACAGAGTCAAGGCAGCGGATCTCAGTTTACACAAGATGATCTGCTGCTCGCAAACAATAATTTTGGGAGATGCGTCAATGATGCTTTCTAGTGATGAGCAAAGTATTGAAAAATTTGATTCGGCTGCTTCACTGAATTTTACAAAAAAATTAGCTTTGTGAAGAATTACTGTACTTCATCATGAAGTGCATTTCTTTGCAAGTACCGGTAGTGGGTGCAATGACAGAGAACGCCACCCCCGCCATCATTGTACCACCCAGATGCCGCATTCATAGCTGACTGCAGCATCTGACATTAACATTAAAGAGTAAAATAAAAAAATAAAATAAAATCATACTCATTCTTAATAATTGCCCTCTGTAAATTTGCAACAATCACAATCAGGTGAAAGCATTATTGTTGAGCGAATCGATCTGAACTTCAGGAAAAATTAGATTGGCCGCGAAGCCGAATTTCCTTGTGCTTTGTGGTAGCGAATCAATTTTTCCTTAATGATAGCAAGAAATAAAAAATATCATACTTACCTCATCTATTTTATCATGAACATCCGGATGCCACCATCTTGATTAAAGATCTAGTGCAAAATCTCCTGCGGCCCGTGATCACCGCCATCATCTCGTAGGCCAGTGTGATGATGTCATATGTCACCGCGCACAGGATTTAGTGCAAGATTTTCAACCTAGATGGCGGCGGTCGGCTCTTCCAAATCAAATAGATGAGGTAAGCATGATGTTTTTTATTTTTTACTATCATTCAGAGAAAATCGATTCACTACCACGAAGCACAAGGAAATTCGGCTTCTTGGCCAATCCAATTTTCCCTGAAATTCGGATTGATTCACTCAACATTAATGCTTTCACCTGATTGTGATTGTTGCAAATTTACACAGGGCAATTATTGAGAATGAGTATTTGTATCATCAAAGTTCATTTTCAATAATTGGCCCAATAATCTTCCTAAATGCCTATTCAGTTTGCCCACCCCCTTCACACTGGTCATTATCATTAATATAGACTAGTAGCTAAGTATCCTGGCTACTTTGTTATGCATACTTATCCTGCGCATTTTATGCCAGGAACAACCTGAATTTGTTGGGACCGTCTTTGAACATTAAGGACAGTCTGAGCAAACTGTTGGCAGTTATGTTTATTTTATGGGCATTTACATGTGCAGCTCAATTAATTTAAAACTCCAAAGCACAGGATTTCCTGATGTGCCTGTTGATGATAAGACACTTGGCTTGGGAAAACGCACTACAATAGATTCTGTGAAGTTCTTTCTGTGTAAATGTGTTGCCATCTCATCGTTTCATTATGACCTGCCCCGTTCCTGGATTTTTTTTTACCCTGACTTTGGCTTTGTTCCCTGACTACAAGTGTTCTTCTTCTGCCATGAAATATGGTAAGAAACAACTAAAACTGTACTCTGTTATTCCTTATCATGTCTTTGGATTACATTACACAAAAAGATAAATTTCTAGCTGGACATCATTTGCACAATGCAAGTACCCAGTGATTTATCAGTTTCTGGTTTCGCCTAGCTGTATACATAAGGGATGAAACTGAATTAGAAGAAAATAATGTTATTTCAACCTAAAAGTATTCTAATATAAAACTTGCAATTATTCATCATCTCACATGAAAGCAATCTAAGCATTAATAAAAATATTTCATGTCTGTGAAAAATTAATTACTGAAAAACTTTATTTGAATGTTTTGTTTCTTATTTTATAAATTTTGTGAAATATTTTTATTCTACTTTCGAAAATGTTTCTCCATAAGTATATGCATTGTCTTAGAAAAATGTTAAAATAGCTTTTGCTCTCTGCATTTAAAATGTTCAAGGCATAGCACTATATTAGTGTGCATTAAGTCATGAAGAGTAGCATAAGTCACCCAGATTTATAAACACAGCATTCTTTGTTCTATAAAAAGTCATTTACATTTATATCCAGTATCACACCAGTCAAACTGCCATATATTTCTTATTTTAGTGATATATGCTTGTGGTAGGAGAAACTGCTGTCAGGAGCAAGCTATACATATAGCAGCGCAGTAATAAGTATTATAAAACCGCATCAGATTTATGATTGTTCAGCAGAGAACTGCAGTCCTCAGAGGGTTCTTCGTATTATGTCATAGAAAGAAAACAGGTACCAGCAACAATTTGTTTTCACTTACTGCTAATCAATAAAATCCCTGCAACTATAGAGTATTGTAGAAACCTGCCACATACTGTACATGACATAAAATACTAAGCAAAACAGGAATATGGTGAGGAATATTAAATAAGAGAGTTTTAATTAAAATAATTCATTTTTATGGCAGTATTCCTATGGATATAAAACCAAATAATATTAATATGTTTAGTTTTCAATAGATAGAAATCCACCTCTTCTGTGAAAACGATCCCTTGTAGCTGGCAGTTCATTTATATTGGTCTCTAATTTAGAAACCCAGTAAAAATATAATCAGTAGTGATGAGCGAGCACCAAAGTGGTCGGGTGTTCGGGTACTCGGTCCGAACACATAGCGATATTCGTGTGCTCGGCCGAGCACCAGAGTGTAATGGAAGTCAATGGAAGACAACCAGGCACCCCCTGCTCGTATGAGGGGACAGTGCCTGGTTCATAGGAAAAGGTCAGAAAGTGATGAAAATATGTCTGAAATTGATCAGGAACAGCAGGGGGATCATGTCTGGATGCATCTTGGACTCCGATGTCGCTGCTGGTAACCATGTTGTACGCAACTTTTACAGACTTTTAAAAACCCGCCACCCCCCCCCAAAAAAAAAAAAACTTTTTAGAGGAAAAATTGTTAGGAAACATTCTTTCCTGTATATTCAATTGTATATACATTGTAAGTTCTGCCAAAAATTACAAGGAAGAAGCACTCTGATACAGCCTGTATATCACATAAAGTAGGGCCTCATTCACATGGTGCTACAATTGTTCAGGTACATTGCTACACTCCTAAAGCCTATGCACTAAGTGAAAGGGCTGCCAAATATTACAAGGAACCGGCACTCCAATACACCATTTCTTACACATAAAGGAGGACATCATACACACCCTTGAAAAATTATCCTTGATGGCCTGCTGGTGACCTTCCAAAACATTCGGCGTGAGGGCATGCTGGTGACCCTATAAAAAATTGAGGGCAAGTGCCTGCTGCTGAGCTGACCTTCTAAAACATACGTATGTGAGGGCCTGCTGTTCAGCTGACGCTCTAAAACATTATATCTGAGGGCCTTCAGGTGAGCAGACCGCATAAAACATTACAGGTGAGGGCCTACAGGTGAGCAGACAGTATAAATCATTAGAGGTGAGGGCCTACAGGTGAGCAGACCGTATAAAACATTGGAGGTGAGGGCCTACCGGTGAGCAGACCGTATAAAACATTGGAGGTGAGGGCCTGAAGGTGAGTGGATCCTATAAAACATTGTCGTGAGGGCCTACAGGTGACCAGACCGTATAAAACATTGGAGGTGAGGGCCTAAAGGTGAGCGGACCCTATAAAACATTGTAGTGAGGGCCTACAGGTGAGCAGACCGTATAAAACATTAGAGGTGAAGGCCTACCGGTGAGCAGACCGTATAAAACATTAGAGGTGAGGGCCTACAGGTGAGCAGACCGTATAAATCATTAGAGGTGAGGGCCTACAGGTGAGCAGACCGTATAAAACATTGGAGGTGAGCGGACCCTAGAAAACATTGTAGTGAGGGCCTACAGGTGAGCAGACCGTATAAAACATTGGAGGTGAGGGCCTGAAGGTGAGCGGACCCTATAAAATATTGTAGTGAGGGCCTACAGGTGAGCAGACCGTATAAAACATTGGAGGTGAGGGCCTGAAGGTGAGCAGACCCTATAAAAAATTGCATTGAGTGCCTACAGGTGAGCAGACCGTAAAAAACATTGGAGGTGAGGGACTGAAGGTGAGCGGACCCTATAAAACATTGTAGTGAGGGCCTGAAGGTGAGCGGACCATATAAAACATTGTAGTGAGGGCCTACAGGTGAGTAGACCGTATAAAACATTGGAGGTGAGGGCCTGAAGGTGAGTGGATCCTATAAAACATTGTCGTGAGGGCCTACAGGTGACCAGACCGTATAAAACATTGGAGGTGAGGGCCTAAAGGTGAGCGGACCCTATAAAACATTGTAGTGAGGGCCTACAGGTGAGCAGACCGTATAAAACATTAGAGGTGAAGGCCTACCGGTGAGCAGACCGTATAAAACATTAGAGGTGAGGGCCTACAGGTGAGCAGACCGTATAAATCATTAGAGATGAGGGCCTACAGGTGAGCAGACCGTATAAAACATTGGAGGTGAGGGCCTGAAGGTGAGCGGACCCTAGAAAACATTGTAGTGAGGGCCTACAGGTGAGCAGACCGTATAAAACATTGGAGGTGAGGGCCTGAAGGTGAGCGGACCCTATAAAATATTGTAGTGAGGGCCTACAGGTGAGCAGACCATATAAAACATTGGAGGTGAGGGCCTGAAGGTGAGCAGACCCTATAAAAAATTGTATTGAGTGCCTACAGGTGAGCAGACCGTAAAAAACATTGGAGGTGAGGGACTGAAGGTGAGCGGACCCTATAAAACATTGTAGTGAGGGCCTGAAGGTGAGCGGACCATATAAAACATTGTAGTGAGGGCCTACAGGTGAGTAGACCGTATAAAACATTGGAGGTGAGGGCCTGAAGGTGAGCGGACCCTATAAAACATTGTAGTGAGGGCCTGAAGGTGAGCGGACCCTATAAAACATTGTAGTGAGGGCATATATACTGTATGGAAGAGGAGGAGGAAGATGAGAAAACAAGATTCAAAAATATAAAAAAATTGCGGTGAAAAAGGTGCATCTGAATCTTGTGGATTGAGTACATTATAAAGCATACATTTAAATTGCGTTTTTGTTCCTCATTAGCTCAGCTTTCCTCTGGTGGAGTGGAGAAGTCAGGGGCAATCCAGGCCTTGTTCATTTTTATCTGAGTCAACCTGTCAGCATTTTTAATGGACAAGCGGATACGCTTATCTGTTATAATGCCACCAGCAGCACTAAATACACGCTCAGACAATACGCTGGCGGCAGGGCAGTCCAGCACCTCCAAGGCATAGAGTGCAAGTTCGTGCCACGTGTCCAGCTTGGACACCCAGTAGTTGTAAGGCACCGAGGGATCATTGAGGACGCTGACATGGTCTGCTATGTATTCCTTCACCATCTTCCAAAACTTTTCCGTCCTTGGGACAGTAGGCCGTGCTCAGGGTGCGGTTGCTGGCGGGGTGTCATGAAAGTGTCCCATGTCTTGGAGAGTGTTGCCCTGCCTTTGTTGGAACTGTAGTGTTGTCTGCCTTCCTCGTTTGCCTATGGAAGCGTCAATTTTGACGTAAATTTGTTTTCCCTTAGTCCTAACAGCAGCACAAGTGGGGTATTCGCCCCTGTGAAGCTGGTCAGGACAGGCGGAATTTTTGCTGAATAAAATTCTGCATCTCTAGTAATTAATTAATTAATTAACTCCCCCCTCCTTATATAGGCCGCCCTCACACAGGGCTAGTTGCTTTTTTTTAACAAGTAAACATAACAGCATAGAGGGAGGGATATTTGTGTGCTGCTGTTAGGACTAAGGGAAAACAAATTTACGTCAAAATTGACGCTTCCCTTTCGTCCTAACCAGCAGCACAAGTGGGGAAGTAGCAAGGAACCTCACACAAATCTTGGGAGGGCAAAGGACTAGCACTAAATAGCTAATAATCCCACAGGAGTTAGAGAGCTGACCTATGGACGAGCAGCATCTAACACGGACCGTCCAAAGGCTGTTCCCTCAGAACGCCTATTCTCTAGGCGGTAATGGGCAATAAAGGTGTTTTGCGTGCTCCACGAGGCAGCCGCACAAATTTGCTCTAAGGGGATTAGCTTCCTTTCCGCATATGATGTAGAAACTGCCCTTGTAGAATGGGCAGATAAGAAAGATGGCGGTGGTAAGTCTTGGGACGTAAAAGTCAGCTTAATAGCGTCCTTAATCCATCTGCTCAAGGTGGGCTTGGAAACCTTGAGCCCTTTATTGTTCCCCGAATAAGAGATCAGCAGGTTTTCTGATCTCCTGAACTCTTCCGTTCTATTCAAATAAATTCTAAGGACTCTTGGGATGTCCAAGGAAAGTAATCTCTCCTCCTCAGGAGAGTTAGAGGTAGGAGAGAACACCGGCAGTGTTATCGTCTGGTTGGTGTTCGCAAACGAAGGAACCTTTGGTAAAAAGGTAGGCAGAAATCTTAACAGGACCTTGTCCTGCAGAAAACTTAAGTATGGTTCCGCTGCCCCCAGAGCCTGGAGCTCCCCAACCCTCTTGGCTGATGTTATGGCCAAGAGAAAGGTAACCTTGAGGGAAAGGTACTTTAAGTCTACCTGTTCCAAAGGCCCGAAGGGGGGGGAGCACAACCCCCTTAGGACCACTGGCAGCTCCCACTCAGGGATTGGTCTCTGGATGCTGGGCCTAAGCCTCTGAGCACCCTTAAGGAACCTCTTAATTAGGGGGTCCTGAGAAATTGGCTTACCAAGGCATGCTGACAAGGCAGCGACGTGAGCTCTCAATGTAGATGGGCTTAGACCCTTGTCTAGACCATCTTGCAGGAATTGAAGAATCTCAGAGAGAGGAGGATCTGAGGAAACTACCTCTCTATCCGTGCACCATCGCATAAATATCTTGAATATGCGGGAATATTTCTGATTCGTAGAATCCGCTCTGGAGTGAGAGATTGTTCTCAGGACCTCCACCGAAAGCCCTCTAGCTTCTAGAAGGGAAAGGTCAGTCTCCAGGCTGTCAGACTGAGCCTCCTCAGATCTAGACAGGGACCTGTGTCCTGATACACAAGGTCCTGTATTAGGGGAAGTCTCCAATAATTGCCCTGACTCATCTGCATGAGCTGGGTGAACCAAGACCTCTTCGGCCAGAATGGGATGATGGCTATCACTGAGGTCTGGTCTTGCTTGATCTTCATCAATACCCTTGGTATCATGGAAATTGGAGGGAATACATAGGCCAGCCTGAACCTCCATGTTATGGACAGAGCATCTATCGCTACCGGATTGTCCTCCTTGTACAAGGAGCAGAATTTGCTTACTTTGGCGTTCAGACGGGTTGCCATCAAATCGATCTCTGGAGTCCCCCAGCGTTGGACTATCCTGGAGAAGATGTTGTCGTTCAGGGACCATTCTCCTGGTACCGGAAGGCCCCGACTTAGGCGATCTGCTACTATATTGAGATCCCCTCTGATGTGAACTGCCACTAGATGAGATAGATTGCTCTCTGCCCAAGATAAAATCAATCCCACCTCCCTCAGGAGGGTCCGGGATCTCGTTCCTCCCTGTCTGTTTAGATAAGCAACCACAGTCGTGTTGTCGGTCCGTACTCTCACGGCTTGACCTTGGATGAGAGGTGAGAAGTGATTGAGGGCTAACCTCACCGCCCTTAGCTCCCTCAGATTGGACGACAGGAGTCTCTCCTGAGGATTCCAGGTATTCTGAACTGTATTGTGTCCCAGATGGGCTCCCCAGCCCAGAAGGGAGGCGTCCGTGGTCAGGATCACCCAAGTAGGTTGGGTTAGAGGCATTCCATCTACTAGGTTCTTCCACCACCTGAGGGAGGAACGGACTTCTGCAGACAGGGAGTGGTTTCGATCTAGGTCTCTGGGTTTGCGATTCCAAACCGCTAAGACTTCCTCTTGTAGTGGCCGAAGATGCCAAAAGGCCCAAGGTACTGCCTCTGCAGATGCTGACATGTGGCCTATCATCCTCATTAGAACCCGAATAGACACCCGCCTGGGGGGTAGGAGAAACTCTGCAGCCCTTATTACTTTGTCTCTCCTCTGAGGAGATAGATATAGAGTCATTAGTTGTGAATCTATCACAAACCCCAGAAATCGCCTTGTAGTAGAGGGGACCAGCTCTGATTTGTCCCAATTCACGAGCCACCCTAGGTTCTGCAGAGTGTGGAGAGCTTGTTGAAGCTGGGCTTGTAAGATGCCTGCGCATGCGGCTTTTAAAAGCCAGTCGTCTAAATAAGGGACGACCTCTAAGCCGAGGAGCCTTAAGTGGGCGACCACAGGAGCCACAACCTTTGTGAAGGTGTGTGGAGCAGAGGAGATGCCAAAGGGCAACACAGCAAACTGGTAGTGCTTCACTACCTCCTTTATGCAGACAGCAACTCTGAGAAATTTCCTGTGGGCCGGACAGATAGGAACATGAAGGTAAGCATCCTTCAGATCTATCGTCACCATCACGTCTGCCGGGTTCAGGATGTTGAGGACTGAGCGAATGGTTTCCATCCGGAAACGCTTCTTTCTGATAAACCGATTTAGGTAACGCAGATCGATAATCATGCGCCAGTCTCCTGACGGCTTTGGAACGAGAAAGATGGGAGAATACACTCCCTGACCGAGCTCTTGAGGAGGAACCTCCTCTAAGGCCCCTTTGACAATGTACTGGAGTACAGAGTCTTCCAGGATCAGTTGTCTGCTGGGTGTTAGACGTCCTGTGAGGACGAACCTCTATTGAGGTTGGGAACTGAAATCGATCCTGTAACCGGTCCTGAGGACATGCAGCACCCACGGATCTGGAATTATTTTTTCCCAAAAATTTCTGAACAAAAATAAACGACCTCCTACTGGAGGATTCAGGCAGGGAGATTCGTGTGGGAGTGAGGGGGGTGGGGACGGGGAGGTGACGGGCTGCCGAGAGTCATTGCTCAGCCCTGCGGTTCCCGCGACCGCGACCTCTACCTCTCTTGTTAATTTCGGAACGTCTCTGGTTCCTCTCTCTTCCTTGGAATCTCCCCCCTCTGCCTCTCCCACGTCCTCGAAAGGATTGCTGAGGGAGTGATTTTCCCTTCTTGTCTGCTAGACTCTCCATGAGGCGGTCTAGCTCGGAGCCGAACAACCTGCCAGGCTCGTAAGGGAGGGAGCACAAATTAAATTTTGACATGTTGTCCGCTACCCAGGGCTTCAGCCATAAGGGCCGTCTGCTGGCAGCAGACAAAGCCATTGACTTCGCAGCAAGCCTTAGCTGCTGCTGAGACGCATCCGCCAAAAAATCAATGCCTAATAGAAGGGTCTTGAATTGATCCAGAATGTCATCTCTGGCGATTCCCGAGTCTATGTCTGCCTGGATCTTCAGCGTACGGGCGCGAATGAACTCAGACACCTCGGTACCGGCTATGGCCACAGAGGCAGAGGCGGACGCCGCAGCATAGTTGCGCCTAAGCGAACATTCTGCGCGTCTATCCAGGGGATCCTTCAGGTTACTCCCGTCATCGGAAGGTACCAAAGTTCTTTTAGAAAGCTTGGCTATCGCCATATCCACCTTAGGCGGAGGGACCCAATCCAGGGAGTCCCCGTCCTGTAGGGGGAACATCAGCTTAAACCTCTTGGTTAAGACCGGTCCTTTTTCTGGATGTTTCCATTCGGTCGCCATTAGTTTTTTAAGCGACTCGTCCACTTTGAAGGCCCTTGGCCCCCTAGCGGTGGAGTGTGGAGCTTCCCCATGCTCAACATCCTGGTCCCTTGACCTGATGGAGCGCAGTAATCTTTGTGTCTTCTCCGCCGGAAAAGAAAAGACCGACTCCTCTTCCTCAGAGGAAGAATTCTCGCCAAGCGAGATCACGTCTTCTGACATAGGAACAGGCCCCGGCGAGGCCTGCCTGGGTCTCTTGTTGGAGACCGCCCCCTTGATCTCTGCGACGGAGGTGTCCAAGAACTCCTTCATCCAGGAAAACATTTCAACAACCGTCGGCTCAGGATTGGCTGGCCTAGGGCGGCAGCCTGCACAACGATGAAACTCGTAGCTGTCGGGTAACGGGGTGCCACAACTGGAACAGGCCAGGTGCTTCTGCTTGTGGGCGACTTTTCCTAGAAAAGAAGTAGGCACTATTAAAGCTGGTTTCAACGCGCCCAGGGTCAAGCGCAGACGTCAATCTTACCTTGAGATGGTGACGTCATGACTCTAAGAACTCTGAACAACCTAGAACCTTCTGATCAGAGTAGGTACTCTCACAGCCTTAGCACTGGATCAGCAAAAGTCAAGATCAGCTGCACACAGGAACTGAGTGCAACACTGACCCTGCCAGCAGCCTGGCCTTATATAGCAGGAAGGGGAGGACCAGGGGGAGGAGGAGTAACAGCTCCTCCCCCAAATCTCCAGGCTCCCCACTGAGGGACCCATTTATAAAAAACGAAATTTTATTAGCAACTTAATCGAATTCGCTCCTCCCGCCCTCCTCCACAAGCACATCAGCTAATTTGCGCTAATTCGCGCTAATTTTTATCGCGGCGGCGTCTCTTTTTTTTTTTTTTTCCGGACCGGAAGTGACAATGACGCACTTCCGGTCTCGCGTCCGATACACCGGAGCTGAGAAACGATCTCAGGGCCGGCCGCGGATTACAGAGGAGGTAGGAGGGGAGCGCAGGAGCGGAGCGGAGAGGAGACAGGGGGGAGGGAGCTCCCATCTCCGCTTACTGAGTACACCCTGTCAGAACTTACCGGCTACCTGCAGCCAGACCGTCTCCATACTTACGCTCCCAGCCAGGCAGGGACCCTGTAAAAGAAAATTGTAACATTAAGACAAAATAAAAGCAGAACTTCAGCAAGTTTTTCCCCCAACTACTGAGGGAGAGACTCTGAATAGAGTCGAGCCTGTCAGACCAACACACAGGACAAAATAAAAGCAACTAGCCCTGTGTGAGGGCGGCCTATATAAGGAGGGGGGAGTTAATTAATTAATTACTAGAGATGCAGAATTTTATTCAGCAAAAATTCCGCCTGTCCTGACCAGCTTCACAGGGGCGAATACCCCACTTGTGCTGCTGGTTAGGACGAAAGGGAAGTACGGACTCTGCCACCAGCTTTGTCAGATGGAAATATTTGGAGCAATTTCTCAACAAGGACCTTCTGGTATTGCACCATTTTACCTGCCCTATCCACCACAGGAATGAGAGATGAGAAGTTCTCTTTGTAGCAGGGGTCGAGGAGGATGAACACCCAGTAATCCGTGTTATCTAAAATGCGTATAACACGAGGGTCGCGGGAAAGGCAGCCTAACATGAAGTCAGCCATGTGTACCAGAGTACCAACAAGCAAGACGTCTATGTCAACGCCAGGATGACTCTCCATCTCCTCATCCTCTTCCTCATCCCCTTGTGCCCATCCACGTCGAACTAGTGGAATTAAAGTTCCATCGGTAGTGCCCTCTGTAGCAGAGGCAACTGTCTCCAGATCTTTCTCCTCCTCATGGTGCAATTTGCGCTGAGAAGATGAAATGTAGGTGGTCTGGCTATCACCCACACTAAAGTCCTCCCCCATTTCCATGTCTGCCACATTCAGAGCGTCGTCCTTAATTGTGAGCAGCGATCGTTTGAGTAGACACAGAAGTGGGATGCTTACGCTGATTATATCATTATCGCCACTAACCATCTGTGTGGATTCATCAAAGTTTCTTAAAACCTCATAGAGGTCCGCCATCAATGCCCACTCCTCGCTTGTGAATAGTGGAAGTTGATTTGAAAGGCGATGGCCATGTTGCAGCTGGTATTCCATAACTGACCTCTGCTGCTCACAAAGCCTGGACAACATGTAGGACGTAGAGTTGCAGCGCGTGCTCATGTTGCACAACAGTCAGTGAGCTGGAAACCCCAAGAGCTGCTGCAGAGTTGACAGACTGGCTGAAGCTGTGGATGACATACCTTTACTAGTAGCTCTGTAAAATTTGGGTATGTATTAATAAACCACTGAACCACTAAGTTAATACGTGCGCTAGGCATGGCACGTGCATCAGGTTGCCGAGCTCCAAAGCCGCCAACAAGTTACGGCCATTGTCCAACACAACCATGCCTGGTTGTAGGTTGAGTGGCGACAGCCACAGCTCAGTCTGGTCCCTTATACCCTGCCACAGCTCTGCAGCGGTGTGCTGTTTGTTTCCTAGGCAGATCAGCTTCAGCATGGCCTGTTGACGTTTCCCCACAGCAGTGCTACACTGCTTCCAGCTACCGATTGATGGCTGACCGCTGGAGGTAGAAGTGGTGGAGGTAGCGGCGAAAGAGGAGGAGGAGAAGTGGGGGTTGGAGCCAGTAACATAGCTGCTGGCAGAGACCCTGATGGACGTAGGACCCGCAATCCTGGGCGTGGGTAGCACCTGTGCCATCCCAGGGTACAACTCACTCCCGACCGCCACAACATTCACCCAGTGTGCGGTCAGGGAAATGTAGCGTCCCTGGCCAAATGCACTTGTCCATGTGTCCGTGGTCTAGTGGACCTTCCCAGTAACTGCGTTGGTCAGGGCACGGGTGATGTTCTGGGACACATGCTGGTGTAAGACAGGCACGGCACACCGTGAAAAATAGTGGTGGCTGGGGACTGCATACCGAGGGACGGCCGCCGACATCAGGCTGCGGAAGGCCTCAGTCTCCACAAGCCTATATGGCAACATTTCAAGGGCGAGTAATTTTGAAAGTTGCGCATTTAGTACTATGGACAGTGGGTGGGTGGCTGGGTATTTCTGCTTGCGTTCAAATTCCTGGGGTAAGGACAATTGGACGCTGTGCTGGGACAGGGAAGTGGATGTAGTTGCTGATGGTGCATGCGAAGGCCCAGGTGCAAAGCAAAGGGCATCCGGCCCTGCGCCTTCGGCAGGGGATTGGCCAGCAGTGCTTAACACAGTAGAAGAGGAGGCAGTAGGGTGGCCCGCAGACCCAGATTGTGGACCCAGGCGTTCGGCCCACTGATTAAGGTGCTTGGATGCCATGTGGCAGATCATGCTGGTGGTGGTGAGGTTGCTGGTGTTCGCGCCCGGATCATTATGGTATGGCACAGGTTGCAAACTACCACTCTTTTGTCATCTGCACCTTCTGCAAAAAAGCGCCATACTACACCTACCCCTTGGCAAGGGAGATTCACTCATGTGGGTGCTCCGTGTAACAGTTGCCGGCCTGTTTGGTGTGGGCCGACTTCTCCCTTTTGCCACACCACTGCCTCTTACAGCTTGTTGTGGTGCTGCAGATCTCTCCTCGTCTGTACTGCTTTCCTCGCTCGGCTTTTCACCTTCCCAAGTTGGGTCAGTGACCTCATCGTCCACCACCTCCTCTTCCACTTCCTCATCCCCATCATGACTTGACCTAACCACAACCTCAGTGATTGACAACTGTGTCTCATCCTCATCCACCTTATGAACAAATAATTGACGTTCACACCCTCATTTTCTTGACCCTGTGATAGGTCAAGAGGTTGTGAATCAGGGCACAAGATCTGTGCCTCTTCAAGCGTGCTTGGCAAGAGGGCCAAATCTAGTGATGGTGATGAAAATAGGTCCTCGGAATGTCCGAGTGTGGTATCAACGGTTTGTCCAACTCCTGACTCTACATGGTGGGAGGAAGGAGGATCAGGATGAGGATTCTGTGGACCAGACTCTTTGCTAATGAGACTAATTTTGGTGGAAGAGAAGGTGAAAGAACTATCTTCTGCCATCCAACCGACCACCCGGTCCGACTTGGACAGTGTTGTCCTGCGACGCCCAGTTAACTGTGAAATGAAACTGGGTATGGTGGGTTTTTTATTTTTTCCATTTTCACCGGCAGCTGGCACAGTTTCATTGCGCCCGGGGCCTCGGCTTCTGTGTGAACCGTCAGCAACATGCCCACTTCCCCGTACCTTGGTGCTCACCTTCTTCATATTATAAGGTTTATTCAATAGATGTTGGACAACTTATTTAACCGCCTCACGTCCGCCCATAGACTATAAACGTCCTATGGGTGGACGTCTATTTCTGACAGCACGTTTTAAAACGTCCTGTCAGAAATAGCAGCTGCACGCTAATCGTGCAGCTGCTGATCGGGTTGCCCGCTGTCAGTGACAGCAGGGCAACCCTAAGACAAGGCAGGGACAGTTCCCAGGTGTCCCTGCCTTCACGATCGCTGTGCGCTTCCTGTTCCGGCCCGGCGGTCATGTGACCGCCGTGACCGGAGAGTGCAGGGGCTGTGTGAGGTCTCTCAGAGACCTCGATCAGCCCTGCTCTGAGGCTGTACAGCGCAGGATTGCTGCTGTACGGCCTCTCTAGGGGTGCATTTGTCCTGTAACTGGGGCTACTATGTCAGCCCCAGTTACAGGAGAAATCAACAGTGAAAAAAAAAAGAAAAAGTGAAGTAAATGTCCCCCAGAGGTCTTGTATGACCTTATGGGGGACGAAAAGTGTAAAATAAAAAAAATAAAAATAAAAGGTTGAAAATAAAAAAATTAAAAAAAGTTTCACATGTAAAAAAAAAAAAAGTCCCCAAGTAAGGAATGAAAAAAAAAAGTTAAAAATAGAAAAAATAAAAAAAAGTATACATATTAGGTATCGCCGCGTCCGTATAAACCAGCTCTATAAAAATATCACATGACCTAACCCCTCGGGTGAACACCGTAAAAAAAAAAAAAAACTGTGTCAAAACAAGCAATTTTTGTCACCTTGCATCACAAAAGGTGCAACACCAAGTGATCAAAAACGCGTATGTCCCACAAAATAGTACCAATAAAACCGACACCTCATCCCGCAAAAAATGAGCCCCTACATAAGAAAATCTCTCAAAAAATAAAAAAACTATAGCTCTTAGAACATGGAGACACTAAAACATAATTTTTTTGGTTACAAAAATGCTATTATTGTGTTAAAGTGAAACAAATAAAAAAAAGTATACATATTAGGTATTGCCGCGTCCGTAAAAACCAGCTCTATAAAAATATCACATGACCTAACCCCTCGGGTGAACACCGTAAAAAAAAAAAAAAAAAAACTGTGTCAAAACAAGCAATTTTTGTCACCTTGCATCACAAAAGGTGCAACACCAAGTGATCAAAAACGCGTATGTCCCACAAAATAGTACCAATAAAACCGTCACCTCATCCCGCAAAAAAATGAGCCCCTACATAAGAAAATCTCTCAAAAAATAAAAAAACTATAGCTCTCAGAACATGGACACATTAAAACATAATTTTTTTGTTTCAAAAATGCTATTATTGTGTAAAACTTTAATAAATGAGAAAAAGTATACATATTAGGTATCGCCACGTCCGTAACAATCTGTTCTATAAAAATGTCACTTGACTGAACCCCTCAGGTGAACGCTGGAAAAATAAATAAATAGAAACTGTGCTAAAACAACCAATTATTTGGTCACCTTGCCCCATAAAGTGTTATAATGAATGATCAAAAAATCATATGTACCCAAAAATAGTACTAATAGGCCCCACAAAGTGACTTCAGACCTGAACTGGTCCTTATAAAGTGGATTTTGGCAATTTTCATAAAAATTTGAAGAATTCCTTCTAAACTTCTAAGCCTTCTAACGTCCTAAAAAAATAAAATGACATTTCCAAAATGATGCCAACATAAAGTAGACATATGGGGAATGTTAAATAATAAATATTTTATGAGGTATCACTTTCTGTTTTAAAAGCAGAGAAATTGAAATTTAGAAAATTGCGAATTTTTCTAATTTTTGGGTAAATTTGGGATTTTTTCATAAATAAAGGTGAAATATTTTGACTCAAATTTATGACTATCATGAAGTACAATGTGTCACGAGAAAACAATCTCTGAATGACTTGGATAAATAAAGGCGTTCCAAAGTTATTACCACATAAAGTGAGATATGTCATTTTTGCAAAATTTGGCCTGGTCAGGAAGGGGGCAAAGGGCCCAGATGGGAAGTGGTTAAATTTTCCCCCAGCAAAATAATTCTTTGCTGGAATACTGTATAAATGGTTGCCTAAACGCACACACAGATGTACCCAAAACTAGTTAAATGTGTCCCAAATAAAAGTTATTCTCTGCTGGAATACTGTATATAACATTTTGGATTGAACACACACAGAGATGTGCCCAAAACTAGTTAAATGTGTCCCAAATACAAATAATTCTCTGCTGGAATACTATATATAACGTTTGTGGATTGAACGCACAAAGATGTGCCTAAAACTAGTTAGATTTTTCCCAAATACAAATAACTCTATGCTGGAATAGTGTATAAATGGTTGCGGCCTAAACACATACACAGATGTGCCCAAAAGTAGTTAAATTTGCCTAAAATAAAAGTTATTCTCTGATGGAATACTGTATATAACGTTTGTGGATTGAACGCACACACAGATGTGCCCCAAATTAGTTAAATTTTGTCCCAAATAAAAGTTATTCTCTGCTTGAATTCTGTATATGATGTTTGTGGATTGATCGCAGACACATATGTGCCCAAAAGTAGTTAAATGTGTCCCAAATACAAATAATTCTCTGCTGGAATATTGTATATAACGTTTGTGGATTGAACGCACACAGATGTGCCACAAACTAGTTACATTTGTCCTAAATACAATTAATTCTCTGCTGGAATACTGTATATATGGTTGCGGCCTAAACACACACACAGATGTGGCAAAAAGTTGTTACATTTGTTCAAAATAAAAGTTTTTCTCTGCTTGAATACTGTATATAACGTTTGTGGATTGAACGCACACAGATGTGCCTAAAACTAGTTACATTTGTCCCACACACAAATAATTCTTTGCTGGAATACTGTATATATAGTTGCGGGCTAAATGAACACACAGATGTTCCCAAAAGTAGTTAAATTTGTCCAAAATAAAAGTTATTCTCTGCTGGAATACTGTATATAATGTTTGTGGATTGAACGCACACACAGATGTGCCTAAAACTAGTTAAATTTGTCCCAAATACAAATAAATTTATGCTGGAATAGTGTATATATGGTTGCGGCCTAAACACATACACAGATGTGCCCAAAAGTATGTAAATTTGTTCAAAATAAAAGTTATTCTCTGCTGGAATACTGTATATAACGTTTGTGGATTTAACGCACACACAGATGTGCCCCAAATTAGTTAAATTTTGTCCCAAATAAAAGTTATTCTCTGCTTGAATTCTGTATATGATGTTTGTGGATTGAACGCAGACACATATGTGCCCAAAAGTAGTTAAATGTGTCCCAAATACAAATAATTCTCTGCTGGAATTCTGTATATAACGTTTGTGGATTGAACGCACACAGATGTGCCACAAACTAGTTACATTTGTCCCAAATTCTAATAATTCTCTGCTGGAATACTTTATATATGGTTGCGGCCTAAACACACACACAGATGTGCCCCAAACTAGTTAAATGTGTCCCAAATTCAAATAGTTCTCTACAGGAATACTGTATATAATGTTTGTGGATTGAACGCACACACAGATGTGCCTAAAACTAGTTAAATTTGTCCCAAATAAAAGTTATTCTCTGCTGGAATCCTGTATATAACGTTTGTGGATTGAACGCACACACAGATGTGCCTAAAACTAGTAAAATTTGGGGGCGGAGCCTGCACCAGAGACTGATGGTTGTGTGAAGTGCAGCTCTCCTGCTAGCATAACCCTCACAGCACGACCCTCACAGCACGTTTTTACCGGCTCACTGGACCCCAAAATGGTCAAGATATGTGGCCAGAAACCCGCAGACCAGACTGGACATAATCGCCCCTTGAGCCAACCAGGAGAAATGGAGAAATTTATAAAAAAGGCAGCCGCTGCAGCGGTGAACAGAGATCCTAAGATTGCACCCGGAAGCCCGCGCACAAGCCACAAGCAGGCAGCGGCAGAAAGCGCAGATAAGGTAGGGGATTATCCCAATAATATAGACTGCCTACCCATCTCTCGGGCTTATCTAAAGGAAGCTCTGGCAGACGCCCTGGGACCCCTTAGCCAAGACCTCTCCTCTATCAAGGAAGATGTACGGCATATAGGCCGGAGGGTGGAATCATTAGAAGAAACCAAGGCCGCAATCCTATCCCACCAAAACGAGATGACCTCCAGCTTGTCACAAGCACAAAACCACATTAACTCCCTGTATACTGCATTAGAGGACCAAGAAAACAGGGGTAGATGAAACAACTTACGCTTCCGAGGTATTCCTGAAACAATACCTGCAGTTGACATCCCTGGTGTCATCTTGGGAACTTCCTCGCACCCTAAAACTCCAAAGGCTCAGAAGAGGGAACTTTCCACCTACCCCAAAACGTCTATCTCTTGTGGATAAGTAACCAATCTTTCAGTCATCCTCACTTTGAAAAGAGAGCCTACTGACCTTTATCATGGGACTGTTTACCACTAATGTTTTAGTATTGTTTGCTCCTCACCATGCCGCTCTCACTACTGAGTGGAGACAATGGAGCTTCTATCCTTATACCACGTAGCCCAGATACTATCTCCACTTAGTAGGGGACAGTGAGACATTGGGGCTCTCCCCTACATGTATTCCACCAAGAGCAATGCCTTAATTAGGGAGTAGTCTACAGGAAATACAAGGTAGTATATTTAGCAAAACAACTCGCGTCCCTAAGTGCACAACGTGTGGAGCACTCACTCCCGTGCCTTTAAGACCTTTAGTATCTCTCTGAGCTCTGTTCCCAAATCAGACCAGAGGGGGCTCACCCCCCCTCCTCCACACTTAGATAGATCAACCTCAACAATAGTAGCCTTCCAGATACACATAACCCCTTTTGACCCCCACTACTAGCAATTTCCAGTACCAGTAGTTCCAGAGAGGCATATGCCACAGGGTTTCTTACCCTTACCTCCTTATGTTACTGAACCAGAGAGACTCTGCTCCTCAGTTCTCTCTTGAATGGCAGGAAAACTGTCAGTTATGTTCTTTATTCCATGTTTTATTTTTTGTTTAACACTTTTGTTGTTTTGACAGGTACCTTCGACTAGCCTTACTATTCTACTATGTGCTTGCTATTGGGAATGTGCAAAGTGGAAAAGCATTGACGGATCGCTCTCCAGGGGGTGGCTGAGGATGTCCCTTTCTCGAGGTGGCACCCTCCCTTCTCTCCTTTTACCGGTTGGTTATATTCTCCTTACCAAGCTAATTATAGCCCTCACTATACCCCTCTACGTATTCAAACATGTCTGACTTCAGACTAGTATCATATAATGTCAAGGGGTTGAGATCTCCTTCAAAGAGATGCCAGATCTTCTCCCTTCAGAACAAAGAGAAGTGCTCAATAGTCTTCCTCCAGGAAACTCACTTCAAACATGATAACTATCCCAATCTCTCCTTCTCTAAATTCCCTAGCTGGTATCATTGCGGGACTGGGGGTGCCGCCTCGAGGGGAGTCAGTATAGGCTTCCGCAGAGGACTACCCTTTCAATACAAGTCCCACATTCAGGATCCTGAAGGTAGATACCTCCTCCTCAAAGGCCTAGTGGGACAAACTCTGTTCACTTTTGTAAACATATACGGTCCCAATACAGACCATATTAGCTGGCTCACCACCCTCTTCTCACTAGTAGAAACCCACAGAGAGGGATTCCAGATCATGGCTGGAGACTTTAACCTAGCTTTCAATCCACTTATTGATACCTCCTCAAAGAAATCATCTGTCTCCTCAAAAGCACTCAAATTATTGCAAACAAAACTTTATAGCTTAGGTGTTCTAGATGTTTGCCGCTGCCTTAACCCTGACGTATTGGACTACTCCTTCTACTCCCCAGCAAATAACTCGTACAGCAGGATAGACTACATCCTAATCTCAAAAGAACATCTACAATCCTGCCCATCCTCCTGGATAGGCGACACAACTCTATCCGACCACTCCCCAATATTTTATGATATCCGTCCCATTGCCAGGTCTGGTAGAAACACAGGTTGGAGGTTTAATGAGTCTTTACTGGGCAATGTCAAACATAAATCCCAAATATCCTCATTCCTAGAAGAGTATTTCCTAACCAACAACACTCCAGGAATATCCCTCCAGATCCTCTGGGATGCCCATAAAGCCTGCATTAAAGGCAGACTGATTAATCTCTGCTCCTTCCTTAAAAAGGAATCTGAGAAAAAGCTCACTACCCTGCTATCAAAAATCCATGTGTTAGAAAAAGCTCACAAACAATCATTACTTGCTCAGCAACTCTCGGAACTTTCCTCTCTCAGGACTGAACTAAAAAACCTTCTTAGGCCTCATGCACACGGCCGTGTTCCGCGGCCGAGAGCGGTCCGAGGTAACCCGGCCGGGATTCCTTCTGACAGCAGGAGAGCACGGCGTCATTGGTTGCTATGACGCCGTGCGCTTCATGCCGCCGCTGCTGTACAGTGATACACTTGTATAGATTATACGAGTGTATCACTGTACAGCAGCGGTGGCATGAAGCGCACGGCGTCATAGCAACCAATGCTGTCAGAAGGAATCCCGGCCGGGTTAACACGGACCGCTCTCGGCCGCGGAACACGGGCGCGTGCATGAGGCCTTAACGAATGTTCAGCAAAGTTTTTCTTGTCTGCTCAACAAAAAGTCTTTGCTCATGGCAACAAAGCTTCAAAATTTATGATGCAAAGAATAAAGCAGAGACGAAACTCCCGTTACATCCAGAGCATTAAATCTCCTCAAGGAACCCAATTGTTTAAAGCGGAAGATATTGCTGAACAATTCAAACTATTCTATGAGTCACTCTATAATCTCCCCTCCCCTGAACTCCCAAATCCCTCTGAGGGTAGAGAGGCCAACATTCACTCATTCATTGATACCCTTAACCTTCCATCTCTAGCCCCCTTACAACGAGATACTCTGACTAAGCCTTTTACTTCCTCAGATTTAATAACAGCCATTAAGTCAACCCTCAAAGGAAAATGCCCAGGCCCAGATGGACTTCCCATATTCTATTACTCTGCCTTCAAGGACACCCTCCTCCCCTTCCTGCTCCCAATTTGTAATCTTGCTATGTCCAACCACCCAATCACTACAGACATGACATCCTCCTACTTCCCAATTATTAACGGAACGAGACAGGGCTGCCCACTCTCACCCTTCCTATTTGTCCTAGTGATGGAAACGCTCCTACAAGCCCTTAGACAAGACAATTAGGGATTAGGGGCCTACTGGTCGATGGCTGTGAATTTAAACTAGCAGCATTTGCTGATGACTTATTGATTCTCACAACAAACCCACGCAAATCCATACCTATAATACTTTCAAATCTTAATCACTTTGGTTCTCTATCCAACTTCAAAGTCAATCCCTCCAAGTCCCAAGTCCTTCATGTTGGCCTCTCTCCCCCTACTATCGCATCCCTCCAGACAAACTCTTCCTTTAATTGGCGTACTCAACAATTGACCCCTCACCTACCAGATCTATTTAGGCTAAACTATAAACCTTTATTGCTATCTATGCTTGCCCAGCTGGACTCATTGGACTTTCCTTATCTCTCCTGGTTTGGGAGAAAAAATATCCTCATGCCCTTGATAATACCGAGACTCACTTACCTGATGCAGGTACTTCCCATTGAGATCCCCAAAGCTTACTTTACCTCTCTAAATAAACATATTTGCAAATTAATTTGGCAAGGAAAAAACCCACGTATCTCCTTTGATACACTAACCAAACCCAGAACTAAAGGGGGCATTGGACTACCTGATCTCGAGATGTACATGAAGGCTATACAGCTCTCAAGAGTGGTAGACTGGATTAGAGGCCCTACTCATAAATCCTGGCACATATTAGAAAACGCCTTCTTACCTTATCCTATCCGGGCCCTCCTGCTGGCTGACAGATCACCTCCTGTACTCAGCTCAATCCCTAACCCCCTGATCCAAAATACTGTAAAGGTCTGGAGGTGGTTCTTGGCCACTTCTGGGGTCTTAATACTCCCCTCCCCCCTTTTACTTCTAAAAGATGTTGTTTCCCTAGCTCCCAAAGAGCTGAAAGAGAGCTGTCCAATCCCCCTAAGGTCATCTGAGATCGCCATTTCAAAACTGTTAGATCACTGCTCTCTGATCTTGATATCTGCACGGTACTCAAAACACATGTCCAGAACCCTATCCTTATGCGTTTCCTTAGATCAGAATCACTCATCTTTGCAAGAAAGACCCCTCCTTTAAGTGAGTCTTGTTGGTTTGAGAAGATGATAAGGAACTCGCTCTATCCCACTAAAATCATATCTACAATATACAAACAATTAAAATCACCCTCCTCTTTGGCAAAGCCCGCTGCAATCAGCCTCTGGGAGAAAGACGAACACTGACATCTTCTGAGATTACAAAAATACTACTCACCCCCCACACGATCTCCAGATGCATCCGTATCCAAGAAAACAGCTACAAAGTCCTAACACGCTGGTACAGGACTCCAGATAAAACCTGTCTATATCAACCTAGTTCTTCTGACGCTTGCTGGAGATGTCACATGTATATAACGTTTGTGGATTGAACGCACGCACAGATGTGCCTAAAACTAGTTAAATTTGTCCCAAATAAAAGTTATTCTCTGCTGGAATACTGTATATAACGTTTGTGGATGGAACGCACACACAGATGTGCCCCAAACTAGTTAAATGTGTCCCAAATACCTATAATTATCTACTGGAATACTGTATATAACGTTTGTGGATTGAACGCACACACAGATATGCCTAAAACTAGTTAAATTTGTCCCAAATAAAAGTCATTCTCTGCTTGAATACTGTATATATGGTTGCAGCCTAAACGCACACACAGATGTGCCCAAAAGTTGTTAAATTTGTCCCAAATAAAAGTTATCCTCTGGAATATTGTATATAACGTTTGTGGATTGAACGCACACACAGATGTGCCCAAAAGTAGTGTTGATCACGAATATTCGAATTTCAAATTTTTATTGCGAATATAGGTACTTCGAAAATTCTCGAAAATTTCGAATATAGTTATATATATTCGAAATTTCGAATATTCGATTTTTTTTTTTTCAGATTATTATTATTATTTTTTTTTATCAGTACACATGATCCCTCACTGCTTCTAGCTTGTGGGCCAATAAGAAGGCTGCAATATACTTGACTTTAGGAGTAGTAGTGTTTGCGAATTTTGCTCTATATTCGTTTTTTTTTTGAATATTCGCTATATTGCTATATATTCTTGTTTTAGAATATTATGAATATTCGAAAAAACGAAGTTAAAATCGAATAGAGCAATTTAGCTAACATAGTGATATAATCTTCTTTGTCTAATAGTTGTAAGTTGAAAAATTCGCAATAAAAAATTTGATTCCGAAAATTCGCATATTACACAATCATTACCTTTCTTATTTTTTGAGCAAAAAAAAAAATCGTGAATTTTCGAATTTTCGTCGAATATTCTACAAAATATTCGCGAAATATCGCGAATTCAAAAATGACCCCTGCCGCTCATCACTACCCAAAAGTAGTTAAATGTGTCTAAAATAAAAGTTATTCTCTGCTGGAATACTGTATATAACGTCTGTAAATTGAACGCACACACAGATGTGGAACAAATTAGGTTCATTTTCACCTAAATTCTTTTTTCTCTGATGGCGTACTGTAGATCTCACTTGCAGACACACTCTAGTGAATAAGCCCCTTTTTATAATGTCTGCTAAACACACTGATTTCTGATGGCATACTGTAGATCTCACTAATATCAAATCTTTCTGTCTTTTAAAAGCTTTTGGGTACTTAAAAAAGCCCTGATACTGCTGAATTTAACCCCTGGTTAAAAATAAAATAAAAATGGTGCTGCACTGCTGTCAAACACACACTGTAGTCCTTAAGAGGACTGTTTGGTCTTTCAATAGCTTTTTTGGAGTTAAATCTGTGAATTTCCAGCAAAACGCTCTCTGCCTACTGTCTGCTCTCCCTGATGCTGAATGATCCGAGCGCGGGACATCGGCTCCTATATAAACTGGTATCACGTGTTCCGGCTAGCCAATCAGTGTAAGGCCTCATGCACACGGCCGTTGTTTGGCTCCGCATCCAAGCCGCCGTTTTGGCGGCTCGGATGCGGACCCATTCACTTCAATGCGGCCGCAAAAGATGCGGACAGCACTCCGTGCGCTGTCCGCATCCGTTGCTCCGTTCCGCGGCTCTGCAAAAAAAATATAACATGTCCTATTCTTGTCCGCAAAACGGACAAGAATAGGAAGTTATATCAATGGCCGCCCGTTCCGTTCCGCAAATTGTGGAAGGCACACAGGCGGCTTCCGTTTTTTACAGATCCACGGTTTGCGGACCGCAAAAAAATGGCACGGTCGTGTGCATGTAGCCTAAGGCTAATAACTAACATGGCTATGGCATTACACTGAAGGGAATTACTTACCTGAACATTGATTGGCTGCTTAGGAGGCACAAAACGTGCAGGGAGGAGACTCAAGCAATGCGACGAGCACATGTGGTATTCTGCCGAGTACAGCCACGTGCCGAGCATAGCGATGCTCGAGCCGAACCGGTACTCGGCCGAGCATGCTCGCTCATCACTAATAATCATATTTTTTTATTTTTTTATTGAAGTCATAGAAAGCAATTACATTCTCATTCTCTTTATCATAAAATAAACTTAATATAAGAAAAAAAGAAATAAATTGGTGGAGAGCGAGAAGGAAGAGAGGGGGGGGTCGTGACATGGAGCCCTACCACTTCCAATCTCCCCATATCTTGAACCATTTATCTTTAGAGTTCTTCTGGGTATTGTGGGGGTTTTGCTTTGGTAGGCGGGCGGTAGCGATGGCAGTAAAGAGGCTCAGGAGACAGGCTTTGTGTCCAAATCGTGCTCTTTTATTCACTCCAGTGCGTCACATCAAAAACTGTGCAGTTCACACAATAGCAATGTTCAGAAACCCCACCTCCCACAACGGAGCCCCAAACGCTGCAGGCGTCTCGGTGCCTGTTCACACAGTATTTCCCACCAGTGATTGGTACTACACCTTGTCGTGGGGCAGGTTCATCCAAGTTCATGCAAGGTAGACAGGCCACGTGTCAGCCTGGATAAGGGATTGGCTCCGGCCACAGGATCCCTTCCTTTGGTCCTTCTCGGCGACTGCATCAGTTGTGCAGTCTTTGTTAGACGGAGCGGACTACAGAGATCAGCCCGACCCTCCCATCAGCCTCCCGTACAGCTTCCTGCAAAGAGACAGGAGACCACACTTCATCAGCTCCGCACAGTCAGTGAACACCAAACCTATATTCACACGCTCTGGGTGTAGCAGGAAGACCACGCCCACCGAGCATAGTGAAGGATTAACTCCTTCACTACCCGACTAGGGCCAGAGAAACCAACCTTCCCGGATCAGTGTAGACTGACACCAACAACCGAAAACCATCTGTTGAGAACAGGGGTACGGCGTTTCCTTCCCCCTTCCCCCGTCAACCCATGGTGGGGAACAGACACCCACCCTGCTCTTTGCCTGTTACCAGTAAGAGCCGGCCCATACTGCTGTGTGAACAGCACTCACTGCTGACAAAACACAAAATACCCGGCTCTTACTCCACCGGGGCCACGACTCCCGGTGGCACGTATCTTCCGTCCACTACCACTCCAGATACTCCGCTACAGTATACAAAATATTCTCATAACTTTTGACCTTGTTAACCAAACATATCCAAACATTAAGTTTCGGAGTGTTTTGAGAAAACCAAACTCAAATGATTAATAGTCCGGCGAAGAACATGATTTTAGTTAAAAGGGTCTGTCGGTGCTTATGGCAGATTACATTACTAATATTCAAAATCCAACACTCGGGCCTCAGTGGAATTACTATCTTCAGTTTTTGAGTAATAAAATTACAAATTGAATCCTAATATATTTTTAAATCTGGACACAGCCAGATGAGGTGGAGAAAATCTGCCACCTGTGATCCGCACCGAGGGCAATTTGAGGATTCTCCTAGATCACATTTATTAAGCCAAGTCAGCGTAATGTATACTCTATGTATTATATTAATAGGATCATTATATGATTAAAGTTGTGAAAAATAAGTCCATATGTTTCCCCACCCATGTGCAGTAACCATCGGGCAGTCATTTTCCCAGGCTCTCTGACCCGGTGATACACCCTTAGAAAAAAGTGACTTAACAAGTAATTTATATAGTTGGGACATCTTACCCTTATAACCAGAAGGTCCCAAAACAACATAGGGCTGAACGTAACTGACAATATCGAAACCAGCCTAAATTACCGTATTTTCCGGCGTATAAGACGACTTTCTAACACTAAAAATTATTTTCAAAAGTCGGGGGTCGTCTTATACAGGGAGTGCAGAATTATTAGGCAAGTTGTATTTTTGAGGATTAATTTTATTATTGAACAACAACCATGTTCTCAATGAACCCAAAAAACTCATTAATATCAAAGCTGAATATTTTTGGAAGTAGTTTTTAGTTTGTTTTTAGTTTTAGCTATTTTAGGGGGATATCTGTGTGTGCAGGTGACTATTACTGTGCATAATTATTAGGCAACTTAACAAAAAAACTAATATATACCCATTTCAATTATTTATTTTTACCAGTGAAACCAATATAACTTCTCAACATTCACAAATATACATTTCTGACATTTAAAAACAAAACAAAAACAAATCAGTGACCAATATAGCCACCTTTCTTTGCAACGACACTCAAAAGCCTGCCATCCATGGATTCTGTCAGTGTTTTGATCTGTTCACCATCAACATTGCGTGCAGCAGCAACCACAGCCTCCCAGACACTGTTCAGAGAGGTGTACTGTTTTCCCTCCTTGTAAATCTCACATTTGATGATGGACCACAGGTTCTCAATGGGGTTCAGATCAGGTGAACAAGGAGGCCATGTCATTAGATTTTCTTCTTTTATACCCTTTCCTGCCAGCCACGCTGTGGAGTACTTGGACGCGTGTGATGGAGCATTGTCCTGCATGAAAATCATGTTTTTCTTGAAGGATGCAGACTGCTGCTTGAAGAAGGTGTCTTCCAGAAACTGGCAGTATGACTGGGAGTTGAGCTTGACTCCATCCTCAACCCGAAAAGGCCCCACAAGCTCATCTTTGATGATACCAGCCAAAACCAGTACTCCACCTCCACCTTGCTGGCGTCTGAGTCGGACTGGAGCTCTCTGCCCTTTACCAATCCAGCCACGGGCCCATCCATCTGGCCCATCAAGATTCACTCTCATTTCATGAGTCCATAAAACCTTATAAAAATTAGTCTTGAGATATTTCTTGGCCCAGTCTTGACGTTTCAGCTTGTGTGTCTTGTTCAGTGGTGGTCGTCTTTCAGCCTTTCTTACCTTGGCCATGTCTCTGAGTATTGCACACCTTGTGCTTTTGGGCACTCCAGTGATGTTGCAGCTCTGAAATATGGCCAAACTGGTGGCAAGTGGCATCTTGGCAGCTGCACGCTTGACTTTTCTCAGTTTATGGGCAGTTATTTTGCGCCTTGGTTTTTCCACACGCTTCTTGCGACCCTGTTGACTATTTTGAATGAAACGCTTGATTGTTCGATGATCACGCTTCAGAAGCTTTGCAATTTTAAGAGTGCTGCATCCCTCTGCAAGATATCTCACTATTTTTGACTTTTCTGAGCCTGTCAAGTCCTTCTTTTGACCCATTTTGCCAATATAGGGTGTTGATGTCATTAGACCACACCCCTTCTCATTACAGAGATGCACATCACCTAATATGCTTAATTGGTAGTAGGCTTTCGAGCCTATACAGCTTGGAGTAAGACAACATGCATAAAGAGGATGATGTGGTCAAAATACTCATTTGCCTAATAATTCTGCACACAGTGTATGCCGGGTATTCTCAGATCCGATGGTATATTCTAACCCCCAGGCGTCCCCATGGTGACGGGCCGCTTGCCTGGGGGTTAGAATATACAGGGCCCCGCCGCTCACAGGAGTACAATTATAAACTGTAATCCGTAACTTTAACTTTAATCAGCGCTCATCTCTTTACTAGGGTACCTTACTCTCAGCTCCGGTAACAGGCAGTGCGGGCGGCGCTCACTCACTGATGTCACGCGGCTGCTCCTCCCACTAGGCGGCGCAGAAGCGTGACGTCAGTGAGTGAGTGATCGCCGTCCGCACTGCCTGCTACCGGAGCTGAGAGTAAGGTACCCTAGTAAACAGATGAGCGCTGATTAAAGTTAAAGTTACGGATTACAGTTTATAAATGTACTCCTGTAAGCGTCGGGGAGGATGAGCTGTGGATGGGAGTGGCGAAGCGTGGGTTTCCAGCACCCGGGGCGAGCCATGTATTGCACCCCCCCCCAACCTGTGGACACGCCCCTTTTACAGATAATGTAGCAGTCCTATATAACACCACAGATAACATGGTGGTAACTCTCTAAGTACAGATGATTTAGTAGATGGGTATAAGGCCCCAGAATTCAGAACACACACAGTGTGACCTGAAGTCTGGGGCCAGGATGCTGCAGGGTGGGGCAAATTCTCAATCCACCCCCCAACCCTACCGTGAAACAAATATGTGTTTGGACATTACATACATCACTACAAAATATACAGGAAAATACAGCAGCACATACCTCATCCATCCAGTGACATCTCCTGTGATGTAGACTTTCCTCAGCGTCTTCATTCGGAGATAAGACCGCCATGACACCTTCTTTCAGCC
The DNA here is from genome assembly GCF_905171765.1 of Bufo bufo. Lineage (NCBI taxonomy): Eukaryota > Metazoa > Chordata > Amphibia > Anura > Bufonidae > Bufo > Bufo bufo. The sequence goes on along the minus strand of NC_053391.1, from coordinate 428,046,996 downwards.
ACGTCTCATCTATGCAGAGTTTTATTATTATTAGTTATTATATATAATGGCCCCCTCTGTATAATATATAATGGCCCCTCTGTAATATTAGGATATATAATGGGCCATTATATATCCTAATAATACAGAGGGGGCCATTATATATTATAATAATACAGGGGGGTCATTATATATAGTAATTATACAGAGGGTCCATTATATATCCTAATATTACAGAGGGGTCATTATATATAACAATTATACAGAGGGGCCATTATATATATAATAATAATACAGAGGGGGCCATTATATATCCTAATATTACAGAGGGGTCACTATGTATAATATACAGAGGGGCCATTATATATTAGAGTTATACAGAGGGGCCATAATATATAATCATTATACAAGGGGGCCATTATATATTATACAGGGGGCCATTATATATTATAGTTATACAGAGGGGCCATAATAAATAATAATTATACAAAGGGGCCATTATATATTATATATAGGGGTCATTATATATTATAATTATACAGAGAGGCTATTAATAATGGGCCCTCTGTCTCTGTATAATTCTAATATTTAATGGCCCTCCTGTATAATTATAATATATTATGGCCCCACTGTATAACTATAATTTATAGTTAGGGTTGTTTCGATACCAAAATTTTAATTCGCTTTCGTCACCATAAAAAAGTATTGCGATACTCAATACCACGCGAAAAATTAAAAAAAAACACCAAAAAAAAACACGTGCATTTCGCATTTTATGAAATGTTCGGCACATAATAGAACAGTCCTATCCTATTTTTTGGGGTGACAAGGTGACAAAAAAATGCCGAATCGCATGGTTTTTATTTTTTTATTTCTGTTACTGCGCTCACCACATAGGAGATATTTTTTAATAATTTAATAGTTTGGACTTTTCGGATGCAGCGCTATGTAATATGTTTATTTATTTATTGTTTATATATTTTTTATGTAAAATTGGGAAAGGGGGGATTTAAACTTAATATTTTAGGGTACTTTCACACTAGCGTTTTTGTTTTCTGGCATAGAGTTCCGTCACAGGGGCTCTATACCGGAAAAGAACTGATCAGGCATATCCCCATGCATTCTGAATGGAGAGCAATCCATTCAGGATGCATCAGGATGTCTTCAGTTCAGTCGTTTTGACTGATCAGGCAAAAGATAAAACCGCAGCATGCTACGGTTTTATCTCCGGCAAAAAAAATATGAAAACTTGCCGGAATGCCGGATCCGGCATTTTTCCCGATAGGAATGTATTAGTGCCGGAAAATACCGGAATGCCGGATTCGTCCTTCCGGTCTACACATGCGCAGACCGGTAAAAATGTGTCAAAAGATACAAGACGGATTCGTCTGTCCGCATGACAAGCGGAGAGACGGATCCGTTCTTGCAATGCATTTGTGAGATGAATCCGCATCCGGATGCGTCTCACAAATGCTTTCAGTCACATCCAGATCGGCGGATCCGGCAGGCAGTTACGACGGCTTGCCGGATCACACTGCCGCAAGTGTGAAAGTAGCCTTAGGCCTCTTTCAGACGGGCGTCACGTTTTGGCTCGGGTGCATTGCGGCAAACCCGCACGGGTAGGTACGCAATTGCAGTGAGTTTTTTTTTTCAGTTTTTATCGCGCAGGTGCAATGTGTTTTGCACGCGCGTGATAAAAAACTGACTGTGGTACCCAGACCCGAACTTCTTCACTGAAGTTCAGGTTTGGGTTCAAGGTTGTGTAGATGTAATAATTTCCCTTATAACATGGTTATAAGGGAAAATAATAGCATTCTTAAAACAGAATGCAAAGTAAAATAAGGCTGGAGGGGTTAAAAAAATTTTTTAAATTAAATATAACTCACCTTCATCCACTTGTTCGCGCAGCCCGGCTTCTCTTCTGTCCTTCTGGACCTGTGGTGACGGCACTGCGTTCATCACATGGACCATGTGATGAGCTCAGTGACATCACCTCAGGTCCTTTGACAGGTCCTGAAGAAAGAACAGGAGACCGGCAGCTACGCGATCAATTGGAGGAGGTGAGTTAATTTTATTTTATTTTTTTAACCCTCATTGGCAATGTGCTACGAATGTTTATTATACTGGGGTGTTGGGGGGGCGCACTGATCCACCAATGTTTATTATACTGGGGTGTTGGGGGGGCGCACTGCGCCACCAATGTTTAGTATACTGGGGTGTTGGGGGGGTGCACTGCGCAACCAATGTTTATTATACTGGGGTGTTGGGGGGGTGCACTGTGCCACCAATGTCTATTATACTGGGGTGTTGGGGGGGCGCACTGCGCCACCAATGAAGATAACTGACCTGTTAATAAAAATACAGGAGGCGGGTGCTGAAATGAAATAGCCGGCACCCGACCTCTATGACAGGGAGCTGCGATCCGCTGCAGTTAACCCCTCAGGTGCCGCACCTGAGGGGTTAACTGCCGCTGATTATAGCTCCCTGTCAGAGGCAGGATGTCGGCTATGTGATTCTGCTGCCGGCATCTGCCTCCTGTATTAAAAGTTAAAGACTACCTTATAAGGGTTCGGATTTTGTTAAGTAGGCACACTGCGCCACCAATGATAGTACTTTTCATGGGTCCGGACTTTAAGCAGCAGGCTACACAGAGCGGCGCCCAGGGATGTCCCAGCACTTACTATTATTCCTGGGCGCCGGTCCGTTCGCCCGCTGTGCTGCATTACTGTCTCCTGCTCCATATGATAATTACTATCGGAGCAATGGGGAGGAGACAGCAGTTTCTCTAGTGGGCGTTCCTTCTCTCTGTGCTGCGATTGGACAGCTCTACAGCCAGGGAGAAGGAACGCCCACTAGAGAAGCTGATGTCTCCTCCCCATTGCTCCGATAGTAATTAGCATATGGAGCAGGACTGCAGGAGACGGTAATGGGGCACAGGCGCATAGTGGGCGAACGGAGCGGCGCACAGGAATAATAGTAAGTGCAGGGACATCCCTGGGCGCCGCTCTGTGTAGCCTGCTGCTTAAAGTCCGGACCCATAAAAAATACTATCATTGGTGGAGCAGTGTGCCTGCCCTCCTCCACCCCTCACTCCCCATTGGTGGCAGCGGCAGCAGCACAGGGGGGAGGGAGAGACTGCTTCCTTTTCCCCTGTGCTGCTGAGGGAACATGAGCGCGCCGACAGCAGCGCGCTCATGTTCAGAGATACTAGACTGCGCAGCAGCGCAGGCCAGTATCGAAAAAAAGGAAATACCGGTATTGTATCGATACCGGGACAAAAGTATAGATTGGGTATCGAAATTTCGATACCCGCAACAACCCTACTCCTGATTAGCCTTTTGCATAACTTCCTATCTATTTTTCTCAGTTTTTTTTCTTGAAGAACTGCTCCATCCCATAAGACGCTGCCGCTTTTAAGGCCCTCTATTTCCTTCCATACCCTTTTCTTATATGGAAAATCATACTAGTAAACAATCCCCTAACCGTGGCCTTAAACACATCCCAAACAATTTGGATTTTAGCTGATTCATATTTGACCTTCCAATAATATTTCATATCCTGTTTAATCCAATTGGGATTATCTATTACAGACAGGGTTTAGTCTAAAAGGGGGTACTAACAATTCACTATTATCCGACAGGATAACTTTAAGGAGTACCAGAACATGATCTGAAATGGACCTGGCCACATATCTCATCCGCTTAATATAGATCTCATAAATTTCTCATTTACTAATGCCAGATCGATCCTAGACATACAATTCCCAAATCTATACACACATGAATAAGCGCTTCTTCCCTGTCCTAGGACACTCCATACATAAACAAGACCCGACTCTTGACAGAATCGGGCCAATGGAGACCTCTGATTAGATGCAGATGCCCCGGTATCTCCACCCATAGTCATCCGGTCGATCTTAGGATTAATGACGCAGTTGAAATCCCCATTTACTAGGGTAAAACAATCTGGCCACTTCTCCATAAATATTAATAATCGATTGAGTACATCAAGCGAAAAATGGGAAGGAATATAAATAAAGGCTAAGGTGGATAGTCTACCAAAAAGTTTCCCATGTAAAAAGACAAACCTCCCCTGCTTATCAATAGAAGATGCCGTCAAGTCAATCCTGTTATGTATAAACACTGACACTCCTCTAGAGTGGCTGGTGAAAGTGGAGTGATATGCCTGCGCAAGCCATCCCCTAGTATACCGTGTCGCAGTCTCTTCTAAAGAGGGTTTCTAATAAACAAATAACCACAGGTAGATATCTCTGAACCAGATCAAACACGGCCTGTCTTTTTAGTTTGTCCCCAAGTCCCCTTACATTCCATGTTAAAACTGAAACAGACATATGATCAACTATTCAGTTACAGTCCCATGCAAACCCCACCCCTCTCGCTCATCCATCCTAAGGCCTCTTTCACACGAGCGTCATGTTTTTTGCCCGGATAAGATGCGGGTGCGTTGCAGGAAAATGCGCAATTTTTCCGCGTGAGTGCAAAAACATTGTAATGCGTTTTACACGCGCGTGAGAAAAATCGGCATGTTTGGTACCCAAACTCGAACTTCTTCACAGAAGTTCAGGTTTGGGTTAGGTGTTCTGTAGATTGTATTATTTTCCCTTATTACATGGTTATAAAGGAAAATAATAGCATTCTTAATACAGAATGCATAGTACAATAGGGCTGGAGGGGTTAAAAAATAAATAAAAAAAATTTAACTCACCTTAATCCACTTGTTCGTGCAGCCCGGCTTCTCTTCTGTCTTATTTCTTCAGGACCTGAGTAAAGGACCTGTGGTGACGTCACTGCACTCATCACATGGTCCATCACATGATCTTTTACCATGGTGATGGATCATGTGACGGGCCATGTGATGAGCACAGTGACGTCATCACAGGTCCTTTACCCAGGTCCTGAAGAAAGAAGACAGAAGAGAAGCCGGGCTGCGTGAACAAGTGGATAAAGGTGAGTTAAATTATTTTTTATATTTTTTTAACCCCTCCAGCCCTATTGTACTATGCATTCTGTATTCAGAATGCTATTATTTTCCCTTATAACCATGTTATAAGGGAAAATAATAATGATCGGGTCTCCATCCCGATTGTCTCCTAGCAACTGTGCGTGAAAATCGCACCGCATCCGCACTTGCTTGCAGATGCTTGCGATTTTCACGCAGTCTCATTCACTTCTATGGGGCCTGCGTTGCGTGAAAAACGCACAAAATAGAGCTTGCTGCGATTTTCACGCAACGCACAAGTGATGCTTGAAAATCACCACTCAAGTGCACAGCCCCATAGAAATGAATGGGTCCGGATTCAGTGCGGGTGCAATGCGTTCACCTCACACATTGCACCCGCACGGAAAACTCGCCCGTGTGAAAGGGGCCTAAGAGATGCATCGCATTCCACCCGCCATACCCCACTCCGCCCCCACCCCCATACCCCCATGATCCTTCACTAAAAGAAACAGACCTCTTTACTAAGACCATCCCTCCCCCTCTCCACCAACCCAACCGCCACACAAAAAAAAAAAAAGAGTATATCTCAATTTTAAACATTGCCATTCAGTAGCCAGATCTGGGATGTCAAAAACATGTACTACTCCATTAAATATAATCCTCAATTTGGCTGGATACAAAAAGGAATATTTAATATCCTTGCCCTAGAGTCGTTTTTTACGTCCACAAAAGTACACCTCTTATCTTGAACGTCTTTCGAGAAGTCCGGAAAGAACGAGAGTTTACTGCGATTATAGTAAATAGGAGGGCACTCCCGTGCTCGCTTTAAAATCATGTCTCTGTCCTGGGAAGCAAGAATTTTTGCCAGTAGTGCCCTTGGCTGCCTTCCAGGAATCGGTTTACCACCGGGAATCCGATTGGCCCTTTCAATTAAAAACAAAGATAAAAAGTGTTCCTTCCCAAAGTTCTCAAAGATTATGGATTGTAACATTCCTGCTGGGTTTTTTCCTCTTCACCCTCAGGGAGCCCAAGGATTAGAACATTAGATCTTCTCAACCTATCTTCCGGGTTATTATAGTGCATTTTCAGAGTGACAGTTTTAGCCTTTAATACTTTTAGTTCTTGCTCTAAAATGCTCACAATCTTTTCTATATCAATAACTCTATCTCGTATCTTTGTCAAGTCATCTTCTATTATAGCCACATCTGTCTGGACTGTCCCCAGTTGAACCGCAACATCTTGTATAACTTTTCCGTCATTTTTAACCATTGATAGAATCTCCTTCAGTGGAGAGCTCTCCCATCGGAGCATCCGCCCTCTCCCCCTTTCCACTTACATTTGGTGATTTCAAAAATTGCTCAATTGTAGGAGACTCTATCGGTCTCTGCCCTGGCTTAAATGATGACTAGTCTGTTGAACGACTATTCTGCCAAGGGGCCATATATTATTTTTCCTTCCTCCCTTCTTTCTCTTCTCCCTCTCCCTCTCCTAACCTCCCTTTATCGTCTCCTTATTTTAGTCCGAAGTAGTTCTTGCTCCTTTTTAGAGAATTCAGCTTCAGAATTTTTTTTTTCCTTCTTATTGTCTTATGGTCCTTTTAGTACATCAGCAGGCCGACAAAAACTGTGTAGCTATAGACAAGTACGCTAAAGAAGGATTAGATATTTAGATATAGAGGAGTACTAATGTTAGCTTAAAGGGGTTGTCTCACTTCAGCAAATGGTATTTATCATGTACAGAAAGTTAATACAAGGCACTTACTAATGTATTGTGATTGTCCATATTGCCTCCTTTGCTGGCTTGGTTCCTTTTTCCATCACATTATGCACTGCTCATTTCCATGGGTATGACCACCCTGCAATCCAGCAGTGGGGGTCGTGCTTGCACACTATAGAAAAAAATCCTGGCCTCTCTGGTGGCTAGGACCATAGGAGTGCACATATGCTTTTTCCTAAAGTGTGCAAGCATGGCCACCTATGCTGGATTGCAGGGTGGTCATAACCATGGAAACAACAAGTGCATAATGTGATGGAAAAATTTGTCTAGTCAGCAAAGTAACCTGACTTTGCCACGGCACTTTGAACAGAGCTGTGTGGATGCAGAGAACAGCTGATCATGGGGATGTGGGGTGCCGGAACCCTACTATTGGAATATTAAAGACCTTTTGCTGAGGACAGGTCATCAATATCAGCAGCCTACAGAACTCCTTTAATATTTTAATATAAACTATGATGCTGAAAATTATTTTTAAGAGTCAAATGCCTAATAGAATAAAATGGCTGCTGGCTATACTGTGCCATCTGTAGCCCCTGCTGCCTAACAGTTTCAACCTAAATAACTATTGGTCTGATTTCATGTGCAATTTTTCCTGCTACCATACGGTTTCAATCATTTTGAGGAGTATTTCAATAGAGTTCTAAAAGCAACTCCGTTAAGTTAAAGTCTGTGATCTGTGGCAAACTCATAAGTTTGTTAGAAGTTCTCTGCAGACATGTATACCCACAACTGTGATTCTATAACAAGCCCTAACTACTGTAGAGTAACAGTATCATTTGATCCAGAGGATCAAAATAAGTTATGAGTGTCTAAGGACATAAGCTTCTGCTTTGTCTTTGTGCCCGAAATTACATTATCATTATTTTATTTGTTCATAGCACAGATGGTGTTTCCTTTACTCTATGGGATACAACATTACATTAGACAAACATGGTTGTCGCAGTAGAGGTGTAATCTCCTCAGCAGAGTCTTCTCACATTTTTAACCTTCTGTGGGTATACCACATGCATAAATGATGCCAACTTGTAAAGTGCATCACAGCTAAACAAATGCATTTGTACAAAGCTAGATTGACATATGTGCAATGTATTTTTTGATAGCATCATGTATTATGCATTTTTCATATTTGCTTGTTTGTTCTCATTTGGTTTAATTTCCCAGTTGTCAAACTTAACTATATTACTTTAAATAGTGCATGACTTTTGCACTGTGCTACCAAATGTCACAAGCCAGTTTTACAGATATCTTGTATTTTTCGTGAAATATTAATATTACATTTGCAGTCACACATATTTTTGTCTTTAATAGTATTTTTAAGTCCCAGTAAAAAATTAAAAATAAATTGTGGGCCACACATATCAATATTGGCAGTGGGAGTTGTTTTATTTTAAATTTTGTTTAAGTTTGAAGCCATTTACTGTTATGTCAGATTAGTTACATTTTATTTTGGAGGTAATGGGCTGCTTTTCATTTCTTTTTTGGGTTCACATCTTTTATGCCAGCCTGATGTTGGCATGCAAAAGTGAATTTTTTTTTGTAGGCTATGTTTTATGAATGAACATGTCTGTGAACATGGAGCTCAAAATTATTTCTGGTGCACACAGCATATTTACTGAAGATGTGCCAAATTATGGTACATACATGCAGCTTGATATATGTGGACCTATGTCTTTTTTATATCAGATCATAAAAATTGTTCAGATTAGCATACTATATCAAAGACATTAAATTGGCTTTTCAAAATATTAATGGCCTACCCTCAGAGGCTAAAAATATCAGATTGGTGTGGGTCCAACCCTATGGTGCTTAATTGCACGTTTCTCCTACTTGAATGGGGTGAAGCTACAATACTCTGCACCACCAGTGAACAGCCGAACAAAAAAGGCTGTAACGCTCACACAAGCACTGCAGCCCCATCAAACAGGTGGTTGGCAGGGGTGCCAAGAGTCAAAGCGCCCATCAGTCTGATATTGATGACCAATCTATTCTTAACCTAGAAAGCCCATTAAAATAAAATGCAGGACCTTTTATTTACTTTGTTTTCTTTTTATATCAGATGGTATACTGGGAGACTGCAAAAGGACATGCACAAGAACATTTGCAGTTGTTTTGTCTGCTCCTCTTTCAGATGTCTACATAATGGTACCACAGCCATGGTTTCTTCATGTGTGAATTGTAATTTAATGTAATTGCCCATATAGCGCAGGTAGGTTAGCGTTAGGTCCTGTGCCACTATGAGAGACCTATATGAGGTGTGTGGGCTCCGGTATGTTCTTGATATAAGAATATATTGGTGAATGTCTAATTTTTAATATCAGAGTGAGGGTTTATCCATATATTGTCAATGGCATTTACCATTGTAGTGCACCAAAGTTTTGCAGTGTTTTGTTTTACTTAATCAATCACATCCACACATTTAGCTATCCTGTGTAGGATGTTCTTGTGGAACATGTGGTCCGTTGCAGGCATCCTCCATTGTATGCATTGTATGCTCCCCAAGTTATAAATGCGCAACAGAATTTGGGGTTTTGACCATTTCTCTGCCTCTTGAGACCACTTTGCTTTGACAGTTTGTTTGTATATGTGTACCTGGAGGTGTGGAAACTACAGATTGATCATTATTTAGGTGACCCTGTGTAGCCTACGTCACATGACTCAGTGATATGTTGGACTCACAGCCTCCTCACTCCTCCCATTGTATGTGTGACTTCACGCTGGAGGTAACCTGGGACCTATATCTGCTTTCCTCCTCACATTATATGTGTGATTTCACGCTGGAGGTAACTGGGATTTGATTGCTGTGTGTTGGAACTTATGTTCCTGTAATAGCCTATACGGCCCCTGTAATTGCCCATTTGGCGCAGGTAGGTTAGCGTTAGGTCCCGTGCCATTATGAGAGACCTTGACGAGGTGCGCAGGCTCCGGTATGTTCTTGATATAAGAATATATTGGCGAAAGTCTCATTTTTAATATCAGAGTGAAGGTTTAGCCATATATTGTCAATTGCATTTACCATTGTAGTGCACCAAATTTTTGCAGTGTTTTGTTTCTTCATGTTTGACCTTGTTTCTTTCCTCTTCCTCTCACAACCTATAACACTATGTGCATACCCAGATCACCAAAGAAAACGCGACAATATGTAAACAAAAAATATATACTTTATTAGAACAACACAATAAAACACATATAATGGAGTCTTACATCATTGGATGGAGTAAAACAGGTATAAAAGAGGGACACAGGGGGGAGGGGACCGATAAATGTGAATACATATAGGGGAAGCAGCAAATGCAATTAAATAAATAAATTCACAAAAAATGAAGGCAATAGATACTACAGCAGGTTTTCACACACAGGCAAAGAGCCTAGTAAAGTACATAGCAATAGTGCCTCAGGTAGACCAGGAATCACATATAGTAGCTCATTCAATTGTAAACAAACGTATTAACAGTCACATCACCCATCCAGTGTCCCTCACTTACCCATACGCGTTTCACCAAATGGCTTCTTCAGGGGAAGTGAGGAGCAGTGAGATGGATGTCTTATTTATATCCAGTACATAATGCTGAATTACAGACACCTATGCAGCGTCTGAGACTCACGAGTCATGTGGGCACACAGCCACGCCTCCCAGCATGCAGTCAATAGGGCAAAAAGAATCCTGAAACCTTAGAAGTATCCAATTGAAACTTGAAGGGGAAAGTAGGGGCGTGATTAAAGCCAAACCACATCCCCCACTCCCCAACACATGACTGCTAAATCTAAACGGTCATTGGTGCACATGTCTTGTTGTGTCCAGCTCCTTGTCACATGACCACTTGTTTAATTACAACACGAGATCCTCCACTCCACATCATAGAGGGAGGTGCTTCACCGATGGAGACATTCTTAGTACACAGGCAGTATGCATAGAAGTTGCGATCACGTGACTGAGTCACGTGACCACAGCAGGTCATATGACCCATAGTCAAAAGGTCCTTCACTAGTAAAGACCTTCTTAATACACAAACAACATACAAAGGACCTGTGATAACGTGACAGTCACGTGACCGAAGCAGGTCAGGTGACCCATAATTAAATGAGGAGCCGGACATGGCCAGACAAGTAATCTAATAGAAACAAGGAAACAGGAACATCTTTTAAAACTATGCCCAAATTAGGAGAACGCAGTGTGCTGTGTGACACAGACCTACAAACATTTTAAAGACTGAATTATAATATAAACACCATAATACTGGTGTGTTAAAACGAAGTGGCGTGGAGATAAATACATCTAAGATGAATGTCTCAGATCATGTAGCAATAAATATGAACCTCAGTGAATACATAATCCCTACATATATTCTACAGTCTACATTCATAGACAGATATATATAATCCTACAGTACATAGGAATTTCCATTATAACACCATATAATTATACACATAAAAAATATAAAAAAACATAACCCAGAAATGCATGCACTGTAAAACAATCATATATATACAGTATAACGGTATGAAGATACCCAACCGGTATATACACTCAATAAATGAAGTGCTCAAAACACTGTTACAAGTGAGAAGTGTAGCGTGACACACGTGAAGGTAATATACATACCAAACTTGACCAGCTATACAGCAATAATAAATAAATATAAGACTTTACAAAAACATTTATACTTATATTGTTTGTGTTTTTTAGAGAAAACTATATATATAATAATGTGTTGATGATAGGTGTATAATGTGTAATACAAAAGAGAAACCCAAATTTGCGAAGAGTTAAGTGCTGCATAAAGCAGAATACGTGGATATAAAAACTATACTAACAATCATGTTATTTATGGAAAATCAGTAACCCTAGTGTAATATAATACAACAACGACACGACCAATATACATGTGTGGTAAAGTCCAAATTAGTCCCAAAGTTCATCCTCGGTTCTGCATGCATAGTCAAAACATCCATGTCACTAAATAAAAAGAAAAAAAACATGTTAAAAAAACAGCTAAAAACCTTTTAAAGACAATCAAATATACATACCAGCAGCCATAGGGAACCCCTATCAATATTAATTTCCAGGTGTCTGTAATTCAGCATTATGTACTGCATCTCACTGCTCCTCACTTCCTCTGATGAAGCCATCCGGCGAAATGCGTAGGGTAAATGAGGGACACTGGATGGGTGATGTGACCGTTAATACGTTTGTTTACAATTGAATGAGTTACTATATGTGATTCCTGGTCTACCTGAGGCACTATTGCTATGTACCGTACTTTACTAGACTCTTTGCCTGTGTGTGGAAACCTGCTGTATTATCTATTGCCTTCATTTTTCGTTACTAACTTGGGGTAGCGTTTAAACTTGTGTATTTATTTATTTAATTACATTTGTTGCTTCCCCTATATGTATTCACATTTATCGGTCCTGTTCCCCCCCTGTGTCCCTCTTTTATACCTGGTTTACTCCATCCAATGATGTAAGACTCCATTATATGTGTTTTACTGTGTTGTTCTAATAAAGTATATATTTTTTGCTTACATATGGTCCCTTTCTTTGGTGATCGGGGTATGCACATAGTGTTATAGGTTGTGATTTAATCAATATATGTGGCCCTCATAGGTCGTCTGTGTAGGTTTTTGTTTCCTCTTCCTCTGTTAAAGAGTGTGTGAGATCCACCCCACTGTTTAAAATTCAGAAGTCACAACTTGTACATTAGATACAGTTTTCCAGTTCTATGCAGAAGTCATCATGAAAACAGCCGGGTGGAAGACTTTCAAGATCTATTGGTCTCACCTTTGAGGATTACCACTTGTTTGTGATCTAATATTTGGACACCACACAGTTATATTTTTACTTTTATTGACATTCCTTTGTGCACAGAGGAATGGGGTGTGATAAAGCAAGAAGCAGCCTTCTCCAAATTGCTGTCTCAAAGTTTTTCTTTTAATGTGGTTTTGCTTCACTGTAGGTAAGAAACCAAATTCAAACCATGGAAAATGGAGACTATTATTGCTCCACTTAACTTTTCTATTTACAGTAAACATTTGAGCATGACATTTTTTCATGACACCCAATAAACCCAGATTGATCTGTCATTGCCGTTTGCTGAACTGACATTCATTAATTGCAAATAACTTTCTTCTACTGCTCCAGAAACAACTCTAGCTGATTCTTGAACTTATACATGCTATTCTCAAGTTTATGTGGGTCTGATTGGCAACCCATAAGCTCCCGAAAAAAGTACTGGTTATAATTAGTGTTGAGCTAATGGAAGCATCAGAAGTGGACTTTGATCTAAATTTCAGGAAAAATGTGATACTCTGCAAAGCCAAATTTCCTTGTGCTTCGTGGTAACGAAATGGCAGTAAAAAAAAAAAAAAACTCATCCTTTTGATCACGAAGAGGCTAAATCTCGCACTGTGGTAATGTGACAAGGTCCTTAGAGTAAGTTCACACCCAAGAGATTGGTCACAAACATTTCTGTGACTATTCTATACAGTTAAGTGTGGTGTGGAAAAGCCTATGCAACTGCTGTAGAAACAGCAACCATTCAAATGTTTGGAACAGATTTGTGCTTGTCACACTTCATTTGTGTTTTATATCTAATTAAGGGAAAATTATTTCAACATTTGTATGAGATATAGAGAAATTCATCACACATATATTTTGGTCTTGAAGTGTCATTCAAATCTAATTAAAAATGTGAAGATTTAGTTCATCTGCTTCATTAAAATACAAGGAAAGAGTAATGTTGAAAGTCTGTTGAGATTTGTATTGTTTCAGAGCTTTCTACTTCACAAATAAAGTATTTGGGTTAGGGTCACACTCACATTGCAAATTTTGTGGCTCTCCTATACATCAAAATAGGGTTTCCAAAAATTAGTGTACAATCTTGGCCAAAAGTTTTGAGAATGACACAAATATTAGTTTTCACAAAGTTTGCTGCTAAACTGCTTTTAGATCTTTGTTTCAGTTGTTTCTGTGATGTAGTGAAATATAATTACATGCACTTCATACGTTTCAAAGGCTTTTATCGACAATTACATGACATTTATGCAAAGAGTCAGTATTTGCAGTGTTGGCCCTTCTTTTTCAGGACCTCTGCAATTCGACTGGGCATGCTCTCAATCAACTTCTGGGCCAATTCCTGACTGATAGCAGCCCATTCTTAATCACTTCTTGGAGTTTGTCAGAATTAGTGGGCTTTTGTTTGTCCACCCGCCTCTTGAGGATTGACCACAAGTTCTCAATGGGATTAAGATCTGGGGAGTTTCCAGGCCATGGACCCAAAATGTCAACGTTTTGGTCCCCGAGCCACTTAGTTATCACTTTTGCCTTATGGCACGGTGCTCCATCATGCTGGAAAATGCATTGTTCTTCACCAAACTGTTGTTGGATTGTTGGAAGAAGTTGCTGTTGGAGGGTGTTTTGGTACCATTCTTTATTCATGGCTGTGTTTTGGGGCAAAATTGTGAGTGAGCCCACTCCCTTGGATGAGAAAAACCCCCACACATGAATGGTCTCAGGATACTTTACTGTTGGCATGACACAGGACTGATGGTAGCGCTCACCTTTTCTTCTCCGGACAAGCCTTTTTCCAGATGCCCCAAACAATCGGAAAGAGGCTTCATCGGAGAATATGACTTTGCCCCAGTCCTCAGCAGTCCATTCACCATACTTTCTGCAGAAGATCAATCTGTCCCTGATGTTTTTTTTGGAGAGAAGTGGCTTCTTTACTGCCTTTCTTGACACCAGGCCATCTTCCAAAAGTCTTCGCCTCACTGTGCGTGCAGATGCGCTCACACCTGCCTGCTGCCATACCTGAGTAAGCTCTGCACTGGTGGCATTCCGATCCCGCAGCTGAATCCTCTTTAGGAGACGATCCTGGCGCTTGCTGGACTTTCTTGGACGCCCTGAAGCCTTCTTAACAAGAATTGAACCTCTTTCCTTGAAGTTCTTGATGATCCTATAAATTGTTGATTGAGGTGCAATCGTAGTAGCCACAATATCCTTGCCTGTGAAGCCATTTTTATGCAACGCAATGATGGCTGCATGCGTTTCTTTTCAGGTCACCATGGTTAACAATGGAAGAACAATAATTTCAAGCATCACCCTCCTTTTAACATGTCAAGTCTGCCATTTTAACCCAATCAGCCTGACATAATGATCTCCAGCCTTGTGGTCATCAACATTCTCACCTGAGTTAACAAGACGATTACTGAAATGATCTCAGCAGGTCCTTTAATGACAGAAATGAAATGCAGTGGAAAGGTTTTTTGGGATTAAGTTAATTTTCATGGCAAAGAAGGACTATGCAATTCATCTGATCACTCGTCATAACATTCTGGAGTATATACAAAGTGCTATTATAAAAACTTAAGCAGCAACTTTTCCAATTTACAATATTTATCTAATTCTCAAAACTTTTGGCCACGACTGTACATTGCATGATCTTTATTTAGTGTGAAATTTATGATCCGTATGGATTTGGTTTGTTGAATATGTCTAAAGCTATGATTTTGCTGTCAAAAGTGATATATTTTTTGTGCAAGGCAGTCGCAATAAAATTACAATGTGTCACAGGATACATATTTGTGGGCTGATGCTTGGCAGGGCTTTATACTATCAGAATTTTACACCATTTGTTAGACCACCATGGAGCTGGTATAGTTTTTGACCACAAGATGCACAAAAATCTGTCTAACAGTGCAATAAAAGAAGGAGCGAAGTAGGACGAGACAAAAAGTTGATGTCATGTGTAAAATGACACAAATGGGTACAAATTCTGGCACATGTTTTGGATACATTTGGAGTGTATGTCACAAATTGTGGTGCAAATAAAGTAAAATTCTAAGAGCACCTACACTAATATGTCGCCCTTGGTGAGTTTTCATTTGTAAATATAAATCATTAGCAGGAAATTTATACAAATAACAGGCTGCTTATAAGATTTCCATGCAGTACAGCCAAAGCACTGCTCACAAGATAGTTTATAATATTAAAGGGGCTGTCTCACTTCAGCAAATGGCATTTATCATGTAGAGAAATTTAATACAAGTCACTAATGTATTGTGATTGTCCATATTGCTTGCTTTGCTGGCTTGATTCACTTTTCCATCACATTATCCACTGCTCATATCCAGGGGTTATGACCACCCTGTAATCCAGCAGTGGTGGTCGTGCTTGCACACTATAAGAACATGCCCTGGCCTCTCTGGTGACTGGCATTGTGGGAGTGCGTATGGATCAGAGCTTTTTCCTAGAGTGTGCAAGCACACTGGATTGCAGGCTGGTCATAACCCCAGGAGAGGCACAGTGTATAATGAGATGGAAAAATGAATCAAGCCAACAAAGGAATCAATATGGACAATCACAATACATACAGTGTCTTGTATTAACTTTCTCTACATGATAAATGTAATTTGCTGAAGTGAGACAGCCCTTTAACATTATAAACTATCTTGTGAGCAGTGCTATGGATGTACTGCATTGAAATCTTACATGAAGCCTGTATATTATATAAATTTCCTGCAAATAATTTATATTTACAAATGAAAACTCAGCAATGAGACATATTAATGTAGGTGCTCTTAGAATTAGATTTTATTTGCACCACAGTGAGACAATCCCTTTAAAGTCGCTCCTTAATTTTTAAAATAGTAATAGCTCCTATAAATCTTCAAACTTTTGGTTTTGTTTCTTCTATGTCTTCCATAAAGACCAGATAAACATCTGTTGGACCCACTGCAAAGTAAAAATAGAATTAAGTCCTATTGGGATTCAATTATAAAAAAAATATGGCTTTTATTTGACTTATTTCTTTAGTATATGATCCTACTATGCCATTCTTATAGTGATTAACTTTTTGTCCGTCATGTGCCATAACTAAAGGCCATTTCCTCACTGCATGCATAGCAATACAGAATTTTTTTGCTCAAAAAGTGCAACCTGCCTATAATGAAATCATTTCAAAAGCTTGAATTATATTTTCCAAAAACAGAACATAACTCGCTCATGTCTGTTTGGAAACTTCCACATATGTCAGCAGATATTTTTCTAGATTTACATTGCTTTGACTCTTTTGATGTATCCTTAATGTTAAGCTTCATGCATGACTGTATTATACTGTACATTGCTATGACTTCAGAGTTGTACAGATCCATGAAATGGAACTCTGATTTCAAACCATTGAATGCCATATCATGAAGATACTCTGCTCTAAATGCATTACTTCGGGGGGGGGGGGGGAATTTCTGTATCATATAGAATGACGACAAGAATGTCTATGGATCCATAGTTCAAAGCCTTACAGACTTCATATGCTACCATACAGGCTCTACCTACACTGCTTTTCCACAGGGATGATGCCTAAAAAGAACTCTAAATATTTCTAGGAGTAAATATGTTTATTCATTCAGTAGAGACAATAAGGTCTTAGTTCTTAGACAATAAAATGCCTTTAATGGTCTTGAAAGGGTGTTTTAGTTTTGTTTTAAAGATGTTTTGCCTTGTATCAAAGGTATTGTTCTGAATGCAGTCCATGCAGGAAATGAATTGACCTCATTTACGTGGCATTTATGGATCAATACATATATTCAGAGTTAATTAAGAAGCAATTAACAATCCATTTACACCAAACTCTGACGTTTCTAAGCAATAAGATATAATTTGGTCACTTTAAACTGAAAGTCAAGGCTCAAACCAAATAATATTATGATCAAGCTTAGAAGATTTTTATTTGTTAAAATCAGTAATCAAAGTGTTTATATTACACATCTTATTATTTTGCATGAAACAATGGGAAACAAAATAGACAAATCACAGACAAGATAAAGATAAGACCATTTAAGCAGAAAACGAGTAAAACAGTTAATTCAAATTTAAACAATAAACTATCTCATTCCTACCATATTTTGCTCAATGTTGTCACTAAAGGCACAGATGGCCACCATGACCAGCAATCATACCTTTAGGTAACCGTAAGGCCAATGGTTAAAAATAGATCTTTGTCATCCAAAAATATACCAAAAATGTCAATGTTTTGTTCTCATCAGTTTATCTTTGTACTGCTCAGATGAATAAAGACAATATTTGTATTACCTAGTAACATAGTACATAAGGCCGAAAAAAGACATTTGTCCATCCAGTTCGGCCTGTTTCCTGCAAGTTGATCCAGAGGAAGGCAAAAAAAAAAAACCAGTGAGGTAGAAGCCAATTTTCCCCACTTTAGGGGAATAAAAAATTCCTTCCCGACTCCAATCAGGCAATCAGAATAACTCCCTGGATCAACGACCCCTCTCTAGTAGCTATAGCCTGTAATATTATTACACTCCAGGCCCCTCTTGAATTCCTTTATTGTACTCACCATCACCACCTCCTCAGGCAGAGAGTTCCATAGTCTCACTGCTCTTACCGTAAAGAATCCTCTTCTATGTTTGTGTACAAACCTTCTTTCCTCCAGACGCAGAGGGTGTCCCCTTGTCACAGTCACAGTTCTGGGGATAAATAGATGATGGGATAGATCTCTGTACTGACCCCTGATATATTTATACATAGTTATTAGATCTCCCCTCAGTCGTCTTTTTTCTAACGTGAATAACCCTAATTTTGATAATCTTTCAGGGTACTGTAGTTGCCCCATTCCAGTTATTACTTTAGTTTCCCTCCTCTGGACCTTCTCCAGCTCTGCTATGTCTGCCTTGTTTACAGGAGCCCAGAACTGTACAAAGTACTCCATGTGTGGTATGACTAGCGATTTGTAAAGTGGTAGGACTATGTTCATATCACGGGAATCTATGCCCCTTTTGATGCAACCCATTATCTTGTTGGCCTTGGCAGCAGCTGCCTGACACTGGTTTTTGCAGCTTAGTTTGCTGTTTATTAAAATTCCTAGATCCTTTTCCATGTCAGTGTTACCGAGTGTTTTACCATGTAGTATGTACGGGTGACTTGCATTATTCCTTCCCATGTGCATAACTTTACATTTGTCAGTGTTAAACCTCATCTGCCACTTATCTGCCCAAGCCTCCAGTCTATGCAGATCCCTCTGTAGTAGTGTACTGTCCTCTTCAGTGTTAATTACTTACACAGTTTAGTGTCATCTACGAAAATTGATACTTTACTATGCAAGCCTTCTACAAGATCATTAATAAATATATTGAAGAGAATAGGGCCCAATACTGACCCCTGAGGTACCCTACTAGTGACAGTGACCCAATCTGAGTGTGTACCGTTAATAACCACCCTCTGTTTTCTATCATTGAGCCAGTTACTTACCCACTTACAGACGTTTTCTCCCAGTCCGAGCATTCTCATTTTATATACTAACCTGTTATGTGGTATAGTGTCAAATGCTTTGGAGAAGTCCAGAGATACGACATCCATTGATTCGCTGCTGTCAAGTCTAGAACTTACCCCCTCATAGAAACTGATTAAATTAGTTTGGCATGACCGATCCCTCATGAAGCCATGCTGATATGGCGTTATTTGC
Organism: Bufo bufo; assembly: GCF_905171765.1. NCBI lineage: Eukaryota > Metazoa > Chordata > Amphibia > Anura > Bufonidae > Bufo > Bufo bufo. The sequence continues at coordinate 428,027,807 of NC_053391.1, read as the reverse complement.
TTATTTCCGTTGAGATGCTCTAAGATAGCATCTCTCAGAAAACCTTCAAACAGTTTACCCACAACATTAGTTTACAACATTTTTTGTGTGTTAAAAAAAAAACTGAATAAAAAAAATTCTAATAATTTCCATTGTTTAATAAAACATGTCCTAATATTGATACTACAAGAAAATTTAGACTAGAACCTTCACAAATCACAGGTGCATATTCATGAAGCAAACATAATTACAAAAAACAAAATGGCTGCACATTATACATACAAACAATAGCGCTAAGAAATGGGGATCATGCTAAATAAAAGTGGTACAATACCTACTATAAATGAGTCAATGGAAGCTCTTAGCGCACATATTTGATCAAACGTGTGTCGGGCCCATCTACCAGGCGTCAAGGTGGCTTCCGCAAATGGGTCCCTAACACTAGTATACTGCCTCTCTTGGACTTACCTAAGCCTACAATATTCAGGGCAGTGTAGAGACCAGCTACATACGTACTCTGCTCAGAAGTCCCAGGTAGATGGGCGTGTTCAGTCTAAAAGAGGCGCTACAGTCAATTAATACTAGAAGAAAATTTAGACTAGAACCTTCAGAAATCACAGGTGCATATCCATGAAGCAAGCATGATTATAAAAAGAAAGCGGCTGCACACTATTATACTTACAAACACCAGAGCTAAGAAATGGGGATCATTCTAAATAAAAGTGGTACAATACCTACTATAAATGAGTCAATGGAAGCTCTTAGCGCACATATTTGATCAAACGTGTGTCGGGCCCATCTACCAGGCCCGACACACGTTTGATCAAAAAAAAAATTTGGGAGGTGGAATAATCAAAAACTGTACATGTGTACTACCATCAATCTAGCATAGCATATAGAACACTCGTGAGAACTCTGTGTCAGGCCATCTCACATATTTAATTACATATTTTTTTGTTTTAGTTTGAAAACCCGTATACATCAGTGAATATAATTTTAGGGCTAAATCCAATTCTTATATCCACACACACAGTTCCAATTATTATTATTATTTTTTATTTTTTTTTGGTAGGGGGGGGGGGGGGGAAGGGTATTGAATTTAATTATCCAGCATATCAGTACACCAATATACAGGATAGGGCAACAATTTACCGGTCAGTGATAACATGATAGCAAGGGTCAGGCTTGGTCCTTGATCATCCGTTTCCATTCATTTGTTTCTCAAAGTCATTGGAATTTTTTTTTTCGGGGCGTTGTTGAATTAAATTAAAACAGCATATAGGTGATTAGTACACCAATACACAGGGTAGTGCAACAAACTTAGAGTGATAATGTGATATTAAGGGTTAGGTCTAGCCCTTAAAGGTGTTGTCTCACTTCAGCAAATAGCATTTATTATGTGAAGGAAGTTAATACAAGTCACTTAATAATATATTGTGATTGTCTATAGGAAAAAACTATAGGAAAAAGCACTAGCCTATGTGTGTTTCCATGGTCCCGGCAACCATAGAGGCCAATGCGTTTTCCTTAATTTTGCAAGCACGACCACCACTGCTGGATTGCAGGATGGTTGTAACCATGGAAACGAACAGTGTATTATGTGATAAAAAAATGAGTCCAGTCTGCAAAGGAAACAATATGGATAAAAACAATACATTAGTAAGTGCCTTGCATTAATATTCTCTACATAATGAATGCTATATGCTGAAGTGAGACAACCACTTTAATATTCCTTTTCCGTTCATTTATTTTTTCACATGGTTGGTGATCAGTACAACAAAACATTGGGTACCGCAGAAAAGTATCTGTGAATTATAGCGAATTAAAGCCTGAATTTGTTTCCCTTTATTTCTTTTTCCACAAGTTTCCGATAATTTTTTTGGGGGGACTGGGGAGGGTTGATGATTATATTTTCTGATCAGTGAATCAAACTCTACAAAGTGGAATTCAGTCCGAATTTCAGGGAAAATTCAATTCACAACAAAGGCGAATTTGGTAATGAATCGATTTTCCCTGAATGGCAGTAAAAAATTATACTTACCTCATCTGTTTGAGCGTGAAGAGCTGGCCGCCACCATCTTGCTTGAAGATCCCACACAAAATCCTGTGCACGGTGACTTATGACGTCACCACACCGGCCAACGAGCTGCGCGAGATTTTGAGCTGGATATACAATCAAGATGGCGGACGCTGGGTCTTCGAGATCAAATGGATGAGGGTGAGTATGATTTTATAAATTTTTTACAAATTTGACACTGTAATATTGATGTCAGATGCCACAATCAGTGATGTAAGCGGCATCTGAGGGGTTCAATGACGGGGGGCGGCGCAATCTTCATGAAGCAAATTTTGTTGTGAAGATCGGAAAAGCAGCCAAATCGAATTTTAGTAAACTTCGCTCAACACTAGCTGCGACATTCATAGTTATTCTGTTATTTTACATATAGACTTAATGTGCGTCAGACAGTATTTAAGGACGGTCTAATATTTTGCCGTGTTTATCTTATTCAACTGCTATGAATAGGGTTGAGAAAATCAAAGTTTTCCAAAGTTGACTTTGATACGAATTTTAGGGAAAATTTGATTGGCTGTGAAGCCAAATTTCCTGTGCTTAGTGCTAACAAATCAATTTTCCTTGAAATGGAGTTAAAAAAAACACTCACCTCATCCATTTGAGCGCGAAGATACCACTGCGGTCATCTTGATTGAAGATCCCACTTGAAATCTTGTGAGCGGTGATGAGATGAGATTTTGTGCAGGATCTTCAATCAAGATGGCCGTGGTGGCCTCTTTGTGTTCAAATGGATAAGGTGAGTATTTTTTTGAACTAATTAACCCCTAATTCCCTCATTTTGAATCCCAGATGCCGCGATCAGCAATGTACTCAGCATCTGATGGGTTCAATGACTGGGACGGCACAATCATCACAAAGCAGATTTCTTTGTGAAATTCGGCTAAGCAGCCAAATTGAATTTTAGTAAACTTTGCACAACACTAGATGTGACATTCATAGTTATTCTGTAATTTCACACATAGGCTTACTGTGTGTCAGACTCACTATTAAAGGGCAGTCTAATATATTGCTGTGTTTATCTTGTTCAATTGCTACAGCCATCATTATGCCACTGCTGCGACCTGCCAACCATCATTTTCTGTACAGTTGCTTCTGCTGCTGCCTCCATCATGCCACCATTATGCCACTGCTGTGGCCTACCAAACATCATGTTCTGTACTTTCTATACTGCTGCTGCCTCCTCCATCATGCCATTGTTTCCATCATGCGACTGCTGCGGCCTGCCAACCATCATGTTCTGTACTGCTGCTGCAGCCTCCATTATGCTGCTGTTTGCCTGACAACATGTACCATATGTCTGTAACTGCCACTGCCTCAGTTACCGCTACTCCTCACTGCTAATCTTCTACTATCACCAATATTAATGCAAAGCATCTGCCACTTCTACCACTACCACCACTACTGCTACTACTATTAATATTACTACTACTACCCCTAGACAGCCTTGTATATTCCATGCTATGCTGCTTCTGCTGCCTCAACTATTGCGGCAGCATGCCACTATATCCATACCATATCCTTTCCACACTCATTCACAACAAACCACTTTTTCTTCTGACAATCAACATTTGTGCATGTGGTATGTGCAGACATTCTGACCCTGTCAAGGCACAATTTTTGGATGCTTGGTCCCCCCAAGCCACTTTTTTTTTATCCCATACACTTTGGAATATGAAAAAGCATAAAACATGTGATAGCACTGTGTGTTTTTAAAAACACTGTATGTTAATGCCATCAAAAGTGCGTTTACCCATGTATGTCACTGCGGCCGTCTGAATGAGCCCCAGTTACAGCTTTGTTTTCCTCGGGCTGATCCCTGTTACAGTTCCGTTTGAGTGCCAAAATACAAATATACTAATGTGCATGAGGCCTCAAGAGGAAAAGGTAATTCTTCATTGTACAGTAGGTTGGGCCTTCGGAATCAGTTTCGCTGGTGGACTGTTGGAACTTTAGTCTGACACTGTTAGGGAAATTTATCAAATGGTTTGCATCACTATCGTAGTGTAAAAAGTCACAGATTATGGTGCACTTCATATTTGGGCCATAACTTTCGACTTTTCACTTCTCTCGCTACTTTTCAAAAGTGTCAAGAAAAGTAAACAAGGCTTAGTGGGAGGAGGTATGACCTCATTTGGCCCAACAGATCATTTATAATAGAAACTGGAGTAAATGATAGTTCAAATCTAATAGCTGGAGATGCATGGACTGCTGGAGAAGTATCCAATGTATTATGAGGCCTATGCCTATTAATAAAGTAACACAGTCTTAGTGTACTTGCCTTTGTATGTTGCAAATAGAAGACAAAAAAGTCTGACAGCTGAATATATGGTAAAATAGGAAAAAGGACCATACCCACCTTGCGAGTTTTCCGAGTGTTTAATACTGATGACCTATCCCCACAGCTTACGAAGCACATTGCAATGTACAGTAGTTACTGTATTTCAGAAAGTTACATTTTACTCTTTCTTTTTAAACCATAGAGAATCATCTTTATATCTTCTTTAATGCTTGTTTTTCTGAAGTAGCAATGCAGGGATTTGTCTGGGGCACAGAGCAGCAAATTGCAATGTGTACAGGGAAGAACACTGCCCCATGTAACCTCAAATGATTATTTCTAAAAAGAAAGTCTGAACCCTTCACCAAAATAAAAGTCCTTAGTGATAACGAATAAGACATACTATGTAATAAACAAGTTCCTAACAGACTTGAATCATCTGAAGATGCGTAGGAACTACTAAAGTCATTTTCTTCAAGTTGTTTTGGTATAAAGGTTTGCAGACTTTAGGACTGAGATATTTCAGATGAAGATGCTACAAATGAACTAAAGAGTTTAGAATTTCTAAAACCACAGAAAAGGCCATGGTTTCAGGCAATATTTCAATGTCAACTATTAATACGATGACTAAGAATGAGGTTATAAAACACAGAAGGTACAGCAGCTCTCACCCACCGTCCACCTGCCTTGAACACTGATAGCAACCTCCGGACTTGATTGCTGTCAATATCCAAAACCAAGAAAAATCCAGCTTCCAAGATGCAAAAGGTGGAATCTTTATTGTGCGATTAAAATCCAATACAAGAAAGACATCACAGGTTACAGTAACGCGTTTCAGACCACAAGAAAATCAGGGTCCTTCATCATGACAAAGAATGAGGTTGTTCACAATTCAGTCATACAAGTTAATACATTTCATCAAAATGTTCATATATCATTTACATAAACAATGTCTGTAAAGGGCTGTTCACATTTACTATTTTTAAGCAGAATTTGTCAAAGGACCAGCACCAAAAATCTTTCTGATTATTTTCAATGGAATGTCACAGTTCCATTCATGCAGCTGTGGTTTTATTGTCACAACTAGACAAGAATCGGCATGTACTTTCTTGGTGTGCTCATGGAAATATATCATGGCCTACTATTGAAAACAACGGGAGCCTGTTGTTGAGCCATTTCCCAGTGGTTCTTGATGCACTGTCCACTACAAATTCAACTGACAAAGAATTCTGTGTGAATGTCCCCTAGGGAGCTATGTCCATCTGACATTGTGTATACAGAGGTATTTTTCTCAGGAAGAACACTTACATATACTGCAATTTTTTCCCAATTTTATGTTGCGGCAATTCAACTTTTTTCCCATCAATTGCACTTAATCCCCTATAATAAAAAAAGGTCAAATCCATGCTAATTTATAGAAAAGGAAAACCCAAAATATTGCATTGACATAAGTATTAAGATACTTTACCCCAGGGGTGCACAACTTGCGGCCCATGGACTGGATGCAGTCGACAGAGCCATGGTTTGTGGCCCCCATCCTGCTGGACAGAAACACAACCAATTATGTGTTTTTTTACAGGAGCGCCACTATGCGCTGGAATAAAGGTCCTATTCCTGCAAGCCCCTAGGTCTCATATTGGTGACCCATCCTAAGGATAGTTCATCAATATGTAAGTCCCAGAAAACCCCTTAAAGAAAGTCAAATATTTGAGTAATTGGAATAAAGTTAAATTCTTTACATATTAACTACATTTAAGCTGGGTAAAAATGGCAAACCTATGGACGTACTTGAATCAGGGCAGCCAACAAAAATATAACTTATTACAACATCTTGGGATTCATTTTTTTTGAAGACCAGTAAAAAAAAAGCAAAGTTAGACTCCACTTTTCTGCAGTGCTTAAATATTTCTACAAAAGTGTTATTCTTCCCTCTGCGGGTCATTGTTCGAAGTTCAATCTCTCTTAATTTTCGAGATAAAAAAGTATAGCTTACAGTATTTCGACAAAGATAAAAAAAATATTAAAATAATATCAATAGTAAGAAACAGAACATAATTTTGAAGGCCTGGTAGATATTCCTTTTTCTCTCTGCTTAGAGGAAGGAGACTGCAGGAAGAGTTATATTGTTTTGTTTTTAGTTATGTATTTTATGATTTAACAAAGGAATAATGAAAAAAGAAAAAAAAAATCCTTTACAACTTTTCTCTATTAATCCCTAAGAATCCACTCCTGGCACATCAGAAAGCTCACTAATGTGACCTGATTTTGTATTTCTGTAAATTGGAAATTCTAAATTACAGTACTTGTTCTTATTATTGTGCTGTAATAAAAATAGCAAATAGCAAAGAAGACTTTGTTCTGCCCCAATGCAAAATCTGTAACATTATCCTTCATTAATCATGTGTCATCTATAATACTGGCATCCTCTCATGCAGCATTGCAGAGTGGCGATTGTACCATACGAACCAGCAAAGGCATAGTGTGTGTTCCAAGCACACAGGGCAAGCCAAATTTTGCATCTTCTAACCTGTGGACACACCCCTTTTTAATGGGCCCATGCCAAGACCGACATTACCAATAATTTTACCATTGCCCATCGCCAACCAGCGCTACTAAGAGTAGCACAAGCAAAACTCCCAGTGCATCTCTCAGTGGGGCAGGCTGGGAGCATGGCACCTAAATGGGGATTGGGAATGGATTAAAAAGAACCATGAAAGGCAGTGCAATCTGAGGCATCATGTTACAGAGCAGGAGCAGCTGAGCAGATTAATATATACTGTAGCTTGATAAGATTCAGTAAAATTTAGTAATTTATACATTTATAAATACATACATACATACATTTAATCACTTGGGGAGGTGTTATCAGTGACTAGTAGCATTTCCTGTATAAGTGTGTATACAGATAACTGTCAGTCATTAATAGCACTAATTCTACCTGCAGATTGCATTGCATTTTGTGATTAAAGGGGTATTCTGACTGTAAAAATGATACCAATCCAAAGAATAGGGGACTGTTAGATTAATGGAGGTCCTACGGCTGGGACCCCCAGCAATCACAAGAACAGGTACAAAGAGCGAACTGAAATTAATGGAGAGGCCGGTCAGGCATGCTCACTGCTGCTCTCTTCATCTCTATAAGGCTGCGTTCACACGGGCGAGATTTCCGCGCGGGTGCAATGCGGTAGGTGAACGCATTGCACCCGCACTGAATCTGGACCCATTCATTTCTATGGGGCTGTTCAGATGAGCGATGATTTTCACGCATCACTTATGCGTTGCGTGAAAATCGCAGCATGCTCTATATTCTGCGTTTTTCACGCAACGCAGGCCCCATAGAAGTGAATGGGGTTGCGTAAAAATCGCAAGCATCCGCAAGCAAGTGCGGATGCGGTGCGATTTTCACGCATGGTTGCTAGGTGACAGTCTATAAACTATATTACTTTCCCTTATAACATGGTTATAAGGGAAAATAATAGCATTCTGAATACAGAATGCATAGTACAATAGGGCTGGAGGGGTTTAAAAAAATAAACTCATTAACTCACCTTCTCCTCTTGATCTCGAAGTTCACGGTCTCTTCTTTACTTGAGTTGTGGGCTAAAGGACCTTTGAGTTGAGTTTACTGATGAGTTGTGGGCTAAAGGACCTTTGGTGACGTCAGATCTCATGCTCCAATCACATGGTACATCACCACGGTGATGGACCATGTGATTGGAGCATGAGATCTGACGTCACCAAAGGTCCTTTAGCCCACAACTCATCAGTAAACTCAACTCAAAGGTCCTTTAGCCCACAACTCAAGTAAAGAAGAGACCGGGAACTTCGAGATCAAGAGGAGAAGGTGAGTTAATGAGTTTATTTTTTTAAACCCCTCCAGCCCTATTGTACTATGCATTCTGTATTCAGAATGCTATTATTTTCCCTTATAACCATGTTATAAGGGAAAGTAATACAATCTACACTACAACTAACCCAAACCTGAACTTCTGTGAAGAAGTTCGGGTCTGGGTACCAGTGTCGGTTTTTTATCACGCACGTGCAAAAAACATTGCACCCGCGCGATAAAAACTGAACATCGGAACGCAATTGCAGTCAAAACTGACTGCAATTGCATTCCTACTCGCGCGGTTTTGCCGCAACACACCGGGACGCATCCGGACCTAATCCGGACACGCTCGTGTGAACCCAGCCTAAGAGTTCTGGAAAAAGCTGAAAGCTGTACTTCCATAGAAATGAATGGAGTAGCAGTGCACATGCCCCACCTGCCAATCCCTTCATTTTGGGGGGCTCCGAGGGAGTGGTGGAGTAACCGTTCTTGTGACTGGTGGGGTCCCAACAGTAGGACCCTGACAGATCTAATTATTATCCCTTATTCTCTGGATAGTGGATATATTTTAATGACCGGAATACCCCATTAACAGAAAGGAATATAACTGTAGGGTGCCTAGGAGCAGTGTGGAAAGCAGGCCCATGAGAAGTTTAGCTGTGAGCCATGGTGGCAGCCCCCTCCACTCTCAACTTACTAAATCCCGCCTCTGAGCATAGCCACCAGGCACGCCCCTTAACTCCTCCAAAAAAGCAATACTCAGAGACTATGTGCTGCACTGTTGCGGCTTTGCTCCTCATGGAGTAGTGCACAGCCTACAACAGTTTGGGCCTAGAGGTGGCGGTGCAATTTATGAAAGAGCCAGACGTGTGCACCATCTGATGACTCATCGGTGTGTGCATGCCCTGATTACTCATAAGGGTGTTCACACGGGTGCTCACCTAGGCTGTAGGCTGTTGTAGAACTGAGGCCTCTGTGGCCTTTAACCAGTCTGCATGAGCACGGGTGCAATGCGTAATGCGAACGCATTGCACCCGCACTGAATCCGGACCCATTCATTTCAATGGGGCTGTGTAGATGAAAATCGCAGCATGTTCTATATTCATGTTTTTCGCGCAACGCAGGCCTCATAGAAATGAGTGGGGCTGCGTGAAAATCGCAAGCATCTGCAAGCAAGTGCGGATGCGGTACGATTTTCATGCATGGTTGCTAGGAGATGATAGGGATGAGCAACCCCAGACCCCATAAAAGTCTATTCACTGTATTATTTTCCCTTATAACATTGTTATAAGAGAAAACAATAGCATTCCTAATACAGAATGCTTACTAAAATGTGGCTTGAGGGGTTAAAAAATAAAAAAAATTAACTCACCTCATCCACTTGATCGGGCAGCCGGCATTGTCTTCTTTCTTCTTCTTTCAGGACCTGCAAAAGGACCTTTGATGACGTAATCACGCTTACCACGTGGTGAGCGCGGTGACATCAGCGCAGGTCCTTCTGAATGAAAATAGAAGTTGATGAGGTGAATAATTTTTTTTCTTTTTTAACCCCTCAAGGCACATTTTACTAAACATTCTGTATTAAGAATGCTATTATTTTCCTTTATAACCATGTTATAATGGAAAATAATAAAATCTACAGAACACCAAACCCAAACTTCAGTGAAGAATTCCAGGTTCGGGTCTGGGTACCACATTCAGTTTTTTCTCACATGCGTTCAAAACGCATTGCACTCGCGTGGAAAAAACTGAACATCGGAACGCAATCGCAGACAAAACTGACTGCAATTGCGTGCATACTTGCGCGGGTTTCCCGCAATGCACCCTGAACGCACCCAGCACCCCCGACGCCCCAGTGAAGGGGTCCTAACAGTGATCTAGTGCCACTTTAGAGTTTTGTGCTCAGGGAAACTGACCCCTTCCCCCTACATGCTATGTCACTTGGCACCAGGACTAAGGTGCAACTGCACAGCTTATAGCTACAGCCCTGTGTACATCATTCACAAACATAACTAATATTAGTTTCAGTTCTTTTTGCATCACTAGTATTAGGTATCAGAATTGCTGTAGGACCCAAACCTTGGCATATTGCAGTAAAATTTGCTACAATTATTGTAGCATGCAAAAAAAAAACTAAAATCTATTACAGCTATTAAAATCATATTCAGAAGTCTGGCTAGCATCTATTTAAAAAGGGTGTCCAACTCTTTACAACTCTTTATAACCAGGACCCCCGCCGATCAGCAATTTGAGAAGGCATCGGCACTTAGGCCATGCGATGATGAACATGTTGCCACTGGCCTCGGCAAAGCTGAAAGAAGGCAATAGCACTACTGTGAGCCCCGTTGCCTTCTCAAACAGTTGATCGGCGGGGGTCTCAAGTGTTGGACCCCCACCGATCTGATACTGATGACCTATTCTGAGGATGTCATTATTTGTAAAGTCTCGGAAAACCTCTTTAATTTAACATATCATCATCATTATTGGAACAATTGACAAAAATAGCACAAATATTGTACAATAACTTTTAGGTCATTTTTTTTTAAGATTCAGTATGATGCAATTATTTAACCCCTTCAACCACCATGACATACGGTACGTCTCGGTGGTGGGGGGAATGTATGGAGAGTGCTGTTGTGGTGAGCCGGCTCCATACACAGTGGGTGACGGCTATATAATACAGCAAGCACACGACCACACTGATGGGAAGCAGCGATCGCTCTGAACCCCATCATTTAACCCCTCAGATGCCACCATCAACACTTATTGCGACATCTATGAGGTAAGCCAGAGGGATGCCGCTTCCTCTGTTTTCCAATTGGAGCCCCCACAATGCAATCGCGGTGATCCGATTGGTTACCATGGCAGCCTGGATGTTTCTGAAGCTTACCAGGCTGCTATTGTAAGCTCCCTGCTAAGCTGTGCTAAGTTATTACTGTAAAAGTAAAAAAAAGTTATAAAAAATCTAAAAATAATAAAAGTTCAAATCACCCACCCTTTCCCTATTTTACATATGAAAATATATTAACAATAAAAAAATAAACATATCAGGTATTGTCACATCCAAATGTGTCTGAACTATTAAAATATGTAAAAAAAAAAAATCTGTGTAGTGAAAGCCATAACGAGAAAGGAAAACCACATGATTCCCCATTTTTTTGTCATCTTCTCACCCCAAAAAATGGAATAACTGTGAACAAAAAGCCATACATATCACAAAAATCTAAAATATAAAAATGTTATGGATGTCAAAAAATTAATAAATCAAAAAAACTTTACAAGTTTGGTAACTCCATATTGAGCTGCAAAATAAGGATATCAAGTAATTTTGCACAGTGAACGGCTTGATGTAAAAACACCCAAAAATCTTGGTGGAATTCTGATTTAACCAGACATGATAAATTAAATGGTGCCCATAAAAAATGCAATTTATCATGCAAGAAATAAGCTCTCATATGGCTATATGAATGGAAAATGTAAAAAGTTATGGCTATTGGAACGTCGGGAGGAAAAAACTAAAATGCCAAAAATGGTCCCAGTGCTTAAGGGTTAGTCAAAATGTTTACATTCATACCAAATATTATTTTATGCACAAATTAAAGTCATACAAAACTTTTTTGATGAGTTGCGGTAAAAAAAAAATATTAACTTGCTCAGACTATCTAATAAATCTCCAGATTCTAACATTAGCCAGCAGCATTTCCCTGAAAGCTGTTTCCCTCCTGAGATATATTAATATTCATTGGTTTGAAGAAGTGAAGAAGACAAATGAGCAGTTAGGCTAAAGTCAATTAAAAACTATAGCCAAAGTGCTCTAAGTGTTTTTTATACATTGGACCAGGGCATACAACTTGAGCCTTTGAGGGACGCTGACTAGACAGATTTTCTAGGACAAACATATGAAAATGGGGACCAAATGAATTACTTTTAAAGTACAGAACTCCCAAACTGTAAGCTATCATAGAGTGACCACTGTGAACTATTAGTGGTCTGCCTCCCATCCATATTTGACCTTATAAATGTTATTATGAGAAATAATTTGCAAGGACATGCTTTAGAGTGTCAAACTGAAGAACTGCGCAAAGGCAATTCCCAGCTAATGTGTTGAAGGTTAATACAACCCAAGATTACAAAAATTAATGAACAATTAGAAATGGCATTTTAAAGAAGTTGAGAAAGTGTATAGAAATAAACGACACAAAGTTATGCACGTTAAAGATGATTTTAAAAATATTTCATGTATGCATTCATAGCCTATTAATGTCTTAGTAAATATTGCATTACAAGGATAGCTATATAACGAGAATACAAGTCTCCAAGATTATTTCCTTAGAACTGAATATTCAGTAAAATAAGTAATATGTTTTAATACAACCATTTTATATCTTATACCTTAAATCAAATACACACTGTAATACACTTACAGCCTGTTTGCCTGTGAGACCCAGGGGGCTGGGTCTGACAGGCTTCCATGGAGGGCAGAACAATGCCGTGATGGGGACCCGATGGGGACGGGGAGGCATCTCCCTCCACACACCCCACACATGCCGCGGTAAGCGCTGACTGCGGCACAGCTAGGGTTATGGAGGTCTTACCATCACATCCAATGGGGGCATATCCTCTGGGACCCGCACCTACAAGGAGAATGCATCAGGGAGAGTGGTGGCTGGAGGACTCGGGGTCATCCACCACCAAGCACTGCTCGCCGATGCTCCCATACCAGTGAATGAGAGAGCATGCGCAGTGCGCCCTTCATTCATTTCAGTTCTCCGTTCCCCGCTCCTATGGGACCCGCACCTATCAGACAATGGGGGCATATCCTAGCGATATGCCCCCATTGTCTGTAATGGGAAAACCCCTTTAATGCACTGACATCAATGTTTTCACTGATGCTGGCGCATACAGCAGGGGCACGGCTAACAGTAACAGCTGGACCCCTGCTGCTGATTGGGCAGACACAGCTCCTGCACCCACCCGATCAGCACGACGTAGCTGTACGGTGCTGGGATTTGTCACAGTCCGCAGAGCCATACAATTACAGTGCTGGTATCCTACAGGTTAATCAGATCTTGTGCACGGCAATTATTTCATCTGCCAGCACTGTGGACAAAAACTGCCAAATGAGAGATAAACAGAGCTACCAGTAGTTGTACTTGACTTACCATAGCTCTTACACATTTTGAGCCTGCCCCCAAAAAATCTGTGGCCTCACCAATTTCAAAGCTGACCAAAATAGAAGCACACCGGGTCTTGGCAGATTTTTGGGAGGTTTTATTCATGTTACCTCTTCTGTTTATTGCCATTGCAGCAATCACCCTCCTCTGATGTCACTTCCTCCTCAGCACCTCGATCCGGCTCCCAGTTCTTGTCCAGCACAAAATCATCATCATAGTTCTTACCCTCTGACATTTTTATCAGACCATGACATGTCATCATGGGCAGCTTGCCCCCTCCTGATTCCCTGCCCTGTATTTGCTTTGAGTGCCACGGTCGCCATGGTTACCACTGTCCCTTCCACTCCTACTGTGGCTACAAGTGCCATTATTACTACTACCACCAACACAGCTATGCATAGGGTCCCTACCTCCCCCTGAACATCCTCCTCATCGTAGTCCAAACACTGACTGTCCTTACACAAGTTATCAACAGGGAGACTATCTCGAGTATCTTCCATAGTGCATTGGGGTTCTGTTGCCTCTTCTTAGGAAAAAAGATGGTACCCAACTAGGAGACGCATTGAAGATGAGAAGATGCAACTGAAAGACTTCTCTGGTGTTACAAAGAGGAGCTGACAGAATGCTGTGACACCTTGCTCCAAGGCACTGTATCAGACTCAGAAGTGACATCCACATTAACCTGCTGTGACCAAGAGGAGGAGTGAGTCATCCAGTCCACTATCACATCCTCTTGCTCCTCAATAATAATGTGGAACCTATAGGAAGCCGGGGAGAACTGTGGATTACTACTACTACTGGCCGGATGGCTGATGCTGCTACTACTGTTTGCACTACTGCAGCCAACCACATTCTGACTCTAGGGTGGGTCTTTCATTTTCCACTCTTCTGTTTATCAGACATTTTATTATGTGGTCTATATATGAAAAGTCACAGATTTGCTACACGGATTAACAATATTAGCAAAATTGCACGTTTTTTCTATAATTTAAAAAATTCCCCTTCTACAAACATGTTGCACACTGGTATTGACAGTTCACAATGGCAATAAAATGTGTGGATTGAAACTGCTATATTAATGTATTATTACATTACAGCATGTTCACTAAAAATACACATTATAATTTGTTAACTGAAATTGGTATATAAATGCTGTTTTTGCAGCACAATGTATTCACCAATAATGCACGGTATCTTGGCGTTATACAATGCGCTATCTGAAACTGGCATATTAAAATTGTTACTGCAGCACAATGCATTCATTAAACCTGCAGGGATCTTGACATAATGCAGTATGCTAACTGAAACTGGTAGATAAATGCTGTTATTGCAGCACAACGTGTTCACTAATAATAAACAGCATCTTGTCACAGCATAATGCGTTTGCAGCAGAATGTATGCTATTGATGCTGGTGGTATTAATGTAGTTATTACAGTACAATCTTTTCACTAAAACTACAAGATATCTTGATGCAATCCAATGTGTGGAATGAAACTGGTATATTAATGCAGCCATTGCGGTACAACACATTCACTTAAACTGCACAGTATATTTGCGCAATACAATGCGTTTGCAGCATAATGTATGCTATTGATGCTGATGCAGGAGGTGCTGGCAATAAGCTTATAAAACACTTTTAAACTGCAGAAGTTTTTTACAAAAAAAAGCTGGATGGCTGTTCATTTACAGAAAAAAATGAGGCTGTTGCAGGATCATTGTGGAATTTGCAGTGCAACATGAACTTCTCAATTTCCAGTAGCTGTATGGAAAGAATACGAAACACAGAACTGTAAGTGAACAGTCCTTCCCTCCTTATGCTTTCTGGGATAAAACCCTCATCTATCTAATTAAGTATGTCCATTTACTGTCCCTGTACTCTCCCTACCACGTCTATTACTGGCTTATGTCTGAAATTGCTTTTTGGCAGACACAGCCAACAACTACGCTCTCAGATTGCAAACTACACTTAGAATGGGATCTCTCTAGACCAGAGGCTGAATGGCCTTCCAAAATCCTGGCCCAAACTGTCTCACAGGCTGTCAACCTCTGAGCCAATCAGGGCAAGCCTCTCAGGGTCATGTGATCCTCCATATTCATCCTGTAATTTTTCCTGACAATTTTCACTGTAAAATAATGCAGGTGCCAGTCTGCATACTACTGTAGATATGGCAATTTGACCATAGCAATTGCCATTTATGACACCACTACATTGCTTGACAAAGAATCTGAAACATAGCTGAAGCGTCACTGTTGTATGGGTTAATAAAGTCAGTTTCTGTACTGATCCCGCTGGAGTGCTGCCACATCTTTTAGTTTTTTATATACACATATTTAAAATGTTACAAAACTAGAAGGTTGTGAGTCATTTTATATCTAGCAGATAAAGTAGTTTTAAACCTCTTGACTTCACAATTCTTTCTTTTGATGATAGTACAGGCATGACACTTTGTGCTATAAATCCCAGTTCATTCCATGATTGGGGAATAGAACCATTCATACAAAGACTGTAGGATTTGACTTTAATGATCTGTGACTTTGGCAGATTTATACTATTTTTTTTACAAAGCGTATAGATAGAAATCCTTTGAGAATTTCACTAGTCTCAAATTTAATGCAGTTAACAGCAAAGTTACTTAAGAGAGATAACTTGCATATTATCAGACACAATTGTCTACACATGAATCTTTTCTCTTATTAAAATTCTTTCTGCAAAACATTACTTAAGCACCACATGGAGTAAGGCTACTTTCACACCTGCGTTTGGAATTCCGTTTGTGAGATCAGTTTCAGGGATCTCACAAACGGTTCCAAACGGATCAGTTCAGCCCCAATGGATTCTGAATGGATAAGGATCCGTTCAGAATGCATCAGTTTGGCTGTGCTTGGTCTCCGTTTCGCTCTTGAAGCGGACACCAAAACGCTGCTTGCAGCGTTTTGGTGTCCGCCTGACGATGTGGAGCCAAACGGATCCGTCCGGACTCACAATTGAAGTCAATGGGGACGGATCAGTTTGTCTTGGCTCCGCTTTGACACGGATCCGTTAGAAACCGTTCACGTCTCTGCGCATGCCCAGTAACTTCCTGTCCCAACCCCTCATCGTCGGCTATTTTGGATTATCGACTTGATGAAGACTGGTAAGTATATGAAGTTTTGTCTGTTTGTCTATCTTTCTTTTTTTTTCTATCTATCTATTTATCTATCTCTCTATTTCTAGGGGGGGAGCTGCTGGCACTTGGGAAGGGGTGTGTGTGTGTTTGGAACAGTGGGGGCTGCTGGCACTGGTGGTGGGGGCTGCCTTTAAGGGGGGGCTATTGGCTCTGGGGGTGGCTGCTGGCACTGGGGGGATGTGTGTGGCTGGAATTGGGGGTCTGCTGGACTGCGGGGGTGTTTGTGGCTGGAACTGTGTGATGCTTCTGGCACTGCAGGGGTTTATGTGGCTGGAACTGTGGGTGCTGCTGGCACTGCGGGGATGTGTGTGCCTGGAATTGGGGGTCTGCTGGCACTGAGGGGGTGTTTGTGGCTGGAACTGTGTGATGCTTCTGGCACTGCAGGGGTTTATGTGGCTGGAACTGTGGGTGCTGCTGGCACTGCGGGGATGTGTGTGCCTGGAATTGGGGGTCTGCTGGCACTGAGGGGGTGTTTGTGGCTGGAACTGTGTGGTGCTTCTGGCACTGCTGGGGTTTTTGTGGCTGGAACTGTGGTTGCTGCTGGCACTGTGGGGGTGTTTGTGGCTGGAACTGTGATTGCTGCTGGCACTGTGGGAGTGTTTGTGGCTGGAACTGTTGTTGCTGCTGGCACTGCGGGGGTGTTTGTGGCTGGAACTGTGAGGTGTTTCTGGCACTGCGGGGGTTTTTGTGGCTGGAACTGTGGGGTCTGCTGGCACTGCGGGGGTTTTTGTGGCTGGAACTATGCGGTGCTTCTGGCACTGCAGGGGTTTTTGTGGCTGGAACTGTGGTTTCTGCTGGCACTGCGGGGGTGTTTGTGGCTGGAACTGTGTGGTGCTTCTGGAACTTCAGGGGTTTTTGTGGCTGGAACTGTGGGGTCTGCTGGCACTGCGGGGGGGGGGGGTGTAGCTGGAACTGTGGGAGCTGCTGGCATTGGGGGGGCTGAGGGCACTGTAGGAAGGTTGTTTGGAACTGGGGGGCTGATGTCACTGTGGGGGGCTGCTGGCACTATGGGGGCTGCAGGCACTATGCAGGGCTACTGTCTCTGGGGGTGATTATGGCACTTGGGGGAATTATGGCTCCTGTTTTAATCATTTTATTATTAGGGTCGTCCCAAAAAAATAAAAAAAATAAGATTTTCTAGAAAGTTCTGCGGTGGGCAAGCACCAATCTATATTTTAAAAGTAAGTATTAAAAATAAAAACATTTTTGTGGATATATGAGGAAATAGTGCTCTAAATAAGTTTCTTTAACATTATCTGCATTTTGTCTGGTATTCTGTTGCGTACAGATGTCATCAAAGAAGACATTGATTGGAAAAACCCACCCAGAAGGCGCAGGCGTATTCAGTGGCCGGTAAGTATAAAATCAACACTTGGAGTTTGTACTGTTTGATTCATTGCATTAATCAGTATGTGCTCTTATTATAGATTTCGTCATCTTCATCAGCGGAGGGCTCTCCAGCTGTGGCCGTCTCACCTGCCGGGGCTCGCTCACCAGTGCTGAAATCGCCAGCGTCCAGGGGAGGTGGACCAAGCCCGGACCGGGGCTGTCAAGAAGTAATTATATATAGATATCTAATTTATTTTTTTATTTAAATACATTTTGTTTAAAATATTTTTTGTTTTTGTTTCAGCAATCTGCACCTAGAGCCGCCAGCGAGGATCCCCCAGTCGCCTCCAGAGTCCGCGGGAATGAGCGTGGCGGTCGTAGACGTGTAAGTCTTGAATTAAGTAGTTTTAATTAGCATTTTGTATTAGGATTTACATTTAATTTTGTATTTCCTTTTTTTCAGGGTTCCAGAGGCTCCACCAGGGAAGATGAGGAGTTTGGGGTTCCTACCATTGATAACCTGCTCCTCATCTAACTGGTGGAGGAGCGTCCATCATTATGGGACCACTCCGACCGCCACCACGCTGATCATCATCGGACCCAGCGGCTCTGGAGGGACATCTGTGCGGAAATTTTTGAGACCTGGGGGGATCTAAATGAGGTGGCTCAGGAGAAATATGGTAAGTAAGACAATATGTATTTTAATACATTAATATTGTTCTTTTCCTTACATCATGCTGATTTTATTTTTTATGTTTTTTTTCTATAGTCAAACTGGTTACAACGCATTGGCAATCTATCCGGGAACGCTTCAGGAGGGATTTTAACAAGGAGGTTCAGGCACCGAGTGGCTCCGGAGGAACCTCAGGGACCACATACATCCATACGGTGGCCCTGGGGTTCCTACGAAAGAAGATGGCACCAAGAAGGTAAATATTTTTAACAGCTGTAAAAAAAAAAAAATTGTAAAGGGGCTGTCTGAGACAGCAGAGTGTATGTCTCCCCTGTTTTGTCCAGCCCCCTACAGTCAGAGGGACAACAGTTCTCTCCGTCTGAGTGTAAGGGGCTGTCTGAGACAGCAGAGCATTTGGCTCCCCTGATTTGGCCAGCCCCCTACAGTCAGAGGGACAACAGTTCTCTCCGTCTGAGTGTAAGGGGCTGTTTGAGACAGCGGAGCATTTGGCTCCCCTGTTTTGGCCAGCCCCCTACAGTCAGAGGGACAACAGTTCTCTCCATCTGAGTGTAAGGGGCTGTCTGAGACAGCGGATTGTATGGCTCCCCTGTTTTGGCCAGCCCCCTACAGTCAGAGGGACAACAATTCTCTCCGTCTGAGTGTAAGGGGCTGTCTGAGACAGCGGAGCGTATGGCTCCCCTGTTTTGGCCAGCCCCCTACAGTCAGAGGGACAACAGTTCTCTCCGTCTGAGTGTAAGGGGCTGTCTGAGACAGTGGAGCGTTTGGTTCCCCTGTTATGGCCAGCCCCCTACAGTCAGAGGGACAACAGTTCTCTCCGTCTGAGTGTAAGGGGCTATCTGAGACAGCAGAGCGTTTGGCTCCCCTGTTTTGGCTAGCCCCCTATGGTATACGGTAGACATAGCATAGAACATGGATGTTTTATTTAAAGAACAATTCCTAACATTCCTTATTTTTTTCCTATAGAAGTGCCAGCAGCACTCGGGAGCCTGAACAACCTCCTGAGGCAGAACAGGAACAGATCGCCAGTGCCAGCCCTCCTGTCCCTCATGTATTGGCTCAGGATAATCCGGGTCCCCTACCGGATCCCTCCGCTCAACAGAGGCTCTTCGGTTTTTGCCAAAATTTGAGAGCCCTGGTGAGCGGGCAGAGATCCGGTAGGCCAAATGGAACTGATAATGCGAACCTTGTAGAGGTCGTTTCCTACGCTCTAGAAGGTTTTGCCGAACATCAGAAGGAGTTTAGTGCTGACTTGATTCGCCGCTGGGAGGGGGCGGAGTCGGCGATTCAACGCAGCCCAAACTACCATTATGGGCTAAGCATAATCAGTTTGATGGACTCAATGACGCCCGAGCAGTTGCATGAGTTTAAGATCATGCTAGAGAACGGGTCATGGGAAATTATGCACCGCCCCCAACCCCCCATCCCACACCTACCCCTCATATCACACCAATGGCCAGTACCGCCAACCTTTCCCTTCCCACCCCCCCCACCCCCCCGAGCATGTGTTACCTTCTGTCTCTTATTCTTCTCCTGCCCAGTATTTTCCTTCTACTTCTTTTCAAACTCCTTCCACCTCTACACATGCTCGGGTCCCCTCCTCCTCAGACCCTTCCTTTCTCCACACCCCACAATTACGCCCTGCATCCTTTCCTGTGGCCTGTAGTTTCAGCTCAGTAGATCGCCAGGACAGGGGGGCTACCATTGCCAGTCCCAGACCATCAACCCCACGACAATACACCTACCCTCACCAGTTTGAACAATTGTAAATACATTTTATGTTTATATTTATTTTATTTTTTTATTGTTTAAAAAATTATTATTTTTTTATAGTTTACTGCACTGTGTCTGTGTTTTTATTGTCCTGTACAGGGTAACCTTGGCACTACAGCTGTGTTGAAATTAAAACTACCCTAGTCTCACTACTGTGCGTTTATTATAACACCCTTGGTAGATTTTATTTCAAAACAGCATTAGTGCCAATGTTGTAAGAACCATTAACATGACCATCAATAATGAGCTATCTTTTGGCTCTTTATTGATCTTAGACCCTATGATTGCCACAATGAACAAGCAAATGCTTGTTCATTGTTCAATCTTGTGCCCTTTCATATGAGCCCTTGTGGGAGTCACGGTCCATCAGCATCATCAGGAATTCATTAATAAATTGTAATTTTACAGTTTAATGATTTCCCAATGACGCTCTAATATAACTAGTGTGATTACCACAAGGGACACACAAGGGACATACAGTTTTTAAAGGGGTATTCACATAGACAATGGGGGGATTTCGCTTGAATATGCCCCCATCATCTGATAGGTGTTGGTAACATTGGTAGGACCCGCACCTATATCGAGAATGGAGCGGGGAGCACTGTTGCTGGAGGACAACAAATTTCCCGTGGTACGTCCACCACCAAGCGCTAATCCACGCCTCTCCCATAGAAATGAATGGAGGGTGGCGGCGCAGTGCGCCCTCATCCACTTTCTTGGCTCCGTTCTCAATATATGTGAGGGTACCAGCGGTGAGACCCACACCTATAAGACAATGTGGGCATATCTTAGTGGTATGCCCCCATTGTATGAGATGAGAAAACCCATTTAGGGCCTCTTGCACACGACTGTATGCCCCCAGAGACATATGGTCCGTGAGCGGGCCATATGTCCCGTAGTGGCATTGATCGTGCGCACGAGAGTACACAGCATCATAGTGTACAATGATTCTGTGCAAGTTGAGCTGCCCGTGGGGATATAGTCTTGCACTAATAGATCATATGAGTGCGGGACAATAGCCCAGTGTATGGCACAACATGGTCAGCATCATGATGCTCTGTACTCCCGTACGCACGATCAATGACGATCAGGGACATATGGCCCGCTAACGAACACTATACATCTTTAAGTGCATGTAGTCATGTACAAGAGTTCGAAAGGTGTGGTCCATTATCAAAGCCAGACCAACTTTGATTTTCAACAAGATAGCCCTAGAGAAATATAGGAGCATGACAAACATGGGGATCTGAATACATGAAGATGGGGGAACCTAGAGATGCTACTCATTCCAAAACGGATCCGCTAAACGGATGCAAAAACGGAAACGAACGCGACAAACGGATCCGCAATACAGACGATCCGTTTGAACCAATCAGTGAAACGCCAGTGTGAAAGTAGCCTTAGCTGTTTCACTGGTACTGAAGTCCATCGGCCAGACTGTACAAAATATATAGCTGGTAATGAATGCAAACTATAAAACGCAGAAGTAACAAGTAATATGTTTATAGCAGAGAAATTGTGCAATTCCACAAACACAGTGGAATGATTAAATAGTAAATCATAAAATGATTAAAAATAAAAGTATGGATGGAGTAGCGTTAACACTCCTGTTTTCTGAGATTTCTGAGTTGTGTTATCTAATCTAAGCAAACACCTTCAATTGCTTTTCAATGGCTTTTGTCTCAAGATAACTCGATGAGTTAAGAAATTTGAGTTAAGCGCTGGAGTGCTAACCCTGCTACATCTGGTAATAAAAAATGACTGAAGACTAATGAAATTCATGTTATGATAGAGATACTCAACCATTCCAACTGCTCAACAGAACATACTTTAGTTTTAGCAGGCAACGTGCATAATGCTAGCCAAAAATACTGGCTGTACTAGTGTACAATATTGCTCTCTTTAGTGTAAAGAGATTGTCTGGTTTATAAAAATATATATAGATATTTTCAAATGTACAAAAGCCAAATCAGGACCCTAATCTTTCAACTGAAGTGGAGAGAGGATACAAGTATAAGCTCTCTTTCTCTGTAGGACTCGGCACATCAATGCATTATATAGACAGCCCGTAGATCTCAAGGAACTATGAAATGCTTCATTTCCTCTGTGGTGGTGGTTCTTGTTCCCAGCAAGATTACAGCCGATCACTATGGGTCATTCCAGCAGGACAGTTTGTGATTGACTTATTGTCAGACTATTCTAGTAATAACCCCTTAGTGACCAGCCTGCTTTGGCGCCTTAGTGACCAAGTATTTCTTTCATCATCACATTTCTGGAGCTACTGTATTTGAGGGCTTGTTTTTTTTAGGACAAGTTGTAGTTCTAGTGACAGTGATTACACATGTTTCATAATGCGGCTTCTTAAATGTCATTTTCATTTGATTTTGTTAAATTATTTGAAGCTGGCAGCAATTGGGACGTGTATATTTGTGACCAAACATAAGTGATGCCTGCTGCGTTCTGCTATCGACCATGAAGTACTTGAGATTGGACAGCAATCAGTAGCTACTGGAACTGCAAGGATATTTTAAATTACTAAAATATTTCAAACTGTTATCATTTTCCTGGTCCCATATTAGCTATTATGGTTAGTGGTGGGTCCACAGCAAAGTAGCAGGAACATGATTTTAAGGTGGCTCACACAATTACTGAGGCCACAGAAAATTAAGTAGATTTGCAATAACAAAAGAATTAGACTGCAATTGTAAAAGCCACTGAAGTGATTAAGCAGCTACGTGCTTAAATATCTGACCATAAGAAATCCCTCAGTTTCCCTATACAAAACAATGCATTCTCTAATGCTGCCTATTTCTTTTTCATCTTTTTTATTTGCTACATGAAGAAAAATGGATAAAACACCAGATGTAAGAAAGAAATCATATAAGAAATCATACAACTTAAAGGGGTTATCCTGAAAAAGATAATGATAACTTATCTTCAGGAAAGGTTATCATTATCACATCAACGGGGGTCCAAGTCCTGGAACCCCCTCCGATTAGCTGTTTCAGGGAGCCACTGCGCTCACCAATGAATGGGGCTGAGCTACAACTAGACCATGTGACCAATGTACAGTGATGTCACTGTCCTAGGAAGAGGCTGTGGATATCAAGGCCTCTTCTAACAGCTGATCTTCGGGTGTCCTGGGTGTTGCACCCCTGCAGATCTGATACTGATGACTTATCCTATGGATAAGTCCTAAATATCTTTTAATGGATAACCCCTTTAAGTGTGATTAAAACAAATATAAAATGCAGCAATATAAAGAGAAATATAACAGTCTTAACTAAGCTTCTGCACATTACAGACAACCCCTTTTATATTTGAGCAGCTGACTTCTGGCACCACCAGTAAATAGCTGATTTTACCAGGGGAAGACAAGACCACCAGAAACAGATCACACGGGGTTGTTTTGGTGAGACAATTCTTTTAAGTACAGGCAAGTGAATGCAAATAGCATAGGGGAAATAATGCACGTGCAAGTATGATATATTAGAAGAGTTGACAAAAAAATTAGAAACAATCAGCTTTTTCTAGAAGTAGAACCACATCTGTCTATGGATTGTGTCTGGTATTGCAGCTCATCTTCACTTACTTGAATGTGGATGAGCTCCAATACCAGTCATAGGGGGTCATTTATTAATAACCGCTATAGCTGGCGGTGGATTTGACAAAGTTATGAAGAGGCGGTGCCTCATGTTGCAGCTGTGCCTGTAGAATAACATTCAGAAAGTGGTGCCCTTAATACAGTGCAACCGGTGATGCCAGCCCTATTATTACTGTCTAAAAAAGAAGATGGGGGTAATTTTATTTGTCTTCTATTTATTTTGTCTTTTTGTCCTTTTTTTTTTGTCTTTATATAATTTTACTTCTCACAGTGACCTCACATCAGGATTATGGTGGAACATGCTTTACACAGACACACATAGTTAATGCTTACATTTTGAGTCCTTAGTCCAAGCCCATGACCTTTGACTATGACTATAAACCCTGAAGACATCTGAGATAAGACCAGATGTTTTTACACTATGAAAGTTTGAGTTTTTGTTACCGGTGAAACTAAACAGCTTAAAGCAAAGTGATGCGTGAAATCAGGCTTTGAACAAAATTATTTCCGTTTCCAATAGAAAAATAAAAACTGCTTCCAATAGAAAATAAAAAAAGTTTATGGCTGTTGAAATTTGAAATGAAAAAAGGCCAGACAACAGAAAATACAGGTACAAAACATAAAAATCTGAAATAGTAATATTGCTCACATCTTAATCGGTATTAAAATGATATTTTTTCTATAGTTTACCTTACCATGAATTTCTAAATTAATAAAAAAATGAATTCATACAATATTGTTTATATGTATTAAATAGTCTTAATACTCATCGAGTTGCCAATGAGCACTCTCCTTGCAGTCTTTTATGATCTAATACAGGATATCAGATACATAACAACAGGGGATACATGTAGTTATAATTGTATCACCGACATAGAGGAAAAAGAACTATCTATTCAGTAAACCGATATGAAGCAACACTACATAAAATTTGTTCCATAAATAGTACATTCAATGAACATTGTATATGTATGTCATTTGGGGAAATTATTCCCATCACATCAATGTGCATGCCTAAATTAATTAACATCTAATGTAATCTACAGAGACAGAGATTCCAAATACCTATTAACATCTTCCTTCAAGACTTACAAACCTTAACACTGCAAAGAAAAATCTGTAGTCTATTCTCACAGCTACAGTCAGGTCCATAAATATTGGGACATCGACACAATTCTAACATTTTTGGCTCTATACACCACCACAATGGATTTTAAATGAAACAAACAAGATGTGCTTTAACTGCAGACTGTCAGATTTGAGGGTATTTACGTCCAAATCAGGTGAACGGTGTAGGAATTACAACAGTTTGCATATGTGCCTCCCACTTGTTAAGGGACCAAAAGTAATGGGACAATTGGCTTCTCAGCTGTTCCATGGCCAGGTGTTTGTTATTCCCTCATTATCCCAATTAAAATGAGCAGATAAAAGGTCCAGAGTTCATTTCAAGTGTGCTATTTGCATTTGGAATCTGTTGCTGTCAACTCTCAAGATGAGATCCAAAGAGCTGTCACTATCAGTGAAGCAAGCCATCATTAGGCTGAAAAAACAAACCCATTAGAGAGATAGCAAAAACATTAGGTGTGGCCAAAACAACTATTTGGAACATTCTTAAAAAGAAGGAACGCACCAGTGAGCTCAGCAACACCAAAAGACCCGGAAGACCACGGAAAACAACTGTGGTGGATGACCGAAGAATTCTTTCCCTGGTGAAAAAAAACACCCTTCACAACAGTTGGCCAGATCAAGAACACTCTCCAGGAGGTAGGTGTATGTGTGTCAAAGTCAACAATCAAGAGAAGATTTCACCAGAGTGAATACAGAGGGTTCACCACAAGATGTAAACCATTGGTGAGCCTCAATAGCAGGAAGGCCGGATTAGAGTTTGCCAAACGACATCTAAAAAAGCCTTCACAATTCTGGAACAACATCCTATGGACAGATGAGACCAAGATCAACTTGTACCAGAGCGATGGGAAGAGAAGAGTATGGAGAAGGAAAGGAACTGCTCATGATCCTAAGCATACCACCTCATCAGTGAAGCATGGCGGTGGAAGTGTCATGGCGTGGGCATGTATGGCCACCAATGGAACTGGTTCTCTTGTATTTATTGATGATGTGACTGCTGACAAAAGCAGCAGGATGAATTCAGAAGTGTTTTGGGCAATATTATCTGCTCATATTCAGCCAAATGCTTCAGAACTCATTGGACGGCGCTTCACAGTGCAGATGGACAATGACCCAAAGCATACTGCAAAAGCAACCAAAGAGTTTTTTTAAGAGTAAGAAGTTGAATGTTATGCAATGGCCAAGTCAATCACCTGACCTGAATCCGACTGAGCATGCATTTCACTTGCTGAAGACAAAACTGAAGGGAAAATGCCCCAAGAACAAGCAGGAACTGAAGACAGTTGCAGTAGAGGCCTGGCAGAGCATCACCAGGGATGAAACCCAGCGTCTGGTGATGTCTATGCGTTCCAGACTTCAGGCTGTAATTGACTGCAAAGGATTTAAAAGTATTAAAAAGTGAAAGTTTGATTTATGATTATTATTCTGTCCCATTACTTTTGGTTCCATAACAAGTGGGAGGCACATATGCAAACTGTTGTAATTCCAACACTGTTCACCTGATTTGGATGTACCCTCAAATTAAAGCTGACAGTCTGCAGTTAAAGCACATCTTGTTTGTTTCATTTCAAATCCATTGTGGTGGTGTACAGAGCCAAAAATTTTAGAATTGTGTCTATTTCCTAATATTTATGGACCTGACTGTATATGCTGTTGTCTGGTAAGTGATGGACACCATGAAGGACACCCAACAGATCCCATTGGTGTCTGTCACAGTGGCATAACGTGGGTTGCCAACGCCTGGGGCCAGCAAAGTATTGCACCCCCTTTTTGACTCTCAGTGGTGCTTGCTGAGAGCATGGGACCTAAGTGGGACTTGGAAATGGCTTAAAGGGGTTGTGCCACCAATTACAGTTATCCCCTATCCACAGGAGCTAGATTAAGTGTTTGATAGTTGAAGATCCAACCGCTGGGACCTGACTGATCATGAGAATGGGAACCTGCAAGTGTAGCTGAAATGCCCATGAGAATGGAGTTGTGGTGCGTACACATGACCACCACTCCATTCACTTCTATGCAGCTTCCTGAAATGCTAAATTGGGAATTCTCATAGAAGTGAATAGAGTGGACGGACCCTTGTCCAGGAAATATATTACATGGTAGCCATTCAAGGATGGCTTGAGTACAGTAGAATGCAAGAAGCTCCAATTCAGGTTCTGTGCAGGAGACTACACACCAGTATGTTCATATTCTCTATAAGGACATACAGACAGTGGGTTTTATTTTGTGAGACAACTCTTTAAAATAATGACACAGAAAACAGTAAAAGACATTGCAAAAGTTTTAATGTAAATACATGGGTTGTGACATACTGTATATTTTATACAATGTAAAAAGAAATTAGTTTACAAAGAATTTACTTTGTGCTGAACATTAAAGAAGCTCCCTTAACTGGGGAAGACACTGCTGTCGTTGTAAGTTTCAGGTTTTCGCGTAAAAAGTTACGTTTTTGACAAGTCATTGATTTTCTCATACCCAAGGAACATATTTTCGGGGAGACATTTGTAGGTGGAGTGGTTTTTGGAGGAAGTCCATTGATCTCATAAGTCCATTGCATAGACGATGACTGAAAAGTAAAAAAAAAAAAAAAGATCAAAACAATTCAAAATAACTCGTGAATTGGATGTTTTTCAGACTAGTAAATCATTTTTTCACTTTCCATAGCAAATTGTTGCCTATGTACCCATTGTGTGACTCCTTTGAAATGTGCCTTATCTGTCTGGCAGTCACAATCTGCTATGGTCCACTCTGTATTTAACTGTTATAGAAGCTTTTGACTGTTACTTTTATAGAGCAGTGTTATTCTATCACTGTTGAGGAGCACTGTGACTGTCTATATTATGAGAAAACTCTGGCTGTTACACTCATGGAGCACTATGACACCTTATACTATGAGAACACTCTGGCTATCATTGTCATAGGTCACTGTGACTGTCCATGTTATGGGACAACTCTGGCTTCACTGTCATGGAGCACTGTGACTGCCTGTATTATGAGAACAATCTGGCTTTCACTATCATGGGGCACAACAACTGTACATATTATGGGACCACTCTGGCTTCACTATTACGGGGTACTGTGACTCCCTGTATTATGAGAACACTCTAGCTGTCATTGTCATAGGGCACTGTGACTGTCTGTATTATGGGACCACTCTGGCGTCACTGTCATAGGGCACTGTGACTGTCTGTAATATGGGACCACTCTGGCGTCACTGTCATGGGGCACTGTGACTGTCTGTATTAGAAGATCACTCTGGCTGTTGCTGCCATGGGGCACTGTGACTGTCCATACAGTGGGACCACCTTGGCTGTCACTGTTATAGGGCACTGTGACTATACAAATTATTGGGAGCACTCTGGCTGCCACTGTTATGGGGTACAATTAATATTTATGGTAGCTACAGTTTTGTAGTGAGCTTTTGGGTAGGTAAGTTGCTATGGGTGTTATCAATAGACATATCTGGGAAAAGCCAAACTTTCATACATAAAGATACTATGTTGGGACAAGAGTGTCAGAACACACATATTCATAAACTCGTATGTCCCCCACACCAATAAAGATGGACTTTTTCACAGTGTTAATTTGATTCATTTTCAAATTTAAAATAAAATTCTTATTAATAAATATAGTTCGTAAACTAGACTTGCATATTCTCTTAACACAGTGTGCCAGCATGTTTTTTTTTGTAAACAATTTAGATTACTGTAGCATTACTCTTCATGACGAAGGACCTCCAATAATTCCTGATTCTTCCCGTTGACATATTTCCATTGCATTACATTGCACACTTTCCCTATTGTTTATATAATTAACAAGATCAAAGGTAGTCTGTCACCAGGAAAGTTTCTGTTAAACCAGGCACAATGCCTTGTAGGTCTAGCTGAATGTAACAACTTTCACTTAGTGATCTGTTGCTTCAGTCTGGAGAAAATGTACTGGAAGTAAGGAGAAGGAGGGTCTGGCAGAGGAAGCTGGAAGAGCATGAGTGCACAGAGTGACTTGGGCCAGCTCTCAGTGCACTTAACTAGTACTTTTTCTCCAGAATGAAGCAACAGATCACTATGTGACAGGTATTCAGCTACTCTACAAGACACTGTGCCTGGTTTATTGGTGATCTTCATGGTGAAAGGTTCCCTTTAAGGAACTCCAATTTAAATTATCCATACATAAGTCACTGTACAAAAATTAAAGGGGTTGTCCAGCTGGCAATATTGATGACCTATCGTCAAAATAGTTTATCAATATCTGATCGGCAGAGGTCCTACACCCGGGACCGCGGCCGATCAGCGATTTGAAGAGGAAGCGGCACACCATGTGAGCACACCTTCCTCTTAACTACGCTGCACTGTCTCGGAGGTTCAGTGTAATACAAGTACCCGCTCCATTCAAATGGAGCGAGTGATTGAAATTACACTATGCCACCGATCCACAGGAGATAAGATGTAGTGTAAAGACAAGGAAGTAACGACTGCATGGAACGCCACCTCCTCGTCAAACAGCTGATCAGCGGGTGTGTCGGGTGTCGGACCTCCACTGATCTGAACAACCCCTTTAACTAAAATTATCTATAACAGAATACCCAAATTATATAGTCAATACGATTGTACGTATAAAGTGAGTTACTGTATGATTTAAAAAAAAAGGTTTAACAGTTAAAAATTGGTAGTGTTTTCAGATCCTTTAATACACTGGCTGGCTCAAATAATAACTGAACCATCATCCATAATGCAGATGGCTTATCACATTTACTATAATACCAAGGGCAGAGAATAGAAAAAAGGTTATGAGGAGAGGGCTGTAAAAAAAAGTGTACGATAATAACATCATATAATTTTAATGACCACACATTGGCCTATTAAGTTTCTGCAGTATTATTTTAGAATAATTTCTATAATTGCATAATTAAAATACGCTGAAGGTTTTTTAGGGATATAAAAAAAAATGAAGTTAATGGTAATAACCATATTTAACATGGTTTTTATGTAATCTGGTCCATAAGTCTAAATACAATGAAGACACATTTTTGTGGCATAATGATATTTTCTAAGCGGTTTTCAACAGCATTTGGACATTTTTCATTCTCCTATCTGTTATCTCAGGTCCAAATTGGTTATATTTTCCAGCCTTTAGGTATCAGTGACCAATCAGAATTTCAGCAATGGTAATAACATATGATATATATATATGATATGATATAAAATGTGCAATGCATAATATATCAATACAACCTATACCTACTGTATGTGTGCACCATTCTTTGCATGGCTTTGCAAAAAATATTTGATAGAATATTTTGTAGGCAAGAAGCACCTGGGTTTTATACAGTATGAGAGTGGTGCTCATCTTTAATTTTTGTTGTTCTTCTCTCCAATTGGGTGGGAGGGTGAGTATAAGGGCTAAAATGTCATTATAATGCTGTTTATTGTAATTCGGACCTTTTGGATGGTCTGAGGTTGTATATCTTTTTTTTTTGGAAGTTTGATAATAAAAGAATTATAAATAAAAAAAATAAAAAATTTTTTTGTTGTTCACATGATCTTAGAGTCTTCTCATAGGAAATACACAGTCTACAATGTATTGTTCATCATGGTATCATATATCATATTCTCCACACTCGTAATACAACGCTGTAGAGCATTATATTGGCAGCCTGTGACCACCACCATGCCCCCTCCCCCAGGCAGGCATGGGCGCCGCTACACTCACCCAGATGTTGCTCCGGTGGTCCAGACCTGCTGACCTTGCTCTGCAGCAGTCTGCCTGGCAGCCAGTTCCCTGTGTCTGTCCCTTGCAGGCTACACCAGCATCTTGCTGGCAAAGGCCTCTTACTCCTACCCATATGGCGTTCACGCTCACTCCGGCTCTTAAAGAGTCAGAATATGCACACCTTAATTTTACCCAGCCAATGGCAGGCCACATACAGACATAGCATATATACATACACTGCTCCTATTCATTCACACTCTGTGCACACAAATTAACGTACATCCGTCATCATAACCCTCCCTCACTCCCCCCACACACACTGCTCGCCTTGCTTCACTTGACCAATTATCGCCACTGTGGGTCGGCCACCTTGGGAGGTCTTTATTGGTCTTGGATAACCCCTTTAAGAATCTGCAAGATTATCTACACAGGTCAAATGACTCTGGTGTGCAGGTTTAGTGTATGATCCCCTAGCATCAGGGGCGGACATACCGCCTGTGCAGCCGGTTCAGCTGCACAGGGGCCCAGCAAGGCAGAGGGCCCTTTCCAGTGGCAGCAGAGGTGTTTTTTTTATTTATCTTATTATTTTAATTACTCCCTTTCTCTTGCAACAGGGTAAACTGGTCATCTGGGGGAGGGGGGTAAATTGAGGGAAGTCGGGGGGGGGGCACAATTAGGACTTACTGTGCATCTGCTGCCATTCTGCTTAAACTCCATAGATGAAGGACCTGCGATTACATCACAGTCATGTGATCTTTTCAACACTGGAAGTGGTGGTAGGACCTGTGATGAGGTCACCATCCTGTGACCAGTGCAGAAAGAGGCAGCGCTCAGCAGTGGAGGACTGTAATGTCATGGAATCAATGTAAGTGCCAGAGAAATGCTGGGAGATGTAGTTCTCCCCATTATACCTCCTCCCTGCTTAGTGGGAGCGAAATATTTTATTTAACTGGGACTGTATGTTAGAGGGACTGAAAGGAGGGGAGGGTTGTGAGTTACATGGGACTGTATGTTATAGAAGATTGGGGGGACAGGACTGATGCTATTTATATGGGACTGGATATAATAGAGGACTGGATGGAAAGGATTGACGTTATTTACATGGTACTATGTGTTGGAGGGGCTGAAGAAGGGGATTTAAGTTATTTACATGGGATTGTATATGATAGAAGACTGTAAGGAAGAGAGGTTATTTTCATGGGACTGTAAGATATAGAAGACTGGAGAGAGAGGATTGGTGTTATTTACATGGGACTGCATGGTAAAGAAGACTGGAGGGAGAGTAGTGATGTTATTTACATGGGACTGCATGGTATAGAAGATTGGAGGGAGAGGACAGGCATTATAATGTATGGGGGCAATACAGAGAAGATTATAACTCAAGGGGGTATGGCAGGAGGCATTATAATTACAGGGGGAAATGCAGGGGACATTATAAATACTGTGGGCAGTGGTGGCGGGCATTACCACTACTGAGAGCTCTAGAGAAGTGCCTTATAGATTGGCCTTATATCTATAAAGGTTGCCCTACAAGTACTGAGGGCACTATAGCGAGCCTTGTGACCACTGGGAGTACTATGGGGAGGCTTATTTCTACTGAGGGCTCTATGGGGGCATTATTATTATTATCAGGCACAATATGGAGAGCATAACTTCTAAAGGAGGCACTCTTGGAGAGCATTATCACTATTGGGGCACTGTAGGGGCTCTATTACTAATAAGGCTACAATGGGAGGGAATTACTAGTGGTGGGACTTTAAGGACCACTATTACTATTGACAGCAGTCTGGGAGGACTATTACTATGGAGAGACTAATTGTATGGCGCTATTATTTCTGCAGTATAGTGTATGTGAACATTGGGGAGCACAGTGGGCACATTACTAGGGGTAGTAGCTGAATAACTATGTTAGGGCACCAGGAAAGTAGGTGATGGAAAGTGAGGAATCTAAGATGTCTGTGTTGCAAACTCTGCATAGCCATGACGTGGCTCAAAGATGTTGTCATGGTGGTCTTGGCTGAATGGAGAAGATGAGGAAAGTGAATGTCTGCATTAGAGGAGACATCACTGGATGTAAGAGGTATGGGGCGCTAAGTGCTAAGCTGAATGGTCGAGCAGCACTGAGCAGAGGATGCAGGGAGGCGGTGTGTGAGAATCGCGAATATTAATCGCGAATATCGGCACTTCGAGAATTTGCAAATATTTAGAATAAAGTGATATATTTGTAATTTCGAATATTCTAGATTTTTTTTCTTTTCATCAGTAACCTCCCTTCTTGCTTGTGGGCCAATGAGAAGGCAGCAATGTCTTTGTCTGAGCTTAGTAACATCCCTAGCAACCAATAGGAAAGTTGCCTACCCCTTACTAAATAAGAACCTCCCCAGCAGCCATTTTCTACAGTTTTTTAAAGTTCTGAGAGAGAGAGAGCAGTGTCATTGCTGTGCTCTGTGCTTTCCACTCATTACATTATATAGTTAGATAGCTTATCTATATAATACAGATAGTTAGTGGGAGATAGTCAGTGTAGGTTAGATCCTGATATAGTGTAGCTGATAGGTTCCAGTGCAGGGTGTTAGGTAGTGTGATAGTTTCTGCTGTCCATAAATATATGCAGACCAGCTAAAATGTGGTGTTTCACGTATTGCGCCAAAATATTCGCATCATTAGTGCTGATTAGCGCAATCACAAATACATTGGAGCACTCTAACTGCATATAAAGCAATTTTTAATGTTCTGCCGTGCCAACCATTTTATCCAGTCTCAGGAAACTTCTAGCAGCTTGAAAAATGTAGCAAAAGTGACCCACGCCTGTATTTCGCACGCATTACACAAATTACAAGAAAATAATCTTGTATTTGCGAATATATGATGAATATTCACCCAAATATTTGTGAAATATCGCGAATTCGAATATAGCCCCTGTCGCCCATCACTACCTATAACACAGGCTGACCTGTTACATGTGAGTTGGCAGCTGAAGGCATCTGTATTGGTCGGGTGATGATATAAAAATTGTTTTATTATATGTAAATGAGCCCCTAGGAGCAACGGGGGTGTTACCATTACACCTAGAGCAGGGATCGCCAACCTGCGGCTCTCCAGCTGTTGTAAAACTACAATTCCCACCATGCCATGCTGTAGGCTGATAGTTGTAGACTGTCTGGGCATGCTGGGAGTTGTAGTTTTGCAACAGCTGGAGAGCCGCAGGTTGGCCAGCCCTGACCTAGAGGGTCCGCTCTCTCTACAACTGCCACTCCCTGTCTACTTTGACAGGGCTTGGCAGTGAAAATGTCATCACACCTGGGCATGTCAAAGTGCAAAGGGCAAAGCGGTTATAAAGAGAAGTAGCCATTAGTCGTAATGTTAATGCCTCCTTTTGCATATAATAAAACATAATTTTTAACAAGATGTTTTTAATTTGCACGTATATGGTTATATCTGTATTTTTTTTTGTGTGTTTTTTTTTTTTTTTTTTTTGGGGGGGGGAATCTTTGCACAGAGGCTCTCTGCTGTCTGTGTCTGCCCCTGCCTAGCATCTATGCTGAACAGGCCTATAGACCTCTATAGAGACATCCTTTTGGAATCTGTTGGGTATGTATATTTTAGTGTACT
The DNA here is from genome assembly GCF_905171765.1 of Bufo bufo. Classification (NCBI taxonomy): domain Eukaryota; kingdom Metazoa; phylum Chordata; class Amphibia; order Anura; family Bufonidae; genus Bufo; species Bufo bufo. The sequence continues at coordinate 427,993,462 of NC_053391.1, read as the reverse complement.
TTGCATAATGGATCTTAAAGTGGAGTGTCCTGCATTTTTCTATACCGTGGACCACCACAAAAAATTATACATATACTACAGTATATTTTTTTGCAAGGGGGCGTATTGACAACATATGGTGTACAGCGGCATATGATGGGGCTTTATGTTTGACACTGGAATATTTCTTCTCTTATTTCTGTAATAGAAAGTACAAAACCCTGAGTTCTGCAGAACAATTTCTGGTTTATCCTTAGTGCCGGCTTCTATTGCCTATTAATGAACTATGCCTGATTATAGTAGCCTCACTTCAATCAAGCAATGTGCTGATTCCAATCTGTACAACAACTCTGGTTTTAATAAGCCTTTAACCCAGAGGGGATCCAAATTGCTTTGTTAAGTGAAGTTGAAGGTGAAACAGTTTATCTTTTTTGGATTCATGAAAATGTACCCTAGGGTTATGCTCACTGTGAATATGATTCATTAACCTTTGTTAAATCTTAGTACAGATCTGAAAAGCTGACCAAATTTAACCCTATGCATGCTGTACATGCATTCCAATATACAGAATGCTGTGCTTGTCTTATTCTATGCAAAGGGGAAACAATTGAGTTAAAAAAAAAAAAAATCATTTTCATCTTAATGACTAAACAGAAAACCAATCAGACTTACGAAAATTGTCAATCTGCACAGGAAGAGGAGAAATATACAGTGAGTCATGGAAGTGTTTGTCATATCGACACTTTTTTTTTCTTTCTATAGCCTTTTTTATACATGTTGTTACAGATTTTAAAGGCACAGAGCGTTTAAAGGCTACTTACTGTACTTGTCCAGCCATAATTATTTTACATTTAAACCGTTTTTCAGGGAGATGGATGTTGGCAGTTTTTTTTTTTGTTTTTTTTTTAAAAGGCCAGAATGGGTTAATAATAGAAAGCATCACTCAACTCATTTTTATTCTGCTACTGCCATTCCAACAATACTCTGCTCTCTGCTCCCTGGTCCTGGCTCGACACACAGGAAATGGGTGGATATGATAGGAGCAGTGACCCAACTCAGCCAGTAATTGGCTGAGTGGGCATTTTCAGCTATTTCCTCTTCGTTGAGATGAGACCAAGAAGCAGAGACCTCGAAGATCCAGAGCAAGGGTAAAATGGCAGCAGCAACAGATCTGTAATGAGAAGAAGATCAGCAGCAACATTTCAACTACTCTGAGTCTTTATCCAGCATAACTACTCAGAGTAGTCAAAACATTGCATCCATACTGGTGAATAAACCTGAATAATTGGAATCAACATAGAGTGCTGCAATATTCTCATTACTGATTATCGGGGGCATTACTGGCTAGGACCTTACATCGCAGGTACCACTATTTATTGGACTTAAAGACTGTTGCCAGAAATCATAAGTGCTGCTACACCTGTTTTTTCTAGCAGCAGCAGATCAGTAAAGTGAGTAATCTTTTTATTTTTAACCATTCTATCTCATTAAAAAATATGTTACTGGACCAACCCTTTAATCATATGTAATACAGAGTTTTGGAGTTAGAGGTTTAAACCATGAAGGCCAAAGAACCCAAATCAATTGCTCATAGTGTAGTCTATTTACAGATGGAGCCAGCTTTATCTTGACTTCTATAACGTCAGGATGGTCACTTCAGTGCTATCTATTATATTATTGTAAGGAACCAGTCAATATAATGTTGGCTACAGGTGTACAAGGTAATACATAAGACCAATGTCATACAATTGATAAACTCTACATATGTGACATACAATATGGATAGTTACTAATAAAGCATAACAATGTATCCCCCCCCCCATAAAGTGGTTTATAATATAATGTTTGGATGTGAATCTAATAGTCTCCAGCTGTTGCCCACATTTGCTAAAATTTAAGATGCTGCAACTCATTGCTATTGTCTTTCGACATCATAAGGGATATGGTTTATTACTAGAATATGCAATAACTTTCTGATGAATTGGGAACCCAAATTCCACTCCTCCAATAGTCCTCCGAATGAAGGAGGTGCCTAATCATCTTATGGCATACACTAGCTAGATGCACTAATTATTCAGACACCCTGGTTATTCAACTTCCATAAGTTAGTGGAAAAACAACCGAGAAATGACCTTTCAATTTTAAGAGCTCCTTTGGAAAATGAAAGGCGGAATCTGATTGGTTGCTATGGGTAACTAAGCCAGTTTTCCTTTACACCAGTTTTAATAAATCTCCCCCTATGAGTCCATGAAAACCACTGGCATCACTGACTATTGGTAGGGAAAGCTCTGGAGATCCATTTCCTGCCTAACATGTGGGAAATAAAAGACAAACTTAGGGCACAAAAATGGACACACAGATCAACAACAGACCCTTCACAGCCGAAACACTGTCATGGACGTATGAATGAGATGTAGTAAGGCTTGGTAGATCTAGACAGTCAAGTAACTGGACTGTCATTTTTCTAAAGCAATTTCTATGCCAGGTGGTAGTTAAATATCATAAATAATAATATTATATATTAACAGTCTATTGGGGAGATTTATCAAAACTGGTGTAAAGGAAAACTGGCTCAGTTTCCCATAGCAACCAATTAGGTTTCACCTTTCATTTTTTCAGAGCTCCTTTGAGAAATGAAAGGTGGAATCTGATTGGTTGCTATGGGCAACTAAGCCAGTCTTTCTTTACAGCAGTTTTGATAAATCTCAAGTTATATGTGAATATTCTAAGTAACGTTTTTGAGAAAATTGGATAAATGAATTTTTGGATATCATTTTTGAAGTCACTTTATGTATTCTACTTTCTCATTGTTTCAGTTTAAAAAAAACTAAAAAACAGTCTAACTTGGCTTTCTTACTCAAGCCATCCATAGTGACCAGAGAGGGAAGGGGATGTTAGAGCATTACACATTACACTGATAAGTGCAATGCTCATCTGTGGCATCTTTATCTAGGCCTATCAAGAGAACAATAGAGCTGTCATACAGTCATCCCAATTCTACATATGCTAACTAGTTGGGTCCAAAATGACAAAAGGCAGGGACATCAATACCATATTGTAGCACATTATACCACCCCAGCAGAGCCAAATACCACAGAGCATCTTAATATACTGCCCCAGCAGCACAAAATACATCCCTAAAGACTGCCACTGGTTGGCCAAAAGGAGGGCTCAGGCGGCCCCATGGTCATCGGCCCACCGGGAAGTTTCCCTGTAGAATATATGGCCAATCTGCCCCTGCTTGTGGATGTAGTCAAACCTCACCAACTTAAGTTACACATCACCTCTTAATCTTGCCCTCTCCTTGCGGGTGTCCCTCAAGGCTCCATCCTGGGACCCCTACTCTTCTCTATGTACACCTTTGGCCTGGGACAGCTCAGAGAGTCCCATAGCTTTCTCAACCACTTCTGTGCTGATGACATTCAAATTTACCTAAGTAGTATCTACAAATCTTCCTTCTGCTTCCTCTAAACTGTTGTGATAGCATAAAATGTTAATACCAGCAATATCATTCAGGTTTCACAGATTTACAAGAAGGTGTCATAAACAAATATTTTTATATGAGAATGTAGGTGATAAAGCAAACTAGTGAGAAATTCTGTGTTAGAAAAGGCCTTCAGGAAACGAGATCTCATGTGTACACACATAAAATGATTGTGAAGTAATCACTTCAGTTATTTAAATAACTTTGCAATTTATTATTTTGCAATATGTCCATCTGATTGCTGTCTTTTGGAATTTATGGCCAGAAGGTCACTTTTCAACTTATCAGTGAACTTAATAAGCCTACACTGTTTAATCCCCTATTACACTGGTCACAGTCACCTTACTGATGACTAGCGTACGTTGCTAACGCTGCTTGATTACTGTAGCGGCGTAGCGGGGATACCAGGGTCGTGCCCTGAGCCCAACATGCCTCTGTTAGACCCCGCCTAGTCCCACCTCCAGACAGCACCAGTCAGAGGGGCGTGCGTGCATTGTGTTAATCTCCGACCGCAAGGCACGTCACATACTCTGGTCACATGGGAGGTCACCTACCCCACTACATGCCTCCAGGGGGTGGAACTATTGGCTGCCCGGGCATGTTAAATATGCCATGAAGAATGTGCCGAGTTTAAAAGCTGCCATAAGCAGGAGAAAAGGAGCCCACACCATGCGCACATGGACATGGATAGAGGGCTGTTCATTATAGGCATCAGCCAATGACCAATGCTGAGTCTCTCTCTCTCTTCAGTCCCCTGATGACTTGGCTTGTCGCCAATGAAACGCGTCGGGACGTTTGTTAAACTACTATCAGGGTCTCCCTGCTGTTTTCCTTGATGAAGCTGGGCAGTCACATATCTGCATAGGGAGAAGCAGAGACATCTCGTTAAGAACGGCTCAGTGGGGTCGCCCTTCTGAGGGTGAGCATATTGCTCCCTTGGCAGCAGAATTAGTTCAGGTTAAGCAGGGATAACTAGGGTAAGAGACCCAGCATTTGGATCCATGAGACCCTCACTAGGTGCCACAAAATTACACTATGGAAAGACCGTTCTTTTTCGCTGCACTGTGAACCATTGCACAAGCGTGCGTCACTTTTATCTACTTTTCTACATGTTTTGGGCCCACAGGTACCAAACCTGGTATTTTTGGGGTAAATATCTGTTTACTTATATATCAAGTTAACAGTGCAAATAATGAAAAAATATGTCATTTATATATCTAACCACAATGTAAAGTACAGAGACCAACTGAGGAATAGAAAAACAGTATTGATGAGTGACTGAGTGGAGGAAATGACATCTACATGGAAGGCCAAACCGTAATGTAAAGTAAAAATCACAACTACACTGTAATCCTGTAGAGTGCACAAACAGGATGAGGTACAGAGGGAAACTGGTGAGGGAGAATAAGGGGATGAAATTAGAATGAAAAAGTGTGGAAGAGGTGAGAGGACCAAGTCAAAACACCTCACTAATGGTCCTTTACACAGGTCAATTTAGAGGCAATTCTCCAGAATCAACCATTGTTCCCAATAATTGCCTGATCATTGAGAAGTGGGGAGTGTTGAATTTACATGCAGCGATCATCCACTTTATATGGGGATGAGTGATCGCTACTGCAATTTCTCATCCTGAAAACAGATTTAATGTTTGTGGGTAAATGCTCCCTGTTTACACAGGACTATGTGCCCATAAACTATGATTTTGGATGCAGACAAAAAGATGTGATCACCAGATGAATGAACGTCGGGTGATCAGCATTACCTTTTCACGGGACCATTATCAGGAATAAGCATTTCTACAAAAGGACATCCTCTATAATTGTCCTAAGGTAAGATGAGTATAAGCATATTTAGGGAGTGAACTGTTAAAGTCAATTTTGCATGTTTGAGAAGCACCTGAAGAGTAATCAAGGCAGACTTGTGTTTTTTTTAAAGCTAGTCAAAGTGAAGGTGGTACTGCAGCTGGACTGATTTGCACTGAATTTATGAAAATGTGCATGCCTACTAATATATCTGGGGCATTATTACTTTTCAAACCAAAAAGTCCAATATATGCCTGATAGGTGTAGACTGCTGACAGAAATTATTCCTTTTTCACTGAAGTGACTTTAACTAGGTCTTCTTGAGACCACATATACTTTTTTGTCACTTTTCAAATTTGACGCAGCATTGGAAAAGTCACATATTTTAGTTTGAATTTGTTTCATGTCATGTTTGTGACAGTTTTGACACAGTTTATGTCCATAACTAATGTGAACTGCTTAGTCAATGTAGTCATGTAGCATTCCTTGCAGAGAACTATACAGTAGCCAATGAGACTTCTACCTTCTTCAGCCCTCAGAGGTCAATAATTTTGCTCTTCTCTGAGTTGGAAATCCTACTTGAGCTGTATTAAGTCCTTATTACTATTTGATCACTGATCATTTATTGTTTAGATAATACAAACCGGATTCCAAAAAAGTTGGGACACTATACAAATCGTGAATAAAAACTGAATGCAATGATGTGGAGGTGCCAACTTCTAATATTTTATTCAGAATAGAACATAAATCACGGAACAAATGTTTAAACTGAGAAAATGTACCATTTTAAGGGAAAAATATGTTGAATCAGAATTTCATGGTATCAACAAATCCCCAAAAAGTTGGGACAAGGCCATTTTCACCACTGTGTGGCATCTCCCCTTCTTCTTACAACACTCAACAGACGTCTGGGGACCGAGGAGACTAGTTTCTCAAGTTTAGAAATAGTAATGCTCTCCCATTCTTGTCTAATACAGGCCTCTAACTGTTCAATCGTCTTGGGCCTTCTTTGTTGCACCTTCCTCTTTATGATGCGCCAAATGTTCTCTATAGGTGAAAGATCTGGACTGCAGACTGGCCATTTCAGTACCCGGATCCTTCTCCTACGCAGCCATGATGTTGTGATTGATGCAGAATGTGGTCTGGCATTATCTTGTTGAAAAATGCAGGGTCTTCTCTGAAAGAAATGACGTCTGGATGGGAGCATATGTTGTTCTAGAACCTGAATATATTTTTCTGCATTGATGGTGCCTTTCCAGACATGCAAGCTGCCCATGCCACACACACTCATGCAACCCCATACCATCAGAGATGCAGGCTTCTGAACTGAGCGTTGATAACAACTTGGGTTGTCCTTGTCCTCTTTGGTCAGGATGACATGGCGTCCCAGATTTCCAAAAAGAACTTCGAATCGTGACTCGTCTGACCACAGAACAGTCTTCCATTTTGCCACACTCCATTTTAAATGATCCCTGGCCCAGTGAAAACGCCTGAGCTTGTGGATCTTGCTTAGAAATGGCTTCTTCTTTGCACTGTAGAGTTTCAGCTGGCAACGGCGGATGGCACGGTGGATTGTGTTCACTGACAATGGTTTCTGGAAGTATTCCTGAGCCCATTCTGTGATTTCCTTTACAGTAGCATTCCTGTTTGTGGTGCAGTGTCGTTTAAGGGCCCGGAGATCACGGGCATCCAGTATGGTTTTACGGCCTTGACCCTTACGCACAGAGATTGTTCCAGATTCTCTGAATCTTCGGATGATGTTATGCACAGTTGATGATGATAGATGCAAAGTCTTTGCAATTTTTCGCTGGGTAACACCTTTCTGATATTGCTCCACTATTTTTCTGCGCAACATTGTGGGAATTGGTGATCCTCTACCCATCTTGGCTTCTAAGAGACACTGCCACTCTGAGAAGCTCTTTTTATACCCAATCATGTTGCCAATTAACCTAATTAGTGTTAATTGGTCTTCCAGCTCTTCATTATGCTCAAATTTACTTTTTCCAGCCTCTTATTGCTACTTGTCCCAACTTTTTGGGGATTTGTTGACACCGTGAAATTTTGATTCAACGTATTTTTCCTTTAAAATGATACATTTACTCGGATTAAACGTTTGATCTGTCATCTACGTTCTATTACAAATAAAATATTGACATTTGCCATCTCCACATCATTGCATTCAGTTTTTATTCACAATTTGTTTAGTGTCCCAACTTTTTTGGAATCCGGTTTGTATAATATTGCATAATGTACAGCCAGCCTTCTGTTCAGAAATCAGTGAAGTTAACAATAGCTTTACTATGTATATTTCTGGTTAGGTGCAAATATCATAATAGGATGGTCTGGGCAAGCTTATGGACATAATCAGTGGACGGAGTCAGGAATGAAACATTGAAATACACAATAATTGCCACTATGCTGTAGCTAGACCCAGCACGACTTTTAAAGATGAATCAATATGTTAGACATAAAAGTCCCCACAGATATTATCATACATATTTACAGAAATAGATCTAAGCAAGAACCACCCTGGACTTTTGGCAAATATGTAGTTATATTCATTGCAATTTTTTCTTTTTTTCAATCCCTTCTGCTGTGTTTTTGTTATGTCAAGTGGTTGACAGAAAATAGGCAACTTTTGGTCTTCTAGACTAAGTAGAAAACTGCCTCAAGCTCCATTCACATGGTGTTCTATACTGGGATAAATGTAGAAAATTGTGCCTATGACATGCAGTACATAGGATATTGAGCACAGAACTATTGTATGTACTATATATACACCATAATATATGCATGAAGTCATCCTGTACAATAACATTCTACAGTATGTAACAAATTCCACTGAGAATGAAATAAAGCAGACCTCCATCTCTAAATTACAATGCAGATAGCTAAGTGGCCATGGCAAACATGGAATGCATTTATTTAAGTGTTGGCATGATAAACCAAGTTCACAGAGGACAGACCACCAAAGAATTTGGAGGAACTTTACAGGAACTTGTTCCTTATGATTAACTTGAGGCACCAGCTTGCTTTGTTTATCATGACTTTCTTTTGTGGACAAGCTACATATTTGGTTTGTTTGGTTTGTTATAGTAACAAGCCGATTCCATTCTACAGTATACAGCTTAAGACAAAGCAGAAGTAACAAACACTAAAACTGAATATTTGATTTTGAGGTTGGTATAGATCAATAAAATCTAAAATCATTACAATAAACTTTTAGACTGATCATTTTGAAAGAAATAAAAATCATATGCTTGGATAGATGGACTTATATACACTGTGGACATGACATGTTTAGAGAGGTTTAGATGGAAATTGTACATGGTCATTATTGTTGATACATCTGGTATAATACCTAGCTTCAACAATATGTAAAATACTTCTAACAATGTTTTTGTTTTAAACATAAAATTCCAAAAAATGAATTGTGCATTTTACTTGAATTTCCTTTAATAGCACTAACTAATCCCTAGCCCTAACTATGCCTAAATCCTAGTGGGAGGACCTTATTCATATAACATCTGCTATTTTTTATGAAAATTCCTCCTCCTCATTTCAAGGGTAGCTACAGATGTAGCTGAGCTAAAATTGACTCTGATAACACATGTCACATTGAAAAAGTCAATTAACATTTTCTTGACATAGTTTATTTAACGCATTAACAATCAAGTTTATCTCGGCTGCATCTGTATACAGTATGCTAGTTAGGGTTTCCTATGGGCTATAGGGGTCAAAGTAGTAAGTACATCTCTCAATAAATTCCATGAGGGGTGTAGTTTCCAAAATGGGTTAACTTTTTGGGGATTCTATCGTTTTGTGCCTTCAAATTTAACATGATGTCCAAAAACTATTCCAGCAAAATGTGCCCTTCAAAAACCATATGGCCCTCCTTTTCTTCTGAGCCCTACCGTGTGCTCATACAGCAGTTTATAACCACACATGGGGTGTTTCTGTAAACTGCAAAATTAGGGTAAAAAAGTGACATTTAGAAATTTTGCCTCCATTTTCCTTTAATTCTTGTGAAACATCAAGAGGGTTAACAACATTTGTAAAATCAATTGAATAACTTGAGGGGTTTCTACTACATAAGGCCTTCAAAGTGACTTCAAATATCAATTAGTCTTTAAAAAAGTTGATTTTGTAAATTTCCTTAAAAATGTGAAAACGTCCTAAAAATTAAAATAACATTCACAGAGTGATGCAAACATAAAGTAGAACATATGGTTATTGTTAATTAATAATTACTTTATGATATACTGTTTCACTATCCATCTTAAAATCAGAGAAATAAAAATTTAGAAAATAGTAAATTTTCAGTACATTTTGGATTTTTTTTTTATAAATAAAGGTTAAACATATAGACTCAAATTTACCTTTAGCAAAAAATACATTGTGTCACGCAAGTAGTCTTGGTATGGGTGACAGCTGAGGGTCACTTTAGCAAACGCCAGAATGCAGTTAACAGTATCACGGAACAGCGGATGTGAACCCACTGTGCCACTGACTAGCAATACTCCAGAGGGTTACTAAGCAACTACCCGGATTTCACTAGAGCCTCTGATGGTGAGGATAGGCTTGACCATCGGTAGTTGCCAGGGGCTACTCTGGAGCGTAAGCCAGTCAGTGACAGCTGGTCCAGGCAGACCAGGAGGTACCTGCGAAGGTACCGACAGTACAGATGTAGTAAACCAGGCAGGGTCGTGACCAGGAGCAACAAGACAGGAATCGGAGGATGATGCAGAGACATAGTCAGGACGAGCAAAGGGTCAAGGCACAGGAGCAAGTTCAGACCATTCGGGTCGGCAACAGGAGAGGCAATATAAGCAGGCTGGGATAGGAGATAAACGAAGTCCAGGAACGAGGCACAAAGTCAGGAACACGAGTGGTAAGCAAGCTCTTTAGCGCAAGATTAGGACCTTGACACTGAGGCGTCTGGCTAGAGGGCTGAGCTACTAAAGTAACTGCAGGAGAGCAAGGATAGGTTAACAAGATCACCTGACACAACTCAGCCCCGCCCAGGGAGTTATGCGTACTGCCACAACCGAAGCCAAGTTCAAGAAGTGTTCAGGTTGAATAAAAGTTGTGGAGCGGAATCTTCAAAGGTAATACTAACCACGCAGGCAGAACCCAAAGCTGCAGCAGAGACAGGGAAGCACAAACCACGATCACAGATGAGCATGGTGCCCGGAACAGGCAGAGGTCGATACAAATGCATACTGTAATGACCGACGTCACGCACAGGGAGGATAAAAGGGAAAGCCCTGCCCAAGGGAGAGGGAAAGGTGGTGACCCCTAACTCACCTTGCGGCTGGCACCTGACTGCCCTGACGTCCCTAGACGGGTTCCTCACCCGTGCGGCGATCACGTGCCTAAACCCTGGCTTTCCCTAAAATGAGCCCTAGATAGTGAACGGGCCGGTGGGATCGCTAGTCCGCACCACTATCACTAAGAGGGAAACACCAGGGAGAGGACAGACAAAAGAGACAAACACATACACCCAGGTGGGCGATCACAATAGACCACAAAGGTCCAACAGGGATCCGGAGGGTAGCGTTCTGGACCAACTACCAGAGAACACAGCAACACAGCTCCAGAAGGTCAGAATAGATGTCCAGGCAGTAAGTTCTATCTCTGGCAACCAGAGAAGTGTGAGAGAGGAATATAAGGAGGTTTGGGAGTGCTGGACAAGGAACAGCTGAGGAGAAGGAGCTACGGATCCCTGAGTGAGCCAAAAGGGTTTGCAAAGCAAACCCAGAAAGCTACCATAAGGAAAACAGCCCTATCTTAAATAGAGAGTGCAGCCAACCGCTGCGACTTCCTGACCCCGGGTATATCGGAGTCAGGCGTGGTTCTCGATACCCTCGTGACACATACAGGAACAAACACCTTAGCAAGAAAATAGCAACTAGCAGCTGCACACAAAGCAAAAGGATAGGTAACCCTTGCAATACGGAAGAATATGGTGAGGTTCAAAAAAGAACATTCCTAATAGACACAGGTTGAATGGGGCAGCGGCCATGCCTGCCTGCATAAGCCACTGACTTAACACCCATCCAATGCTACCCATGTCCCTGCTGGGCTCCTCTTCCTGGTCCCAGCTGAACACACAGGAAATGGCAGAAGATGTCAGCTCAACCATTCACTGGCAAGTAACCAGCTGAGTTGGATTCTCCTGCCATACTTAATGCTCTTATACAGTCAGCATAAAGTTATAATTTATGAACATTTTTACTTTTTGTGTGATAAAATTTACCTGTACTACTAGTGTTGCTCTGTGCTTCTTGCTGTACATTGAAGGCTTAAAACCAACCGTAATTAATGTCCCTGCTGTTCCAAGGGGAAGCAGTTCTCCAGACTGTGGAGATACTGAGAATTCCAGATCACTTCCTTGTATAAAGTATGCACTGAACGGCTCTGGGTACCTTGTAAAAGCAAGAAGAAAATATTTAACTGTAATTAGCTTTATGTAACAGCAAACGGATATGTAAAAAGTGATCAAAATGCTAAGACTTGAAAAGCAAATATTATAGGATTACAGTATGTAGGTATGATTTTAGCAATATAATGATTGAATGTCTCAGAAGGGTTTTCCTTTTTAGTGTGCTGATTAACAGGATAGAAATGTCAGTAGAAAACGACAGTTCAATCCGTCACTATGGTTTGGCCTCAAATGCCATTAGACCTATGACATGCAGCTTTGTGTGCCCTGGGAAATAAAGAAAGGTTGTACACCTTAAAGACTCCGTTTTACAAAGACTGATAGAAGTGGTTTACTTGTGTTATATGTGTCCTGGCAATTTTATTACACTTTAAAACAATTCTTCAAAAGCTGTCACATGCCACTTGAAATGATTTGTTAATACAGTATACAACACACCTGTCATAAGTTTAATATATGACAATATTTTGCGTGTTCTACGATAATTATATAATAAAGGTACACAGTTCAGCTGGGGCAATAAAAAATAACTTTCCTGTCTTGAGAAAAATATTACACTGAATTAGGTATGAAAAATGCAGGTACATTGTAGCCCAGATAGATTCTAAAGATTAATTAAGTGTTCTTGCATGGCAAGACCACTTACTGTTATCGCACATGTATTTATTATTATAGCCAAATTTACCGCCCTAACTCCTCCCACAGTTTTTACACCACATAGACAGTAATATACCGAAACGTGTGGATTGTTCCCGATTGGTGTGCTATTACTTTGTGGAACGTTTTCACCGAATGGTTCACGAAATATCAGCGTTTTTGTAGTGAAATTGGTCCCATAGGAATGAATGGCGGAATGTTCAAAACTAGAGTGGGAGCTGACAAAAGCTAGAGTGTGAGCTGAAAACTCAGGACATGATTTCTAAACTGACACCACTCCCTCATTTTCAAGCCCACCTACACAAATCTTATATCAAAACGTTCAGCTATCCCTGCTGCCACTAAAAATGTCCACAGCTAAACCATAGTCCTGATAGTTTTCACAATATAACCATTTGTTTGCAACTCACGCCGCCCATTGACATTCATTGAAACTCCACTCTAGCCACCTCAAATTTGAAGGGCAGTTTCTAAACTGCGACGGTGCCTTCACTTTTAATATTTCAGAGACATGACATACTATGCATTAAAATGTAGGTCTGGGTCTTGTGATTCTTTCAATATAAAGCTCTTCGCTGTAGGATTTATAATTTTTAAACTACAACCGTTTGAAGACGGCATCCGCCAGTGAAGTGGCCTCTCTTTACTGCTGGGACTGGGGTGTGCTTTCTATTGCTGTGTCTGTACAGAAGTCTGAGGGGAACTTGTCTCTATAGGAACAGAGGTGGGCGCGGATGTCATGTGACTACTCCTCTGAAGATGCTTGCTGCAATGCATGCTGGGATATTTACTTTCACTTTACAGCTGCTCCGCCCACACAGCCTGTCTGAGGAAGCTCCTCAGGGGAACATGTCATGGTTAACAGATTAGAAAAATTACATATAGCCAGCACGTTTAGCATGATATAAATACTTCATAGTTTGGGCTATTGTCTGGGGCACTTTGGATTTTTGATAGCTAGGGTGGCCAACCCCTTTAAAAGTTTGGAAATAAGTTTTATTTTATACAGTAGAGAGTATTTGAGTATTTCAACTAGCTACATTTACGAAAAGAAATTAGAGTTTTGTGAATATCATCATGCCATCTAAAGGAAAGAGATCAAAAGCTGCAAAAATACGCTGGACTAAACTGGACCTTTCATACCCATGCTTTCGGGATCCGGAGCCCCACAGCAGCATAGTGGAAATGGAGGCTTGTGACATTCGGGATCGGGAGCCCCACAGCAGCATAGTGGAAATGGAGGTTTGCGACATTCGGGATCCGGAGCCCCACAGCAGCATAGTGGAAATGGAGGTATGTGACAGTGAATGTGCCCGGGAGGTACATAGTGATGTGGTGTCACACGCTTAGAGCCTGCATAAACGGGGCATGAGCGTTGCCAGGAAACAGTCGTTGTGAACACTGATTATCATCAAACAGATAGCACACCTTCACCTCATTCTAGGTCAAGATGCTGAGATCCCCCCAAATGCATGTGGTCATACGTTCATCTGCTAGGCTTGATAATGCTGCTAATGTTTTTATAAATGTATGTTTTAATGTAACTGTGAAGCACTTTGGGCAACAACATTGCAATTAAATGTGCTATATAAATAAATACAAGTTGAAATGCATTTCTCACTCTATCAAGCTTGCCATGTGCAATTTTTTTATTTGATCAATCAATTGGTTAGTGTAATGTTTACTATCTTTACTCACCCCAAACATTCCACACAGTTACTCTGCCCACTCCATAAAGTTACTCTGACCAGTCCAGCCTTTCCACAGTTACTCCAGCCACTCCAACCACACAACAGTTACTCCAGTTACTCAAGCCACTCCACCTAGTTACTCCGCCCACTTCAGTTGTAGACTACTGGTGGAGGCAAGAACACTTCACACAATTTCCGCATAAATTGTAGCTTTTCTAGTTAATTATGCAATTCTATGCTGAATAGACACTGGAAAGTGTGATTGATGACAGCTGCCCATGACCACTGCTCACCCATGTGGGCACGTTCGCAGTGCCACTCACCATGCTGCTGCCTCCATGTTTCTGCCTAGTACTCCAGCCTCTGTCCCCTTAGAGTACAGGTGCTCACCTCCAGCCTCTTAAAGGGCACATGCGTGTGCTACCAAATCCTTCCCCAACCAATGGCCCTGGGTATTTAAGGTGTCCTCTCAAAGCAGCCTTAACCCCTTAGGGACACATGACGTACCGGTACGGCATGTTTCCCGAGTCCTTAAGGACACATGACGTACCGGTACGTCATGTGTTGTTCCGATCACCGCCGGATAAATGCGCGGGGGGGGTCCCGTGACCCCCCCGTGTCGGCGATCGCCGCAAACCGCAGGTCAATTCAGACCTGCGGTTTGCGGCTTTTACCTGGTGCGGCGGCAGTGCCATCGGGTCCCCATGGGGCTGTGGGGGGACCTGATGGCATGGAAGGCAGCGCGATGCCTTCCTGAGGCATCTGTGCTGCCTTCCGGTGAAGAGCCTGTGAGATCCAGCCCCCTGGATCTCACAGGCCACGGAAGCTGTATGAGTAAAACACACAGTATTACTCATACAGCCAATGAATTCCAATACAGAAGTATTGGAATGTATTGTAAAGGAATATACCCCCAAAATTTCAAGTCCCAAAGTGGGGCAAAAAATTCAGTGAAAAAAAAAGTTGAAAAAAGAAAGTTTTTCCACCAAAAAATTAAAAGTTTAAAGTAAAAATAAACAAAAATGGCATTTTCCCCAAATAAAGTAAAAAAAAATTGGTAAAAAGTAGGGGAAAAAAGGATACATATTAGATATCGCCGCATCCGTATCGACCGTCTCTATAAACATTTCACATGACCTAACCCCTCAGATGAACACCGTAAAAAATTTAAAATAAAAACTGTGCTAAATAAACCATTTTTTTGTCACCTTACATCACAAAAAGTACAACAGCAAGCAATCAAAAAGGCGTTTGCCCACCAAAATAGTACCAATCTAACCATCACCTCATCCCGCAAAAAATAAGCCCCTACCTGAGACAATCGCCCAAAAAAAAAAAAACTATGGCTCAGAATATGGAGACACTAAAACATAATTTTTTTGTTTGAAAAAAGCTGTTATTGTGTAAAACTTACATAAATAAAAAAAAAGTATACATATTTGGTATCGCCGCGTTCGTATCGACCGGCTCTATAAAAATATCCCATGACCTAACCTCTCAGATGAACACAGTAAAAAATAGCAAAAAAAAACTGTGCTAAATAAATAATTTTTTGTCACCTTACATCACAAAAAGTGTAATAGCAAGCGATCAAAAAGTTATATGCACCCCAAAATAGTGCCAATCAAACCGTCATCTCATCCCGCAAAAAATGAGACCCTACCTAAGATAATCGCCCAAAAACTAAAAAAACTATGGCTCTCAGAATATGGAGACACTAAAACATGATTTTTTTTTTGTTTCAAAAATTATATTATTGTGTAAAACTTACGTAAATAAGAAAAAAGTATACATATTAGGTATCTACATATTAGGTATCGCCGCGTCCTTATCGACCGGCTCTATAAAAATATCACATGACCTAACCCCTCAGATGAACACCGTAAAAATTTTTTAATAAAAACTGTGCTAAATAAACCATTTTTTGTCACCTTACATCACAAAAAGTGTAATAGCAAGCGATCAAAAAGTCACACGCACCCCAAAATAGTGCCAATAAAACCGTCATCTCATCCCGCAAAAATCATACCCTACCCAAGGTAATCGCCAAAAAACTGAAAAAATTATGGCTCTCAGACTATGGAAACACTAAAACATGATTTTTTTTGCTTCAAAAATGAAATCATTGTGTAAAACTTACATAAATAAAAAAAAGCATACATATTAGGTATCCCGCATCCGTGACAACCTGGTCTATAAAAATATCACATGATCTAACCTGTCAGATGAATGTTGTAAATAACAAAAAATAAAAACGGTGCCAAAACAGCTATTTCTTGTTATCTTGCCTCACAAAAAGTGTAATACAGAGCAACCAAAAATCATATGTACCCTAAACTAGTAACAACAATACTGCCACCCTATCCCGTAGTTTCTAAAATGGGGTCACTTTTTTGGAGTTTCTACTCTAGGGGTGCATCAGGGGGGCTTCAAATGGGACATGGTGTAAAAAAAAACAGTCCAGTAAAATCTGCCTTCCAAAAACCGTATGGCATTCCTTTCCTTCTGCGCCCTGCTGTGTGCCCGTACAGCTGCTTACGACCACATATGGGGAGTTTCTGTAAACTACAGAATCAGGGCCATAAATATTGAGTTTTGTTTGGCTGTTAACCAGGGATGGACTGGGACAATAAAGTGGCCCTGGACTTCAGCCAGACCGGCCCACTTTATTTTTCCCAAACACACTCAAAAAAAAACATAAGTAAAAACATTCCACTGTAAGTATAAACAGGTTTTTTATTTTTACTCTTAATTTAGAAAAAAAAAATGCATGCCAACATTACAGATGCCTTTAGAATGACATGTGTAAGTTACACTCCATTCAATGGCGGGTGTTATAAATAAGGAAAACAGTTATAAATAACATCTTATTTTTAAATATAACAACAAGAAACAGTTCAACCAATAACTTATGGGGGGGATCTGTGGATGACACTTATGGGGGGATCTGTGGATGACACTTATGGGGGGATCTGTGGATGACACTTATGGGGGGGGGGTCTGTGGATGACACTTATGGGGGGGGGTCTGTGGATGACACTTATGGGGGGGGTCTGTGGATGACACTTATGGGGGGGGTCTGTGGATGACACTTATGGGGGGTCGTCTGTGAATGGCGCTGTTATGGAGGGGATCTGTGAATGGCACTGTTATGGAGGGGATCTGTGAATGGCACTTTTATGGAGGGGATCTGTGGATGGCACTGTTATGGAGGGGATCTGTGGATGGCACTGTTATGGAGGGGATCTGTGGATGGCACTGTTATGGAGGGGATCTGTGGATGGCACTGTTATGGAGGGGATCTGTGGATGGCACTGTTATGGAGGGGATCTGTGGATGGCACTGTTATGGAGAGGATCTGTGGATGGCACTGTTATGGAGGGGATCTGTGGATGGCACTGTTATGGAGAGGATCTGTGGATGGCACTGTTATGGAGGGGATCTGTGGATGGCACTGTTATGGGGGGATCTGTGGATGGCACTGTTATAGAGGGGGATCTGTGGATGACACATACCGTATATAGCATCTTATGCTATGTGTCATCCACAGATACCCCTCCATAACAGTGCCATTCACAGATACCCTCCATAACAGTGCCATCCACAGATCCCCCCCATAACAGTCATCCACAGATCCCCCCATAATAGTGTCATCCACAGATCCCCTCCATAACAGTGTCATCCACAGATCCCCCATAACAGTGTCATCCACAGATCCCCCCATAACAGTGTCATCCACAGATCCCCCCCCATAACAGTGTCATCCACAGATCCCCCTGCATAATGGTGCCATCCACAGATCCCCCCCATAAGTGTCATCCACAGACCCCCCGGCCCCCCCCCATAAGTGTCATCCACATGACAGACCCCCCCCCCCCATAACAGTGCCATCCACGGATCCCCCGCCCTCCCTATAACAGTGCCGTCATCCATAGATCCCCCTCCCCGCCACTCACAGTAGTATACATTAATAAATCGGTATCCTGCAGGCTGCAGACAGTAACTTTAATTTTAACACAGCGCTCATCTCTTTACTACCTTACATTCAGCAATCAGCTCCCTCCACCCTCCAGTAACAAGTGCGGGCGGCAGCGCTCACTCACTGACGTCACGCGCCTAGTGGGAGGAGTAGGCGTGTGACGTCAGTGAGTGAGCGCCGCCCCCACACTGCCTGCTGTTACTGGAGCTGAGTCAGTTAGTAAAGAGATGAGCGCTGATTTTAAAGTGTTAACACACTGACAGCAAAAAAATTAAAATGGCTCGGGACCGGCCGGGCCCCCCCGGGGTCCGGGCCCCTTACTGGGGTATCTGCTTTACCCCCCTGATGGCGGCCCTGGCCGGCCCATAATTCGATCGGCCCACGGGGATTCTCCCGTTACTCCCGATGGCCAGTCCATCGCTGCTGTTAACCCTTGCTTTGTTAATGGGAAAAATGGATTAAAATGGAAAATTTTCCAAAAAATTGAAATTCTGAAATTTCATCTCCATTTGCCAATAACGCTTTTGGAACACCTAAAGGGTTAACGGCGTTTGTAAAATCAGTTTTGAATACCTTGAGGGGTGTCGTTTCTTAGATGGGGTCACTTTTATGGAGTTTCTACTCTAGGGGTGCATCAGGGTGGCTTCAAATGGGACATGGTGTCAAAAAAAACAGTCCAGCAAAACCTGCCTTCCAAAAACCGTATGGCATTCCTTTCCTTCTGCGCCATGCCGTGTGCCCATACAGCTGTTTACGACCACATATGGGGTGTTTCTGTAAACTACAGAATCAGGGCTATAAATATTGAGTTTTGTTTGGCTGTTAACCCTTGCTTTGTAACCAGAAAAAAAATTATTAAAATGGAAAATCTGCCAAAAAAGTGAAATTTTGAAATTGTATCTCTATTTTCCATTAATTCTTGTGGAACACCTAAAGAGTTAACAAAGTTTGTAAAAATCTGTTTTGAATACCTTGAGGGGTGTAGTTTTCCATAATGGGGTCATTTTTGGGTGGTTTCATTCCCAAAATGATCCAAACATGAAGGAGACATATGGGGAATGTAAAGTAATAACTATTTTTGGAGGTATTACTATGTATTATAGAAGTAGAGAAATTGAAACTTGGAAATTTGCAATTTTTTTTATAAATAAAAATGAATTTTTTAACTTCATTTTACCAGTGTCATGAAGTACAATATGTGACGAAAAAACAATCTCAGAATGGCCTGAATAAGTCAAAGCGTTTTAAAGTTATCAGCACTTAAAGTGACACTGGTCAGATTTGCAAAAAATGGCCTGGTCCTTAAGGTGAAATAGGGCTGAGTCCTTAAGGGGTTAAAGGCTATGACCACTTTCATTTTTTTTTATAACTGCATTTTACTCATTTTGGGCAAAAATGTTTTTTTCCAATTAGCCTATATTAAAATATTTTAGTTTTTTTGTCATCAAGGGGTAAAGAGGACATGTCACATCTCCTGATATGTCTATTTGAGTAGTTACTTACATTTCCCATGTAATAACAGTTCCAGAACATCTGTTCTTATGTTAATCCGTGCTTCTTTTATTCCTGCTAGAAGTTTATGGCTAAAGGCACAGTGGGTGTTATCAGTAGGGGGGGTGTCTCTGTACAGTCTGCCACTGGCAGCTATCATTGGATATTGTGAGACTGTGCAGGGACACACCTCGAACTAGTGACTCCATCTGTACCTTTATCCATAAACTTCTTGCAAGAATAAAAGAACAGCAAAAGAATCAAAAGAATAGACACCCCAGAATTGTGATTTCATGTGAAATATAATTATTTACTAAAACTGTAGTTCTCTACTTCTTAGTCTCCCTCCGCCTTGTCTACACTCCTGGATTCCTTAGTTATGACCTGTCTGCTCTCTCCTGCTGCTGGTCGATCATGCTCAGATTCTCTGCCTGTGTCTAGTCCCAGCTGTGTGAATGAGCATTCTCTTGCACCTTGCAGTAGCTCTGATCGGGGCTTCTCTGCTCTGAACCTCCTGTCCGCTAAGAGAGGGAGCTGACAGCTAATTCCACAAGGCATGTAAAGAAGATGTGCTCTACATCACCTGAAGCTGGCTTGCTGAATAATCCTAACATGTAACAGTAAGCTGAGTTTTTTTGTATATTTTTTTATTTCTTTTTTCAGCTTGCCTGTGTAGATCTGCCTTCTGTGTTTGTGTCTTGATTCTGGTATGTTTCTGCCTCCTACATACTTGTCTGTCTGTATTTGTCTGTTTCTGTATTACATTACATTAATGACACTGCTGTCTCTTTCATAACTGCAATAAACTTAAAAAAAATAGCTGCTGGGAAGTTTCTTATATAGTAAGGGGTAGGCAACTTTTCTATTGGTTGCTAGGGATGTTGCTAAGCTGTGACAAAGCCTTCTCATTGGCCCACAAGCTAGAAGAAGGGAGGGATGATCACCTGATGTGTACTGTGTTAAAAAAAAAAAAAAAAATGAATATTCGTCATTACAAATATATAACACTATATTCTAAATATTTGCAAATTCTCGAAGTGCCGATATTCGCGATAATAATTCGTAACACGAATATTCGCGCTCAACACTAGTTATTATGCCCAAAGCAGCACTAAATACCTGCTCTGACAAAAGGTTGGCGGCAGGGCAGTCCAGCACTTCCAAGGTGTAGAGCGCCATTTCGTGCCATTTGTCCAGCTTGGACACCCAATAGTTGTAAGGCACAGAGGGATCATTGAGGACAGAGACACGGTCTGCTACGTACTCCTTCACCATCTTCCAAACATTTTCCCTCCTTGTGACAGTAAGCTGCGCATCAGAGTGAGGGTTCTGGCGGGTTGTCATGTAACTGTCCCAGGCCTTGGAGAGTGTTGCCCTGCCTCTTTTGGAACTGCTGTGTGTTCCCCTCATCTCCCCTCCTTGGTTGCCCAAGGAACTACATACTCTGCCGCCAGCGTTGTCAGCTGGAAATTTTTTGACAAATTTTTCCACAAGGACCTTCTGGTATTGTGCCATTTTGCTAGTCCTCTCGACCACAGGAATGAGAGATGAAAAGTTTTCTTTGTAGCGGGGGTCCAGAAGGGTGAACAACCAGTAATCGTGTTGGCCAAAATGCATATAACGCCAGGGTCAAGGAAAAGGCAGCATAACATAAAGTCAGCAATGTGTGCCAGAGTGCCAACAGACAAGACTTTGCTGTCCTCATCAGGAGGATGACTCTCAATCTCCTCATCCTCTTCAGCCCATCCACGCTGAACAGATAAACCTGCTATGGGTACTACCCTCTGTAGCGGAGGCAACCGTCTCCTGCTCCTCCTCCTCATCATCATCCAATTCGCACTGAGAAGACGAACTGAGGGTGGTCTGGCTATTACCCTGTGTACTGTCTTCTCCCATTTCCACCTCTTCCACATGCAAAGCGTCCGCCTTCATTGTGAGCAGCGAGCGTTTCAGTAGACACAGAAGTGGGATGGTTACGCTGATTATAGCGGCATCGCCGCTCACCATCTGTGTTGATTCCTCAAAGTTGCGTAAAACCTCAAAGAGGCCAGACATCCATGCCCACTTGTCGCTTGTGAAGAGCGGAAGCTGACTGGAAAGGTGACGACCATGTTGCAGCTAGTATTCCACTACTGCCCTCTGCTCCTCACAAAGCCTGGCCAACATGTGTTGGAGTTCCAGCGCGTGCTCACGTCGCACAACAGTCGGTGAGCTGGCAATTGCAAGCGCTGCTACAGTGCTGCCAGACCGGCGGCAGCTGTAGATGACTTTTGGAAATGGGCACACACGCGGTGCACCTTCACCAGTAGCTCAGGCAAATTGGGGTAGGTTTTCAGAAACCGCTGAACCACTAAGTTTAACATGTGGGCTAGGCATGGTATGTGTGAGAGCTTGCTGAGCTCCAAAGCCACCACCAAGTTATGGCCATTATCAGACACGACCATGCCTGGTTGTAGGTTGAGTGGCAAGAGTCACAGCTCAGTCTGGTCCCTTATACCCTGTGTAAGAAGGTACCCGGAATCACCGTGGATGGAAGGTATGTGTCACCGAAGTTCCTGGCCTCGGTGAAGTAAGAGCCAGTATTTTATGTGTCAGCAGCAGCTATTGCTAATTCACACCATGAGATTTAGCATGGCTGTCATAGCTGATCCGGGATGGCTCTTACTGGGAGTAGTCAAAGTGCTGGGTGGGTGACTACTCCCCATGTTCCAGGCCGGGTTATGCCAGGCATAAAAAACAGCCAGCACTGCCAGGTGTGGTGGATTTACCTCCCTCTGACAGTGGAGCTCAGGAGTCTGTGTGCTGTGAACTGAGGGCTGTGCTGGGATTTGAGGTTTAAGCCGGGCTGGAAGACCCATGCCCCTCTAAAGGCGTGCAGGCTGCCAATGGACTTGATGAGGCTGAACTGCTAACAGGGTGTGAATTAACACCCAGGAGAAAAGGTGACTTTTATTGTTTATGGACTTTCCTTGTGTGTGAACAAACACCAAGCCACCTGCGTTTTGTGATACACCTTATCTGCATTTTGTTATACACCAATATGTGAATAAACACCGCTGTATGATTCAAGAACTGTGTACTTTGCCTCTATACTGCATCTGCTAGTCCTAACTACCAGACCGAATCCCCACACATGCCACAGCTCTGCAGCGGTGTGCTGTTTGTCACCTTAGCAAATAAGTTTCAGCACGGCCTGTTGCTGCTTCCCCACTGCAGTGATATACTGCTTCCAGCTACTGACTGATGGCTGACTGGTGCTGCAAGATGACTATTCAGAGGTGGAAGTGGAGGAGGAGGTGGAGAAGGGGGGTTGCAGCCACTAATGTAGGTGGTGGCGGAAATCCTGATGGAAGTAGGGCCCGCAATCCTTGGTGTCGGTAACACCTGTGCCATCCCAGAGTACAACTCGGTCCTGACCTTCACAACGTTCACCCAGTGTGCCGTCAGGGAAATGTAGCGTCCCTGGCCAAAAGCACTTGTCCATGTGTCAGTCGTTAAGTGGACCTTCCCAATAACTGCGTTGGTCATGGCATGGGTGATGTTATGGGACACATGATGGTGTAAGGCGGTTATGGCACACCGGGCAAAATAGTGGCGGCTGGGGACTGAGTAACGAGGGACGGCTGCCAACATCAGGCTGCAGAAAGCCTCAGTGTCCACAAGCCTAAATTGCAACATTTCCAGGGCCAGCAATTTGGAAAGGTGCGCATTTAGTGCTATGGTTTGTGGGTGGGTGGCTGGGTATTTGCTCTTTCGTTCAAAGACCTGGGGTATGGACATCTGTACACTGCGCTGGGACACAGAAGTGGATGTGCTAGCTGATGGTGCTTGCGAAGGTCCAGGTGCAGGCTGGGAGGCATCCGGGCCTGCGTCTTGGACAGGGGATTGGCCAGTACGTAACACAGGGGAAGAGGAGGCAGTGGTGTGACCCCCAGACACTGACTGTGGACCCAGGCATTCGGCCCACCTATTAGGGTGCTTTGATGCTATGTGGCGGATCATGCTGGTGGTGGTGAGGTTGCTAGTGTTCACGCCCCTGCTCATTTTGGTATGGCACAGGTTGCAAATGACAATTCTTTTATCGTCCACACTTTCATCAAAAAAGCGCCGGACTGCGGAACACCTACCCCTTGGCAAGGAAGATTTCCGCAAGGGGGTGCTCCGGGGAACAGTTTCGGGCCTGTTAGGTGTGTCCAGCCTTCTCCCTTTTGCTACCCCACTGCCACTTCCAGCCTGTAGCGGTGCTGCGATCCCTCCCCCTCTGTACTGCTGTCCTCACTTGTCTTGCTGCCTTCCCAGGTTGGGTCAGTGATTTCATCATCCACCACCTCCTCTTTCACTTCCTCACTCTGGTCATCCTCCTGACTTGTTGACAACAACATCACTTATTGACAACTGTGTCTCAACCTCTTGAGACACTAAT
The DNA here is from genome assembly GCF_905171765.1 of Bufo bufo. Lineage (NCBI taxonomy): Eukaryota > Metazoa > Chordata > Amphibia > Anura > Bufonidae > Bufo > Bufo bufo. The sequence continues at coordinate 427,969,511 of NC_053391.1, read as the reverse complement.
TGCCGTTGACTTATTGACAACTGTGTCTCATCATCATCTTCCACCTTGTGAAACACTAATTGCCGTTCCCCACCACCATCTTCACCTGACTGTGGATGCTCAAGAGTTTAGGAATCAGGGCACAAGATCTCCTCATGTCCCTCTTCAAGCGGGCTTGGCGAGAGGCCCAAATTAAGGAATGGCGATGAAAAGAGCTCCTCGGAATATCCGAGTGTGGGATCACTTGTTTGCAAAGACTCTCCATGGTGGGAGGAAGGAGGATCAGGGCGAGGATTCTGTTGACCAACCTCTTGGCTATTGAGACTGGACTTTGTGGGAGACAGGGTGGTGCTTAATCGACTGGAAGCATTATATGCTGCATTCCAACCGACCACCTGCTCGCACTGGTCTGACTTCGAGAGTAGTGTCCTACGCCGCCCTGCAAACTGGGACATGAAGCTAGGTATCGTGGTTGAGTGTGTTTCTTGTGCTCTGCCATCAGGCACAGTTTCACTGCTTCCAGGACCATGGCCTCTGCGTGCTCCATCAGCAGCACGGCCACTTCCCCATCACTTACTGCTCGCCTTCATCATATTAAATGGTATATATGCTTGCAAGTATGTCACACATACAGTAGCGCAGTTTTTATAAGTGCATGCGCAAATAAATTACAGTCAATGTCACAGATATTTGGGATGCGGAAACGTTAGATAGGAGAGGTACCACAGGTAATGGTGCTGCTGTCCACAGCAGCTAAGAAAATATTACAGTCAATGTCACTGATATTTGGGATGCGGAAACGTTATACAGGAGAGGTACCACAAGTAATGGCGCTGCTGTCAACAGCAGCTAACAAAAAATTACAGTCAATGATAAAGATATTTGGGATGCAGAAACATTATACAGGAGAGGTACCACAGGTAATGGTGCTGCTGTCACCAGCGGCTAAGAAAAAATTGCAGTCGTCACAGATATTTGGGATGTGGAAACGTTATACAGGAGAGGTACCACAGGTAATAACACTGTCCGCAGCGTCTACGGAAAAAGTACACTTGATGTCACAGATATTTTTAGTATGCGCACACGTTAAACAGGAGATGTAGAGCAGATAATGTCGCTGTCCGCAGCGTCTACGGAAAAAGTACAGTGGATGTCAGATATTTTTAGGATTCGCAAACGTTATACAGGAGATGTAGCGCAGGAAATGTAACTGTCCACAGCGGACACCGTCTACGGAAAAAGTACACTGGATGTCACAGATATTTTTAGGCTGAGCACACGTTACACAGGAGATGTAGCACAGATAATGTCGCTGTCTGCAGCAGCCAAACAAATTCCATCTATTTAGTGCAGGTTGAGCTAAAAATATATATTGCTGCCAGATACATTAGTCCTTAAAAGGACTTTTGGGTCTCTAACAATTGCACGCAATTTAGCACAGGTTGTGCTAATAATATATATTTCTGCCAGATACAACAATAGTCCTTATAAAGACTTTTGGGTCTCTACAATTGCACGCAATTTAGCACAGGTTGCGTTAAAAATATATATTGCTGACAGACACAATAGTCCTTAAAAGGACTTTGGGGTCTCTAACATCAACCCTGCCTAACAAAAAAATAAAATTCAATTCCCTACACTGTCTGTCCCTTCTACAGCACAGCTCTCGCTGACTAAGACTGATCCGAACCACGTGAAATCGGGTGCTTTATAGCACCAGATGACGCATTCCGTCCAACCAATCACTGTAATGCCAGTAACCAACATGGCTACGGCATTACAGTGAGTGGCAGTACTTACCTGCAAGTTTATTGGCTGCAGGGAGGAGACTTAAGCATCGCTCGAGCACACGCAGTATTCGGCCGAACACCGCGATGTGCCAAGCATCGCGATGCTCGAGCCGAACTAGTGTTCGGCCGAGCATGCTCGCTCAACACTAATATACACAGCTCTGTAGATGGAAAAATAAATAAATGGTTTGGGCTGTAAGAATATGGTGATGCAAAGAAAAAAATTTAAGGTTTTTATATTTTTTTACGTAGTAAAACAGAAAAGAAACAATATAAATGGTATCTCTCTAATCATACCGACCTACAGAATAAGGCCTAATGCACACGACCCTTGTGAGTTTTGCGGTCTGCAAATTGCGGATCCGCAAAAAACGGATGGCGTCCGTGTGCGTTCTACAATTTGCGGAACAGCACGGACAGCCATTGATATAACTGCCTATTCTTGTCCGTATAACGGACAAGAATAGGACACGTTATATATTTTTTGCGGAACCACGGAACGGAGCAATGGATGCGGACAGCACATGGAGTGCTGTCCGTATCTTTTGCAGCCCCATTGAAGTGAATGAGTCCGCAACCAAGCCGCAAAAACTGCGGCTCGGATGTGGACCAAAACAACGGTGGCGTGAGGCCTAAGAATGTCATTTTTAGTGCACAAAGAAAGCCATAAACCCAAAGCCTCACCCCCAAAATGAAGGAATTGCATTCGTTATTTTTTTTTTCTATTTTACCCCACAAAGATTGTTTTTTTTTTTTTTCCAATATAAGCTATTGTAAAATAAATGGTGCCATTAGAAAATAAAACGTATCCTGCAAAAATAAGTCGTCATATGTGAACATAAAGTTATGGCTCTTAGAAGGTGGGGAAGAAAAAACAAAAAAGCAAAAAGGAAAATTGTTCATGTTCATAAGGGGTTAATCTGCTGTTTATAGCACACACAGGAAAGTAAAGATAAAATGGCCAATCCATTCAAGCACTTTTTATATTTAGAACATCTTACCAGCAAAAGGTCATTAATAATGTTCTCCATGAGCAGCTATTACATATTTACACACTGCCTGCAGATGTGGAATGCTTCTATGTACCCTTATATATTAAAAAGAAGTACAAGACGCTCTTGTTGTATTTTTATGTTTACAATACAAGCAACAAAGAAGTAATTGCTCCAGTGACATAAAGCACACCACCCCAGAGGAATCAAGATTTACAGGTAAAACTCGAAAAATTTGAATATCGTGCAAAAGTTCATTTATTTCAGTAATGCAATTTAAAAGGAGTTGCATAGTGCAACTAAAAATTAGAATATTGTGAAAAGGTTCAATAATCTAGGCTCAAAGTGTCACATTCTAGTCAGCAAATTAATCCATACCCCTTGAGCAAAGGGAACCTGAGATTGTGACTTTGGGGTTTCATAAGCTGTAGGCCATAATCATCCAAATTATAACAACTAAAGGCTTGAAATATCTCACTTTGCATGTAATGAGTCTATCTCATGTATTAGTTTCACCTTTTAATTTGCATTACTGAAATAAATAAATTTTGTGCAATATTCTAATTTTTCGAGTTTCATCTGTATTTTAATAACTAAAATGCCATTTCACCTAACAGGATTTCTTCCTGCATTTAATTGCTTCTTTCAATCCTAAAAAAAAATTAACTTTTCACTGGTGGTAAGCACAGGAATCCAGATGCAATGAAAACCAAACAAATATAGTCATATTTAATGCTCTAATCAAAACCTAATCCTCCCCTGCAACTGAAATTAAATTCATACAGATAACCTGCTCCAGCGCTGTAACCTAACCTCAGCAAATCTTTGCCAATTAAAAAAGATAATTTAAACTGTAAATGCCTACTAAAATAATTATAGACTAGGAAACAACTAATTAACAATTAATATCAACCTGATATTAAAAGTTAGAAAAAAACAAATCAGTTTCACTGTTTACAGTTATAAGACTGGGATACCATTATGTTATCATGCAAAAAGGGCATGTAACAAGAATTCATTAGCTCAGACTTGTAAAAATTATGTTCTACAGTTCACCACTGGGAAGCTATTAATTGCAGGCTTAGAAGGGAGAGAACAGAAGTCTAGTTATTAGTTTACATATAAAACTTGGAAACAACTAAGGCTACTTTCACACTTACGCTTACATTTTTCGGTATTGAGATCCGTCATAGGATCTCAATACCGGAGAAAAATGCTTCCGTTTTGTCCCCATTCAATGTAATGCTCCAAAATGCAATCTATTCCATTTGGTTGCGTTCCCATACCGGAGAGCAGACCGCAGCAAGCTGCAGTTCTCGTTCCGTCATGGGATGCGGAGTAAAACAGACACAATAGAAAACGGATCCGTCCCAAATTGACTTTCAGTGGTGTTCATGACGGATCCGTCATTGCTATATAACAGAAAATACAACCTGGTCCGTTCATAATGGATGCATAATGGTTGTATTATCAGTAACGGAAGCATTTTTGCTGATCCCTGCCGGATCAGCCAAAAACACAAGTGTGAAAGTAGCCTAAAGCAGCAAAAGTAACAAAGCAGTCTGACACTGCAACAATGCACTCAAAATCAAGCTTACTAAAGTATAAGTTATGTTTTAGCTAAGGCCTCATGCACACGACCGTGCTGTTTTTTGCGGACCGCAAACCGCGGATCCGCAAAAAAACGGAAGCCGCCCGTGTGCCTTCCGCAATTTGCGGAACGGAATGGGCGGCCCATTGTAGACATGCCTATTCTTGTCCGCATAACGGACAAGAATAGGACATGGTATATCTTTTTTGCGGGACCTCGGAACGGAGCAACTGATGCGGACAGCACACGGAGTGCTGTCCCCATCTTTTGCGGCCCCATTGAAGTGAATGGGTCCGCACCCGAGCCGCAAAAACTGAGGCTCGAATGCGGACCCGAACAACGGTCGTGTGCATGAGGCCTTAGTCTTATACAGAACTGGTTACCTACCATGTCCTAATCAGTCTGTTTAGTAATTTATATTTTAAACCATAGATAAATGTCACCACATTTTACCCCCTACAGCAGGGGTGGCCAACCTGTGGCTCTTGAGCCGCATGTGGCTCTTTGCTTCTTCAAGTGCGGCTCTAGCTGTGGAGCCGGAAAGCAGTCAGGCCGGCTCACTCTCCACCCCATGCTCAGATCTCTTTACCTGATCAGGCACTGTTGCTACTTTGCAGCTCCAGCTCACTCTCCACTATGTCCTGATGCACACAGTGTGAGAACGTAGTATGTGGAGACACACACTATGACCTGACGTTGTGCTCATCAGGTCACAGTGGAGAGTGGGTCAGACCTGCAGAGTAGCAGGTGCCCAAGCAGGAGTCCAGTGCCTGATCAGGAGAGGGAAGAGATTTTTTTAAATGATAGAACTGGGTATGGGGGTCTGATCTAAGCATGGGAGGTTCTGATCTGAGCATGGGGGGAGATCTGAGTATTGGGGGGAGAGATCTGAGCATTGGGGGGAGAGATCTGAGCATTGGGGGGAGAGATCTGAGCATTGGGGAGAGAGATCTGAGCATTGGGGGGAGAGATCTGAGCATTGGCGGGAGAGATCTGAGCATTGGAAGGAGAGATCTGAGCATGGGGGGGAGATCTGAGCATTGGGGGGGAGATCTGAGCATTGGGGGGAGATCTGAGCATTGGGGGGAGATCTGAGCATTGGCGGGGGAGATCTGAGCATTGGGGGGGGAGAGATCTGAGCATTGGGGGGTGGGGGGAGAGATCTGAGCATTGAGGGTCTGACACTGGGAGTTTGATTTGTGTTCTCTGATCCGAGCATTGCGGGTCTTATTTTGGGGGTCTGGTTTGGAGGTCTGATGAGGTTTGGGGATCTTATTTTAGGTCAGATGAGGATTGGTGATCTGATTTAGGAGTCTGATCTGAGGTCTGATGAAAAATATATTTTTTCTTTTTTTCTCTGCTAATAAAAAATAAGAAAAAAACATTTTTAGCAGACCTCAGATCAGATGAAAAATATATTTTTTCTCTTATTTTTCTTTGTTAAAACCTAGGTGCATCTTGTATAGCAAAAAATACAATGACTTGTGTGTAAATGTATAGCTTGTGGCTCCTGGTAGTCATAATATATATATTTTTTGGCTCTCTGTGTCTGTTAGGTTGGCCACCCCTGCCCTACAGTAAAACATAGCTACTTGTAGGTCTCCCTGAGCTGTATTAAATGATGCCCTTATTAACTAATAGTCTTGATTTATTTCTTTATAAAATCGATTTTAGTGATATGCAAATGACTTACATAAGGTGCCCAAGGGGATGTCCTTTCCTAACTTGGTGCCCAATCCGTAATCCCTGAGCCTGTTTGAAATCCTGCGCGTGCGCACTACACACTGTAGTCTGCGCCTATGCAGGCTACAGGTAATGGCATCGTTGAGCGAAGTGCTCAGTTAGGAAAGGACATCCCCTTGGGCACCTTATGTAAGTCATTAGCATATCACTAAAATCGATTTTTATAAAGAAATAAATCAAGACTATTAGTTAATAAGGGCATCATTTAATATAGCTCAGGGAGACCTACAAGTAGCTATGTTTTACTGTAGGGGGTAAAATGTGGTGACAGAATCCCTTTAAGATACAAACTAGAAGCCCCCTTTGTTCAGATACATTGTTACAGTATCTCTAATATTAGGGAGATGATGCTGAAAAAACACACTGTAAAGAAGACTTCACCTCATACAAACAAGCTGTTCTCATATTCAAGTGTGTATTCACCTCATTTAAGCAGGACAACTTCATAACTCACATTTCAGCTCTTTCCCACAACCCCAAACAACAGTTTAATACCTTCAACTCTCTACTCCCTCCTACAGTGCCCCCTCACACACTCCTTATCTTAGACAAAGACTTTGCCTTATATTTTAAAGATAAAATAGACAAAATCGGTGAAAGCTTCAAACAACCTTCACTACCCCCTTACACAGCTACCCAGTACTCTTCCTACATAACCCGGTTTACCACTGTGACAGAAAAAAAAGCTTTCCAGCTTAATCTCTAAATCACAAGTCTCTACCTGTGACCTTGACCAAATCTTATCCCACCTTATCCCTAATGTCACCACTATAGTTATTTCTGCCCTAACCTACCTCTTTAAGCTATTGTTAACCAGTGGTGTGCCCTAACCTACCTCTTTTAAGCATGCAACCATCATGCCCATACTCAAGAAGTTCTCCCTGGACCAATCCGCTTTATTCACATCAAAACTGGTAGAACAAAATGTCCATCTCGAACTGCCTCCTACCTCTCATCCCACTCACTTCTTGATCAGCTGCAATTCATCTTCAGACCCACTGAAACTGCCAAACCAAAGTCACAAACGATCTTCTTGCTTTAAAAGCTAAACGCCACTACGCTGTGTTTCTCCTCCTTGACCTGTCCTTTGCCTTTGATAATCATATAAACACTAGTTTCTGATAACTGCCCCGTATAAATGTGCTGCCAATCATCCAACTAATGAGCAAACATTTGTTCATTAGTTGATCACATTCTTCAAAATCTAATGTAAACAGTAGTGTTGATCGAGCACCAAAGTGCTCGGGTGCTCTGGTGCTCGAGTAGAACACTTTAGGATGTTCGGGTGCTCTACAGAGCATCCGAGCACAATGGAAGTCAATGGGAGGACCCGAGCATTAAACCAGGCACCCCCTGCTCTAAAGAGGGGAGGGTGTCTGGTTCACAGGAAAAGGTCATAAATTGATGGAAACACCACTTAAATGGTTCAGGAACAGCATGGGGAGGATGTCTGGATGCATCTTGGACTCCCAGGTCGCTGCTGGGAACGACGTTGTCCGAGTAGTACGCCTCTTTGACAGACTGACAATAATATGCACAAAACCGAAGATAAAATCAATTTTAGAGGAAAAATTGTTAGGAAACATTCTTTCCTGTATTTTTACTTGTATATAAAGTGCAAGTGCTGCCAAAAATTTCAAGGAAGAGGCACTCCAATACAACCTGTATACAACATAAAGGATGGCCTCATTCACATTGTGGTACAATTGTTCAGGTAGTGGGACTCCTAAACTCATAAAGCCTATGCACTAAGTTAAAAGGCTGCCAAAAATTACAAGGAACCGGCACTCCAATACACCCTTCATTACACATAAAGGAGGGCATCATACACACCCTTGAAACTATAGTGAAACTATAGTGCTGAATGTCACAGATATTTAGGATGCGCAAATGTAACACAACAGATGTAGCAGAGGTTGTGTCACTGTCAGCAGCGGCCAAACAATTGCACGCAATTTAGCGCAGGTTGTGCTAATAATATTTATATTGCAGCCAGATTAAATAATAGTCCTTAAAAGGACTTTTGAGTCTCTAACACCTTTCACCACAAAACGCTGCCTAAAAAAAAACACAATTCCTGTCCCTACACTATCTGTCCCTTCTGCTGCAGCTCTCCCTGACTAAGACTGAGCCTCTGAACCACGTTTCATCGGGTGCTATGTTGTTTATCCATCGTTTTCGATGAGGGCCTTGATATCTGATAGATAGATCTTCGGCCATTAGTGATGTATCCTTAGATGGCTAATAAGGCCTATGTTAGCATTAAATGTTTTGTCACATACTGAACAGACAAATATGGATGTTTTTGTTTCAGCATTTGCAGCTTTATGTTTACGAAGTGTATGTTTCTCCTGTGCTAGGATTGTCCTTCTGGATTCGTATGTCTGGCAACCCTGATGGATCAGGGAACGCCATGTATAACGATCATGCACCAGAGATTCCCATGAGGTGATGTTGATATCCAGGGACTTGAGAGAGGCTTTCAGTGTATCTTTGTATCGCTTCTTTTGCCCCCCATGCGATCGCTTATCTTTGGACAGCTCACCATAGAAGATCTGTCTAGGAATGCGATGGTCTGGCATCCTTACGACGTGGCCTACCCAGCGCATCTGGGCTTTCAACAATAAGGTGTAAACTGATGGTAAGCCTGCTCTGGAGAGGACTTCTGTATCTGGCAACTTATCCTGCCACTGGATCCTCATGATTCTACGGAGGCAAGTCATGTGAAAGTGGTTCAGCTGTCTAGCATGTCTTCTGTATATTGTCCAGGTCTCACTAGCATACATCAGGGTGGTTAACACTACAGCCTGGTAGACTTTAAGCTTTGTAGCAAGGCTTATTCCACGACGATCACACGCAATGGTCCGCAGTCTGCCGAATGCAGAACTTGCCTTTGCAATTCTGCAGCAGTGATGAGCGGCAGGGGCAATATTCGAATTTGCGATATTTCATAAATATTTAGGCGAATATTCGTCATATATTCGAGAATTCGTGATCTTGAGTCATTATTTTCTTGATTGCAAAAATCGGCAATCGGAGAATTCGCGCAAAAAATTTGCGATTAGAATATTCACTATCAACACTATTCTGCAGTTGACCTCAATGTCAATTGTCACTGCACGGGAGAGGGTACTGCCAAGATACGTATATTGGTCCGCTGCATGCAGCTTCTGTCCTTTCACTGTGATGGTAGGTTCTTGATATTGGGCTTTCGGAGCTGGCGGGTACATCACTTCGGTTTTCTTTGCGTTAATGATAAGGCCAAAGTTATCACATGCTGCTGCAAATTTGTCCATACTGGCTTGCATTTCCTGCTCTGATTCCGCATTAAGGGCACAATCGTCAGCAAAAAGAAACTCATGAAGCACAGTCTCTTTTACCTTGGTGACAGCCTGGAGTCTTCATAAGTTGAACAGTTTCTCATCGGTTCTATACGTCAGATTGATTCCCAGTGAACTGTTCTGAAAGGCATCTGACAGCATGACTGAAAACATTATGCTGAACAGGGTTGGTGTGAGCACGCATCCTTGTTTCATGCCATTTGTGACAGGGAAGGCCTCTGAAGATTCACCATTGCTCAGAACCCGAGCCACCATACCATCATGGAATTGCCCTCCCATTACGATGAATCTGTCTGGGCATCCAAACTTCGACATAATGCGCCATAAGCCTTCGCGACTAACTGTGTCAAAAGCCTTGGTAAGATCTATAAAGGTGGTGTATAGTTCACGATTTGGCTCCTGACATTTCTCATGAAGCTGTCAAGCTGCAAATATCATGTCCATCGTGCCACACTCTTTGCGAAAACCACACTGTGTCTCAGGTAGCAGTCCCCATTCCAGATGATCAATCAGACGATTTAGCAACATTCGTGCCAAGATCGTGCCTGCAATTATCAAAAGTGATATTCCTCTATAATTATCGCAGATTTGTCTATTTCCTTTCCTCTTATAAAGGTATACAATGGACGCGTCTTTCAGTTCCTGAGGTATTGAACCTTGATTCCAGAAAGACTGGAAAAATTGAGTGAGTTTTCCAACAAGCACTGTAGACTTCTGCCGGAATTCCATCAGATCCTGGCGCCTTACCACTGGACAGTTGACTGATGGCGGGACATCCAGGCTATAGTTGATATCCACCTGGGGTATTCTGTCAATTGCCTCATTATTGATGGTAGATGGGCGGTTCAGCACAGAGTGGAAAGGTTTAGCCCAACGCTGTAGAATCAGAGGAGAGATTCCTGAAGACTGAGGTCCATACAGGGATCTGATGGCTTCATAGAAACATTTGGTATTGTTTCTATCAGTAAACTTCTGAATTTCATCTGCTTTGGCACTCAGCCAGGAGTCCTGCATCTTAAGGAGTTTACTCTGTATAGTCCTGCGAGTGTTGATAAAAGCATTTTTCTTTGCAGTTGACGACGGGTCATTTTGACGAGCACAGTGAAGGCAATGGTCTTAATCTCTTTATCGCTTTCATCAAACCAGTCCTGTTGTTTCCTGCATGCGGGTCTGAGAGCCTTAAGTGCAGATGAATGCAAGATGTTCTGGAAGCATTCCCAGTCCTTCTCAGCACTTTCGTGCATTTGCAGGTTCGTGAGTTGATTTTCAAGATCTTTTACCAATGAGGCTGCGATATTGGGATTGCTCTTCTTTATCACAACTCTGTTTCCCTGTGGCCGCTTCTTAGGTTTGATATGGATATTTAGTTTAGAGTGTATGGTCAGTCCAGCAGTCAGCACTCGGCATGGCCTTACTTACTCTTACATCCTGTATGTCTTTCCTCCGCACTATGACATAATCAATTAGATGCCAGTGCTTGGAGCGTGGGTGCATCTAGGACATCTTTTTGCGAGTAGGTAGGCGGAAGATGTTGTTAGTAATGACCAAGTCATGAGCAGATGTCTTTAATAATAACAGACCATTGCTGTTACATGTGCTGATTCCGTTTTTGCCAATGACACCATCCCAGGTGGAGTGATTGGATCCCACTTGTATTAAAATCACCAAGTAGAATCATTCTGTCAGTGAGCTTCACAGATGAAAGTAGGGCATCGAGATCATTATAAAACTTGTTCTTTACTTCATCAGGATTTGTCATTGTGGGTGCATAGGCACTGATCACCGTAGCTTGTTTTCCACGTAGTAATGGAAGTTGCAGTGACATGAGCTGATTGTTTACACCCTTAGCAAGATTGGAAATTTGGCGAACAAGATGATTTTTAACCACAAAGACAACTCCAGACTCACGATGTTGGTCACTGCCACGTCCACACCAAAAGAATGTGTAGCCGCCTCCTGTTTCTGTGAGTTGGCCTTCATTTGCTAAGCGAGTTTCACACAGGGCCACAATGTCGATGTCGAACCTTGCAAGCTCACTAGCTACCAGAGCTGTTCTTCTTTCTGGGCGAACTGCTAATAGGTTGTCTTGAAGCATACGTACATTCCATGTACCAATAGTAAGTGGTAATACCTTTTGTCTCATCTTGTGTTTTGTATTTCGACCGCATGAAATGGGATTCCCTCCAGCCGCGGTAAGCTGGACAGGGTTTTGAGAGAAGCAACTATGTTTAGGGCACCTTTTCTAGCCCCTTCCTCATACTACGGAGGTGAGCAGTGTTTTCCTAAAGAGGGCTGCTCAGTCACTCAGGTAGACGCTGAATACAGCTGTTGCTTCGTCTGCATGAAGATGACCACTAGACCTGAGCCGCCTGTGTGCAGGTCCACGTCCACAGCTCCCAGTGATTCCACACCTGCTGCTTCATCGCTCACCTATCGCCACAGGACTTTGAACTGGTCGAGATGTCAAGACTTGCACGTGAATTGGATTTAAGTGAGGGAGAGGTGCACAGAGTCAGCCTCACTCTCTCTTCCCAGATTACATCTTGCTCCAATGGCAGAACAGAAGTCGAGACGGTTGGAGATGGGCTGGGCGCAGTGGTTGACCAGGGCATCTTTCGTGTCTTGCCGTGCTCTTAGCGTACCACATTGCTTTCAGATACTGCCTTCATGACCATTGGTCCTATTTAGTAGCGCTCAACCGCTCACTCCACCAGACTCTGTCTTCACATGCTCAGGATAGACAAATCTCTCTGTTACCAAAGGTCAATGACCCGACGGCTACTCTCAACCTGGTTTAGCCAGCCTGTTGAAGCTGTTGCCCGGGGTGTGACCGCTGCGCATGTAACACCTGCTAGGAGCCACAGGTGAGAGCTGAGTGTCAGAGGTACTACCCCTCCCTAGACACCACTGACACATCCACACCAAAAGAATGTGTAGCCGCCTCCTGTTTCTGTGAGTTGGCCTTCATTTGCTAAGTGAGTTTCACACAGGGCCGCAATGTCGATGTCAAATCTTGCAAGCCCTCTAGCTACCCGATGACGCGTTACGGCCAGCCAATCACTGTAATGCCAGTAAACAACATTGCTACGGCATTACAGTGAGTGGCAGCACTCCCCTGCACGTTCATTTTCGAGTGAAAATGGTGTTCGGTCGAGCATGCTCGCCCAACACTAGTAAACAGGCATCTGATGCCCTGAAAAAATAAGTCATTGAGGACAAGCAACTGCTTGTTCCCAAGAAGGGTGATACAGCTCACCTGTTCAACGATTAGGCATTTATCGGGAATGAAAAGTTTTGTAAAACGACAGCTGTAGAGAAACTAGATTGTAAGAGCTACTGAAATAAATGACCTTAAGAGGTTGTCCCAGCTGGACACATGGACATTAAGACATCTGCTCAGAGGCATAACAAAGATGACTTCTGCTCTGGTACACTTGATAAGAATGTATACTGAATGGTCGGCTATTCATTTAGAATCATACATTTCCCTTAAAATGTTACAGAATTACAGAAATATTGTCCATTTTCTGTGTTGCGACCATTTTGGCAAAAGTGACAAAAATAATCACAGCTAAGTCTACTTTCTCACTCACGTTTTGGCTTTCCGTTTGTGAGATCCGTTCAGGACTATCACAAGCGGTCCAAAACGGATCAGTTTTTGCCCTAATGCATTCTGAATGGAAAAGCATCCGCTCAGAATGCATCAGTTTGCCTCCGTTCCGTCTCCATTCTGCTTTGGAGACGGACACTTAAGCGCTGCTTGCAGCGTTTTGATGTCCGTCTGATGAAACTGAGCCAAACAGATCCGTCCTGGCACACAATGTAAGTCAATGGGGACGGATCCGTTTTCACTGACACAATCTGGCACAATAGAAAACGGATCCGTCCTCCATTGACTTTCAACGGTGTTCAAGACGGATCCGTCTTGGCTATGTTAAAGATCATACAAACGGATCTTTCCTGAACGGATGCAGACGGTTTTATTATCTGAACGGATCCGTCCATGACGGATTCGCACAAAACGCGAGTGTGAAAGTAGCCTAAGCTCTCAGAAAGAGATTGTAAAACTTTATTCTTGTCTATTAATAGCAATAAGATTGCAATTGTCCGTTTTTCAGAAATAGTACCTGCCAAAACACAAATACCACTATTTGTCTAATTAAATAGGACTTAGAACAAATGTTGACTACTGTCACACTATATTGAATAGAATTTTTCTTAATGTAAAAATGAGTATATTAAAAAGTATATTAGGCGGTTTATATAAAGTAACTGCCACATAATAAAACATACAGCAAACTGGAAGTGCACTTTTAATCAGCATATGAATCTACAACACATAAATGAAAATAAGAAAATAAAAGGCAGCACTGATGTCCCCACTAATGTGTGTATGCCCCTTGGATATGGCACAATCTTTAAAATGTTCAATAAAAAGAAGGTGGCAGCACATCCAAATTCTAAAAAGTTAAGTAGATTTATTCAACCATATGTTTACATCTCATTACCTTGAGCATTCTTAGTTTGCATAAATGAACAAATGAAGTATTGTATGAAATATAACACATTTTCAGCTGTTGTAGGACTGTTGCTAAAATCAGTAAATATCCATTTTCAGGATACTATGAGCACTAAACATGTATGTGTGATAAGGTATATACACCATCACATTGTACATAACAATGGGACAAGTTCTATAAAAACACTATAGGCCAGGTTTATCATTAGCTCAAGTCAAATTAATGGAGTGAAAAAGTAAAGAAAAATTGTGCAATCGCAAAAACTGGGCAAAAATTTGCGACTTTTATTGGCTCTGCACTATGCTCGCCAGTTATCTGAAAGTGGGCGTGGTTTCTTATGTAAATGAATCTCTAGACAGATTTACTATTGCGACAATTTAAAAAGTCGCAAAAAATTGCGCAAGTTCACTCCAGTGAGGACCATGCTTATCTTATGCGACTTTTTAATAGAACATGCGACTTTTTCATAAAGACATGTAACTTTTTTAAGCCACTTACTGAAGGATAAACTGCTACCGTCAAACCACATTTATCACAGTATTAAAAGACCATTAATAAATCTGACTTAGCCAAAAGTGACTTTGGACATATGTAAAAGTGGAGTAAGATCTAAGTGTAATGATAAATCTGGCCCTATGTAGCGTTAATACTTGAAATAAAATTTAAAGAGAATCTGAAATTACGGTACCTTGTATGACTAGTTAATCTGAAGCCAACAGCTGATTCTTTGTTAAGTCCGACTGCTTCAATCTGAATGACATCATCTACATTTGGTTCAGTCGCTACAAAGTGAATCGGGAACTTCCATATTCCACCGGTTACACATTGTACAACTAGTAGAGCAGAGTGCCTGAGATGTAATTAGTACAAAAGAATACAATAATGAATATTTTTTAACTGGAGTAAGATACAGGTATTTGAGGTATAGGAATACTAGCATCATAGAAGGGTGCAATGTAGGGTACAATAGTTTGTATTATGGTTTCATCTGAATGTTATCTTTGGGATCCCCTTCTGCTTCAGCTAGCTTTGGGAATATGGTTTCTTATAAGATTCTGCTAAATTTGTAGAACTAAATTCAAGTCTTAACAACACATCATATAGAGATATCAAAGATGTTATGTGTGATGTTCCCCCCTATTTCTTATGTACTGCTGTTTAAGCCTATTTGGCTTCCCAAATTCACACATTTCACAATCCGAACTAATGTCATCTTGTGTAACATCAAATTATGAATTAAGATGTAATTCCCTATTGACTTACATTTGCATTTCTCACATTTACATATTTCTATAAAATATCATTAATTAATCTGACTTTTCAAGGCTTCGCATTCCCCTCTTCTAATGTGAACACGAATAACCTCAAGCATAACATTCTACACATGTAACGCTTTACCTCATTGACTTATTGGGTGCAAAAATGATGTTGAAGATTAATGTGACAATCCCAGATGGTGTATCACGTTCCTTTCTCACTAGTTCAATTCCCACAGATGGTTCCAGATGAGATTTTGATTCTTCAGATTCATACCTAATTTCATATAAAAATTCTTCTGTAGTTCTAAAACCTAATATTAGAAAAAAAATCGTTAATGACTTTTTCGACAGTGTCACAAACACAAGTGACAAACATTTGCTTTATTGTAATTGTTGATTACATTCTACGCTACAATTATTTGCTTCATACAGTATGAATACATTTTAAATACAGCCCATTATGTTTATAATGAAATACCATATTTTTCTATTAGACACACTTTTTCTGGTGCTTCAAATGCTAGCATTAGAAGCAGGAGACTCTTCTGTTATGTTAGTAACTGAAAGGTTCTGGCAGTGCAGTTATGAGGACACAGCATGGACTGTCACATCTTGTACACATACCAGAGTAAATATGTGCAGTGTCTGCCCTGCCAGGACCTTTGTAGACAGGTCCCATTCTCCATGCTGTGCACAGGACAGATCCATCCCAGTAACTTCAGCTTCGTATTACTGCTTCTGACAGGGTAAGCTCAGGCAGCACTATGGCTGGAATAGTCAGGGGGCACTGTAGCTTGCAATGTGATGAGGGTCTGTGGCTGGTAATGTAATGAGGATCTGTGGCTGGCAATGTGAAGAGGCAATGTAGCTAGCAATTTGATGGGGCACTGACTGGCATAGTAAGGAGGCACTGTGGCTGGCAATGTGATGAGACATTGTGGCTGTCATAGTCAGGGGCACTGTTACTGGCAATATTCTAGGGCATTGGCTTTTGTACTGTGTCTGTATGATATAAACTGTATATCATCCATAGGATAAATACAGTAAAAATGGTATGTTCTGCTCTTTATGCTTCTACTTATGGACCGAAAATATGGTAATTCTGAAATGTGAAGACTACGTATTGAATGCATATTAATATTGATTTAAAAAACACATTTCGTTTTTTGCTTGTTTTATATTATTTATAGTTGTTAGTTGCTTTATTATATAGCTACATGTATATCATTGTGAGGGCTTCTTTCCCATGAGAGTGGCGGCTAATAAGTGCTATCTAGGTTACACGCACATGATAGTGAAAAATGGCTGTGTGATGGTCATTTTTAGGAATTATTAACGCAAGCCCGTCACTTAAGGCAGCAGGCCCTACGCTACCTATGATGATGTCACATAATCATGCTGGGAGCGCAGGTCCTGCTGCCTCCAGTGAGGAGCAAGGGGCGTGCAAGTGGTATTATTCTTTTTTTGGTCGGCTCTATACTGGGACACACTAAGAGGGACATTAAATATACTGAAAGCCACTAAGGGGGACATTCAATTTACTTGGAGCCATTAAGGACATTATATATACTGGGGGCCACTAAGAGGGAAATTATATTAATGTCCAGGGAGCACCATGGGGGACATTAGATTTACTGAGGGCACTGCAAAGGTTGGGTTTGTAAAAAAAAAAAGCCAATGAACTACATGAATTTTTAATGTCTATTTTTAAAAGACATTTAAAAGTGATGCAAAATGGATGCAAAACTGCCTTTAAAAACGGATGCACGGCCAGAAAATGGATGCATACACTGATAGAAAATAGCCATGTAAAACGGGTGTTTCTTTTAATGGCTGTTTTTTTGTGACTGTTGTGTACAGGGAGACACACTACAGGACATACACATGTCAGAGACAGAACACAGAAATCAGTGTGTTTGCTGCTACCTTATGTTGCATACAGGTAGTGTCAGACTCGGATTAAATAAGATAATATCACTAGCGAATTTTATACGTTTTTCAATATCACATTTCCAGCCTTTATAAGAGGCTCCTTTATCTTGTATTTCGAAATAGTTTTATATTAAAAGAGCCCTCCGCAGGTAGCCACTGCACATTCATAAGACAGAGGTCTTACAGCAAACACAGTATTACTTTAATATATCCGTTATAAAGAAACAAAAATAATCTCAAATTTTAATATGAAAAAGTACAGACTGTTCATAGCTTTATGACAGAGATGAGAAACACGAAATTAAAAAAATAACACTTTGCTTTGTTTTAAGTGTTCCCTCAAGCTATTTTATAATGGTATTTCTTCCAATGATGTTTCCTAATGTCAAGCTTTTTCTGCTGGATATGTTGTTTCCACTTCTAAAAAAATTAACATTAGCAATCATTAAAAAATCAAGCGATTTAAAAATGTATTATAATTTGATTTTTCTTCCTTTGAAGGCAAACATTGTAAGACATTTTTTTTAACTTGCTTATTCTTTTGTTACAGAAAATGTACCTAAAGTCGACTCAATGAGCTTTAAGAGATAGCAATAAGGACTCTTCTATGCCTTCTCTTCCATATTTACTGTTTTGTTATATGATAGTATAATAGATATAAATATTATAAATATTTTCTTGTACATAGGGGGCAGTATTATAATAACTATATTTTTAACATAGAGGACAATATTATTGCAGATATATTCTTGTTCAGAGAGGGAAATAATATAGAAGGTATATTTTTGTCCACAGGGAAGAGTATTAAAGTACTTATATTCAGTGGTAATAAAAACCAATCTTAGCTGCAAAAATCAGTTGCCACCAACTGAGCATGAATGGCATATCCTAGTGAACACCAAGCAACAAAAACACATTGGAGCAGATTTGTGAAAGCTGTCTAAAAGAATACATTCTTTGTTGCCTACAGCCCAACAATCACAAAGGTGCTTAGATTTTTCAAGAGCAGTATAAGCAATTAAAGAGGCTTTCCATAGAACAGGTGATCAATATGAAATTGGTGGGGTTGGGTACCAACACCTGGCACTGCCACTGATGGGCCGTTAGTGGCAGCAGCAGGTTCCCAGAAGTAAAGAGAGTAACATGTAAAACCACAGCTCCATACACTGTGTAGTGGCAGCTCTGTACAGTGTTTACTTCCAGAACCTAAGGCTGCCAATAGCAGCTGATTGGTCAGGGTCCACCACCGATCTTATACTGATGACAACCTATCCTAAGTACGGGGCATTAATATGTTGGTCAGTGAAAACCCCTTTAAAGCTTGTTGTGATTGATTACTACAGACAACAAAGACAGTTTTTCTTTGGACAGTTTCTTTATCATGCATGAAACAAAGAGTTATGAGATTACCCAGTTCAACGTTAAGGGTCCATTCACACGTCCGTGTGTGTGGATCCGCAAAACACGGACATCGGCAATGTGCGTTCCGCATTTTGCGGACCGCACATTGCCGGCACTTAATAGAAAATGCCTATTCTTGTCCGCTATTGCGGACAAGAATAGGACATGTTCTATATTTTTCGGGATCGGAATTGCGGACCCGGAATGGGTCCGCAATTCCGTTCCGCAAAATATTGCGGACGTGTGAATGGACCCTAAAAGGGGTTCTCCAGGAATGATTTAAAATAACTACATCAACCTGTCCTATAATATGAGACTGATTTGTAGAGCCTTACTATACACTACACTCTAGAACTTGCATATTCTACATAGTGGTGAGTTTTATTGCTGTCAGGCAGGATTACCAGCTATTGTAGAGCATTGTAATGTGTAGTGAGGTCCCACTCCCCCACCCCCATAACCCTAGCCCCGGCAGTTCTGCAATTGGTGGCATTCTAGGACAGGTTTCTGGTAGTCATTTTAAATCATTACTGAATATGCTCTATTTATATATGATTATATTATCATACTGAAACTTAAAGAGCATCTGTAAGCATGATCAACACTAATAAACCAGGCATACAGCTTTGTAAGGTTGATCATGCTGATAAAAACTGTACCCATATTGTTTTTATCAGAGATCGGAAGAATCTGGACCAGATGACAGGTCTTGGCGCTTGCTCAGTTTAGTGCCAAAACCAGAATATAAAGTGCAGGAACTAGAAGTCTAGCCCTGTCAATCCAGGGGAAGGGGAGAAGGACTGAAGCTGAAAGGGTTCTGTCAAAATGGTGCTCCGGCGGCCCTGGCCACCCCCTCAGTGCTCCAATTAGTCCATTTGCATAAAAATAAATATGACGTTCTTTCAATAATGGGGTCACAGAGAGTCATAATATCAGTATTGTTTTAATCAACATGATCAACCCTATGAGGCTATATGCCTGGTTTAATAGGGCTGACCATTCTGACATATGATCTTTAATTAGTACTGTCAAATTCTGTATAAACAAAGTTCCAAGTTTTAAAATGAATAAGTCTCAAAATAACAATTTTTCATTCTCGATTTGCTACTCAGCTTATCGCTCTTTAGGCAGATTAAAGAGGTTGTTCAGGATTTGACTATCGATGGCCTATGACCAGGATAGGCCATCAATATCTGATTGGTGTAGTCTGATATTCCGAAACCCTGTCGATCAGCTGTTTCGGGGTAACTAATGCTGGATGTTGGCACCAAAACTACACACTCAAATTGTGGAAAAACCCTAGTTTTTACTGTTCCCCAACTATGCTTACTAAAGCATAGAAGTGCTAAATGTACTAATATCTACCTATAGTATACTTTTTTTTCATGTAGTGAACTACTTTTTACTGCTACTACATCTAATGTGCTGCTCTGTACTTTAGGATACTTTCACACTTGCGTCATAGATCCTCGAAAATGCTTCCGTTACTGATAATACAACCCTCTGCATTCGTTATGAACAGACCCGGTTGTATTATCTTTAACATAGCAATGACATAGCATCCGTCATTAGCACCATTGAAAGTCAATGGGGGACGGATCCATTTTCAATTTCTATCCGTCATCCCATGATGGAAAGAAAACAGCAGCTTGCTGACGTTTTCTCTCCAGTATGGGAACGCAACCAAATTCTGTTTTGTCGCCATTGACAATGAATAGGGACAAAATAGAAGTGTTTTTCTCCGGTATTTAGATCCTATGAGGGATCTCAATACCGGAAAATGTAAACGCAAGTGTGAAAGTAGCCTCATACCTGTACTATATGTCCTGTTATGCAATCTACTAGTATTACATTTAGTGTGCTGCTCTCTAGCTGAACTACATGTATAGTACTGTTATCTACTTTGAAAGAGAAAAAAAGACAGAGGCAGCGCCTGTAGTGTGATACCGGAAAGTGCTCACCTTATAGTGTAGTGAGTAAGTAACAACAGCTTGTAATGTGTAATGTTTATGGACTTCCGTCAGGTGATGGCCTCCCGTCGGTGCCACTGCCTCTGTCCTCACTGACTTGCTGTGAAATCGACATTCTAGGTATTATACAGCGATGCTTGTAAGAGAGAAAAAGAGGACTTTTGATGGTCAGTACTACCACAATTGATGGTATGCTTGATCATTAAATTTATTTGATAAAACTACAACATTTTTCGGAGGCTACAACGTCTCCTTCCTCAGGATGTTAATCAATTTAGTTAACTACCTGATGGAGGAGACGCTCTAGCCTCCAAAGAAAGTCGTAGTTTTATCAAATAAAGTTCATGATCAAGCGTACCATCTTGGTGGTCCCCCTAGTAGTGCCAGCAATCCAAAGTCCTCTTTTTCTGTCTTACAAGCATTCCTGTTACCTGCTTGCATTATGTGCATGTACTGTACTAGTACTCTATCTTTACTACAGGTAATGTACCTAATGTACCACACTTTACCTGTGCCAGAAGGAGCTGATAATAATATTATAATAATAATAATAATAATAATAACATTTATTTATATAGTGCCATCATATTCCGCAGCGTTTTACAAATTCATAGGGTTCATGTACAAAACAAAAGTAACTGGCTAATTTGCAACTGAAACACTAGGAGTCAGGGCCCTGCTCGCAAGAGCTTACAATCTATGAGGAATTGGGGGTGACACATAAGGTAGTTGATTGTGATAAGTAGGATTTGAGCCATTATTGAACTGACAGGACTGGTGCTGGCCGATCTGCTTCAGGTTTGGGACTACTAGAGGATCGAGTTTAGGCCAGAGGAGTTGGTGGGGGAGAGGTTTAGTCTGGGAAAAGTAATTTTAGGTAGCTTGATAAGCCTGCCTGAAAAGATGTGTTTTTAAGGCACGTTTGAAGGTGGAGAATTTGTGAATTGACCTAATATTCCGGGGCAGAGTATTCCAGAGAGTAGGTGCAGCTCGAGAAAAGTCTTGAAGATGGGAGTGAGAGGTACGAATTATGGAGGTTATTAATCTTAGGTCGCTAACAGAACGGAGAGCACGAGTAGGGTGGTAGATGGAGATGAGATAGGAGATATATGGAGGTGCAGCACTGTGGAGAGCTTTGTGGGTGAGGGTTAGAAGTTTGAACTGTATTCTGTGGTGGATCGGCAACCAGTGAGGTGACTGGCACAGACTAGTAGCATCAGTGTAGCGGTTGGATGGATATATAAGCCTGGCTGCAGCATTTAGGACAGACTGAAGGGGGGAGAGTTTAGTTAGAGGGAGACCGATTAGTAATGCGTTGCAGTAGTCAAGACGAGAATGAATCAAGGCAACAACAAGAGTTTTTGCCGTTTCCACGGTAATAAAAGGGCAGATTCTGGTGATATTCTTGAGGTGCAGACGACAAGGGCGTTTAAGTGATTGAATATGGGCGGACGGATCCGTTTGTTTCAGTTTTGTCAAGCGGACAGCAAAACGCGTTTTGGTGTCCGCCTCCAGAGCGGAATGTAGACTGAATGGAGGCAAACTGATGCATTCTGAGTGGATCCTTTTCCATTCAGAATGCATTAGGGCAAAACTGATCAATTTTGGACCGCATGTGAGAGCCTATGACGGATCTCACCAACGGAAAGCCAAAATGTGAGTGTGAAAGTAGCCTTAGACGTCAGTTTTAATACCCTTGCACTGGCACATGATGCGCCTAATTTATGTAGAGATGCTGGCCTCTGCATAACTTAGGTGCATCCGCCGTCCTAAATCTATGACAGCTCCCCTGCTGGCGTAGATTTAGATCATTTTCTACGCCTAAAACAGGCATATAAAATTATAAATGAGATTGACTGACTGGCCCGCTCATGCCATGCCACTTTCTTAGACATCTTTAGCCACTTTTTTGTGTGGAAAACTCCCAGATTCGGCTGCAAATTCCCTTGGAATTGGTGTATATCTAATAGCTTGGTAAGGCCAAAAGTGCAACACATTGATGATCACATGCCTAGTGGATAAATCAGATTTTTCTTTACTTGATTGTGTTGCATTAGCACAATTCACCAATACCCTACTGATCTGACATTGATTTGATATGCAATGTGAGGAATAAATGCCATGTGACAGAGTACACAATTGTATGTTTTACCCAATATAGCTGTTCTCCAACTGCATTATTAACAACACAAAATTACATTTACAATTCCACTAAACCAATCATCCATAAACATTATTATATTATGAAAGATGTCTGAGCCTCTCTCCGGTTTCACCTGCATAATCATTTTCCATAATTCTTTCCGTTTAATTATGTTGACTTTGTTTATTCAACCAATGTTGCCTGACATGCTTGATATTATTGAGCATCTCTAGAGTTTATTCTTGGCTAAGTGGCTAAAATATAGGATTACAGATTCGCTTGGTTACATTCCTCTACTTTGCGATTATTCCACCCTATTTATGAACTGGAAAACTGTCTTATTACACAAAACACACATATGTGATTTTGAGACAGAAATTCCATTTGGTTCAGCAAATGTCTTCAGATGAGTTTAAACTGGAAACTAACAAAGTATGACTGGGCCACAGAAGATTTGATGACAGGCATCACATTTATATGACTAGTACTATTATTATGCCACCAACTACATTATGGAATCTGTCAACATTTTAAATAATTCTAGAGTCGTATGTGTCAGAGCATTTCATTATTAGTCTCTTGCCTGGAAGATTGTCAAGTTCCAATCAATACCTGCCTTTTCTTCCGCATACTAGAATCCGTAAACAAGTTTTATTGCAGTGGCATAAATATACTGTGATATCAAAGGCAAGATTATTCTCTCTGTGCAAAAATGCCCATAGACGCTTGTTTAATAAAACACCATACTGCGGCAGCATTAAATATTATTTTATTCTTGCTACTGTACCTCAAGCTGTTCTGTTGGTAATTAATTGAAGTCAAGAATTCAATCGGCACTTGCTATGAGGATGTGCATTAACGTGACAGAGTGGAGGCGATTAAGTAAGAGCACTAAAATTTGCACCAAAGGGCACTAATTAATAACCCCATAGAGTTGTCATTGTTTGTGAAGACACTGAAGTATGAATCAAAGCAACAGCAGAACTATTCCTCAGGCAAATCTGCAGCAAAGAATTTGCATCAGTGTTTTTCACTGCTTATACTGTAAAAATAGAATATTCGAACGTTCCACATATATTTCTAATGCTAACATGGTTTAACATTTATTTTAACTATTAATATGGCTGAACTAGCAGAAAATGTTTCCAGAAGTGAAACAAGACCCTAGGAGCAACTAAAAACATCAGATGTACAGGTCCTTCTCAAAAAATTAGCATATTGTGATAAAGTTCATTATTTTCTGTAATGTACTGATAAACATTAGACTTTCATATATTTTAGATTCATTACACACAACTGAAGTAGTTCAAGCCGTTTCTTGTTTTAATATTGATGATTTTGGCATACAGCTCATGAAAACCCAAAATTCCTATCTCAAAAAATTAGCATATTTCATCCGACCAATAAAAGAAAAGTGTTTTTAATACAAAAAAAGTCAACCTTCAAATAATTAAGTTCAGTTATGCACTCAATACTTGGTCGGGAATCCTTTTGCAGAAATGACTGCTTCAATGCGGCGTGGCATGGAGGCAATCAGCCTGTGGCACTGCTGAGGTGTTATGGAGGCCCATGATGCTTCGATAGCGGCCTTAAGCTCATCCAGAGTGTTGGGTCTTGCGTCTCTCAACTTTCTCTTCCCAATATCCCACAGATTTTCTATGGGGTTCAGGTCAGGAGAGTTGGCAGGCCAATTGAGCACAGTAATACCATGGTCAGTAAACCATTTACCAGTGGTTTTGGCACTGTGAGCAGGTGCCAGGTCGTGCTGAAAAATAAAATCTTCATCTCCATAAAGCTTTTCAGCAGATGGAAGCATGAAGTGCTCCAAAATCTCCTGATAGCTAGCTGCATTGACCCTGCCCTTGATAAAACACAGTGGACCAACACCAGCAGCTGACATGGCACCCCAGACCATCACTGACTGTGGGTACTTGACACTGGACTTCAGGCATTTTGGCATTTCCCTCTCCCCAGTCTTCCTCCAGACTCTGGCACCTTGATTTCCGAATGACATGCAAAATTTGCTTTCATCCGAAAAAAGTACTTTGGACCACTGAGCAACAGTCCAGTGCTGCTTCTCTGTAGCCCAGGTCAGGCGCTTCTGCCGCTGTTTCTGGTTCAAAAGTGGCTTGACCTGGGGAATGCGGCACCTGTAGCCCATTTCCTGCACACGCCTGTACACAGTGGCTCTGGATGTTTCTACTCCAGACTCAGTCCACTGCTTCCGCAGATCCCCCAAGGTCTGGAATCGGTCCTTCTCCACAATCTTCCTCAGGGTCCGGTCACCTCTTCTCGTTGTGCAGCGTTTTCTGCCACACTTTTTCCTTCCCACTGAGGTGCCTTGATACAGCACTCTGGGAACAGCCTATTCATTCAGAAATTTCTTTCTGTGTCTTACCCTCTTGCTTGAGGGTGTCAATGATGGCCTTCTGGACAGCAGTCAGGTCGGCAGTCTTACCCATGATTGCGGTTTTGAGTAATGAACCAGGCTGGGAGTTTTTAAAAGCCTCAGGAATCTTTTGCAGGTGTTTAGAGTTAATTAGTTGATTCAGATGATTAGGTTAATAGCTCGTTTAGAGAACCTTTTCATGATATGCTAATTTTTTGAGATAGGAATTTTGGGTTTTCATGAGCTGTATGCCAAAATCATCAATATTAAAACAAGAAAAGGCTTGAACTACTTCAGTTGTGTGTAATGAATCTAAAATATATGAAAGTCTAATGTTTATCAGTACATTACAGAAAATAATGAACTTTATCACAATATGCTAATTTTTTGAGAAGGACCTGTATTTGCAATGTGAGAAGAAGTAGGAGAACCCAGAGGAAGCCTACACAAACACAGAGAGAACATACACGATCCATAAAGATGCTGCCCTTGGTAAGATTTGGACCCAGAACTAAACACTTAGCCACAAGACTGCAGAAATAATAATTCCTTAAAGGGGTTCTCTCACTTCAGTCAGTGGCATTTATCATGTAGAGACTTACTTTACTTACTAATGTACTGTGATTGTCTATATTGCCTCCTTTGCTGGTTGGATTAATTTTTTTCATCACATTATACACTGCTGATGGTTATGACCACGCTGCAATCAGTCAGTGGTGGTCGTGCTTGCACACTATAGGAAAAAGTGCAGGCCTCTCTGATGGCCAAGGCCATGGGAGCGGACATAGGCTAGTGCTTTTTCCTATAGTGTGCAATCACGACCACTGTTGCTGGATTGCAGGTTGGTCGTAACCATGGAAACGAGCAGTATATAATGTAATGGAGAAATGTATTCAGCCAGAAAAGGAAGCAATATGGGTAATAACAATACATTAGTAAGTGGCTTGTATTAACCTCGTCTACATAATAAATGCTATTTGCCGAAGTGAGATAAACTCTTTAATATAACATTATTTAAAAAAAAAAAAAAGCACTTAAAGGGATTCTGTCACCAGGATTAACGATATAGCGATATTTATATGTGCCCATTAGTCTCCATGCAGTGTTTAAAATGATCCCACTGTTTATGCTCTGTGTGTGTTAGATTCTTAGAAAAAACGATGTTATTGATATGTAAATTACCTCTGTCAGGAGTCCAAGGGGTTGTCCCACGATATGTTGGAGCCCAGCCGCGCCCATCGATCCGGAGCCCAGCACCGCCAACCACTCAATTTATTCACTCCACTATCCCTGACGTCAGTTCTTCTCAGTGCCGTAATCTTGCGCAGGCGCAGTGGACACTGAGGTCTGCGCCCGTGCGGACTACTGTCACCGGCTTCGACGAGTCAACTGCGCATGCGCCGGCTCCCTCTGCGTGAGATTACGGCACTGAGAAGAACTGACGTCAGGGATAGTGAAGTGAATAAATTAAGTGGTTGGCGGTGCTGGGCTCCGGATCGATGGGCGCGGCTGGGCTCCAACATATCGTGGGACAACCCCTTGGGCTCCTGACAGAGGTTATTTACATATCAATAAGATGGGTTTTTATAAGAATCTAACACACACAGTATAGTGTTATAGTCATTATGTCATATAAGACTTTTTTCTGTGAAATCTCGTTTAAAGGGGTTGTATGAAGATTAGAAAACCATGGCTGTTGTCTTCCTGAAATAACACCGCAATTGTCCATGGGTTGTGTCTGGTTTTATACCTCAACCATATTCAGAGTACGTGAATGGGTCTGAGTTGCAATACCACACAAACCATGGACAAAACTCTTTCTGGAAGAAAGCAGCCATGCTTCTCAATCTCACACCACCCCTTTTGAGACATTCTAATGAGATCCTTATAAGAAGGATCAATTACATTTGCAATATTCAGTGAATAAGTACTTTATTTTTGACTATTTACAGAAGCGTTGAATGTAATAGGACAGCACAGATGTATGTAGGAGAAGCCATAGCCTGGCAATGTGGCCTTCAATGTTTCAAAGTCAATAGATACGGTTTTACCAGGTAATGAAGGATTTATCAACTAACCATTGCTGACTTGAACTTCCTCTTGTACATGTGCCATCGTCCTTTCCATAGGTTTTAGATTTTGACTCGATGCTGGCATTGCAGTCTGACCAGGAGCAACACCAGTCAGCAATACTTCTACTCTCTCTTCTGTCCTACATCTTGCTTGACAGCTCACCACAGCTGGAAAATGATCCATGAAAAGAATACAAGCAGAAAATAAATGTTTAATTTTAAAAGAACAAAATTACCCCCAAAAAAAATCATTATGCTTAGAATACACTTGTCTGATAAAAAGGGCATTGTAATAAAAATGCATAGGTTTACAATAACACAAAACTATTTAGCAATATATTACAGATTAATAA
The DNA here is from genome assembly GCF_905171765.1 of Bufo bufo. Taxonomy (NCBI): domain Eukaryota; kingdom Metazoa; phylum Chordata; class Amphibia; order Anura; family Bufonidae; genus Bufo; species Bufo bufo. The sequence goes on along the minus strand of NC_053391.1, from coordinate 427,942,036 downwards.
TCATTTAAGTGGATGTAATTAATAACATTCCCCAATGCATTGGCAAATGCATGCAAATAATTGGCTAACATTATGTCTAAATGTTTGTTTCAGATGAGAACAATTATTTACTCATAGAAACTGTTAGATACCAAGAGAAACATTTATCATAGGTATAAATATCCGTTTTCTGGAGTGAATGCACAAAAAAAATATGATATACACATAGTATATGAGTGATGCCCTTGCACCACTTTCTCCAACATAGACAAAGGGTGGTCCTGACTCCTGGCTTCAGAGTTGCTATAAGCAAGATGCATTTACTAACGTCTTCCCATTACATTTCATTGATGGAAAACAGTGCCAGCTCAGAAACTGCTTGCTGCTTTTTGCCAATGGCTGTTTATCAAAAGGGTGTTCAATTGCATTTATTAGGATATGACCACTCGGGTCAGCCATGCTGCAGTTGGATCCGTGCTGCCTTGAGGCCAAGTATTACCAGGCCGTACCAGCTGCATCAGTATCAAATTAACTTATTAGAACCAAATTGCTTACTTAGTATGCATTGTTAATGTTGTACGGTTTTGGGACATAGAATAAACAATTCAGTTCTAATTAGTTAATTTGATCCTGTTGCAGCTTGTACAGCTGCGCATTTCTCAGCCACGTCCCAACAGCAGCATAGACACAATGTGAGGCTGTTGCCTTCGTTTTTTTTTAGCTTTAGGCTTCCTTCACACATAGTTTTATTTTTTGCGCATTTTAGGGTGGGTTCACACCTGCGTTCTGGATTCCGTTATGGCTTTCCATTATAACATGGTTACAACAGAAAATAACGAAATCCGTAAGATGGAAGTCAAAACGGAAGCATTCCGTTTTGCTCCTCCATAATACAAGTCTATGGGCAGCAGAACAGATCCATCCCGCTTTCCATTATGCTGGTGTCCAGTCCTGCATAACGGAAACGGGACGATCCGTTTTGCTGCCTATAGACTTAAAAGGCGTTTTGCTGTGCTTTCTGTCATAATAGAAGTCTATGGGAATCATAACAGATCAGTCCCGTTTCCATTATGCAGAACGGAGAAAAAAGTCCTTTGTTTTCCATCTTGCATAACAGGACACAGACGGATCTGTTATGATTCCCATAGACTTCTATTGAGACGGATCAAAACGGAATGCCTCTTAAAGGCTTCCGTTTTGACTTCCGTCTTATGGATTCCATTATTTTCTGTTATAACGGAATCCAGAACGCAGATGTTAACCCACCCTTAGTTGGTAAAACCATGTCCTGTTTTTCACCATTTCTTTAAAAAGAATTGTGGTGGTTTTTGTAGTTTCTTTAGCATTTTTTAGTTAAAATGTTTTCTTGTTCAACTCCTAGACAGATGCCCAAGGGAAATAAAAGTTTAAAATACAGCATATCTACAGCATGTAGAGTTTTTTTATGTATTTTAATGTTGTGAAGTATATATTAATAAAATACAATTTCTAATAAAAAAAGGCAAAAATGCTAAAAGCACACAAATGCAAAGCAAAAAACACCTGTCTGCAGTGCAATTTTTCTTGCAAGTATAGAGTTTAATGTAACATTTAGTTGCATTAAAAAATACACAGAAAAGCCAGAAACAAATCTCAAAAAAGCTGTGAAAAATGGCAAATATGATAAAAAAAAGACTATGTATGACTACACTTAGGGTACTTTCACACTTGCGTTTTTAGTTTTTTTTTTCTTTTGCACTGAGTTCCGTCAAAAGGGCTCAATGCTGGAAAATAACTGATCAGTTATATCCCCATGCATTCTGAATGGAGAGCATTCAGTTCAGGATGCATCAGGATGTCTTCAGTTCAGTCATTTTGACTGATCAGGCAAAAGATAAAACCGCAGCATGCTACGGTTTTATCTCCGGCCCAAAAAACGGCCCAAAAAACTGAAGACTTGCCTGAAATCCAGCATTTTTTTCCATAGGAATGTATTAGTGTCGGATCCAGCATTCAAAATACCGGAATGCCGGATCCGTCCCTCCGGTCTGCGCATGTGCAGACTGAAAAAAAGGTGAAAAAAATAAATGCTGGATCCGTTTTGCCGGATGGCATCGGAAAGACGGATCCGGCATTTCAATGCATTTATCTGACAAAATTTTATCCATTGCTACAGGATCCAAATAAATGGTTGAATGGAGCTTAAACTAGAGCTCCATCCAATCTGGCAAGAAAACAAATCCCGAACAAATCCATTTTTGGAGTATACAAGTAATTCACTTCCTATTGACAGATCTGTCTCAATCAAAACAATATACAGTATATACAGACTTCTGTAATCAGTTGACAGCACTGAAGGAGTAATCTGGGTGTTTCAAATCTCTATGTCTACTATTTTTTTACCCAAAGCAATACTTCTCATAAGGGTCTAAGTAGATATCTAATCTAGATATAAAGATTCCACACAGGGGCACTGGTATCTAATGTTTCTATTAGAAAGCTCTGTGTGCCTCCATATAGTGTCCCCTTAAAGCATCCTATTGTCCCTTTTAACTCCTTAAGGACCCTTTGCGTACATGTACATCACAGCTGGATGTGACTTAAGGACCAGGGACGTACATGTACAGCAGGCTGATTGGGAGGGTGCAGGAGCTGCAGCGGTAAAGACACCGATACCGGCGTATTAACCCCTTGCATGCGGCGGTCAATCCTCCGCTGCAGTGGCGGGGACACGATGGCAGAGAAGGCAAGCCTGATGCCTTTCATAGGCATCGGAGATTGCCTCCTACGGAAGCCTATGAGATCCAGCCCTTAGGCTGGGTCTCACAGGAAGGCTGTCAGCATAAAAGCTGACCGCCAATGCATCACAATACAGGTTGTATTGTAATGCATTGCATAGGGGATCAGACCCCAGAAGTTGAAGTCCCATAGTGGAACAAAAAATAAATAAAGTGTTTTTCATAATAAAAAAATTAAGTTTCAAGTTAAAAAAAAATTCCCAAAATAAAACACATAAAATTGTGAAAAAAATGAAAAAATAAAGGAAAAACAGACATATTGGGTATTCCCGGATCCGTAACGACCGTCTCTATAAAAATTTAACATGATCCACCCCCTCACCTGAACGCAGTAGAAAATATTTAATAAAAACAGTACTAAAACAACCATTTTTTGTCACCTTACATCACAAAAAGTGCAACACCAAGCGATTCAAAAAGGCATATGCTCCCCAAAATAGTACCTCAACCCGCAAAAAATTTGCCCCTACATAAAACAATCGGGCAAAAAAAAAAAAAAAACTATGGCTCTCAGAATATGTAGACACTTAAACATGATTTTTTTTGCTTCAAAAATGCTATTATTGTTTAAAACTTAAATAAATAAAAAAAAGTATATATATTAGGTATTGCCACATTCGTAACAACCTAATGTATAAAAATATCACATGAACTAACCACTCAGGTGAACACCGTAGAAAAAAATGAATAAAAACGGTGTAAAAAAGCCAATCTTTGTCACCTTACATCACAAAAAGTCTAATACCAAGCGATCAAAAAGTCATACGCACCCCAAAATCATACCAATCAAACCGTCATCTCATCCCGCAAAAAAAATAGACCCTACTTAAGACAATTGCTAAAAAAAATAAAAATATAGCTCTCAGAATATGGAGACACTAAAAAATCTTTTTAAAAAAATGCTTTATTATGTAAAACTGAAAAAACAACCAAAAAAGTTGTCATATTTGGTATTGTCGTACCCGTAACAACCTGCTCTATAAAAATAGCACATGATCTAACCTGTCAGATGAACATTGTAAATAACAAAAAAAAAACAGTGCCAAAACAGCTATTTTTTGTTACCTTGCCTCACAAAAAGTGTAATATACAGCAACCAAAAATCATATGTACCCTAAAATAGTACCAACGAAACTGCCACCTTATACCGTAGTTTCCAAAATGGGGTAACTTTTTTGGAGCTTATACTCTAGGGCAGTGTTTCCCAACCAGTGTGCCTCCAGCTGTTGCAAAACTACAACTCCCAGCATGCCTGCACAGCCAAAGGCTGTCCGGGCATGCTGGGAGTTGTAGTATTGCAACAGCTGGAGGCACACTGGTTGGGAAACACTGTTCTAGGGGTGCATCAGGGGGTCTTCAAATGTGACATGGCAACTTAAAAGTATCCCAGTGAAATCTGCCCTCCAAAAACCACATGGCGCATGTTTCCTTCTGCGCCCTGCTGTGCGCCTGTACAGCAGTTTACGATCACAAATGGGGTGTTTTTGTAAACTACAGAATCAGGGTAATAAATATTGAGTTTTGTTTAGCTGTTAACCCTTGCTTTGTTACCGTCAAAAATGGAAAATCTGCCAAAAAAAGTGAAATTCTGAAATTTTATCTACATTTTCCTTTAATTCTTGTGGAACACCTAAAAGGTTAACAAAGTTAGTCAAATCTGTTTTGAATACCTTGAGGGGTGTAGTTTCTAAAATGGGATAATTTATGGGTGGTTTCTATTATGTAAGTCCCACAAAGTAACTTCAGACGTGAACTGGTCCTTAAAAAGTGTGTTTTGGAAATTTTGTGAAAAATTTTAAGATTTGCTTCTAAACTTCTAAGCCTTTTAACTTTCCAAAAAAATAGAAAGGCATTCACAAAATGATCCAAATGTAAAGTAGACATACGAGAAATGTAAAGTAATAACTACAGTCAGGTCCATAAATATTAGGACATCGACACAATTCTAACAAATTTGGCTCTACCACAAAAGATTTGAAATGAAACGAACAAGATGTGCTTTAACTGCAGACTTTCAGCTTTAATTTGAGGGTATTTACATCCAAATCAGCTGAACGGTGTAGGATTTACAACAGTTTGCATATTTGCCTCCCACTTGTTAAGGGACAAAAAGTAATGGGACAATTGGCTTCTCAGCTGTTCCATGGCCAGGTGTGTGTTATTACCTCATTATCCCAATTACAATGAGCAGATAAAAGGTCCAGAGTTCATTTCAAGTGTGCTATTTGCATTTGGAATCTGTTGCTGTCAATTCTCAAGATGAGATCCAAAGAGCTGTCACTATCAGTGAAGCAAGCCATCATTAGGCTGAAAAAAACTAAACAAACCCATTAGAGAGATAGCAAAAACATTAGGCGTGGCCAAAACAACTGTTTGGAACATTCTTAAAAATAAGGAATGCGCCGGTGAGCACAGCAACACCAAAAGACCCGGAAGACCATGGAAAACAACTGTGGTGGATGACCGAAGAATTCTTTCCTTGGTAAAGAAACCACCCTTCACAACAGTTGGCCAGATCAAGAACACTCTTCAGGAGGTAGGTGTATGTGTGTCAAAGTCAACAAACAAGAGAAGACTTCACCAAAGTGAATACGGAGGGTTCACCACAAGATGTAAACCATTGGTAAGCCTCAAAAACAGGAAGGTCAGATTAGAGTTTGCCAAACGACATCTAAATAAGCCTTCACAGTTCTGGAAAAACATCCTATGGACAGATGAGACCAAGATCAACTTGTACCAGAGTGATGGGAAGAGAAAAGTATGGAGAAGAAAAGGAACTGCTCATGATCCTAAGCATACCACCTCATCAGTGAAGCATGGTGGTGGTAGTGTCATGGAACTGGTTCTCTTGTATTTATTGATGATGTGACTGCTGACAAAAGCAGCAGGATGAATTCTAAAGTGTTTCGGGCAATATTATCTGCTCATATTCAGCCAAATGCTTCAGAACTCATTGGACGGTGCTTCACAGTGCAGATGGACAATGACCCAAAGCATACTACAAAACCAACCAAAGAGTTTTTTAAGGGAAAGAAGTGGAATGTTATGCAATGGCCAAGTCAATCACCTGACCTGAATCCGATTGAGCATGCATTTCACTTGCTTAAGACAAAACTGAAGGGAAAATGCCCCAAGAACAAGCAGGAACTGAAGACAGTTGCAGTAGAGGACTGGCAGAGCATCACCAGGGATGAAAACCAGTGTCAGGTGATGTCTATGCGTTTCAGACTTCAGGCAAAGGATTTGCAACCAAGTATTAAAAAGTGAAAGTTTGATTTATGATTATTATTCTGTCCCATTACTTTTTGTCCCTTAACAAGTGGGAGGCACATATGCAAACTGTTGTAATTCCTACACCGTTCAGCTGATTTGGATGTAAATACCCTCAAATTAACAGTCTGCAATTAAAGGACATCTTGTTAGTTTCATTTCAAATCCATTATGGTGGTGTATAGAGCCAAAAATGTTAGAATTGTGTTGATGTACCAATATATATGGACCTGACTGTATATCAAGGGGAGAAAAACAGAACTGGCGCTAAGAAGCAAGTTTTATTAGATCCTAGCATAGGATTGTGGATATGCGATCCAGTTCTGTTTTTCTCCCCTTGATATATGCACGTTGAATCTTTATTCTTTATTACTGGTATCAGCACTCCTCCCATTCGGCACAGGTGTTTTTTTTTTAATTTTATTTTTTATTTTTACTTTCTTTATTAAAGATCAGAGATTTACAATAAAAATACTGGAAAAACATATAAATCTTAACATTGTTTTTTTGAGTAAATTACCCTCCCCATCCCACCCCCTACCCACCCATGATGCGTCCTCCCCTCACCACCTCCCCCCGGTGACAAACAGCAAGTTGTGGCGATAAAAATAGAGAAAGGCGCTCATAGGGTGAGTATGTTCAATAAAAGATAAAATCTATTATAGGAGGTAGTTTGCTCACCTATTGGGGTTGCACCAATTTGGGTGCAACCACAATGAAGGCCAAAAGCAGAGAATTGCAACGGTTGGTGCAGCCTAGATTCGTCCGGTCGCCTTGGGCAGGAGCCACCCTGCCACTCGGGTAACGGTAGAAGAAACGAGACGCTGAACTTTACGTCCAATGTATGGACCTTAGGAGGCGCACTGACACAACCGGTCATAGACAGTATTTAGGTTTCAGCTATTTTTCATTTTATTCATAGACTAAACATGGGAGACCTTAGCAAGATCGCCGAGTACCCAACATTCAGCAGTGAAAGGAATCAATACATTCAGTTTTACCTCTATGTAATCATAAATAGTCTCCCAATATTGTTTCAGCTCTTGACACAGCCAAAACATATGTAAATAATCAGCGTCAGGAATATCACACCTCGGGCAGTTGGAATCTCTCCTAACACCACATCTCTTAAGCCAAAGGGAGTAACATAAAGTCTATGTAAGATATTAAACTGCACCATAACGTGATTAAACTTATGTGAAACCACTTTTAAGTCATGTACTACCTTTTCCTGATCATCCAAGCAAGTCTTTGCACATTCATTTTGCCAAGCCCTCTGTCCCGGAGAGCAGGTACCTTCAAATCGTGCTCTAATTACATTTTTTAAAGTTGAGAAATCTTCATCCTGTGCTCCAAATTCCCTATCAAGTCATTGAATTGTGTAGAAGTGTGTATTTCAAGCCTATTTTTGTTTTTAATACTTGAAAGTGCCGATCTTAACTGTAAGTAGCGAAACCATAATAGTTTCTGCGACTTTTCTATTTGTGATAATACCGTGTATGAAACTATATCCCCATTACCTACTACCTGTCTAATATATAAAATATAACTTTTTTGCCAAAATGGATCTATACCCAACTCAAATAAAGTGTGCATATGCCTATTATACACAAGGGAGTACATCCAATTGAACCCTTCACTCCAAACCAAAATCTAATAGAATACCATGACTTCATGAAAAGATTCCTGGCGAATTTAAATTCCTTATCAGGGTCGGTCAATTGATCTGACTCCAATAACGTAAAGAAATTGTCATATGGAGAACTATTCAGCAAATACCTACAGAGTGGGCTATCCTACCACTCCCGAAAAAAAGAAAGCTGTACACCCTGTACAGAATTATTAGGCAAATGAGTATTTTGACCACATCATCCTCTTTATGCATGTTGTCTTACTCCAAGCTGTATAGGCTCGAAAGCCTACTACCAATTAAGCATATTAGGTGATGTGCATCTCTGTAATGAGAAGGGGTGTGGTCTAATGACATCAACACCCTATATCAGGTGTGCATAATTATTAGGCAACTTCCTTTCCTTTGGCAAAATGGGTCAAAAGAAGGACTTGACAGGCTCAGAAAAGTCAAAAATAGTGAGATATCTTGCAGAGGGATGCAGCACTCTTAAAATTGCGACACCAAGAGAAAATGCACCAAACAAATAAGCTACTGACTATACTGGGAAGTCATAAATGCAGGTATTAAAAAGCTGAGACTTTCGCCAATATGTTCCGGTCAGGAAAATATCGGAGCCCTTCATGCACCACGTCACGGTCACTCAGCATGGCAAAGGGTTCCTACCACTACTCTGACTATGGTGTGAACAGGGTCTGAGGGTGATGGAATCCAGCTCACAGCAAAGCTTCCACACAACTGCCCAGCAAGGATACTGGTGCAATGTGAACAAGACCATACTGTGAGCCACACCCATATCAGACCCTGTGAAGGAGGTATAACAGGTGCAAAAGAGTGCTAGAATGCCAGGTAAAGGCACACACACTACAAATCAAACAAAACAGAAACACCAAAAAAATAGTGGCAATTTTGGAGGAGCTGCTCAGCCCCTGACACGGTGGCGTGTCTAGATTGGGGGAGCAGCCCAGCCGCATGTGGACCGCAATTATCGACTATCCCCAGCAAAATATGCATACAATGGAGGACGTCGGCGCGGTCCACATGCACCACAAGGACAAGCTACAGGGAATGTAGCAAAGCATCATATGAGACACCAAGAGAAAATGCACCAAACAAATAAGCTACTGACTATACTGGGAAGTCATAAATGCAGGTATTAAAAAGCTGAGACTTTCGCCAATATGTTCCGGTCAGGAAAATATCGGAGCCCTTCATGCACCACGTCACGGTCACTCAGCATGGCAAAGGGTTCCTACCACTACTCTGACTATGGTGTGAACAGGGTCTGAGGGTGATGGAATCCAGCTCACAGCAAAGCTTCCACACAACTGCCCAGCAAGGATACTGGTGCAATGTGAACAAGACCATACTGTGAGCCACACCCATATCAGACCCTGTGAAGGAGGTATAACAGGTGCAAAAGAGTGTTAGAATGCCAGGTAAAGGCACACACACTACAAATCAAACAAAACAGAAACACCAAAAAAATAGTGGCAATTTTGGAGGAGCTGCTCAGCCCCTGACACGGTGGCGTGTCTAGATTGGGGGAGCAGCCCAGCCGCATGTGGACCGCAATTATCGACTATCCCCAGCAAAATATGCATACAATGGAGGACGTCGGCGCGGTCCACATGCACCACAAGGACAAGCTACAGGGAATGTAGCAAAGCATCATATGAGACACCAAGAGAAAATGCACCAAACAAATAAGCTACTGACTATACTGGGAAGTCATAAATGCAGGTATTAAAAAGCTGAGACTTTCGCCAATATGTTCCGGTCAGGAAAATATCGGAGCCCTTCATGCACCACGTCACGGTCACTCAGCATGGGGAGTGACCGTGTGTGTTTGATTTGTAGTGTGTGTGCCTTTACCTGGCATTCTAGCACTCTTTTGCACCTGTTATACCTCCTTCACAGGGTCTGATATGGGTGTGGCTCACAGTATGGTCTTGTTCACATTGCACCAGTATCCTTGCTGGGCAGTTGTGTGGAAGCTTTGCTGTGAGCTGGATTCCATCACCCTCAGACCCTGTTCACACCATAGTCAGAGTAGTGGTAGGAACCCTTTGCCATGCTGAGTGACCGTGACGTGGTGCATGAAGGGCTCCGATATTTTCCTGACCGGAACATATTGGCGAAAGTCTCAGCTTTTTAATACCTGCATTTATGACTTCCCAGTATAGTCAGTAGCTTATTTGTTTGGTGCATTTTCTCTTGGTGTCTCATATGATGCTTTGCTACATTCCCTGTAGCTTGTCCTTGTGGTGCATGTGGACCGCGCCGACGTCCTCCATTGTATGCATATTTTGCTGGGGATAGTCGATAATTGCGGTCCACATGCGGCTGGGCTGCTCCCCCAATCTAGACACGCCACCGTGTCAGGGGCTGAGCAGCTCCTCCAAAATTGCCACTATTTTTTTGGTGTTTCTGTTTTGTTTGATTTGTAGTGTGTGTGCCTTTACCTGGCATTCTAGCACTCTTTTGCACCTGTTATACCTCCTTCACAAGGTCTGATATGGGTGTGGCTCACAGTATGGTCTTGTTCACATTGCACCAGTATCCTTGCTGGGCAGTTGTGTGGAAGCTTTGCTGTGAGCTGGATTCCATCACCCTCAGACCCTGTTCACACCATAGTCAGAGTAGTGGTAGGAACCCTTTGCCATGCTGAGTGACCGTGACATGGTGCATGAAGGGCTCCGATATTTTCCTGACCGGAACATATTGGCGAAAGTCTCAGCTTTTTAATACCTGCATTTATGACTTCCCAGTATAGTCAGTAGCTTATTTGTTTGGTGCATTTTCTCTTGGTGTCTCATATGATGCTTTGCTACATTCCCTGTAGCTTGTCCTTGTGGTGCATGTGGACCGCGCCGACGTCCTCCATTGTATGCATATTTTGCTGGGGATAGTCGATAATTGCGGTCCACATGCGGCTGGGCTGCTCCCCCAATCTAGACACGCCACCGTGTCAGGGGCTGAGCAGCTCCTCCAAAATTGCCACTATTTTTTTGGTGTTTCTGTTTTGTTTGATTTGTAGTGTGTGTGCCTTTACCTGGCATTCTAGCACTCTTTTGCACCTGTTATACCTCCTTCACAGGGTCTGATATGGGTGTGGCTCACAGTATGGTCTTGTTCACATTGCACCAGTATCCTTGCTGGGCAGTTGTGTGGAAGCTTTGCTGTGAGCTGGATTCCATCACCCTCAGACCCTGTTCACACCATAGTCAGAGTAGTGGTAGGAACCCTTTGCCATGCTGAGTGACCGTGACGTGGTGCATGAAGGGCTCCGATATTTTCCTGACCGGAACATATTGGCGAAAGTCTCAGCTTTTTAATACCTGCATTTATGACTTCCCAGTATAGTCAGTAGCTTATTTGTTTGGTGCATTTTCTCTTGGTGTCTCATATGATGCTTTGCTACATTCCCTGTAGCTTGTCCTTGTGGTGCATGTGGACCGCGCCGACGTCCTCCATTGTATGCATATTTTGCTGGGGATAGTCGATAATTGCGGTCCACATGCGGCTGGGCTGCTCCCCCAATCTAGACACGCCACCGTGTCAGGGGCTGAGCAGCTCCTCCAAAATTGCCACTATTTTTTTGGTGTTTCTGTTTTGTTTGATTTGTAGTGTGTGTGCCTTTACCTGGCATTCTAGCACTCTTTTGCACCTGTTATACCTCCTTCACAGGGTCTGATATGGGTGTGGCTCACAGTATGGTCTTGTTCACATTGCACCAGTATCCTTGCTGGGCAGTTGTGTGGAAGCTTTGCTGTGAGCTGGATTCCATCACCCTCAGACCCTGTTCACACCATAGTCAGAGTAGTGGTAGGAACCCTTTGCCATGCTGAGTGACCGTGACGTGGTGCATGAAGGGCTCCGATATTTTCCTGACTGGAACATATTGGCGAAAGTCTCAGCTTTTTAATACCTGCATTTATGACTTCCCAGTATAGTCAGTAGCTTATTTGTTTGGTGCATTTTCTCTTGGTGTCTCATATGATGCTTTGCTACATTCCCTGTAGCTTGTCCTTGTGGTGCATGTGGACCGCGCCGACGTCCTCCATTGTATGCATATTTTGCTGGGGATAGTCGATAATTGCGGTCCACATGCGGCTGGGCTGCTCCCCCAATCTAGACACGCCACCGTGTCAGGGGCTGAGCAGCTCCTCCAAAATTGCCACTATTTTTTTGGTGTTTCTGTTTTGTTTGATTTGTAGTGTGTGTGCCTTTACCTGGCATTCTAGCACTCTTTTGCACCTGTTATACCTCCTTCACAGGGTCTGATATGGGTGTGGCTCACAGTATGGTCTTGTTCACATTGCACCAGTATCCTTGCTGGGCAGTTGTGTGGAAGCTTTGCTGTGAGCTGGATTCCATCACCCTCAGACCCTGTTCACACCATAGTCAGAGTAGTGGTAGGAACCCTTTGCCATGCTGAGTGACCGTGACGTGGTGCATGAAGGGCTCCGATATTTTCCTGACCGGAACATATTGGCGAAAGTCTCAGCTTTTTAATACCTGCATTTATGACTTCCCAGTATAGTCAGTAGCTTATTTGTTTGGTGCATTTTCTCTTGGTGTCTCATATGATGCTTTGCTACATTCCCTGTAGCTTGTCCTTGTGGTGCATGTGGACCGCGCCGACGTCCTCCATTGTATGCATATTTTGCTGGGGATAGTCGATAATTGCGGTCCACATGCGGCTGGGCTGCTCCCCCAATCTAGACACGCCACCGTGTCAGGGGCTGAGCAGCTCCTCCAAAATTGCCACTATTTTTTTGGTGTTTCTGTTTTGTTTGATTTGTAGTGTGTGTGCCTTTACCTGGCATTCTAGCACTCTTTTGCACCTGTTATACCTCCTTCACAGGGTCTGATATGGGTGTGGCTCACAGTATGGTCTTGTTCACATTGCACCAGTATCCTTGCTGGGCAGTTGTGTGGAAGCTTTGCTGTGAGCTGGATTCCATCACCCTCAGACCCTGTTCACACCATAGTCAGAGTAGTGGTAGGAACCCTTTGCCATGCTGAGTGACCGTGACGTGGTGCATGAAGGGCTCCGATATTTTCCTGACCGGAACATATTGGCGAAAGTCTCAGCTTTTTAATACCTGCATTTATGACTTCCCAGTATAGTCAGTAGCTTATTTGTTTGGTGCATTTTCTCTTGGTGTCTCATATGATGCTTTGCTACATTCCCTGTAGCTTGTCCTTGTGGTGCATGTGGACCGCGCCGACGTCCTCCATTGTATGCATATTTTGCTGGGGATAGTCGATAATTGCGGTCCACATGCGGCTGGGCTGCTCCCCCAATCTAGACACGCCACCGTGTCAGGGGCTGAGCAGCTCCTCCAAAATTGCCACTATTTTTTTGGTGTTTCTACTCTTAAAATTGCAAAGCTTCTGAAGCGTGATCATCGAACAATCAAGCGTTTCATTCAAAATAGTCAACAGGGTCGCAAGAAGCGTGTGGAAAAACCAAGGCGCAAAATAACTGCCCATGAACTGAGAAAAGTCAAGCGTGCAGCTGCCAAGATGCCACTTGCCACCAGTTTGGCCATATTTCAGAGCTGCAACATCACTGGAGTGCCCAAAAGCACAAGGTGTGCAATACTCAGAGACATGGCCAAGGTAAGAAAGGCTGAAAGACGACCACCACTGAACAAGACACACAAGCTGAAACGTCAAGACTGGGCCAAGAAATATCTCAAGACTGATTTATCTAAGGTTTTATGGACTGATGAAATGAGAGTGAGTCTTGATGGGCCAGATGGATGGGCCCGTGGCTGGATTGGTAAAGGGCAGAGAGCTCCAGTCCGACTCAGACGCCAGCAAGGTGGAGGTGGAGTACTGGTTTGGGCTGGTATCATCAAAGATGAGCTTGTGGGGCCTTTTCGGGTTGAGGATGGAGTCAAGCTCAACTCCCAGTCCTACTGCCAGTTTCTGGAAGACACCTTCTTCAAGCAGTGGTACAGGAAGAAGTCTGCATCCTTAAAAAAAAACATGATTTTCATGCAGGACAATGCTCCATCACACGCGTCCAAGTACTCCACAGCGTGGCTGGCAAGAAAGGGTATAAAAGAAGAAAATCTAATGACATGGCCTCCTTGTTCACCTGATCTGAACCCCATTGAGAACCTGTGGTCCATCATCAAATGTGAGATTTACAAGGAGGGAAAACAGTACACCTCTCTGAACAGTGTCTGGGAGGCTGTGGTTGCTGCTGCACGCAATGTTGATGGTGAACAGATCAAAACACTGACAGAATCCATGAATGGCAGGCTTTTGAGTGTCCTTGCAAAGAAAGGTGGCTATATTGGTCACTGATTTGTTTTTGTTTTGTTTTTGAATTTCAGAAATGTATATTTGTGAATGTTGAGATGTTATATTGGTTTCACTGGTAAAAATAAATAATTGAAATGGGTATATATTTGTTTTTTGTTAAGTTGCCTAATAATTATGCACAGTAATAGTCACCTGCACACACAGATATCCCCCTAAAATAGCTAAAACTAAAAACAAACTAAAAACTACTTCCAAAAATATTCAGCTTTGATATTAATGAGTTTTTTGGGTTCATTGAGAACATGGTTGTTGTTCAATAATAAAATTAATCCTCAAAAATACAACTTGCCTAATAATTCTGCACTCCCTGTATAGATAAAAAGTAACCCTTGAAGCAAGGGAGATTAACTCCTCCCCTCTCCAACGGGTTATACCAATATTCTTGTTTGAGTCTTACCCGTTTCCTCCCCCAGAGTAGATCAATAATAATTCTTTCTATTAATTATTTTAGACCTCAACTTGTTTATCAATGGCAATAGGTTAAGCGGGATAAAATCTTCCACCCTAGGAGAGATTGTAATGCCTAAATACTGAAAGGATTGAGAAATTTTCAATGTATCAAATTTATCTAAAGACGTAGTCATACTATCTAGTGGCATAAGAGTGTTTTTTTCCCAATTTACCTCCAAGCCCGAAACCTCTCCAAACTGATTTATCATTTGAACGATGTGTAGCAGAGTAAATTGGGTCTGTTGGATATAGAATAAAATATCATCTGCATAAAGAGAAATACGATCTTCCATTCCTGAAACCCCAAAGCCTAGAATCCTCGGGTCTTGTCTAACTCTAGCGGCCAGGGGTTCAATATAAATGTCAAATAATAATATTCAATCTTGCAGTAGGAAGATCTATACAGCAATTTAATCATGTTACTAAATCTGGGGCCAAAGCCCATCTTGTGAAGCACTCTCCAGAGAAATCCCTACTCAACCCTATCAAAGGCCTTGGAGGCGTCAATAGACAGAATGGAACGCAAAGCCCCTCCAGAGGACTGTAGGTTAGAGAAAAGACTATGCAGGTTATAGTGGGTCCCTTTATTGGGCATAAAACCATTTTGATCTGGGTGAATAACTGATGTAATAACCCTCGAGAGCCTCAAAGCTAGAATTTTGGACAAAAGTTTAACATCTGTATTAAGAAGAGAAATAGGTCTATATGACCCCAGATCATTTGGGTCTTTGCCCTTCTTTAATATCACTGTAATCACCGCCTCTGTCATTGTTTCTGGAAGAGCTCCCTCCTTTATTGAATCTAACAGTGTTCTCCACAGATGAGGAGGAACAACCTCCCTATATTTACGATAGAACCCATAAGTCCTGGAGAGGAATTACCAGAACAAGAATCGATTGTCTCCATTATCTCCTGAAGAGATAGATCCATCTCCAGACATTCCTTTTGACTATCTGCAAGGACTGGGAGGGAAATAGACTCCAAATATGAGTCGATAATTTCCTCTGAGAGAACATTCTCTGATTTATATAATTCAGAGAAATAATTTATAAATGTTTCTATTATTCCCTCCTGATCTTCAATAATTGTCCCATCCGCCGTACGAATACTGCGAATGTCTTTATTTGTATCCTGGCTAGCTATTACCCTGGCCAACATCTTCCCGGGACGTCCTGCCTCTGAAAAATATTTTTGTCCTTTGAAGAATAACCTCTGTTGGGCCTTATCCAAAAGGAAGTTAGAGAACGCCTGGCTAGTCCTTTGCATAGTCTCTCTAGCCTCCTCTGTTTTTAACTTAACAAAGCCAGCCATTCCCGCCGCAGCAGCTTCCTCTAGTTCTTTCTCTCTCCTTGAATAACATTTAGTTAGATTAGAGATTGTGCTGATAAAGATCCCTCTAGTAACCGCTTTAAAGGCATCCCAAACATAATGAGATTTAATTGAATGAAAATTTTTATCCCAAAAAGAAATAATCTCATTTTTTATCTGATTATGATTATCGATTAATAATAACCAATGTGGATTTAGTCTAAATGGGGGTTTCAATCTAAAATTATTCCTAACAGTACATAGCTCTATAAAGAAGGGAACATGATCGGATATAGATCTGGTCTCATATTTAATCCGTTTAATACAATTCAAGTATCCCTTATTTATCAGAGCCAGATCAATTCTAGATATAGAACTTCCCGATTTACTAACGCAAGAGTAAGCTCTTTTTCCTTTGCATAGATATTCCCAGACATCTACAAGGCCCACCTCTTTACAGAACCGCGCCAGATGGGACCCCTGGGACGGGACATAACCATTCCCCCCAGAGATCCTGTCCAACTCAGGGTTCATCACACAGTTAAAGTCCCCATTAACTATTACCAGACACTGAGGCCACTGATCCACAAACGCCATCAAAGAGGTCAGTATTTGCAAAGAAAACGGAGGAGGGATATAAATGAAGGCCAAAATGCACAACTTCCCATCTAACTTACCATGAAGAAACACATATCTCCCCTGTCTGTCAACCGAAGATGCCAAACGCAAAAAATGTATCTGTTTGTGAATTAAAACAGTAACTCCTCTAGAGTAGCTAGTATATGTAGAGTTGCAGACCTGAGTAGCCCACCTCCCTCCTAATCAGGAAATCGTATCCCGAGTAAAATAAGTTTCTACTAGACTAACAATAGCTGGTAAGTGCCTACGAATTACGTCTAGAACCACTTGTCTTTTTTTTTTGTCCCCAAGACCCTGAACATTCCAAGTAAATATTCTTGTGGTCATTAATTAATCCTAGAGCATCCAATTAATAGAGTCCTCAGGCTAGCCTACGTTCTACACCTCAAAAAGAAAAGGACGCATTAAAACCCACCCCCCTGTACCCCCTACCTTCCCCTCCCCCTACCCACCGACCCCAGATCCCCCTTGATCCGCAACAAAAAGTAACAGACCTCTTAACTAGAACCATCCCTCCCCTACTCCCCCAGCCGCACCTCCAAAAGAAATATCTAATTTTAAACATTATGCCTATCTAGCCAATCAGTCGCCAAGTCTGGAGCATCAAAAATAAAAACCGCATCATCATACACAATCCTTAACTTAGCTGGATACAAAAAGGAATATTTGATATTCTTGCCCTGAAGGCGTTTTTTAACATCAAAAAAGGTATGTCTCTTATCTTGAACTTTTTTGGAAAAATCTGGAAAAAAAAGGAGTTTACACCCATTATACAAAATCGTTATACAAAATCGGGGGGGGGGGGGGGGGGATCCCTAGCTCGCCTAAGGATCATGTCTCTGTCGCAAGTGGCTAGCATCTTAATAATTACAGTCGATGGTGGCCTCCCTGGAGTAGGTTTACCCCCCGGAATTCGATGTGCCGTTCAATTAGAAACAATGATGAAAAATGTTCCTTCCCAAAATTATCAAAAATGATGGATTGTATCGTTCCAGCTAGATTTTTATCATCTGAGGATTCTGTTAAACCAATAACTCGGATATTGCATCTTCTTGAGCGATCCTCTAAATCCACTTTTTTTTTTCCAGGTAGTTGCAATCTTTTTTTTTATGTAATGTTCTCCTCTTTTAATCTTTTGACTTCTTGCTCCGAGTCAGTCACTGTGATTTCTAATTCTTTGATTCTATTACGGATCTTTGTCAAATCATCTTTTATAATAAGGACGTCTGTCTGCACTGACCCCAGTTGAACAGCGATTTTTGTATCGCTTTTCCATTATTTTTAACAATGGATAAAATCTTGTCTAATGGGGAGACATTATCGGTAGGCATCTCCCCGTCTCCACTATGGGGGTCCCCCTCAGGTGCCTCCTCTGATCTAGATTCAGAAGTATTTTTTCTTGTATTAATGTCCTGTCTCCCTTTAAGACCCGACCTGGTACTCATATTTGGTGACCTTAGACGACTCTATTTGTTTCGGTCCTGGCTTAAACGAAGTCAGCTCCGCTGAACGTCTGTTCTGTTTGGGGGCCATCTTGTTTTTAATAAAAATAAAAAAAATTATTTCCCCCCCCCTTTTATTCTTAAATTTTCCTCTTTGGTCTCCCCAACACCGCCTCTCACTCCCCCTTTATTTTACTCTCTTTTCCTTTTTTTTTTATCCTTTTTCTTCTTCCCCTCTTTTTTCTTTCTCTCTCTACTCCTCCTTCCCCAATATTGTTTGTTTTCCCACTTTTTATTTATTTATTTTATCCTCTCAACTTCATAGAAAGAGTTAGTTGTTAGTTCAACTGGGAAGTTAGGATTGGGAAACTATCGTCCAGGGGGTTCAGTGGGATTAATGAGTACAATTAGGTGAGGGAGAGAGGCAGCAAAAATGAGAAGCAAGAAGCAGGCACAGGAACAACCAAAAAAAGGGGGGATCCAGCTCAAGAGGGGGGAAACATGTATCGATCTCACCAATCCTGGGTCTTGTATGGGGATTCAAGTTCAGCTCAGTTCAGCTCAGGCCACAGCACCAGACCCCTAGGAGCCCGCAAACCTGCAGTACAGACACGAGGACTGGCAGCAAAAGTGCAGCAGAGCGTTCCAGGAGCCGCCAGATGGATTCGGAGCAGACCGCCGACACTGCAGAGAGGTCACCGCACAGGGTCTCAAAGACCATCCAGGTCGCATCCGAGCCAGGGAGAGCTGCAGCAGAGACACAGCCAGGTCAGGGAGTCGCAACCGATTGAAGTTCAGGAGGGATCCGGACACCACAAGGGGACACCTCCAGACGCTGTCAGACACCGTTTCCTTTCATTTCTTCTCCCAACCAAAGGCAGCAAGGGCGGACACAGGCAGACGGGCAGGCGGCAATCATGAGCACTCACGGAGCAGACAGAGCTCCTAAACACACAGCGATGGGGGTCCGACACTCGACAGGGTTACCACCCGGCTAGACTCCGGCTACATTCCAGCACAGCAACACATGCTTCTGAGGCGCTCTCACACTGAGGGAGGGAGGGCGCAACGCTACCCACTCACGTCCTCGCGTCCTCGAACTCGTTTCAAGCCGTTCGGTAGAGGTGGTTTTTAATTTCGCAGAAGTCTGCATATAAGTGGTAATTGACTTGCAGTTCCTGATAGCAATAGACATGTTGTGTTAGACAACTGTTCCCATGGTGCAGTACTGCGTGGTGGCCTTTGTTTTTGTGGCGCTGTGCTGGTGGGTTGGTAGGACGCAGTGCCACAGGTGGCATTGTCAGACAGCAGGGTTGCTGTTTGACTCCTGGGTCCTGCCGCCTAATAGGGCAGTGCCGCTTTGTCACCGCATTGTGCTGCGCCTTTTTGTCAGAGTAGGTCCCACTCAAAGAGGCAACCTTGGCGTGGTGAGTGGGCTTATGCCTTTTGATCAAAATGTACACTAATGCCTCTTGTACAGCATGCAGTATAGGGGGCTTTACACTTTAATATTGCGCTGAGAAGCAAGTTTTATTAGATCCAAGCATAACATTGTAGTAACATTTTATATGAGGTATCACTATCTGTTTTAAAAGCAGAGAAATAGAATTTGTAAATTTTGTATAAAAAAAATTAAAATATATAAAAAATATGGACTGAAATTTACCACTATCGCGAAGTACAATGTGTCACGAGTAAAACAATCTCAGAATGACTTGGATAAGTAAAAGCGTTTTAAAGTTAATCACCACATAAAGTGACACATGTCAGATTTGCAAAAAATGGCCTGGTCCTTAAGGTAAAAAATGGCAGGGTCCTGAAGGAGTTAAACAATACTTAGCATGTGATGAAATATGTTAAAGTCTTGCCTCTCATGGATTCCATGATAAAATATAGATTTTTTTAACTAATGGAAAGGTGCTATTCTCTGTATAAATTCTGAATTAGCAATTAAAGATGTTCTCCAAGTAAAATTCTCGGAAAACACCTACAATTGCTGAGAACAAAAAACAATTATATACTCTCCCGTTTCTCCAGCACCATTCTCTGTGGCCCTTGCCCGATTATGGCCAGTCGTGACATGCCTGGATAAGGCACCTAACTGCTGCAGCCAATCACTGCTGTCTATAATATATTATCTTTATTTTTTTATTTTAAGCAATTTTTGGGGCTGTCTGAGATTTTTTATTATCTCGGACAACCATTTCAAGCTTTTTGATACAAGATGTGATTTAGACTCTGCTCACACTAAAAACCTAATTTACGCTTCACAGAAGTCGTGATGGATGAAAAGGATTTGTTATCATCTGTTATCATCAATTATGATGCTTTTGTTTTATTTTCTTCATAGACGTTTAAACAGCAAAGTCTAATTTCTGTAAGGTATTGTTTTTGCTTGATACAATCTGTGGCATACACAAAACACAATTGAAACCTGATGATAAGAACAGGGCCTGTGTGAACAGAGCCTTAAAAAAAAGGACAGACTATAAGGGCACATGCACATGGGTGGAAGAATGCAGAAGATCCACACAAATTTATGTGTGGATTTCTGTACGCTTTCACACCAAAACTGCCCAAAACCGCATGTGTGACTTGCAGTTTTCGGCGTCGATTTGATATGGCTTTGTTCCATTGAAAAGGGTGAAATTTGCACCAAAAATCGCACAAACATAATTGACATGCTGTAGATTTTTAAATCCGCATGGCAGATCAATTTCCACATAGAACAAAAAAGCAAAGTGTACATAAGATTTGTCTAATCTCATTCACTTGGCTGGTACTGTATTATGCTACAGTTTTTACGCACAGGAATCAGCGTGGAGAGAGTGTGGAATCCGCAACATGTGCAGGCAGCCTAATATTTAGGCCTCTTGCACACGGACGTTGTGCATCCGTTCCGTGCATTGGGGCCCTACAATTTGTGGCCCCTAATGCACGGGAAAAGTCAGTGCGGCGGCCGGGACTGATCAAGACCCATTCAACTTGAATGGGTCCAGGATCCATCCGTCCGCACCGCAAAAAAATAGAACAAGTTCTATTTTTTTTGCGGTGCGGAGGCACGGACAGAAACACCACAGAAGCACTCCGTAGTGCTTCCGTGGGGTTCCAATCCGTGCTTCAGTTACTCATCTTCATGATTGCAACCGTGATGTGGAGTGCACACGGGCCAGTGCCCGTGTATTGCGGACCCGCCGTATGCGGGCTGCAATACGACCATGGGCACACAACATTCGAGTGCACGAGGCCTTAAGTATATAATGTAAGTATGATTTCACTTTCCAGTTTCCTCCAGAATATTGCATTAATAAACATAATTTTTATTATTTTTAAAGAGATGTCTCTCTTCTGAAGAAACTCATTAATCTTGAGCTCTGTTCGGTTTTCTATGTTTACAGATCATTAAATTGCTTACAGGTGATTGCAAAGTGAGAAACCAGCAGGAGATTATTTCCCTTAGAAAATAATCAAGACATCGAGCTTCATAAAACTGAACTGTAAAAACATTCATCCTTTATACTTTTACACACCACACACAGAGACACAACCATTTGACTAATTTCTGAGCCACAAAATCAGTGCTCATAGTTACAGAGTGTGGAAGAAAATGGACCGTATATTTAGTTCATTTGAAAAACATTGATAATCCAGAAGGCAAGAAAATCATAATTTTCTTCAAACTAAAAATGTAATTCCTGAGCCCTTTATAATAATTCAATGACCATCAATAATGGAGGTACAACGTGGACACACCAATCTACAATATGGGCTCCCAGCAGGATATAGGCACCCTGCTACAGGTTCTGTACATCCCATGGGGTGACTTGATCACCATGTATCAAAATCGCAAAGTTCAGTGCAGAAATTCATCTAATGATCTTTTTATACCTAGGCTTATAAATACAACAAAAGACATTTCTACATCAAGGTAGATGGGGTTTCTACAACAGGATGTTGCTTAGTTAATTCATTGAAAGAGTTAAAAAAAAGGTGTGAAATTAAATTCCAGATTCAAGTTACATGTTCTAGGTTACTGAAGATGGGTCATTAAAACCGCTCTCCAGAAATGATTTAAAATAGCTGCAAGGAACATGTCCTAGAATATGAGCAGGGCTAGTTGCCTTCACTTGTAGTGCTGCCTAGGGGGGTAAGGATGCTCAGTCATGTTGACATATCATTGGCAGCTCAGGAAGCGGAGGCAACCAGTCCTCCCCACATTCTAGGATGGGTTGCTGGAAGCCATTTTAAATAATTCCTGGAGAATACCTTTAATCCATGGATACATTGGTATTGGCATGTTCAAAATTTGTAACAATTTTTTTTTTACCAGTATTATGTGGCAACTGGCAAATACTTCATAGGAAGTATTTTGCTTTCCTCTGGATCAACACTGTACTATTATAAGCTAAACATACTTACAACTATGTTACACAAAGATCTTGAATCCAAATAATCAGCATAGTTTGTCACTATTAAAGAAAATACCTGGAGCAAAGTTGGATGGCTGAGCTTCTGGAATTCCATGAATTGGATAGATCCATCGTATACCTGAAATATCTCCATCCTCTGTCTTCGAAATGCTGTTTAAAACATGTTAATATTAATATATTTGATTTGCAAACTCAAAACAATATTATTTTTGCATATCACTTCTGAAAATGTAAAGATAATACTAAAGCATTTCTAAAACTGTTGGTAAGACTTGCTCATAAGAATATATCATTGTTAAAGTATCACTCCCACAAAAATGTTATTCTCTGACCTGTTAGAAAGGTACATGATGTAAACTGTATTGAAGGTAATCTTCTTACTGGTGACTGTATTTGTGAGTTATAACCTCCATTCTGATCCTCAAATATGTCATGTGACCAGCACTCTGATCTCCGGCTAACACAGGACAGGAAGTCAGTTACTTCTCTATTCATTCCTATGAGGCTGGAATTGAGGCTCCTGTAGGAATACCTAGAGAAACTGGCTTTCTGTCCACACATAAGATGCTGTGTTATTTGGAGAGTCAGAGTGTTGGTCACAAATCCAGAAAGGGGCAAATAACGTTCTAAATACCACACTCGTTCGCAAAGAAACATCCACTAACAGTTTACTTAGATGGGACAGCTAAACCACTTAAAAGAGGGATCCCGAGAGAGGGTATTCGGACTCCTGCCTGTATCAGGCTTGGAACCACGCTGAGTCCGTTAATAGATCCACACTACTCCAGGTGGAAGGGAGGAAGGAAGGGCCACAGAAAATTATTAAGGTTATCGGCACGTTTGATACAGAAGCCTATAGAGTTCGGGAAATACTGGGACGTTATTGGTCTCTCCTTAAAACTGACCCATATCTAACTAACGTTCTCCCAGAATATCCAGCTATAACCTTCAGACGTGGACGTCGCCTAAGAGATGCACTAGTGCATAGTCATTTTGAGTCACCTACTGTACAAAAAACCTATATGACGCATAGGATAATTGGTACCCACAAGTGTGGTAGATGTAAGGCGTGTCCCTTCATTAAAGTAGGGGACACCTTTTCTGACAGTGACCAAAAAAGAAAATACACTGCACGTACATTTGCGAACTGCAATACTGTAGGTTTGGTTTATTTGGCACAATGTGAGTGCGGTAGTCGGTAAAACGCGTAGAGCATTCAAGAAAAGGATATTAGAACATGTTGGCGATGTGAGAAACAAATGCGACAAACCACTCACAAGACATGTGTTGCTGCACCATGGTGGCAATTCGAATAGATTACAATTCTCAATGATTGAGACTATTAAACACTGTATTAGGGGAGGGGATTCTGACAAAATCTTGAAGCAAAAAGAATCCAAATGGATCTATACGTTGAATACTATGTTACCATCAGGACTCAATGATAACATTGATTACTCATGTTTTCTTTAATTGGTCAGCTCTATATCTGATCAAGTAGTGGTTATCTGACCCTAGCTGTATAAATATTGCAATGGGGAATGTGTATTGATCCCCGATAATATTGGGTCATTCTACGTACTTGATTTACCCCTTTAATTAATATCTGATTATTTAACAGGTATTGTTGACCCGTATATCTTGGTAGCTGATCCCCCTCCCTTCTTCTATTTTTTTTAATTTAATAGAAAGATATCCTGCCTCCTGTCTTATAGGAACAAAGAAGTAAACACCTACTGTAAATACACCTGAAAATAAATGACATATGCGGTGGGTGTAAATTGGGATCCATGGGCCGATCATGTTATCATAGCTGGTCACGTGGCGCCCAGGCAGTGACAGAATGTCCCATGTGACCGGAAGTGATGTAGCGGCATCGCGTGACTGGTAGGTTGTACACATGACGTCGGCTGCGTCACTGTGTGCGGCCGGAATTGACGTAACCTAGTGAGACACGGGTACCCTCCCTCCCAAGAATTGGCGGCTTATTTAAATCTGACTAACGCCCCCATGAGTGCCACTCCACCTACACCGATGGGAGGTTAGATACAGGTATTTATTGCTGTCGGTTAACAACGTCACTCTTTTGTTCAGATTTTCGGCAGGATACCATGTATATCGTCAATATTTTTTCATAGATCACTGGATCAGCGGTCCGTATCTACTATGAGTGGAGTAACCTTACTCAGTGGTGATCCAATATGACCATTTTGAATTCCGGGCACGCAAGTATTGCTGATGCGATTATTAATGCAATGTGTATCTGAGATGTTGACACACGCAATTGAGTTGATGCGATGCGTGGAATGCACTAGATTTATGTAACAACTCTGTATCTTAAGTGTTGCTACAAGCAATTGAGGGGAGCTGTGGGGCCACAAGCCAAACATAACCTTTGGTCTATATTTTGAGTTTGATCATTATCTTGCAGTTGAATAAGTTATTAATTATTGGTATATTGTTATCATTGAACATTTACTACTCTATTTTATACCTGTCTAATGCCGATTGGGACACGTGTTGAGAGTCCCCTGATGAGCCTGATATATCATACCGGGCGAAACGCGTTGGAATTAAGGGACCTTACATATATGTGTTGGTATTTTCCAACTATCGAGGTACCCTTTAAGAATATTAATAACATACAATAGAATTTAAAGTGTACTTGGCGTCGGTTTAGACGCTTGTTTTGTTCATGATAAGTCCTCACTGTGGGTATATGAATTCCATCATTATATTTGAGTAAAAATATCTTTGATACATTCCGCATTTATTATTTTTTGTGTATCTAGATTAGGCCACATTATTAACTATAGGCCACCTCATCAGGGAGGGACCGTATCACCTGGTTTCAGGGCCATCCTAGGGTATATAGGAGGTTCCTGAATACGGGATCGCCCCTATCGGGGTGGCCATTCCGTTTTGTAGGCAGGGACCCAAATTTAGGGTGAATAGTAGGGAGAGAGCCCCAAGTTAGGACCACTACCCTGCCTATGAAACTGCCCCATCCTACATCATGGAAGACTGATGACCACTGAGTCCCGACTATATGTATTATATGTTGTTTTGTTTAATACGTGCTATATGTGGGGTTATTTTATTAGTATAATAAAGGTTACGTTTTATACTATAGTGGTACTCTGTGATAGTCTCACAAAACAAATGTGTCAGAGTGTTGGTCATAATTCACAAATACAGTCACTGATAAGAAAATTACTTTCACTACAGTTTACATCATGTACAGTACCTTTCTAAAAGGTCAGAGAATACAAATTTCTGTGGGGTGCCTCTTTAAGCTCTGATTGTTACATTTCACATTTTAGCAGAATGCAAAAATATCTATCATATCTACTATGGCAAATATAACCAACTCCTATCTGGACCCAAAGCTGTACTTTCACAAACATTACACAGACTCCCACTGAAATCAATGGCCTATCTATTGATTTTAATGAATGTGCCAGGTCTTGAAGGTTGAGACATGCTCTTTGCAAATTCTATCTGCTCTGGTGTCTAACAGTTCTGGTCATCACCTCAAAATACCATTTGCAAAAAGCATGTCTCACTCACTCAAATTTTTTTAGCATTTCCTCTATATTCTCTTGTTAGAGAATCAGAGAGTTAGACTGTGTCAAATTTTGACATGTCAGAAGTTTTCATTGTTTGAAATGGAGGTCTTCAGACTTACATTGATAGTTGAAATGAATGTGAGGAAGTGCTATACACAGTGCTAGACCCTTCTGGATGTGGTTGTCTTTCCTCAGAGACTAGAGCAAAGTGGTGTATGGATATACAGATAGTATATATGCGTGTATACCACTCTACTCACATTTCCGAGGAGAACTGAGCAAAACTATGAGGGCAAAGTGTTCAATTGAGCACTCCTACCCCTTTTTCGTGAAATGATCAATGGGGTCTCAGAACCTAGGCAACCACAAATCAAAACTTCTGACACATCACCATGAAAGATAATGGGACTGTTGCAAATTTGTCAAAAGTTTGCAACTTAATTTTTTCTATTTCACTCTAGTGTATATAGACAGATCGATATCTATCTATCTATCTATCTATCTAATATTTAGTCATATTATTACAAAGTTAAAATTACTTTGGTTCAGGTTTTGAGTTGTACAAAGCCATAATATGTCATCCACTTAAGTCTATGGGGCTATAGCATGTCTCTCATATCTCTGTGTGACTCTAATATTCTGCTATGGTATACAGAGGTTTCTCGTGGATTAATATGGAATTCAAGAACAAAAGAAATTGAAATATGTTTCATTGGATGCTGTAAAGCAAAACAGAGAAAACAGACCGGTGCACTACTATTGGAAGGTATGTCTTACTTTTTTCTTCCAAAGAAAACATAATGGGTATTCTACACTTATATAGATTATGTTAAAAGGCTCCTGATCTTATGGTGAACAAAGAGAAATAATTCAAATAAAGAAAAGTGCTTTTGTGTTGAAACTTCTCACCTAAGTACGGTCATTGGTGCATACAGCACTTGAAAAAGGCTTTCAGTCTGATTGGACTTAATAAGTATGCAACACTTCCTATGAAGTACACCTACATTTTCATGCTTGAGATGTGCTTTCTCATCCATTCCAACACAATATTCCAAATCAGTGTAATCCTAGGAGTAGTCTAGGTAGCTGCAAACCACATTTTACCTGTGATTTTTACTTAAAACTAATTATATCAATCCTTCTCTCCTCTGTGCACATCTAAGACAAAAAAAAATCTGTTCCCATCGACTTAAACTTATGAAGTCACTGTTCTGGCTGTTATCATTTTGTTGTTTGTTTTATTTAATGTTACATAGCTAAACTTACCTTTTCAGTTCTGTACTTATATCTTCAAAATTACCATGATCCCAGTTGTCTCCATCTGCTTTCACCATGTGCACAACTACCAAAGCTTCGTAGAGTTTCATAGTATCTGGGGCAAAAAGTACTGGAATATCCAGCTTTTCCTTGGCAAATAAGGGAATGCCTAGACGAGTAAATGTCAGGTCAATGTCAGACATAAATTTACAAAAGTGAAATTATCATATTGAATATATCCACAATAGACACCATTCCCTTATTGAAGAGCTGGTAGGAAATAAGATGCATGCGGTTGTATTATCAGAAAAGAAGCATTTTTGCAAATCCATGACAGATCCGCAAAAAATGCTAGTGTGAAAGTAGCCTAAGACATCAATAAATTATTGGGGGTGGTACAATGCCCTAGCCTAGGCATTCCAAAACATTGAAAAAAAGAATACTGACCTATACTGCCCAAGCATATCCAAAATGATGCTCTTTTAGCAAACATCTGTACCATTCAGCATATGCCTAGGTAGTATTTTCCGGCATATACATAAAATGGTGCCACGTTCTGCCGGCAGGCATGCTCTTCAGCAAGATGTGCCACCGGCATTCTGTTGTCAGGAACGCGAGGCCGGGTTTCCTGGTTCAGGAAGCACCAGCTAATGAGAGGTTCGCTGATGTCAGTCATGTGACGCTGGAAAGGTCACAAGAACAAAAGTGCAGGCCAATTTAAACAGGCAACCTGCTTGCCACAGGTTGCCTGTGATCGGTGTCTTTTCCTAGGATACCCCCACTAGCCTTTTGCTTTTATTCTAACTCTACTGGCATTCTGACTCTTCTTGGACTATGACCTTTTGGGTTGGTATTGTTTATGATTCTTGTTTGCACTTCTGGTTTTGACTCCTGCTTCCAGGTTTATGGACAGTGGGACGAATAGTTCAGGGTTCACTGTCCCTACCATGACACATGGTATGAACATTGATTTATATCTATATATAAACTATAAAAGGTTGGGGGGTTATTTATCAAATTGGTGTAAAGTACAACTGGCTTAGTTGCCCATAGCAACCGATCAAATTCCTCCTTTCATTTTCCAAAGGAGCGGTCCAAATTGAAGGGTGGAATCTGATTGGTTGCTGTGGGCAACTAAGCCAGTTCTGTCTTACCGTACATCAGTTTGATAAATGACCCCGTGGTATCCTCCTGCAACAAAGAACTAAGCATTACTTACTGACAGATCGAGAGCTGGACCAGGAGAACCAGAGCTGAGGGGTGGAAGCTATCAGAAAATTAACGCTCAGTTTTTTTTTTGTAGGAGGATTCCATGTGTTGTCCAGTTTCTTCCTGACTGGACAACCCCTTTAACTGTTTAACCAAAAACAACCTTGTTCACTGTTGGTGTACATATCTTTCTTTATTATTAATCTATACTGTTCTGTTTCTTATGAAGTTCATTATCATAAATATCTATATTTTTGTTTGTCAGTGTTATGAGTATGAAATAACAGTTTGATAGAATCAAATCTTTATAGAAGATAAATTGCAAGCTGAGAAATCAACATTGTTTTCAAAATATATCAGCACATATTGTTATTGCTCTCCATCTCGTTAATCTTGTTCTATGAGGAAAATAGAACACTGAACATTTTTGACAAAGGAAAATGAAATTGCCTTTGTCTTAGGTACAATTGGATTTTAGACATGTCTGAATAATGTTAGATCAGGTGTGAAAGATAATTAGATTAATACTTTTTACTACTATTCTTAGATAGCAATTTATTTAAAGTAATTAAGTGAAAACTCTGACAATGGGATATAGGAGAACTTGCCTCTCTGGTAGAAGTTATATAAGTAATAACAGACATTAATGCCTCATAGCACGCTATTATAACTGTCCTATAATGTTAGAAAGATGAATGAGATATATAGAGGGGGCTATGACAGCTAGATCAGACTACACAGGGCTTGTTTATAGTCTGTAACATTAGAGACACATTATTCTTAACAGTAGGCATATAGAGATATGAGGGCACCATAGCAAAGGCCCAACTAGACCTTCCATTATGGTTCAGAGTTCTGCCACCTAAATTAAAAGGTCCAGCAGTTTGTTTCCATCCTTGTGTCAATATGCAGCTTCATTGTTTGCTGACAGTGCAGTTTCTCTGGAGAGGAAAGTCTTGTCCAGTTTCTCACCACCTAATATCAAAGGCTATGGGTCAAATCAGAGTTGGACCTCTGATCTCCAAATGCTCCATAGTAACCAATTTTTCCCAGCTTTTTTCATCTTGACAATCACTTTGCACATGCCTTATTATGCTAGCCATACACTTTTGACTGAAGTCAGCCCAAATTGCCAATTTCAGGCACTTCTGCAAAACTGCTGATGGCAATGGCCAAAGCCAGACTTTTGTTAGCTGAAATTGTGATGGACCACAATAGATAATTTTGGATAATGTTGAACAAAATTATATGCGTATGCCATGATTGGTCAAATTCGACTTCACTTTCTTGAAAATTAGACTCCATTGATGAACAGTCTGGCATGGGATTGTTTTGTGCGGCTGATAACTAGCTTTAGAGATTTTAGATATTGCAAAGCGCTATGCACTAGAGTGAAGAGCCACTGTTGAGCAGCAGCGATGGCTTTGCCAGATCATTCATCTAACTGGCTGAATGTCATTCTACACTTTCCCTGCTGCAGCCATTGCAGATTGAATAAGCAGTGAATGGTAACTTTCCCAGCTTAATCAGCCAGTTCTCATGTTAAAGCAGTTGTATAACTATATAGTATTTTTTTTTTATAAAGTAAAGTATCTTGTATAGATGTAGTATTTTACATATGTTAAAACAATGTCAATTATTCTAATCAATTTTCAACCACTCACAGCTATGGCTTCTAAAGCTGTCCCTATAAAATGATGCCCCTACAGCTTCAATTGCTGTTGACTGCCAACTGTCTCTCCCATCTCGACTGTACACATGCCCATTTAATTCTGCAGAGTGTGTATGTATGTTCAATAGGGATAGAGGAGTAAGGCACTGCCAGACACCTCCTATGGTGGCATATTGCACATGAAAACAAAAGGATTGCCTGCTGAAATTCAAGCCCAATCCTTCTCTTCCCCTGCAACATCTGTTGGGGGGAAGCATAAACATTAGATTGCAGGCCAGTCCTTCCAGATATAGCTTAAAGAGGTTCTCCGGGAATTAAGAAAATGAAAATACTTATATATTACTTTTTTATTAATACAGTATATTCCCAAATACTTTTCACTAGTTATAATGGCTTTTTTTAGTCTCTTGAGAAATCATTAGGAGAAATAAAATGGCCGCTGTCCTACTAGTACACACAAAACTTGTCCTAATCACACAGCAGGACAAGTTAGTTCAGGACACTGAGGTAAAGAGCTGCCTCATCCTCCTTTCTGCTCTGCTTGTCAGGGATTATGAACCTGAATACAGCTCATAAGATCTTCAGCTGAATCTCTGTAGGAATGGAGATCATGAGGAGACCTGAAGTACAGAGACGAGGGTGCGAGTAATGAGCAGCATCACTTCTATGCAGTCTCCATTGCCACAGTCTGTCCTGTCCGTCCTCTCTACTTCATGCCTCCTCATCAACTCCATTCCTACAGCCAATCATCATACATATATTAAGGGAAATATGGCTTTCAACCAGAACCTCATCCTGATGACCACACAAATATGCCTAATAATTGGACCCAGTGGTATTCACCCATGCAGTATGGCCAGTAGCAGTGTGTCCCTTGTTAGCATATCTAAGGCAGGAAGGGCACATTGTGAAAGCGTTTGAACAACATCCTCTTGACCTAGAGATGGGGGAAGATATTTGGGTGGTCACAGGGTGGATTCTATGGTGGGGGGCTGGGTACAGCAACATATAGGTGAAAGTTGGGAGTGAGGCTGGGTCTTCTCTTCCTGGACGACTTCCTGGGATGAACAGCATTTTAGGAGCAAGCTAAGTTATATGTGTGCGTATGTGGGTATGTATATAAGTATAATATCCCACTAAACTTTATATGTGTATATATAGATATTTGTAGTCGGCGATTGTATTACCAATAGATTATATATGCTGTTTATGCAGGAGTCTCTATATGTACATATACTATGGTCAGGTACTGGATGTGAGTTGGTTAGAAGAGTAGATCCAGTAGACTGTATATTGGTGGACTCTGGATATACTGTATATACATACACATTATTAGCCACATTTGCTTAGCATCCAGGGTGCGCAGGAATGGAGGCGGCTGTGTGTGGTGGTGTCCTCTATGTATTGTGTTATCTGTATCTCTATGTATAATGTCCATTGCTTTGTCATCTCTATGTTATCAGTAAACTATTTTTATATATAAGTATCTGCGAGGGTTGTGTGTTGCTCCTGGGGTATATGAAGGACTGGAAGAGGTGTAATTATACACAGGATAATCGGGTTGTATGGGAAACAAGGGCAACATGCTAGGAATAGAATAGAAGGGATGGAAAACGGAGATATACATAAATCTTCAATTTCCAAGAAGCAAAACCCCCTCTTCAACATAGATCATATTAAACTGTGTTCATTATCATAATTCCTGACAAGCAGAGCAGAGAGGAGGATGAGGCAGCTCTTTAGCTCATTGCTCTGAAGTAACTTGTCCTGTGTGATTAGGACAGATTTTGTGTATAGGACGGCAGCCATTTTTCTTTCCGCTGATGATTGCTCCCCAGACATAATCAGCCATTATAAATAATGAAATGTATATGGGAATATATTTATAATAAAGTAAGATTTATTTATTTTCATTTTATTAATTTCCAGAGAACCCCTTTAATGTGTATTGGGGCCTTTAAAAGGTTGTGCAGGCAGTATATATATCTGATCGGCGGGGGTACGACTCCAGCTGATTGAAAAGAAGGAGCACCATGAGAGCGCTGCTTCCTCTTCATTACACCGCACGTCCTTGAAGCGGAATGGAGTGAGTACTTGTACTTACACGGCAGTTTCAAGACAACAGGCAGTGTAATGAACAAGAAGTAGTGCTCATTAAAACAGCTCATCAGCGGAGGAGCCAGGTGTCGGACCCAATCTGAACAGATATTGATGGCCTCTCCTAGAGGACAGGTAATCAATATATGCAGCCTGTACAATTATTAACTAAAACTAAGAGCTTTCCGATGCATTTGAGATAAGATATTTTTGCCACATTAGGGCACCAGTATCTCACAAATTCAATGTTATTGCCTCTATTCTAAAGTTGTGGATAAAACCTAATCATCTTTTGTATATTTTGTATTCAAAATAAGTATTTGTCTCACCACAGGACAATGATGAAAAGATTACAAATAGCGAGTCATATGCCGAATTCTCAAGAACATAAAATTACCATTACAGGAAAGAGAAGCTTTTAGTTGTAATTTATGCTTTTTTTTCTAAAGTTCTGTTTAAATCAGGCAGTTGGATTAAAGAAAAAAGGAACGTGCTTGCATCTACATAAAAAGAAAATCTAAAAAGAAATTGAAGTAATGTCTTTGGGATTGCACATACTTCTTCCAACTAAATTGGTAGGATGCTCTTATTTTTTAAATACAATATGATGGCAGAGCACTAATGAGCTCTGATGTTATTTTTCTCCTTAGATTACAGCTACTTAGTACATTTTAGAATTTTAAGTGTGAATTTTGCCTGAATAATCACACCGCTCCAGCAGGCAATGGGACCCAGCAGCCGCACAGCGGCCGCACTGTACAGTGAGGCCACCTGGGCCCCGGGTCCCATCACTCCACCGGCACGGCACAGAAGCAGCGACGTCCAGTGCCGCATGTGAACTGGTGCAAAAGGCTCATCTGTTCACAACCTCCCAGGAACTCCAACTGAGATGTGGTAGGAATTTATAGACCCTTTGCAGACATCTCAGTTGGAGTTCCTGGGAGGTTGTGAACAGGTGAGCCTTTTGCACCAGTTCACATGCGGCGCTGGACGGCGGCCGGCGCTGCTTCTGTGCCGTGCCGGTGGAGTGATGGGACCCGGGGCCCAGGTGGCCTCACTGTACAGTGGGGCCGCTGTGCGGCTGCTGGGTCCCATTGCCTGCTGGAGCGGTGTGGAGGCGCGGTGGTCGCCGCACGGAGCCGCGCCATGGTTAGAGTAGGTTCCCACTTAAACAAGAGGCAACCTTGTCGCGGTAAGTGGGCCTATGCTCTTTGATCAAACTGTATACTAATGCCTCTTTATAGTGCACAGCAAATGATTGATAAAATTGCTGTATAGCCATGTTTTATCAAAAGAAATGCTGATAATTGTAAACAATGGCCATATCAGAAGCATAGGAATGAGGATGTGCGATTTAGATTCACTCTACATATTATAAGAATTTCCGCTATAGCTTCTTTTTCCCCCCTCTGAATCAGCACTCCTCCCCATTTTAGCTCAGGTGCTTTTAAATTAGCAGAAGTCTGCAAAGGGTCTATAAATTCCTACCACATCTCAGTTGGAGTTCCTGGGAGGTTGTGAACAGGTGAGCCTTTTGCACCAGTTCACATGCGGCGCTGGACGTCACTCTACACTTCACTCTACATATTATAATAATAGCTGGGCAAGTGCCCGCAGCAATTTCCTATGCCCAATTGCAGTGAGTGGAGAGCACTCCACACAATTGTGGCCAGTTTTCCATACATCACTATGGGAATGCCAGTGTTTGCCTATATTCTGGAACTTCCAAAGCGGTGAACAGAGGGTGGCCGTGCATGTACAGCTGCTCGCCCTTCACTTTGGC
The DNA here is from genome assembly GCF_905171765.1 of Bufo bufo. Taxonomy (NCBI): domain Eukaryota; kingdom Metazoa; phylum Chordata; class Amphibia; order Anura; family Bufonidae; genus Bufo; species Bufo bufo. Next base: position 427,908,179 of record NC_053391.1, on the reverse strand, counting down.
GGGGCCCGTTTTGGAAACAGGAGTGGTTACCAGAGGTGGGGCCTGCACTTATCTGACATTGATAGCATATCCTAGCAAACACCCCTTTAGGCTACTTGCACACTTAAGTTTTTGCTGGATCCGGCAGGGTTCAGAAAAAACGCTTCCGTTACTGATAACACAACCATCTGCATCCGTTATGAACGGATCTGGCTGTGTTATCTTTAACCTACACAAGACAGATTTTTTAATGAACTCTATTGAAAATCAATGGGGGACGGATCCTTTTTCTAATGTGTCAGATTGTGTCAGAGAAAGCGGATCCATCCCCATTGACTTGCATTGTGGGTTATGACAGATCCGTTTTGCTCCACATCCCAGGAAGGAAAGCAAACAGCAGCATACTGCGGTTTGCTCTCCGGTATGAGAACGGAACGGAATGTATTGTTGAAACATTATGTTCTCTTCAGTTACGTTTTGTCCCCATTGACAATGAATGGGGACAAAACAGAAGCATTTCCTTTTACAGTATTGAGACCCTATAATGGATCTCAATACCGGAAAATATTAACACTAGTGTGAAAGTAGTCTTAATCATAGCTCACTGTACCCAATTCTTAAAATAGAATAAATCATATTTTCAATTAATGCCCAAAACAAACAGTTCCTCAATAATCCCCCCTCCCCACATGCTATCTTTTTGTTGCATCCTGTATTCTTTCTTCAGGATGAGCATGTGCAGCGGTGCACCACTATTTTCTATAGCTATGCCTATACTCAATCTGTTCAGTGAGGCAGTACATGCATGGTTTCATCATCCCCAATGAACATGGCAATCATCTACAGTGTAAGGCCTCATGCACACGACCGTTGTGTGCATCCGTGGCCGTTGAGCCGTTTTCCGTTTTTTTTTTCGCGGACCCATTGACTTTCAATGGGTCCGTGGAAAAATCGGAAAATGCACCGTTTTGCAGCCGCATCCGTGATCCGTGTTTCCTGTCCGTCAAAAAAATATGACCTGTCCTATTTTTTTGACGGACAATGGTTCACGGACCCATTCAAGTCAATGGGTTCGTGAAAGAACACGGATGCACACAAGATTGGCATCCGCGTCCGTGGTCCGTGGCCGTAGGTTACTTTCATACAGACGGATCCGAAGATCCGTCTGCATAAAAGCTTTTTCAGAGCTGAGTTTTCACTTCGTGAAAACTCAGAACTGACAGTATATTCTAACACAGAGGCGTTCCCATAGTGATGGGGACGCTTCTAGTTAGAATATACTACGAACTGTGTACATGACTGCCCCCTGCTGCCTGGCAGCACCCGATCTCTTACAGGGGGCTGTGATCCGCACAATTAACCCCTCAGGTGCTGCACCTGAGGGGTTAATTGTGCATATCATAGCCCCTATAAGAGATCAGGGGCTGCCAGGCAGGAGGGGGCAGACCCCCCTCCCTCCCCAGTTTTAATTTTATTGGTGGCCAGTGCGGCCCCCCCGGCCCCCCCCCCTCCCTCTATTGTATTAATTTCATTGGTGGCCAGTGTGCGGCAGCCCCGGCCCCCCCTCCCTCTATTGTATTATCATTGGTGGCCAGTGTGCCCCCCCCCGGCCCCCCTCTATTGTTTTAATATCATTGGTGGCCAGTGTGCGCCCCCCCGGCCCCCCCTCTATTGTTTTAATATCATTGGTGGCCAGTGTGCAGCCTCCCCCCCCCCCCCCCGATCATTGGTGGCAGCGGAGAGTTCCGATCGGAGTCCCAGTTTAATCGCTGGGGCTCCGATCGGTAACCATGGCAACCAGGACACTACTGTAGTCCTGGTTGCCATGGTTACTTAGCAATATTAGAAGCATCATACTTACCTGCTGCGCTGTCTGTGACCGGCCGGGAGCTCCTCCTACTGGTAAGTGACAGATTATTAAGCAATGCGCCGCACAGACCTGTCACTTACCAGTAGGAGGAGCTCCCGGCCGGTCACAGACAGCGCAGCAGGTAAGTATGATGCTTCTAATATTGCTAAGTAACCATGGCAACCAGGACTACAGTAGTGTCCTGGTTGCCATGGTTACCGATTGGAGCCTCAGCGATTAAACTGGGACTCCGATCGGAACTTTCCGCTGCCACCAATGATCGGGGGGGGGGGGGGGGAGGCCGCACACTGGCCACCAATGATATTAAAACAATAGAGGGGGGCCGGGGGGGGGCGCACACTGGCCACCAATGATATTAAAACAATAGAGGGGGGGCCGGGGGGGGTGCACACTGGCCACCAATGATAATACAATAGAGGGAGGGAGGGGGGGCCGGGGGGGCGCACACTGGCCACCAATGATAATACAATAGAGGGAGGGAGGGGGGTCCGGGGGGCCCACACACTGGCTACCAATGATAATACAATAGAGGGAGGGAGGGGGGGGCTGCACACTGGCCACCAATGATATTCAAACTGGGGAGGGAGGGGGTTCTGCCCCCTGCTGCCTGGCAGCCCCTGATCTCTTACAGGGGGCTATGATAAGCACAATTAACCCCTTCAGGTGCGGCACCTGAGGGGTTAATTGTGCTGATCACAGCCCCCTGTAAGAGATCAGGTGCTGCCAGGCAGCAGGGGGCAGTCATGTACACAGTTCGTAGGATATTCTAACTTGAAGCGTCCCCATCACCATGGGAACGCCTCTGTGTTAGAATATACTGTCGGATATGAGTTTCACGATCTAACTCAAATCCGATGGTATATTCTAACATAGAGGCGTTCCCATGGTGATGGGGACGCTTCAAGTTAAAATATACCATCGAATTGGAGAAAACTCAGATCCTATGGTATATTAACTCCTGACTTTACATTGAAAGTCAATGGGGGACGGATCCGTTTGCAATTGCACCATATTGTGTCAACGTCAAATGGATCCATCCCCATTGACTTGCATTGTAAGTCAGGACAGATCCGTTTGGCTCCGCACGGCCAGGTGGACACCAAAACGACTTTTTTCTCATGTCCGTGGATCCTCCAAAAATCAAGGAAGACCCACGGACGAAAAAACGCTCACGGATCACGGACCAACAGAACCCCGTTTTGCGGACCGTGAAAAAACCGTGTGCATGAGGCCTAAACCACAGGGAAAGGTAAGGCACACTGTGAAAGGGCATCAGCAAGACCTTCCAGTTTACTAAGCGAAGGCAACAAGATGAACGGAGGAACTAAAAGCAGAAATTGTAAAAACACTCAGGTCCAGATTTACAAATGTGTCTTTGCCTAAAATCTGTCTAAAAAGTGACACTTATTGCGCAACAATTCTGGCATAAAATTTTGCTTCAAAGTAAAGGTACAACAACATGGCGCGGTCATAATCTGTTTGGGTCATGGTCAATAACCACACAGCCAATTAGGTAGCAGCTTTTATTTAAAGGGAATCTGTCACCTATTTTGAGCATATAAAACTGTTAACATAGCAATGTTCAATAAAGTACCTTCATTCCAGCATGTGTCTTCTTTCTTTTATTCAACTTTTCATTTAGATCAAAAAGCGATTTTTCTGATATGCTAATTAGGCTTCAAGGTGCCCAGAGGGGCGTTATTACTCTGCTCTAGTGCCCAGTAACGCCCCCTGCAGTGCCCAGCCCGCCTTTCTTCCAAGCCCAGCACGCCTCCTAAGAAATAAATGTACTCCCACATACTTGCCGAACGGCGCAGCCCCCTCCGCTACGTCATATAATTTATTCACCCCACGATCCTTCTGTCCTCCATTCTTGCCCTCAGAAATCTCACGCAGCCGCAGTATCGCTGACTGCCTGCGCCTGTACGATACTCCGGCTCCTGAGGGCAACAGCCTCAATAGTGTCACTGAGCATGGGCCGAGCCCAGTGACGTAATCAGAGCGCTGTTGCCTCAGGAGCCGGAGTATCGAACAGGCGCAGGCAGTCAGCGATACTGCGACTGCGCAAGATTTCAGAGGGCAAGAAAGGAGGACGCAAGGATCGTGGGGTGAATTAATGATATGACGTAGCGGAGGGGGCGGCGCCGTTCAGCAATGATGTGGGAGTAAATGTATTTCTTAGGAGGCGTGCTGGGCTTGGAAGCAAGGCGGGCTGTGCACTGCAGGGGGGCGTTACTGGGCACTAGAGGAGAGTAATAACGCCCCTCTGGGCACCTTGAAGCTTAATTAGCATATCAGAAAAATTGCTTTTTGATCTAAATGAAAAGTTGAATAAAAGAAAGAAGACACATGCTGGAATGAAGGAACTTTATTGAACATTGCTATGTTAACAGTTTTATATGCTCAAAATAGGTGACAGATTCCCTTTAACTAATAAAGACCTCACTGTATAGCCAGTCTTCATTGTTAATGCTTGCGCAGTACCTCGAATACCATGCGGCCATTAACAATGATGACCGACTACACAGTGTGCTCTTCATTAGTTAAATAAACGGCAGCTGTGGCCGAATTGGCTGCACCCTGTGCCCATAGCAAGTTGCGACCTGAACTAATCATGACCACACCGTGTGGTAGTACCCCTCATTAACCAATAGTTAGTATAGAGTCCGAGAAAAGTGTCTAGCCATGCAGCAGATTTATCATCCAGCCTCAGCCATTGTGATAAATGTGGTGCAGGTTTTGAAGCCTGCCGAAAAGTTTAGTAAATCCGACCCCCCCTTCCCGCCAGTATTTATTTTCCTATGTATTTAAGTATTATGGTTAGCATGTTCATAGGCAAACAGCTAGCTAGCTTAGGTGTCACAATCTCAAGGCCATCAATGAGGCTGGCATCTCAGCAGGTTCCACCTGAGGCTTAGCTATTGCTGAAGGGGAACAGACACAGCAAGATCCCAATTTCAGAGTTCCAGCAGATGTCAGCTATTGCTATAGCAGTACCACGATCAAACACAGTAGAAGGTGATAAAACAGCAGTAGTGGAACAGATGAGAGAGGCCTCCTCAATTGGCAGTGAACCGCTGCAGATCCAGAGATGATAAAGATTCACCCACGATGAAACCACTTTCAGACTCTTAGGACACAGCTAAGGTGTTTGTAGTGGTTAATACTATCCACTTTAGTTTTTAATTCTATCCACGTCCCGAGGACATGAACACAGTTGAAAATGGTGATGTTGGTAGGGGGCTCAGTTTAGCCTATGGTTAAAGCAGTCTTGCATCTATACGCTGTTTTTTTTTTTACTTTATTAAAATGGTGTGAACTAGGCCTTAGAGCAGCTGTAGGGACTTGAATTTCTTTAAGCCTGTTGTGCTTTATTATTTGTGCTTCTAAAGTGGGGTCATTTGTGTATACAAGTATTTCATAGTACACCAGTAATATTTAGCTTAAAACAGAATACTCAAAAAGATCATATAAGCTACATAAAATACATTACCAGCAAACAGATACGGTACTTCCAAAATAAATTCATGGTACAGATACAAGCAGACACACACAATTTCTGTACATGAACCAGAAATAAAAGACATCGCACCAGCATATAAAGTAAGATAAAACCACTGCACTATATCTTCAGCAATGTCAAGACAAGAAGCCTAAAATAAATACCTTGTGTTTGCTTCAGGGGCAGACAGAACGCTGGCTCTTTATTGATGGAATGGCGCAGAACTGATGCACTAAGCCGATGCATGGTCTGTTCTTGATCTGAAATATGTGACAAAAAAAGATGGAATATTTTCTTCAATGTCAAATTCAAGGAAATAAATTCACTGATGGTTGAAATGTGATCAAAGGCCTTTTCTAATGAAAGTACTTCACGGATGAATGTTCTTCAAAGTATTCTCTCAAATAGGAGGTGACAGCATCTCCCTTTCCTTTCTTTTCTCTTTGCATTTTTAATCACGTTGCTTGTCATGCCTGTGATAATTTGAAGTTTTAACCTGGAAATCATACTTACCATCCTAACTGCAAATTACAAATGTAATCAAATAACATGGTAAATATTAAAACAGTAAAACGGGATATTTAAAACAGGAAGCACAACTTTTACATTACCTTCAGATATTCTAGATTTTGAATTATAAATGTTGGCATACAAATATCATTCATAAATTCTGTGTATATATTAACTTTTACCATGTGGTTTGGCAGCAGCGTGTAAAGTAATTTTCATGACTAAATCCATTTTTGGACAAATTTTGGCAACAGGCAGTTTTTTTATCTTATTGTTTGGGGTGGTTTCACATAGTGTGTGTGTGTGTGTGTGTGTGTGTGTGTGTTTTTTCTAAAATGCTGCATTTATTGGCACATGTTTTTCATGTTTTTTTTGGGATCCACTTCTGCCTTTGGTTCAAAGAACTGCATCTAAAACTGCGGTACGTAAAACCACCCTGAATGCGGATAGGCCCTAGTTTGGGATGTTATATTTTAAGTTCCGGTTAACTGGACTACTATACCAGACAGTACAATATAATATTGTGCAGTGTGTGTAATAGATCACTAGAAAAATAAATGAGCAAGAGTTTGCTATGCTTAAAAATTCTGATGAATACATAAGAATAATGGTGCTTCCACCTCTCCCCTGCCTCATTCTCCCCATGCACCTATCGCCTCAGTTGCTGAAGCTTACAGTGACCAGTACTCAAGTTTATAAAGAGCTTTATGGACCTGTTTTATTTTGTTTGTAGACATCTTTTTTAACTTGAAATATCACATAGTAATCATATCAATATGCTTCAAATAAGGTTCAAATAGTTGTCATTATTGTTTTGGCTATTTATTATATCAAATCATGTACTGTAAATAAAAAATATATATAAAGTAGAACATAGAAAGTGTTAAGCTGACTCCACTTCTGAAAATATTGTACTTTAGTCTATAACAAGGGCACAAGCCAGGCAAAAGGACATGATCAATGCATTCTTTAATCAGTTTGGAATTGTAAGCACAAAGCACACACAGCATTCCTCATAGACAAATACAAAAGAAAAATAGATTAATTCAATATATATTCAAAATGTTCTAGAGCGAACAATGTCTAATCCCTTTGCTACCATTCACTCTTATTTGTGTTTCAGAAAGCCAATGCAAAATTAACCAATGCAATTTACTAAGCAAACTGAAATCAATGCATGCAGCTCTGCTCTCAAGTAACTAACCCAACACTTGTTCACACGCACACATAGTGTTACAGGGCTGAGATTCAGTCCTGTTTTGATATTTAAATTGGACACATGGTTGAGTGAGTAATATCACACTGCCATGTGGTTCCATAGTCATGACCCCGCCCTTTCCTGTGCTTACATCACAGGTACAAGGCATTTGAGGTAGACAGGTATGAATATAGTAGCAATACACCTAGCCACTGGGGCATTCTGAGGCGAGACCAGCTTCCCGTGAGGTCTCAGATGGAGGAAGTGGGACCACCATACATTCTAAGGCTACATTCTAAGGTATCTTTTGTCTATATTGTTAGACTATAGACCGGTTACATGGTGTATGTATACGTATATGACCATGATATTGAAAGTATTTGTATAATATTGTACAAACCGGATTCCAAAAAAGTTGGGACACTATACAAATCGTGAATAAAAACTGAATGCAATGATGTGGAGGTGCCAACTTCTAATATTTTATTCAGAATAGAACATAAATCACGGAACAAAAGTTTAAACTGAGAAAATGTACCATTTTAAGGGAAAAATATGTTGAATCAGAATTTCATGGTGTCAACAAATCCCCAAAAAGTTGGGACAAGGCCATTTTCACCACTGTGTGGCATCTCCCCTTCTTCTTACAACACTCAACAGACGTCTGGGGACCGAGGAGACCAGTTTCTCAAGTTTAGAAATGAACTGAGCGTTGATAACAACTTGGGTTGTCCTTGTCCTCTTTGGTCCGGATGACATGGCGTCCCAGATTTCCAAAAAAGAACTTTGAATCGTGACTCGTCTGACCACAGAACAGTCTTCCATTTTGCCACACTCCATTTTAAAAGATCCCTGGCCCAGTGAAAACGCCTGAGCTTGTGGATCTTGCTTAGAAATGGCTTCTTCTTTGCACTGTAGAGTTTCAGCTGGCAACGGCGGATGGCACGGTGGATTGTGTTCACTGACAATGGTTTCTGGGCCCGGAGATCACGGGCATCCAGTATGGTTTTACGGCCTTGACCATTACACACAGAGATTGTTCCAGATTCTCTGAATCTTCGGATGATGTTATGCACAGTTGATGATGATAGATGCAAAGTCTTTGCAATTTTTCGCTGGGTAGCACCTTTCTGATATTGCTCCACTATCTTTCTGCGCAACATTGTGGGAATTGGTGATCCTCTACCCATCTTGGCTTCTGAGAGACACTGCCACTCTGAGAAGCTCTTTTTATACCCAATCATGTTGCCAATTGACCTAATTAGTGTTAATTGGTCTTCCAGCTCTTCGTTATGCTCAAATTTACTTTTTCCAGCCTCTTATTGCTACTTGTCCCAACTTTTTGGGGATTTGTTGACACCGTGAAATTTTGAATCAACGTATTTTTCCTTTAAAATGATACATTTACTCGGATTAAATGTTTGATCTGTCATCTACGTTCTATTACAAATAAAATATTGACATTTGCCATCTCCACATCATTGCATTCAGTTTTTATTCACAATTTGTTTAGTGTCCCAACTTTTTTGGAATCCGGTTTGTAGTTAAGTAGAGGTGTCTTTTATGTTATATCTGCAAGAGTTGTGTCTTATTCCTGGTGATACCAAGGCAACATACTGTAGCTGTGGTATAAACTGAGAACAATCCCACGACCTAGGGGGAAAAGGGGAATATAGACCAGTGTCATCTGATAATTGGTTATATTCCGCCTTTTTACACCAATAACCCCAGATATTTATTTGATATTGATAACAATTATTGATATTAATAAGCAATTTCTATCCTTTTTCACATAGCATAGCTGAGAATGTCATATTGTAATACCCATTTACATATCATTATATGTGGCCTTTAGTTTTCTATAGGACTGTAGGTTAACTGAGTTTGACTAAAACTGGTGCAAAGAAAAATGGAGGACAGCTTGTATGGCGGTATATGAGTATATGTCTTTACTACTAACTGCATTAGTTTAGTTTAGAAATATGCTTTCTTGTATAATGAAAGTGTAGGTTCACTTAAAAAATAATTTCATGAATACATTGTATACATAAAAATAAATTTGTGCAACATATTTTCATCAATTTTAGGCTTTGTTTGATCAGCAGAAGGCAAAAAGGTAGAAAGCTAAAATTAAAAACAAAGGGGGATATTTACTCCTAGCAAGCAATCAGATTGCACCTTTCATTTCCCAAAGGAGCTCTTAAAAGTATAATGTGGAATCTGATTGGTTGCTATGGGCAAAAAAGCCAGTTTACACCAGTTTTGATAAATCTCCTCCAAAGTCTCTACATAGCAGTCAAATTGCGTAGTCTGGACTTTCTCTTCACCGGCTGCCAGACCGCACTTCCAAATCTATTATTCTTCATCTATTATTATTATTATCTTATTAATAATAACTATAATAATAATAACTTGTAGGAGGGAAAAAAATGCAAGGAACACTAACCTACAGTGTCAGACTGAAGTTCCTTGGGGCCACCATAGGAAATGATCCTGAGGGAGCAGCCTCATAGACTGCAAAGGGCCCTTGGGCAAGAAAATTATTTGGGGCCCTTTTATGTAACAGCTGGTTTGTTGAGAGTGAGGAACTTATGGTAGAGCAGCTTTATGACAAGTTGTTTAATGATGTACAGAGTTCTCTTGCAGATTATAATCCACCACTAACAGCTATAACAATACTTCCAGAGAGCTTTACATGCCATGAAGTAGAAATCAGGATGTATTGGCTTTGCCTTGATAAGATGATGGTATATCGCGTTTCCTTCTTGGCTGCTGTGCAGTTGCACATATGGTATGTCCACCTTGGATCTTATTTTAAAGTTAGCGTCAGCTATTTAATGAGGGTTTTTTTATTGTGTCAGAACTTGAACCCAATAAATAATCCTCTGGTACTCTGTTGGGCTAGCTTGACCCTTCTAACCAGAAATGAACTGGATAATTTTTGTTCAGCTACAGCTTATAATAGGTAACAGCAGTAACCTCTAGTGTTTGAAATGTAGTTTATACAATATTTTTTTCTTTTACATTAGATCTCTGAATCTTCAACATCTTTATAAAAGTTTGGTAATGTGGAAAATCTGGCTGAAATTCTGAGATTCTAGGTACGCATCCAGTGATGGTATCATCTGAGGTTGAAATAACCATGGACTTTAACCTTAATCTTAGTGTTGGGTTACATGACACTACATAACTGAGCTGATAAGCCTCTTTTTATTTGCAGTGACACTAAGAATTACATTCTGGATCAACAGTGCAACATGGGCAATATACACAAAACAAATCCTTAGGGCTTAAAGGGGTTTTGTCTCATCAGAGACAATGGAGGCATATGCCCCCATTGTCTTATAGGTGTGGGTCCCACTGCTGAGACCTGCACCTATACCAAGAACGGAGCCCCGAAAGTGGTGGAGGATGCACTGCGCATGAGCAGCTGCCCTCTATTCATTTTCTATAGGGCCTCCGAAAATGGCCGAGCGCTGGCTCGGCTATTTCTGTCGAGCCCATAGAAGTGATTGGGGGGCGGTGGCCAGCCATGCACAGTGTGCTCCCATTCACTTTTATGGGGAGCACGCTTGGTGGTGGCCGCACTGGAGTCCTCCAGCCACCACATTGCTGAGTTTCGTTCCCGATATAGGTACGGGTCTCAGCATTGGGACTTGCACCTATAAGACAATGGGGGCATATCCTAGCAATATGCCCCCAATGTGTGAGATGAGACAATCCCTTTAAGTTTACACACTGTAGAGGATATTTGCAGCAGTTATGGGTCAGTGAAAAAGGGAGGCTCCAGATCTATTTCAGATCATGAAACAGGGAAATTACTGCCTTCATTCTCACCAGAATCATATGGAAATTTGGGGAAGAGGCAAACAATTATTTGGAGGGCACATTATTTGATATTTTTTTAAATAGCTTTAGTGTGAGCAGCGCGATGACTTGGTGGTTAGCCCTGTTGCCTTCAAATGCTGGGGTCGTGGGTTTGACTAAAGATAATTCCTTCATGGAGATTTTATGTTCTCCCTATGTTTGCATGGGTTGTCTCCCACACTCCTACAAGCAAATTGGTTCAACTGGAATTAATTCTGGAGATGCAGCTGACACATGGGCCATGTATACTGGGGTGATCAAAGTCATGTGAATCAGCCCTACGTAAACGTGCTGCCGATCACTCATTGGACAAGCAAAATGCTTGTAGCCATCACTTACCCTCACAAAGAGGAGATGATTGCTACACGTAAATGCTGCTCTTTACCTCCACTGATGAGCAGACAATTATCGGAAAGGAGCGGTCCTTTCCTGGTAATTGCCAGCTCAATCAGGCAGTGTAAATCTGCCTTTAGGCTCTGAGCCCCAAAAAAGGATAGGGCCTGACAAGAGTGCCAATCTTTGTACAGCTACTCAAAAATGCAAGTGCTACAGTATATAAATAAAATATATAAATAAAATAATATAATAAAATGTCAATGTAAGTGTTAGGCAAAGCAGTAAAGATAACAAAGATATAAAACTGAAGAAAATTATTTTAAAAAATGCAACCAAAAACAGATGTATATTCATAGGTGACATCTATTATAAATAATGACATATTAATAACACTGTACAGTGTATTTTAAAGCACACAAATGAAGAGCATCTTACGGACAGAGAAACTCTCACAAGTTTATAGACATTTCAAACAGGATTGAAACTAGGCATGGCTGCCTGAAGGTGCCACAGCTGCTTTTGCACACACTGAACTGCAGGATTTGTGGGATGTAAAAAGCTGGGTAATTTTCTTTCAGTGCTATATGTTACTATTGTTATTACATTTACATTAACTGGGCAGAAAGCAAAAAGTTTCTCAACAAAAAAACACTTTTAAATGACCTCTATTTTTAATCAGTTCTTGCTATGCAGGGAAACAGTTGCATCCGCACTGCCTGCCATTTATTTATGCCCAAGTATGCAGGCTTTTCAATCCATATGTAGGAAGAATAGTGTCTTAGCAGATGTTGCTCCAAAATCTATTAGAGGAAAGTAAGAGTGAGAGTCTGGTAACACAAGCCTTAGGACTTCCCGCTGGAAAAATTAGTTCAGGGTAGTTTAGCACATTTTTGCTGGAAGCTAAGGAGAAATTAAATTAAATTAAACACTGTGGGTGAAAAGTTCAGGCCTTGGTTTAACCCCTATTATTTATCCCATCTTTTCTAAAATAAAACACCATTTGAAGGGAAATAGTGTAAGTGTATACTCAAGCAATACAGTATGTCATAATTTGAGTGGATCCAGAAGCTAATCTTACAGTAAAACCAGATAAAAAACTGTGCAAATTTCACTAATCTGAGAGTGGGAACTGAGCTTGGTTTGAATATATCATGATACAGTGAAAGAGTAATATTAGCCATATTTTCTTTTGGGATGGTTTCACACACAACATTTTTTGAAAAACACAGCAATTTTTTGCCATTGCAGTTCTTGGTGCAGCTTTTCATGCAGTTTATGGAGCTGAAGACAGAACAGAATTCACAAGAAATTGTAAATTTAAAGTAAGGACTTATACTTCTTCCTGCTAAAACCACCTCAGGCTTTTGATAAATAAAAAAACTGCAGCTAAAAAAAATGCTGTGTGGTTAGCCATCTTAAAGCTGGTTTAACATCAGCTTAATATCAGTGCCCTTATTATGGCTACAAATGCCTATGGTGCTTTTTGATCACATGTATTAAAAAATATATATATATTATGGGGGCATATAAGGTGACCAAGAACCAGCAATTCTTATATGTATATCTTTTTTTTCTCATGGAGATCACTGTGCAGGATACAGTCATAACTATTATGTTTATGGGTTATTTTAGTATTTTTAATAATAATACATCCCCACTAGGTGATGTGAACATGTGATAATTTGATCACCTGAATAATGCACTGCAATACATCTGTACTGCAATGTATTGTTTCTGTAGAATTATCTTACTAAGCCTCCTTCCTCCTTCTAAAAACTTAGATACCAAGGTCCCTATTTACTATAGCCTTTAAAGCAGGCATGCTCAACCTGCGGCCCTCCAGCTGTTGTAAAACTACAACTCCCACCATGCCCTGCTGTAGGCTGATAGCTGTAGGCTGTTCAGGCATGCTGGGAGTTGTAGTTTTGCAACAGCTGGAGGGCCGCAGGTTGAGCATGCCTGCTTTAAAGTGTTAAATGGAGTTATCACTGATCCTAGCTATTGAGGGTGTCAGCTGTTTAACTCTGCCATCTCATGAAGTGTTTGGAGTGAACACAGCCCTGGGACCACGCTATACAAACTCTGTGCACCTGTGACATACATACTAGGTCTACTTGTTAGACCTTTGTCACAGTAACTCATCAGCACCTATGCCAGTGGAGTGACAGAAAGAGCCTTTTCCCTCTGAAACTACTTAAATGCTATGGTCACTATTGACTGTAGCATTTAAGAGTTTAAATGGCCTGGATCGGATGCAAGGTTGTCAACCATTCAGAAATTATTGGAAAGTCAGTAAAAATTGGAGACTGTTTGTTCATAATAAAAAATAGATTAATGCTACTGTAATTAACCATTTCTTGTCACATACTGTACATGTACAGCACTGTGGGAAGTGAGTTCTGGAAATGCACTGTTCATGCATGGTGCGCTGATTGATCAAAGACCGAGACTGCACTTGCTGAAGCAGTGGCAGGGGCCTGGCTGTTACTAGCATCCAGGCCCCTGCTGTATCCGCTGTAATTGGTGAAGACCACCACATCTAAGGGCTTTAAAAAGGGAGGGAGTTCCCTCTCTCACCCCATCGGCTCCCAGTGACATGATTGCAGTGTGGTGATGGCTGCTATGGCAGCCCAAGGCCTTGAAAAAGCCTCAGGGGCTGCCAGCCATGAAAGCCCAAGAGGTGCAGCCTCCAGGATGGGTCAATGTAAAACTGACGCTTCAGTTTAGTACAACACAGCGTGTATTGAACTGTATTGAAATAGGGATCAGACCCTCAAAATATGAAGTCCCATAGTGGGGCAAAAATAAAAAATATAAAAACAAAAGAAGTGTTTAATAAAAAAATTAAAATAAAAGTTTCAATCAAAAAACAGCCTTTCCCCTTATTAAACCATTTACACTCACAATAATAAAATATAGACATATTAAATATTGCCACATCCATAACGACCAATTCTATAAAAATATCACATGATCTACCCCTTCAAATGAACATTGCGAAAAATAAATAAAAATTATGCCATAAGAGCAATTTTTTGTCATCTTGCTTTACAAAAAGCATAATATCGAGTGATTAAAAAAATCACATGTACCCCAAAATGATACCAAGCAAAATGTCATCCCATAAAAAAAAATCAAGCCCCCACACAAGACCATCACCAGAAAAAATAAATAAAAATATGGCTCTCAGAAAATGGCAAAAAAATGATTTTTTCTTTTCAAAATGTTTTATTGTGTAAAACTGACTAAAACAAAAAATATACCTATTAGATATCACAGTGTCCATAACAACATACTCTATAAAAATATCACATGATCTACCCCATCAGGTGAAAGCTGCAAAAAAAAAATAAACAAAAACAATGCCAGAACAGCTGTTTTTTGTCACACCGCTTCCCAAAAATTTTAATATCAACCAATTAAAAATTAGTATGTACCACACAATGGTACCAATGAAAATATTAACTCCTTCCACAAAATAAACAAGCCCTCAATAGAGATGAGCGAATCAAATCAGAAGAAGTGGAATTCGATCCGAATTTAAAGAAAAATTCAATTCACAAAGAATGCGAATTTCCTTGTGCTTCGTGGTAACGAATCTAAATTTTTCCTAAAATGGCGGCTACAATGCAGCTACACGTGTGAGGACATGGGGCAAGGAACTCTGGGAAGGCGGGCTGACCCATAATACCATGCATGCAGCCAATCAGCAGCCAGTCAGCCCTTTGATGTCACAGCCCTATAAATCTTAGAGTCAGACATTTTCCAGTGTTGTGAGTGCAGGGACAGACGTGAGAAGGCGCTACGGACAGCAATAGGAAAAACCTCATTGTGAAAAAAAAAAATGAAAAAACGATTTCTAAGGGCAGGGAAAGGATAGGGAGGAATCATTTCACAGCATCTTAGTGCAAGGAGAGACATCTGAAGTCTCTAGGGACAGTGCTATAAAAACCTCATTGTGAAAAACATAAGCGATTTACAAGTGTAGAGAAACATTATTTGGGGATCCAAAACGCCATTATACAGCTCTGGCATTCCAGCAATTTGTTCTTGTTATTGGGGTGCAAGTGCTATGTTGAAAAGCCTTTAGTGGCTTATATCTGTGGAAAGAGAAAAATATATACGCATTTCACTTCTGCAGTTATTTGTGTTAAAAGAGTTTAGTGGCCTATTTCAGTACAAAAAGGAAAAATATATACGCATTTTACGTCTGCAGTTATATGTGGTGAAAGCGTTCAGTGTCCTATTTCAGTACAAAAAGGAAAAAAATATACGCACTTCACTGTTGCATTTATTTGTGGTGAAAGAATTTAGTGGCCTATTTCAGTAAAAAAAAGGAAAAATATATACGCATTTCACTTCTGCAGTTATATGTGGTGAAAGCGTTCAGTGTCCTATTTCAGTACAAAAAGGAACAATATATACACACTTCAATGGTGCAATTATTTCAGCTAAAAGCGTTTAGTGGCCTATTTCAGTACAAAAAGAAAAATATATTCTTTGTTCACTTCTGCAGTTATATGTGTTGAAAGCGTTTATTGGCTTATTTCAGTACAGAGAAAAAAAATATGCCATTTAAAGCCATTTTTTTTTCTCTGCTTGGTTAAGGGGAGTGGCTTGTGATTCCAGGTGCTATTAATTGCACCACTCTCCAGAGCTTTCTCTACCTGAAGCTTGCTGTACTAAGTGGGCTGATGAATAAGTGGAGTTAAAGAATCAAAATTTAAGACAAGGAGCAAGAAACTAAGGATTCATAGATTTTCCTTGTGTGTTGTTGGCTTGATTCTAGCTAGTTCTCCAACTGCAGCAGACAGGGTCTAAATCTTAACTCATATTTACTGTTTTCCTTCTTTACTGTTCATCCCCATTTAAACATGTGCTCCATGGACAATGCTACTAAGTGTGTGTCCTGTGCAATGTATGAGCGCCTTGAAGAGCATGAATACATTTGCACTAGTTGCAATCATGTTGCATATTTGGAAGCCCAGATCTTGGATCTAAATAAGCACTTAGGGGCATTGCATACCTGGAGAGAGGCTAAGGCTGGGTTCACACGGTGCGTTGCGGCAACATGCGCGATTTTTCACCGCGAGTGCAAAGCGTTTTAATGCGTTTTGCACGCGCGTGAGAAAATCGGCATGTTTGGTACCCAGACCCGAACCCAGACTTCTTCACAGAAGTTCAGGTTTGGGTTCAGTATTCTGTAAATTTTATTATTTTCCCTTATAACATGGTTATAAGGGAAAATAATAGCATTCTTTAAAACAGAATGCTTAGTAGAAGGTCAATTGAGAGTTAAAAAAAATATATAAATTAACTCACCTCCTCCAATTGATCGCGTAGCTGCCGATCTCCTGTTCTTTCTTCAGGACCTGTCAAAGGACCTGTGGTGACGTCACTGAGCTCATCACATGGTCCATCACCATGGTGATGGATCATGTGATTTATCATGTGATGAGCACAGTGATGTCACCACAGGTCCTTTGACAGGTCCTGAAGAAAGAACAGGAGACCCGCAGTTACGCGATCAATTGGAGGAGGTGAGTTAATTTTTATTTATTTTTTTAACCCTCAATTGACCTTCTACTAAGCATTCTGTAATAAAGAATGCTATTATTTTCCCTTATAACCATATTATAAGGGAAAATAATACAGTGAATAGACTTTCATCCTAGCAACCATGCGTGAAAATCACACCGCATCCGCACTTGCTTGCGGATGCTTGCGATTTTCACGCAGCCCCATTCACTTCTATGGGGCCTGCGTTGCGCGAAAAACGCACAATATACAGCATGCTGCGTGAAAATCACCGCTCACGTGCACGTCCCCATAGAAATGAATGGGTCCGGATTCAGTGCGGGTGCAATGCGTTTACCTCACGCATTGCACCTGCGTGGAAATCTCGCCTGTGTAAAAGGTGCCTTAGACCTTACTGTGCAGGCACTGACTTACTAGTAGTAGGTATTCCTATGCAGCAGCAGTCTCATATTTGTTTTTTTTTAGTAACTGGCCATGCAGCTCTATAGAGTAGTGGTTAACATTCTGGGCTGTAATGTAGAAGGTTGTGAGTTTGAATCCCCTCAGAAAACCTTTCAGAAATAGAGGCTAAATTTAATTTAAATATTTTTTTTTAGTAGTTGTAAAAAATGTGTAATTACTAAATATATATAATCATACTTCTGATATATATGAATCCATAATATGTGGGAAACTACTACTGATGTTTTAGCCATAATACATTTACATATATTATAATATATTATATATTCTAAGTAAAAAAAACTTCTATATATGTTTAAATAAAATTTTGCCTCTATTTCTGATGGGATTCAAACTCACAGCCTCCTACATTACAGCTCAGAATGTTAACCACTACACTATAGAGCTACATGGCAAGTTGCAAAAAAAAAAAAATGAGACTTCTGCTGTATAGGAATACTTACTACTAGTAAGTATTCCTATACAGCAGAAGTCTCATATTTCTTTTAATTTTTTAATTTTTAAAGTAACTGGCCATGCTGTTCTATAGTGTAGTGGTTAAGATTCTTGGCTGTAATGTAGAAGGTTGTGAATTCGAATCCCTCCAGAAACTTTTCAGAAATAGAGGCTAAATTAGATTTAAATACACTGGGTGTCCCCAAGCACTGACTCCATATATGGACATAGCTATAAATGGAGTCAGAGCAGGGACTCCTAAGCCGAACTAGAGTTCTGACACCCTCCCCTCTTCAGAGCAGGGGGTGCCCGATTTAATGCTCAGGTTCTCCCATTGACTTCCATTGTGCTCAGGTGCTCTGTATAGCACCCGAGCATCGAGAAGTGTTCTACTCGAGCACACAAGCACTTTGGTGCTCGACCAACACTACCCCTAACATCACAGAGGAGATAGAAACGCAACTGTATAACCAAATAGAGCGGGCTGCACTAGCTCGTACAGTGGTCATAATGGGAGATTTTAACTTCCCAGACATTGACTGGGGACATGATTCTGCCTCAACCGCAAAGGAGAGAAGATTCCTCAACTTGCTGCAGGACCACTTTATGGGCCAGTTTGTAGAAGCTCCCACTAGGGGCAATGCTCTGTTGGATCTGGTAATCTCTAATGATGCAGAGCGTGTTGGAAATGTTACTGTTCGAGAAACACTAGGTAATAGTGACCATAATATAATTATATTCCCACTAAACTATAAGAAGCAAACTCTGTCAGGCAGAGCAAAGACACTAAATTTCAAAAAGTCTAATTTCCCTGGGTTGAGGGCAGCATTTCAGGGCATAGACTGGGTGCAGCTACTGTCACATAATAAGGCCTCTTTCACACGACCGTTGTGTGCACCCGTGGCCGTTGTGCCGTTTTCCGTTTTTTTTCACGGACCCATTGACTTTCAATGGGTCCGTGGAAAAAACGGAAAATGCACCGTTTTGCAGCCGCATCCGAGATCCGTGTTTCCTGGCCGTGAAAAAAATATGACCTGTCCTATTTTTTTCACGGCCAACGGTTCACGGACCCATTCAAGTCAATGGGTCCGTGAAAGAACACGGATGCACACAAGATTGGCATCCGTGTCCGTGATCCGTGGCCGTAGGTTACTTTTTATACAGACGGATCCGAAGTTCCGTCTGCATAAAAGCTTTTTCATAGCTGAGTTTTCACTTCGTGAAAACTCAGAACCGACAGTATATTCTAACACACAGGGGTCCCCATGGTGATGGAGACGCTTCTAGTTAGAATACACTACAAACTGTGTACAAGACTGCCCCCTGCTGCCTGGCAGCACCCGATCTCTTACAGGGGGCCGTGATCAGCACAATTAACCCCTTCAGGTGCGGCACCTGAAGGGGTTAATTGTACTATCATATCCCCCTGTAAGAGATCAGGGCTGCCAGGCAGCAGGGGGCAGACCCTCCCCCCCTCCCCAGTTTGAATATCATTGGTGGCCAGTGCGCCCCCCCCCTCCCTCTATTGTAATTATTCGTTGGTGGCACAGTGTGCGCCCCCCCTCCCTCCCTCTATTGTAATAATTCGTTGGTGGCACAGTGTGCGCCCCCCATCGGCCCCCCCTCCCTCTATAGCATTAACAACATTGGTGGCCAGTGTGCGGCCTCCCATCTCCCCCCTCCCCCCATCATTGGTGGCAGCGGAGTTCCGATCGGAGTCCCAGTTTAATTGCTGGGGCTCCGATCGATAACCATGGCAACCAGGACGCTACTACAGTCCTGGTTGCCATGGTTACTTAGCAATAGTACAATAGTAGAAGATTCATACTTACCTGCTGGTGGCTGCTGCGATGTTCGTGTCCGGCCGGGAGCTCCACCTACTGGCAAGTGACAGGTCTATGCGGCGCATTGCTAAATGATCTGTCACTTACCAGTAGGAGGAGCTCCCGGCAGGACACGAACATCGCAGCTCCCAGGTAAGTATGAATCTTTTACTATTGTACTATTGCTAGTAACCCGCTGCCACCAATCATCGGGGGGGGGGGAGATGGGAGGCCGCACACTGGCCACCAATGTTGTTAATGCTATAGAGGGAGGGGGGCCGATGGGGGGCGCACACTGTGCCACCAACGATTTATTACAATAGAGGGAGGAAGGGGGGGGGGGCGCACACTGTGCCACCAATGAATTATTACAATAGAGGGAGGAAGGGGGGGGCGCACACTGTGCCACCAACGAATTATTACAATAGAGGGAGGAAGGGGGGGGGGGCCGCACTGTGCCACCAACGATTTATTACAATAGAGGAAGGGGGGGGGGCCGCACTGGCCACCAATGATATTCAAACTGGGGAGGGGGGGGGGTCTGCCCCCTGCTGCCTGGCAGCCCTGATCTCTTACAGGGGGATATGATAGTACAATTAACCCCTTCAGGTGCGGCACCTGAGGGGTTAATTGTGCTGATCACGGCCCCCTGTAAGAGGTCGGATGCTGCTAGGCAGCAGGGGGCAGTCATTTACACAGTTTGTAGTATATTCTAACTATAAGCGTCCCCATCACCATGGGAACGCCTCTGTGTTAGAATATACTGTCGGAAATGAGGTTTCACGATCTAACTCATATCCGACAGTATATTCTAACATAGAGGCGTTCCCATGGTGATGGGGACGCTTCAAGTTAAAATATACCATCGGATTGGAGAAAACTCCGATCCGATGGTATAAAAGGGACTCCTGACTTTACATTGAAAGTCAATAGGGACGGATCCGTTTGAAATGGCACCATATTGTGTCAACATCAAACGGATCCGTCCCCATTGACTTGCATTGTAATTCAGGACGGATCCGTTTGGCTCCGCACGGCCAGGCGGACACTAAAACGACATTTTTTCATGTCCGTGGATCCTCCAAAAATCAAGGAAGACCCACGGACGAAAAAACGGTCACGGATCACGGAAAAACGGGACCCCGTTTTGCGGACCGTGAAAATATACTGTCGTGTGCAATAAGCCTAATACTGAGGATAAATGGGAGAGCTTAAAATCTACATTGAGTAATTGCACTAACAAATGTATTCCTTTAGGTAACAAGTATAAACGGCCAAAATTAACCCCCCCCACACACACACACACACACACACACAAATTTGAGGGGTCAGCTGGAGCATTTAAAGATTACAAAGGGCTTAATAAAATCTGTAAAAAGGACATAAAATTATCAAAAATACAAAACGAACATCAGGTAGCAAAAGAGAGCAAAACAAATCCCCAAAAATTCTTTAAATATATAAATGCTAAAAAACCTAGGTCTGAGCAGGTAGCTCCACTAAATAATGGTAAAGGGGGGGTAGTCACTGAAGATAAGGAAAAGGCATTTTTTAAATGTTTTTTTAGCTCTGTATATACAAAAGAAGAGAAAGGAGCTGATATCTGTGGTGCTGGGGCTGTTAGTACATCCAGTAATATACTCAATTGGCTAACTATAGATATGGTCCAAGACAAGTTAAATAGGGTAAATGTGAACAAGGCTCCGGGTCCAGATGTATTACACCTAAGAGTGCTTAGAGAGCTCAGTTCAGTCATTGCTGTGCCCCTATTTATACATTTTAAGATTCTCTAGGTTCTGGTACAGTGCCAAATGATTGGCGCAAGGCAAACGTGGTGCCCATATTTAAAAAATTACCAAGGTCCTTCACAGGTAATTAGTTTAACTTCTGTTGTGGGAAAATGTTTGAAGGACTCTTAAGGGAGTATATACAGGAGTATGAGACTATAAATAATATTATAAGTGATAACCAACATGGGTTTACCAAGGACAGAAGTTGTCAGACTAACCTTATTTGTTTTTATGAGGAGGTGAGTAGTAGCCTGGACAGAAGGGCAGCTGTGGATGTAGTGTTTGTGGAGTTTGCAAACACTTTTGATACTGTCCCTCATAGACGTTTAATAGGTAAAGTAAGGTCTATAGGCTTGGAAAGTATAGTTTGTAATTGGATTGAAAACTGGCTGAAGGACCGTGTCCAGAGAGTTGTGGTCAATGATTCCTATTCAGAATGGTCCCAGGTTATAAGTGGTGTACCCCAAGGTTCAGTGCTGGGCCCTTTATTATTTAATTAATTTATTAATGATATCAAGGACGAGATTAATAGCACCATTTCTATTTTTGCAGATGATACTAAGCTATGTAGAACTGTACAGTCTATGGATGATGTCCATATACTACAAGCTGACTTCAACAATCTGAGTAATTGGGCATCAACTTGGCAAATGAGGTTCAATGTGGACAAATGTAAGGTTATGCATCTTGGTAGTAATAATCTCTGTGCTTCAGATATCCTAGGTGATGTAACACTCGGAGAGTCACTTATAGAGAAGGATTTGGGTGTCCTTGTGGATGGTAGATTAAATTACAGCATATATGTCAATAGGCTGCTTCTAAGGCCACCAGGATATTGTCATGCATTAAAAAGGCATGGACTCGTGGGGCAGGGATGTAATGCTACCACTTTACAAAGCGTTGGTGCGGCCTCATCTGGAATATGCAGTTCAGTTCTGGGCACCAGTCCATAGAAAGGATGCACTACAGCTGGAAAAAGTACAGAGGAGAGGGACTAAAATGATAAGGATGATGGAGGGTCTTAGTTATGAAGAAAGATTAAAATAATTTATTTAGTCTTGATAGGAGACATCTAAGGGGGAACATGATTAACCTATACAAATATATAAATGAGCCATACAAAAAAAAAAAGAAAAACTGTTCCATGTAAAATGCGTTAAAAAGACAAGGGGGCACTGCCTCTGATTGGAGAGGAAAAAGTTCAGTCTCCGGAAGCGTCAAAGCTTCTTTACTGTAAGAACTGTGAGGCTGTGGAATAGACTTCCTCAGGACGTGGTCACAGCAGGAACAGTGGACAGTTTTAAAAAGGGTTTAGATGAATTCTTAAAAGTAAACAACATTAATGCTTATGAAAACGTGTAGAAATCTGAGTCTCAATTCCTTCTGGGATTCGAATCCCCACCTATCCCTATCCCTTGGTTGAACTTGATGGACTTACAGTATGTCTTTTTTCAACTGTATTAACTATGCAATTTACTGGTGCAATTATTTCTGCTAAAAGTTTTTAGTGGCCTACTTCAGTACAAAAAGAAAAATATATTCTCAGTTTACTTCTGCAGTTGTATATGTATTGAAAATGTTTATTGGCATACTTCAGTACAGAAAGAAAAATATATACGCACTTCACTGGTGCATTTATTTCTGCTAAAAGCTTTTACTGGCCTATTTCACTACAAAAAATATATATATTCTCAGTTTACTTCTGCAGTTATATGTGTTGAAAGCGTTTAGTGGCCTATTTCAGTACAGAAAGAAAAATATATACGCACTTCACTACATAGTAACATAGTCCATAAGGCCGAAAAAATACAT
Organism: Bufo bufo; assembly: GCF_905171765.1. NCBI lineage: Eukaryota > Metazoa > Chordata > Amphibia > Anura > Bufonidae > Bufo > Bufo bufo. Next base: position 427,885,057 of record NC_053391.1, on the reverse strand, counting down.
TTGTCCATCCTGTTATCCTGGTGCAGTTATTTGTGGAGAAAGCGTTTAGTGGCCTATTTCAGTACAGAGAGAAAAAAATATACGCACTTCATTGGTGCACTTTATTTATAGAAAAAGCGTTTAGTGGCCTATTTCAGTACGAAAAAAAAAATATATGCACTACACTAGTGCATTTATTTCTGGCAAAAGCGTATAGTGGCCAATTTCAGTACAGAAAGAAAAAAATATATTCTCAGTTCACTTTGGTGGTTATATGTGTTAAAAGCATTTTGTGGCCTATTTAATTACAAAAAGAAAAATATATTCTCAGTTTACTTCTGCGGTTATATGTGTTGAAAGTGTTTAGTGGCCTATTTCAGTACAAAAAGAAACATATATTCTCAGTTCACGTCGGCGGTTATATGTGTTGAAAGCATTTAGTGGCCTATTTCAGTACAAAAAGAAAAATATATTCTCAGTTCACGTCGGCGGTTATATGTGTTGAAAGCATGGCTGGGAGTCAGCAGGATGGCAGCAGTGGAAGGTCGGGAGCCAAACCTGCCCGGGGTAGACCACCTGCTTCGCCGCAACCTACCTGCCCAGAAAGTAGTGGTGCAGGGGTTAACGGAAGCAGCGGCGGTAGCAGTCAGTGCGGACTGTTGGGTGGAAAATCACCTACTCAGCGGTGTGGCAGTTTTTTGTTAAGCTGCCGGAGGAGGTTAACATGGCCATATGTAGAATATGTGGGCAGAAGGTAAAGTGTGGCCAGGGTGCCAATGTTGGCACCACAGCCCTGCATCAACATATGCAGCGTCACCATATGTGTTATCCTGATGCTGCTGCTGCTACTGCCATCTCCACACTTGGTTACCTTGCCAATCTGTGGTATCCTGATGTTGCTGCTGCTACTGCCATCTCCACACTATGTCAGCTTGCCACCCTGTGGCATTCTGATTCTGCTGCTACTCCCATCTCCACACTGTCACCTTTGCTACTCTGTGGTATCCTCCTGATGCTGCTGCTACTGCCATCTCCACACTATGTCACCTTGCCACTCTGTGGTATCCTGATGCTGCTGATACTGCTATCTCCACACTATGTCACCTTGCCACTCTGGTATCTTGATGCTGCTGCTGTGACTGCCATCTTCACGCTATGCCACCTTGCCACTCTGTGGTATCCTCCTGATGCTGCTGCTGCTGCTACTGCTCTCTCCACACTATGTCACCTTGCCACTCTGTGGTATCCTCCTGATGCTGCTGCTGTCTCCACCTCCAGACTTGATCATTGTGCCACTCTGTGGCCTCATCCCGATTCTGCTGCTGCCGCCACCTCCACACTCTGTCATTGTGCCACTCAGTGGCCTTCTCATACTGCTGCCAATGCCAGACTTTGTCAGTGTGCCAGTCTGTGGCCTGCTGATGCTGCTGCCACCTTCAGACTGTCATTGTGCCACTCTGTGGCCTCCTCATGCTGCTGCCACCTCCACATACTCTCGTCGTCTTGCTACTCTGTGGCCTCCTGATGCTGCCGCCACCTTCAGACTGTCATTGGCCCACTCTGTGGTCTCCTCATGCTGCTGCCAACTCCAGAGTCTGTCATTGTGCTACTCGTAAGCTCCTCATACTGCTGCCAACTCCAGACTCTGTCATTGTGCCGCTCGGTGGACTCCTCATACTGCTGCCAACTCCAGACTCTGTCATTGTGCCACTCAGTGGTCTCCTCATACTGCTGCCATCTCCAGACTCTGTGAGTGTGCCACTCTGTGACCTCCTGATGCTGCCGCCACCTTCAGACTCTGTCATTTTGCCTCTCTGTGGCCTCCTCATGCTGCTGCCACCTCCACAATCTCTCGTCCTCGTGCTACTATGGCCTCCTCATGCTGCTGACACCTACAGACTTTGTAGGTGTGGCAGTTTTTTGTTAAGCTGCTGGAGGAGGTTAACATGGCCATATGTAGAATATGTGGGCAGAAGGTGGCCAGGGTGCCAATTTTGGCACCACAGCCCTGTGTCAACATATGCAGCGTCACCATATGTGGTATCCTGATGCTGCTGCTACTACCGCCATCTCCACACTATGTCACCTTGCCACTCTGTGGTATCCTGATGCTGCTGCTACTGCTACTGCCATCTCCACACTATGTCACCTTGCCACTATTTGGTATCCTGTGGTACACCTCCACACTTTGTCTTCGTGCCACTCTGTGGCCTCCTCATGCTGCTGCCACCTCCACAATCTCTCGTCGTTGTGCTACTCTGTGGCCGCCTCATGCTGCTGCCACCTCCACAATCTTTTGTCATCGTGCCACTCTGTGGCCTCCTGATGCTGCCGCCACCTCCAATCTCAGTCATTGGACGACTTTATGGTCTCCTCATGCCGCTTCCACTTCACCACTATGTCATAGGTCCACTCTGTGGACTTCTCATGCTGTTCCCACCCTTCCCACTTCATGACTGGGCCACTATTTTGCCTTTCGGCCTGGCTGACATCATTTATTTGAACTTTCTTCTTATCTGTCAGAAGGAAGGAAAAATTAGACGCACAACAGATCCGGTCTGTGTAGCAGCTGTAAGGCCTGTATGGTCCCATCCGAATTGGCTTATGATTTGGTAGTCAAAAGCAGGAGTGGGTACAAAACACAGAAGACATGCAAATATTCTATTTACGTGTCATCTCTGTTTTAGATCCACTCCTGGTTTTATTTGGCATTAGCAATACTAATGGATTATTCAGCAAATGCAGACCGAGTGAAGGCGGATGCTCCATAGACAGGATCCATTTTTTGTGGGTTATTGTTCTGACGGATCAAAGCAAGGGCAAATGAATCAGTTACGTCAACACAAACTTGTTGCTGACACCCTGTACACTCTGTCCGGGTGGCTCAACTTGTATACGTATTTAATAGAACAAGTTCTGAAGACATCTATGTGGAATCAGCTAACAACGGTTTAAAAGGAGTGCGCTTCTTCTTGGCGTTAACATCGATTTATAGGTCCATACTTGAGTTATTTGGTCAGTTTTGGCCCTGTGACTGCCCTAATAAGTGAAGTGTGCAGTGATTCTAAGAGCAACGTCTGTCATATGCATGTCATACGGACTCACAGTATTATTTCACTACCAAAGCAGACTCCAAAGCAGACTCCCTATGCATGTTACTACAAGGCACAGTGTTCTATACCACCATAAAGGCCATCAGCAGCCAGTAAATAGCCGTTTGTTAACGTTATTTGCCACAAATATATTCGGATCGAAATAAATTTTTTCCAAAAAATTTGGCGACCCGGCGAATCGAATTTTTGAAAAATTCGCTCATCTCTAGCCCTCACACAAGACCATCACCAGAAAAAAAAATTAAATGCCTGTCAGAAAATGGCAATGTAAAAACATGATTTTTTTCAAAAATGCTTTGTGTAAGGGTGAGGCCACACGGTCAGGTTTCTACATGCAGTTTTGGAAACCAAAACCAAGAGTGGATTAAAAAACCAGGAGAAGTCATATACACCCTTTATACTATTTTTCTTAATTTCTGAGCCCTGTGGTGTGCAACAGCAGTTTACAACCAAATATGGGGTGTTGCCATATTCAGGGGAGAATGGGCAACAAACTGGAGCTGCTTTTTCTCCTGTTATCTCTGAAATGTAGGGCTTCTGCATCATTTTATTCATTATTTCATTTTCACAGCCTTTTATATAAATTCTATGAAATGGCTGCAGGATCAAAGCACTCAGTACAACCCCTTAATAATTTCTTTGATGATTGTAGTTTCCAAAATAAGGTACTTTTTTGGGGGGGTTTATTATAACGGTACTTCAGAGTCTCTTCAAATGTGACATGGCACCTGAAAACCATTCAAGCAAAATCCGCCCTCCAAAAGCACATGTCACTCCTTCCTTTTAGGGCCCTGGATGTGCACATACAGCAGTTTATGGTCACATACTGTATGGGGTGTTTCTGTAAACTGCAGAATCAGGGTAATAAATATTGAGGTTGGCTTCGCTGTTAACCTTTGCTGTGTTATAGGAAAAATAGATTGAAATGGAAAATCTGTAAAAAAAAAAAAACTGAACTTTTGAAATTACACCTCATTTTCCTTTTTAATTCTTGTGGAAAGAGTTAACAAACTTTTTTAATGAGTTTTGAATAATTTAAGAAGTGTATTTTTTTTAAAACTCATTCACTCATGGCTAGTATTTATTATTTAAGCCACACAAAGTGACTTTATAACAGACCTAGTCCTTAAAAAAGTGGGTTTTGGGAATGTTTTTAAAAAAGTAAAAAATCGCTTCTAAGATTCTAAGCCTTCTAATGTCCTAAAAATAATAACATGGCATTTACAAAATGATGCCAACATAAATTGGGCATATGGTGACATATATTGTGTACTATACATATAGTGAATGTGAACTATTTTATGAAGTATCTTAAAAGACAGGACTTTAAATTCAGAAAACAGCAAATTTATCCATTTTTTTAAATAAATAAAGGTAAAACATATCAACTCAAATTTACCATTAACATACAATATGATGTATCATGAGAAATAATTCTCAGCATTTGTTGGTTAAGTAAAAGCATTCAAAAGTTATTACCACATAAAGTGAAAATAAATATTCAGGTTGGCAACCCCAATCAAAGGTTCCTCCAATCCAGGTTAAATCCAGAGCACAGTTGTCATTAGGCATCTGAGACCCTGCTACACCCAGAAGGGGAGACCCTGGCTTTTAAAGCAGTGCCATAAATATGGCATAACAGCCTCTTGACTGTTGTAAAAAAATAATAATAATAAATGAGCAGTCACTAATGGGTTAACTGGAATCAAATTAACAATTACTCTATACAGCTGAGTGCCATTCTGAAATTAAGTAGCTCCAAAGTATTATGTGACATCCAGGCAGTGTACTGAATATACAACACTGCACACTATAAATTAACAATAAACGGATGAAGTACACCAACTCTCCATAAATCAGTGTTACATCCACTTTTTCATCATCAATGACAAGTGAAAAGCCAATACAATTATGGTAACTAATAAATGTGCAGCTTCTGAGTCTAGCTGCCAATGATAATGTCCTTTAACCTTATGGAACCCAGAGTGCTGTGATGAGAACTTTTTCTATTTCTTCGCTATTAATTTTCATTATGATTTTCAGACAGTGAATGTATTGAGATATTCATCATTATTAAATAGTGAAGCACGTTCATTTTCACTCTCATTATTATATGTCTAACCTTTTGCTACTGTGGGCAGAATTTAATGAAATTAATGCATTATAGTTTTGCAAAAAGTTATAGTTTTTAAGAAGGTATGTTACCTGTTAGGATAACATCAACAAGAACATTCTCATTTGTAGGGTTCTTAAAGGAAATGTTGATAGAGGCAAGGCTTCCAACATTGGTGCTAAGGCTTGCTGGTTCCATAGGTTGAGGAATAAGACCTACTCCTGATAAATGGAATGTCCATTCTTCAAGCTATAAAAGGAAAAAAAATATATATATATTTAACATCTGCATTTATGCAAGTAGATAGATACAAACCTACATAGATAGATATCATCCACTTTGCCCTGCTAAAAAACCTATCGAAATAATTAAAATGTACCACAGAACTGTAAAGATTAGAAAAACAGAGCAAAATTGACAACTGCCTCTACTAAACTAGATCCAATCTGATACTAGACGCCATGACATAAAAAACAATTCAACATTTAGAACTTTTCAAAATATATATTTGCCCATAGAGCTCGTGTTGTAGAGATGTTATATAGGGCCTTTAGCAAAGACAGACTGTATGCACTGATACACCGTATGTGTCATTTATAAAGATCTTACATCTGGGGAATGATCAACTGAAGAACTCTGACATGTATACGTAAACCATTTCCACTGATAACACCAAAATCATTAAGAAAATTTAATTTACAATTAAGGCTGGATTTACATGTTCAGATTTTCTTAAGCAGTTTTTGAAGCTAAAACCAGGAGTGGATAAAAAAAAAGCTGACATAGTATCTATCCTTTATACTTACTTTCCCTTTATGATCCACATCTGGTTTTGGCTTCAAAAAGGCATCATAAAACTTGAACATGCAAACCCAAAATGTTAGGACTGATAAGTGCATATTCTGAAGTATAATGCTATAAATATTAGGATTTCTTGGTATTTTTGGAGAAAGTATTTCAGCCTTTGGAATGGCTAATATCAATTACAGCAAAAAAAAAATATATATATTTTCAAATAGAGCAAATAAGCATTACTATGCGAAGCACAACTGAAAGAGATAAAGAGGGTAATCATACAGCCCTGTGATGGCTAACCTCCGGCACTTCAGCTGTGGTGAAACTACAACTCCCAGCATGCTCCATTTATTTCTATAGAGTTTTGAGAACAGCCAAGCAAGACGGCATCTTGGGAGTAGTAGTTTTACCACAGCTGGAGTGATGGAGGTTAGCCATCATGGATATAGCCCATGAAGTCAACTTCTTTTTATGACCTTACAAAGAATCCATGAGTTATGGAACCTATATAAAATTGGTGGTATAGGCCCATATTAGGCTATGGGAGCTGTATTATAGATCAGTATCATAGTCACATCATACATACATTATCTAAGAGCAAGATTGATACTTTTGAATATTTTTATTCTGGGACCTATACTATGTGACATTGTCATTTGATTCTATCTGCATTTTTATAATTTCTATTATATTTTAACTGCATTTTGTGAAGAGATCTATGTATATTATAGCATCATATTGAGTAAAAAGATTAAAACACTCCAATCTGTGGATTCTTTGAAAGCCGTTTCTGTTTGTCTTTAATAAAAAGGACCTGTCACCAATCTAAAAAAGGTGAGATATTTATACAGCGTGGCCCAGAAAACAGTAGCCCACCTCCACCTGATAGTATGACAAGATGAATGAGCAAGAGGATTTTTTCAGGTGATGTGGATTGTTAGCGGACACTCATGTGGACAAGTCTGGGGAACGTGGTGGCCATAGCCCCTTGCTCACAGTTAGCTCACAGTTCAGGAACCCATGCCAGTGAGTTCCATGAGGTGTGGCATGTTCCTCAATCTTGTTGGAAAAAGGAGGACATTGTTTCTTCTGGTGCTATTTGGTTGTCAAACTGTTAAAGATGTCCAGGTAAATTGCAGTATTCACAGTTGATTTGAAGAAATTGGACACACTATTTGTGTTTCTGACAATGCGCACCAAATGCCAATTTTCAGTTTCGTCAAGCGGACAGCAAAACGCTGCAGGCAGCGTTTTGGTGTCGGCCTCCAGAGCGGAATGCATTAGGGCAAAACTGATCCATTTTGGACCGCTTGTGAGAGCCCTGAACGGATCTCACAAATGGAAAGCCAAAATGCTAGTGTGAAAGTAGCCTTTCGCCGCATACAAAACACAGCACAGCCACAACGTGTGGCAGCACTCTTAGGCAGGTGCATTTAATATAGTGGCTGAAGGCTGTGTATATTAGGACACACTCTATACATTCTTAAACAATGAAAAACTATTTTCGCATTTCACTAAGACAATTTTTCCGTTGTAAAAAAAATGCGAGTTACTCATGCGGAATATACAAAAGAAACATCTGGCTAATCTATTACTCTGCACCTTCTAAGATGAACCCTTCTAGAAAGTGATTGCTTTGCAATATGGTTTTCCGTGCCTAAGCTTCTTGTGTCATCACTGTTATCTTTCATAGTCATATGTTTTGATTGAATCATTTTGAACAGATTGCTAATTTAACACTGGTATTGCCCTCTATCTCTATGGCATACACGAGCTTGACATCACACACTGACATGTGAGTTGAATAAAATATTTCATTGGTTCTCAAAAATACAATTAAATGTACAATGTTATAACAAACTTACAAACTACAGTGGCTAGTAACTTTAGTAACTGTCACATCATAAGTGGTTTCACTTAGAGCAGCAGATGTGACATCACAAGTGGGATTTAGTCAAACGACTGTGACAGTACATGAGGTCTTCACATACATCAGTCAGATAAGCTCCAGAGGATTCTAGTCAGAAAAGCTGCTCTGACATCTTAAAAGGCATCACAACTACTTTTATTGTTTTGACAGCCAAACTAGCTTCAGTCACATAATCTGATGCAACGTGTATAGTACTCCATGGTACTCCTGGCGTATCATTATCAATGCACCGGACCTTATAAGAATTTTCAGATCACATTTTCTCTATAATCTGATGCAACATCACAAGTGTGTTAAAGTAAGGTAAACCAATGTGAAATCCCAACCAGTTTCAGTCAGGTAAGTCCAGTAGCCCATATATATGCCAGTAGACGATACACTTAACTATTCTTGAATAGGACCCTCTGCTGACAGTTTCCACGTCTGTGTCATTAGCAATGCGTGTAAGGACCTCTGAAATAAATAACTATATACACATAGGGGGAGATTTATCAAACTAGTGTAAAGTAGAACTGGCTTAGTTGCCCACAGCAACCAATCAGATTCTACCTTTCAGTTTCCAAAGGAGCTGTGAAACATGAAAGGTAGAATCTGATTGGTTGCTAAGGACAACTAAGCCAGTTCTACTTTATACCAGTTTGATAAATCTCCCCCATACTCTTTGTATTATGGACTCATACTGTATGTTGCTTTGAATGATGACTACCAGATCTCTTACCACAGAAAAAAAAACAATAACAAGACGCCATTCAGCTGACTTTTTGGCAACAGGGGCAAATTCCATATTGAGTATCTTCTGAAATGGCCTGCTACACAAGAATTTTCTTAGACAGATTATTTCCTAATCATTATTAAGTGATGTCTTGTTCAGTTACAGTAAAAGCTACTGTATGAGCAACATAGGTAAACTAAAGGGGAAATTGTCACTCCACCTAAAGGTCCTTTCACATGGTCAGGCAATTATCGAGAACAAACCAAAGGTTTCCAATAATTGCCTGATCATCATTGGAGATTAGGACCGTATTTAGGTGCAGCATTCACCTCTAATTTATGAGAACAAGCAATCGCGACAGAGATCACTTATCCCCATAGAACATCATTGTTTCTGGATAGCAGATCTCTGTTTTTTTAGGCAACAGCCAGGATTATCCAATCAAAGAGCATTTGCTTGTTCATCAGGTCATCACCTTAAACAGGCCAATTATCGGAAACAAGCACTTCTACAAACACTGAACCCAGATAATTGGATCAATCATCAGTCAATGTAAGTCTACTCCTAGTCACATACTACAAAACTAGGATCTGTTTCCTGGATCTAGAAGGTGAAATTTAGTTAGTGAAGCAAAAAATTATTCTTTAGAATAAGACACTTTTTCAACAGTCTATAAATACATTCTACAGTTTTATATAGTGGTGTCTGACATGGAGGGCTTTGCCTTTATCTCAAATAATTCACTTCCTAATAGACCTCAGAAATGTAGGTTTCAATGACATTTCAAGTGCAGGTCATAAGAAAATACCAACTCTCAACAACCACAATTGTAACAAGGCCGGCTGTATACAAAAGTGCAGACCTTGAATTCACCTATATCAGTCCCTTTTATCAAAGTTCTAATCAATGGTTCTTTCTCTCTCTCTCTCTCTCTCTCTCTCTCATGGCAATTGCATACAGATTGAAAGCAATGAACATAGGTAAGAGGAATTAAACTTCTCAGAAACTGATTCAAAACTAAACTAGAGACCAAGAAAATGACAAAACAGCAAACTAAATGCAGGCCCCAAAACATACACAACTACAATACAGACAACAGCAAAGCCGTTTAATCACAAATCTCAGGATGCACTCAAACAAAGCCAACTAAGCTTCTAGATTCTGGTAACAGCTGCACATAGCATTTGATATACCTGGAAAATAGCCACAGAAGCTAAAGGTATTTAATGACATAACAATAAAAAGCCCTATACAAGAAATACCAGTCTAAGCAAATTGATAACAAAACCGTATTCAGGAATAAGACAGTCGCATATAAAATGACTAAAAAAAGTTAGTGAGAAACAGGCAAGAGATTCCTGTTGCTCGTAATAATTCAAAAAGCTTAATCATACTAACCAAAATTCAAGAGTAAGGAAAAGCTGTTACATGTGTTCAATTTTCATCTTGCATCTTTGTCCTCAATGGTATTCTACTTTGCCTTAAGGATGAGGTCCATGTATCATCAGCCTAGTTTCTTCAACCCAATTATCAATCATGGTGAAAACTATTTTACTTTGACCTTCCATTATGTGCCATTTGTTAGATTAATCATGATTCTTATAAAATATTACCACTGAGGAGCATACTGACCACCATAGTTCTCTCTTTCACTTATTTATGACTAGACATCAAATATGTCATGGTTAGCCATACTGATGTACTTTGACTGAAGTAACAATAATGTTAAGCAAGCTTTAACCATATAACCCCTTGATATATTAAACAGTTAAAGTAATGCTGAACAGGCAATGTTACTCAGCAACTATAAAAGATCATTTAGGGTTAAATTGATGGTTTTTACTCAACCTATGTAATTGCCTGCCCAATATTCCCTATAGTATTAACAAAGTATCATATCATCCTATCAACAACTACAACTCCAATTGCAAAAAAGTTGGGACGCTGTGTTAAAGGTAAATAAAAACAGAATGCAATAATTTGCAAATCTCATAGGCCTACATTTTATTCACAATAGAACATATATCAGATGTTACAAGTGATATACACTCACCTAAAGAATTATTAGGAACACCTGTTCTATTTCTCATTAATGCAATTATCTAGTCAACCAATCACATGGCAGTTGCTTCAATGCATTTAGGGGTGTGGCCCTGGTCAAGACAATCTCCTGAACTCCAAACTGAATGTCAGAATGGGAAAGAAAGGTGATTTAAGCAATTTTGAGCGTGGCATGGTTGTTGGTGCCAGACGGGCCGGTCTGAATATTTCACAATCTTCTCAGTTACTGGGATTTTCACGCACAACCATTTCTAGGGTTTACAAAGAATGGTGTGAAAAGGGAAAAACATCCAGTATGCGGCAGTCCTGTGGGCAAAAATGCCTTGTGGATGCTAGAGGTCAGAGGAGAATGGGCCGACTGATTCAAGCTGATAGAAGAGCAACGTTGACTGAAATACCACTCGTTACAACCGAGGTACGCAGCAAAGCATTTGTGAAGCCACAACACGCACAACCTTGAGGCGGATGGGCTACAACAGCAGAAGACCCCACCGGGTACCACTCATCTGCACTACAAATAGGAAAAAGAGGCTACAATTTGCACAAGCTCACCAAAATTGGACTGTTGAAGACTGGAAAAATGTTGCCTGGTCTGATGAGTCTCGATTTCTGTTGAGACATTCAAATGGTAGAGTCCGAATTTGGCGTAAACAGAATGAGAACATGTATCCATCCTCTGATGGCTACATCCAGCAGGATAATGCACCATGTCACAAAGCTCGAATCATTTCAAATTGGTTTCTTGAACATGACAATGAGTTCACTGTACTAAAATGGCCCCCACAGTCACCAGATCTCAACCCAATAGAGCATCTTTGGGATGTGGTGGAACGGGAGCTTCGTGCCCTGGATGTGCATCCCTCAAATCTCCATCAACTGCAAGATGCTATGCTATCAATATGGGCCAACATTTCTAAAGAATGCTATCAGCACCTTGTTGAATCAATGCCACGTAGAATTAAGGCAGTTCTGAAGGCAAAAGGGGGTCCAACACCGTATTAGTATGGTGTTCCTAATAATTCTTTAGGTGAGTGTATTTTACCATTTCATGAAAAAGATAAACTAACTTAAAACCTGATTGTAGCAACATATCTTAAAAACGTTGGGACACAGGCAAGAAGAGGCTAAAAAAGTAAGTGGTACTAATTAAAAAAAATAAGTCACATGACTAGGTATAAAAAGGGCATGTCAGAAAGGCAGTCTCTCAGAAGCAAAGATGGTCAAAGGTTAAAAAAAAACTGCATCTAAAAATTCTTAAACCATTTCAGAAAAATGTTCTTCAACATAAAATTGTGAAGACTTTGAATATCCCACCACATAATATCATCAAAAGAGTCAGAGAATCTGGAGAAATCCATGTGTGAAAGGGACATCCATGTTTGCAGATGTTCATTTTAAAATGAAAATACACTTATTATGAACTTATTATGAACTTCAAGAAACCCAGACTATGAACCATGGTAGTGTGACCATTGTGCACATGCGATTAGCTCAATAGACTCAATCTGGTGACAGATTACCTTTAACCCCTTCCTGACCAGTGCTGTACATGTATGACGCTGGCTGGGAGATTAAAAATGGTGCCTGCTCACGAGTTAAGCAGGCGCCATAGCCACTGGGTGCCTGCTGTTTTAAACTGGGACTAATGTCTGCGACCGGCGTTAACACCGATTGCACACTTTTAATCCTTCAGATACTGAGGTCAAATGTGACTATGGCATCTGAACAAGCGTGTGCCCCCTGGTGTGCTCCTGCTCCCCCTGCAAGGATCAGGTGAGCCGGATGCAGTGTGCAGCATTCTCTGTCCTCCTATGTTCCATAAGAATATAGGAGGTCATTTACTAAGACCAACATTTTAGACCTCGGTGCCGAATCGCGAAGAGGTTAAAGAATGCCATAAAAATAACCCAGATGTTCTTAGATGTATGCATGCAATTGCAATTAAGATTTAGGGGGAATTGTTTTTCTGTAATTTTATAATTCTGTATTGACAATCATTGCATGGGCTCAGGAACACTTCCAGAAATCATTGTTTCTGAACATAATTCACTGTGCAATCCACAAATGCAAGTTAAAGCTGTATCATGTAAAGAAGAAGCTGTATGTCAACACAGTCCAGAAACACTGCCATCTTCTCTGGACAAAAGCTCATTTAAAATGGATTGAGACAAAATGAAAAACTGTTCTGTGGTTAGATGAATCAAAATCTGAAATTCTTTTTGGAAACCACTCCTCTTGTGGGCTGCAGACTGAAGAGGAGATGGACCACCCAGCTTGTTATCAGCTCACAATTCAAAAGCCTGCATCACTGATGATACAGGGTTGCATTAGTGCCTTGGGCTTGGGCACCTTACATCTGGAAATGCAGTATCAATGCTGAACAGTATATAGAGGTTTTAGAACAACACATGCTCCCATCCAGACAATGTCTCTTTCAAGGAAGGCCTTGCATATGTTAGCAAGACCATGGTAAACCACATACTGCATTCATCACAACAGCATGGCTTCACAGAAGAAGAGTCCGGGTATATATATATATATATATATATATATATATATATATATATATATATACAGGGTGGGCCATTTATATGGATACACCTTAATAAAATGGGAATGGTTGGTGATATTAACTTCCTGTTTGTGGCACATTAGTATATGTGAGGGGAGAAACTTTTCAAGATGGGTGGTGACCATGGCGGCCATTTTGAAGTTGGCCATTTTGAATCCAACTTTTGTTTTTTCAATAGGAAGAGGGTCATGTGATACATCAAACTTATTGGGAATTTCACAAGAAAAACAATGGTTTGCTTGGTTTTAATGTAACTTTATTCTTTCATGAGTTATTTACAAGTTTATGACCACTTATAAAATGTGTTCAATGTGCTGCCCATTGTGTTCGATTGTCAATGCAACCCTCTTCTCCCACTCTTCACACACTGATAGCAACACCGCAGGAGAAATGCTAGCACAGGCTTCCAGTATCCATAGTTTCAGGTGCTGCACATCTCGTATCTTCACAGCATAGACAATTGCCTTCAGATGACCCCAAAGATAAAAGTCTAAGGGGGTCAGATCGGGAGACCTTGGGGGCCAATCAACTGGCCCACGACGACCAATCCACTTTCCAGGAAACTGTTCATTTAGGAATGCTCAGACCTGACACCTATAATGTGGTGGTGCACCATCTTGCTGGAAAAACTCAGGGAACGTGCCAGCTTCAGTGCATAAAGAGGGAAACACATCATCATGTAGCAATTTCGCATATCCAGTGACCCCCTTAGACTTTTATCTTTGGGGTCATATGAAGGCAATTGTCTATGCTGTGAAGATACGAGATGTGCAGCACCTGAAACTACAGACACTGGAAGCCTGTGCTAGCATTTCTCCTGCGGTGTTGCTATCAGTGTGTGAAGAGTGGGAGAAGAGGGTTGCATTGACAATCCAACACAATGGGCAGCACATTGAACACATTTTATAAGTGGTCAGAAACTTGTAAATAAATCATGAAAGAATAAAGTTATGTTAAAACCAAGCACACCATTGTTTTTCTTGTGAAATTCCCAATAAGTTTGATGTATCACATGACCCTCTTCCTTTTGAAAAAACTAAAGTTGGATTCAAAAGGGCCGACTTCAAAATGGCCGCCATGGTCACCACCCATCTTGAAAAGTTTCCCCCCTCACAAATACTAATGTGCCACAAGCAGGAAGTTAATATCACCAACCATTCCCATTTTATTAAGGTGTATCCATATAAATGGCCCACCCTGTATATATATTTATATATATATATATATATATATATATATATATACTGTATATATATATATATACACTGCTCAAAAAAATAAAGGGAACACAAAAATAACACATCCTAGATCTGAGTTAATGAAATATTCTTCTGAAATACTTTGTTCTTTACATAGTTGAATGTGCTGACAACAAAATCACACAAAAATAAAAAAATGGAAATCTAATTTTTCAACCCATGGAGGTCTGGATTTGGAGTCACACTCAAAATGAAAGTGGAAAAACACACTACAGGCTGATCGAACTTTGATGTAATGTCCTTAAAACAAGTCAAAATGAGGCTCAGTAGTGTGTGTGGCCTCCACGTGCCTGTATGAGCTCCCTACAACGCCTGTGCATGCTCCTGTTGAGGTGGCGGACGGTCTCCTGAGGGATCTCCTCCCAGACCTGGACTAAAGCATCTGCCAACTCCTGGACAGTCTGTGGTGCAACGTGACGTTGGTGGATAGAGCGAGACATGATGTCCCAGATGTGCTCAATTGGATTCAGGTCTGGGGAACGGGCGGGCCAGTCCATAGAATCAATGCCTTCGTCTTGCAGGAACTGCTGACACACTCCAGCCACATGAGGTCTAGCATTGTCTTGCATTAGGAGGAACCCAGGGCCAACCGCACCAGCATATGGTTTCACAAGGGGTCTGAGGATCTCATCTCGGTACCTAATGGCAGTCAGGCTACCTCTGGCGAGCACATGGAGGGCTGTGCGGCCCTCCAAAGAAATGCCACCCCACACCATTACTGACCCAATGCCAAACCGGTCATGCTGGAGGATGTTGCAGGCAGCAGAACGTTGTCCACGGCATCTCCAGACTCTGTCACGTCTGTCACATGTGCTCAGTGTGAACCTGCTTTCATCTGTGAAGAGCACAGGGCGCCAGTGGCGAATTTGCCAATCTTGGTGTTCTCTGGCAAATGCCAAACATCCTGCATGGTGTTGGGCTGTAAGCACAACCCCCACCTGTGGACGTCGGGCCCTCATATCACCCTCATGGAGTCTCTTTCTGACCGTTTGAGCAGACATATGCACATTTGTGGACTGCTGGAGGTCATTTTGCAGGGCTCTGGCAGTGCTCCTCCTGTTCCTCCTTGCACAAAGGCGGAGGTAGCGGTCCTGCTGCTGGGTTGTTGCTCCTACGGCCTCCTCCACGTCTCCTAATGTACTGGCCTGTCTCCTGGTAGCGCCTCCATGCTCTGGACACTACGCTGACAGACACAGCAAACCTTCTTGCCACAGCTCGCATTGATGTGCCATCCTGGATAAGCTGCACTACCTGAGCCACTTGTGTGGGTTGTAGACTCCGTCTCATGCTACCACTAGAGTGAAAGCACCGCCAGCATTCAAAAGTGACCAAAACATCAGCCAGGAAGCATAGGAACTGAGAAGTGGTCTGTGGTCACCACCTGCAGAACCACTCCTTTATTCGGGGTGTCTTGCTAATTGCCTATAATTTCCACCTGTTGTCTATCCCATTTGCACAACAGCATGTGAAATTGATTGTCACTCAGTGTTGCTTCCTAAGTGGACAGTTTAATTTCACAGAAGTGTGATTGACTTGGAGTTACATTGTGTTGTTTAAGTGTTCCCTTTATTTTTTTGAGCAGTGTATTTAAATGTATATACATTTATTTTTTGCTTTTGTTCAGCTCTTCATTGTCCAAGTATGAAAACTAAATGAATAGCTAAGTCTCTGGTGAACTAATCATCTCTCCAAAGAGATCCTTTGCCAGTTTCATTAAGGATCAGGTGCATCGGATCTGCACATGTTTCAACAATCTTTGTAGATGTGCCAGCTGCTTATGGGTACTCCTGGTACGCTTGTTGATCACATCATGTTTACTGTGTCCACAACTCCCTAATGGTGCCATCTTTGTAATTGAAGATTTAGAAGCAGCTGCATGAAAGCTAATCCGCTAAAGCTCTGAAGCTATCAGATGTGCTAATAAATGTTATCTTACACTTAATTTAAAAGAGTTCAACTTCCTGTGTAGAGAGGCCTATATTGTGAAGATGTGAACGAAAACCTGCCACCATGAAATGCAATGCAGTATGCAGGCAGCATGTTACAGAGCAGAAGGAGCTGAGCAGATTGATATATAATTTATGGGAAAATATTCAATAAAACTTGTAATTTATACTTTTAAATCTCTGCTCCTTTTGGGCTCCGAAATCAAGTGGACCATGTACTGTATCAGTGACTGCTATGTATACATACTTATACAGGGAAGGCTGTCACAGGAGCACACAATGGCAACTGTGCTCAAAAGATGCAGAGATTGAATTTAAAAAACTACAGGTTTTACAGATTTTTTTCCCCCACAAAACTATATATCAATCTGTTCAACACTCTCTCTCTCTCACTATATGTAACGTGCTACAACCATTAAAATACCCTTTAATACTTGTTCCTAAGTTCAGTCACAATAGTCAAAATATGAAATTAAAGCAAATACTTTTCCAACCAATATTCCTCTATTTCTCCACAACATCTAATATAATAAAGATAAAACATATAAATAAAACACATATATAATAATATAAACAATAAACTTGGCTTCTTAAATATTCTATCATGTTGTGTTTATAGTACCTATGCCTACCTAAAATGCTTCTGGCAGGGCCAGCCGGCAACCTAATGTGTATAGGAAGCTCCTGACTCTTTCCTGATGATACGGATCGTGTGAGTTCCGAGATGATACGGATTGTGTGAGTTGAATTTCAACACCCAATCCTTTCCTTCTCCAGGGAGATAAGCCACCACGAGAGGTGCCTGGCAGCGGTGTTCTCCCTGCTCCCTATTGAAAACACATGTAAGCTCAGCCTAAGTGAGTGTGTAGGTTTATGGGGGAATTGGGAAAGATAGCTCTTGGCTAAAAGCTATTTAGGGTGTATGGGCACCTCTATATGTCTTCATGGATGAAGTCTATAAACAAGCCTAGTGATGTATTATATTACCATCATGATAAAATCCTGCAATCCTCCAGTGATGAGAATTTTTTTTTATGGGTCTAAACATGCACTAAAACAAAATTGCTAATATTGTACACATATAAGTAATATAAATCATTGTTTGCATGTATGTATTTTCACTAGAGATGAGCAAAGTTTTGAAAAATTAGATTAGGCCAATTCACGGAAATTCGCCAAGAAATTTGATTCATTAAGAATTAATTCCTCACGAATCGCTATAAACCAGGAATACGCAGGCCACTCAGCCTAATCATATTCTTTCTGGTAGCTCAATCTCAGTGTGAAGGCTTGGAAGTTAACCCTTTCCTGACAGTCGACAGTAAATTTACACTGGCAGCTGGGCATTTAAAAAAGGTGCCCGCTGGTGTAATCAGCGGGCACCAGGGCCGCCGAGTGTCTGATGTTTCAAAGAGGAGCCACCCAACACTAATGTCCGTGACCAGCAGTAGTGTCGGTCGCAGACTTTTAACCCTTCAGATTCTATGGTCATACGGGTGCGCTCTGGCTCCCTCTGGCGGGGGAGCTGGAGCATGTATGCAGCAGCCCCTGTCCTTCTTTGTGATGGTACCAGGGATGGTACAAAGCATTTATGTGGGAAAACCTTCCTCAAAGCAATAAAATTGAGGGGTCCACAATAGGGATGACCATAATTGCAGGTGGATCCCTCCATAAGGTCCAGGATCTCTCCCTACTATGAATCTAATGGTATTTTGCTTTTAAAATTATTAGGGTTAAGACAAGATGGCAGAACATGGTGGATAAATCAAACATGACTACTGGATTTTTTTCAGAAACACTGTCCCTAGCACATAAACGATTGCCACGTCTCGCCCTATGCTCAGCTTGTAGGACAATGGCAGAGACTGCGCAGAATGAGGGTTTTATAGGGCTGTCTGCCCATTGGGTGGCTGCACGGCATTATAGGTGATCTTGCACTCCAGGGCTTCGTATTTTCACTTTAATGCATGCAGCCACCATTTTAGGACAACCTGATTAGTTACAACAAAGCGCAAGGAAATTCAGCTTCGTTGCGAAACAAGGTTTTCCTAAACTTTGGACCGAATTCCGCTTTGAATGCTTTGCTTTGCTCAACACTAATATTCACCAATATATTAGACATGCAATACAATCTGCATTGCAATCAACTATGCCTTTGTGACACATAACACAGTATCTACAATATACAGTAAATTACAAGAATTGAATTGACGCTGATATTGCATATAATAAAATGTATGTTTAACATCCATAACGTCCAAATGTGCTGTCAAAATAGATTTTTGTTAGGAATGTTAAATGTGGGTGAAAAATGGTGAGAGAATCCCAGATCTTTATTGTAAAGGACTTTTCATGCAATTTTAACCAGAAACAAATGAAGCAGATAATAACTCAGAGCAGTTTCTCTCAATTCAGCAAACAGGCACAATCAGAAACAGTTAAAGCTTACCCTAGAAGCACTATCATTAGTTGATTTTAGATTAGTCAGCTACCCAGCTATGAGATGGCTTAAATTGCTAGAACTGTCAGTTCAGATACATTTAATCAGTGAAATCAAGGGAGGAAAATCAATGCCATTTCCCTCTAAGGTTAAAAGTTGCTTCAGAAGCTACAGAGAGTAAAGAAAATAAAGAGAAAAATCATCTTTGTGCCACTGTTGAGGACATTCTTACATCAGCTCTTAAGCACGGACATAACATTTGTTCCGCTGTCAATGTGCATGTAATAGGCGAGACACAGTAGGTCAGTTTCAATGTCGTGGACTTTACTGTGCACAAGAGATATGGATAAAACACATAAAGATGTAAAAGTTAATGGCAGGACCCAGATGGAAAAGGTTAACGTTAGATGATGAAAAGGTTATAAAAGCAAGGATAACTGAGACAACCTTGGATACTCATCCGGAAGATTGAGCAGTTTAACTTTAAACCCATTTATCATTGTTAAAAAAATTGTCCACGTGTTATCAGTTTTTTTTAGCTACACGCTTTATACAGCTTTTCTATGTAACTTTTATCTTAACGGAACACTAATGGTACAACCATGCGGTCAGGTTTCTGGATGCAGTTTTGGAAGCCAAAATAGGGAGTGGATCATAAAAGGAGAGAAAGTATAAAGGGCTGATACGACTTCATCTCTTATTTTTAATTCACTCCTGGTTTTGGCTTCCAAACCTGCATCAAGAAACCTGACCATGTGGTCGCATCATTACACTTCCTTCATCACCTCTTTTCCTTTCAGCCTATTTTGTCTCATATTACAATTAAAACTGAGAAATATATACTGTAAAGCAATCTTTTCTAAGTGTACCAGGGGCTCAGCCATTGTCCCCCTCCTCCAACTGGCTGCACAAGAGCCAAGTAAAAGGGAAAAAAGTTCATTAAACTCTGCCCTATTCCTAAATCATGCCTCCTCAGGTAGTCCCCAGCCAAAGATGGAAGAGATCAGCAGAAGATTAATCCTTGTGTTCTTTAGAGGACTTCTACGAGGGGCATGCAGACAATTCTACAGTATGATACAGAATGACAAACAGTTGGGGCAAGATTGTCTTCTGTTTAATATTTATGTCTAGATTTAGTGTTACATCAAAGAAGTGCTAGGTAATATCATAGGGGTCATAAAGATCCTCCTTTCGACTGGTGTACTCTACAGTAGGTTATGTGAGACACAGAGTACACAGAGTACAGTACTCTCCAGCATGTAATGCAGGAGAGTAGACTGTGCAGCAATGCATCAAGAACTGTGTACTGTCTGTGTTAAAAGGGCATAAAGCCACCCGGACAAGAGAGAAAAGTTGACACAGGTAGACTATGTTGGCTATTTTGGCCAACCATTGCTTGAAAATGAACAACAGTTTGCAATGGCAGAAGGCAGTCTTTGAAAAATTTGATCCATATGTTTGGAAAAATACGGGGGTTATGGTGTTGTAGGATGAAGTAAAAGTATATGGCATGACTAGCCAAATTTAACCAAGCATTTTCTGCTTTTCAAAAGTTACAGGGAGTATTTTTTATTTATTTTCTCCTTGATCAGTCAGTTTAGTCATTTTGCTGGCTGGATGATTTTATTTCATTGCGGCCAATCAAAATCTCCTGTATAGGCCACTTAAAGGGTTGTCCCCTTTGTAGATATTGATGACCAAGTGAAACCATCTTTGGATGTCTCAGCAGTGAAATACCACTGTGATATAACGGTAGAAAAACACCAAGAACAGATGTTATGAACACCATATGGGCTCCTTAATTTCTAGCTGCTAACTGGATGACAGCGTGATCCTACCCATAAATCCACTCATTCATTTCTCTTCAGTAATTCCTTAACACTGTACCAGTTTACCAGTAATTCTGAGAGATACCATTTATGGGAAGAAGTGTAGCCCCTTACATTTAAGAGACATTGGGAACCACAATTTTTTTTAAAATAGTAGGTCAAACTCATCTGCAAGACAAAAGCAGGTTATAAGGTATGTAAGCCCATGTGATGAAAGCTTGTTACCACTTTGGACCTACAATTATGAGTTAAACAATCTATATGGCACAGAGAGGATGTAATCTAAGGAATACAAGCTCTGAGAACGCCGGCAGGCTAGATGTTTGTTGTTTGTACAAGCGATGGGGGTCTAGACAAATGTGCCCTGAAGATCACGTCATCTGACATGTTGAAGTGAAAGTTACTCTTTACATGTATAGAAAGTTGCTCAAACAGCAGTACTCAAGTATACTGTAAGAAAACTGTGTATCATTTTTCATGAAACATTTTTTTGTAGTCAACTCATAGATATAAAGAAGTATTTGGCTAATGGAGCATAAATAAGCAGCCCAAGTTCTACTGTCTAGAGCAGAGTAGTAATGAAAGTTTGGAAACTATGATCTGCGGGACATTTTGCTATTCTGAAAGTGTAGATTGTTTAAGTAGCGAGTGCATGCACACTTTTACTTTATAAATGTAAGTAAAGTGTTTGAGAATATGTATGCATATGCAGTATGTAATACATTCAGTATGGGTACATGCATGTAGTGAGTATGTATGTCTGAATAATAAATGTGTGTATATATGCTTTAACATATAGTGGTGAGTGTATATACTTACTAAATACCAGAGATATGAAAGCTGCAGGACAGGTTTTTATTCCCACTTCATCCCCAAACACCTCAGTCTCTATGATACCGTAGCTGGGTGTTGTATTCAGCTGTACCTCCAGCAGGACTGCTGGTACTAACTGAGTGCTGTGTTCAGCTAGTGTACCTCTAGCTGTCCTATGGAGAAGGAATGGAGTGGCAGGCCACATGCTTGATATACCACTCCATAAGGAATGGAAATTGGACCCCTGTTCTCAGGATTGGTGGGGACTCAACCACTGAATAGGGGATAACTTGTACAAACCGGATTCCAAAAAAGTTGGGACACTATACATATCGTGAATAAAAATTGAATGCAATGATGTGGAGGTGCCAACTTCTAATATTTTATTCAGAATAGAACATAAATCACAGGACAAAAGTTTAAACTGAGAAAATTTACCATTTTAATGAAAAATATGTTGAATCAGAATTTCATGGTGTCAACAAATCCCCAAAAAGTTGGGACAAGGCCATTTTCACCACTGTGTGGCATCTCCTCTTCTTCTTACAACACTCAACAGACGTCTGGGGACCGAGGAGACCAGTTTCTCAAGTTTAGAAATAGGAATGCTCTCCCATTCTTGTCTAATACAGGCCTCTAACTGTTCAAACGTCTTGGGCCTTCTTTGTTGCAACTTCCTCTTTATGATGCGCCAAATGTTCTCTATAGGTGAAAGATCTGGACTGCAGACTGGCCATTTCAGTACCCGGATCCTTCTCCTACGCAGCCATGATGTTGTGATTGATGCAGAATGTGGTCTGGCATTATCTTGTTGAAAAATGCAGGGTCTTCCCTGAAAGAGATGACGTCTGGATGGGAGCATATGTTGTTCTAGAACCTAAATATATTTTTCTGCATTGATGGTGCCTTTCCAGACATGCAAGCTGCCCATGCCACACGCACTCATGCAACCCCATACCATCAGAGATGCAGGCTTCTGAACTGAGCGTTGATAACAACTTGGGTTGTCCTTGTCCTCTTTGGTCCGGATGACATGGCGTCCCAGATTTCCAAAAAGAACTTCGAATCGTGACTCGTCTGACCACAGAACAGTCTTCCATTTTGCCACACTCCATTTTAAATGATCCCTGGCCCAGTGAAAACTGTGCCTGAGCTTGTGGATCTTGCTTAGAAATGGCTTCTTCTTTGCACTGTAGAGTTTCAGCTGGCAACGGCGGATGGCACGGTGGATTGTGTTCACTGACAATGGTTTCTGGAAGTATTCCTGAGCCCATTCTGTGATTTCCTTTACAGTAGCATTCCTGTTTGTGGTGCAGTGTCGTTTAAGGGCCCGGAGATCACGGGCATCCAGTATGGTTTTACGGCCTTGAGCCTTACGCACAGAGATTGTTCTAGATTCTCTGAATCTTCGGATGATGTTATGCACAGTTGATGATGATAGATTCAAAGTCTTTGCAATTTTTCGCTGGGTAACACCTTTCTGATATTGCTCCACTATCTTTCTGCGCAACATTGTGGGAATTGGTGATCCTCTACCCATCTTGGCTTCTGAGAGACACTGCCACTCTAAGAAGCTCTTTTTATACCCAATCATGTTGCCAATTGACCTAATTAGTGTTAATTGGTCTTCCAGCTCTTCGTTATGCTCAAATTTACTTTTTCCAGCCTCTTATTGCTACTTGTCCCAACTTTTTGGGGATTTGTTGACAC
Organism: Bufo bufo; assembly: GCF_905171765.1. Lineage (NCBI taxonomy): Eukaryota > Metazoa > Chordata > Amphibia > Anura > Bufonidae > Bufo > Bufo bufo. The sequence goes on along the minus strand of NC_053391.1, from coordinate 427,861,785 downwards.
CGGGAAAATTGGAATCAACGTATTTTTCCTTTAAAATGATACATTTACTCGGATTAAACGTTTGATCTGTCATCTACGTTCTATTACAAATAAAATATTGGCATTTGCCATCTCCACATCATTGCATTCAGTTTTTATTCACAATTTGTTTAGTGTCCCAACTTTTTTGGAATCCGGTTTGTAGTAACCGGACTACTTATTCTAAGTATGTAAATTCTGGAACTTTAATTTATTAATCAAATAATTAAATAGTATAAAGTTTTTAATAATACTGCGTCAGATAACCCAGTGTCTGGTGTTCCATTGCCAAGCATAAAATAGTTATGATGCTAACAATTTTTTCTATAAGTATTGTCATTTTATTTACTCACATCTGTCAAAATGGCATACTTAAGACCTGAATATTAAAAGAAAACAGGCTGACAAGTCCTCGTCTGGGTAATTAATGACCCTACCATCAAATGTAAAGGAAAGACTTGGTGCAAAATGATTTATGGCCTGATTGCTTATGTCTGTCGAGTATTAATGATATTATCATAAAACGATTCTTCTTTATCTCCCCATTTTCACTTGATATCAACAATGATCATCCTAATCCACTGTGTACTGCGGAATGATATGTGTGCATGAGCATGACATACCGTAAAGGTGTCTGTTTTCAAGAACCTACCTGTGGATTTTTAAAAGCTATAGATGTTGTTTGACTTCCTTTCCCAAGGGAGGACGGACAGAACTGAACAGGGACTTCAGTGGTGGAATTAGGTGGAATTGAAAGCTGTGGGACAAAAGAGAAGAATATTAGTCATGCAAAACAGAAATCTTTACTGTATATTCTAAAATTTAATGTCAGGAGAGTTTTGCTTATTCAAGAAAAGAAAATTATTTTGAAAAATGAGAAAAAAAACTACAGAAATTTGTGTCAAGAAAAAAAAAAGTTTTAGCAATTCAAATTTCAACAATTTCATTTGTTTCAACATATCCCATTTCATTTTGACCAATATTTCACACTTATTATCTATAAAAATAGTTGAGTAGCATTACAAATACTTATTGATTTTGTACAATTGTATTTCATGTCTTTTTCTCTTTTGACACATAGTACATATCTACTTTCAGCATTCCATTGATTACTTTGGAAACAGTGGTATATCTCTAATATATTGTCAGACTTGACACCCCTTCTTGACAGCCCATGATTGGAGGCAAAGGCAATTGTTTGCCCCCACCACAACTAAGACCACTGATGCAATTTCCTACACCCACACCTGTGGAGGGGCAAGCCCTGTGCATATGTTAAAAATAAGGGAAGCCAGCCTTAACTGGACCCCTAAGCAGCCACTGTGCTACTTATGACTATGCATCCTATCTAACAGCCTAGCATTAACTGTGTAACTACCATCTGAATTCCTACAATACATTGTACAAAGATAGCCAAAACTATTTTCAAAGTTACTCAACATTTTATGTTGTTCTCAACTGTGAAATGTAGAAAAACTTTGTAGTTCAAATATGATTTTTAATAAAACCAAAAAACGTTCCCTCTGCTTTAGATTTTATAAATCGGAAATCTGTCACCATGTGCCCATACATTTAGCATATTTATTTTATTACATAGTGTTGACATATTCATCATCAACCACTGTCCCCAATGGGGCTCACAACCTAAGGTCCCTATCAGTATGTCTCTGGAGTGTGGGAGTAAACCAGAGTACCCGGAGGAAACTCACACAAACACGGGGAGAACATACAAACTTAATGCAGATGTCGTCTTTGGTTAGAGTTAAACCTAGAACCCCTGCACTACAAGGCAACAGTATGAACCAATGAGGCACCATGCAGCCCAGTATATGCAGCTGTCTCAAGAAATTAATGTGGTTAGACTCAATTTAAAGACTATTTTTATTGTATTGGACGCACTTTTACAAATAAAACAGATTTGTCGTTGGCTGTCATAATAATACTTCTACCATTTGTCTTCTTCGCCTTTCTGATGGTTCAGTCTGTAGTCACTCTCTCTCCTCTCCTAAAGTTAAAGGGGTTTTGCAATTTGTTTAAACTGATGATCTATCCTCTGGATAGATCAGCAGCTTCTGATTGGCGGGGGTCCGACACCCGGGACCCCCGCCGATCAGCTATTTGAGAAGGCAGCGGCGCTCCAGCAGCGCCGTGCCCTTTTCACTATTTACCGCAGGCCAAGTGACGTTACGACTAGTATCACTGGCCTGGGCGGAGCTAAGCTCTGTTCACTGTAAAAGACAAAGGGTAGAAAATGTGTAAAGAAATCCAACTGCATGTCTGTTTTATTTATAAAGGACATGCAATGCATTAAAACATGATTTCAAAGGTGTCCATAGCGTTTAAGACTACCAAGCAATAGTACATTTATGACTCTTATTTCTCAGTTCTTTAAAGCATCCATGTGGGTGATATGAATGCCTCTTCTTTAATTTAGAAAAACATGCTGTTGTATTGTTAATATGAAAGGTGTCCACAAAAACCCACAGCATAAAAACTTACAATTTTATTATAACTACATTCTGTAGATAAGCACTTAAATATAATTTCTACAATTATGCATCACTGCATGCAATGTTTCTGTTATTTTTTTCTAATACAAGGTAATTGTATAGCCGTAGGTTAATATGGAGAACTAGAAGATAATTTAATTTTAAATAGTCCTAAGCAAAGCACGTTCTCCCTAAATCAATATCTATTAAAGGTCCATGCATTGCACATGTTTTGCAACCTTTTTGTAACTTTGTAAAAAGTCACCTACTATTCTTCAATTCCAACCACGGTTTATTAAAATGTTATTTATTTGTTTTATGCACTCACATACCCCTACCATATTCAGCACAGCTTTACAGACATTAGCATCAATCTGTCCCCAATATGGCTCACAGTCTAAGTTCCCTATGAATATGTTTTTGGAGTGTGGGAGGAAACTATCCCACTTTATCATTTTGCATTAAAGGGTTAAATATTCCTGTCCCTCTCTGTGTCCATAATGTGCTTGAAAGGGGCTGTCTGTAAGGCTTTATTAGCTAAGCCACCCCCCGTCACGATCACAGCTTATTCAGAGAAATGGGGGCTGGCTTAGCTAATAAACTAAGCGAGACTGAGCCAGGAAGCCCTCTTAAAGCATGTCATTGACTCGGAGAGGGAAGAAAGCTCTTTGTATGCGATTAAACTAAGAGCCGCCCCGGATGCTCCACTTTGCATTTGTTTCTTCACAGGCCTAGTTGTAAAATATAGGTCTACTAATGCAGTTTTTTCAATTCAGCTATATTAGTAAGTAACCTAGAAACTTTTTATGTCCCCGAACAACTTCTTTCAACAGTTTTGTGTTGTAGCTAGCTATTAATAGTCGACTAGTTCTTCAGAAGATCAGATTATCAACTGAAAATCTTTAAAAAGTCCTATTTAAAATAATGCTTTGCAGTTGCCTTATATCTGCTGAGAACTAATGGAGTTAGAACAGCTAAATTCTGAATTAGGCTACTACTAAACAGTTTTTTGTGGAATTCAATACTGATGACATATCCTCATGATAGTACATCAATATCTCATAAGTAATGTCTGACTCCTAGCATCACTGCCAATCAGCTGCTTGAAGGGACCACAGCGCTCACTCGCTTTCTCAGCCGGTGACATCATGTCCATTGGTCATATGATCTTTTTTGCAACTCAATAACGAATTCTTGAAAAAAAAACTTTAAGTATGCAATATTTTATAATTGTCAAATCAACTACTGCGGTTACATAGTTACTATAGCTGAAAAAAGGACATGTCCAACAATAACACTTGTTCTCTACTTGCAAAAGGGGTTGTTTTGCGATCCTGAACAACTCATTAATGTTAAAGGGATTACCCGAGGTTAATTAAAAACTTGCCAAAAGTTACTAAATGTCATAAAATAAAAAATGAGCCTGTACTCACCCGTTACTCTCCCACCATTTTCATTGCCTCAAATCTTATACTCCTTGCAGGTGTTTGTATACAAGGTTCCAGCAGTGGTATAGCCGTATACAGCATATGACCTCTGCAGCACGTTACTGGTCTCAGAAGTATACTGCACAAGACTGCTGAGGCTAATAATTGGCTGCAACGGTCATATGCAGTATACATCTATACCACTGCTACACCTTGTGCACAAACACTGTGAAAAGGACTGGAGCTGCAGCACTGGAAATGGCAGGGGATAAACAGGGCCTTTTGGTGTGATTTCAATTAACTTGCATGACCCCATTTAATGGTTTTTGGTATTCTGTGAACGACTGCAAATAAATCAGGCTTTGTGTCTAGAAATAGAATGGTTGAAAATGTTGTTTTATTCTAAGTTAGATTTTGTAGATTAATGAGTTCATCCAACTATACATCTTAATGGATTCATCATGAGATGTTAAACTATGCTTTATAGGGGGTCAAATAATGATGGCATATCCTTAATATACGTAAGTCAATCAGCCATTAATGTTTGATCTGTGGGAGTCCAAACCCCAGGACTGAGCAGGAGCCAGGCATGGGATCCAGCCGGTTCTCTCCAGTTCTGCCGAACCGTTTGTTAAAATTACAGCAGGTTCGCAGGAACGGTGAGAATCAGGAATCCCGACCCGGTCCTGCAGCATAAATAAATCCCCCGCATGCAGCAAATGAATGGCCAGCTCAAGTCCCCTCCCTGCACATCCCCCCCCCCCCCCCCCCCCGAGAAATGTAATTACCAGTGCAGCTCGGCAGTCAGCTGCTGCTGGCTTGTTGCTCCGGCGCAGAGGCTGGCGCAGGGGGAGCGATGACATCATCCCGTCCGTCTGAACCGAGATTTGTACTGCGCGGGACACAGGCCAGAAGAGGCGTGCATCGCTGCCAGCATGAAGGTAAGTATTAGTGTTTTTTTTTTCTTTTATGTGGCGCGCTATGGGGGCATCAACTGGGGAAATTACGGGCACATGATGGGGGACTCTATGGGGGCATTACTGGCACATCCTGCTGGACACTATGGGGGGATCTACTGGCACATCATGAGGGACACTATGGGAGCATTACTGGCACATCATGGGGGAACCTATGGGGGCATTACTTGCAAGTTGCACATCATGGGGGACACTATGGGGGCATCTACAGGCACATCATGGTGGACACTATAGGGGCATTACTGGCACATTATGGGGGACACTATAGGGGCATTACTGGCACATCATTGGGGACACTGGGGGCATTTATACTGGCACATCATGGGGGACACTACGGGGGCATTTATAGAGGCATATCATGGGGGCACTATGTGGGCAATTATACTGGCACAAAATGGGGGACTATGGGGGCATTTACACTGGCACATAATGGGGGCATTTATACTGGCACATCTGGGCTATCTACTCAGGGGAATTTATACTGGCACATTATGGGGGCACCTACTGGGGGGCAGTTATACTGGCACATCATGGGTGACAATATGGGGGTATCTACTGGGGGTATTTATACTGGCACTTCATGGGGGACACTATGGGGGCATCTACTGGAACATCATGGGGGACACTATAGGGGCATTACTGGCACATCATCGGGGGACACTGGGGGCATTTATACTGGCACATCATGGGGGACACTATTGGGGCATTTATAGTGGCACATCATGGGGGCACTATGGGGGCAATTATACTGGCACATAATGGGGGACTATGGGGGCATTTACACTGGCACATCATGGGGGCATCTATTGGGGGCATTTATACTGGCAAATCTGGGCTATCTACTCTGGGGAATTTATACTGGCACATTATGGGGGCACCTACTGGGGGGCAGTTATACTGGCACATCATGGGTGACAATATGGGGGTATCTACTGGGGGTATTTATACTGGCACTTCATGGGGGACACTATGGGGGCATCTATACTGGCACATCATGGGGGACACTATAGGGACATCTGCTGGGGGCATTTAAACTGGCACATCATTGGGGACACTAGGAAGGAATCTTATACTGGAACATTATGGAAGCACTATGGGGTTGGAAGGGGAGAACACTATGGGGGCATATTATACAGTACAGACCAAAAGTTTGGACACACCTTCTGATTCAAAGAGTTTTCTTTATTTTCATGACTATGAAAATTGTAGATTCACACTGAAGGCATCAAAACTATGAATTAACACATGTGGAATTATATACATAACAAACAAGTGTGAAACAACTGAAAATATGTCATATTCTAGGTTCTTCAAAGTAGCCACCTTTTGCTTTGATTACTGTTTTGCACACTCTTGGCATTCTCTTGATGAGCTTCAAGAGGTAGTCCCCTGAAATGGTTTTCACTTCACAGGTGTGCCCTGTCAGGTTTAATAAGTGGGATTTCTTGCCTTATAAATGGGGTTGGGACCATCAGTTGCGTTGAGGAGAAGTCAGGTGGATACACAGCTGATAGTCCTACTGAATAGACTGTTAGAATTTGTATTATGGCAAGAAAAAAGCAGCTAAGTAAAGGAAAACGAGTGGCCATCATTACTTTAAGAAATGAAGGCCAGTCAGTCAGCCGAAAAATTTAGAAAACTTTGAAAGTAAGGGCTATTTGACCATGAAGGAGCGTGATGGGGTGCTACGCCAGATGACTTGGCCTCCACAGTCACCGGACCTGAACCCAATCGAGATGGTTTGGGGTGAGCTGGACCGCAGAGTGAAGGCAAAGGGGCCAACAAGTGCTAAGCATCTCTGGGAACTCCTTCAAGTCTGTTGCCTTCATAGTCATGAAAATAAAGAAAACCCTTTGAATGAGAAGGTGTGTCCAAACTTTTGGTCTGTACTGTATATGCACATTATGGGGGCACTATGGGGAAAAGGAAGGAGCACTATGGTGGCATCTACTTGGGGCACTATATAGGGGCATTTTATACTGCCACATTATGGAGGACACTATGGGTAAGAGGAGAGGAGCACTATGTGAGAATTATATAGGGGTATTTTATACTTGCACACATTATGGGGGCACTATAGAGATATTAGCTCAACAGGGGGCACTAAGAGGGGGATTTTTTTTGTACTGGCACACAGAACGGGAGCATTTTTGAACTAGTGCACATTATTAGGGGGCATTTTTTGTACTGGGGTACATTACAAGGGACATTCTTTGTACTGGTGCTCATTTTAAGAGGCCAGTTTGCCCCCCACAGTAATACTGCTCCAAAGTTTCACCAATAGTAATAATTCTCTGCCAGAGTGCACTTAGTAGTAATAATGTTCCCACTGTGCCCCAGAAGTAATAATGCTCCCATAGTACCCATAATAGTAACCATGTTCCCCATAGTCCCCCAGTAGTAACAGGGGGACATAATGTTTTACACTTTTAGTGTCAGGGGCACTATTTGCTGGGCACAGTTATTTGCAGGGCAGTGTCTGCCAATAATTATTGAAGGGCACTATCTGTGTGGTACTAGTGTTATCAGGGGGTTTATCTGTTTCTGCTGTTTAGTATTGGGGAGCACAGCGGGCATAGTACTGGGGGCACTATCTGTGTGGCACTGGCATTTTCAGGTGTACAGTTTCTGTAGTATAGTATTGGGAACAGTATTAAATGTGGCAGGATGAGTTGTTCAGAAGGTAGGAGGATGGAAAAGAAGTAACCTAAGATTTTTTTTGTCAAACTGCAGAGACGAGAGATGGGTGAAATTATCATGGTGGTCTGGTCTGAAAGGAGAAGATGAGGAAAGAGAACATCTGCATCAGAGGAGAAGTCACTGGATGTAAGAGGTATGTGGCGCTGTATTCTGGATAGCACTGAATATAATGTGCATGCAAATATGTCTTTGTGTGCTAGGTACAAATGTGTATGAAATGTATATGGAGTAGGTAAATCTACTGTAAGTGCACCCTATATGGGTGTATATTGTATATGTGATTATGTGAGTGTAGTGTCTATGTAGTCTGTTTAGATATGCATACCTCCCAACCATCCCAGATCTGGCATAACTACTGTGTGGGGGGCACAATGGAGACATTATGTGGAGTTAGAGTTGTGGGCCAGCGCTTTAAAAAACTTGTTGTGACAAGCTTTGCTACTTGGGCTTTTTGAAAGTTGGGTGGTATGTGTGCGTAGTGTATATGTGGTGTATTTATGTAGGTGTACCATTTATATGGTGTATTTATGTGTATGTGTGTTGCATATATATTGTGTATGTATATATAAACATCTGTCGTGATGCTGCATGCCTGCCGTTGATTAGGGAACCTGTTAAAAATTTGAATCCCACCCCTGGCAGGAGCACCAGGCCAACCTTTACATGCGAAGATGCCACTGCATTTGTGCAAACAATAAAGGGATCATAATGATTTCTGGAGAACCAAGGTCCCTTCATGCTGCTTGCAGTGGCCCCAGTGGGTCAGACCTCTAAGGATAGACCACAAATGATAGACTCTAGGAAACCCACTTTCATAAATTGCCTTTTCAATAGAAAACTTTTGCTTACTCCAAGTAGATATTACACCATAACTGTGTTAAAAGGATCATTTCTAATTTTCGAAAAAAAGACTAGTTAATTGTTCTGGAAATACAATTCCCAGTTTCAAACTACAGCTAAGTCAAAAAGAAAATGAATGGAATGGACTTTTCAAAGGGCCTATCCATTGTATAGCAATTCAACAGCTGATGACATTTAAGCCAGTGTTAATGAAACAGACTCACTGGGGATATTTTTAACTCTCTAGACAGTTGACTTGCAATATAAGTTAAAAAGTCATGATAATTTATTCAAATCCATTTCTATGTAAATGATTTGTGATACAAAAAATGAACCTAAAGCAATATTCAGAGAACTATACAAAAAGATAATAAATATGATGACTATGCCTTACATGAAGCAAAGTTATAAATGGTTGCTAAGAAATACAGTAGACAATCCATTTGCTTATTAAGCAACGGTTAGTAAATTCTGCAAAGCGGATTTAATGTGTAGTAGTGAAAGCATTTCTTGTGTACAATTGTGCAAATATGCCATATACTGGAATTGAAAAGAGAACACTGGTTTGTTCACAATATGCCTTACATCTAAATTAATGTATTGAAATAGGTAAGTTATATATATATATATACCATATTTTTTGCTTTATAAGATGCACCTGATGATAAGACGCACGTAGATTTTTGAGGAGGGAAATAAGAAAAATATATTTTGAACCAAAAGGTGTGCTTTTGGTGGGTTTTGAACTAATTGTAGTCTGTGGATGACACTATTAATGGGGGATCTGTGGATGACACTATTAATAGGGGATCTGTGGATGACACTGCTATGGACGGGATCTGTGGATGACAAAGTTATGGAGGGATCTGTGCATATATATACACTAGAATGAGCGAATCTATCAAAAATTCAATTCGCTGGTTCGTAAACATTTTCGGGAAAAATTTGGTTCGATACGAATATATTTGCAGTGAATTATGTTAACAAAAAAGGGCTATTTCCTGGCTGCTGCGAGCCCTTATAGTGGTTTAGAACACTGTGCCTTGTAGAAACACGCATAGGGAGTCTGCTTTGGTAGTGAAATAATACTGTGAGTCTGTATGACATGCAGATGGCAGGCTCTTAGAATCACTGCACACTTCACTTATTAGGGCAGTCACGGGGCCACAACTGACCAAAAAACTCGAGTATGAACTCAGCCTTACAGGTCGATGTTAGCGCCAAGAAGAAGCACACTCATTTTACACGGTCTCCAGCTGATTCCACATAGATGTCTGCAGAACCTGTTCTATTAAACGTGTATACAAGTAGAGCCCCCTGGAGTGGAGAGGGTGTCAGCAGTAAGTTTGTGTTGACGTCACTGACTAATTTGCCCTTCCTCTGATCCTTTAGAACAATAACCCACAAAAAACGGATCCTGTCTGTGGAGCATACGCCTTCACTCAGCATTTGCTCAGTAATCCGTCAGTATTGCTAATGCCAAAAAAAAAAAAAGAAGTGGATCTAAAACAGATGACATGTGAATGGAATATTTGCATGTCTTCTGTGTTTTGTGGGGAGGCAGGGAACAGCATGAGAAGTCGACAGAGTGGACCTATGACATAGTGGTGAGGTGGAAGCAGCATGAGGAGACCATAGAGTGGCCTAATGACAGAGTCTGGAGGTGGCGGCAGCATCAGGAGGCCACAGAGTGACACGACGGCAAAAGATTGTGGAGGTGGCGGCAGCATCAGGTGGCCACAGAGTAGCACGACAACGAGAGATTTTGGAGGTGGCAGCAGCATGAGGAGGCCACAGAGTGGCACGAAGACAAAGTTTGTAGGTGTCAGCAGCATGAGGAGGCCATAGTAGCACGAGGACGAGAGATTGTGGAGGTGGCAGCAGCATGAGGAGGCCACAGAGAGGCAAAATGACAGAGTCTGAAGGTGGCGGCAGCATCAGGAGGCCACAGAGTGGCACACTGACAGAGTCTGGAGATGGCAGCAGTATGAGGAGACCACTGAGTTGCACAATGACAGAATCTGGAGTTGGCAGCAGTATGAGGAGTCCACCGAGTGGCACAATGACAGAGTCTGGAGTTGGCAGCAGTATGAGGAGCTTACGAGTAGCACAATGACAGAGTATGGAGTTGGCAGCAGCATGAGGAGACCACAAAGTGGCCCAATGACAGTCTGAAGGTGGCGGCAGCATCAGGAGGCCACAGAATAGCAAGACGACGAGAGTATGTGGAGGTGGCAGCAGCATGAGGAGGCCACAGAGTGGCACAATGACAGTCTGAAGGTGGCGGCAGCATTAGGAGGCCACAGAGTGGCACTCTGACAGAGTCTGGCATTGGCAGCAGTATGAGGAGGGCACTGAGTGGCACAATGACAGAGTGTGGAGGTGGCAGCAGCAGCAGAATCGGGATGAGGCCACAGAGTGGCACAATGATCAAGTCTGGAGGTGGCAACAGCAGCAGCATCAGGAGGATACCACAAAGTGGCAAGGTGACATAGTGTGAAGATGGCAGTCACAGCAGCAGCATCAAGATACCAGAGTGGCAAGTTGACATAGTGTGGAGATAGCAGTAGCAGCAGCATCAGGATACCACAGAGTGGTAAGGTGACATAGTGTGGAGATGGCAGTAGCAGCAGCATCAGGAGGATACCACAGAGTAGCAAAGGTGACAGTGTGGAGATGGGAGTAGCAGCAGCAGCAGCAGCAGAATCAGAATGCCACAGGGTGGCAAGCTGACATAGTGTGGAGATGGCAGTAGCAGCAGCAACATCAGGATACCACAGATTGGCAAGGTAACCAAGTGTGGAGATGGAAGTAGCAGCAGCAGCATCAGGATAACTTTACCTTCTGCCCACATATTCTATATATGGCCATGTTAACCTCCTCCGGCAGCTTAACAAAAAACTGCCACACACCGCTGAGTAGGTGATTTCCCCCTAACAGTCTGCACTGACTGACTGCTACCGCCGCTGCTTTCGTGAACCTCTGCACCACTACTTCCCGGAAAGGTATGTTGCTGCGAAGCAGGTGGTCTACAACAGGCACGTTTGGCTCCCGACCTCCCACTGCTGCCACCCTACTGACTCCCAGCCATGCATTCAACACATATAACCGCGGACGTGAACTGAGAATATATTTTTCTTTTTGTAATAAAATAGGCCACTAAACGCTTTCAACACATAAAACCGCCGAAGTGAACTGAGAATATATTTTTCTTTCTGTACTGAAATAGGCCACTAAACGCTTTCGCCACAAATTACTGCAACAGTGAAGTGCATATATTTTTTTCTTTCTGTACTGAAATTGGCTAGTAAACGCTTTCAAGACATATAACTGCAGTAAACTGAGAATATTTTTTCTTTTTGTACTAAAATAGTCCAGTAAACGCTTTTAGCAGAAATAAATGCACTAGTGAAGTGCGTATATATTTTTCTTTCTGTACTGAAATAGGCCACTAAACCCTTTTGCCACAAATCACTGCACCAGTGATTGCATATATTTTTTCTTTCTACAGTATAATGAAATAGGCTACTGAACGCTTTTGAAACAAATAACTTCACCAGTGAAGTGCTGTACTGAAATAGGCCAATAAACGCTTTGCCACAAATAACTTCACCAGTGAAGTGCGTATATATATTTTTCTTTCTATAATGAAATAGGCCATGAAACCCTTTTTTCCACAAATAACTGCACCAGTGAAGTGTATATATTTTTTTCTTTCTATAATCAAATAGGCCACTAAACGTTTTTTCCACAGAGAAGTGCACCAGTGAAGTGTATATATTTTTTTCTTTCTGTACTGAAATAGGCCACTAAACGCTTTTTCCACAAATAACTGCACCAGTGAAGTGCGTATATTTTTTTCTTTCTATAATGAATTAGGAACAATGCAACCCAGAGGGGGAGTGACAATTACTTAAAACATAACTTTTACTGATATACAAAAAGTACAAACTCAAAAAGTTTAAATATCGTGCAAAGTTCATTTATTTCAGTAATGAAACTTAAAAGGTGAAACTAATACATGAGATAGACTCATTACATGCAAAGCAAGATATTTCACGCCTTTATTTGTTATAATTTGGATGATTATGGCTTACAGCTTATGAAACCCCAAAGTCTCAATTTTGAGGTACCCTTTGCTCAGGGGGTATGAATTAATTAGCTGACTAGAGTGTGACACTTTGAGCCTAGAATATTGAAGCTTTTCACAAAATTCTAATTTTGAGCTGCATTAATGCAATTCATTTTAATTTCTATTACTGAAATAAATGGACTTTTGCACAATATTCAAATTTTTCGAGATTCACCTGTATATTAAAAAGAGAACAAAACCACAGTGTGATGCATCAATAATAAAACCTGAGGGTCCAAGACTGATACCCTAACACTGGTAGAGAAGTAGAATGAATATATCCTGCTCAACCTAGGGTTAGGTGCAAGCAGTCTTACCAGAACCAATACACGTAGTGGGACTGGATTCTCCTGGAGGTATCAGGGATGGCAATTCCGGATGGACATGTGGTGTAGGTCCGGTGGAACAAGCCAGGGGTGTAGGTCTGGGTCTGTGCAGGTGAAGGAGCTCTGTACCCTATTGGGCCCTATTAATCCCTACTTGAGGGGAAAGGGTCTATTACAGTCCTATCTGTCTATACAGAGAACCGACTCGAAAGGGATGATCCCGTCCGGATACCTGTCCATGCTCGGGCCTAGTCCCTGGTTCTAGATGCCAATGAACACCTTAATGAGCTCCTAATAACATCTCGACGTGGCACATTTCTGTCCATGTAGACTCTTCAGGGGATATAATGTACAAAGGAACCACCGCAGCCAAAGGTTATTAGACTGCAGTGAGAAGATTCTATAAATCAAAAGGTCTGCCCCTCGGGTGAGAGGAGGCACCAGCAAAAGGAGTTGATAATCCTACGCTAATACTTGGCTACTGATATCCCCTATGGTTGGGGGAACCTACCAGCAATTCGAATGCACTGACGAGTGGATTTTAAATAGTGCAGACGCGTGCTTCCCTGCCTAGACCGCCTCCCCATGTGCGGCGCCAGAGTATGACATCAGACACCGGCAGCGCGGTCACATGGGGGTTGGTGGCCAATGAAAAGGTAAGGGTAGGTAGCGTAGGATGGTTGCCTGGATACCTCTGTAATCCTGGAAACAGGAGGAGGACGTGACTGATAATGCGCTTCCATAGTGACCTGGTAACTAAACCTTAACCAGTAATATAAATAACCGGCATTTCAAAGGAGGAGGAGTGTTGGAGGAGGAGTGGTGGCGGGAAAATGGTTAGATAAAGATGTGCAAGCTGTCCCAGCTATTCAATTAATACACAAAACATAAAAGTGGTGGCTAGACAAAAATGTAGATCGACTATGAAACAATATAAAGTATTCAGCAATATAAAGTATCCAGCGATGTAGCCATAATTGAACCTATTTGCGTATCAAACAAAGCAGCTGTAATTAAGCCTCTTATTGAGACCCAGAGAGGCTAATGTTCTTAGATAAAAAATCCAGAGCGCTTCCTGCTGGAGAAGGATCTTATCCCAATCACCTCCTCTGGTTGGTGGTTTGACAAGGTCAATGCCCATGAAACACAGTTGAACCCTGCCATCATGGACAAGGTGCACATGTTTAGCCACAGGGGTGTCTCTTTTGTGTAAAATATCATTGAGGTGCTCCCCCACCCTCCTCTGGAATTCCCGTATTGCTTTTCCAATGTACTCAATGCCCCATTCACAGGAGATGTGATAAATAACTCCCGTAGATTTGCAGTTAATGAAGTTTAAGATGGAGTAAGTCTTGCCTAGTAACAGAACTGGTAAAGGTTTTCGTAACCTGTATATGTTTACAGGCAATGCAGTTACCACATCTGTAGCATCCTATGACATTGGAAGGCAGCCAGGTTGAATGCATATTGATTGAAGTGAAGTGGCTGTGGACCAAACTGTCATGCAGACTCCGACCGTGTCTGTATGTAACTTGGGGGTAATCACCTATTACTTCCCTTAAGTCAGGATCCATTTTTAAAATCTCCCAATGACGTTGGAAAATTTGTCTAACCTGTTTTTACTTCCTATCAAAAGATGTGATGATGCATATCACTCTGGTGTCTTCTGGACTGATTAGGGGTAAGTAGGGAGGGTCTGTGCTGGGTCAGGGCTGTTCTGTATGCGGGTCGGAGTAGCGCATCTGGGTATCCCCTCTGTTGAAAATGTGTCCTCAGTTCCCCTGCTTGGGGGACAAATTCCTGCTTATCGGAGCAGTTTCTACTCAAATGGAGCTACTGGACCCTAGGGATGCCTCTCCTAAGGGGGAGAGGATGACTACTCTCCCACCTCAAGAGGGAGTTGGTGGAGTTTGATTTCCTATAAATTGATGTGTCTAGTTCACCTTTGGCATTTCTCGTGATTTTAATGTCCAAGAAGGGCAAACTATGAGGGTGTGATTCACAGGTAAAACGCATGTCAATCTGATTGTGGTTTAGTTGAGAGAAAAAGGATTCAAACTCCATCTTGCTGCTGTTCTATAAGATGAAGATATCATCTATATACCGTGTCCACAAGCCAATTATAGATATATCCCCCGAATCCTCATCCGTGAACACCAAGGTTTCCTCCCACCAGCCCAGGAATAGATTAGCATAAGAGAGTGCACAAGGGCTCCCCATAGATGTACCTCTGAGCTGGTGGTAGATTTTGTTATCAAAGGAGAAAAAATTAATGGTCAGGGTAAATTCGAGGATACGGAGGACGAACAGGCTGTGGGCGCGGTATTGGCAGCCACGGGACTGAAGGAAATGGTCCACTGCCTTCATACCTAAATCATGTGGTATAGAGGAGTACAAAGCCTCTACATCAATGCTAGATAGAAGACAGTTCTCCTCTAGTTGAATACCTTCTAGATGTTTTAAGCGGTCAGTGGTATCCCTCGTGTAGCATGGTAAGGCAGTAACAAAGGGGGCTAAAATACGATCAATGTAAATGCGGAGGTTCTGACACAGGTTGCCTACACCGGATACAATCGGTCTCCCCTTAAGGGGTGAGAGCCCTTTATGGATTTTGGGGAGTAAAAGGTGGACCTGTGGGGAAATGATGGAAGTAAAAAATTGTACTCTTCAGGTGAAATCAGCTGTGAGTCTCTAGCTTCATCCAAAACACCCTTTAGTTCCCACCTATAATCATCAGTTGGGTCCCTGCCAAGAATCTCATAAGTCTCGCAATATGATAGCAAGGATTTACACATGTTTTTATATTGCACTGAATCCATGACCACAGTATTGCCCCCCTTATCCGAAGGTTTAATCGTGATCGAGGAGTCATGAGATAGAGGGGGTGATTGAGATAAGATCCTTCTCCAGCGGGAAGCGCGCTGGATTTTTTATCTAAAAACATCGGCTCCTCTGGGTCTCAATGAGAGGATTAATTACGGCTGCTTTGTTTGATACTCGAATAAGAGGTTCAGTTATGGCTGCATCGCTGGATACTTTATATTGCTGAATACTTTATATTGTTTCATAGTCGATCTACATTTTTGTCTGACCGCCACTTCTATGTTTTGTGTATTAATTGAATAGTTGGGACAGCTTGCACATCTTTATCTAACCATTGTCCCGCCGCCAATCCTCCTGCTGTCAAATGCCAGTTATTCATATTACTGGTTAAGGCTTAGTTACCAGGTCACTATGGATGCGCATTATCAGTCGCGTCCTCCTCCTGTTTCCTGGATTACAGAGGTATCCAGGCAACCATCCTACGCTACCTCCCCTTACCTTTTCATTGGCCGCCAACCCCCATGTGACCGTGGCGCGGGCATCTGATGTCATACTCAAGCGCCGCACGCAGGGAGGTGGTCTAGGTAGGTAAAATCCACTCGTCAGTGAATTAGAATTGCTGGTAGGTTCCCCCAACCATAGGGGATATCAGTAGCCAAGTATTAGCATAGGATTATCAACTGCGTTTGCTGGTGCCTCCTCTCACCCGAGGGGCAGACCTTTTGATTTATAGAATCTTCTAACTGCAGTCTAAGAACCTTTGGCTGCGGTGGTTCCTTTGTATAT
Organism: Bufo bufo; assembly: GCF_905171765.1. Taxonomy (NCBI): domain Eukaryota; kingdom Metazoa; phylum Chordata; class Amphibia; order Anura; family Bufonidae; genus Bufo; species Bufo bufo. The sequence goes on along the minus strand of NC_053391.1, from coordinate 427,845,267 downwards.
TATATCCCTCGAAGAGTCGACACGGACAGAAACGTCAGGATGTTATTAGGAGCTCATTAAGGTGTTCATTAGCATCTAGAACCAGGGACTAGGCCCGAGCAGGGACAGGTATCTGGACGGGGTCGCCCCTTTCAGGGCGGGTGCTCTGTATATCCAGGTAGGACTGTAATAGACCCCTTCCCCTTAAGTAGGGATTAATAGGGCCCAATAGGGTACAGAGCTCCTCCACCTGCACAGACCCCGTCCTACACCCCTGGCTTGTTCCGGATGGACATGTGGTGTAGGTCCAGTGGAATTGCCATCCCTGATACCTCCAGGAGAATCTGGTCCCACTACGTGCATTGGTTCTGGTAAGACTGCTTGAACCTATCCCTAGGTGGGGCAGGATATATTCATTCTACTTCTCTACCAGTGTTGGGGTACCAGTCTTGGACCCTCAGTTTTGTTTCTCTTTTTAACATATATCAGTAAACGTTATGTTTTAAGTAATTGTCACTCAACCCCTCGGGGTTGCATTGTTCATTTGAATTTGGAGTGCTTTCTGAGCTTGTACACTACATTGCTCTCATTATTGATTTCTATAATTAAATAGGCCGCTCCCCCTTAATATTTGCGTTATTTCTGGAGCCGCTGGCGTGTAGGATTCGCTTGGATGGTCAGATTCGGGGGTTCGGGGTAGCGGGAGAGAGTGACAAAATCAGGCTCTATGCCGATGATGTTATACTTTTTTTGGATCAGGGCTGGAATGCTGTCCCCTATGTTATGCAGGTGATAGAGGAGTTTAGTCAATTGTCTGGTTATTCAATCAATTGGGCTAAGTCCTCACTCCTCCCGCTAAATCGAAATGTCCCCGACGGTGGCTCCCGGATCCGGATACTATCGTTGGATGACTCTCTGGACTATCTGGGGATAAAGTTAGGTGCCCCTAAAGGTAGATTCCATGAATTAAATCTTTCCCCGGTAATGGACAACGTAAAGGGGAAAATTAGAGCCTGGCAAAAATTGCTAATATAGCAATCTGATCGACTGGCACTAGTAAAAATGATCATACTACCTCTGGTCTTATATCCGATCTGCGCCTCCCCCATCTGGATAGAGGACGCTTTTTTTTATAGATTGGAAGCTTTAATAAATGATCTAATTTGGGGGAGGAAGAGGGTCCGAATAAAGCAGAGGTATCTATGGCTGGCTGAGTCAGAAGGGGGACTGTCACTCCCTTTTTTTCAAGGGTACTTTTTTTCTGCGCAGGTACAAAGATGTTGTTATTCTGGAGAGAATGCACTAGGGCAGTATTTAACTAGGGTAACAGGTAGGTCAATTGAGAATATTTTTATGTATTTAGAAACGGCACAATTTGGTGCTTTGGACACTAGATGTTTAATCCCTAGAACTCTACAGAAGGTCTGGGATACATTGAAAACGATGTTGCAGGTGTCACATGCTTATCATTTCACCCCGTTGTGGGACAATCTGAATTTTACTGGAATTTTGGAAAATAACTGATTACACTTATTGGAGTTGTAGGGGTATTACTAGAGTGGTACATTTGTTTGTTGCAGATCGCTTTAAAGTTTTAGGGGACTTTAATTTCACAAACACTTTTTTAGACCGATTTAGGTACGCACGTTTAAAACATGCACACGAAGCCACACTTAATAAAACATACATGATCAGTCAACAACATTCATTCTTTGATTATTGCTTCCTTCACTTAGGGAAAAAGATTAAAATGGCACAGATTTATTCGAAAATGCGAAAATCACTGCCCACTGTGTTCCCTTTTAAAAGTATACATAAATGGGAGCAGGAACTGAAAACCTCCCCCCTCCCCTGGCCACAGATCTTTAAAAACATCAAAAGGGTAGTATCTGCATCCAGCTATAGATTGATTCAGTTTAAGATCTTACACAGGTTATACTATACACCACAAATGCAGGCTAAGTTCGCTAACAACAGAGGTCATGAATTTTTCTGTCAAAAGTGCGGTAGCCCCAATGTTGGATACACTCACCTTTTATGGGAATGTAGTGTGATAAAGCGCTTTTGGGAGCAGGTATTTACAGCATTGCAGGGGGATTTTCCCCAATCATGTGCACCGGATATGATCTCCGTAATTCTGGGTGTCTTTATACCAGAAAATCCTAACTCTTCTACACATCAATTGAGCTGACTGAAGGGCTGCCTGATCGCTAAGGCTTTGATAGTTAAGAGATGGGGATCCCCATTTCTCCGGTATTTGAGAAGTGGAGACGGATTATGTCCCAAATAAAGATCTATGAGGAGGTTGAGAGGCGGAGAAGGTTGGGCATGCGACTCTTTTCTGTTTTGTAGAGGCGAGATGGACTGACTATGTTGGTTTGACGGGAGGACCATCAGGACGGGTACGGGGGGGTATGGGGTTCGGGCTACCAGCGACAGCAACTAAGGGAAGGGAAGGGGGGGAATGGATGGGCTCAAAGGTATTAGGTTTGAGTCTATAGAGATGGATTTAATGGTATTGTTTGTAATGATGTTGAAACTATAGTAATATGTTTTTTATATGTGTATAAGCCTTTTTTGGTATCTTTTTGTTTCCGGCTCTGTTGAAAAGTTTTTGTAATCACCATTGAAGAAAATAAAATATTTACTAATTAAAAAAAAAAAAAAAAAAAGCTTTTCCCACAAATAAGTGCACCAGTGAAGTGCGTATGTTTTTTTCTTTCTGTACGCTTTCAGCACATATAACTGCAGAAGTGAACTGCGCGTACATATTTTTCTTGTTTGAAAAGATATAAGCCACTAAAGGCTTTTCAACATAGCACTTGCACCTCAATAACAAATTGCTGGAATGACAGAGCTGTATAACGGCTATTTGGATCCCCAAATAATCTTTCCCTGCACTTGTAAATAGCTTTTCTAGCACTGACTCTAGCGCCTTCTGACATCTCTCCCTGCACTAAGATGCTGTGAAATGATTCCTCCCTATCCTTTCCCTGCACTTGTAAATCACTTTTCTGGCACTGTCCCTAGCTCCTTCTGACATCTCTCCCTGCACTAAGATGCTGTGAAATGATTCCTCCCTATCCTTTCCCCGCACTTATAAATTGTGTTTTCCATTTTTTTTTTCCACAAAGAGGTTTCCAATTGCTGTTCCTAGTGCCTTCTCATGTCTGTCCCTGCACTCAGAACGCTTGAAAATGTCTGATTCTAAGATGGTAGTCGTATTTTTAGGGCTGTGACATCACAGGGATGGCTCGCTGCTTATTGGCTGCATGCATGGCATTATGGGTCAGCCCGCTTTCCCAGAGTTCCTTGCCCCATGTCTTCACACATATAGCTGCCATTGTAGCTGCCATTTTAGGAAAAATTGCGATTCGTTACCATGAAGCGCGAGGAAATTTTTCCTGAAATTCGGATTGAATTCCACTTCGTCTGATTCGATTCACTCATCTTTAATATATACACTTAAAAAAATGCCAAAAACAGTTCAAAGGGGATGAGGGGGCAGTCCCAGAGTACCCAGAGAATCCCCAACTTGAATCAATTTTAAAACAATAAATAAAACATCTCATTCTCATAAAATGCTTCATATCAGCTGGCTATGGCCACAAAGAATAAGGAATAAGCTAATATGAGTCTTAAATCGGCGTCCGGCCAGTGCCAGAGGGATCGCCGAGCAGGGAGTGCTCACTTGACTGCAATTGTGATCACATGATGCCGCGTTGCCAGGGAACAGAACACTACAAGATGTAGCTGTGTAGCAGAATGTATGGCTTAATCTGAGGTTAGGTCTACAGAATGTATGGCTTAATCTGAGGTCAGGACTACAGAATGTATGGCTTAATCTGAGGTCAGGACTACAGAATGTATGGCTTAATACATGGGCGGATTGGGAACTTAAAGTGGCCCTGGAAAAAATACAAAAAGTGGCCCTATTTTGTAGTCAGGATCAAATTGATTGAAGGCAGGGCCAGCAATACCATATTGCAGCACATTATACCACCCCAACAGAGCCAAATACCACAGTCCATCACAAAATGCTGCCAGCTGCACAAAATGCATCCCCAAAAACTTTCACTGGCCGGCCGTGAGAATGGTCCAGGCGGCCCCCTGCGCATTGCCCCACCGGGAAATTTCCCTGTAAAGTCTATGGTCAATCCGCCCCTGGCTTAATCTGAGGTCAGGACTACAGAATGTATGTCTTAATCTGAGGTCAGAATTACCGAATGTATGTCTTAATCTGAGGTCAGGACTACAGAATGTATGGCTTAATCTGAGGTCAGAACTACAGAATGTATGGCATAATCTGAGGTCAGGACTACAGGAAGCCAGAGGAAGTAAAAGCCATACATTTGGGCTCCAATAAACGCGATTAAAGGCTTAACTGATATAGATGAATATAAGGGACAGATAGATATTTTAAATATATGGGGAAAAAAAAGGAATTTGGGAGTAATATGAATAAAAATATAACTATAAGTATATTATACAGTTGCAAGAAAAAGTATGTGAACCCCTTGGAATGATATGGATTTCTGCACAAATTGGTCATACAATGTAATCTGATCTTCATCTAAGTCACAACAATAGACAATCACAGTCTGCTTAAACTAATAACACACAAAGAATTAAATGTTACCATGTTTTTATTGAACACACCATGTAAACATTCACAGTGCAGGTGGAAAAAGTATGTGAACACTTGGATTTAATAACTGGTTGAACCTCCTTTGGCAGCAATAACTTCAACCAAATGTTTCCTATAGTTGCAGATCAGACGTGCACAACGGGCAGGAGTAATTCTTGACCATTCCTCTTTACAGAACTGTTTCAGTTCAGCAATATTCTTGGGATGTCTGGTGTGAATCGCTTTCTTGAGGTCATGCCACAGCATCTCAACCGGGTTGAGGTCAGGACTCTGAATGGGCCACTCCAGAAGGCGTATTTTCTTCTGTTTAAGCCATTCTGCTGTTGATTTACTTCTATGCTTTGGGTCGTTGCCCTGTTGCAACACCCATCTTCTGTTGAGCTTCAGCTGGTGGACAGATGGCCTTAAGTTCTCCTGAAAAATGTCTTGATAGACTTGGGAATTCATTTTTCCTTCGATTATAGCAATCCATCCAGGCCCTGACACAGCAAAGCAGCCCCAAACCATGATGCCCCCAACACCATACTTCAAAGTTGGGATGAGGCTTTGATGTTGGTGTGCTCTGCTTCTTTTTCTCCACACATAGTTTTGTGTTTTTCTTCCAAACAACTCAACTTTGGTTTCATCTGTCCACAGAATATTTTGCCAGTACTGCTGGGGAACATCCAGGTGCTCTTGTGCAAACTGTAAACATGCAGCAATGTTTTTTTTGGACAGCAGTGGCTTCCTCTGTGATATCCTCCCATGAAATCGATTCTTGTTTAGTGTTTTATGTATCGTAGATTCGCTAACAGGGATGTCAGCATATGCCAGAGACTTTTGTAAGTCTTTAGCTGACACTCTAGGATTCTTCTTCACCTCATTGAGCAGTCTGCGCTGTGCTCTTGCAGTCATCTTTACAGGACGGCCACTCCTAGGGAAAGTAGCAGCAGTGTTAAACTTTCTCCATTTATAGACAATTTGTCTTACCATGGACTGATGAACGGCAAGGCTTTTGGAGATACTTTATAACCCTTTCCAGCTTTATGCAAGTCAACAATTATTATTTGTAGGTATTCTGAGAGCTCTTTTGTGTGAGGCATCATTCACATCAGGCAATGCTTCTTGTGAAAAGCAAACCCAGAACTGGTGTGTGTTTTTTATAGGGCAGGGCAGCTGTAACCAACGCCGCCAATCTCATCTCATTGATTGGACTCCAGTTGGCTGACACCTCACTCCAATTAGCTCTTAGAGATGTCATTAGTCTAGGGGTTCACATACTTTTTCCACCTGCACTGTGAATGTTTACATGATGTGTTCAATAAAGACATGGTAACATTTAATTCTTTGTGTGTTATTAGTTTAAGCAGACTGTGATTGTCTATTGTTGTGACTTAGATGAAGATCAGATCACATTTTATGACCAATTTGTGCAGAAATCCATATAATTCCAAAGGGTTCACATACTTTTTCTTGCAACTGTATATATAATGATCAAGATATTTTATAAAAAAAAGAAATTGTTATGCATAACATGAAAAGGGGAAGCAATCATGATAAATAAAACAATAAATTAATGATTTTTCAATATATAGTTTTTTTAATAAAGGAAATGAACTCCAAAAACTGATAAGAAATTATAATGTATGCATGCATGTTCTTAAAAATGAAAGACACGCATACATACAATATGCACAATATGAACACAACATTCAAGTACAATAACTAAATGACTAAATAAAGGTAAATATGTTAAAACGAGGGTCAAAGGAAAAAAGTTAAAATTCCAATTGATATGATAATAATAAATACATGCTAAATGATGAATAATAAATAATAAAAGAATACATGTCAAAAGTGCTGTACGTTATTCAAAGATTGATCCCTAAAGCCTTGGTGAGGCTATGTGGGTTGACGCAATTCAGCTTGTACATCCAAAACATTTCACGCCTTCTTAATGTCAGAACAATATTGCGTCAGTTTGCATCTACTTGCTCAATTGGCAATTGTAAAGCCAGAAAACATGTCCTGATGATCTACAGAATGTCTAGAGACGATATGTTGTAAAAAATTATTTTAAATATTAGATCTGTGTTTATTCAGCCTATTGCGCAATGTTTAGATGGTGCGTCCAATGTACTGTAGACCACATGGGCATTGTAAAAGGTAAACAACATTTGCTGACCCACAATTGAGGTGACTTTTCATAGAAAATGAATCTCCATTGGATTTACTACGGAACAAAGTGTAGGTGCATATAGTGTCACAGCATAAAAATTTGGGTTGATTGCATTTAAAACTGCCCAATGGTTTAGAAGTGGATACCCTATTCTGAAGCTTTGTACTATTAGGTGGAAATGATCTTAGTTTGCTGGGTGCAAGAATGTTTTTGCAAGTTTTTAATCTCCTGAATGTGAGTGGGGGTTCGAGTGGGCAAGTTCTTATTTAAATGGGGATCCCTTTTGAAGATGTGCCAATGTTTGTATAGTATACTCCTGATAGCATTATGGTAGCTATTGTATGTGGTAATAACATTTGTACAGTATACTTTCTTTTTGTTCTTCTCAAGTTCAGTTACACTTTTATTTCTATTTTTGGATAGGTACTCTTCTTGTGACTGTAACAGAGGCTGCTGTGAGCTCCTGTTCCTCTGCTTACAGCCGCAGTCCCAGGCGCCGTGTTCAGCAGTGATCTGCGGCCAGTGCTTCCCATTTACCGTTGCATTCCTGGGCTCTATCTGTGATCTGTGTAGGTACTGTTGTTCTGGGATCTACTCCACAGTTTCCTCTCAACCCTGCCCACAGCATGCTTGCTGCTTTTTTCCTGCAGCACTTCCTTAATGGCCAGCGCGCGTCACTTCCTGGGCTTTATGGGTTAGGTCATGTGACGTTGCGAACTAATCCTAGCCCCCCCTGCACATGTATAAGTGTCTCAGCCCTCTTCCCAGATGCCTCAGTGTCAAGGTCCTTATGTCGTGCTAAGGTCCCTGATATCTGCTTGTGTTCAGCAGTGATCTGCGGCCAGTGCTTCCCATTTACCGCTGCATTCCTGGGCTCTATCTGTGTAGGTACTGTTGTTCTGGGATCTACGCCACAGTTTCCTTTCAACCCTGGCCACAGCATGCTTGCTGCTTGTTTCCTGCAGCACTTCCTTAATGGCCAGCGTGCGTCACTTCCTGGGCTTTATGGGTTAGGTCATGTGACGTCGCGGACTAATCCCAGCCCCCCTGCACATGTATAAGTGGCTCAGCCCTCTTCCCAGATGCCTCAGTGTCAAGGTCCTTATGTCGTGCAAAGGTTCCTGATATCTGCTTGTGTTCCTGACTTGTATTTGTGTTCCTGGATTCGGCTACCCGTTTGATCCCTGCCTGCTTGCCTTGACTCTCCTGTTGCCGACCCGGATTGCCTGACCTGTACCTATGCCACATGCCCTGACCTTTTGCCTGTCTGACTTCACCTCTGCCTCATCCTTCGGTCCTGCACTGTTGCTCCTTTTAAACGACTCAGCCTGCTGACAATGCCTGTCCTCTGGTACCTTTCTCAGGAACCTCCTGGTCCGCCTGGACCAGCTGCCTCGTGTGCCTATCCTCCTCAAGAGGTAGCGATCTGGTTTTCCCCTTGGGAAAGTCTATCCCCACAATCAGGGGTACTGTGAAGATTGAGGGGTTCACTAAGACAACGCCCTTAGAGGAGGTAGGACACGTGGCACAGTGGGTTCACACCCACTAGTTCGTGACAGTGACAGGGCTTTCGCTTTATTATAGGCAGATTCTATTATTCCTGGAGGATAATCTTTTTGTATAACCTCACTTTGAGTAGTAAAGTCACTATCCAGAGAGCATTTACGTCTTTTAAATTGAATATAGCGGATATTAGTCTTCCATTTTTTGAAGTGAGCGCTAGAAAAATCTAAATAACTATTACAGTCCACGCCATTATTTACCAGATGAAGGGGAGATACTTCCCCGAAACTCGTTGTTTTACCTGCAAAATCAAAAATTAAATACTGAAGCTTTCCTTTCCATCAACGATCAATTTGGCTGGTTCTTGCGCCGAGGGATGTTCTTTTGTTACAAGTTTCATCTTCTTGGGGAGTTCAGGCACCCCCGTTAAGAAGTCTTCCATCTGTGGCTGCATACCAACCTTTCTAGGAAACCAGATTACCTTTGATGAAATCTTGCTAGCATTGTGCCTAAAGTTTGCACATCCCAGTAAGGTGAGCCTCCACGATGGAGTTTTTTTTTAAAAAACTTCATTATTTGTACGTTATTAACCTATGGTGCACCTTTTTGTGTTTACTAGTAAACACCGCCTGTGACATTGACAGAAAAATTAAGAGCTCCCCACAAACATTAAACTGTCAGCGAAACTGACAATGATCAGTTTTGTTGGATTTCTACACAACCAAGCTAGGCTGAGCATGTATGTTTGTGGTGGAATCAGAAAAAATAGTTGTAGGCTAAATGAACATGTATTTATATATGGCTAACTTAAAGGACTGCTGCTGGCCAATCAAAGGCTTTAAGGGTGGCAGTGGTCACATGCTGTGCCTCCACATGTCACTGCAGAGGCCATTGTTTGGCCAGGAACAGGGCAGATGAGAAGGTAGCTCGGCACTGAAACCGGATCGCCAGTCACAGGTGATTCTTTATTTTAACCCGTGCATTATGCGTGTAATTATGAAAAGGGGTTCCTGTTCATGGACGACCGCTTTAAAAAAAATATACCTACAATAGATGACATTACACTTCTTATTCCCTGGACTGCAGTCTTCTAATATTGAACATTATGATCATCCTAATCCCCTATCCACTTTATGGCTCTTTCCAGTTGACAATGTTGCATTCATGTTCATTATTCATATTTTTTCAAGTATGTGATCAATTCCATACTGAAGAACAGTTTTTGATGATAAGAGCAGCGAGGATGGGGAGAAGATTCAATGTAATAACTTGTCTTAGTAGGTTATGAAGATTCATAAAGTCATTACTCTAGGCCACATTTTTACTTACTGGTTTACTGCCATCCAATTCCACCAAGAAGTGCTCAGGGTTACTGTTGACAGCATATAACTCATAGGTTTCCTGTGTTGAATTCACCAGTGGAAGAGAGAGACGCATCCATCTGTAGGATAGCAAAAATGGAAAATTCATATGTAGCTTATGAAAGTTGCATTGTATTGAATTTGTGTAAAAAGTGTATTTTAAATGACTTGTAAAATTAAAGGCTATAATTACCAACTAGCCTGGTTTTTGCCAATGTAAATCTGCCCTATTTGTTAGAACACTTGCAAGAACAACACCCGTATTTGCAGATTTTTCTAGAGTGTAAATGGTACAATTCTGTTCACTTTACTATTTTCTGCTGAAAATACTTTTGGGGAAATGCAGGGTATTATTCACAATATGAGTAATTTTACATTTTACAGGTTTGGTGACTTGTTATATTCTGAATGTAATATGAAACATTTCACTTACTTCCCCAGTTCACAGAATACTTCAGGAATCGTAACAGAATCTGGCTTCTCTGCTGTCAGCACTAAATTGTACCAGAATTCTCCAAATGCTTCACATTGAAAAATCACACTGAGAAAATAAAAATGAGAAGTTAGAATAGCAGACACCAGCAGAACACAATAATTCCCAATGCACTGAAGAATAACCCAACACCAAGCGTGTGTGTTACACTCAATACAACCATTGTACGTTACAAATCAATGCTGTGTGCTCACTGTAGTCCAGGTAGGCAACATCCATATAATAATGTCACTTAAAAGGGTTGTCCCAAGATGAAATATTGCATTTCTTTGTTAGATCATGCAGAACAGATTAAATTTTCTACTGTAATTATTATTTTCAGTGTCTACATAGCGCTGTTAACTAATTGTTAAGTAAGGGGGGAATGGCCATAGACCCTACAGGGAAATTTCCTGGTGGGCCGACACCCAGAGGGCCACCTAAACCCTACTCTTGGCCAAAAGCCAGGTACATAAAGATATGGTGCTTTCGGCATTAATACATTTAGGCAGTATTTTGTGCTGCACTGCGGTATCTGGGGCCACTTTTAGATTATTTTCCAGGGCCACTTTAAGTTACCAGTCCGACCCTGTTGTTAAGGAGCCCTCTGCACATGTGGCCATCTGCACAGAGGGCATCAAAATAAAGGTGTAAGAGAAATGTCTAGACACAGGAGCATTATAAAATTATTCCAACAAAAAAATAGTTTTTTTATTTTATTTTGTGTGATCTGACAGAGAAATCATGGGACAACCCCTTCAATAGTGCTTTCATAAAAACCCTACATAGAATACATCAATATCATACATGTACAGTATGCTCATATGGTAGAATCAATACTGCAGTTCATAGTAATACTCATATAAAAAAAGCTGAATTTTAAAATACTTTATTGAACGCGAAGACGCCACCATGGCCATCTTTCTTGAGGATTATGCGCGAAATACACTGCCTGTCCAAAAAAAAGTCGCCACCAAAAAAAAAAGGTCACACACTCGTTGGACTGCCTTTAGCTTTAATTAAGGCATGTATTCGCTGTGGCATTCTTTCAATAAGCTTCTGCAATGTCACATGATTTATTTCCATCCAGTGTTGCATTCATTTTTCACCAAGATCTTGCATTGATGATGGTAGAGTCTGACTGCTGTGCAAAGCCTTCTCCAGCACATCCCAAAGATTCTCAATGGGGTTAAGGTCTGGACTCTGTGGTGGCCAATCCATGTTTGAAAATGATGTCTCATGCTCCCTGAACCACTCTTTCACAATTTGAGCCCGATGAATCCTGGCATTGTCATCTTGGAATATGCCTGTACCATCAAGGAAGAACAAATCCATTGATGGAATAACCTGGTCATTCAGTATGTTCAGGTAGTCAGCTGACCTCATTCTTGGAGCACATACTGTTGCTGAACCTAGACCTGACCAACTGCATCAACCCCAGATCATAGCACTGCCCCCACAGGCTTGTACAGTAGGCACTAGGCATGATGGGTGCATCACTTCATCTGCCTCTCTTCTTACCCTGATGCGCCCATCACTCTGTAACAGAGTAAATCTTGACTCATCAGACCACATGACCTTCCTCTATTGCTCCAGAGTCCAATCTTTATGCTCCCTAGCAATTTGAAGCCTTTATTTCTGGTTTGCCTCACTGATTAGTGGTTTCTTACAGCTACACAGCTGTTCAGTCCCAATCCCTTGAGTTCCCTTCACATTGTGCGTGTGGAAATGCTCTTACTTTCACTATTAAACATAGCCCTCAGTTCTACTGTTGTTTTTCTTTGATTTGATTTCAACGAACGTTTAAGTGATCGCCAATCACAATCATTCAGGATTTTTTTCCCGCCACATTTCTTCCTCGAATACGATGGGTCCCCACTATCCTTCCAGTTTTTAATAATGCGCTGGACAGTTCTTAACCCAATTTTAGTATTTTTTGCAACCTCCTTAGATCTTTTCTCTGCTTGATGCATGCCAATGATTTGACCCTTCTCAAACAGACTAACATCTTTTCCACGACCACGAGATGTGTCTTTCGACATGGTTGTTTAAGAAATGAGAAGCATTAAGTTTGTATCAGTTGGGGTTAAATAACTTGTTGCCAGCTGAAAGATAATCGCCCATGCAGTAATTATCCAATAGAAGGCTGCTTAGTAAAATCCAGGTGGCAACTTTTTTTTTGGACAGGCAGAGTATCATGCGTGGTGACGTATGACATCACCACACTGGCCAGTGATTACGTCATTATGCACTACGCTAGTGTGATAACGTCATTATGCACCGTGCTAGATTTCAAGCTGGATCTTCAAGCAAGATGGATCCTACACTCAAATGGATAAGGAAAGTACGATTCATTTTTTTTTACATTATTAACCCCTGAAAGGCCTTAATATTAATTTAAGATGCTGTGATCAGCAATGAATGCAGCACCTTATGGGGTTCAATGATGGGGGTGGCACAAACGATGTTCCCCATTATTGCGCCCGCTACTATGAAATGTGCTTTGTGACAAAGTAATTAGTTGCGAAGCTAATTTTTTTGTAAAATTTGACGAAGCAGCCGAATCTAATTTTTAAGAACTTCGCTCATCTGTTTTTGCCACTGTAAAGCCACTTGCAGTGGTGGTGGTACTTTCTTATTTCACAAAAGTGGAAAGGAGATTTACAGTATAGACTAACTAGGTGGTCAAAGAATCCTCTGGAGCAAAGATCTTAGTAACATAGTTTATAAGGTTATAAAAACAAGTAGCTGTTCAAACCTCCTCTTATGCAATCTGTAATTGCATGAGCTTGATATATCTTATTGTGAGATAACAAAAAACAGTACTACAGTCTATCCCTATTTAGGTTGGTGGAAATCTAAACATGGGGGATGTCTCACTTCAGCAAATGGCAACTATAATGTAGAGAAAGTTAATACAAGGCACTTACTAATGAATTGTGATTGTCCATATTGCCTCCTCTACTGGCTTGATTCATTTTTCCACCACATTATACACTGTTTCCATGGTTACAACCACCCTGCAATCCAGCAATGGTGGCCTTGCTTGCACACTATAGGACATAGCTCCACCCTATGCACACTCCTATAGGCCTAGCCACCAGAGCGGCCGGCGCCTTTTCTAATAGTGCAGGCACGGCCACTACTTCTGAATTACAGGTTGGTCGTAACCTTTGGATACGAGCAGTATATGATGTGATGGAAAAATGAATCCAGCCAGCAAAGGAGGCAATATGGACAATCACAATACATTAGTAAGTGGCTTATATTAACTTCCTCTACACGATGAATGCAATTTTCCTAAGACAACCCCTTTAAACACATATAATTGCTATACAGATCTACTTACATGCTTACTCATGTTATATTAGTAGTAATAAATAGTAAGTAAAGTCCAAGTATTCTCTTAACTGAGTGGTCATAACACAATATTATAAAATCAATTACAAATTGAGCTTGGTCACCTGACTGTATGACTTTCGAGTGTAACTAATCGTACAGTAATTCTACTAGCAACTGACAATGGTAGGCCTCATGCACACGGTCGTTGGACGGCCGTGGCCGTATTGCGGCTCGCAAACGGTGGGCCGGCACCACACATCACGGATGTGGACCTATTCACTTTAATTCCGGAGATGTGGAACGGAGTCACGGTACGGAACACCGGAAGCACTATGGAGTGCTTCCTTGGTGTTTCTTTCCGTTGTTCCGCACCACAAATAAATATGACATGTCCAGCCCGCTGCACGGATGTTGCCCGTGCAATGGGGATCGCAATTGTGGTCCCAAATGCACGGAACAGCCGCACAACGGCCGTGTGCATGAGGCCGTAGAGGCAGGATTCCCTTGGAAAAGAAAAAGTTATCTACTTTGGTCTAGGGCAGTGATAGGCAAACTGCGGCTCTCCAGCTGTTGCAGAACTACAACTCCCAGCATGCAAAGGCTGCCTACAGCTTTCAGCCTACAGCAGGGCATGGTGGGAGTTGTAGTTTTGCAACAGCTGGAGAGCCGCAGTTTGCCTATCACTGGTCTAGGGCATACACAGAATTCATAGAGGACCCATAGAAAACTCCAGAATGAGTCCCATTGTCCAGTGAGAGCTATACCAAATGTGCTTTTTCACAGTCCATACTTGTACTGGCATGTGTCAATGGGCAGAAAAACCTTGGTGCCCCATGCCAGTTTGAATGCAGTAGTGAGTCTCTCTGGGTGAGAATTTGAAAATTTCTAAAGGTACAGTCTTTCACCTGCACTCTTTCATATACAGTGCATAGGTAACAAGCACTCCATTGCTATATTTTCACATACCTTCCATTACAACTCCCAGTCTTAGTTGGGGAAAACTTTGCTACATAGGAGAAAGTTTCTCTTGGCTGTAGAGTGAAAACATCATCTCCAGTGATTCCATCACCATTCACAAGCACATGGAAATTAAGGACATCCATTGTGGGATTGGTAATTGGTATATTTACCCCAACAGATTTCTGGAGAGAGAATAAAGATACAATTTAAAAAAAAAAAATTACCAAATTATTATTGTATGTATGTGAACTTGTCCCTATTTTCTGTAGAAACCATCAATGAGGATCCATGAGACCATGCAGAATAAGACATGGTGAAGGTGGTTTATTATTTCATCATTATATACAATTTAGGCTACTTTCACACTTGCGCTTTCCCTTTCCACTATTGAGACCCGTTATAGGATTTTAATAGCAGGGGAAACCGCTTCCGTTTTGTTCCGATTTATTGTCAATGGGGACAAAACTGAACTGATAGAAACAGAATGCACCATAATGCATTCCGTTCTGTTTGGCTGCGTCCCCATCGCGAACAGAATAACGCTGCAAGCAGCCTTTTTCTGTCCGCATTGTGGTGCGGAGCAAGACAGATGAGTTGGAAACAGGCCTTGAGACGTAACTTAAGCCTGTATTATACTCGTAGATTTTCAGCCACATGTTCGCTAACAAGCTTTCGTAGTAACGCTTTGTTAGCGATCATTTGACCGTCTAATACTGTTGCCGATTACCCGATCAAGGAGCAAACACTCGTTCATCGAGCAATCGTGATCTTTCAGCATGCTGAAAGATCATGATTTTCCAGCGACAGATGTGCTTTCGAATCAAGATCTGCTGCCTGCAAATAAGTTTATTGCTGAAGAATCATCCAATAGATTCTCTAATTCTGCATGTTAAGTAAAATGTTGCAGCAGTCATGCATAAGACACAATCTTTTAGAATAGAAGGCTGTCGGTTATTATCTATCGACAAATCTGAGCTATCAGATGTTGCTTTTATTTGTAGAAATGTTGCACATTGGCATTGTCAGATGTGACATTTTATTTATTTTGGGACATTTGATCTATTATGAACCATGGTTCACCTTGTATTTACACTTGTACCTTTTCACGAGCACTTTCATTTTGGGCATGCAACTTTTCCTTTACTGAGTTTGCTTTTACAATTGACGTAGCTGGCGCATGCGCATGGTGCATATGTGTTCCATGACTATCTTTGAGTTTTGAAGCGCATCATCGCGCTACTGACAACCATCACATGGTCATGACGTTGATGTGCTTTACTTCACACTTACGTGACTAAACTCTGCCTCTGGCTACTGATGAGTCAGCACTGCCCCCTAAGAAAACAGGGTGTCTGCATATTCCTTGTACTAAGGCCTCATGCACACGACCATATGAATTTTGCGGTCTGCAAAAAACAGATCCGCATAAAATACGGATGACGTCCGTGTGCATTCCGCATTTTGCGGAACGGAACAGCTGGCCCTTGATAGAACAGTACTATCCTTGTCTGTAATGTGGACAATAATAGGACATGTTCTATTTTTTTTGCTGAATGGAAATACGGACATACGGAAACATAATGCACACGTAGTAACTTCATTTTTTTTTTTGCAGACCCATTGAATGGTTCTGTATATGGTCCGCAAAAAAAAGAAACTGACAGGAACTAATGGTCAGGAATTATGCATGACTGATTTGCTTAGAGTGTTCTCTGTCCAGCTTCCATCTCTGCTGCCTCTGGACTCACCTAGACATGTGTGACATGTTGAGCTCAGTGCACAGGTAACGTGCCCCACGTGTATCGCTGGACTCAGCAGCTTCCTCAGGGGTCTGGTGATTCCAGCGATACACGTGGGGTGCGTTACCTGTGCACTTTGTCTGCCTAGACACTTGCATTATGGCTATTGTTTGATGTCATGTATATCATATGTATTGCATTTGGTATCTTTTGGCAGCATACAATTGTCTGCATTTAGGACTGGGTGTGCACATATTTGTGCATTGGATTTATTTTTTGCCCTCACAAGGTCATTATTGTATACAATATTTTAACCCTTTTGTGTGTTGTTTAATAAAATAAGTATTGCTTTTACTTTGTGATGTGCAGTGTTTATTTAGATATTCATTTAATGGTTTATTACTGTGGCTGGCACTCCGTCCGTATTAGAAGTGTGCCTCCATGTTTTTTTTTTTTTTATACAGGTCACCACTGAGGCCACTAATTGGCAATCACACATGCGGTGTAGCGGGGAAATAAGAGACCAGGGCTCAATGCTGGACCTGGAATGTTCTTTTTTTAACTTTTGCACCATGCCAAGGCCCCTGAACATTGTTCTCTGGTCTTGCAGAATTCCTTTAATGATTTTTGTAAGATATCAAGCATATGGTGTCTATGGAAAGTTACCAAACTCTAGTTCCTTATATACCTTAGTGATGGTCAACCTGCGGCCCTCCAGCGGTTGCCAAACTACAACTCCCAGCATGCCTGGACAGCCTACAGCTATCAGCCTACAGCAGGGCATGATGGGAGTTGTAGTTTTACAACAGTTGGAGGGCCGCAGGTTAGGCATCCCTGCCTTAACTAATAGACTAGAATACCATCCCCTGGATTGATATTTTTATTTAGAAAACTACAATTTATACCAAGATATACAGATATACTAGTAAATACATAGTGAATACTTTGCTTGGGCTTCTCTATCAGAGTATCTCATATTTTGTACATGTTTAACAATTTCTGAATATGTAACCACATCACATCACTGGTAATGTTATGCAGAGCATTCGACAATGAACAATTATCAATTTATTGGTCCCCACAACATCCTGGATAATGAATTGTTGCATAGCAAAACACACACCTCAGAAGTATTTATTTTCTATTGTTTTTCATTATATAGTTTTCAATTCATTACAAGTTCATTTCTTATGCATGTGACACGTAGCCATCTAATTGCCCATTCTCTCTTGAGAAAATGTTAGTTGAAGGAAAAGCAAAAAGTATAGACCAGCACTGCTTTATTATCTGTAGAGTACGGCTATAGGTCTAAATAATGAAGCTTAACCTGTATCTCTGGAGCTGGTCATAGGAAATCAATGGTGCAAAGGGTAAAATATTCTTCAAAGATTAATGTACCAGCTACTAAACATTTTAACTTTTTCACATTTCCACTGAAAAAAACAGACCATATACAGTAAAATAACATGTTGAGTATATTGAAACGTTAAATTAAATAGAAGGATATGAACACTGTCGGACTTGGATGCCTAGGGCCCACCAATAAAACTCATTCTGGGGGCCCACTGTTCAGCGAAATGCAAATATTACCTGCATACACAGAGGAAGACAGCAACAAGACGCTACAAAATGATTGATTATGAGGGTCCTTGCAACAACTTTAAAAGGGGGGTCCCACGGAAGAGAAGATACTGGTTGGCCTGCCTCTATTCCTAGAGGCCATCTTAACCTTCCAATGAGTCTATAATAATAAACTGGATAGTCTACCCAGTTTTATATTGATGTAGGTTATTTGAGATGCTGTGCTAGTGGACTGGGTGCCCACCTTTCTCAGGGGCCCACCGGGGGATTCCCCTGTTCCCCTGTGGGCCAGTCCGAGCCTGGATCTGAATCCTAATTTGGTAGCCTATCCACACCTGATTATCATCCCACCGGTTGAAAACAACGGGCTCTAATTTCACCTTCAGACTATCTGCTAATCCTAAAGGTTCATAAACTTTTGCCACTCAAAGACATGTCATATTGGATTTTCCTCGATAAATAAATGACCAGATGTTATATTTTTGACTCATTTATTTGATATGGCTATCCTTATCTACTTTTAAGACTTGTGTTAAAATCTAATGTAGTTTTAGGTCAAGTTTATGCAGAAATATAGAAACTTTTGAAGAGTTTACAAACTTTCAAGCACTCAAATCACCACTGAACATAATCTAATTATAGTTTTCATTCATTTTAAAATGTATTTTTGAATTTTTGAAGTTAGACTGCATGGACAGAAGTATTGAGACACCTACACATTATGGGGGACATTTATAAAGACTGGTGTTTTTCACGCCAGTTTTAAGTCCCTCTGCACTGCCGGTGGAGCTGACACAGTTATGTATAGGCATGCAAAATGAGCCGGGCATGCCAGCCAACCCGCTTACCCGCCCACATCATGTCCCGTTTTCTCGGCACCTGGGAAAAATGGTGTGAGCAGGAAAAAGTCGCAGATTTTGAAGCAAAAATCCTGTACAACAAAATTTTCAACTTTTATATGCCAAAAGGTGACCTATATGTGATAATAAATGACCTCCTATATCTACAGAAGCTTTTATGAGATCCTATTCTAAATCCACAGGCATTAAAGAGAATATTTCATCAGTAAAGTACCTATTGTTTAAATAATATTTTTGTGTTAAACCATTTTTTTTTGAATTTGTGGTGATTTTTTTCTTTATTTATTTTTTTACATTTTCCATGTCACTATACAGTGATCCCTCAAGATACAATGGCCTCAGAATACAATATTTTCAACATACAATGGTCTTTCCTGATCCATTGTAATTTGAAACCAGACATACAATGCCTCAGACTCAGAACCAACCAATCAAGGCCACTTTTCTAGTAAATAGCTGTATTAGTTTTATTAGTTACTAGTTAGCAGCTAGTCCTGACTATTATTTATAACTTGTATTATCTATATTAGTTATCTACTTATTTTTTTTAAATCCTAATTTTCTCTTGGATGACATTTTGGGGCTTTGGAACCTATTACTCAACTTACAATGGTTTCAATATACAGGGTGGGCCATTTATATGGATACACCTTAATAAAATGGGAATGGTTGGTGATATTAACTTCCTGTTTGTGGCACATTAGTATATGTGAGGGGGGAAACTTTTCAAGATGGGTGGTGACCATGGCGGCCATTTTGAAGTCAGCCATTTTGAATCCAACTTTTGTTTTTTCAATAGGAAGAGGGTCATGTGACACATCAAACTTATTGGGAATTTCACAAGAAAAACAATGGTGTGCTTAGTTTTAACGTAACTTTATTCTTTCATGAGTTATTTACAAGTTTCTGACCACTTATAAAATGTGTTCAATGTGCTGCCCATTGTGTTGGATGTCAATGCAAACCTCTTCTCCCACTCTTCACACACTGATAGCAAAACCGCAGGAGAAATGCTAGCACAGGCTTCCAGTATCCGTAGTTTCAGGTGCTGCACATCTCGTATCTTCACAGCATAGACAATTGCCTTCAGATGACCCCAAAGATAAAAGTCTGAGGGGGTCAGATCGGGAGACCTTGGGGGCCATTCAACTGGCCCACGATGACCAATCCACTTTCCAGGAAACTGTTCATCTAGGAATGCTCGGACCTGACACCCATAATGTGGTGGTGGGTGCACCATCTTGCTGGAAAAACTTAGGGAACGTGCCAGCCTCAGTGCATAAAGAGGGAAACACATCATCATGTAGCAATTTCGCATATCCAGTGACCCCCTTAGACTTTTATCTTTGGGGTCATCTGAAGGCAATTGTCTATGCTGTGAAGATACGAGATGTGCAGCACCTGAAACTACGGATACTGGAAGCCTGTGCTAGCATTTCTCCTGCGGTGTTGCTATCAGTGTGTGAAGAGTGGGAGAAGAGGGTTGCATTGACAATCCAACACAATGGGCAGCACATTGAACACATTTTATAAGTGGTCAGAAACTTGTAAATAACTCATGAAAGAATAAAGTTACGTTAAAACCAAGCACACCATTGTTTTTTCTTGTGAAATTCCCAATAAGTTTGATGTGTCACATGACCCTCTTCCTATTAAAAAAAACAAAAGTTGGATTCAAAATGGCCGACTTCAAAATGGCCGCCATGGTCACCACCCATCTTGAAAAGTTTCCCCCCTCACATATACTAATGTGCCACAAACAGGAAGTTAATATCACCAACCATTCCCATTTTATTAAGGTGTATCCATATAAATGGCCCACCCTGTACAATGGTCATCCTGGAACCAATTAATATTGTAACTTGAGGGACCAGGTACATAATCCTGCAATTTTTACATTTGCCACTAGGTCTAATAATAAGTCCTGGTTTACTGTTCTGCAAAGGTAACTTTTCAGTAGCTATTAAAGGGGTTCTCCGGGAAAGAAAAAAACATGTTCTTATAAATAAATAGGTTCGACGGTTCCAAGCAATCCTGAAATTTTTGCATTACAACAATAATGCACAGTGCCCACCCCAGAATGACCCCGCATTTGACCGTCTGTACAAAATTAGGCCCATCCTTGACAACGTCAACACAAAGTTTTCAGAAGTGTACACCCCAGGAAAAAAATGGCTGCGTAGACAAATCCCTATTACTTTTCAAAAGGAGGATAAGATTCCGCCAGTACCTGCCCAGCAAGCGGGCAAGGTATGGCATAAAAATTTATAAAATCTGTGAGATTAGCTCTCACAAGTTCCGGGTTTACGAAGGGAGGGACACCCGGATTGAACCTCCAGAATGCCCCCCGTCCTAGGTGTTAGTCGGAAGATAGTGTGGGACTTACTGCACCCACTGCTGGATAAGGGTTACCATCTCTACGTGGATAATTACTACACGAGTATACCACTGTTCCAGGTCTCTAGCTTCCAGAGGTACTGTGGTGTGCGGCACAGTACGCGAAAATCAGAGAGGCCTCCCTAGATCCCTGGTAGGGCAACCACTAAGAAAAAGCAAAAGCCGTGCTCTCCTCAATGAGAACATGTTGGTGGTTAAGTACAAGGACAAGAGGGATGTCCATTTACTGACCACTATTCACACTAACAACAGCTCCCCTGCCGCTGTACGAGATACCACAACCACTGTCCCCAAGCCAGACTGCATTCTGGACTACAATAAACACATGGGGGGGTTGATTTTTCAGATCAAGTTCTGGAGCCCTACAATGCCACATGAAAAATAAGTGTAGTACAAAAAGCTGTCCGTGCACCTTGTACAGATGGTGCTGTACAATGCGTTTGTGCTTTTTTAATCTAGAGGCTAGCCAAGAAAATTCCTACAGTTTCAAGAGGTAGTGATAAAGGCCCTAATTTTTTCTAAGCAAGCAATCGAGGGCTCCAGTACTTCTGCAAGTTACGGTGCCCGAGTTGTACCAGGGCAACATTTTCCTGGTGAACTCCCCCAAACAGCGAGAAAGGGAAGGACCCAAAAAAGATGCAGGGTGTGTTCCAAAAGGGGGATAAGGAAAGACACCATTCACCATTGCGAAAACCTGCCCTGAAAAACCTGGCCTGTGCATCAAGGCTTGTTTCAGAATCTATCACTCATCCACGGAATAATTTCATCCTTTATGTACCCTGTCATTTTACCACCTTAAGGGTCCATTCACACGTCTGCAAAAGGGTCCGCACCCGTTCCGCAATTTTGCGGAACGGGTGCGGACCCATTCATTCTCTATGGGCCCGGACGTGAAGCGGAGAGCACACTATGTGCTCTCCGGTTCCGCATTTGCGGAGCGTGGCCCCAAACTTTCGGGTTTGGCCCCAAACTTCCGGTCCGCAGCTCCGCAAAAGATAGAACATGTCCTATTCTTGTCCGCAGCTGCAGACAAGAATAGGCATTTCTATAGCGGGTGCCGGCCGGGTGTGTTGCGGATCCGCAATTTGCGGGTCCGCAACACACCACAGACGTGTGAATGGACCCTATAACTGATTTTGTCCACAGAGCTTACATATCCACTTTTCACCAACCAATACATATTAACCACCTCAGCCCCCATGGCTTAAACACCCTGAAAGACCAGGCCACTTTTTACACTTCTGACCTACCCTACTTTCACCGTTTATTGCTCGGTCATGCAACTTACCACCTAAATGAATTTTACCTCCTTTTCTTCTTACTAATAGAGCTTTCATTTGGTGGTATTTCATTGCTGCTGACATTTTTACTTTTTTTGTTATTAATCGAAATTTAACGATTTTTTTTGCAAAAAAAAGAAATTTTTCACTTTCAGTTGTAAAATTTTGCAAAAAAAACGAGATCCATATATAAATTTTGCTCTAAATTTATTGTTCTACATGTCTTTGATAAAAAAAAATGTTTGGGTAAAAAAAAAATGGTTTGGGTAAAAGTTATAGCGTTTACAAACTATGGTACAAAAATGTGAATTTCCGCTTTTTGAAGCAGCTCTGACTTTCTGAGCACCTGTCATGTTTCCTGAGGTTCTACAATGCCCAGACAGTACAAACACCCCACAAATGACCCCATTTCGGAAAGTAGACACCCTGAGGTATTCGCTGATGGGCATAGTGAGTTCATAGAACTTTTTATTTTGTGTCACAAGTTAGCGGAAAATTATGATTTTTTTTTTTTTTTTTTTTTTTCTTACAAAGTCTCATATTCCACTAACTTGTGACAAAAAATAAAAACTTCCATGAACTCACTATGCCCATCAGCGAATACCTTGGGGTGTCTTCTTTCCAAAATGGGGTCACTTGTGGGGTAGTTATACTGCCCTGGAATTCTAGGGGCCCAAATGTGTGGTAAGGAGTTTGAAATCAAATTCTGTAAAAAATGACCAGTGAAATCCGAAAGGTGCTCTTTGGAATATGGGCCCCTTTGCCCACCTAGGCTGCAAAAAAGTGCCACACATGTGGTATCGCCGTACTCAGGAGAAGTTGGGGAATGTGTTTTGGGGTGTCATTTTACATATACCCATGCTGGGTGAGATAAATATCTTGGTCAAATGCCAACTTTGTATAAAAAAATGGGAAAAGTTGTCTGTTTTGCGGATCCGATCCATCTATCAGTGGATCCGTAAAAATCATGCGGACGTCTGAATGGAGCTTTACAGGGGGGTGATCAATGACAGGGGGGGTGATCACCACAGTCATTGATCACACCCCTGTAAGGCTCCATTCAGACGTCCGTATGCGTTTTGCGGATCCGATCCATCTATCAGTGGATCCGTAAAAATCATGCGGACATCTGAATGGAGCTTTACAGGGGGGTGATCAATGACAGGGGGTGATCAGGGAGTCTATATGGGGTGATCACCACAGTCATTGATCACGCCCCTGTAAGGCTCCATTCAGACGTCCGTATGCGTTTTGCGGATCCGATCCATCTATCAGTGGATCCGTAAAAATCATGCGGACATCTGAATGGAGCTTTACAGGGGGGTAATCAATGACAGGGGGGTGATCAGGGAGTCTATATGGGGTGATCACCACAGTCATTGATCACGCCCTTGTAAGGCTTCATTCAGACGTCCATATGCGTTTTGCGGATCCGATCCATCTATCAGTGGATCCGTAAAAATCATGCGGACGTCTGAATGGAGCTTTACAGGGGGGTGATCAATGACAGGGGGGGTAATCAATGACAGGGGGGTGATCAGGGAGTCTATATGGGGTGATCACCACAGTCATTGATCACGCACCTGTAAGGCTCCATTCAGACGTCCATATGCGTTTTGCGGATCCGATCCATCTATCAGTGGATCCGTAAAAATCATGCGGACGTCTGAATGGAGCTTTACAGGGGGGTGATCAATGACAGGGGGGTAATCAATGACAGGGGGGTGATCAGGGAGTCTATATGGGGTGATCACCACAGTCATTGATCACGCCCCTGTAAGGCTCCATTCAGACGTCCGTATGCGTTTTGCGGATCCGATCCATCTATCAGTGGATCCGTAAAAATCATGCGGACGTCTGAATGGAGCTTTACAGGGGGGTAATCAATGACAGGGGGTGATCAGGGAGTCTATATGGGGTGATCACCACAGTCATTGATCACGCCCCTGTAAGGCTCCATTCAGACGTCCGTATGCGTTTTGCGGATCCGATCCATCTATCAGTGGATCCGTAAAAATCATGCGGACATCTGAATGGAGCTTTACAGGGGGGTAATCAATGACAGGGGGGTGATCAGGGAGTCTATATGGGGTGATCACCACAGTCATTGATCACGTCCCTGTAAGGCTCCATTCAGACGTCCGTATGCGTTTTGCGGATCCGATCCATCTATCAGTGGATCCGCAAAAATCATGCGGACGTCTGAATAGAGCTTTACAGGGGGGTAATCAATGACAGGGGGGTAATCAATGACAGGGGGGTGATCAGGGAGTCTATATGGGGTGATCAGGGGTGATCAAGGGTGAATAAGGGGTTAATAAGTGACAGGGGGGGTGTAGTGTAGTGGTGCTTGGTGCAACATATTACTGAGCTACCTGTGTCCTCGGGTGGTCGATCCAAACAAAGGGGACCACCAGAGGACCAGGTAGCAGGTATATTAGACGCTGTTATCAAAACAGCGTCTAATATACCTGTTAGGGGTTAAAAAAATCACATCTCCAGCCTGCCAGCGAACGATCGCCGCTGGCAGGCTGGAGATCCACTCACTTACCTTCCGATCCTGTGAACGCGCGCGCCTGTGTGCGCGCGTTCACAGGAAATCTCGCGTCTCGCGAGATGACGCATATATGCGTGACTGTGCGCAGCGCTGCCACCTCCGGAACGCGACTCTGCATTAGGCGGTCCGGAGGTGGTTAATTTCTGTAATACACCTGTTTGTCAAAAGTGCCCTTTCAACCCCTTAAAATGTTTATACGGGGGTGCTCTTTCCAAAATGGGGTCACTTCTTGGGGTTTTTAATTTCTGGGCACCTCAGGGAGAAAATGGGGAACACATAATGGGGTGCATTTTTTTCTTTAACCGCTTGTGATAGTCAAAAATTGGGGTCTGCTAGTAATTTTTCATTTTCACAAATATGTGCTTTGAAATCCTTTAACAAGTGTTTCTGCCTTCTGTGACACACCTGTTTGCTGAAAAGTACCCTTTCCACCACTTAAAATGTTCGTACGGGGGTGCGCTTTCCAAAAATAGGTTACTTCTTTGGGATTTTAATTTCTGGGAACCTCAGGAATTTTTTAACATGTGACATGGCACCTAAAATCCATGTCTGTTTATTCAGGCCTGCAAAATCCATATTTTGCAGTTTGCCTCTAGAGCCCTGCTGTGCGCCCATACAGCAGGTTACAAGCACAAATGGGGTGTTTCCTGAATGGGGAGAAAATGGGGAACATACGCTGGGGTGCATTTTCTCCTTTAACCCCTTGTGAAAGTGAAAAATTGGGGTCTGCTAGTAATTTTTCATTTTTACAAATGTGTGCTTTGAAATGATTTCTCTAGTATTTCTGCCTTCTGTGAGCCACCTGTTTGCTGAAAAGTACCCTTTCTACCACTTAAAATGTTCGTACGGGGGTGCTCTTTCGGAAATGGGGTTACTTCTTGTTTTTTTTTTTTCTCGGGACCTCAGGAAACTTATTGAATGCGACATGGCACCTAAAATAAATGTCTGCCAATTCAGGCCAGCTAAATCCATATTTAGCTGTTTGACTTTAGAGCCCCGCTGTGTGCCCATACACCATTTTTTGAGCACATATTGGGTGTTAGCGTGTTCGGGGGGAAATGGGGAACAAAATGTGGGGTGCATTTTGTCCTGTTACCCCTTGCGAAAGTGAAAAAATGTGGGTGTAAAGCAACTTTTTTCTGGAATTTTTTTTTTACTTTTTATTTTCATAATTCTGTGAAACGCCTGATGGGTCAAAGTGTTCACTACACACCTTGAAATATTCCTTGAGGGGTGAAGTTTCCATAATGGGGTCACTTTTTGGGGGTTTCCACTGTAGGCTTACCTAAGGATGTCTTCATATACGACATAGCTCCCAATTACCATTCAGCTAAATCCGCTCTCCAAAAGCCATATGGTACTCCTTCCACTATAAAGCATGCTGTGCACCCATACATCAGTTTTTGAGCACACATGGGGTGTTTCTGTAAACTTCCGATTCAG
Organism: Bufo bufo; assembly: GCF_905171765.1. NCBI lineage: Eukaryota > Metazoa > Chordata > Amphibia > Anura > Bufonidae > Bufo > Bufo bufo. The sequence goes on along the minus strand of NC_053391.1, from coordinate 427,818,987 downwards.
GGTAATAGATTTGGGGTTTTGTTTGGCTAACTCTTGATGTGTTGCAGAAAAAATAGATAAAAATTTTTAATCTGCTAAAAAAATGGGAAATTTTCAAATTTCATTCGCATTTTCATTTAATTCTCATTCATTTAATTCTAAAGGGTTAGCAAAGTTTGTAAAATCAGTTTTTAATTGCTTGAGGGTTGTAGTTTCTAAAATGGGGTGATTAATGGGTGGTTTCTAATATGTAGGCCCCAAAAAGTGACTTCATAAGTGAACTTGTCCTGAAAAAATTGGGGTTTGGAAATGTTCTTAAAAATTTTAAGATTTGCTTCTAAAGTTCTAAGCCTTCTAACGTCCCAAAAAATTAAATGTCATTTTCAAAATGATCCAAACATGAAGTAGACATATGGGGAATGTAAAGAAATAACTATATTTGGAGTTATTACTATCCATTATAAAAGTAGAGAAACTGAAATTTGCTAATTTGGTATTTTTTTATACATAAAAATGAAATTTTTTGACTCAATTTTACCACTGTTATGAAGTACAATATGTGACGAGAAAACAATCTCAGAACGGCCTGGGAAAGTAAAAGTGTTTAAAGTTATTACCACATAAAGTGACACTTAAAGGGATTTAAGGTGAAAAGTGGCTCGGTAGTGAAGGGGTTAATAAACTCCTGGGTTGCTTTGGCTTTACGTTTTGGGTCATTGTCCATCTGTATTATGAAACGCCGACCAATCAGTTTGGCTGCATTTGGCTGGATTTGAGCACACAGTATGTCTCTGAAAACCCCAGAATTCATCCGGCTGCTGCTGTCCTGTGTCACATCATCAATAAACACTAGGGACCCAGTGCCACTGGCAGCCATGCATGCCAAGCGATCAAACTGCCTCCGCCGTGTTTTACAGTTGATGTGGTATGTTTTGGATCATGAGCTATGCCTTCACCATACTTTTTTCTTTCCATTATTCTGGTTGAGGTTGATCTTGGTTTCATCTGTCCAAAGAATGTTCTTCCAGAAGTGTGCTGGTTTTTTAAGATGCTTTTTAGCAAAGTCCAATCTAGTCTTCTTATTCTTGAGGCTTATGAGTGGCTTGCACCATGAGGTATTTACTTTCATGCAGTCTTCTCTTTATGGTAGATTTGGATATTGATACACTTATATACTGGAGAGTGCTGTTCACTTGGTTGGCGGTTGTAAAGGGGTTTCTCTTCATCGTGGAAATTATTTTGCATTCATCCACCACTGTTGTATTTTGTGGGCGTCCAGGTCTTTTTGCATTGTGGAGGTCACCAGTGCTTTTTTTCTTTCATTCTCAGGATGTACCAAACTGTAGATTTTGCCACTCCTAATAGTGTAGCAATTTATCGTATGGGTTTTTTCTGTTTTCGCAGATTAAGGATGGCTTGTTTCACCTGCATGATGAGCTCCTTTGATCGCATATTTACTTCTCAGCAAAATCTTCAGAATGCAAACACCACACCTCAAATCAACTCCAGGCCTTTTATGTGCTTAATTGAGAATAAAATAATGAAGGAGTTGCCCACACCTGGCCATGAAACAGCCTTTGAGTCAATTGTCCAATTACTTTTGGTTTCTTTAAAAACAGGGTGTCACATGTAAAGGAGCTGAAACTCATAAACCCTACAATTTTAATGTGGATACTGTCACAAAGAGGGGTAGGGGTCGATGCACCACTGACACCACCCACACCCCTGTCCCTGCCTACTTGCACTATCCGTCCTAGGCAATGGAGCACAACTGGGTGGCGTTCCCTAGCCTTGGTAAGTGCGGAGTAATAAACAAGACAGACAAACATAGAATGGTCAACAAGCCGAGTCAGAACAAGGAGATAACTACAGTACCAGAGGATTAGCAACGACGAGTCAAAAATAAGCCAGGCAAAGCCAAGTAAAAAACCAGGAGAAGTGAAGCAGACAAAAGGAGCAAGCAAGAACGGAGACCATAAACGAGTCGGGAGTCAAAAGCCACAGAATCACACTAAGGAACACTGGATAGGACCTTATTCACAGGCAGCCTGTGGCCAGCAGGTTGCCTTTACAGGGAGTGCAGAATTATTAGGCAAGTTGTATTTTTGAGGATTATTTTTATTATTGAACAACAACCATGTTCTCAATGAACCCAAAAAACTCATTAATATCAAAGCTGAATATTTTTGGAAGTAGTTTTTAGTTTGTTTTTAGTTTTAGCTATTTTAGGGGGATATCTGTGTGTGCAGGTGACTATTACTGTGCATAATTATTAGGCAACTTAACAAAAAACAAATATATACCCATTTGAATTATTTATTTTTACCAGTGAAACCAATATAACATCTCAACATTCACAAATATACATTTCTGACATTCAAAAACAAAACAAAAACAAATCAGTGACCAATATAGCCACCTTTCTTTGCAAGGACACTCAAAAGCCTGCCATCCATGGATTCTGTCAGTGTTTTGATCTGTTCACCATCAATATTGCGTGCAGCAGCAACCACAGCCTCCCAGACACTGTTCAGAGAGGTGTACTGTTTTCCCTCCTTGTAAATCTCACATTTGATGATGGACCACAGGTTCTCAATGGGGTTCAGATCAGGTGAACAAGGAGGCCATGTCATTAGATTTTCTTCTTTTATACCCTTTCTTGCCAGCCACGCTGTGGAGTACTTGGACGCGTGTGATGGAGCATTGTCCTGCATGAAAATCATGTTGTTCTTGAAGGATGCAGACTTCTTCCTGTACCACTGCTTGAAGAAGGTGTCTTCCAGAAACTGGCAGTAGGACTGGGAGTTGAGCTTGACTCCATCCTCAACCCGAAAAGGCCCCACAAGCTCATCTTTGATGATACCAGCCCAAACCAGTACTCCACCTCCACCTTGCTGGCGTCTGAGTCGGACTGGAGCTCTCTGCCCTTTACCAATCCAGCCACGGGCCCATCCATCTGGCCCATCAAGACTCACTCTCATTTCATCAGTCCATAAAACCTTAGAAAAATCAGTCTTGAGATATTTCTTGGCCCAGTCTTGACGTTTCAGCTTGTGTGTCTTGTTCAGTGGTGGTCGTCTTTCAGCCTTTCATACCTTGGCCATGTCTCTGAGTATTGCACACCTTGTGCTTTTGGGCACTCCAGTGATGTTGAAGCTCTGAAATATGGCCAAACTGGTGGCAAGTGGCATCTTGGCAGCTGCACGCTTGACTTTTCTCAGTTCATGGGCAGTTATTTTGCGCCTTGGTTTTTCCACACGCTTCTTGCGACCCTGTTGACTATTTTGAATGAAACGCTTGATTGTTCGATGATCACGCTTCAGAAGCTTTGCAATTTTAAGAGTGCTGCATCCCTCTGCAAGATATCTCACTATTTTTGACTTTTCTGAGCCTGTCAAGTCCTTCTTTTGACCCATTTTGCCAAAGGAAAGGAAGTTGCCTAATAATTATGCACACCTAATATAGGGTGTTGATGTCATAAGACCACACCCCTTCTCATTACAGAGATGCACATCACCTAATATGCTTAATTGGTAGTAGGCTTTCGAGCCTATACAGCTTGGAGTAAGACAACATGCATAAAGAGGATGATGTGGTCAAAATACTCATTTGCCTAATAATTCTGCACGCAGTGTATATATTACGGGGAAGAGGAGTCATGTGACGTGGCCAGCGCCACATGATTCATTCCCCTGCAACCAGCAGAGCGCTGAGTGCTCAGCTCGGCGCTCGGACTCCTTACAGTTGCCATGGGAGTGGAGGACACCGACCGCGCTATAGAGGTGAGTACGACCGGGTCCTCCCCACCCTCCGTTGCTGTAGAGACGAGGATGCAGCGCACGTCCTCGCTCCGTACTAGCCAAAGGGCGCCGGCGGTACTGAGGAGGGAGAACGTGAAGCCGGCGTCTCGTAGCAGATACCCTCAAATGAAAGCTAAAAGTCTGGACTTTATGTCCATTATATGACTATAACTTGAATATGTTTTAGTAAACAGGTAATAAAAACAAAATTTGTGTCCGTGTCCAAATATATATGGACCTAACTGTACATCAAGTGTTAGGTGTCATTTTGCACAAGACAATAAGTAAAGCTTTAGAATTTTCTCAAAGAATGCTTAATATGTTTGTAGTAAGTTCACCTCATGCAGTACACAGAAATCCAAACCTCCGAGGCCAAACTGAAGACCAGCACTGTGGTAGATTAAAGTTTTATTCTTTATTCTATAGCCTTTTAAATGTAATGATACACAATGGAGCAGGATGTAGAGCAATCCATAAAAATAGATGTAATGCAGCCGTGATGTTTTTAATTCTTTGAGCATATTGCCAATGAGTTTGTCTTAGACATAAAGTGAAATGGTTTTCAGTTAGCAATTATATCTGATTTGGCACAAGAAGCATATTTATTCTCTGGAAGTATGGAAAGAAGAGAAACTGCTAGGCACTTCTAGAGCTACTTGGGGAAAACAACAGAACTGAAATAAAATGCTCTAGTCTGGTGGCCCCATAGATATTAGACTGTCCAGCCATGAATGCTGATTAATGTTTACGAGCAGCATATACTAATGGATAACATAAGACATATCACAGTTATTCCCACAATCCTTACACTTCTGAACCATAGGGACATCTGTATCCATCCTCCAATCCCCAGGTAGTAAACATTAGATGCAAATTGTGGACTAAGCCAATGCGTCAGTGGATTAAAAGGAAACATTGCCAAGGCAAACATGTTTACTTTCCTGTGAAATTAGCTTTTTACAGTCTGCATGAAGTACTCTGAGAAGTCTCAGGAGTGATTGCATAAGGCAGAAGTGGAAGGTTGTCAGCAAAAACCCTCTGGGTTTCTTCTCTGAGGTGGAACTCCATGAACACACTGCTACTTAGAAATCTAAGTACAGATCATGATGAACTGACAGATACTAATATATACTGTAAGAATGTACAAGGAATCATCATGGATGATAGGTATGTGTCACTGGGGTTCCTGGCCTCGGTGAAGTAAGAGCCAGTTTTCATCTGTCAGCAGCAGTTGCTGTTTGACACTTTGCTATTTAGTATGGCTGTAAATAGCTGATCTGAGACGGCTCTTACTGGGAGTAGTCAAAGTGCTGGGTAGGTGACTACTCCCCACGTTCCAGGCTGGGTTTTGTCAGGCCTATAAGAAACAGCCAGCTGTGTCAGGTGTGGGGAATTATCTCTCTCTGACATTGGAGCTCTGGCAATCTCTGTACCAGGATCTGAGCCTTGTGCCAGGCTGGAGGTCTGAATCCGGGAGGACTGCTCTGTTCTGAGCTATGGCGGTCGGGTGTGGATTAAAACCCAGGACAGAAGGTGACTGTTTTGTTTTTGTCAGAGACGGGAAAAGAAAAAGAGAGTGTTAGTCGCTGGACCTTCAAGGAGAGGGTCCAGGAATAACTTCGCAGGGCGCCAAAAGGAAGGCAAAAGTGCGAACAGTGCACAAAAGGGTAGGGGAAGGTTCTAATATATTGGACAAAAATATTTCTTGGTAGAGCATAGGGGGGAAGGTTGCCAATGGTCTCAACCTAACCTTGAAAACCTCAGGGTAGGTGATAGGGAAGGAAAGTAGTGGTGCGTGGAAACGTTAAAAGGACCAAGGAGGAGGCGCCAAAATCCCTAGAATCTAAGACTTGGATCGTGAAGATCCCTAAAATAAAATCTATGGAGCTTATAAAAACTAGTAGAGTAGCGATACTTACAAACTTTTAGGATGTGTACACCCTCAGAATCAAATCATATAAAGTCAAATAATGATGTAAATAATAGAGTATAAAATCAAAATGTTAGTGACTCACTTCACCCAGGAGGGTAATGTGGGATAAAGCTCAAGACACCGACACCACACCTCCTGCGCTTGGGTCGCCCGTAGAGATGTCAGAATCGGACAATGACCACTCAACAGTGAATCTTGAATCTTTTTCCTTTTATTCCAAAGCCAGGGTGGGGGAGTGAAAGTTCAACGCGTTTCGGGGCCTCTTAATGGTTCACCTTCATCAGGAGCAGGTATAATTACAATGAAAGGCAATAGTGTTTAAATAGAAGACAAAAAAACGCCTAAACGCTTCCAGCGACGTCACTTCCGGTTTCTGCATGCGTTCCATGGTGGAACGCACCGGAAGTGACGCCCCACAAGCCGTCAGGTTACAAAATTATAATCAGGATTAATATTCATATAGATTTAACATAGATGAATCTAAATATATACAGTATATGGATAATGCATGATCACCGAGTTACCGTTCACAGCGGTCCTCGGATGTCCAAACTAGTCTCACATCGAGTCCGGTGTGCTCCCAGTGGAATGCATCCCAGACTTCTGGTGCGCTCCACCGTGGAACGCACACCCGAACCGGAAGTGCGCTCGAAAGCAGACAACTCATTTTATTCATGTATATCGCACCTAAGAAGTGGCGGTCACCGAAGAATAAGGTACCATGTGACCCAAATAAGGATTATAAGTATAGGTAGCCTCACCAGAGAATAATAGGGGCGAGGCCACATGATCGGGTATCAGGTCACATGATCGGGAACCCATATCACCGGTCAAAACCTATTAGGCATCAGCAGAACATGGCGGACCATAACACTATATACTCAATTGATTAAAACTCATTATAAAAACTGGGGAACTAGCCTATCATAAAGATACACATGAACATATATGAAATATAAATAGTCAATAAATAATAAAAGGTTATAAAAATATTGATATTAATAATAAGTAAAGATGGGCATACAAATCTAAATAACACTGGAAGATAAAACATGGATATAGCTAGATCGATACACAATAAAATATAAAAAGAAATATAGGCATATGAATTCGCAAAGATAATGGCACACAGCCATATTCAGGCGATGAATCAAATGGTAGACTACATCTACAAATGGATCGTTCATCAATTCAAGGGAAGAATAAGGGGATCTGAAAACGGATTAGATTAAATATCTCGATTACGAGCTATAAACTTATACAATTCACATCAAATAAAATTAAATGGATTAAAATGGGTGTACCATATATAACAGTATGTAAAAAATCTTCATAAGGCAACTCCATGCGTTTTAAAATATGGGGCTTGATGGGAAGTACCGTGTTCATACAACTAAAATATATATATGGGCATGGGGGGACGTATATCTGATTATATGTGTACCATCCACATAAATTATGAACATGTTGTGGGTGTACCAACAGTATTCCTTTAGTAGTTTGAGTATTCCAAACTTTCGTTTAGGCCGAAAGGGGATAGAGTATTCAGTGTAAATATCCAATACATTTCCTTCCGACATAACTGTTGGTAGGATGAAGTGATGGTTTCTAGAGGGGTGACTGTAAGACCAGTTAAAGAGCCATCATGTCGTTCAGAAAAATGGCGCATTACGCTATGTGTTGGAACTCTGCGTTTGATGTTTGAACGATGTTCGCACATTCTCTCCCTTAGAGTTTGAGTGGTCCTACCGACGTATTTTAGGCCACAAGGGCACCTAAGGAGATATATGATATTTTTCATCCCACAGTTTAGTTCTTGTTTAAGAGTCCAAAGGCCAGATGAACCTCCTATTTCGATTTATTTGGTCCCATGGGTAATCATCGCACAACATTTGCATTTTTTGACCCCACATTTAAAACACCCTTTTCTTGTTGAGGGAGGAAGGATTGTTTTGTTGGGTGCTCGGAGTTTGGGGCAGGAGGGGGCGATGATAGTTTGGGCCCTTCTAAATGTAATGGACGGCAATTTGGAGAGTAAATTTTTCTGAATCGGGTCTTTTAGCAGAATGTTCCAATGTTTAATGAGTACCTTTCTGATATTTTGGTGGTCTCTATTATACCTAGTGATGAGGTTACATTGATATCCTTTTGGGTCGGTGGTTTTTTGGGGGGCTGGTTTCAAGGCTTCTTTTTGGTCTAGTTGCAGAATCCTCTGAGTTAAGGCCTTGATCAAACTTTTTGGATAGCCCTTATCCAAAAAGCGATCTTTTAGGACTCCAAGTTGTGTTCTCAAAGTCTTGTCATCGGAGCAATTTCTCTGGATTCTCTTAATCTGTCCATAGGGTATATTTCTCTTCCATTTTGTGGCAGATAGTATATTCGAGGTAACTATTAGCATCCACCTTTTTGAAGTGGGTACTAGTAGTGATCTCATTCGCAACGATTTCGATATGTATATCCAGAAATGTTGCCACCTTGGAGTCAAATTCGCAAGTAAACTTGAGACCCCAGTCATTCTGATTTATCATAGAAATAAATGATGTAAGATCTTTGGTGCTACCGCTCCAGATGAAAATAATGTCGTCAATATAGCGACGATAGAGAACCACATCCTTATGCGATTGGAGACCTATTTTTTCCTCAAAGAGGCCCACAAACAAGTTTGCATAGGATGGTGCAAATTTTGTACCCATAGCGGTACCCCTGGTTTGAATATAAAATGTCTCATAAAATAAAATGATTATGTTCCAGAATGAATTCAATTGATTTATAATGAAGTCTTTCTGGATAAGAGGCATTCCAGGGTCTAGCTCAAAAAAAGTGTTTTACTGCGCGTACTCCCAGATCATGCTGAATATTACTGTATAAGGACGCTACATCTAGCGTGACCCAAGTATAATCGTCCTTCCAATCTAAGGGTATTAATAAGGTCTGAAGAGTCTCTTAGATATGAAGGGAGTTTCTGTACGTATTTCTGCAAGAAAGTGTCTACATAAGCTGAAAGGTTTGAGGTGAGAGAGTTTATACCAGATATGATTGCTCTGCCAGGTGGGTTAGTGAGAGCTTTATGAATCTTTGGCAAAAAATAGAAACGAGCTGTAGTGGGGTGATTAGTGGTGATTAGTGGTAAGAAATATTTTTTCTTTTTTTGTCGATAATATTTTGATTAAAGCCAGAGTCTAGTAGTTCTTGTAGTATTTTTTTAAAACTTGGGGTAGGATCTTCTACAAGGACTTTATAGTATGCTTGGTCTGCCAAAATTCTTTTTGATTCTCTTATATAGTAATCAAGATCCATAATCACAACCCCCCCCTCCCTTATCGGCAATTTTTATCACAATTTCTTTATTTTTCTTTAGCTCCATTAGCGCTTTTTTCTCTCGAGCACTAAGATTACTCAAAGGTGGTGGGGCTCGAGGTTTTCTCAGGGTTTTTAAGTCATCTAGAACCATATTGAGGAAGCTCTCTAAATGGGGGCCTCTACTCTCTAATGGATAGAAAGAGGATTTTCTCTTTAAACCTGATGGAATGGAAATGATGGCTCTTTAACTGGTCTTACAGTCACCCCTCTAGAAACCATCACTTCATCCTACCAACAGTTATGTCGGAAGGAAATGTATTGGATATTTACACTGAATACTCTATCCCCTTTCGGCCTAAACGAAAGTTTGGAATACTCAAACTACTAAAGGAATACTGTTGGTACCCCCATAACATGTTCATAATTTATGTGGATGGTACACATATAATCAGATATACGTCCCGCCATTCCCATATATATATTTTAGTTGTATGAACACGGTACTTCCCATCGAGCCCCATATTTTAAAACGCATGGAGTTGCCTTACGAAGATTTTTTACATACGATTATATATGATACACCCATTTTAATCCATTTCATTTTATTTGATGTGAATTGTATAAGTTTATAGCTCGTAATCGAGATATTTATTCTAATCCGTTTTCAGATCCCCTTATTCTTCCCTTGAATGGATGAACGATCCATTTGTAGATGTAGTCTACCATTTGATTCATCGCCTGAATATGGCTGTGTGCCATTATCTTTGCGAATTCATATGCCTATATTTCTTTTTATATTTTATTGTGTATCGATCTAGCTATATCCATGTTTTATCTTCCAGTGTTATTTAGATTTTTATGCCCATCTTTACTTATTATTAATATCAATATTTTTATAACCATTTATTATTTATTGTCTATTTATATTTCATATATGTTCATGTGTATCTTTATAATAGGCTAGTCCCCCAGTTTTTATAATGAGTTTTAATCAATTGAGTATATAGTGTTATGGTCCGCCATGTTCTGCTGATGCCTAATAGGTTTTGACCGGTCATATGGGTTCCAGATCATGTGACCTGATACCCGATCATGTGGCCTCGCCCCTATTATTCTCTGGTGAGGCTATCTATACTTATAATCCTTATTTGGGTCACATGGTACCTTATTCTTCGGGCACCGCCACTTCCTAGGTGCGATATACATAAATAAAATGAGTTGTCTGCTTTCGAGCGCACTTCCGGTTCGGGTGTGCGTTCCACGGTGGAGCGCACTGGAAGTCTGGGATGCGTTCCACTGGGAGCACACCGGACTAGATGTGAGACTAGTTTGGACATCTGAGGACCGCTGTGAACGGTAACTCGGTGATCATGCATTTTCCATATATATATATTTAGATTCATCTATGTTAAATCTATATGTATATTAATCCTGATTATAATTTTGTAACCTGACGGCTTGTGGGGCGTCACTTCCGGTGCGTTCCACCGTGGAACGCATGCGGAAACCGGAAGAGACGTCGCTGGAAGCGTTTTGGCGTTTTTTTGTCTTCTATTTAAACACTATTGCCTTTCATTGTAATTATACCTGCTCCTGATGAAGGTGAACTATTAAGAGGCCCCGAAACGCGTTGAGCTTTCACTCCCCCACCCTGGCTTTGGAATAAAAGGAAAAAGATTCAAGATTCACTGTTAAGTGGTCATTGTCCGATTCTGACATCTCTACGGGCGACCCAGTCACAGGAGGTGTGGTGTGGGTGTCTTGAGCTTTATCCCACATTACCCTCATGGGTGAAGTGAGTCACTGACATTTTGATTTTATACTCTATTATTTACATCATTATTTGACTTTATATGATTTGATTCTGAGGGTGTACACATCCTAAAAGTGTGTAAGTATCGCTACTCTACTAGAAACCGGATTCCAAAAAAGTTGGGACACTAAACAAATTGTGAATAAAAACTGAATGCAATGATGTGGAGATGGCAAATGTCAATATTTAATTTGTAATAGAACGTAGATGACAAATCAAACGTTTAATCCGAGTAAATGTATCATTTTAAAGGAAAAATACGTTGATTCCAATTTTCAAGGTGTCAACAAATCCCAAAAAAGTTGGGACAAGTAGCAATAAGAGGCTGGAAAAAGTTAATTTGAGCATAACGAAGAGCTGGAAGACCAATTAACTAATTAGGTCAATTGGCAACATGATTGGGTATAAAAAGAGCTTCTCAGAGTGGCAGTGTCTCTCAGAAGCCAAGATGGGTAGAGGATCATCAATTCCCACAATGTTGCGCAGAAAGATAGTGGAGCAATATCAGAAAGGTGTTACCCAGCGACAAATTGCAAAGACTTTGCATCTATCATCAACTGTGCATAACATCATCCGAAGATTCAGAGAATCTGGAACAATCTCTGTGCGTAAGGGTCAAGGCCGTAAAACCATACTGGATGCCTGTGATCTCCGGGCCCTTAAACGAAACTGCACCACAAACAGGAATGCTACTGTAAAGGAAATCACAGAATGGGCTCAGGAATACTTCCAGAAACCATTGTCAGTGAACACAATCCACCGTGCCATCCGCCGTTGCCAGCTGAAACTCTACAGTGCAAAGAAGAAGCTATTTCTAAGCAAGATCCACAAGCTCAGGCGTTTTCACTGGGCCAGGGATCATTTAAAATGGAGTGTGGCAAAATGGAAGACTGTTCTGTGGTCAGACGAGTCACGATTCAAAGTTTTTTTTGGAAATCTGGGACGCCATGTCATCCGGACCAAAGAGGACAAGGACAACCCAAGTTGTTATCAACGCTCAGTTCAGAAGCCTGCATCTCTGATGATATGGGGTTGCATGAGTGTGTGTGGCATGGGCAGCTTGCATGTCTGGAAAGGCACCATCAATGCAGAAAAATATATTCAGGTTCTAGAACAACATATACTCCCATCTAGACGTCATCTCTTTCAACAAGATAATGCCAGACCACATTCTGCATCAATCACAACATCATGGCTGCGTAGGAGAAGGATCCAGGTACTGAAATGGCCAGTCTGCAGTCCAGATCTTTCACCTATAGAGAACATTTGACGCATCATAAAGAGGAAGGTGCAACAAAGAAGGCCCAAGACGATTGAACAGTTAGAGGCCTGTATTAGACAAGAATGGGAGAGCATTCCTATTTCTAAAATTGAGAAACTGGTCTCCTCGGTCCCCAGACGTCTGTTGAGTGTTGTAAGAAGAAGGGGAGATGCCACACAGTGGTGAAAATGGCCGTGTCCCAACTTTTTGGGGGTTTGTTGACACCATGAAATTCTGATTCAACATATTTTTCCCTTAAAATGGTACATTTTCTCAGTTTAAACTTTTGTTCCGTGATTTATGTTCTATTCTGAATAAAATATTAGAAGTTGGCACCTCCACATCATTGCATTCAGTTTTTATTTACGATTTGTATAGTGTCCCAACTTTTTTGGAATCCGGTTTGTAGTTTTTATAAGCTCCATAGATTTTATTTTAGGGATCTTCACCCTAAAGTCTTAGATTCTAGGGATACTTGGTCCTTTTAGCGTTTCCACGCACCACTACTTTCCTGTTTCGTTTTTGAGCATTCTGGGTGTGAACTAACACCAATACTGCAAATGAACTGTCGTACTGTGTACTTGCAACAAGTGTGAATAAACACAAAGTTTTTGAATTATAAACTGGTCTTTGCCTCTATAGTGCATCCACTTGATACTAATATACAGTGGGATGCAAAAGTTTGGGCAACCTTGTTAATCGTCATGATTTTCCTGTATAAATCGTTGGTTGTTACGATAAAAAATGTCAGTTAAATATATCATATAGGATACACACACACTGATATTTGAGAAGTGAAATTAAGTTTTTTGGATTTACAGAAAGTGTGCTATAATTGTTTAAACAAAATTAGGCAGGTGCATAAATTTGGGCACTGTTGTCATTTTATTGATTCCAAAACCTTTAGAACTAATTATTGTTACTCAAATTGGCTTGGAAAGCTCAGTGACCCCTGACCTACATACACAGGTGAATCCAATTATGAGAAAGAGTATTTAAGGTGGTCAATTTTAAGTTTCCCTCCTCTTTTAATTTTCTCTGAAGAGTAGCAACATGGGGGTCTCAAAACAACTCTCAAATGACCTGAAGACAAAGATTGTTCACCATCATGGTTTAGGGGAAGGATACAGAAAGCTGTCTCAGAGATTTCAGCTGTCTGTTTCCACAGTTAGGAACATATTGAGGAAATGGAAGACCACAGGCTCAGTTCAAGTTAAGGCTCGAAGTGGCAGACCAAGAAAAATCTTGGATAGACAGAAGCGACGAATGGTGAGAACAGTCAGAGTCAACCCACAGACCAGCACCAAAGACCTACAACATCATCTTGCTGCAGATGGAGTCACTGTGCATCGTTCAACCATTTGGCGCACTTTACACAAGGAGATGCTGTATGCGAGAGTGATGCAGAGGAAGCCTTTTCACCGCCCACAGCACAAAAAGTGCAGCTTGAGGTGGGCTAAAGCACATTTGGACAAGCCAGCTTCATTTTGGAATAAGGTGCTGTGGACTGATGAAACTAAAATTGAGTTTTTTGGCCATAACAAGGGGCGTTATGCATGGAGGAAAAATAACACAGCATTCCAAGAAAAACACCTGCTACGTACAGTAAAATATGGTGGTGGTTCCATCATGCTGTGGGGCTGTGTGGCCAGTGCAGAGACTGGGAATCTTGTCAAAGTTGAGGGACGCATGGATTCCACTCAGTATCAGCAGATTCTGGAGACTAATGTCCAGGAATCAGTGACAAAGCTGAACCTGCGCCGGGGCTGGATCTTTCAACAAGACAACGACCCTAAACACTGCTCAAAATCCACTAAGGCATTTATGTAGAGGAACAAGTACAACATTCTGGAATGGCCATCTCAGTCCCCAGACTTGAATATAATTGAAAATCTGTGGTGTGACTTAAAGAGAGCTGTCCATGCTCGGAAGCCACCAAACCTGAATGAACTAGAGATGTTTTGTAAAGAGGAATGGTCCAAAATACCTTCTACCAGAATACAGACTCTCATAGGAACCTACAGGAAGCGTTTAGAGGCTGTAATTTCTGCAAAAGGAGGATCTACTAAATATTGATTTAATTTCTTTTTTGTGGTGCCCAAATTTATGCACCTGCCTAATTTTGTTTAAACAATTATAGCACACTTTCTGTAAATCCAATAAACTTCATTTCACTTCTCAAATATCACTGTGTGTGTCTCCTATATGATATATTTAACTGACATTTTTTATCGTAACAACCAACGATTTATACAGGAAAATCATGACGATTAACAAGGTTGCCCAAACTTTTGCATCCCACTGTATATACACTGCTCAAAAAAATAAAGGGAACACTTAAACAACACAATGTAACTCCAAGTCAATCACACTTCTGTGAAATCAAACTGTCCACTTAGGAAGCAACACTGAGTGACAATCAATTTCACATGCTGTTGTGAAAATGGGATAGACAACAGGTGGAAATTATAGGCAATTAGCAAGACACCCCCAATAAAGGAGTGGTTCTGCAGGTGGTAACTACAGACCACTTCTCAGTTCCTATGCTTCCTGGCTGATGTTTTGGTCACTTTTGAATGCTGGCGGTGCTTTCACTCTAGTGGTAGCATGAGACGGAGTCTACAACCCACACAAGTGGCTCAGGTAGCGCAGCTTATCCAGGATGGCACATCAATGCGAGCTGTGTCAAGAAGGTTTGCTGTGTCTGTCAGCGTAGTGTCCAGAGCATGGAGGCGCTACCAGGAGAGAGGCCAGTACATCAGGAGATGTGGAGGAGGCCGTAGGAGGGCAACAACCCAGCAGCAGGACCGCTACCTCCGCCTTTGTGCAAGGAGGAACAGGAGGAGCACTGCCAGAGCCCTGCAAAATGACCTCCAACAGGCCACAAATGTGCATGTGTCTGCTCAAACGGTCAGAATCAGACTCCATGAGGGTGATATGAGGGCCCGACGTCCACAGGTGGGGGTTGTGCTTACAGCCCAACACCGTGCAGGACGTTTGGCATTTGCCAGAGAACACCAAGATTGGCAAATTCGCCACTGGCGCCCTGTGCTCTTCACAGATGAAAGCAGGTTCACACTGAGCACATGTGACAGACGTGACAGAGTCTGGAGACGCCGTGGAGAACGTTCTGCTGCCTGCAACATCCTCCAGCATGACCGGTTTGGCATTGGGTCAGTAATGGTGTGGGGTGGCATTTCTTTGGAGGGCCGCACAGCCCTCCATGTGCTCGCCAGAGGTAGCCTGACTGCCATTAGGTACCGAGATGAGATCCTCAGACCCCTTTTGAGACCATATGCTGGTGCGGTTGGCCCTGGGTTCCTCCTAATGCAAGACAATGCTAGACCTCATGTGGCTGGAGTGTGTCAGCAGTTCCTGCAAGACGAAGGCATTGATGCTATGGACTGGCCCGCCCGTTCCCCAGACTTGAATCCAATTAAGCACATCTGGGACATCATGTCTCGCTCTATCCATCAACGTCACGTTGCACCACAGACTGTTCAGGAGTTGGCAGATGCTTTAGTCCAAGTCTGGGAGGAGATCCCTCAGGAGACCGTCTGCCACCTCATCAGGAGCATGCACAGGCGTTGTAGGGAGGTCATACAGGCACGTGGAGGCCACACACACTACTGAGCCTCATTTTGACTTGTTTTAAGGACATTACATCAAAGTTGGATCAGCCTGTAGTGTGTTTTTCCACTTTAATTTTGAGTGTGACTCCAAATCCAGACCTCCATGGGTTGAAAAATTTGATCTACATTTTTTTATTTTTGTGTGATTTTGTTGTCAGCACATTCAACTATGTAAAGAACAAAGTATTTCAGAAGAATATTTAATTAATTCAGATCTAGGATGTGTTATTTTTGTGTTCCCTTTATTTTTTTGAGCAGTGTATATATATATATATTGTATAATGTATACCAACATAAAGGTTTACAATAAATGTATATTGAACTTATGTATTTGTATTCTGTATCTGCTTTCTTGATGCAGAAAATTTAATTCAACAGACTTTACCACTTCTTTAAAATGCCTAGGATCTTCCAATAACAACCCATGAAAAGTCTGTGTACACAACTTCTTCTCATCTATCTTCTCATGTGACATGCTCTATAAATTAGGACGAAAGGATCATTTGGCACCATTACAAAGCCACTGAATTCCTGCTTTTGCACCATAAAGTTAAAGTATTTATATGAGTTTCCAAAATCCAGCAGAGGGTACATTAAATGACCGAAAGCTGTGCCTCATTTAGCTTGGATGGTTAAATTAAATTATATGCAGGGAAAAAAAAAATCCCATCTGCTTTAATGGAATGAATAAATCTAATGATTAAACGACTAAATATAGAAAATGTTAAATTCAGACAGGCCACAGTCACAATGGGCTGCAATCACAGGAGCAGAAAAATCTTGCATCATGCAGTATGTATGTCTGCATGTGACAAATGCTTTTACAGTACACAGAGACTGGTGGTGTAAGGCACACTGTAATGTTGATAGATTTGTGTTGACTGTAACAGCAGTAAGCCTGTTAACTGTCAACTCTGAAAAACCAAATCATTTGTTTGGGATTGGCATGCTGGCTTCATGTCTTCTCACTGACTCTTTCGGGACTGGTTATGAAATGGCAATCATGTTAGGGAATGTTCATGAATAAAATGATTTCTTAAAGCGTGAGGGCTTCTGCATAGCTCAACGTGATTTATTAATGGAACCGGCATCAGTCGGGGCTAGTCATTAGGATCAAGCTGTTTTTATGCCCATTGTCTTCCTGGCTGTTTAGTAAATGTATAAAGACAAATATTGTATAATAATATAATGTCTCTGCATTTACAATTCAGGGATCCTAATATAAAATAGTTTGGGGAGTTACTAGAGGAGATCAACCAGCAGCCTACTCTTTGGGAATTGAACGTGCCATCAACCCTTCCCCTATTATCATGTTCAGGGGTTAGGAGAACCCCTGAACACACCCCAAGTGTTCATAGACAAGACAAACAGATCCAGAGAAAGCCAAAACAAACGCTTTATTAAACAAAAGTACCAGACACAAACATAATCAGAATAAAACACAACGCAAAAGTAGGGAACAGTGGCAGAAGTGAAACCACTGTGTCATGTGAACATTTTGACTTTTGGACAAAAAATAAGGGTGTTATTCTGGTGTTCCCCTGGTTTACCCAGTTTAACCCCTATACAGGAATCTGGTCTTTGCTGCAGGGGAGCGACTTGACCACTACCTCCTGGAATGGTCCTGGTACATTTGACAGCCGACTCGCAAAGAAACAAGGAAGCTGAGGAACCAGAGTTCTGGGCATATTGCAAAACATGGAGCGTAGAAAAACTAGAACAGGAACCCAAGCAGGCATACATTCATAGGACACTGTTCAGACACTTTCCCAGGATGCAGGATCACAGACAAAGCTAAATAGCCAGGAACCAATGTGGATCAGGATACGGGAAGCATGGTGTTCACTGTTAGCCCAGGGCATAATCAGAGGCATTACAAACATGGAAACATAGCAAAATACCCTGGAACCCATGCGGATCAGGATACCGGAAGCATGGTGTTTACTGTTAGTCCAGGGAATAATCAGAGACATTACAAACATGAAAACACAGCAAAATTGGCTGGAACCCATGCGGATCAGGATACAGAGCATTCCTGGAGACAAACTGATCTCCCAGGCAGGGGCCGATTGGAAACTTAAAGTGGCCCTGGAAAAAAACTTAAAAGTGGCCCCATGTTGTAGATGGGTCTAAATTGACAGAAGATGGGACTAAACAAGTAGGTGGGGACAACAGAAGTAGGCAGGGCCTGCAATACCATAGTGCAGCACAGAATCCCGCCCCAGCAGAACCAAATATCACATGGCAGCACAAAATACTGCTGCCCCAACCACAGTATGAAACTGTATCACTGTGATGAAGACTGTAATACAGTTCTAGAGGGCACCGTTGAGCATCAGATCATTATTTACCTGGCCTGCGGTCATCAAGAGGGCTTGAGTGGCCCCCTGGACATCAGCCCACCAGGAAATTTCCCCTGTAGGGTCTATGGCCAATCCGCCCTTGCTCCCAGGCACGCATCTCACAGGTCTTAATAGCATGGTGAGTAAAGCTTCTGACCACCTGAGATTCAAGCAAAAACTCAGGGAAACATTAACCCTACATATGCACAGAGAACATACAATTCATAGGGAACAGTTGACACACACTATAGAAGGCCACAGCCAGCACACATCACGCAAGCAACCAGCATACACATGACACATCAACCCTAGCCAGTACGCAAGAGCGCAGGCAGCCAGCCCACACGGCAACCCAGTGAATATTCCATGTTTTAAAAATAAAAAATTTGTGAATGGTTTTCAGGATATAATTTTTTAAGTCACTCCATATATTCTATTTCCTGTCCTGGTTCTTTATCTTTCTCCTTTGTTTGGCTTTTAGCACAGCTATCGACCTTGCTTGACTTTCTTAGACTAGTCATTAAGAGGGAATGGGGATGAATGACTCAATTAGAGCATCACACATTACACTGATAAGTGCAATACTCTTCTGTGGCATCTTTATCTAGGCCTCAAAAGAACAATAGAGCTGTCATACTGTTACCCCAATTCTACTTCTACTATTATACTAGAACAGGCATGCTCAACCTGCGGCCCTCCAGCTGTTGCAAAACTACAACTCCCAGCATGCCTGAACAGCCTACAGCTATCAGCCTACAGCAGGGCATTGTGGGAGTTGTAGTTTTACAAAAGCTGGAGGGCCTCACAGCAGCAGTAAAATGAAAATGCATTGCTTATCTATATAGGCTATTTATCTCTCTGTGCTGAATGCTACAAAAGGTCAATAGTGTATGTGGCATTTAATTTTCAGTAGTATAGAACAACACATTTCATATAAATGCATGAAATGATGTACTGTAAATGCAACATGTATATTTGATAAACTTATATTTGTCTCATGGTGGCATCTAAGCAGCACATTCTAGATGTACATCAGATCTCAGATGTCATTTATATTGGTGATGCTAAAAAGAAAAAAAATCGAAAGTAACACTACTGGCTTTCAATCAATTCTGCCATATATATATTTTTTTAGGTAAATGGGGAAAAGAGAAATGTAGAAGAAGGGAAAAGGGAGGCTAATTTGATGTCTTTCAATTTTTCTATGACTGCATGTATAAAAAATGAAAGTTTCTTGGCAGTCATATTGGATCAGCTGGATATCGGTTCACATGTAATACAGCTGTGCAGTAATTAATTGATGAAGGAGCTGCATTTGGCTAACTAACTTCTATAGCGATCATGAGATTGGGTGTCCACAAGTGCCGCCGAACTGCCCCAGTCTCATAGAAGTGGATGGTACGGTGGATGCACATGTGCACCACCGCTCCATTCTCATGGGGCAGTTCGCCACACTTACAGACTCTCGCTAGGAGCCCCAGCGGTTGGACCCCCCGCAATCAAGCACTTATCCTCTATGGATAGGGAGTATGAGTTATTAGTGGCACAACAGCTTTAACCCATTCAACCAATGTGACGTAGCGTTATGTCACGTGGTTGAGTGAATGTATGGAGCGGGCTTGCTGCAATGAGTCCGCTCCATACACGGCAGGTGCCAATTTATCATACAGCAGGAACCCAACGCAATGACGGGAAATGGTGATCCCACCGATCCTCGTCACTTAACCCCTCAGGTCCCATGATCAACACAATCGTGGCACCTATGAGGCAAGGCAGAAGGATGCGGCTCTCTCTGCCTTCCGATCTGAGCCACCGCAGTGAAATCCGAGGGCTACGATAGGTTACCATGGCAGCTTGGACGCTGCTGAAGCCTTCCAGGCCTGCCATGGTAAGTTCCTTGCTGCTCTGTGCATGAGGCATAGTGCAGCAGGGACAGTATAAAAATCTATAGATCTCTATTAGGGTGAATAGGACAAGGGATCAAAAGATCCCAGGTTCTAGCCCCCTTAGATTTTACATATAAAAATATATTAAAAAAAAAAAAAAACATATCAGGTATCACAGTGTTTGAAAATGTCTGATTTATTAAAATATATTTAAAAAAAATCCTCTCTGGTGTGCGGTGAATGCCGTAACGTGAAAAAAAATTAAAACACGATTCGCCATTTTTTGGTCACCCTCCTTCCCAAAAAAAACTGTGATCAAAAAGTTGTACATACCACAAAAATTGTACCAATAAAAATGACTGTTCGCCCCGCAATAAAACAACCCCTCATACAGCTCTGTGGACAGAAATATAAATAAGTCATGGCTGTCAGAAAATGGCGATGCAAAGAAAATGTAGATTTTTTTCAGAGTTTTTTTCAAAGATTTTTCTCTTTAAGTGTGGAAAATTGGCTTCTGCCTCACAGTTATTTTTTTGCCTTCCTCTGGATCAACTTGCAGGATAACAGGCCGAACTGGATGGACAAATGTCTTTTTTTGGCCTTATATACTATGTTACTATGTTACTAAAAGTAGAAAAACAAAACAAGTTTGGTATCGCCGTATTCATATTGAGCAGCAGAATAAGGATGTCAATTCTGCTCATTTGCATGTCTTTCCCATAAGCCCATGTTTATGCAAATTTGTTTTTACATGACAAAACTGTATAGAAAGGTTATTGAATATTATGTTAGGACAATCAGAAAACTATTTGTCGCCCTGATATTGATCTAGGTGTGCAGGTCCGCCCAAGCCATCCAACAGATGCAAAATAACTTTGAGGTTTACTGGTTCTCAGTCAGATGAGATCTGGTTTGGAATGTGTCATAGTGCACAAGGCTGCCATTGTAAGGTATGCTGGCTGTTATCTGTCTCATGGATAGATTGGGCACATTCCTGGCTTTTGGCATATAGCCTTTGTGTGGTTTTGTCTATTGTATGTCATAGATAATAGGAATCTAAGAAGTATCCAGCCGTCCTCTTAATGCTGTTTCCAAACCATTTTGATGGGGTTTCCATCAATTTCTAACCTTTTTTTGTGAACCAGACACCCTCTTTTCTTTAGACCAGGGGGTGCCTGGTTTGATGATCGGGTCTCCCATTGACTTTCATTGTATTAAACTGTACTCGAGCACCCAAAGTATTCAACCGAGCACTCGGATCTGCCGAGCATAGTGATGCTCGAGCCAAACAGCAGTTCGGCCGAGCATGCTTGCTTAACACTAGTGGGGAGGAAAAATGGAAATGCAAAACCAAAAAAGGGTCTGGTACCTAGGGAGTTAACTTTCACTTCACAGCTGTGCGTGGTACTGTTCACTGCATGAGTTCCTCCTCCATCACATTCATGGCATTGTGATGCGTCAGCCCTAGCACTAGGATGGAATTGCACCCATATACCTTTTCCCATCAAACTGGCCTTTCCAGATAATCAATGCAATGCTTTGAAGAAAAATCTACATCTACAATATCTGTTTGCGATACATATGAAAAAGCTTTCTTTTGGATAATGCTTTTTTTCTAGTCTTGAGAAACAATATCCCGAGAATAAAAAGAAAACAGAGCAGTTGCTTCTGATATTTTAATAATCTTGACATTATACATGGTTTGCCAGAAGGCTACAGGGCTTTACAACAGAAAAGCCACTTCAAGAACATCACAGAATACTTCCAGTATTTTGCTACTTACATCCTTTGGCTGAAAATGCAAGACGTCCTCCTAAACTCAGAGCAAGGGTCTGATACACTTTGGCATTCTAAGCTTCAGGATCAAGTGAAGTTAAAAATATACAAGGTAAAAACAACAAAAAATGTTACACAGATAGCTGACAAGCCTCTCGCACCGTCACAGTCTTCCTCACCACAGAATGAAGTGTGGACATGTTCTTGTGGTTTACAGGATTTTAATGGGTTTGACAGCATTACAGTTTTCACATGTATAATAAATAACATTACTTGTTCAGTTAAAGGATATGGACACACTGCAGCTATTTTTCATTGCTCTGAAGCGTTTACAATTAAACAAATTTGTGAAAATTCTTGAAAAAAAATATATTACCATTTCTTTTCAACAAATCTTATGCAGGCCTATGTGTCTCCATGGTAACAGACTACAAAATACCCTGTGCAAATTGATCCTGCTATCATATCTTGTTCTATCTGTTTGCTAATCACAATACAATATGTTAAGAAGTCGTAGAGGAGAAGTTAAAGTGAGAATGACTGCAGGATCTTGACACCAAACAGTAGGGGATAAATCAAGACTATCTGCAAATAGGCTCATTCTTTGTATGCATTAATACAAGGATAAAAAGTAGCAAAAGTGTGCCGGTTTACAGGTGTACAGGTTTTGCTTTACTGATGCCTACAATACTTTGTGATATATTTTTATATCTGTGATGGCAGTGGGTTTGAGGGCACTGTTGTCAATAATTCTGAGAAAAGAAGTCAGCAAGAAACAAATGACCTATATCAGGGAAATAGTATATAGGGTTCATTTTAATCCAGCCATTTTTCTGTACAATATGTTACTAAAACAATGAGGGACAATTCCCATACACCAGCCTTGATCCCTGTGCGCCAGACTGAGATGCACCTAATTTATTAAGAGGCAGATGCCTGTTAATAAATTAGCCGCCTCTCTGGCAGTCCATGCCCCAGAAACAGAAGTCTACACCAGCTAGGGGCTAGCGCAGACTTTAGCTATAAAATACGCCAGTTTCTGTTATAAGCTACAGTAAATCTGGAGGGTTGTTCAAAGCCCTGCCCCCTCCACTAAGCCTTACCCTCTTTTCCCCACCACTTTAGAAAAGTGGCAAGAAGCTTCAAAAGTCACAAATTATTGTGCACATTATGAAGTGTCATAATTTGTAACTTTATTCCTTCACTATTTTCACATAAAGAAATTAGTAAATGCTCCTCATTTTGCTTTAGGTAACTTTTTGTCAAGCCTAATTATACACCTCTAGAAAAATCCCTTCAAAAATAGTTTTTTAATAATTGAGGCTTGTTTCTGGACAACATTTAATTTAAACCAATATGACCACTCCAATGTTACAGCTCCTATAGGGGTTGTCCTCCTTTAATAGCTACAGTATCATTTGCCACGTTCAAAAAATATAGGGGCACATTTATTAAGACACGCGATTTAGATGGCTTAATAGACCCCTAATCCGGCAGTGGATCCACGAAGTTATGAAGAGGCGCAGGGCTCTCCATAACTTCAGAGCATCCAGTGCCAGTTCTAAATGTAAGACAACTTCCAAGCTTTCTTACATTTAGACCTTTTTCTACGCCTGAAAAAGGCGAAGAAAATTATTAATAAGACGAGCCTGAATACCCTTCTCCTTCCACGCCAACCCTACAATTTTAGACCTGGCGTCATCGGGGAAAAGTCGCAGATAGCGGCGCAACTGAAATACACATAATTTAGCCGTATTTTATATTAATAAATGACCCCTATAGTGTAATAAAAAACAAGTTGAAAATAAGACCCAGATTCAAGAATCTGTATTTACTGGTGATTTTTGAAGCTCTTTGTCGATTTAACTGTTATTATCTCTAGGATTCTATGAGGAGAAGTGAGTGATAATATTTTAGAGAATCTATGGAGATGTGTGGTCTGGGTCAGGCATTCTAAAGCACAATACAAGCATAATACCCAATCAGCTACAGCTAAATGAACGGGAAGCAACAGTTGTCACCACATTTTTGTGTAGCGGGAAAGCAGTTTTTCACAGTTATCCCAATATAAAGCACATAAAAATGGATAAACTGCTTTCTGTACAAAGAAATTTAAATCTTGAAAATTGTATGTTCTGCTAGAACAAGGACACTATTCTGTTTGCCATTATGGGCATAAGAACCTATTTTTATTCATTATTCTTATGATGTGCTCAAAAGAGATGACTATGCATTTCATAAATTGTCTCGGAAAACAATAGCCTTTCAGTAGATTAGATGAGACTCATTTGTAATCTGAGCAAAATAAGCCAACACGGGCTCCAGCCTAATGATTGAGAAAGCCACTATCACCTTCTTATGAGAACTAATTTGCTGCAAGAGACTAATGAATACTATATCACTACAATTATGCTACTTTAAAAATGTCATGTCTCAAGAAG
This sequence comes from Bufo bufo, assembly GCF_905171765.1. Classification (NCBI taxonomy): domain Eukaryota; kingdom Metazoa; phylum Chordata; class Amphibia; order Anura; family Bufonidae; genus Bufo; species Bufo bufo. The sequence continues at coordinate 427,794,824 of NC_053391.1, read as the reverse complement.
ACCTCTTACTCCAGACCGCATCTAAATAAAATTGCACAGCAGTTAAATAGAAGAATACAAGTGAAATTTACTGAGCAAACAATTCTGCAAAGCAGTACGGCTTTCTACATGACAAGGTCAGCTACCCTCGTGTGTTTAAGAAGTTCTACATCCATTTTCCCTGCAGGAGTTCCATTACAAAAAGATGGATGGGTCTAGACTTCACATAGACAGAAAGATGTGTTCTCCCACGTCTTTGATAATAGTGCTAGTTATAAAGAGAAACCTTAAAAGGTCACCTGGATTTTTTTTCTTGAAAGATTTAACATTTTTAAATGTCATCAATAAAACAGTACTTTCATATTAAGACATGCACAATCTTAAAAAGGAAAGGTGTCTAATTAATAGATGACCATTTTATCATACAAAAGACCCTCAATGATTATAAAGGCTTGTCATATAAAGCATACGGAAAGGTCAAACTTTGTGAAGGAAATTCAAAATTTCAAAAGGAAGCAATAAAAACATTAATTTTTTTTTGTTCAGCAGCTGTGTTGATTGCTAATACTGTAGCATCACATAGCCATATGAAATGAGTTAGGCCATGCTAAGCTATTCTAAAACCCTAAAATAACCTAATTGACCTCATTATAAGTAGTGTTGAGTGAATCAAACTCCACGCAATGGCATTCGATCCGAAATTCAGGAAAAATGTGAATTTCCTCGTGCTCCGTGGTAACTAATCGATTTTTACTGAATGGCGGTAAAAAATGAAAAGAATCATCCTTACCTCATCCATTTGAGCGCGAAGAGCTGGCCATCTTGATTAAAGATCCCTCGCGAAATCCCATGTACGGTGAAGTATTACGTAACGGAGCCGGCCGTTCTACGCGATTAAATGGATGACGGCAAGTATGGTTTTATTATTATTATTTTTTATTTCACACTTTAATATTGATGTCAGATGCCATGATCAGCTATGAATGCCGCATTGGAGGAGTACAATGACAGGGAGCGGCACAATCGCCAATGACATTTTTTTTACCTTTATTTTAAGGCAATCTTGAAAGCTTTTAAAATACACTGCACTGCTCATGCAGTAAAATGTATTTTACTGTCAGTGCTATACTGACTTCCACCAGCAGGCTGCACCAGAGAGGCACAGTCTGCTAGGACACGCTGGAGGCAGGCCTGGGGCCCACTTAGATGCTGCAGGCGCTATTGCCTGTGACATATAAGTTGTTAGGGTAGGAGTGTGACTCTCATGCGACAGCTTAGACTGGACCACCATAAAGGGGCAGCTGTCCAGCCTAAAACCCCTTAATAACTGTCATAAAAAGGCATGTGAGTGGTCACTAAGGGGTTAAAGGTGTTTTCCCACAAACGAATGTTAAGGGATATTGATTAGTAATGCAAAAAAAATCAGATCAGATGCCTAAAAAGTCCACTGACTATACCCAGTATTGTCATTATAGTCACTATCAGCAAAATGTAACGATGCATCTGCAACTGCAAACTTTTAGATACACTGGCTGCTTTCAGACGAGCAAGTTTTACACTCCGGACTCGGAGCGTAAGTATCAGACAGCTGAGCTGAACTTCCAGCCCTGCCGGGGTCACATAGCATTATACTGATTTATGATGCTATGTAACCCTTACAATTCTGGAATGTATTGAATATCACTCACAACATTATGTCAGTGTTATCCAATAAATTCCAGACCTCTAAGGTTTACATAGCATCATAAATCAATATAATGCTATGCGACCCTGGCAGTGCTGGGAGGTCAGGCCGGGAGCTGTCTGATACTCACGCTCCGAGTCCGGAGTGTACAACTCGCTCATCTGAAAGCAGCCTCTACAGTATTGCTCTCCAACAGTGATGAGTCCGTTTCTTTAAATTCAGTTCAGTTTCGATACGGCTAAATTGTTTAGGCAATTTGATTCAGGTCCGAATAAATTCAACCCAAATAAAAAGTGCTTCAATTGAAAGTTGTGCATGACATTCTGGGGTTTCCTAGGACTGTATGCAACACGCCTCAGGCGATTAACGCCAAGCCACTGACATATACGGCTATGGGTAAATCTCTGCTGGTGATAGCAAACACCCTCTTTAAAACCAAACTGCACTTTTTTTTAAATGTTTTTATTTTTAAATGGTCCACTAATGTTTGGTTTTGGTTACCTGCCTCGGGTCATGTGACCCTGCTTCTTCATCATTCCTGTCTTCTGATCTGAAAAATGGCTCACACAATTTTGAGAAATTTATCTGAATCAAATCGGCAAAAATTTGGGTGCGGATTTGACCAGAATTTTGAAACAATTTGGGTTGAATTTAAATAGTTTAGCACTAAGCCACTCATATCTACTCTCTAATTAAATGGACTATGTCTGTGATGATAAAATGTCGCCTCCGCTCTATAGTGCTCAAGGGGAGGGGAAAAAACAAATAGTGCAGACTGCAGTGAGATTTAAAAATGGATGGTTTTAATTTCCATAATCACAAACATTAAAATGAATTTGCCATTAAATAAAATCAAGATGCTAATCACCGTCCAACCCTGGGTTTCACCTGTTCTGGCTTCTTCCGATGCCCCTTGAAGCTGGATGTGACATTGTATGATCACGGATATTATTGCACAGGCGGCTTGGTGAATTCCATCAGAGCATTTCTGGAGTGCTTTGGAGGCTTGTTTGGAACATCATCGGACTGTGCAAGGGATCTTATCTCTATTACTTTACCCATAATGTTTAGTGGTGAGTCGACACAGACTAGCTGTCTGCAGTAACTGGAACTTAAGGCCTCATGCACACGGCTGCTGCCCGGCCGCGCCCGTGTTGCGGCCTGCAATATGCGGGCACCGGCCGTGTGCATCCCGCATCATAGATGCGGACCAATTCACTTGAATGGGTCCACAAGGCTGAAGGTGTTTTTTTGCAGTGCAGACAGATCACGGACCCTTTCAAGTTGAATAGGTCTGGATCCGTCTGCGGAATATGCACAGATGTTGCTGTCCCCCTGTCAAATTGCTGCCCCCAATGCACGGAAAGGCCACCCAACGGCCGTGTGCAAGAGGCCTTAATGTGATTGCCATGCGACTTTGCAAAAACTTTTGGTGATTCAATGTGAATAGGGAGTAAGTGGATCACTCCCTTGTTTTTATGCTGCCCTATTTACATTAACAGATTGGCGCAGCTCTAAACTTTTGTCAAGTCAATTTTTATTATCAGTGATTTTTTTCTTACTTTTCTAACGGAAATCTACATTAACTGCATTATATACTAGATTAAAAAATGATTTTAAATAAAATACAATAAAAAAGAGAAAACGTAGTGCTGACTACCAAGTCAAAATAGGTCTATTCAGAAGATGAGTGCTTTTGTCAAAGACTGCCTCAATCATTCAGGACCGCGTTCATTTACATGGGTGCATAATTGGTTATTTGTTTTAGTTTTCACCTTGTGTCACTGTGCTGTTATGTACTATTCCACAGATTGGTTATTCATCCAGACACGCATTGTTTGCTTTATGCCCAGATTTTATACCCTTGTAAAAACCTGTGCATCTGTTTAACAGATTAACATTTATTAAACATAGTACATTCCTGATAAAGCCAGGAACTCAGATTTCAAGTATGATATACAAATATAGACATCAGAAGAAAACAGAGTCGAGGAAAGCAAAGAAAATTGGCTTTAATGATCTGAGCTTTCCATTTCATTTGCAGCAAGAAAAAGATTCTAAAAATACTGTATGAATCTGCAATTCCATTACTTTTGAGTTGACTACTATGTGAGCAACATCGATTCCTAACATAGATTTTTTTCCCTGACTTTCATAGACCCAGAAAAGTCAATAGGTCAATCCCAATAGACCAGGCACGCTCAACCTGCGGCCCTCCAGCTGTTGTAAAACTACAACTCCCACCATGCCCTTCTGTAGGCTGTTCGGGCATGCTGGGAGTTGTAGTTTTGCAACAGCTGGAGGGCCGCAGGTTGAGCATGCCTGCAATAGACCAACAAAATCCCTTTTTAAGGTTACTCAAAAATTGGTATAAAACTTAACCTTTACTCGCAAACAGCTGGTCTGCAATACACAGACACCAGCTGTGTGAACTTCATGGTGCGGATGCAGACCTATTGACTTTAATGGGTCCGAGATCTGCAAAACACAGCAAAAGGTAGGACATGTCCTATCTTTTGCGAATTGGAGGCACAGATCGGAAGCCCACGGAAACACTCGGTAGCGCCTCTGTGGGCCCTTGGGTCTGTGCCTCCGCACTGCAAAAAAAGTACATGTCTTAGCTTTTGCTGTATGGGTCCGCATTGCTGCACGGAGCTCACGCAGACGGTGCCCGCTATTTTCAGTCCGCAGCACAGGCAAGGCGACCATACGATCGCATGAATGAGCCTTTAAAGGGGTTGTCCTGCCATTTATATTAATTACCTATTGTCAGGATAGGTCTGATCGGCAATTGCTGCTGTAATTGCTCCCTTCCCTTGAATGGAGTGAGTACTTTTAATTACACTACGCCACCACTCCACAGGAGATGAGGCGTAATGTAATGAACAGGAAGCATCGCTTACATGGAACGCTGCCTCCTCTTAAAACAGCTGATTGGCAGGGGTGCAGGGTGTCAGATCCCCGTCAATCAGATATTAATGACTTATCCTGATGATAGGTCATCAATATAAATGGCAGCACAACCCCTTTAATATAAATGTATCCCACAAAAAATTTATCCGACAACTGCAGGGGCTATATTTCATGTTTATTTGTACAGGTTGTGTCCAATCTATTAATGGAGATAAGGTGCCAAGCAGTAATATCTATGGGCCTATTAGCAGTCGTGATTCAAAAATTTATCCCAGATAGATAGGGGTCAAATAAATGGTCAGTGGCTTTCTTTTAAACCAAGGTTCCCCCATCTAAAAGATCTGGGATAAAACTTTGAATCAGGACTGCTAATAGGCCCTGCACATATAGATCTTAGTGCTTGGCACCTTATCTCCATTAATAGATCGGACACAACCTGTACAAAAACAGAGTCATTTCTCACACATCAAATATAGCCCCTGCGGTTGTCTGATAGTTTATCTATTTTTATGGGATACATTCATTTTAAGTCTTAAGAGTAAAGGTTAAGTTTTAGACAAATTTTGGGGTAACCTTAGAAAGGGCTTTTGTTCGCGTTAGGCCTATTGATGTCTGGATATCTATTCCCCAATAGTGTTGATCAGGAATATTCGAATAGCGAATTTTTATCACGAATATCGGCACTTCGAGAATTCGCTAATATTTAGAATATAGTGATATATATTCGTAGATTTGAATATTCGAGATTTTTTTTTAAATCAGTACACATGATCCCTCCCTGCTTCTAGCTTGTGGGCCAATGAGAAGGCTGCAATATATTTGACTTTAGGAGTAGTGTTGATTGCAAATTTTCGTAATGCGAATTTTCGTAATGCGAATCAATGAGATTGTGAAAACTCAAATCCGATGGTATATTCTAACCCCTAGGCATTCCCATGGTGACGGGGACTCTTGTCGGGGAGGAGTATGCCAAAGTGAAACAACTGTACAGATTTTAAAAAAAAAGACGAATAGTCTAAAAACAAATATATTCGTTTTTAGAATATTCATAATATTCAAAAACAAGAATATATAGCAATATAGCGAATATTCTAGAAAAAAAAACGAATGTAGAACAATTTAGCTAATATAGTGCTATAATCTTTTTTTATATAGTTGTAATTTTTTTCCAATCTGAACTTCAGATGAGAAACAAATTACAACTATTAGACAAAGAAGATTATAGCACTATTTTAGCTAAATTGCTCTATATTTGTTTTTTCCCCCGAATATTCGCTATATTGCTATATATTCTTGTTTTTGAATATTATGAAAATTCTAAAAACAAATATATTTGTTTTTAGAATATTCGTCAGTTTTTTTTAAAAATCTGTACAGTTGTTCCACTTTGGCATACTCCTCCCCGACAAGTGTCACTGTCACCATGGGAACGCCTGGGGGTTAGAATATACCATCGGATCTGAGTTTTTACAATCTCATTGATTCGCATTAAGAAAACTTGCATTACGAATACTCTCATTACGAAAATTCGCAATCAACACTACTCCTAACGAATATTCGAATTCGCGAATATTCTACGAAATATTCGCAAAATATCGCAAATACGAATATGACCCCTGCCAGTCATCACTATTCCCCAGGGTTTTCACAAGGGGATTTATAACAAGTTTAGTAGATTCTTGATCAACACTGTTCCCATAAAAGTTAGCCATTCATATTTTTGACCTCCATTGCTTCCTACTGGGAGAAGTTAAGGATCTGTGTATGAACAACAAGGGCCTGTATGACTGGTCTACATTCTGAAGACTAATAAGAAGAATATGAATGCTGCATACATTTGCAAAAATGAGAGGCATACTGAACACAGAATTTTTTTTTTCACTTAACTCTGGTAGAAAACTATTAATTTTTACTGAATATATGTATGAATTTTCTACTCAAGAATAATTTTTAAATAAAACAAGAAAAACAGTCAATTTAATCTTACTCTGAGATAATTAATGTCTCTCAGGCATGTAAAAGGGTTTTACTTTCTGAATCCTCTAAAATATGTTATCTTCCATTAACATATGCAGCTCTTTATGAAGTTGTACTGGAAGGAAACAAATTAAGCACCTCGCAGATTCCTTTCCATCACTGATTCGAAGCATTCTAAACATCGCCTTCATTTGTATCTGCTTATTACTGAAATTTACAAGTGTAGAATAAAATATCTTATGTTTAACTTCTAGGACATTACTGCATATCTTCCTACTGCAAACATACTAGTCCATCTTCTATGCTACTTTCTCTGTGCCTACAAAATGTTGATGGGCTATACAGCATTTAAAAGGGCCCTCAAGGGAAAAATGTGCTTTTATACAAAACAGATAAAATTATTCTGCTCTCTGTTGTCAAAGAGCACTGCGTAGCTCAGATGTCACTTTACTGAGTTAGGCTACTTTCACACTAGCGTTTTGGCTTTCCGTTTGTGAAATCCGTCATGGGCTCTCACAAGCGGTCCAAAACGGATCAGTTTTGCCCTAATGCATTCTGAATGGAAAAGGATCCGCTCAGAATGCATCAGTTTGCCTCCGTTCAGTCTCCATTCCGCTCTGGAGGCGGACAACAAAACGCTGCCTGCAGCGTTTTGCTGTCCGCCTGACGAAGCGGAGCCAAACGGATCCGTCCTGGCACACAATATAAGTCAATGGGGATGGATCCGTTTTCTCTGGCACAATCTGGCACAATAGAAAACGGATCCGTCCCCCATTGACTTTCAATGGTGTTCAAGACGGATCCGTCATGGCTATAGAAGACATAATACAACCGCATCCGTTCATGACGGATGCATGCGTTTGTATTCTTGTAACGGAAGCGTTTTTGCAGAACCATGACGGATCCGCAAAATATGCTAGTGTGAAAGTAGCCTAAGCTGTTTGGTCACATCTCTGACTACAAAGTGTAGCTAAATAGCAGAATTTTGAAAACAGCTTCGATATGGACAAATCGACATAAATTAACTCTAAATTAGTGTAAACCCATCAAATCAAATCATACGTAAAGTCACTCAACCTTTATGTGGAAATATTGTTACCGTACCTTCACACGTGGTAGATTTTTTAAAAATCGGTTCCATTCATCTGAATGGGGCCTGCAGAAATCCATGTGCTTCCCACCAAAACAACCCCATTCAGATGAAATCAATTGATCAATAACAGAATTTTTCTGTAAAAATTCTGCACATGTGGAGGCCCTCTTAGGGTTTTTTCACACAAGTGAGTTTTCCGACCTGATGCAATGCATGTACAGTAGAAAACGGATAGCATCCAGACTGAATCCTGACCCATTCATTTCAATGGGTCTGTGCACATGAGCGTAATTTTTCACGCATCATCTCTGCTTTCAGGAAAAATCACAGCACGTTCTATATTGTAGTGCAGTATTCATGCAGTCCTGGCTCCATAAATGTGTATGAGGCAATCCAGATGCAATGCGTTTTTTCACGAATGGTTTTTAGAATATGTAGACTGCTATTCAGTTTTTCTTCATGGAAAGCCCATGCAATCTGTATACAAATACACACACTGAACACAATTACAGAAAAAAAGTGTCTGGACTTGCATTCAAAACCATCACTTTTTTCCTAAAACAGATCTTGACACATCCGTATCGCGTGTGTGAAAGGGCCCTTAGGGTAACTGCACAGAGGTGCAGGTTGACTAACAGAAAATCCGCACAGATTTCCATGCTGTTTTTAGGTCGTTTCCACACCAACTTGCGGTTCTTTACATGTTGCATATTTCAAAATACGCACATCAGGTCAATTTCTGCGCGGAAGAAAAAAGCAAAGTGCATATGAGATTTGTCTAATGTCATACACTTTGCTGGTACTGCAGAAAGACTATGCGTAATCTGCGCCGTTTACAGGTAGCCTTGAAAGCAAGGATTTATAGTTAAACTTTTAAAATATATATCAACTTTGTTAGCCTCAATTCACATTGACACTAACTGGGGGTGTCCATTCATGCTCCATTCCTGTCGTTAAGGCCTCATGCACACGACCATTCCATTTTTTGCAGACCGCAAATTGCGGATCCGCAAAACACGGAAGCCGCCCGTGTGCCCTCTGCAATTTGCGGAACGGAACAGGCGGCCCATTGTAGAAATGCCTATTCTTGTCAGCAAAACGGACAAGAATAGGACATGTGCGGGGCTACGTAACGGAGCAACAGATGCGAACAGCACACGGAGTGCTGTCCACATCTTTTGCGGCCCCATTGAAATGAATAGGTCCGCACCCGAGCCGCAAAAATTGCGGCTCGGATGCGGACCAGAGCAACAGTTGTGTGCATGAGGCCTAACTAAGATAAAAAGGCAAGGCAAAATTTTCTATGTAGACACCTTACTTCCAACAGCCTTGCTTCCTTGCTTTACACAGGACCTGTAATCTCTCCTAACATGTCTGTTTTAGCAATTACTTGCATCCCCCTTATAACAACAATTCAGGAGAATCTATTCTAATGACTCTATTATGTCGCGATCCTTTATTATTCCTGCTAGAAGTTATGAATGAATTACTAGCAGTCTGCATTGAAGGTCCAGATGGTAGTTACCAGTTGGCGGTGTCACACTGTATCCAATCAGTACGCCAGTGTCAAATATGCCCTGCACCACTGGAGGATCCATGTAATTTATAACGAGGAGCAGGTCTAGTCTAAATAAAATGCACCCTTCAGCAGTCTTTCTCAGGGCTGAAATCTACGCTCGCTTGTAGGGGGTGAATACTTGTGTAATTCATAAGTACCCACCCTCACCATTCCCCTTTTTGGAAACTGTCAAAGGCGGCAAAAAAAGCCAATTGCGACTAACTTTAGGATTGCAACCCAGAATTTCAAATAAACAGTTGTGGGGGAGGGGGGGGGAATAAATCTCTTCTTTAGGCCCCTTGCACACGAGCGTTTGTCTCGAACTCTCAGCACTGATGGGGTCACATAGCATTATATTGATTTATGGTGCTATGTAACCCTTACAGGTCTGGAATGTATTAGATGACATAATTCTGCCAGTGTTATCCAATACATTACAGAACTGTAAGGGTTACATAGCATCATAAATCAATATAATGCTATATGACCCCGCCAGTGCTGGGAGGTCAGGCCGGGAGATGTGCTGCGGAGTCGCAGCGTGACATCCACTCGTCTGCAAGGGGCCTTAGTGTTTATGTGATAATGGTTACAATTCTCTTTACGAGAGTGCAAAATCTAGTTTATAGTCCTTGAGATGTTCCACAATGGCCCTACAGAGTGGCTGGAGCATTTCTGCTTCTTCATACAATTGAGCTATACTATCATATGAGCCTGATCGAGTGGCAGAAAAACATCTTGAAGTCACCTTCCATTTCATACAGTATTTATACCATAGTGATTTGATTTTGCATCTCCCAGCATTTCACATTTGTAGGAAAAAAGTTAAATGCTGAGAGATGATAAAAGGTTTTTGACTTGTGAAAGCTTACAATCTAGAAAACATCTTAGCTCGTCTAAAAATGACAGTTTCCCCTGAGGTCTAAACATGATATATTGATATGCTCCATGCTTTTAATTTCTTTTTATATACTTTATGGGTGTGCCTGTTCCAGCAATACCATCATTTTGCCCAGTTTTCCAGCCAGGCTTTAAAGCCTTGGGGACTACTGGTAAGTGGGTCCCATCCTTACGAATTAGATCTATGTCCAAACAACTGACATTGTGAAAAGGAAAATACAAAGCAGATTGCTAAACAGATTCAAGTCAAATGGAAAATTAAACACTAAAGATTCATTGCCTTGTTTTACTCCCAGCCCTCCCAAAGCCATAACTTTTTTATTTTTATTTTTACATTCTCACAGCTGTACGAGAGTTTATTTTTTGCGTGACAAGATGTACTTTCTAATGGCACCATTTACGGCTGCATACAATATAGCGGTGTCACGTTTGGGTGAGGAAAACATCACACCGAATATAGGAGGGAAAGGGGTGAGGGAATAAGGCCTGGAAACTAGGGAAAGGAGATGCACACCTCCTAGTAAAACCCTAATCAAAGTCCTGACTAACTACCAGTATGAACAGACCCCAGAGGTAGGTGAGTTCATACACAGGAATACCTAATGTCCTAACTCACCCTATAGGACCCCGGTACTAATGTCAGGACTGAGACAACCTGTTTCTGCAAAAGGAAGGACGAACAGGAGTCTCCCTCAGGCCTTAATACAAATGACAGGGAAGTGCAACACACAAAATAACCCAAACAAAATATAAAAGGGAAAGAACACACTTAACTTCAAGTGGCTATGGCAGCACCAGGAACTCAGCCGAGATACACACACCAGCTATCCACAACTCAAACTGAAGCTATAAATCGCATAGCATAGTGGGAGAAACAACAATAAATAGATAATGTTAAATGACCATAATAGCCACACCTGGGGAAAGAAGGTGTGGCAAGCACCAGAAACAACACAGACGTCATTTGATCCAAACGGAAAACATGTCAGGTCAAACCACGTGTTGCCAGTCTCACCAATCTTCTTCCACCTGTCAGGGGAATGTCCTTGACAAGCGGGAAGCAGAAAAAAATATTCCAAATCAGATGGAATTATAAAAAAAACACCATTCTGCCACATTTTTAAGTTTTGTTTTTCACCATTTCCGATGCGGTAAAACTGGCATGTTACTCTTATTCTCCCAATCATCACAATTACAACGATACTCCACATGTATAGTTTTTCTTCCATTTTATTACAAAAAAAAGAATAAAAGCTTTGGAAAATACTAATTTTTCCTTTGCATTGCCATATTCTGACCCCTATAACTTTTTTATTTTTATATGTACGGAGCTGTGTGATGGATCTTTTTTTGAGGAATGATACCAATCTGGGGTATGTATGAATTTTTTATCACTTTTTATTACATTTTTTATGGTAAATGAAGCTACCAAAAACAGCAGGCAACCGGCACCTATGGCGCCATTTTTAAATGCCTGACAGCCAACGTAAATTGACATTGGGTGGTCGGGAAGAGGTTAATAATTCTGACATGCAAAGGGGGCTTGAGTGACAGATCAAGGCCTACTGGTTCTCAAACAGTTAAAAGGTTTAATATTATAATCTATGTAATAATCTATAATGATAAACACTAATGAAAACATATGTACAGTACAGACCAAAAGTTTGGACACACCTTCTCATTCAAAGAGTTTTCTTTATTTTCATGACTATGAAAATTGTAGATTCACACTGAAGGCATCAAAAGTATGAATTAACACATGTGGAATTATATACATAACAAACAAGTGTGAAACAACTGAAAATATGTAATATTCTAGGTTCTTCAAAGTAGCCACCTTTTGCTTTGATTACTGCTTTGCACACTCTTGGCATTCTCTTGATGAGCCCCAAGAGGTAGTCCCCTGAAATGGTTTTCACTTCACAGGTGTGCCCTGTCAGGTTTAATAAGTGGGATTTCTTGCCTTATAAATGGGGTTGGGACCATCAGTTGCGTTGAGTAGAAGTCAGGTGGATACACAGCTGATAGTCCTACTGAATAGACTGTTAGAATTTGTATTATGGCAAGAAAAAAGCAGCTAAGTAAAGAAAAAAACGAGTGGCCATCATTACTTTAAGAAATGAAGGTCAGTCAGTCAGCCGAAAAATTGGGAAAACTTTGAAAGTAAGGCTTATTTGACCATGAAGGAGAGTGATGGGGTGCTGTGCCAGATGACCTGGCCTCCACAGTCACCGGACCTGAACTTAATCAAGATGGTTTGGGGTGAGCTGGACCGCAGAGTGAAGGCAAAAGGGCCAACAAGTGCTAAGCATCTCTGGGAACTCCTTTAAGACTGTTGGAAGACCATTTCAGGGGACTACCTCTTGAAGCTCATCAAGAGAATGCCAAGAGTGTGCAAAGCAGTAATCAAAGCAAAAGGTGGCTACTTTGAAGAACCTAGAATATGACATATTTTCAGTTGTTTCACACTTGTTTGTTATGTATATAATTCCACATGTGTTAATTCATAGTTTTGATGCCTTCATAGTCATGAAAATAAAGAAAATTCTTTGAATGAGAAGGTGTGTCCAAACTTTTGGTCTGTACTGTATATTATGCTACCACAGCAATGACACACAGAGTATTTGGAAAAATGAGTCAACTAGTTATATGAAGAACAATTTGTATCACTGAATGGAGACTGGATACTATAAAAGTATTTTATGAAATTAAATTGATCTAACATTTCATTCATATAACATTACAGTACCACACAAAACTGATCTTGCTAAAAGGAAATTCAAAAAGGTGATCAATCACCCACAATTAAAGGGGTTGCTCTACCATGAGAACTTATGACCAGGATAGGAGAGAAATATCTAATTGGTGGAGATCACCCACTGATCACACAAATGCGGTGCAGGAGCCACCAGAGTGAATGGAGCAGCAGTTATGTATGCTCACAGCTGATCAATTCAACTCTATTGGACTTTGGAAGATAGCCAAGCACTGTACTTGGCTTCTCCTTGGCAGTCTCACAGATTTGAATCAAGTGGTAGTGTACATGTGTGACCACCTCTATTGACTGCCAACAGTAGCTTGGGTGCAGGCAGCAGTAACTGAGCCTCGTCCCTGGAAGTAGGGTTCATACCCCGTTCAATGTAGTTCAAAATAACTCCAGTGTAATGACCGGCGTCACGCAAAGGGAGGGAAATGGGAAGGCCCTGTCCAAGGGAGAGGGAAAGGTGGTGACCCCTGACTCACCTTGCGGCTGGCACCTGACTGCCCTGACGTCCCTAGACTGGTTCATCACCCGTACGCCGATCACGTGCCTAAACCCTGGCTTTCCCTAGGATGAGCCCTGAGTAGTGAACGGGGCGGTGGGATCACTATTCCGCACCACTGACACTAAGAGAAAAACACCAAGGAGAGGACAGACAATACAGACAAACATATAATCCCAGGTGGGCGACAACAACAGACCACCAAGGCCCAACAGGGATCCGGAGGGTAATGTTCTGGAACAACAACCAGGGAACACAACTACACAGCTCCAGTGGGTCAGTATAGAAGTCCAGGCAGGAAGCTCTATATCTGGCAACCAGAGAAGTGGGAGATGGGAATATAAGGAGGTTGGGATTGCTGGACAAGAAACAGCTGAGGAGGAGAAGCTGCGGATCCCTGAGTGAGCCAAAAGGGTTGCAAGGCAAACCCAGAAAGCTACCATTACGAAACAGCACTGTCTTTGTACATCGAGTGCACAGCCACCCGCTGCGACTTCCTGACCCCGGGTATAACGGAGTCAGGCGTGGCTCTTGACACCCTCGTGACATCCAGCGACATGAGTAGATATATTTGATTAGTGTTTTTTAATTATTATGCGGCTTAGACGTGACGTTTCGGCACAAGGCCTTTTTCAAACTGGTGCCGGTCTGTAAGGACGTTGGAAGCCGATGGCTTGGTCTCACGTAATGTGCTGCTGCACTATAAGAGGATGCCACCTCTATTGTCTGCTCATTCTTGTAATTGGTGTGTGTGTGTGTGTGTGTGTGTGTGGAGGGGGGGCCCAGAGGTAAGAACCCATGATCAGATATTTATTCCTTATCCTACTTTGCTCTCAGATGCTATGATGTACTTTAGTGCCCTTATTAATACTGGCTCTATAGAGATCTAAGTCTGGTTTAGTTGGGCATTTTGGCCATAATATGGAAGCTAAAATAAAGGGACCTTCACATATGTCCGGCGATCCATGTTGGCCTCCATGGCGAAGCAGAAAACGGGGAGGGGAACGGAAGCCAGAAATGATCCCATGGTTTTCTATGGGATTGTTCTCATACATCTGGTGCTTCAGTTGTGATGCTGGATGTCAAATAGCGCTGAACAGAAAAACCGACTGCTCAGTTTATCTGTTCAGCATTATAAGTGTATATCGTAGACACCAGTGCATAGTAAATATATCAGTTGTGTCCAGCTCCCGGTCTAAAATAGCTGGACAGCCACAATTGATATATGTGAAGCGGGCCTTACAACTCTCTAAAAAATATCTTACTCAGAGATTATCAAAATGCAAATAAAAATAAACCGTTGAGTCATAGTTTAGTAATTAAAGGTTATGTCGCACGAAAAATATTCTACAGTTTTCAAACCAGCACCTGGTTCTGAATACTTTTGTAACTGCACATAATTTTTTATTTTTTTAAAGCCACTGAGTTATTCAACAAAACTTATCTGTATAGTGCTACTTGCTGTTTGTTAGTTTTTTTTCTTATTTCTTTGTCCTGCTCACTGAGAAGGCCGCACATGCTCAGTTTCATCCTTCAACTGCCTCCTGAGCTGTGATAGGATGAGATCTCAAGCAGAAAAGACACGCCCCCTGAGCTGCAGCAGAAAATACACTCCCCTCTAGCAGAGCAGTGAATGGGGAGATCTCTGGATCCATGTGAGGTATAGGGCTGGTTCTAGCTTTGTTAGAAAGAGATTGACATGTACTATATGAGTTCCATTTTTGTAAATTAGTCATGGGATAACCCCTTTAATAGATATCTTTCCTAGTGAAGGCAAGACAGCACATCTATAGACAGAGGCGTATAGACAAAGGAGAGTCTCAGCTTAGGTTGGCTATATGTTTTTACAAAAATCACAGCAGAAAATGCACCAAAATGATACGCAACTGACAATACTAGCTAATTCCTCAAGCCTATGTTAAAAGCTGAGAACTTTGCCAATATCTTCCAGTCAGGAACATATCGGAGCCCCTCATGCACCACATGCGGAGGAATTGCTCCCCCAGTTATAGACACGCTAAAGTGTCTGGGTTTGGAGCATTTCCACCCTTTTAGGCTTTTTTTTTTGGGCATTATGTTTTTACCTAGTGGCAGCATAAAACCTGCAAAGGGCTATTCCTTTCCCTTTGCATGAGCAAAGAATTAAATCTTTTTTTTTATTATTAAACAATATCTTAGTATTGAAAAAAGAACATATTTTTTATGGCAAAATCTATTTGATTTAGGTCTTATAAATGGCTTTGTAGGTATTTACAGTATATAGTAAAATGCAGTCACATAAATTATTACAATCATTACAAAAGGAAATTCTAACATATGCATCTCTTGTTGTAGAAAATCTACAGCCTTACTATACTTCTTCATTAATCTGGTATCAATCATCTAAATGAAGGTCTAGCGTATAAAAACCACACACCATTCTCGTGTTCTCATGTTCATCATCCCTCAATGCCAATGTTTTCTGCACAGCTGGAAAAACATATTGTTGCTTCCATGCCTACTGTACTGTGAATAGGTGAACTAAGCCAAGGGAAGCTGCAGTGTCTTTGAAGAGTAATTGTTACATTATTTCTGAATAAATAAATGGTGATAATATTGCTGACATTAGTTTTACAATGACAGCAATTAAAATAGAAAATGTCCCCAAAGCCCACAAAAACACAACTGGGTAAACATTAAAGTCAGTAATCAAACAGCATTAATGTAGAAATGATTTATAAAAGCCATGGATCACATGAGTTCAAACCGAAAAGGTTACCACTCACACACGCACAATGCAAAATTACATGTAACATCTAATAATTACGCAAAATCTGCAAATAGATCTGTACCTAAGGCAATACACATGTTAAAGAGAACCTGTCACCATCAAATGCAGAGCAGCATGTAATTTATATATTTAAAATACATTTCTGCTCTTCAGTGATTGACAGCATTCCCTGTGTGTGTATACAGAGATGTCAGTCACGGATAAGATGGCCCCCATGTACATCTGAGCTTAGAATAGCAGAGATTTAAATGTAGTAACTACAAGTTTTACCGAATCCTGTAGGATCCATCCTGGATGAACATCCAGGATTGCTCCTACCACCAATGAGATCCCGTTGAAAAAGGTCTAATGATAGACCGAAACGTCCGGGGAACACAATGTGGCTAATATGTTGGTTCTATTCCTGGATATGAAACAACATTGTATGGAAAACTAAGTGATGTGAACTTACTTGATTATTAAAAATAATTGCATCTACTCAAATTGGAGTGCCGTGGATATTCCTATTCCCCGGGTATTCTTCTCTCACCAGCACTCGGACTACAATATAGGAGTGCAGATCACATACTTCTACAATTATACTTTCACAATGCTAACGGGTTACAACACAAGTTGTGAAATACAGTAGACTTCCACAATATCTGTGATGACATCACTGGAATACTACAGAAGGTGTGAGAAGTACTGATGACATCACTTAGGTAGCAACGCTGCAGTAACTGGTGCTGCTGTAACACTTTTCACAATAATTACAAATTATTGCATCAAATACGGGATTTGAAGAATAAAGAAGTTCTCTTGAAAGAAAAGATAGAATTTCAGGACAGCAATAGCCTAAATCTAGTAACTCCACTTATCATAAGGAACGATTACCAATATTAAAGGGGTTGTCCAAGTTATATTTATTGATGACCTACAGTATCCTCAGGATAGGTCATCAATATCAGATCGGCTGGGGTCCGACAACCGGCACCCCCGCCGATCAGATGTTTGAAGAGAAGGCGCGCACCATGCCAGCGCTGCCTCCCCTTTACTGTTTACCTTCTAGCCGTTGCATTTGCAGTGGTGAGCAGGTGTAATTACACCCAAGCTGTCCCATTCATTGGCTTGGGTGTAATTACAACCGCTCACCGCTGCAGATGCAACGGCTAGAAGGTAAACAGTGAAGAGGAGGCAGCGCTGGCACGGCACGCGCCTTCTCTTCAAACAGCTGATTGGCGGGAGTGTCGGGCGTCAGACCCCAGCCGATCTGATATTGATGACCTTTCAGATATAACTTGGACAACCCCTTTCAGATAAACGAATGCCACTATCAGTGACATATTCATCATGAAAATGTAAATCATATAGAAAAAAATATTCTAAAAACACTTAATTCTACTCCTTTTAAATTGTAGCTGTAATCCAAAAAAAATTCAAAAATGTCAAAAATGCTGTAAGCCAGACCTTTTTTGTGCAGCAGAGTACTTCTGTTAACGTGCTTAGGAAGATTAATTATGTCTTCCTGTCATATTGTCCTGCCTTTCAGAACATCAATCGTTATATTACCAGCTTGCAAGGTAACATAACAAATTGAAATACAGTAAGCAGATACAACAGATGCAGTGCCAGCCAGGAACTCTTTCTTCCAATGAAGTCTCCAGACCTTTCTAGATGTAGAAAGATTGAAAACCACAAGAAAGCTAGACATTTTATTAAAGATGTGTTGATGCATCACAGAACAATATTACATGTTGTAATTTCATTCTACTTTTACTTGATATGAAACAAAATGTGACACTTGTCTTTGCTCGCAGTGAATGCCAATTCACCCTATCCATGTTAATACCTTAAACAGACCAATATTATCCTGTGCTAGTCTTTTAATTGGAATGTAACCATTAAACAGAGCGAAAAGAGAGTAACATGAAAATGTGATCAGCGCTGTAAATCTACAGCTCGCACCTTCCTAATTATAATGTAATGTGCCACCTTTGCATCGTTCGAAATGAAATATGACTAAAGTTACATATGCAAATCTGGTCAGAGTGAATGTAGGACAAAATGTGATAATCACTTGCAACGAGAAGTCAATGTTCTCGGTTATTTAGACCATGAACAAAAAAGTCTGATAAGGAAAAAAAATCAAGCAATAACATTAACCCAGCTGGGAAATTTGAAGTGATATTATAAAACATACACAAAGTTAAGCAAGGACAGCAGCAGAGAAGAAAGGAAAACATGGAGAGTAATGACAGGATAAAATATATACTGTATGTAGGTCAATTCAAGAAGGAAATTTTAAATGCTTCATGGATCACACATGACCGAGAGAAAAGCGGCCTTGGTGTGCCAAGCAACTAATCAAAGCCCATGTTGAATTTATACCAGTACAATTTAGGAAACAAAAGCTTGACATTGACTGGTTGCTTTGCACAACAAGGTCACTTTTTCTGTAAGACATCTTGAAACTTTAAAGAGCGTCTGTCATTAGGATCAACCCTATTAAACCATCTATGGTACAATACTGTATTTATGTGTCTAACTTGTGCCGTTTCCAAGATATATCAATTTTTAGTGACAGGTAAATTAAAGGGGTTGTCCGGGTTCAGAGCTGAACCCAGACATACCCTTATTTTCCCCCAGGCAGCCCCCCTGAGGCTAGCATCGAAGCATCTTATGCTCCGATGTACTCCCTTTCCCTGCGCTAAATCGTGCAGGGAACGGGCTCTTTTGTTTTCAATAACACACGGCCAGCAGTGTGTTCGGTGACGTCACCGGCTCTGATGGGCGGGCTTTAGCGCTGCCCTAGCCGTTTTACTGGCTAGGGCAGCGCTAAATCCCACCCATCAGTGTTGGTGACGTCACCGGGGTTCCTGGCAGCCCCATGGAGAGCCCCGGTACGTCACCGGATCTCAAAAAAATGCCTTTGCCCTGCGCGATTTAGCACAGGGCAAGGGAGAGCATCGGAGCATGAACTGCTCCGATGCTCATGTCAGGGGGCTGCCGGGGAGGTATCAGAGCTGAACCCAGACAACCCCTTTAAGTATTTGGTTCTCACAAGGGCAGGCACAGACCCCTTGGAGTACCAGGGCTCCTCCATCTTGTACCTCTTGCCACTCCACTATCTCCACAACTGACACGACCAGACATCTGACCCCCCCCTGTTAGGGTAAATTCACAGGTCCGTGGTCTATTGCGTATCCACAAATTGCGGATCCGCAATACACCCGGCCGACACCCCCCATAGAACTGCCTATTCTTGTCTGCAATTGCGGACAAGAATAGGACATGTTCTATTTTTTTGCTGAGCCGCGGCCCGGAAGTTCGGGGCCGCTCTCCAGAAATGTGGATACGGCGGAGAGCACATAGTGTGCTCTCCGCATCTCTTCCGGCCCCATAGAGAATGAATAGGTCCGCACCCGTTCCCGATATTGCGGAACGGATGCGGACCCATTTGCGGATGAATGAATGGACCCTAATCTTGCACCTGTGCCTTAGTCCACACTGTAGGTGCATGAATAGTGTATTTGACTTTGCTTTACCATCAGTACAAATGACTACTGTAAATGTGCACGTGATGTCATCTTCCACCTGAACAAAGCTGAGCATCTCCTCTTCTGGGTGGATGATGATGTAATTGGAGCATGAGCAGTAGTCATCTGCACATGCACTGATAGTGTAGATGCCTGGTCCTCTCAATTATGGGGAATAGAAGAGTGGCAAGAGGTACAAGATGGAGAAGCTGTGGTGCTCTGAGAAGCTCTGACCCATGCCTCAGTGCACCGAAGAGCTAATTTACATTTCAATAAAAAGTCATATATTTTGGGAACGGTGCAACAGAGACACCAAAATAAGATATGTTTTTCTCATCAGGATCAACCCTAGCAGGCTTTATGCCTGGTTTAACAGGGTTGATCCTGATTATAGATGATCTATATGTTCAAAGTGTAAACAAAGAAGCTACATTATATGCTGTGAGGCAGTGACAGGCCTCATATATGAAGAGGGAAGATATGTGTCTCCTAGAATGGTGCAGAAAACCTATTAGAGGAGATATATGTTATATTTGCTGTGTTTTCCCCACAATCACCTGAAGAGAGGTGTCGCTCGGTCAGAGTCAGAAGGACTGCTGGACCATATCCTTCCCAAGGTACTTCGCTGCTTCCACCAGGAGGACTGGTGGGTTGCACTGGTCACAGCTAGGAGATTGTCTGACCAAAGCTGAATACCGCAGTGTGAACACTGAGCTAGAGGTGAGTTAGGGAAAACCTCTGCATAGTGAGCGCCTAGCCAGGCAAGCGTTTATTGCTTTGTGTTAATGTAACACGTTGTGAGGTGAAGCTGCGACTTCATGGTGCCGAGGGATGCCAAACGGCATTAACCCATGCTCTCATAGATTTCTAAGAAATGAGAACCAATACACAGTACTGGTAAGATTATTTAATGTTTGCCTTTATCAAAAATGTCTAGGTTTAGTGCTCCTTTAAGAAATAAGCCCTAGTGGCAAGTGATAAGCTCCAAAGTCAGTTCCAAATAAGCTTGTTTTCTGCTGGACCTTTAGGTTCTATTATCACAAAATTGGACACTGGGCACTTTTGTAAGCCAATCTGAACCTGACGGCAATCAGCTGATCACAACTCATACTTTGAAACTTTAGCCACTGTGGGGCCAGTACTGCATTTAAATAAATGACCACCCTGTAATACATGGATAAGTCAGGTCAAATCACTGATGAGAGGTTTATTGCATGCTGTGGGTGCACAGATTCTGAGAGGCTTATTGCTCTGGCTTAGAAAGGGGGTTCCTGAGCTCCATATGCCCTAACAGGCAGCATTAAACAAGAATTCTTTCTATTTTTTCATCATTATTTAGCTCCTTACCTACTATTATTGCATTAATACTTACTAAAACAGAACAAGTGACGTCAATCGTTCTCTCTGGTGGTGCAGGCATACTGTTAATTTCCACTGAAAACCAAACTTTGTAAGGTGCTGATTCTCTACCTAACAAAAGAACACACAATAAATCAATAACAATATTATAGAATAGAGATAGATACATATATATGTGTGTATATATACTATATATATATATATATATATATATATATATATATATATACGCACACACACATATATTATATGTGTATATTATATATATTTGAGTGATCAAAACTATTTATAATGTACTGGATGTTATTTTTTTACTCATGGAACTCAATGAAGTCATATTTTATATCTGTACTATATTCATTTTAGAGATCAGTACAGTAGTACACTGAGTTGTAATGGCCCCAGGTTGCCATATTTTACATATACAGTAGGATTCCCTGGGTTATTGTAATTCAATGCCACACTCAACATACAATATCACAGTCCCTACTTATCTACAGCACATCTAAATGAAAGATAAAACCAGCATTGGAGTTTTACTTGTAAAATGCCTGTGAATTAAAGCATCACATTGAGGGCAAATAAATCCACTCGGCAAGAACTGCTATACTGAAGTGCTTGCACCCACTGGCTGTTTAGTGGCATCTCTGGGAGGTATCGTGCTATGGTTCCATTTTACTTGTATACTGTGTAGTGTAAGACCCTGAATAAGATCCTCTCCTCATCAGCTCTCTCATGCAGGTCCGTAAAAATCACAAGGAGTAGAAAAGAAAAATATAGGACCTGGGAGGAAAAGGACCATTGGTGACGTCACTGCGCTCATCACATGGTCCATCACCATGGTGATGCACCATGTGATGGACCATGTGATGAGCGCAGTGACATCACCAAAGGTCCTTTTCCTCCCAGGTCCTCAAAGAAGAAGAAAGAAGATGAGCCGGGCAGCGCGAACAAGTGGATGAGGTGAGTTTAATTTTATTTTTATTTTTTTAACCCCTCCATCCCTAATTTACTTAGCATTCTGTATTAAGAATCCTATTATTTTCCCTTATAACCATGTTATAAGGGAAAATATTAAAATCTACAGAATACCTAACCCAAACCCGAACTTCAGTGAAGAAGCCCGGGTTTGGGTCTGGTTACCACATTCAGTTTTTTCTCACGCGCGTGCAAAATGCATTGCACTCGCGCGGAAAAAACTGAAGAACGCAACGTAATCGCATACAAAACTCACCCCACTCGCAGGCAAAATCGCACGATTTTCCCACGATGCACTCGCATCTTATCCGGCCCTCACACGCGATACCCGTGTGAAAGAGGCCTTAGACTTTTTTTTTAAAGAATAATGCAAACGGATCTGTTCTGAACAGATACAAGCGTTTGCATTATCGGTGCGAATCCATCTGTGCAGATACAAGACGGATCCGCACCGAACGCAGGTGTGAAAGTAGCCTATAATGTATTTACAGTATTATAATATTATTGATAATCAGGGAAATAAATTAGAGATAACTACAGTATGTGATTCAGCTAACTTTCTTCCATCTGTGTCACATGCAGTCAGATGGACATCAGATCTGAAATGTAAGGTCCTTGCCAAACAACTTCACAGATGCCCACATGCCAGATTGCTG
The DNA here is from genome assembly GCF_905171765.1 of Bufo bufo. Classification (NCBI taxonomy): domain Eukaryota; kingdom Metazoa; phylum Chordata; class Amphibia; order Anura; family Bufonidae; genus Bufo; species Bufo bufo. The sequence continues at coordinate 427,772,182 of NC_053391.1, read as the reverse complement.
AGAATATGATTTTGGAGAGCTTTAGGGTTAGCGACAGAATTCACTTAAGTATCAAGTTAAGTGGATACAAGCAATAAAAATTATTTTAGGTAACATGAAGAAAACTTTCTATAAACAGGTTTCCGGAAACATTATCACTCTTGACAATGGACTGCATCTGGTATTGCAGTTCGCACCCATTCACTTGAGTTGCAATAGACAGACACAACCAGTGGACAAGATAGTGGCTGATCCTGGGAAAAAATTATTTGACATAAAATACACCTATACTTTTTCAATTATGGGTATTTGAACAAATTCTAGCAAATAAGTCTTCTGAGTAAAATAAAGCAGAAAGCTAATTGTCTATGTAAGTAGCTTGCCAAAATTACTCTACTTATCCAAATAGCTGTACTCATGATGCACAGCTGGTAGCAACCACTTGCCAAAGTACTGCACCATCTAAATTAAACAGTCCAGAAAGTAAAGGGCTAAAGGTCCACTATTGATGCTGCTCGTTTAATTTGGGACAAAGGCAGATTATAATCCTATAGTTTCCTGTAATACATAATAGATCTGTATGATATCTCACCTACAGTGGAATCCTTCAAAAGAAACCTAAAAACCCACCTCTGCAGACAAGCCTACAACCAGTGACCCTGCTGCCTCTATACCGCCATGGCCAACTTCACCCTCACCTACTGTGTCCTTCTCCCATACCATGTAGATTGTAAGCCCTCACGGGCAGGGCCCTCTCTCCTTTTGTACCAGTTTGTAACTTGTCTTGTTTATGCTTAGTGCAATTGTCTGTATTATGTATGTGCGCCTCTTATCATATGTACAGCGCTATGGAATGAATGGCGTTTTAATAATAAATAATAATAATAATATTTATATTTATCACTATTCTTCACCTTTCTCTATGTATAGGAGTTGTCTCATTTTCTTCCCTTTTATAAACTGTGAATAAACTGTTGTGAGACAGTGACTGGGAAAGTAGTAGAGAATCGTTATATTTTGCCTAGGTTTCTTTCATATACCATGGGGTGGATATCTTAACTAGGAAAACTGGGTGAGATATCAAAAATCCAGGAAAGATGGGCTGCCTTAGCAAAACATAGTTTGCTGAGGACTTTGGTAAATTGTGTTGTCGGGCTTGGATTTTAATGGAATGAGGATGCAGGTTGGTAGTGGGGCTCCTCATTCCCTTCCTGTCCAGAACAGGTTTCATATAATGCTCTCAGCCAGGTGATGGAGCTCAGATAATTTCTGGGCTATAAAGATTTGCACTATGAGCATGACTGGGTGGAGGACTGGTTGAACTGACTGGCTTTCACCATTGCTGCTGAAGTCTGCTCAAACAACAAAAGGACACTTTCGCCCGTATAGAAAGGGTAATTTTATGTTTAGTTAGTGCTCAGCCGAGCAGGAATTTATTTTATATTTCGCCTGAATGTAAAGGCCTTATATTTTGCTTGTGGATGAGAAAAAAGAAAACAGGCCAATCCCTGTGTGAACTGTGCCATTGTGTCACTGTCTCTGACTGCTGTGCCTACCACTATTGAGCTGACCCCCACACTGTATAAAACTGACATGATTACAGGGGTAATAGATTAATATTACAGAGTTTATTAGATATTGTTATGGCCATCACCGCTATCCAGCAGAAATGGTCATGCTTGTACTTGTTTGTGAGCAGGCATGCACAGAAGCCTTTGAGGCACCCTCTAATGCTCCACCCAGAACGTAGCTGCAGATGCTTTGCCAGGCCTTTCACAGTGCCTTGCAACAGAGACATGTGATCCAAGGGAGGTGCACATCCTACAAACACTAGGACCAAAAAGTGTAGAGCCAGCAAAAGAGGACAATATAACATGAGTGCCGGTAAGAAATTACATTTTAATCATAGAATGGAACCAGAAAAACTAGAAATAGGAATAAACTTTTAAGGAATAAATTATACAGTTGCAAGAAAAAGTATGTGAACCCATTGGAATGATATGGATTTCTGCACAAATTGGTCATAAAATGTGATCTGATCTTCATCTAAGTCACAACAATAGACAATCACAGTCTGCTTAAACTAATTACACACAAAGAATTTAATTTTACCATGTTTTTATTGAACACACCATGTAAACATTCACAGTGCAGGTGGAAAAAGTATGTGAACCCCTAGACTAATGACATCTCCAAGAGCTAATTGGAGTGAGGTGTCAGCCAACTGGAGTCCAATCAATGAGATGAGATTGGAGGTGTTGGTTACAGCTGCCCTGCCCTATAAAAAACACACACGAGTTCTGGGTTTGATTTTCACAAGAAGCATTGTCTGATGTGAATGATACCTCGCACAAAAGAGCTCTCAGAAGACCTACGATTAAGAATTGTTGACTTGCATAAAGCTGTAAAGGGTTATAAAAGTATCTCCAAAAGCCTTGCTGTTTATCAGTCCACGTTCAGGCAAATTCTCTATAAATGGAGAAAGTTCAGCACTGCTGTTACTCTCCCTAGGAGTGACCGTTCTGTAAAGATGACTTTAAGAGCACAGCGCAGACTGCTCAATGAGGTGAAGAAGAATCCTAGAGTGTCAGCTAAAGACTTACAAAAGTGTCTGGCATATGCTATCATCCCTGTTAGCGAATCTACAATACGTAAAAAACACTAAACAAGAATGAATTTCATGGGAGGATACCACAGAGGAAGCCACTGCTGTCCAAACAAAACATTGCTTCACGTTTACAGTTTGCACAAGAGCACATGGATGTTCCACCGCAGTACTGGCAAAATATTCTGTGGACAGATGAAACCAAAGTTGAGTTGTTTGGAAGAAACACACAACGCTATGTGTGGAGAAAAAGAGGCACAGCACACCAACATCAAAACCTCATCCCAACTGTGAAGTATGGTGGTGGGGGCATCATGGTTTGGGTCTGCTTTGCTGCGTCAGGGCCTGGACGGATTGCTATCATCAAAGGAAAAATTAATTCCCAAGTTTATCAAGACATTTTGCAGGAGAACTTAAGGCCATCTGTCCACCAGCTGAAGCTCAACAGAAGATGGGTGTTGCAACAGGACAACGACCCAAAGCATAGAAGTAAAACAACAACAGAATGGCTTAAACAGAAGAAAATACGCCTTCTGGAGTGGCCCAGTCAGAGTCCTGACCTCAACCCGATTGAGATGCTGTGGCATGACCTCAAGAAAGCGATTCACACCAGACATCCCAAGAATATTGCTGAACTGAAACAGTTCTGTAAAGAGGAATGGTCAAGAATTACTCCTGACCGCTGTGCACGTCTGATCTGCAACTACAGAAAATGTTTGGTTGAAGTTATTGCTGCCAAAGGAGGTTCAACCAGTTATTAAATCCAAGGGTTCACATACTTTTTCCACCTGCACTGTGAATGTTTACATGGTGTGTTCAATAAAAACATGGTAACATTTAATTCTTTGTGTGTTATTAGTTTAAGCAGACTGTGATTGTCTATTGTTGTGACTTAGATGAAGATCAGATCACATTTTATGACCAATTTGTGCAGAAATCCATATAATTCCAAAGGGTTCACATACTTTTTCTTGCAACTGTATTTTGTAGCCCATCGCTCAGTATGTTCCCGACAGTCCATTAATATCAGTGGGAAGTGTATAATGCTTTATTTCTGATGAAGTGGTGTCACGTTCTCCATGGACTACAGCTAATCTCTGGGGGTCCTTGTAATGGGGCACTGTGTGATCATTTTAGCAATGAGGGACTATTGAAAATTATCGAGAAAAAAAACCCTGAAATTTATCAAAAGAATTCTAGGAAATTGTAATACTCAATGTAAAATGGCTTTCTTCTCATGAACTCTTGCATTTACAGCTAATGACTACAAAGAGCTTAAATGACGCAGTATGAAGCAGTTGCTAGCAGTCTGAACTTTTGAACTTGATATCATGAAAAAAAATATAGTAAGATAGCTATGAAGATTGAGATGTTTGAAATTAAAGAAGAAAGTAGTTTAATAATGCAGAAACCTTAAATACACTACAACCAACCGTAATGAATATCTAAAGGCAGGGAGCATGTTAAGAAAATTGCTGTGAGAGCAACAGATCTTTACGGAATTTGCGGTAATAAGAAAGGCTTGAATAAGCAATGTTACTTATTTACAGTCCTAGCAGCACATAAAGGGCAAAAGTATCGGTAAATGTAGACGTGTAAAAAAAAAAAATTGTAACGACAATAATTTAATAAAGTTATATATTACATCTACTCTCAGAGACAGTCCAAGAGAAGAAATTGCTGGGCTTAACTACATTAAATCACATCTCCGTGACATTGTTTATTGGCCAAGTTACATGATTAAACAGCTAATAACAGCCCTCCTGTACATCCGGCAATATATAAATGTAGAAACTGAAAAGTGCGCCTTGCAAAGAAGTGCAATTAAGCCACAAGAGAGCTCCAATAAATGTCAAAACAAATTATATCCATGTATTATAGCTATGCTTAATGGATGTGTGATTGTATTCTGAACTTCCTTTGATATACTGACACCACAATCAAAGGTCAAACGTCTTCTTCCAGTTATAAGAATGAATGCTGGTTAATATATGGACAATATGTGAGTAACTCATCAGGAAATTGGTAATTATTTGTTCAAAGAAAAGGTGTAAAAATGCTAATTTTACCAATAAAACACTGCTGTTTCACAATGATCAAACACATCATTATCGCCTATTGTCCATTAAAATAATGAAAACTCATGGCACTTGTAGATGTTCGTGAACTACTACTTACCCAAATAAGCATACATTTTTTTAACTTTTTCACATTCTATTATCCAATGCCATACAGAAGAATGAACGCAAGACTTCACAAAATGCAAGCTTTTTTGTATCATTTATAGGGTGAGATGTACTATACTGACATTTTTATTATAATGTTTTGCTATAACCACTACTGTCACAGACCCCTCATGGGTTCCTCAAGATTTGAAGGTAAGTTTTCATTAGCACATTTATGACCATTTTTCTGTTGAGTATTTTTAAGAGAAACAAGTAATATGAAGATTGAAAGGGGTTCTCCAGTCTGGGACGTCTAAATTAACAGCTAGGATCCCCCATTCATGGACCCTTATCTATTAACCAGAAAGTAAAATCTGTGAAAGTAGTTATATAGAGCATCTCTGGCCCTGGCATTTTGGTGCATGGTATGGACCGTCTGTTTAAACCTTTAGGGGGAGATTTATCAAGTAGAACTGGCTTAGTTGCCCATAGCAACCAATCAGATTCCACCTTTCATTTTTCACAGCTCCATGAAAATAAAAGGTGGAATCTGATTGGTTGCTATGGGCAACTAAGCCAGTTCTACTTTACACCAGTTTGATAAATCTCCCTCTTAAAGGGATTCTGTCATGAGATTTTACCCCTATAATCTAAACATATGCTCATGTCCGGACAAATAAGAAGAATCCTAAGCTGGCCTTAATAAACGTCACTGTGGCTCTATTTGCACAAAAAAACGTTTTTTAAAACCTGTCAATCACTTACTTAAGGTGCCCAAGGGGAGGTCCGTTAATACAGGGTGCCAGGCCGCACCCCTCGCCTTCCGGTGCCCAGCGCCGCCTTGCCTGTCTTCTGCGGCGCCTTCTACAGCTCAGCGCCGCATCCGCAATCCTACCCGTCCCTCTGCCAGATCCCGCGTCTGCGCACCAGGCTCAGCCTGATGCGCTGCGGACTCCTGGCAGAGGCTTAGTTGAGCGAAGTGCGCATGCGCCGGCCTGATGCAGTGTAATCTGCATGTTATAGAGCAGAAGGAGCTGAGCAGATAGATATACAGTTTTGTGGGAAAAGATTCAGAATAACTTCTATTTCATTCATTTAAAGAGGACCTTTCATCGGTCCAAACATTGTGAACTAAGTATCATGACATATACAGCGGCACCCAGGGATCTCACTGCACTTGCTATGATCCCTGGGCGCCGCTCCGTTCTCCTGTTATGTCCTCCGGTATGTTCAGGGACTTGGTGTGGCGAAATCAACCTCGCCACTGGGTTTTGGAGAGGACTGGCTGCTGGCCTCTTGCCCCAGGATTATGGGCCATATACTAACTTTTAAACCCCTGAACCGATTCAAGTGAATTTTGGATAGGTTTGTCCCCACGTTATACTGTTTGAATTAATGTAAGTTATATGTATGGCCAATGTAAACTCACAAAGTTGTAACAATCTATAATAATTGTAACTTGTCAGCTTGGGAGGAAAATGCTGGGTGTGTTTCTATTGTGCCATTGTCCCATTGTGTGTTTAAATGGTGATGTCTGTCCTGTTGTATCTACATGTGTATTGGCGATCTCCCTTTGTTCTGAGAGATAATTGGATTGCTCCTCAGGTTGTCTCCAGACAGAGGGGAGGAGACCATGATGCATTGTGGGGATATGTTGTCCTATGTCCCAGTCTTCATTCTGGTCCTCTGGGGGCGTGAACGATTGGTTGCTGTAGTTGCATTGTATGTGTTGTTAAGTACTGATTGGTTGTATTTCAAACCCCTGTGGGCAGTACTATGTTTTTGGTTTGTGAATAAAAGAGGCTGTACGTGAAGTACAGTCAGTTCCTGTTTCACCTTCAACATAGAGCCTGGTCTCATGTGTGTGGGGATTGCTATACGTGTATACTCCCCTGGCTATAACTACTAGCTCTTTTAAGGGCTGTTCCTGATCTCTGGTTTTAGGAGAGGTCCACCCACTGGAGCCTGGAGCCTTGTCGTAGGTCCAGGGTGGGTAGGAGACGGTGAGACCTCAACCAAGCTTCGGCGGTTCGTGGGGTCTGCAGTGCGTACGGCGTCAAGTGGAGTGCTTGGAGTCCTCGGAAAGCACTAGGAGCATTCATTCAACGGAGGTACCCGGTCGGTGTACCAGGTGATCCGTTACATTGGTGGCAAGCAGTGGGATGGCGTCCTAGTGTGAGGAGAAGCAGCTCGGAGACACCGTTCGTGGAGTTACAAATTGAGGGCAACGCTAGTATCCGTACAGCGCCCCTGGGAGCAGAGGTATCCAGCGACTTGGAGCAGACAAGTATGGAAGGCTCTGAAGATGACTGGCTGGCCGAGGTGAGGCAGCGAGTGGCCCAGTATGGAGGTAATGTGTCCATGGATATATACCAGGCCATCTGGAACCAGGTCACAGCCAAGCGACATGCAAGGATGGAACGAGAATTCCGACTGGCGAAAGAGAGCGAAATTGCCCAGCGGAAGGAGTGTTACAGCAGCCGAGCAGAGGCTGCATCCGAGGAGGTTAGCAGTCTCCCCCTGAGGCGGCCAGAGGAACCCGAAGTAGGGGTCCTCATAGACTGGTCCTGTGAGGAACCACAACAGGCAGGTGGAGACGAGACCGAGGTCTCTCCACCGGGATGCTGGGCAGCTGGCCCAGACGCTCAACAGCAGCCGGAGTTGCCAGGTGTGGACGCAGATGGTTCTTACTCGCAACTGTTGAGGGACCTCACAGACTGGTCCTGGGAGGACCCACAGATGGCAGGTGGAGATGGGACCGAGGTCTCTCTACCAGTCCTACAGGGATGCTGGACGGTTGGTCCAGATCTCCAGCCATCTCCGCAGGGATACCAGGAGGAGGAGGTAAGCGAGCCCTCCCCTTCCCAGGTACTTCCCAACCGAGTTCTGGGGGCAGGGGATGAGCCTGCGATATCCACTGATCTCTCTCCCCAACCACAGGGGGACAGCACCCCTAACTCCGATGGTGCAGATGGGACCACGGTCTCTGCACCAGACCTACCGAGATACTGGACGGCCGGTTCAGATCCCCCACCAACCCTGCAGGAATGCCAGGAGGAGGAGGTAAGCGATTCCTCCTCTCCACAGCCGATCTGCAACAAGGTCCTGGGGATAGGATTCCCTGACCACATCCCAGCGGAAGAGCTGGCATCTGGGCAGAGCGCAGTCGGCCTCTGCCCTCCCCTATCCTCTTCTCCAGAGCCGGACTTCCCACAGGCTACCCCAGCAGAAGAGCTGGCATCTGGGCAGAGCGCAGTCGGCCTCTGCCCACCAAGTACCTACAGCTCCAAGCTGGAGAACCACAAAGAGGCGAGGAGTAGCAGATGCCCACTCAACAGCTGGGGACATACAGAACAGAGCCAGGCCCCAAGATTCAACAGGTCCAGTATTGGGTTGTGGTTGGACTGCCAGACTAACTCCGGTACTGACCGTGAGGTCAGGTATCTGGTTAGTCTTCCCTGGGAGGGGGAGATGTGTGGCGAAACCAACCTCGCCACTGGGTTTTGGAGAGGACTGGCTGCTGGCCTCTTGCCCCAGGATTATGGGCCATATACTAACTTTTAAACCCCTGAACCGATTCAAGTGAATTTTGGATAGGTTTGTCCCCACGTTATACTGTTTGAATTAATGTAAGTTATATGTATGGCCAATGTAAACTCACAAAGTTGTAACAATCTATAATAATTGTAACTTGTCAGCTTGGGAGGAAAATGCTGGGTGTGTTTCTATTGTGCCATTGTCCCATTGTGTGTTTAAATGGTGATGTCTGTCCTGTTGTATCTACATGTGTATTGGCGATCTCCCTTTGTTCTGAGAGATAATTGGATTGCTCCTCAGGTTGTCTCCAGACAGAGGGGAGGAGACCATGATGCATTGTGGGGATATGTTGTCCTATGTCCCAGTCTTCATTCTGGTCCTCTGGGGGCGTGAACGATTGGTTGCTGTAGTTGCATTGTATGTGTTGTTAATTACTGATTGGTTGTATTTCAAACCCCTGTGGGCAGTACTATGTTTTTGGTTTGTGAATAAAAGAGGCTGTACGTGAAGTACAGTCAGTTCCTGTTTCACCTTCAACATAGAGCCTGGTCTCATGTGTGTGGGGATTGCTATACGTGTATACTCCCCTGGCTATAACTACTAGCTCTTTTAAGGGCTGTTCCTGATCTCTGGTTTTAGGAGAGGTCCACCCACTGGAGCCTGGAGCCTTGTCGTAGGTCCAGGGTGGGTAGGAGACGGTGAGACCTCAACCAAGCTTCGGCGGTTCGTGGGGTCTGCAGTGCGTACGGCGTCAAGTGGAGTGCTTGGAGTCCTCGGAAAGCACTAGGAGCATTCATTCAACGGAGGTACCCGGTCGGTGTACCAGGTGATCCGTTACACTTGGTTATAGTAGGCGGAGTCTGCCCTTGTTCTGCTGGGCGTCTCCTTCTCCTAGGCTGTAGCGCTGGCCAATCGCATCGCAAAGCTCACAGCCTGAGAGAAAAAACCTCCCAGGCTGTGAGCTCTGCGGTGCGATTGGCCAGCGCTACAGCCTAGGAGAAGGAGACGCCCAGCAGAACAAGGGCAGACTCCGCCTACTATAACCAAGTCCCCAAAGTCTCCGCCTACTATAACCAAGTCCCCGAACATACCGGAGGACATAACGGGAGAACGGAGCGGCGCCCAGGGATAATAGTAAAAAATGCAGTGTAATAATAGTAAAAATGCAGTGAGATCCCTGGGCGCCGCTGTATATGTCAGGATACTTAGTTCACAATGTTTGGACCGATGAAAGGTCCTCTTTAAAATCCAGCTCATGTTGCGCTTTGAAGTCACAGAGGGAAGTCTGTCAATCACTGATAGGACCACCTCCTTGATTTCAAAGCCTAGAATTACAAGTCTTACAGAATTATAGAACTATATATAAATCTGTTCAGCTCCTCCTGCTTTATAACATGGTGACGGCAGACTGCACAGCATTTGCATGGTGTAAGGTTCCTCTTAAAGGTTATGGACAACTTTGGGGACTTTTTTTGTAATTTATTAATTTGATTTAGATGTATTTTGGACTAAAATGTTTTTGTAATATATTTTATTTAAAAATTTCATTTGGCTTCCACAGCTTCCATGATACATAGTATAAAGCAAGCTGCAGAATGCTGTTCACAGTGAAATTTGTCAGATTGGCTCTCAACCTCTCTCCTGAACGATCTTGTAAGCTAATTTATGACCACATCAAAGCTCAATCAAATTAAACGCAATTAAAAATCTAGATAACCCATTTAAGGATGAAAACTGAACAGTTCATCTTGTGGATTTGCTGTCAGTCCACTATAATCGAACACTGTGTTGCTTTTTTATTTTATAACCCTTTTGTATAATTCAATATAGCAAAGAGGGTGCGAAGGCATCAGACACTTGTATTATAAATAGCACCTGATAGGTAGGGGGGCATGTCATAGATTTTGCATTAAAGTCTAGAAGCTTTAAGATAACCCATGCTTCATCCACCCAAAGCAACATGTACAAAGAGTGAACTGCTGATAACAATCCGTTAAATCCCTAAAAAAAATTTTACATTTAGAAGTAGAATAGAAAGAGTCATGATATAGGTGCCCAAGGAATCAAAATAGTATGTACCTTGAAAGGTGTAAAGTTGTCTTTGTCCTGTCCTGGCGACAGCAGGTAATTATTGGGAATGATCTGTTCCCAGTTACTGCCTGCTTGTCAAAGGAGAGCAGCATGGGATTGAGGGATTGCCCATTGTTTCTGGGCAAAAGATAGCTGTTTAGATGGCAAGATCTACAGAAAGGATTACTTTAGTGGCTGGATCAGCGATGCTTTCGCCCGATAAATAAGCATTTGCATTTCATTGGGTGATTAGCGGCATATTTACCCAGGGCAATTATCAGAAATAAGCATTCCTAGGAAAGTTTCTATCTGCTAATTGCCCCGATCACTGACCCATGCAAAGTGGCCTTAAGAACAACTCTATCATCATTATGTTTTACCAACAGCCATCCCAGTATAATTATATCCAATGAAATCAAACCTTCAATATACTAAAAGATTAAGGTTAATTTTGTTCCTATGAAGCTGGCTCCAGTGTGTGCATGTGTGTGTATGAGAAAATTAGATTGTATTGTAGTGCATGGTGAGAGATCTGTAGAGCACTGCAGAATATTTTGGTGCTATACAAGAAATGGAAAAGCAAGGTTATAAAACTGGAAAGAAACACAAAAGTCAAAACCTATATAACCTTTCACTATAAAAGTGCAGTGCAATCTGCAAGCAGCACATTATAGAGCAGGAGGAGCTGAGCAGATTGTTATATTGCTTTGCGGGAAAAGGTTCAATAAAGAAATTGTAATTTAAATTATGCTTAGGAATCATGTGGTTGGTTCTAATCAGTGATGATGGCTACTGTACCTCTGGATGCACATTTATATACAGAAGGCTGTCAATCAGTTATAGGACCACCCAAATAACTTCTAAGCCCAGTCTAAGTTTTACTGAATCTTTTCCCATATAGTTATATATTAACCGTCTCATCTCCTTCTGCCCTATAATATGCTGCCTGTAGAAAGCACTGCATTTTATTAGTAATAGGTTCCCCTTAAGATTATGATTAGCTTCAGAATTTTAATAGTCTAGCCTGCTGCCCATTATTTATTTATTTTACTCACTAACAAAGTCTGCCGCGCTTTACAGACATTAGCATCACTCCCCGTCCCCAGTGAGGCTCACAATCTAGATTCCCCCTCAATATGTCGTTGGAGTTTGGGTGGAAAACCCTCGCAAACATGGGAAGAACATACAAACTCCATGCAGATATTGTCCTTGGGTTAAATGTCAACCTTGGACTCCAACGTTGCAAGGAACCAGTGCTAACCTCTGAGCCAACGTATTGCTCATTGTAACAAGTGTTGTCCACTGCCTTAGGTCTGATTCACACGACCACATTCAGTTCAGGAAACATGGTCCAGGAGATGCGGCTGACACACGGCCCATGGTTTTCCAGACCAAGTGTGGTCGTGTGAATCAGCCCTCAAGTTCTGGGCTCTTAGACTTAGAAATCTAATTCATATCCAGTCAAATCAAGTGTGACAAAGCCCTGTCTTCTATTATTCTTATATTCCACCAGAGGAATAATATCATATCACATGCTACAATTCCTTATAGCAATGCATTAGGCACTATGAAATCCTGAATGCAGTTACTAATAATGAATGAAACCGAGTCTGCAAAGTTAACTGCAGGCAAATCACTAAAGAGCATCTGTGCTGCAGGTTAACGGATAATAAAGGGAAAGAAAAGATAGAGAAGTAATTAGAGAACAAAATCTAATCTATCTAGCAGCTTGGTGTAGGCATTTAATTTAGATGGTATTGCCCCCTAGTACTTTCAAATCCCAAAGTATTTTAAAGGGAGTTTAGTCACTTCTGCAAATTTATTAAACATGAGAAGATATAGTCAGAAAGCTATGGGTCATTGGAGGCTCTTCTGATGCCGTAAGACATAATTCCAGGTACGGTATTAGATTTCTTAGCCATGATACAGTATGCATGATATCTGCAGTAGACAGCATACAATTTCCTTCTCATTGCCTTCTCTGTAGACACTAAGCTGGGAACATCAGATGTGAGGCAGCTTACTAAAAGCTAAGGGCTGACATGTTCAGGCAAGCGGATTGTTGTTGCAAAGGAGTGTCACATCCTAAACCAGAGACGTTAAGAGGCAAATCATGTGTTTCTTCCACTCAAACAAACCATTTCATGTCCATGACCTAAGCAATGCAGAACTGCAGTATAGCAATTTCACACATTGCAATTGTTAAAAAGCAAATGGTTATAATGTCGCGTATGAGCTTCTTCTCTATACGGCGAGCTGGGAATTGTCCTTGATGAATGACGTTGGGAGATGAAAACACATCAAAAGAGAAGCGGCTTTTTTTTTTTAACAAACTACTTAATCTTGTATTCTGTAGGTGCATTGTGCCCTTTGCTCATTCCTACAGAATCATCATGTCATTTTCCTTATTTGAAGATCATATAAAAGGAAAATGTCACAACACTGGGCACGGCATAGAAACACACAAACCACTGTTAAAGGAATGCCATGTATTTCTGTAGGTGCTGGAAAATGCTTTTCAGTTATTCCCCCCAATAATATCCACAAGCCACTGGATGATTGTCTATGGGTGATCAGCATGTTGCTGTCAAAGACAGGACATGTTCACATCTTTTGTGGTGTGGCCGCATAGACCTGGAAGCACATGGAAACACCTCTGTGTGATTCCAGGTCTGTGCAGCCGCACCACAAAAGAGAGGACATGTTCTGTCTTTGGCCTCAACATGCGGCTCACAGACCCATTAAGTCAATGGGTCCGCACTGTGATGCGGGGTGCACACGCCCAGTGTCTGTGTTTTGCAGATCCGCAGTTATGGACCGCAAAATGGACACAGCCATGTGAATATTAGACTGTTCTGTCCCAGACACCCTGTCAGTATCCTGCTCTTGCCTTCCACTATGGCTCTCTTAGCTATGTGAGCCAGGAACCAAGTGCTCACACAATAGGCAGCAGCAGGATGACTGATGATGGGACCTCAAGAGTAACATCCAGAAGTGGGGTCCATGGGAAAAAAAAGGGCACTAGTTGGCCTGTCTCTGCATCTAGAAGTCATTTCAGTCACTTGATGAATTTATTTATTTTACTTACATACAACTGACATATTCCACTGCGCTTTACAGGCATTATGATCAAGCTGTCCCCAATAGGGCTCACAATCAAAGTTCCCTATCAGTATGCCTTTGGAGTGTGGGGTGAACCGGGTATCCAGATGTGTAGAAAATGGTTATTTTAGACCCTCCCTTTAAGAGTGGCTCTTCCCACTACCTGAAAGGGTTAATTCATTGCCTAGTAGACACATAGCTGATCCCACCTCAAGCTACAACAGAGAAGACTTGTTTTTCTAAGCCCCTAGTCTCTTCTCCTAGTACTGGATGGCACCATAAACATTCCTTAGACAAGGGATTCTGTATTCTGCAAAATTCTAATTGCTTTGTTAAGAAGAATACAAAAGTAACTGGTTAAAACTGGATATGTTCGATAAGGATGAATATGATGGGGCAAGGGTATAAAAAGTGAGAACAGCATCATGCCAGGGCAGTTCCTTGATTTACGACGTCTTGTTGGCTTGCTACTGTGTATGGTATGAAGAGTTATCCTGGGTGCGTTGCGCACCGCAGAACTGACCCAGTGATGAGACAAAGCTAAGTGATAATCTTCTTTATTCTGTATGCTTGCTAGTTATGTTTAGAGAAGAGTAAATTTGCACCGAAGCTGAATTTCTTCATGATTCGTGGTAACGAATCGCATTTTTTCCTAAAATGGCTGCTGCACGTGTGAGGACATGGAGCAAAGAACTCTGGGAAAGCGGGATCGCCCATAATGCCAATCAGCAGCCAGCCCTGTGATGTCACAGCCCTATAAATAGCCTCAGCCATCTTGGATTCTGCCATTTTCCAGTGTACTTAGTGCAGGAAGAGATGTCAGCAGGCGCTAGGGACAGTGCTAGGAAAGACTTCATTGTGCTAAAAAAAACGATTTACAAGTGCAGGGAAAGATTATTCAAGGTGTAGGGAAAGGATAGGGAGGAATCATTCCACAGTACTGAAGCAGAACAGGGTTCAGTAGGGAAGTTTACAGCCTGGGTACAGGGCCGTCTTTGCCACAGGGCAAAAGGGGCAGCTGCCCCGGGCCCAGTTGCTCCTGGGGGCCCAAGGGAGCTCTGTTTCCCGACTCCCATTCATTAGTGACTGCGTCGCTAGGTTAAAACATTCAGGGCCTGGGCCCCTGATGTTTTGTCCCAGGCCCCGAATGTCCTGCCTGCCTGCTAGAATCAAATACACTGGGTGTAGAGGTGAAGGACCTGTGGTGACATCACAGGTCATGTGATCAGCAAAGCAGGCTGTGATAGGATGACCTGGATGATGTCACCATCATGTGACCAGTGCAGGGTTGGACCGGGGTGAAGAGGAGGAGGAGCCTAATGCTGATGTCTGATGAGGACTGGAGAGGTAAGTGAAGGGACAGGGAGAGGCAGAGCAATGCTGGGAGTTGTAGTTATTTAACTGGGATGTATGTTAGGGCTGAAGGGAGGGATGTTATTGACATGGAACTGTGTGCTTGAGGTGGCTGGGGGAGGGAGTGATGTTATTTACATGGGACTGTATGTTGAAAGTGGATGGTGGGGGGGAATGATGTTTATGTACATGGGACTTAATGTTTAGGCTACGTTCACACTTGCGTTTGGGGATCCGCTTGTGAGATCCGTTTCAAGGCTCTCACAAGCAGCCCCAAATGCATCAGTTTAACCCCAATGCATTCTGAATGGATGCGGATCCATTCAGAATGCATTCGTTCGGCTACGTACGGCCCCCCGTTCCGTTTTGGAGGCGGACCCCAAAATGCTGCAAGCAGCGTTTTTGTGTCCGCATGGCCTTGCGGAGCCAAACGGATCCGTCCTGACAATGTAAGTAAATGGGGACGGATCCCTTTGCATTGACTCAAAATGGTGCAATTGTAAACGGATCCGTCCCCCATTGACTTTCAATGTAAGTCAGGACGGATCCGTATTGGGACTTAGAAATTCAAATCCAATACAAACGAATCGGTCCAGAACGGATGCATTCGTTTGTATTATCGGTGCGGATCCATCCTGTACAAGTACAGGACAGATCCGCACGAACGCAAGTGTGAAAGTAGCCTTAGGGGGTGATGTTTACATGGGACTGTGTGTTGGAGGCGGCTGGGGAGGAGGTGATGTTATTTACATGGGACTGTATGGTGGAGGGAGGATTAAAACTGCAGGGGGCACTGCAGATCCAGGGGACATTATAGGCAGTCTTATTACTTCTGGGGGCTCTATAGGTGGGTCTTATAGATCCACCTTATTTCTACTAAGCGCACTATGGGGGCCTTATTACTACTGAGGGGTCTGTAGGGAGCTTTATTACCACTGGGGGAACAATAGGGGGCCTTATTTCTACTGGGGACTCTGTGAGGGTATTATTAATATGGGAGGGCTCTTCTGATAATGGGGGCATTGTTGAGGAGCATTATCACGGTTGGGGCAGTGTTACTATTGAGGGCATTCTAGAAGGGAATTACTATTGGTGGGACTATGAGGAGCACTATTACTATGGGGGGCAGTAATGTTTCTTCAGGATAGTATTTGGGGGGGGGAAGGGGCGTAACTAAAGGCTTATGGGCTCCGGTGCAAGAGTTCAGCTTGGGCCCCCCTTCCCTCAGTGCTTTGTGTGTCTTCTTATGCGGCACAAGTGTCTTTGGGCCCCTTCATGCTCCTGGGCCCGGTAGCGACTGCTACCTCTGCACCCCCTATAGCTACACCCCTGGGGGGGGGGGACAAAGCAAGCAGCAGGATAACACTGTGGGGACTCCAGTTGGGGGATAATGATAGAATGTGAGGAAGCTAAGATGTCTGTGTGTCACACTCTGCAGAGACGAGGCGGCTGAGAGAAGTTGTCCAGACCGAGTGGAGAAGATCTACAGAGAAGATGATGACAGAGAGGAGACGTCACCTGGAGGCTCTGGACGTGACAGGTAAGTGCTGCTGTATAGCAAGTACAGCAAAGTGCGGGGGGGGGGGGGTGGCGGGATCCAGGGGGCCCAAGTAAATTCTTGCCCAGGGTCCAATCAATATTAAAGACGGCCCTGCCTGGGTAATAGGAACAATCCTATCACACGTTGCTGCACTGATTGGGAATTTAAATTACCACTATACAGCTTTTTAATTCCAGCAAACATTCCATTCTAATTAGGGTGCAAGTGCTGTTTGATAAAGGCATTAACAGGGTTTATTACAAGGAAATATTTATATGTCTTATTTGCCCTTGTGCGGTGCAGTTATATGCTGTAAAGCATTTTTGGGCTTGTATTAGTGGGAAAAAAAGGCTTATTAGTCATTGTGTGGTGAAGTGCTAAAATTACAGCCCTTTTTGTTGTGTATTAGCGGCAAAAGTAAAATATATTTACCGTTCAGAGGTGCAGTTATATGTTCTAAAGCCTTTTGTGACGTGTATTCGTGGAAAAAGAAAAAAATATATTTGCTGTTCAGTGGTGCAGTTATATGTTCTAAAGCCTTTTGTGGCATGTATTAGTAGAAAAAGAAAAAATATACTTTCCTGCGTAAAAGTCCTGCGTAAAAGTCGGGGATCGTCTTTACGGTATACAGCGTGCTGAAACTTACTTCCTAGCCGGACTGGAGAAGCTGTCCTTCTCCAGCTTCAGGGACAGGCGCCCTCTAGCTGAGCCACCGTGCGCTGCATCCAGGCCAGCCGCTCCTGAAGCAGCCCCCTCTCCCTGCTCTCAGTGGTTTTCTCATGCCGGCAGTATCACATTGCGTACTACCGCTCAGATCGTCTTGAAGACAGGGAGGGAGAGCTGGCCCACCCAATCCAAGCAGGCTTTGTATGCAGTGTGCACAGAAAATACCGGTACATCGCTTGCCATGATTGGCTGGTTGTTGTATAATGGGTTGGATTGGCGATTCTGAGGGAAGGCAATGGGAAGCAAAAGCATCTGCACTTCGGCCAATTCTAATGTTTGAACGGCGGATCTCTAATGAAGTTTGGTGTGCATCTTATCTGTGGTGAAAAAACAGAGTCTATCTGGGGAGCAGATACATGTGGTGGTGAATACAGTACAGCACCAGTATCTGTACATACAGTACAGCACCAGTATCTGTACTGGTTCATACAGTACAGCACCAGTTCATACAGTACAGTATACAAATGGCTAACAGTCAAGAGCCCATCATGGCTCTACCAGCAAGAAGAAAGAAATATGAAGCCAGTTTCAAACTTAAAGTTGTAAACTTTGCCATGGAAGATAATAACTGCGCTGCTGCAAGACAATATGGAGTAACAGAAAAGATGGTTCGGGACTGGAAAGCAAATAAAAAAGCATTAATGAGTATGCCAAGGGGTAAGTGTGCATTAAGAAGAGGCACCCCTCATTGGCCAGAACTCGAAAAACATGTAGCAGACATGGTGAATGAGCATCGCCAAAACGGTTATGTAGAGACACAATACGTTTGTTTGCACTTCAGTGGGCCAAATCTAACCCAGATCACAGCAACAAATTTAAGGCCACTGTATCCTGGTGTACTAGATTCTTGGAAAGGCATAATATGGTACTGAGGCAAAAGACGAAAATTGCACAACAATTACCTGCATATCTTGATGCCAAAGTAAGTAGCGTTGGAGGGGTAGTCTTATACGGTGAGTATAGCCCAAATCCTATATTTTTACAGAAAAAGTTGGGGGTCGTCTTATACACCCAGTCGTCTCATACGCTGAAAAATACGGTATTTGCCATTCAGCTGTGCAGTTATATGCTCTAAAGCCTTTTCTGGTGTGTATTAGTGGAAAAAGAAAAAATATATTTGCCGTTCAGATGTGCATTTATATTTTCTAAAGCCTTTTGTGGCGTGTATTAGTGGAAAAAGAAAATATATATTTGCCATTCTGTGTTGAAGTGAGAAAATTACAAACATTTTGGGGTGTTTTAATTTCCTTTTTATTTATTTATTTGATCTAACAGTATGTCAGTCAGAGAAGTGCCAGGGGAGTGGCAGAGGCCTAAATGTTTCTGGCGTATGCACAAGTAGCAGCAGAGTAAGGGAGCGTGGCAGCAGGGGTCACAGCTAGAGGCATGATCTCCCGGTGTCATCTAGCGGTCGTGTCTTGACTAGTGATAAGCAGCATAGGCAATATTCGTTTTCGTGATATTTCACAAATTTTTGGCGTAATATTCGCCATAAATTCGCAAATTCTAGAATTCGTGATCTCCAGTCATTATTTTCTTAATTGCAAAAATCGGCAATGTAATATGCGCGTATTGCGCCCGCAATACAGGTGTGGCTCACTTTTGCTACATTTTTCAAGCTGATAGAAGCTTACTGAGACTGTAGAATATGGTTGGCAGCAACTTTCGTGACTGTGAGGAAGAACTCCTGATCACTGTAAGTAATTTTACACTACAGCACTGTTTTCACTAATCCCTATCACAGCACAGTAGTTCCTATAACACTATCTAACACCCTGCACTGGAACCTATCAGCTACACTATATCACTATCACTATCTAACCTACACTGACTATCAAAAACTAAGTATCTGTATTATATATATATGAGCTAACTAACTATCTAATGTAATTGAATAAGGATCCTGTCTGTGTAGCAGCTGTAAGGCCTGTATGGTCCCATCAGAATTGGCTTGTGATTTGGTAGCCAAAAGCAGGGGTGGGTATTAAACACAGAAGACATGCAAATATTCCATTCACGTGTCATCTCTGTTTTGGATCCACTCCAGTTTTTTTTTGCATTTACAATACTGATGGATTACTGACCAAATGCTGACCGAGTGAAAACGGATGCCCCACAGACACAATCCGTTTTTTGGGGTTTATTCTTCTTACGGATCACAGGAAGGGAAAAATAATCAGTGACGACAACACAAACTTACTGCTGACACCCTCGCCACTCTGTCGGGGGGGGGGCTCTACCTGTATAAGCGTTTAGTAGAACAGGTTCTGTAGACATCTATGTGGAATCAGCTGACGACGTGTAAAAGGAGTGCGCTTCTTCTTGACGCTGACATCGGCCTGTAAGGCTAAGTTCATACTTGAGTTATTTGGTCAGTTTTGGCCCCGTGACTGCCCAAATAAGTGAAGTGTGCAGTGATTCTAAGAGCGACGCCTGTTATCTGCATGTCATACCGACTCACAGTATTATTTCACTACCAAAGAAGACTCCTTATGCGTGTTAGGCCTCATGCACACGACCGTATTTTTTTGCGGTCCGCAAAACGGGGTTCCGTTTTCCCGTGATCCGTGACCGTTTCTTCGTCCGTGGGTCTTCCTTGATTTTTGGAGGATCCACGGACATGAAAAAAAAGTCGTTTTGATGTCCGCCTGGCCGTGCGGAGCCAAACGGATCCGTCCTGAATTACAATGCAAGTCAATGGGGACGGATCCGTTTGACGTTGACACAATATGGTGCAATTTCAAACGGATCCGTCCCCCATTGACTTTCAATGTAAAGTCAGGAGTTAATATACCATCGGATCGGAGTTTTCTCCAATCCGATGGTATATTTTAACTTGAAGCTTCCCCATCACCATGGGAACGCCTCTATTTTAGAATATACTGTCGGATTTGAGTTACATCGTGAAACTCAAATCCGACAGTATATTCTAACACAGAGGCGTTCCCATGGTGATGGGGACGCTTCAGGTTAGAATATACTAAAAGAACTGTGTACATGACTGCCCCCTGCTGCCTGGCAGGTGCTGCCAGGCAGCAGGGGGCAGCCCCCCCCCCTGTAGTTAACACATTGGTGGCCAGTGTGGCCGGCCCCCCCCTCCCCTGTAGTTAACTCATTGGTGGCCAGTGCGGCCGCCCCCCCCTCCCCTGTAGTTAACTCATTGGTGGCCAGTGCTGCCGGCCCCCCTCCCCTGTAGTTAACTCGTTGGTGGCCAGTGGGCCCCCCCCCTCCCTCCCCCTCCTAATTAAAATCTCCCCCCTATCATTGGTGGCAGCGGAGTGTACCGATCGGAGTCCCAGTTTAATCGCTGGGGCTCCGATCGGTAACCATGGCAACCAGGACGCTACTGCAGTCCCGGTTGCCATGGTTACTTAGCTTTTTGTAGAACCATTATACTTACCTGCGAGCTGCGATCTCTGCGTCCGGCCGGGAGCTCCTCCTACTGGTAAGTGACAGGTCCGGCCAGGAGCTCCTCCTACTGGTAAGTGACAGGGAATAGTAACTGGCCGCAAGTTCAAAGCAGATTAGGGGGCCGGCATTGGTCTAATTGACTACTGACCAACCAAAGCCTTGTACACAGGTGTAGGGCAGGATCATGACCTATGGGGAGTGGACAGTTGGCGCCCTGGGATTTGTTAGCAGGCACATAAAAGGTGGCCTCCCAGGTCGGTCAGTGCCCACTGTTATCCTTCTTTATCCAGGTGCAGGTCAGTACTGCTAGCTACTGACTGAAGTTTGCTGGGACCCTGTCTGTTCCAGTGGGACCCGGGACTTTCCGTGACGCATCCGTTTACCTGGTAAGTTGCACAGAGACTTATGCACTGATCGGGACTACTCCTGGCTTTCCTTTGTTTTTTGTTTGCCTGACGTTTGCCTAGTGAAGTTTACCTGGACTTTGTTTATTTTGTTAAAAAAAAACTTTGACTTCATCCTCACTGGTCTGTTTCGTTGGTGCCTTGCATTACATTTACACAGCACGATCTGGTGCCTACACAAACAATCCAATTAGCCGATGAACGAGCACAACTGGAACACAATGACACAATTTAAGCCATGCCCCATCCCGAAAAGCTTGTGGATCGAGTGATCGGCGGCAGTGTTACACTGCCCGGTCATTGCTAACGAGCGTTCATGCGTATTCAGATGCATTTGTGCTAAATGCCATGGATGTGATTATACATATGACTTTGTGCTGGAAAATGGGAATTATGAAGTAATTGCACTTTAATCAAAAAAGTAAATGCACTTTAATGGAAGTTGCTGTTGTGTCCTGTATATGGGATCTACTGTACTTCAGATAGCACATAGTAAAAAAAAATCCTGCTCCAGCCACTTGTATTACAGTTTTTTACGAATGACCTTCTTATACTCAGAGATAAGATTTTTTTTATATAGTTTTCTGTGTTAAGTGTAATATGAGACATAGGAGCAAGTGAAGGGAGGAAGAGAGATTTTCAAATTTTTTGTGCATTTTCTGTGTTTTGTATTCCTTTAACAACACATTCCCTGACATTTTACAGTTATTACTATTTTACAAGTATTACTTTATCTCACTGGATATCTCCAACTTTTACAATATTTATAGGCAACCTAAACTGGTCAGGTTTCAACATGTGTAATCTCATTCTTTGCCCCTAGACTTGGAATGATAGACATATCTGGCAGCCACTTATGTCCTTTTTCCAATTCAAATAATAGGGGTGTTTGTTGAGCTGAGAATGCATGTTTATGTGGGAATCGGGAAATAAAACATGTTTATGGCCACTTATTACATTGAAATTCAGGACTTAGTGCTGTATTACACCAACTGATTATCTCACAGATTTTCTGACCAAACATTGGTTAGATGGCCAATTACACAGACAGATCTTTTGTTATACACACCAACTATTGGTATGACTGGGCAGATATTGGTCAGATAATCTGTTGGCCTGTTAGTATAATATAGTACTTACTAGTCCCATCACCAATGAATATTTACCCAGCACTCTAGTGTTTCTACTTTAGTGTTTGGATTGTAGCAATTCCAGGCTACTGTGTAATTTCAGATCAAGATGCTGTGAGGAATATGGATTAATATTTACTGTCAGCCATGTCCTCACACCCCCATGTGCTGACAGATAGCGGAGGTAGTGAACTCCACAGGAGGGCCCTGCTTCAAAGCCCCAGGCCTGATTGTCATCTGATGCACCTCTTGGCATGTTCAGTGTACATGCAAAATTAGTTTCCACCCCCCCCCCCCCCAGGGGGTCCAGGCTTCACACCTCACCAACTGAATATTGCAGTTAAACCCCCAGCAGGGGGTATCTGCCCTTGCCCAGGATCAATGAGACCTCCCAGACATGTTGGCACCTACCTTTCATAAGGAATTATGAACCGCCTGGCCATCGCAGGCGCAAACCGGATAAATATTTGTGTCCCGGTGGCCGCGAGGTACGTTCCCATGGTCTTTGTTTAATGAGACGAGGTCAGGGTAGAGAGATATCCATATCTCCCCATATAAACCACATAACGGTACCAGGTTTGGGCTCTACTTGTAGCCGGAACCCAGGCAGGTCCATTGGTCCCAGAACCATCTCCCTATGACCCTCTGGTATGGAGCTATGAACCCTAAAGGGTTTTGTGGGTCATTTGCTGCCAGCCCAGAAGAGGGGGAGTGGACCCCTCCCTGAGGCCGGGAGGGGAGTGGCCGGCTACAGGTTAAAAGTCTGGTGCCAGCAAGTAGGCGCGTCTTTCTCTGAAGAGGGGTCACATCCTACAAATGTGTTTAGAGGGACCCAGGAAATAGCTGAGATCACGGCCCTTCATGTGGACTCCAGCAAAGAACAGCTCACAACTAAAAGGAACGTTCATCTTATCCGGTAACTGACTTTTACACTGCTTAACCCTGTTGTAACCATATAACCTGTAACCTCAGACCACTGTATATATTGTCTGTGTATATTGTGTTATATCTAGTGTGCCCATACGGCGATTAAATCTATAATTTAATCTTGTGCTATCTTGTATCTCGATCACGAATCCCCACTTCCGTGTTTTGGCCTAATTATAAGCTACCGCGGGTTGGTTTCTGACCCTATATAATCCCGTTAGCGGACCGGGCTTATATCAAACGAGAAGCTGGTGGCAGATACCCAGGCTGAGGATTCGCTGTTTCACTGCGGCAGTGAAAAGGCTCTCTCAGCTTGTTGCCTCTCTGTGCCCACGTGGACAGAAGGTGTGTGTAAGCTATACCAACCTGACCTTACGTGCTCCCCTGGAGGGCGTAACTTCACGTTTTTGTCAGACCCGTGACCATACCACGTCTCGTGAGCTCGACGTAGTTGACGTCGAGTGGGCATGAGGTGTGGTATTCATCACATATTGGTGGCAGCAAAGTGGGATCTAGATACTAGTGTGTGTGAGTGTGAGACCCATACTCCCAGACACTAAAGACGACCAGCAGTAGCTCTTGCCGCTGGAGTCTTAAGATCAGCTCAACACTAGACAGTCTGAGTGCGGATACAATAAGGTGTGTGGGCATCAGGTTGCAGTCGGTGTCAGTGACCATCCGTTGCAATGACGGCCAGTATAACAAGGAGCAAAGCTAGGGAGATGGCCGATGCTTTGAATGGTGGCGGAGAGGAGGGGGAGCACAGCCAAAGCTCCCCAAGGAGCCAGTCGCCAGAGGTGAGGTCCGCGGTGGACCTCACTCCACCTGCCCATCTTCCCAGCCAAGCTGGCTCAGCTGCTCTCCTACAAGCTGCAATGGACCGTCTCCAGGCTGGAGACCAGGCAGCCTCTGAGCTCCTCCTCGCGGCTGCAGAGCGTCGCGAGCGAGCAGAGGCTGCAGAGCGTCGCGAGCGAGCAGAGGCTGCAGAACGTCGCGAGCAAGCACAGGCCGAGCGTGAGCACCAGCTACAAATGCTCCAGCTGAAGCTTCAATTCCAGCAGCCCTCCCCAGCCCAAGGTGAATCTCCAGAGGTCCGGATTCCCAAACTGCGGGCGGAGGACTTTCCCCTACTGGACAAAGATGGGGACTTGGACACCTTTTTGTTGGCATTTGAGACATCCTGCTATCAATACCAGCTGCCAGAGGACCAGTGGGTCAGATTCCTCACGCCACGGCTCAGGAAAAAAGCCCTTGAAATCTTCGGGTACCTGCCCAGCGAGACCCTCCTGAGCTATGAGGACATCAAGCAGGCTCTGGTCAGGCAGTATAACTTAACCCCTGAGTCGTACCGGAAAAGGCTCAGGAATTTGCAGCGGGGTTCTACCCAGAGCGGTCGACCAATGGACCACCGGGTTAGAGCTCTCCACCGTCCAGCAGCTGAAGGAGCTCATCGCCACAGAACAGTTCTTGTGAACTGCCCAGGGGATCTCCAGCAGTACCTCCGTGACCGGAAGCCAAAGGGGGCCTCCGCAACAGCAGCCCTGGCCGATGAATACACCAACAACAGAACTTCAGAGGCCCGGAAACCGGTAGGCTGGAGAGGGGGTAAGATGCACGCTGCACCTGCTACCCCTGCCCCTAGGCCCAAGTGGGCACCGGCCCCTGCTGCACTTTCCACGTCGGTGGGGGAACCTTGCCTGTGTCACCTGTGTAAGCAGCCAGGACACTTCAAAGCCATGTGTCCCCAGCGCCCGAGGGATCCGTCCCAGTCATCAACCCGGAAACCGTCCACTGTGTTGTGTGTGGGTGGGGGTGGTGGGAGGTCCCTTGACAATGTTCAACCGGTCACCGTGGGTCAGGCCGTGGCCATGGGACTTAGAGACACCGGCGCTGAAATGACACTGGTACGGCCTGAACTGGAGGCACCCCATGATTTACTGCCCGGGAGATCCCTCATTGTCTCCGGGATTGGAGGAGTAGAACCAGCGCTGCCCGTCGCCAAGGTCTATTTGGACTGGGGCGCCGGTCGAGGAGTAAGGGAGGTGGGGGTATCCGCAAATATCCCCGCCAGTGTTTTGCTGGGGACAGACCTGGGGCGGCTTGTGTCTAAGTATGTGGCCGCTGACCCCCCGATGTCCGATTCCCCAGAATGTGATGTACCTGTAATGCCCCCCCCTGATGATACTGTGAATGTACCTACCATGCCTGTTTTTGGGGATGTGGGGGTGGGGGATGTAATGAGTGCCTCTCCCCTTAGTGGGGAGGGGGTCATTCCTGCCAGCTGGGCTGAAACCCCAGGCTGTGACCAGCAAGCCTGCTGGACCCTGTTGTCCTCCAGTGTGGTGACTGGGGGGACAAGCAGGGGGCAGACAGCTGCGGGGGGGGAGGATTCAAAAGAGGTCAGGGCTGTCCCAGGAGAAGTAGAGCTGCCAGGTGAAGCCTCAGTGCAGGGTTCCTCTCCCACTGGGATGTCAGAGGGCCAGGTTAGTCCGCCTGGACTGGCGACTTGGTCGGGAGCCAAGGGAAAGCAGGCACTACCCGCAGTGGCAGCGGCCATAGCTGCTGTCACGCGCAGTGGGAGTGCTGGGGCCCTAGGGGCCCCTCAGGGGTCTGATGGCTTTCCCCCTTCCGACCAAGTGGCTGCCGAGTCAGAGGGAGGCCAGGAGACAGGTCCCGGGGACCTGACAGGGGACGGGGCAGTCTCGTCTATTCTGGCCACGTCCAGTCAGGAGTTTCAGGCAGCGTTAGCGGCTGACGCCAGCCTGAGCGCTCTCAAGGAGCAAGCGGAACAGCCCCCTTCGGACTCAGACCTTGAGCGGATGGTCTGGGACCAAGGACGTCTGTACCGGGTCACGGTCCAGCCGGGCTCACGGGAGGCGTGGCCTAGGGACCGACAGCTAGTGGTACCCTATCAGTTCAGGACAGAGTTGTTGCAGGTTGCGCATGAGATTCCGATGGCTGGACACCTAGGGATCGCTAAGACAAGGGCCAGATTAGCCCAGCATTTCTACTGGCCAAAGATGGGGTCTGATGTGGTTGCCTACTGCCGTTCATGTGACACCTGCCAGCGGGTGGGGAAGGCGGGGCGGCGCCCCAAAGCCCCACTGGTAATGCTGCCCATAATTGAAGAGCCTTTCAGGAGGGTGGCTGTGGATCTCATTGGACCGCTGTCCATTCCCAGCAGCTCCGGGAAACGCTTCATATTGATGGTAGTAGACTATGCCACCCGGTACCCGGAGGCGGTAGCCTTGTCATCCATTCGGGCCGACAAGGTGGCTACTGCCTTGCTGGAGATTTTCTCCAGAGTAGGCTTTCCCCAGGAAATGCTCAACGACTGGGGGACCCAGTTCATGTCGCAATTGATGGAGTCCCTCTGTAGGCAAACACAGGTGCAACATCTGGTGACCAGCCCGTACCACCCACAGACAAACGGCCTGTGTGAACGATTTAATGGCACCTTAAAGCAGATGCTTAAGATGTTGGTCGACTCCCATGGGCGTGACTGGGAGCGGTACCTCCCACATCTACTGTTTGCCTACCGAGAGGTCCTACAGGCCTCCCACGGGGTTCTCCCCCTTCTAGCTCTTGTACGGGCGACGTGTGCGGGGGCCCCTGGCTCTGGTGAAAGAGGCCTGGGAGGGAGAGGTAGCCACCCCTGGAGTGTCGGTTGTCGAGTATGTCATGCGCTTCCGGAACAAGATGCAGGCCTTGTCGCAGCTGGTGCACGATAATATGGAGCGGGCCCAGGCCGACCAGAAGCGATGGTATGACCAGAATGCTTGTGAGAGGACCT
This sequence comes from Bufo bufo, assembly GCF_905171765.1. Lineage (NCBI taxonomy): Eukaryota > Metazoa > Chordata > Amphibia > Anura > Bufonidae > Bufo > Bufo bufo. Next base: position 427,745,440 of record NC_053391.1, on the reverse strand, counting down.
ACCAGGTGGGTCAGAAGGTATGGGTCCCCGTACCTCAGGACAAGCTTCAGGCGGCCTGGGAAGGCCCGTACCTCGTGCATCAGCGCCTCAATGCCGTGACGTACCTGGTCACCCTGGACCACACCCGAGGAAGGCAGAAGGCCTTCCACGTGAACATGATGAAGGCTCATCATGAGAGGGAGGCATGTGCCCTCCCTGTCTGCAACCTCCCCGAAGAGGGGGAGGAGGAAACCCTCCTGGACATGCTCACCCAGGTGAAGGCGGGTGGGTCCATCGAGGATGTGGAGGTGGGCCAACAGCTCTTGAAGGACCAATGGTCCTCAGCTATGGGCCACCCTTCACCCCTTCCGGGAGTTGTTTAGCAACAAGCCCGGAAGGACGGAGTTGGCCGTCCATCATGTGGACACTAGGGATCACCCCCCAATCCGGCGTTCAGCATATCGGGTTTCCTTGGAGGTGCAGCAACACATGCGCCAGGAGATTGAAGAGATGCTGAAGATGGGGGTCATCCAGGCATCCAACAGCGCTTGGGCCTCGCCTGTGGTCCTCGTCCCAAAGAAGGACCGGACCACCCGGTTCTGCGTGGACTACAGGGGACTCAACGCTGTCTCGGTCACCGATGCGTACCCTATGCCACGCATCGATGACCTGCTCGATCAGTTGGCCAGGGCCCGGTACCTGACCATCATGGATCTGAGCAGGGGGTACTGGCAGATTCCCCTGACCCAGGAGGCGCGGGAACGCTCTGCCTTTATCACTCCCTTTGGATTGTACGAATCCACAGTGATGCCGGTCGGCATGAAGAATGCCCCTGCCACTTTTCAGCGGATGGTCAACATGCTGCTTAAGGGACTTGAAGAGTACGCGGCCGCGTACCTGGATGACATTGCCGTCTTCAGTCCCACCTGGGAGGATCACCTACAGCACCTGACGCAGGTGCTGGGGCAGATCCACCAGGCAGGCTTGACCATCAAGCCGGAAAAGTGCCAGCTGGGCATGAGCGAGGTCCACTACCTGGGGCACCGGGTAGGCGGGGGGACCCTTAAGCCAGAGCCTGGGAAAGTGGATGCTATCGCATCCTGGCCCACCCCCAGGACCAAGAAACAGGTGATGTCCTTCCTGGGCACCGCCGGGTACTATAGGAGGTTCGTCCCCCACTATAGTAGCCTGGCGAAGCCCTTGACGGACCTCACCAAGAAGAAGCTGCCCTCCGCAGTCGATTGGACGAACGACTGCGAGACGGCCTTCCGAGCACGGAAGGCCGCCCTCTCGAGCTTCCCTGTACTACAGGCGGCCGACTTCACGCTGCCGTTTATAGTGCAGACCGACGCCAGTGATTTTGGCCTCGGTGCCGTACTCAGCCAGGTTGACACTACGGGCAAGGAACACCCCGTTCTGTACCTGAGTCGGAAGCTCCTGCCGAGGGAGGTGGCGTACTCTACAATGGAGAAGGAGTGCCTGGCAATTGTCTGGGCCCTGCAACGGTTGCAGCCGTATTTATACGGGCGCCGCTTCACGGTGGAGACCGACCACAACCCCCTCAGCTGGTTAAACACCGTATCCGGGACGAATGGGAGGCTGCTACGCTGGAGCCTAGCTCTCCAGCAGTATCACTTGACCATTCGCCACAAAAGGGGCCGTGACCACGGGAACGCCGATGGGCTATCCCAACAAGGAGAGGGTGCGGATGGGCGCACGGGGGAACACAGGAATGTGTTGCCCCCTGGCGCCCTCTAAAAGGGGGAGGTGTGAGGAATATGGATTAATATTTACTATCAGCCATGTCCTCACACCCCCATGTGCTGACAGATAGCGGAGGTAGTGAACTCCACAGGAGGGCCCTGCTTCAAAACCCCAGGCCTGATTGTCATCTGATGCACCTCTTGGCATGTTCAGTGTACATGCAAAATTAGTTTCCACATGCCCCCAGGGGGTCCAGGCTTCAAGGAGAAGGTCACACCTCGCCTCCACCAGTTTGGAGCCAACTGAATATTGCAGGAAAACCCCCAGCAGGGGGTATCTGCCCTTGCCCAGGATCAATGAGACCTCCCAGACATGTTGGCACCTACCTTTCATAAGGAATTATGAACCGCCTGGCCATCGCAGGCGCAAACCGGATACATATTTGTGTCCCGGTGGCCACGAGGTACGTTCCCATGATCTTTGTTTAATGAGACGAGGTCAGGGTAGAGAGATATCCATATCTCCCCATAGAAACCACATAACGGTACCAGGTTTGGGCTCTACTTGTAGCCGGAACCCAGGCAGGTCCATTGGTTCCAGAACCATCTCCCTATGACCCTCTGGTCTGGAGCTATGAACCCTAAAGGGTTTTGTGGGTCATTTGCTGCCAGCCCAGAAGAGGGGGAGTGGACCCCTTCCTGAGGCCGGGAGGGGAGGGGCCGGCTACAGGTTAAAAGTCTGGTGCCAGCAAGTAGGCGCGTCTTTCTCTGAAGAGGGGTCACATCCTACAAATGTGTTTAGAGGGACCCAGGAAATAGCTGAGATCACGGCCTTTCATGTGGACTCCAGCAAAGAACAGCTCACAACTAAAAGGAACGTTCATCTTATCCGGTAACTGACTTTTACACTGCTTAACCCTGTTGTAACCATATAACCTGTAATCTGTAACCTCAGACCACTGTATATATTGTCTGTGTATATTGTGTTATATCTAGTGTGCCCATACGGCGATTAAATCTATAATTTAATCTTGTGCTATCTTGTATCTCGATCACGAATCCCCACGTCCGTGTTTTGGCCTAATTATAAGCTACCGCGGGTTGGTTTCTGACCCTATATAATCCCGTTAGCGGACCGGGCTTATATCAAATGAGAAGCTGGTGGCAGATACCCAGGCTGAGGAGTCGCTGTTTCACTGCGGCAGTGAAAAGGCTCTCTCAGCTTGTTGCCTCTCTGTGCCCGCGTGGACAGAAGGTGTGTGTAAGCTATACCAACCTGACCTTATGTGCTCCCCTGGAGGGCGTAACTTCACGTTTTTGGCAGACCCGTGACCATACCACGTCTCGTGAGCTCGACGTAGTTGACGTCGAGTGGGCATGAGGTGTGGTATTCATCACATATGCTTTTTTAAAACTATTTATTTATTCTATTTATAAACTGAATAGAATATACAAATCAATACTGCAAACCACAACAAGTTTAGCAAAAGACCAACAAGTTTAGATTAAGAGATAATAGTAAAGGGGAGGATTGTCATAGTTGTATCTTATAGTAATTGACTCAGATTTCCTGTATGTTAAAACTAGTTATATTTTCGGACCATAAGACACAGTTTTTAGCAAGAAAAATCTTGCCAGGGCTGCACTCTCCATGTCTACAGAGGTTAGAGGCAGAAACATTTTCCTACCAACACAAAGGTTCTTCTTAGAGCCATGCACATCTTTCAAGGGAGTAGCAACAACTTGACAGGCAGCCCCTGCCAGGGCCCACATCAGGCTCCTTACATGGGACAAACAGATGATCCTGAAAGCAAGCAGCATTAAGAGTTTAACAGTTCCCCCACTTCATCCATCTGATGGTTAGGATGTGTCAGTTCTTGAGTGCTCTTGATATACAGGGATGCCCATTTTCATTGTGGATACAGCAAAAAGAAAGTGAGCCGCACAGGAAAGGTTTGAATGACACGCAGACCTGTATCCCCTGTGAGCGGAGCCATAATAGTTCCTGTCCCCAGCCAATGCACCAGAGTCTGCTCTTCCTCTGTTAGAATGAACAGACACAGCCAATTCACCAGAATCTTCTCCCCCTATCTATTTATATATATATATATAAGGACGTATGTATGTTCCTCGATCACTCAAAAACGCAACCATCGATTTCAACAAAACTTGGTATACACATCCCTTGCTACCTGGAAAGAAATCTTGTGGGGGTCACAGCTCTCTAAAACATACCGTTCCTGAGATATATCCCAACTGCCATACACACGGTCACATGTCCATTATCAGCCAATAGAAGCTCGCAGACCCTTAGTCTCCACATACACACAGTTTTACTCCAGGTTTCCATAACAACCCAGCCATTTTTCTTCATTGCTGTAGGTCAGCTTTAGGCTAGGGCTACACAACGACAATAAGTCGCATGACACATAGGGCACAACTACACTGCTACATGTGTCGCGCGACATTGATGTCGCACCAATTGATGTCGCGACATGTGACATGCTGCGACTGCGATGTGACAGTCGCAGAAAAATCCATCTTGGATTTTTTCAAACAGACAAGACCCCATAGTCTGCTCCTCCTATGTTACAATACACACACAACCAAAGCACGAGAGACTGCCCGCCTCTACACTAGAGCTAAAAGTTAGTGACCTTGACCCCTCCACTTCATTAAACACCCAAGGCAGCTTTAAAAAGTAGAATATATTTTTTATATTTTATTTTTTATTGTCCAAACCATATAGTCAGGTGCGTCTTAAAGTATGAAAAATATGGTATATTCTATATTCCTTTCTTGTGTTTTTGTAGTTTTCCCTAAGGATGATGCACTAATACAGATACAACACTTAAAAAAGAACCCACAATAGTATAAAATGAAGTGTACAAAAAGAAATCATTAAGTATATATTACAGTATTTCATTCTTTTGTACGCCACCTTCGAACAAAATATTTTTTTTACTTTTACTTTAGTCTAAGATTCAGGAGTCTGTAATAGACTGGAGTGTTACAGAAATTCACATATTGACAGATCCTTATTCCCAGTATAATACATACCTGCTATCCCTGCATTAGCAATCTGAATATCATCTATTTGAACAGCTTCAGTACCATCTGCAGAAACTGGTGGGTTGCCACATTGATATTGCTGTTCTCCATCTCCCGCAACAAAGGAGATTACACCTAATAAGAAGTGAATACCAGATGCTGCATTAATAGATATATTGTTCTTAAGAGTGAATTTTCAGACTTCTGTATACTTGGAACATTTATGGATGTTGTAAACTAATATAACAAGAATGATTATATTATGCAGTATATTGTCTCAACTAAGACAACCATCCCAGGCATTACATGTCAGTTATATGAAATGTCATGCTTTTTTGGTTGATTACTTATTTTGTCTACCACCAAATTATTACCTTTTAAAGTTCAAAGACTTAAGGCCCCTTTACGCTGCTCAAACATTGGGCAGATCATCGCTAACAAATATGAATGCTTGCTAGCAATAATCTGCCTGTGTAAAGGTGCCGCTAATTGGATCTTTTATGCGGTCACCTAAATCATTGTTTGCCAGCAGCAGATCATGTCGTCTAAACAGAACTCTGCTGCCAGCAAACAATAATTCTGTATGGGGACGAGCAATGGCATTAAGAATTGCTCCACCCCATACTGTGGAGGAGATTGCTCCATGTAAATGCAGCTTTCTCCTTCACTGACAAGCTTCCTTCTCAACAGTCATCTGCTCACCTGAGCAGTGTAAAGGGGTGATGATAGAATAATAACAACATTTTTGGGCCTCACATCTTCATGTGCCACCCTAAAGGCTATGTGGAGTGCTGTATGGTGCTGTCCTAGAAACAATAGGGCAGATTCATGAACTCTGTAAAAGAAACAATGTCGTTGTTGCCCACAGCAACCATTCACAGCATGGCATTCTAGAGCACAATTAGGGTCTATTCACACGTCCGCAAAATGGGTCTGCATCCGTTCCGCAATTCTGTGGAATGGGTGCAGACCCATTAATTTTCAATGGGGCTGCAAAAGATGCAGACAGCAGACTGTGTGCTGTCCGCATCCGCATTTTTCTTTCTGCGCCCCGCAAAAAAATATAACATGTCCTATTCTTGTCCGCAGCCACAGACAAGAAAAGGCATTTTTTATTATAGTGCCGGCCATGTGCGGTACGCAAAAATGCACATGGCTGGTGTCCGTGTTTTGCGGATCCGCAATTTGCAGACCGCAAAACTGTTGCGGACGTGTGTATGGACCCTTAGAAATGAGAGTTGTGCTGTAATTACTTGCTATGGGCAACAAACAACTGTTTTTTTAGGTTGTTCATAGGCTCCTGCAATGCTTCTAGGGGAGAAAAGCTTTGTACACACAGCATTTGATAGAGCATGCCAGATTTTTTTCTGTTGATGTTGATCTCAGTATGCTTCTGTATGAAATCAGATAATGAGAGCCCTATTAATGCTCTGTACGAAATAAAGCCATAGTATGCCATATGTATGAGGTCTATTATGCTTCTCTTTGGTCAACTAAAGCCCTGTTCTCTGATGAAAATTTTCTCCAAAGTTGGGGGAAAATGTCAGCGCATCTTATGGAGAGAATACTAATGACCGATTCCATTATGGAAGCGTACATTAGTACAGGAGGACTAGAAAGCAGTGAATGCAGTGCTCCCCGGGCTCTGTACTCACCACTTACTGGTATTCCTCGGCCACTTTCATGGTGTGTAACTACGCACAAAATGAGGATATCAGCGGGCTCTGTGACCTCAAACCGTGCAGTGTTGGGTCACAGCACAGCGCACGGCAGGAAGAACAGAAAGAGAGTTAGATTATAGGAGCAGCGGCAGTGTCCGGAGCAGGAGAGGTAAGTTGTTTTATCTTATTTCTCTGATCTGAGCATGGGGTCTGAACGGATATCATTCACATTGGGCTCAGATCTGAGGTCTGATTGGGGGACTAATTAACATAAGGGTCTGTTTGGGGGACTTATTAATATGGAGGTCTGATCTGAAGTCTGACTGTGGCACTTATTAACATGTGGGTCTGATCTGAGGTCTGATTAGGGGTATTATTATCATTGGGGGTCTGTTCTGAGGTCTGCTTAACATTGCAGGTCTGATCTGAGGTCTAATTAACATTGGATGTCTGACTGGGGCTCTGAGCTGAGGTATGCTTAACATTGGGGGTCTGACTGGGAGTCTTATTTGGGGTCTGATTAACATTTGGATCTGATTGGTGGTCTGAGCTGAGGTCTGATTAACAATGGGGTCTGATTGGGGTTCTGAGCTGAGGTCTTATTAACATTGGGGGTCTGAGCTGAGGTCTGTTTAACATTGGGAGTCTGATCTGAGGTCTGATGAAAAATATATTTTTTTACATTTCCCTCCTTTAAAAGCTAGGTGTGTCTTATAGGGTGAAAAATATGTTATGCAAAATTGAAACTAATGGCTTCTCTGCACATAGAATGAAAACACTAAAACTCTGTGGCATCATTTGGATATGGCCATTTAGTACAATTTAGGTTGACAATCCACTTTCAGTTTTTTTATGCAGTTTTTAAAGCCAAAGCCAGAAGTGAATTCAAAGAGAGGAGAAGTTTAAGTCTTTATATGTGTTGTGGGTTTATATGATCTATTCCTGGCTTTGGTTTCACAAACTGCACTGCAAAAGCTGAATAGAGAAAGCCTTACAGTGCAAAATATATTTGATGGAAAGATAGAAGTATTGATTGATTCATTAAAGGGGTTGTCTGGTGTCCGATATTGATAACCTATCCTCAGTTTAGTTCATCAACATCAGATCAGGGGGGGTCCAACTCCCGGTACCCTTACCAATCAGCTGTTTGAAGAGACCACTGGGCGTACGAGGGCTGCATTCTCTTCACTGTTTACTCTCTCGCCGTCGACACGTTCATGGGACGAAGGAGCTGTAATTACAGTACACTTGCTTGCTGCTGCTATGTCAACGGCGAGCAGGTAAACAGTGAAGAGAATACCTGGGAAAAGGGTCTTCAATATTGGAAACCATACAACCTCTTTAACTGATTATTTGAGTCTGGAATATTAGCAGATCACTGAAATGTATCTAAAATCTACTAGTAAAGATAGAATTAAAGGGAGTCTGTCACCTCTATATAGCCATATACAGTGTACAGTGCTTACATTGTCCTATCGCACACCTATACATGAATGTAATGGTACCTTTGTCTTTGTCTTAACACTTGCAGAAGCTGTCTGTGAAGGTTCTCATTTATCCAGGTCATGGTATAGCTGTAAAGAATAAATCAAGGCAACTGGACGTACTGTAGATTTCTTGAAAACGTTTCACTCGTTCTTCCAACGAGCTTTCTCAATTCTGAGTGACTGTACAAGAATTCTCTGGGAATAAATATGTAACTGAATCAACATCTGGTAATTATACCCAGCATGGGGTCAGAATCAACACCTTTGACCCCATGCGGGGTATAATGACCTCTGACCTCATGCTGGGTATAATTACCAAATGTTGATTCAGTTACATATTTATTCCTAGAGAATTCTTGTACAGTCACTCAGAATTGAGAAAGCTTGTTGGAAGAATGAGTGAAACATTTTCAAGAAATCTACAGTAAGTCCAGTTGCCTTGATTTATTCTTTACAGATATACTTGCAGAAGCTGGAAAAACGAACTTTGATTGACATGCAAATGAGCACTCGCAAGTGCCCAGGGGCGGCGTTCACTGTGTTGGTGCCCAGGCTGCTCTGCCTTTTTTCATTGTTCCCCTGCCCCAGCCTCTGCTAATGCCCGCCCTCCTATTCCCTTGCGTCATCCTTCGGTCCGGCCGAGATGCCACACCTGCGTACTGCCTCCGGGCCGGGGCATGCTCACTGCGATGCCCATTGTTGGCACAGCTTCGCTTTGACTACTGCGCATGCTCCGTCGAACGGCGCAAAACCAGCGGCGCATGCGCAGTAGTTAAAGCAATGCAGTGCCCACAATGGGCATCGCAGTGCACATGCTCCGGCCCGGCGAGGCAGTGCACAGTCACGGGATCTTGGCCGGTCCAAAGGACGACACAAGGGAATAGGAGGGCGGGCATATACAGAGGCTGGGGCGGGGGAACAATGAAAAAAGGCAGAGCAGCCTGGGCACCAATACAGTGAACACCGCCCCTGGGCACTTGCGAGTGACCATTTGCATATCAATCAAAGTTCGTTTTTCCAGCTTCTGCAAGTGTAAAGACAAAGACAAAGGTACCATTACATTCATTTATAGGTGTGTGATAGGACAATGTAAGCACTGTACAGGTATATGGCCATATGGAGGTGACAGACTCCCTTTAAGAAAGCCCAGAGATTCATATACACAGTATAACAGTATAACCTCCTGGGCTTTGGAGTCAAGGAGGTGGCCTTATGAGTGATTTACAGCTATCTCTGTATGTAAAGTCATTCTGGGAAGGCTGTCAATCACTGATAGGACCGCCTCCTTGACCCAAAAGCCCAGAATGAGCAGGAATTGAATTTAATAAATCTTTTCCTACAAAACTATGTGCTAAACTCCTCCTACTCTCTAACATGCTGCCTTCAGCTCAGATACCATGTTCAATGTCAAAGGTTCCCTATAAAAATTACTCTATTCTATGAAACCCACTAATACGTCTATGCATTTCACCTGTCAGTGATAAGCATATGTACTAAACCTATGCAGAAAAATTAAGAATGGTTGTCTTATGTCTCCTAATAGCTCTGAAATTAATCTTCTTTGGAGAAAATAATGGATATTTCTGCTGGGTGAAAAATAGAAAATTAGCTTTTTTTTTTAGAAATGTGAAATGTTGCCTGGCAACAAGTTATCATCTTTAATTGCATTAATGTGTCTCTATCTGTGCGCCATTCACAAGAAACCCATGGATTAAAATCTAATCACAATCAGATGCATTTCATTTCACATTTGCTTGTTTTTATGCTTTTTGTAAGCATTGTATGGGTATAAATAAACACCAATACTTGTCAATATAATTGATGTCATACTTGCACAAAACCTTATTACCTTGGAACAATCCACGTTTCCATGGAGATATACTCAGAGTAAAGGGAGATGATGTACCAGGTTTAATGGTTAATGTTTGAGATCCGCCAATGATTGGAATGTCTGACGCCACCTATAATTGAATGAATGAAAAGGTATACATCAATGTAAAATAAAACTGCATTCTATTGTAAAGTAAATATCATCATTTAATGTCAAGAGGGATGGTATAGAAGAATTCAGAGAGAATGGCTAAACTGGAAACAGATATCAGCAAACTGAAGAAACATCATCAGCTGTTTAACCCATTAAAATGCTGAAACAAAGAACAGTGTCTGCTGGAGCCACTAATAAGCAAAGGCCACCTATATCAGAAAACGACCCTAGACTGTTTGGGCTCTTTCACGCGAGTGGATCCCGTGTGTGGCATCCACTGCATGAAAGAGTGCCAAGCCCCGCTCCGGACAGCAGAGACACGGAGCATTAACATGATTGATAATGCTCTGTGCCTCTCTGTGACCTTTTTACTACAAAATCACAGTGACAATTTTATCTTACTGTGATTTTGTAGTAAAAAGATCACAGAGAGGCACAGAGCATTATCAATCATGTTAATGCTCCGTGTCTCTGCTGTCCGGAACGGGGCTTGGCTCTCTTTCACGCAGTGGATTCCGCTCGTGTGAAAGAGCCCTTAATAGAGCAGGTTGAGTGCTAAGCAGGAACTGCTTTTGGGGGCATAATATTGTACATTGTTCCTTCATTCATGTTCATGCTGCTGTTCAGGAAGGCAAGTGGTCTATGCCTTCAAAATCCTGTCAGCCTTAACAAGAACAAGAACCGTCCTGCAACCCATCCTATTTACATTCTAGCAGGGATTTGGGACACAAGACAGTGGCCAATTTAATTTAAAACAGAGATTACCAAATAGATAAAACAAGCACTTGTTGCTAATTGAAGGTTTGCTTTTTTTTTATGCTGTTTTTTTTTAAAACTTCTACAGGACCATGAGTTTTTCTGTTTTTGCATTTCCATTTTTTACTCTAGGCCTTCCCATCACCATAATGTTTTTCACATACTTTGCCTGAGGGCTTGTTTTTTGCAGGACAAGTTGTACTTTCTAATGGCACCATTTAATTTTGCATATGATATAGTAGGGGGCTGGAAAAAGATTCCAAGTGAGGTGGAATTTGGGGAAAAAAACACAATTCCACCATAGTTTTATGAATTTCATTTTTATGGCGTTCCCTATGCTGTATAGATTTTATTCAGTTTTAATACTTAAAAATTCTGGGGGAAAAAGGATATATGCTTTGTATCACCATACTTCCCATAACTTTAAACTTATTTTATACCTACGGAGCTGTGTGAGAGGGAAATCTTTACCTTTTTTTTTATATCATTTTGGAATATGTATGCCTTTTTTATAAAAAAATTTTGGAAGGTGAAGTGATGAAAAAACGTCATTTACTGTAAGGGTTAAATACATTTATATTTTAGATCATATGTGCATTTTGGGGTCCAGTGGTACAAAGGATCTTTATTTTTTATTGTTTATTTTTATTATGGGGAAAGGTGGTGATTAGAATTTTTATATATTTTTAAATACCTTTTTTTTTAACTTATTTTTATACTTTTTAAAAGTCCATTGACTTGAACATTCGATCATCAGATCATTTCTCCTATAGACTGCAATGAATTACTATTGCAATCTATTCAAGATTCAATATGTTCCTATGGAGCCCTTCCTAATGCTTGTGGCTATGACAGCATGAACAGCTTTCCCGATCATCACAAGAAGGAGCTGTTCAGGCCCCAAGAGTGCAGCACTTCCAGGGAAAGTCACCTCAGATACTGTGGTCACAACTGACCATGGCAATCTGAGGGGTTAAATTTCTATTATCTGCATTATCGCTGATCGCAAACATTAGCCTCTGTTGTCTGCTGTTTAAAATTTCAAAAACCTGGTGGCTATGGCGCCCGCTTACAAGCAGCCACCATTTTAAAAGACTGGTCTTCTGCCATATAAGTACAGAGGCGGTCCTGAATGGGTTAAATATTTTTTTTTTTATTTCTGGAGAAATCTCTATTCCTTCATAAACAGAACTAAAATGTATTAAAGACACACAATAGCTAACTTATTAAAAATTCCAGGATCTAGAAAATACTGTAAACCTTACCTTGAAAGTCAATCTGTCGTTGGTATAATTGGGTACCATAAGGACCTTCTGTGTAATTTGTCTTACTTGGCAATCTATCACGATATGATCAAGAGCCAGGGGTTCTTGGCCAATACCTCTGAGGCCAAATATATGTTCAGTACCATCTGTTTCATTTTGAAGAATTAGTGTACCCTGTTAAAATGGGAAGGTGTTAAGGCTTTGGCTGTAAAGTTTCATTTTTAATTTCCAAACTGCTCCTCACAAACAATTAATTTATGGAATAGAAAGAACTGATTTTTGGATGCTCTTCATGCTTTGGTTTTACATTAATTTCAGTAATTAAATGAATAAGGATATGGATTCATGGCACTACTGCAATTATTTTCACCCCTATGAAAAACCTTTGTTCCCGTCAATAATGGCTTCTTAAAAAAAAAAAGCAAAAATTTAGGTTAACCAAGAAATCACCACCTGGATGTTCACATTGTATAGTTTTGGACTTCGAACAACTACTAAAAAGTACAATGAGTACATTCAGCCTGCAATCCTGGCAGAGGGATTTTGTGCAGTTAACTAATGTTAGCTGCACTCAGATGACAGAAAAAATGGCCAACTAACGACAACTAAGGGATTAATTAGTTTTTAGGAAACACTGCCTGCCAGATTTCAACGTAGCCGGCATAGCCGGACAGGGCAGTGCACCGCCAGATCCCCACTGACTACAACAGAATCCAGCTGCTTCCTGGCATACTGTAAATGCCAGCTTTTGGCCAGACCAAAAGTTGTGCATGTAGTCTATAGTCCTATCCAGCTGTGCTGGAACAGCAACAGAAATGTGAAAGTTGCTTTATTCACGAAACAAGATATTTTATACACTGCAATTGATACGAGAAATATAACTTATTTTCCATCGGCCACTAATATTCCTGCTTAATGAAATAGGACCTATATTGTGGATAAGTCAAAAATGGGTTTACGGGAAACACTGGCATTGCCAATATTAGCATTTATATTTTATTTAAATATATAAAAGAAATACACAAAGAAAAAATTTGAGTAAACACTCAATATAGTTAATACCTTTTTTCTCCTTTTCCCTCTTCCCCAAACCCCTCCCCTCACCCCGACACTGTGACGCGTGGGGGTGTCATCGCTATCCAATCATTTAAAAAACAAGAACTATTTATATCCAACATAGATTTATCATCCAGGCTGAATAGTGCCGACCGCAACTGAAAATACCTAAACCAAGAGGTTTTCTACATTATGTGATAACTCCGTGAACTACTTAATCTTTCTATCCTTAACTACTTGTGAAATGTAAAAAATCCCATTCATTTGCCAAAATTTATCCGTTGCTATACCATCTAATATCTGTAGATGGACGTTATACCAAATATGCGTGAATATAAGTGAACCCTTTAGCCTCAACCATATTCTAGTAGTAGCCCACATTTTTTAAAGTAATTTTGTAGTCTCTTTATAACCCCGCTCTTGACTAATCAATAGTCCAGATTCCAAAAGAGTAAATATGTTATTATATGAATACCTCTCTACTAAGCTCCTAAAAAGTGCACTATTTTTCCATTCATAACACATCAGTAACTGAGCAGCAATAAAGTAACCTTTGAAGTAAGGGAGATTTAGACCCCCATATTCCAATGGTTTGTATAGATATTCCAATTTTAGCCTGACTCGTTTTCTTCCCCAGACTAATTCATTAATTATTCTTTCCATAAGTTTAAAATATTTATCTTCTATCCAGGTACGTGTATTCCTGAGCACATACAGGAATTGTGGTAAAATCACAATTTTGACCAGTGAAACTCGATCAGCTCTAGATAGAGGGAGTTTCAACCAAATCCCTATTTTTGCTCTGGTTTTCGTTATTAATGGGATCAGATTGAGTTGGAAAAAGTTTTCAACCCTGGGCGATATCATCAGGCCCAAGTATTGAAATATATCAACAACATCCAACTGGGTTAACAAAACCTCCTTATGGGATAACGGGTCTATTGGCATCAAACTGGTCTTAGACCAATTTATGTGAAGACCAGATACCTCACCAAATAGTTTAACCATTCGGATGATTCTTGGGAGAGTTATTTCCGTATGGTCTATAAAAAAAAGAACATCATCCGCTTATAGGGAGATACGATCTTCTACTTCTAATGTTCCAAATCCTTTAATTTGATCATCCTGCCTAATGGCCAGAGCTAAAGGCTCAATATAAATATCGAATAACAATGGAGATAATGGACAGCCTTGGCGAGTACCTCTATTTAAATCGAAACTAGTAGTCAGAATCCTATTAAGACTCAGTTTCGCAGTAGGTGATCTATACAGTAATTTAAGGGTATTTATGAATCTTTCCCAAAAGCCCATCTTGGTCAGAACCCTCCAGAGGAAATGCCACTCCACCCTGTCAAAGGCTTTAGAGGCATCCAATGATAGGATGGAGCGGGCGGCCCCCCCAGGGGCCTGTATGTTGGAAAAGATCCGATGGAGATTGTGATGAGTTCCCTTGTTTTGAATAAAGCCATTCTGATCCGGATGGACAATGGAGGAAATGACCCTAGAGAACCTTGTGGCCAAAATCCTTGCAAGGAGCTTTACATCTGCATTAAGCAGTGAAATCGGTCTATATGATCCCAAATCTGTAGGGTCCTCGCCTTTTTTTGGAATTAATGTTATCACAGCTTCCATCATGGAGTCTGGCAGTTTCCCATCCTCCACCGATTCAGCAAAGACCCCCAACAATCTAGGGAGAATAATCTCCTTATATTTACTATAAAATTAATATGGGATTCCGTCTGAACGGAGGGTGGAATTACTCGAGCATAATTAAATTGCCCCATCAAGTTCCTGAGTCTACCTCAAGTGTTTTCTTTTGAGCCACAGTAATAGTCGGGAAAATGATACCATCGAGATAAGAATCCATCATTTCATCTGTAATCTTAGATTCAGCTTTATAGAGATCTGAAAAGTACTCCAAAAAAGCTTTCTCTACAGAACTTTGTCCACTAGCCATCCTACCGTTGGCCAGTCGGACATTATCTATATATTTTTTGGATTCTTGGCTCGAAATCACTCTGGATAGAAGTTTCCTAGGTCGCCCTGACTCTGTGAAATGTTTTTGCCCCTTAAAAAATAAACTTTGTTGGGCCTTATCCAATAAAAAGTTAGAGTATGCTTCTGTAGCCTTCTGCATATTTTCCCTATTCTCCTCTGTCTTATTTATATAGAAGGATTGTGTAGCTGAGGACGCTAGTTCTTCTAAGTTTTTCAGTTTTTTTCCCATACTCCTTTCTCAGGTTTGCAATGTTGATGACCATTATCCCCCTCATATAGGCCTTAAAGGTATCCCAAACCACCTGGATTTTTTCTGAGCCATAGTTAGTGTCCCAGAATCTGTTAATTTCCTTTTGTATTATTTCATGTCTCTTTATC
This sequence comes from Bufo bufo, assembly GCF_905171765.1. Classification (NCBI taxonomy): domain Eukaryota; kingdom Metazoa; phylum Chordata; class Amphibia; order Anura; family Bufonidae; genus Bufo; species Bufo bufo. Next base: position 427,730,122 of record NC_053391.1, on the reverse strand, counting down.
ACTGATAACCAATAAGGGTTTAATCTGAATGGGGGCCTCTCTATATATTTCTCATGAGTCAAACAAAGTTCAAGGAATAGGGGTAGATGGTTCGAGATTGACCTTGTCTCATACTTCATTCGTTTTACCAATCTCACATATTTTTTATTCATCGGGGCAAGGTCTATTCTGGACATAGATCTACCTGATTTGCTAATGCATGAAAAAGCCCTTTTCATATCTTGCACGACTATTTCTTCTAAATCCAAGCAACTTACCTGGGGTCCTTGGCTCCACAATCCTAACTACTCACCATAAATTTTGGATAACTATTTACTACTCAATGCTGTTAGACAACACTAAATGTTACTTAAAGGCCCTTCTTTCCCTTCCCCCCTTTTTCCCTCCCCCGTTTCCCTTGATTGGTATGGTCTTTTGTTGTAGACCTTAATGTACTTTGGTCATACTACACAAACCATATACATATTACGCTTTAGGAGTAAGCCTATTGTATAAGCGTTTACAAATGCTATTTTGATCAAGAATTTTCAGATGTATGGCTTTATCTTTGTGCTTTACTAAAATACCAATAAAAATGATTTACTCTAAAAAGCCCTTTTCCCATGGCCCAAGCGTCCCCAAAGATCTTCAAACCCGGCCTCAGAGCAAAACCATGCTAAGGGGGACCCCTGAACAGGAGTGTCTCCCTTGACACCCGTAGAGACCCTATCCAGCACAGGATTAATAACACAGTTGAAATCTCCAATAATCAGTGTTGGACACTCTGGCCATTTATCCATAAATGTTAACAAAGAGTTGAGAACTGAAAAGGAAAATGGAGGTGGAATATAGACAAAGGCCAGAATAGATGTCTTCCCCATCAGCCTGCAGTATAGGAAGACAAATCTCCCTTGTTGGTCAACAGAGGATGCCTCGCACACGAAATCAATCGTTCTATGTATAAAAACAGTAACTCCCCTAGAATAACTAGAGAAGGTAGAGTGATACGTGTGCGTAGCCCATCCCCTGCCGACCACCCCAGAGGTCTCCCCAGTGAGGTGCGTTTCCAACAAACATACTATTGCTGGGAGATGGATCTGCGTGAGATCAAAAACCGCCTGTCTCTTTCTTCTATCCCCCAGACCCCGTACGTTCCAGGCAACAATTCTGATAGACATTATAAAGAACTAGAGGAAAAAAAAAAAAAAGGAGGACACATCACAGCCCAGGCCCAACCCCCCCTACAGGTAATCCACCACATATTGCAGCAGATCTCTCTCCTATGACCATCCCCCCTGCTCGGCACCTCCCCGCTAATTAAACAGAGAAAGGTTGAGAGTACAAGGACCCTCTACCAATTGTTATTCCCAGCAAAGCCTACAACAGTTAGATCATATATCATTTCGTTCAAGCCAATCCGCGGCTTTATCCGAGGTATCAAAAAATAAAGTTGTATCCTTAAAAATAATCCGAAGTTTTGCTGGGAAAATAAGTGAATATTTAATATCCCTTTCTCTTAGCCTCTTTTTAACCGTCATAAACGAGCGTCTCTTTTCTTGAATATCCTTTGAAAAATCGGGAAAAAAGGCCAATCTGTTTCCATCATATAGGACAGGTGAACATTCCCTCGCCCTTCTTAATAACATATCTCTATCCCTTGAAACCAACAACTTAACAAGGAATGTCCATGGTTGTCTCCCAGGGATTGGTTAGCCACCTGGAACCCGATGGTCTCTTTCTATCATAAACAAAGGGGAAAAAGAATCCCTCCCAAAAATTCTCAAGAATCAACATCTGTATAAATTGGGTAGGGTTCTTATCTTCGGCGCCCTCTGGAACCCCCAGGATTCTCACGTTGTATCTCCGTGATCTATCTTCGAGGTCCACCACCTTTCTTTTAAGGAAATTGAGATCTGTCTTCATGGTGGACATCTCATTCATTCTGTATAATAACCATAGAGCTCTCCACATTGTTAACTCTATCTCGAATTTTTGACAAATCGTCTCTAATCAATCCCACATCAACTTGGATAGACCCGAGTTGGGTTCTAATACCCTGGATTAAGTCCCCATTCTGTTTTACTGCCAATAGTATTTCTTTTAGCGGGGAAGAATTGGGACTAGACATATCTTCTCCCTCTGTTCCCTCTTGAGGGCACCCAAGAACTTTTTGTGATTCTATTTCCATCACCTCGAAATTGTCAATTTTTTTTTAGAGCTAGTGTCCTTTTGTCCACCTCTTGTATTAACCCTTGGGGACCTTAAAAATTGATCTATTTTTGTCCCTTCAAAGGATTTAATGGCCTCTTTCTGGCCAGAGAGGTTTGCCGAACGCCTACTAGCCTTTGGAGCCATTCCCCGTTCCTCTTTCTTTTCCTTCTTTCCTTTTATTATCCCTTTTTTTTTTTTTTTCCTCTTTCCTTCTCTCCCTTCTCCCTTTTTTTTTCTTTTTTTTTTTCTCCTTCTTCTCTCCCTCTCCTTCTTTTTTTTTCTTTTTCTTTTTTATCTTCATTTTCCTCCTCCTTCCCTCTTCTACTTTTTTTTTTTTTCTTTTTCCAATTTTTATTTTCCTTTACTTTCCTCCGCCCCCCCCCTTTTCCTGTTTCTTTGTATTTGTATTTGTCTCCTTGTCTCCTTATTCTCCCTCAATAGTAACAAAAATATATAATATAACTATGTATGAAGGTATACGTCCCTAGTAATCAAACAGAACAAATATTGAAAAGGGACGTTAAAAGGGCAAAAATAATAAAAAGTTTATTAGTGCTACAGGGATGGGGGTGAATGCCTACATTAATCATGAGACATGGTAACAAATCCGTCTAACCAGCTAGTACAACCAAAATATTGTTAATCAGGAACCAACCAGACCAGGGTTAATTGGAGGATCACTGTATAGTAGTTAGCGGATAGACGGACTAATATGTTAAAAAATATATATAAATCCACTGCATAGAAACCATTTGTAGTCTATTGAGATTCATTGGGAATGTCACTCAGTGATAACCTATGCAGACGGACTATGGACAAAGTGGTATGGTCACTGAGTTGGTCAATGTGTGGATGACCTATATAACCATCAGGACCCTACCACATACAGCGCACATCTACCACTAACCAGAGACAGTGGTATCGCTGGGCAGTAAGGGATAGTATGAGGAGCAGTAGTATGTAATACCGTGCCTCCCAATACCTATCTCCAATGTGGAAGTGTATAATCACAGGTGAGAGGCTATTGCTGCCAAGGCGCATGCAGCAAACAGCCCACCCGTGCGAACTGAGCTACGGCTCGGAGCTGTTGCCGTCGGGGTATATGCAGCAAACAACCCGCCCGTATGTGTTGAACTACGGCTCAACGCGTTTCCATGCACTTCATCAGTGCATTTCTTCAGGAGCCAGCGTATCTATAACACATTCGCCTGCCTGAGCCGATACCCTAGTGTGGGAAACGGCGAATAATATGAGGCTAATTATAGAGTGCCGCCGAGTCCTAGTGTAGATCTCGGTGCACTGTTTTTAACAAACAAAGTCTCGGCATTGTAATGGCCGCAGAGCGGCCACGTCAACACCGTGATTTAAAGGGGCAGTATCCCGCCCCCTGGACACACCTCCTGCCGGCAGCCAGTCCACCGCAAGGGTATGCATGATGGGCTGGTTGACTGACAACAACGGAGGAATAAGGATGTGTCCAGGGGGTCAGCGCACAAGCGCTGCAAGGTAAAAATATAAACGGGAAGATCAACGGCGACTTTATATATATGACGAGGTGGCAATGTATGATCACAAAACAATCAGTAAATAGGTACAGCACTATTAAGAGGGTAGATGTATAAAACAAATAGCCACATATGACCTGAGGTGACATATATGTATTGGACAATTAGCCCTATAAGATTGCATATATCACTCATCAAGATAAAAATGAATAAATATGCATATATAGTTGTCCAAAAAAATAGCGGATTACAACTCCACTGGTACAGTATGTCCACAGTGAATAAATAAGTAAAATAGTACAACATCCACTATAACTAATACAAATCACAATGACTATTTGTGAAAAAGGTCTAAACAGGAGTAACCATAGCATAATATTCACAGGAGGACAAAGAATGATCACAGTAAACCACAATGGAGCCCAGAACTATTATAAAAATGGGACAAAGGAAATTGCATCATTTAACCCATTGGGTTTAGTGGTCCCCAGTCTAAAGATCCATTGAGCCTCCTTTTGTAGGAGGATACGATCTAAATCTCCTCCTCGCGGAGTTCTCTTGACCATATCAATGCCCTGAAATTTAATGACTGAAGCCTGGCCACTGTGGAACTCATCCACATGACGAGCGATAGGAGTATCTTGAGAGTTGTTAATATCAGATACGTGTTCCCCAATCCGCCGTCTAAGCTCACGTATCGTTTTACCGACATATTTTACGCCACATCTGCAAGTCATTAAATAGACCACACCGGTGGATTTACAATTCACAAAGGGTCTAATGAAATATGTTCTGTCAGAGGTAGAGCCGGTGAATGATTTGTTTTTATTGATGTAACCACAGAACGTTTGATGGTGCACATGACCAAGTACGTCATGTATTAACGGAATACTGGGATATTCTTAGATCTGACTCGGATATAGGCCATCTTATTCCTGAGAAACCAGCAATTACTTTCCGCCGGAGTCAGAACTTGCGGGATATCTTGGTTCATAGCTTGTCCAAAAATTAGATCTGCCTCTCATTGATCTCTGAGGTGAAAAATAGACCCAACTCATTGGTATTCAACACCGCCACAAAGTCATGGAACAAACTGGTGCTGGCCCCAATGAGTTGGGTCTATTTTTCACCTCAGAGATCAATGAGAGGCAGATCTCATTTTTGGATCTAACCATTGCACTCAATACCACTGGTGACATAGTGACCAGTATGTATAGAAAATCTACTGCCACGAACAGTCTATTAAGATGGGAAAGTGGGCACCCGAAGGCACTGAAGAGAGGCATTCCTAAGGGGCAATATTTGAGAGCCCGTAGGAATTGTTCCCAGCTGACTGATTTCAGAAAGGCTGCGGGTGACCTTCGTGACAGATTTCGATCTCGAGGATATCCGCTCTACTTACTCAAACAGGCCTATCAACATTCTTTGAGCCTCAATAGGGATTCGCTATTATCCCCAAAACAAAAACTGCAAGGGGGTGATGATGTGCGGATCATTGGAACGTTTGATGGTGCACATGACCAAGTACGTCATGTATTAACGGAATACTGGGATATTCTTAGATCTGACTCGGATATAGGCCATCTTATTCCTGAGAAACCAGCAATTACTTTCCGCCGGAGTCAGAACTTGCGGGATATCTTGGTTCATAGCTTGTACCAGAGTCCCAGACAACATACCTGGCTACATAAATCCATCTCGGGTACTTTCCCATGTGGAAATTGCAAGTTCTGTGGTTACATCAATAAAAACAAATCATTCACCGGCTCTACTTCTGACAGAAGATATTTCATTAGACCCTTTGTGAATTGTAAATCCACCGGTGTGGTCTATTTAATGACTTGCAGATGTGGCGTAAAATATGTCGGTAAAACGATACGCGAGCTTAGACGGCGGATTGGGGAACGCGTATCTGATATTAACAACTCTCAAGATACTCCTATCGCTCGTCATGTGGATGAGTTCCACAGTGGCCAGGCTTCAGTCATTAAATTTCAGGGCATTGATATGGTCAAGAGAACTCCGCGAGGAGGAGATTTAGATCGTATCCTCCTACAAAAGGAGGCTCAATGGATCTTTAGACTGGGGACCACTAAACCCAATTGGTTAAATGATGCAATTTCCTTTGTCCCATTTTTATAATAGTTCTGGGCTCCATTGTGGTTTACTGTGATCATTCTTTGTCCTCCTGTGAATATTATGCTATGGTTACTCCTGTTTAGACCTTTTTCACAAATAGTCATTGTGATTTGTATTAGTTATAGTGGATGTTGTACTATTTTACTTATTTATTCACTGTGGACATACTGTACCAGTGGAGTTGTAATCCGCTATTTTTTTGGACAACTATATATGCATATTTATTCATTTTTATCTTGATGAGTGATATATGCAATCTTATAGGGCTAATTGTCCAATACATATATGTCACCTCAGGTCATATGTGGCTATTTGTTTTATACATCTACCCTCTTAATAGTGCTGTACCTATTTACTGATTGTTTTGTGATCACCGTTTTGCAAATTATACATTGCCACCTCGTCATATATTTATAAAGTCGCCGTTGATCTTCCCGTTTATATTTTTACCTTGCAGCGCTTGTGCGCTGACCCCCTGGACACATCCTTATTCCTCCGTTGTTGTCAGTCAACCAGCCCATCATGCATACCCTTGCGGTGGATTGGCTGCCGGCAGGAGGTGTGTCCAGGGGGCGGGATACTGCCCCTTTAAATCACGGTGTTGGCGTGGCCGCTCTGCGGCCATTACAATGCCGAGACTTTGTTTGTTAAAAACAGTGCACCGAGATCTACACTAGGACTCGGCGGCACTCTATAATTAGCCTCATATTATTCGCCGTTTCCCACATTAGGGTATCGGCTCAGGCAGGCGAATGTGTTATAGATACGCTGGCTCCTGAAGAAATGCACTGATGAAGTGCATGGAAACACGTTGAGCCGTAGTTCAACACATACGGGCGGGTTGTTTGCTGCATATACCCCGACGGCAACAGCTCCGAGCCGTAGCTCAGTTCGCACGGGTGGGCTGTTTGCTGCATGCGCCTTGGCAGCAATAGCCTCTCACCTGTGATTATACACTTCCACATCGGAGATAGGTATTGGGAGGCACGGTATTACATACTACTGCTCCTCATACTATCCCTTACTGCCCAGCGATACCACTGTCTCTGGTTAGTGGTAGATGTGCGCTGTATGTGGTAGGGTCCTGATGGTTATATAGGTCATCCACACATTGACCAACTCAGTGACCATACCACTTTGTCCATAGTCCGTCTGCATAGGTTATCACTGAGTGACATTCCCAATGAATCTCAATAGACTACAAATGGTTTCTATGCAGTGGATTTATATATATTTTTTAACATATTAGTCCGTCTATCCGCTAACTACTATACAGTGATCCTCCAATTAACCCTGGTCTGGTTGGTTCCTGATTAACAATATTTTGGTTGTACTAGCTGGTTAGACGGATTTGTTACCATGTCTCATGATTAATGTCTCCCTCAATAGTAACCCATATAAAATGTGGGTTAGATATACTTTAGCATAGTTTGAATACTTTTAGTTAGTTTGTTAGTTGATTAGTAAGGAAAGAAGGCCATGGGAGAGCAAAAAATTGCAAAGAAAAAAGGAACAATCTCACCAGTCTTTTCTGCACCAAATGCCCGCCCGGAGGCCACACAAGTACGTCCACAAGGAGACCGCTTGATCCCGGAGACACTGGAGGAGCGACGGAACAGGAGGAGGAGGAGACCGCCAGAGAAGAGCCGAGGATGCAGGGCAGGGGAGGCGGCCGACCAGACTCCAATGGCCACCGCAAACAACCCAAGCCACAGGAGAGGACCCGCCACAAGGAGGGGAACGCCGTCACCAGCGGACACCAGGAAATCAGAAGGCACAGCAGGGAGGCACAAAAGAACCATGGACCAAGGAACCAAGCTACGGCGGGAGCCCCCCGCTCTGGTGAACCGGTCACGCCGAGCCCTGCCAGCCACAAGACAGAGGGAAGGAGCAGAGTCAAACGAGGTAGGACGAAGCGCAGCCCAAGGAGGAAGTCCACAATCCAGGCGAGGTAGGGAGATGATGGGGTGCAGAGAAGAAGCGAAGGGAAGCCAAACACCGCTAGGAGGCAAGAACAGCTGGGTCGGGGGCCGAAGCAGCAACACGAATCCCCGGGTACAATATGTAAAAGACAAATAAAAGCTGCCAAACTAGAGACTGAGAGATTAATTGCCAAAGAGAGTAAAACTAACCCTAAAATGTTCTTCCATTATATAAATGGTAAAAAGTATAAATCTGAAGGTTTTAAACCTTTACATTGTGATGAGGGGGGAGTTGAAGAGAGCAATAATGAGAAAGCAAAGCTATTAAATATTTTTTTCTCCAATGTATTCACTGAAGAAAATAAACTGTCAGATGAAATGCAGAATGTAAAAGTAAATTCCCCATTAAAAGTGCTCTGTCTGACCCAGGAAAAAGTACAGCGGCATCTTAAAAAGATTAAAATAAAAAGACCTTTGATTACCAGTTAGATTATTATTTTTCCCCCTTCCTCTAATTTCCCCCATGTGTCGTGTCATTGTAATTGTCTTATGTCCTTTTGTGGTTTCAGCCCTTAGTGCGTTTATTGGCCTCAGATGCAAAATGTATGTTTTGTATACTAATGTACATTTGTTGGTATTGACGTTATGCAACATAGTAATGTACCTGTATTGCCTCTTACGATTGTGCAATGAGACAATGTACCTGTACTATTTTTTCATTGATAAAAAAATCAATAAAATAAACAATAAAAAAAAAAAAAAAAAGATTAAAATAGACAAATCGGAACCACATAACATACACCCGTATCCTAAGAGAATTAAGTAATGTCATAGCCAGACCCTTATTTCTGATATTTAAGGACTCTATACTGACAGAGAGTATTCCACGGGATAGGTACATAGCAATTGTGGTACCAATATTCAAAAAGGGTCCAAAAACAGAGCCAGGAAACTATAGGCCGGTAAGTTTAAAGGCAACCTGTCACCTAGAAAATGCATATTAAACCGCCAGCAGTACCTTATTACAGCCTGTAGCATGGTTATAAAGGTGTCTGTCTTTTCCGTACAATGCGCCAAAAGTCTGAAAACTTTTATTCAACTGGGTGCGCTATGTAAATGATAGTCTTGAAGTCAAGGGGGCAGCGGCTTTCTCGCCTGAAGTCAAGCGTGCCCCGCCCCCTTTAGTGTTTGATAGGAAATCCAATTCCTTCACCACTGGACACTCAAAAGTAGTATTGTGCGTGCAACTGTGTCCCTGCATTGCTGGTGCCTGCACACTGTTCCAATCCACTGTAAGGTAAACTCAATGATCAGGCACTTGCACATGACAGCCTGCACATGCGCGAGACTACGCTCAAGCGCCTAGCAGTGAAGGAATTGGACATCCTATCAATCAAATACTAAGGGGCGGGCAAGGGGGCGGGGCACGCTTGACTTCAGGCGAGAAAGCCGCTGCCCCCTTGACTTCAAGACTATCGTTTACATAGTGTGGCCAGTTGAATAAAAGTCTTTTTTTAGATTTTTGCCGCATTTTACAGAAAATACACAGACACCTTTTATAGTCATGCTACAGGCTGCAATAAGGTACTGCTGGTGGTTTAATATGCATTTTCTAGGTGACAGGTTCCCTTTAATATCCGTCGTGGGTAAACTGTTTGAAGGTTTTCTAAGAGATGCTATCTTGGAGTACCTCAATGAAAATAAGCAAATAACGCCATATCAGCATTGCTTCGTGAGGGATCCGTTATGTAAAACTAATTTAATCAGTTTCTATGAGGAGATAAGTTCTAGACTTGACCACTGCAAATCAATGGATGCTGCATATCTGGACATCTCCAAAGCATTTGACACTGTACCACATAAAAGGTTAGTATATAAAATGAGAATGCTCGGACTGAGGGAAAATGTCTGTATGTGGTTAAGTAACTGGCTGAGTGATAGAAAACAGAGGGTGGTTATTAACGGTACACACTCAGATTGGGTCACTGTCACTAGTGGGGTACCACGGGGTCAGTATTGGGCTCTATTCCAGTGGCGCACTAAGGGGGGGCGTGGGGGGCAGTCCGCCTCAGGTGTTGGCTCTCAGGGGGTGCCAGAAGCAATGAGCGCTTCCATCAATACAGATGTTTGTTTCTCTGTATAGTTGCGGTATCGCAGCAGAACCGCACACAACTGCTGCACAGTACAAATGCACTATATAGAAAGTATATTATGGATATATCACACCCCTGCCTCAATCAGTTTTTTTTGGGGGGCAACTGGTATATCACACCCGTTGCAATTAGTTGTTCCAATAGCGTTTGTCCCTCTGTATAGCTGCGGTATCTCAGCAGAACCGCACACAACTGCTGCACAGTACAAATGCACTATATAGAAAGTATATTATAAGTATATCACACCCCTGCCTCAATCAGTTTTTGGGGGGCAACTGGTATATCACACCCATTGCAATTAGATGTTCCAATAGCGTTTGTCCCTCTGTATAGCTGCGGTATCGCAGCAGAACCGCACACAACTGCTGCACAATACAAATGCACTATAATATACTTTCTATGTTAGAAAGTATATTATAAGTATATCACACCCCTCTGTATATAATACCTATCGATAGCACACCTATACCAGTCCTTAAAGGGACTTTTCTGGCCCTATTAGCTAGCGTTTGGTGTCCCTAACAGTCTGTCCCTGCTCCACACAGCAACCTCTGTTTACACTGGCAAAAGACTGAATGTAAAATGGCAGCAAGATTTTTTTTTTTATAGGGTGGGGGTGTGTCCATGTGCTGAAATGTCTCAATTGGCTGTCCTTTGCCACCTGATGGATGCTATGCAAAAGAATATGGCACGTTCGAACATCGCCATATGTTCGCATGTTCGACGGATTGCGAACGCTTAAAGTTCACCGTGAACCGACCGCCGGGCGAACGGCAAGGCCATCACTACCAGGGAGTTATTCTTAAATTGGCTTCTACCTCAGTTTTTTTTTTTGCCTTCGGCCTCATGCACACGACCGTTGTGTGCATCCGTAGCCGTTGTGCCGTTTTCCGTTTTTTTTTCGCGGACCCATTGACTTTCAATGGGTCCGTGGAAAAATCGGAAGATGCACCGTTTTGCAGCCGCATCTGTGATCCGTGTTACCTGTCCTATTTTTTTGACGGACAACGGTTCACGGACCCATTCAAATCAATGGGTCTGTGAAAGAACACGGATGCACACAAGATTGGCATCCGCGTCCGTGATCCGTGGCTGTAGGTTACTTTCATACAGACGGATCCGAAGATCCGTCTGCATAAAAGCTTTTTCAGAGATGAGTTTTCACTTCGTGAAAACTCAAATCCGACAGTCTATTCTAACACAGAGGCGTTCCCATAGTGATGGGGACGCTTCTAGTTAGAATATACTACGAACTGTGTACATGACTGCCCCCTGCTGCACCTGAGGGGTTAATTGTGGATATCATAGCCCCCTATAAGAGATCAGGGGCTGCCAGGCAGGAGGGGGCAGACCCCCCTCCCTCGCCAGTTTGAATATCATTGGTGGCCAGTGTGCGGCCCCCCTCTATTGTATTAATATCATTGGTGGCCAGTGTGCGGTCTCCCATCCCCCCTCCCGATCATTGGTGGCAGCGGAGATTCCGATCGGAGTCCCAGTGACAGGTCTGTGTGGCGCATTGCTTAATGATCTGTCACTTACCAGTAGGAGGAGCTCCCGGCTGGACACAGACAGCGCAGCAGCCAGCAGGTAAGTATGATGCTTCTAATATTGTAATATTGCTAAGTAACCATGGCAACCAGGCCTGCAGTAGCGTCCTGGTTGCCATGGTTACCGATCGGAGCCCCAGAGCGATTAAACTGGGACTCCGATCGGAATCTCCGCTGCTACCAATGATCGGGGGGGGGGGGGGGAGGGGAGGCCGCACACTGGCCACCAATGATATTAATACAATAGAGGGGGGGCCGGGGGGGCACACACTGGCCACCAATGATAATACAATACAGGGGGGGGGGGGGGGGGCGACGGAGGCCGCACACTGGCCACCAATGATAATACTATACAGGGAGGGGGGGGGACGGAGGCCGCACACTGGCCACCAATGATAATACAATACAGGGAGGGGGGGGTGACGGAGGCCGCACACTGGCCACCAATGAAATTACAATAGAGGGGGGGGAGGGGGGCCGATGGAGGCCGCACACTGGCCACCAATGATATTACAATAGAGGGGGGGGGGGGGGGGGGGGCCGCACACTGGCCACCAATGATATTCAAACTGGGGAGGGAGGGGGGTCTGCCCCCTGCTGCCTGGCAGCCCCTGATCTCTTACAGGGGGCTATGATACGCACAATTAACCCCTTCAGGTGCGGCACCTGAAGGGTTAATTGTGCTTATCACAGCCCCCTGTAAGAGATCAGGGGCTGCCAGGCAGCAGGGGGCAGTCATGTACACAGTTTGTAGTATATTCTAACTAGAAGCGTCCCCATCACTATGGGAACGCCTCTGTGTTAGAATATACTGTCGGAGGCTGTAATAACCCTGATAGGGAAAAAGGGGAAAGACGAGACTAAGGTGGACTCGTACCGCCCCATCTCTCTTCTCAACACTGATTTTAAAATATGTGCTAAACTGTTGGCAAACCGCTTAAAAAAAGTTATAGGCAAAATAATACACCCAGATCAATCGGGGTTTATACCAAAACGTCAGGCCCAATTCAACATCCGACGGGCGCTGCTTAACATCCAGATAGGTGGTGAGGGTGCTCACTCCATCCTGTCATTGGACACAGAAAAAGCGTTTGACAGGGTGGAGTGGGCATTCCTCTGGAAAATAATGCACAAATTAAACTTGGGGGAAAAATGTATTGGATGGGTACAACTGCTCTACCATCACTCGAAAGTAAGGATTAAAATTAATGGAGAGATATCTGAGCCAATCACATTACAAAGGGGAGCTAGGCAGGGGTGCCCCCTCTCCCCATTATTGTTTGCCATATTTGTTGAACCGCAGGCATGTAAGGTGCGAGCAGATGATAATATTATGGGGTTTGGGGGAGCGGGCTCATCAGATAAAATATGCTTATATGCGGATGATATTTTGTTCTTTTTGGAGGGGGGGACGACAATGGTCCCATATTTGATGGGAATTGTAAACCAGTTTGGCCAAATTTCTGGCTTCAGGGTAAACTGGATGAAATCGGTGCTGCTCCCAATTGGCTATGAAACTGGGCGAACAGACATTAATGTTAAAATATTAAAACCTACAGAATCGTTGGAATACCTTGGAATTAAAATTAGCGCGAAGCTCCAGGAGTATGTGGAGCTTAACGTCTCCCCCCTTCTAAAAAGGGTTAAGAGTAAGATAAGTACTTGGCAAAAATTACTGATAAGATAGGCAGACCGAATTGCTATTATCAAGATGATTCTGTTGCCGCAGATCCTTTATATCATATCCTCCTGCCCTGTTTGGATTGGTGATCATTTTTTTAACGTACTGGAAGGATTAATAAATGATCTTATATGGGGACAAAAAAGGGTAAGGCTTAAACAAAAATATCTATGGCTAGATGAGGAAGATGGTGGTTTGTCCGTTCCCTGCTTTAGAGGCTATTATTACGCTTCCCAGCTTCAGTGGATAATGACAGAGGATGATAGACTGCGTCATTTCCTGGTGGGTGAGTTTGAAGGTCTCGGATATGATATTTTTAGTGTTCTGGAAGCTGGGATATTAAAAATAAAGGGTAGGAAGTGCCCAATTAGCAATATGATGCACTTAACATGGGTGAGTGCTAAAAAATTATTGGGTATAAATTACTCATTAAAGATTACCCCCATATGGGGGAATATAAACTTGGGTGAGTTTCAGAGGTTAGATGACTATGTATTTTGGGAAAAAAATGGTATTAAGTTTATTTCACAGATTGAGAGGAAAGGAAAGTTTAGGACACTCAAAGAATTAGGGCTTAGTATAAAACTAGATACTCTTACACGTTTTAGATATTTACGATTAAAGCACGCATTCGACTCCACTGAGAATAAAGAGTATTTAAGCACGAAACACTCAGAATTTGTAGAATTTTGTTGTTATAGTAACAGGACTAAAATATCGATATCACAGATATACAAAAAAATTAAAAAGGGTCTAGGGGGAGTGATTAAGTTTAATAGTGAACGAAAATGGGCACTGGAAGTGGAGCCTAACACCCTAGACTGGGGATGCATTTATAAAAATATCAAAAGAAGTACAGTATCAAGTAATTTCCAGCTGATACAGTTTTTTATTCTCCATCGTACTTATATCACGCCTCGGGTGTTGAGTAGGATGTATAAAACAAGGGACTCTAAATGCTGGAAGTGTAGTGCGGATAATGCGGATTTTATCCATCTGATCTGGTACTGTCCCCTTATTCAGGATTACTGGACTAAGATTTTTCGGGAGTTATCCAGTCGAACCGGGTGCTCCGCGCCACTGGAGATCTCTACTGCAGTGCTTGGATATACCGGAAAAATAGGGCTTGATAGAGAACATGAAATGAAATGGGCCAAAGGACTAATGCTGGCGTGGGTTACAGTGGCCAGGGAGTGGGGGGCGGACATACCACCAAATATTGAAGAATGGAAGAACTTATGTGGGCGGGTGCATAGATATGAATATGCCTGTAGGCAAAAATAAATGGGGAAAATAAGCAATAAACAGGAGGAAAGAAGGGAGATAAAGAGCAGGAAGGAAGTGGATAACAAACTTATGAGAGATGACTGAAATCCCCGATATGAGATCATGAAATCAATCTTTTCTGTAGAAACCATCAAGACAACCGGGGGGGATGGGGGGAGGGTTATAACTTGCATTTATATTTGTATGACATGAAAAAGGAAACAGGATAACGGACAGATTCTGGATGAGTAATGATAATGGGATAGTAATTATTTGTGTATAGTCAGGAAATATTATTGTTTATGCTTTCTGATTTCTGTCTATTTTTTATATGTTGAAAAGGAAAAATAAAAAAAAATTATATTAAAAAAAAAAAAAAGAATATACTGTCGGATCTGAGTTTCACCATGTAACTCAAATCCGATGGTATATTCTAACATAGAGGCGTTCCCATGGTGATGGGGACGCTTCAAGTTAAAATATACCATCGGATTGGAGAAAACTCAGATCCTATGGTATATTAACTCCTGACTTTACATTGAAAGTCAATGGGGGACGGATCCGTTTGAAATTGCACCATATTGTGTCAACGTCAAACGGATCTGTCCCCATTGACTTGCATTGTAATTCAAGACGGATCCGTTTGGCTCCGCACGGCCAGGCGGACACAAACGACTTTTTTTTCATGTCCGTGGATCCTCCAAAAATCAAGGAAGACCCACGGACGAAAAAACGGTCACGGATCACGGACCAACAGAACCCCGTTTTGCGGACCGTGAAAAAATACGGTCGTGTGCATGAGGCCTTCCTCTGGATCAACTTGCAGGATAACAGGCTGAACTGGATGGATGGATGTCTTTTTTCAGCCTTATGTACTATGTTACTATGTAATTCAAACAAACAGGATCGATGAAACATGCTGAATGTTTTCTGTACATTTCTGTACATTGAGCCCAGTCTAAAAAAGGATGGAAGTAGTTACTGAATTCTTAAAAGGAAATATAATTGTATGAATTATTTCCTCAGACTAAACAATAGATGTATAAGAACTTTTCCTTTTTGCAACCTGTTATTTTCTTTTCTTTTAAAGGTTTCTTCTAAAGGTCACAATACTTACCATGCTACAGCATTCAACAGTAGGTTTAAATAATAGTGGGTACTGTGCTGTTTCACCAGCTGGGATATACAAGAATGGAGGACCATAGAATCGATCTACTTGAAGAATAGCTTTTAGCTTCCAGTCTTGTTGAGTCATATTGCACTGTAAATAAAAAAAATAGATGCAAATTATTATGAACTCAAAAAGTACCAAGAAAACACAAAGATGGCTAATGATCGCTATTACTCCAACCCAGACATACTTTAATTATCTTACATCCAGCTTATGATGTAGAGTAGAACTACTGGTTCCCACTAACAGTGCTTTAGAACACTTGGTGCACTATATTTATTATAAAAGTACATATGCCAATATGCCATATGCTTTTTTCATCAGCAAAATGACAACAAAACCAAGTAAAAAAAATAAAAGACAAAATGTTATAAAAATGAATTCAACTATAAAACACAAATATGAAATAGGGCAAAGTCTTTGTGGATGATTAAATTACCATACAAAGAACAAGCTGTATGTATATGAAGGATGCATTTACGGAACGGTTAATAAGTTAATTACTGTAAGACGCTTTCAGATCATTTAACTTGCTGTGGGGCTTGTACAAATAGACATCTCGCAAGCAGTGTATTATAGAACAGCACAATACAGTGAATAAGAACCGAAATCAACCAGAAAATGAGCATAATATACACTAAAGGGGGAAAATGTAAAGCAAGGCTGCAATAAACATACTGAAAAAGTAAACAAAACAAATAATACAAAAGAGGTAAGAGACCAAACATGAAGCGATAATGTGTTTAATTAAAGGAAACCTGCTGCCCAAACCCACTGGATTACCTTTATAGGACATTCATATAGTTCCTGATGGCATTCTTATATGCTTACTTAGACTTCACAATGTAGTCAAACTCAAGCTTATTCTTCCCTGGAAATCAAGCTAACCCCACCCAAACCCTGCCTGTTCTTCTGTGATTGGCATTGCCAGCACTGGAAACATCATCCCCCTGGCCTCCTGAAATCTAGTGCTGGCAATGACAATTACAGGAGAAGAGACAAGCTCTGAGTGGTGTTAGCATGTCTTTCAGAGAGAAGTTGCCTCCTTGACTTGAGGCAGCTCATTAGCATACACCAGCAGCGCCGAATAAAAATGTCTTTATTACAGTATTCTGAAGTCTAAGAAAGTACTTAAGAACATCATTTGGGACCACATGAACATACAAAAGTAATCCAGAGAGTTTGGAGGGCGAAATCAAGCTTGCAGGTTCTCTTTATTAAATAAAATTAAGCAACATAAAAATATAAAAATAAAATGAGAAAATGTATGACATTCATTGATGATACTGGATAACATTTGTGCCAAAAAAAAAAACACATTAAATATATTAAAGCAACACTCAACGTGACCTAGATACACTGTATCACCGGTGGTGAATGACACAGAGATCCAAAAAAGACCAAAGCAAATCCCTGTGTCTCTCATGTCCTACAGCAGGCTTGATCTAGGAAATCTGTTGTATCCAGAGTGTTCATTTAAAAAATAATTGTACATTTATTTATTTATTTTGGGGAGAGGGGGTACGGAGGTCTCTACAAAAAGAAGGTTTACAAAATCTTTTTTTTTTAATGTGGGTGCCTAAAATGCCTAAAAAGCATGTAATTATATGTATGAAGTACTATCACACAGTTTTTACTCCTTCCTTTACAAAACTATTACTTTTCAAAGACAGCAATATTTCTCAAAAATCTGTCCTGTTTTTCAGTATCATTGGTTGCAATGGTTACAGCGGTGTTGGAATTTGCAATGCAGAGGCGGTATGGAGAAGAAAGAAAAAAGAGGAGATTTACTACTAAGTCACCATAGGGTATAAATGTAAAATAAATAGTGCTAGAAATAAACTGGTTCTATCATTGGGCTCTGTGGAAGATGTACAGCAATCTGGTGATATAAGTATTATTGGAGTGATACCTTTATTAGCTAATCAGAAACATTGAAGGCTTTCAGAAACTACAATGCAGGATGTATCCACACAGATGCACAATAAGGAAGGAGCTGAATGATTCTATGGATAAACATTTCTCTGGGCCAGACCACAGTATGAAGGAATTGAAGGTCTTTTAAGAATGACAGGATTAGGAAATTATAGTTATTCGAACTAATAAGAAATTCCCAATCACTGACACAAAGACTCAATCTAAGGCCTATTGCACACGACCGTATGTCTTTTTCAGTGTTTTGCGGTCCGTTTTAAACGGATCCGTTGTTCCGTTTTTTGTTTCCGTTGTGTTTCCGTTCCGTTTTTCCGTTCCGTTTTTCCGTATGGCAAATACAGTATACAGTAATTTCATAGAAAAAATTGGGCTGGGCATAACATTTTCAATAGATGGATCCGCAAAAAACGGAACGGATACGGAAGACATACGGATGCACTTCCGTATGCATTCCGTTTTTTTGCGGACCCATAGACTTTAATGGAGCCACGGAACGTGATTTGCGGCCAAATATAGGACATGTTCTATGTTAAAACGGAACGGAAAAACGGAAACGGAATGCATACGGAGTACATTCCGTTTTTTTTGCGGACCCATTGAAATCAATGGTTCCGTATACGGACCGTATACGGACCGCAAAAAACGGCCAGTAAACGGGAAAAAAAAACGGCCGTGTGAAAGAGGCCTAAGGGTGCATTCACACGACTGTACCTATTTTGTGGTCCAGAAATTACAGATTCATAAAATACAGATGCAGTTTTCGTGGGCACCATTGAAAAAATAACTATTCTTTTCTGAAAAATAGACAAGAATAAGATACGTCCTATTGTTTGCGGCTCAGCCGCTTGGGGGCAGACAGCACACGAATGACATCAGTGTGCTGTGCGCATTTTGTGCATCTCCATAGAGATTATTGTGTCCGCATGCAATTCACGAAGAATACGTATTGGATTCGGACCAAAAATACGGTCGTGTGAATGCACCTTAATACCTGGATTTTATGTTCCATTACATGGGCACACTTTATACCCTCATCAAATTGACTCTAGATCTCTGAATGCCTAAAGTCAGTTTTACACAGTAATATTTCACCCCTGGGGTGCTCTCCGAGTTTAGAGTTTACAGCAGCTGGACTGAACAATGGCCCATTCAACTGAAAGGGTAGCTTCACATGAGCAATTAGGGACCATCAGTCCCTGCCAATAAAATGGCAGCGTGCTCTATCTTTGTTTTACAACTCGTCCATGTTCACTGTGTAGAACTTGGATGAGCTTGCCATCAGCTGTCTGAATAAGGTCTGAGTCATTATCTCCATTGCCCTTCCACCTAAACAAAAAACTTGTAATTATTGCTTTGGCTTATCTTAATGATGTATCACCAAATTGTACAAATGTCTTGATGTAACCCCTTAGAGGGATTGTCTTATTTCAGCAAATGGTATTTATCAGGTAGACAAAATTAATATAAGGAAATTACTAAAGTATTGTGATTGTCCATATTGCCTCATTTGCTGACTTGATTCATTTTTCCATCGCATTATACACTGCTCTTATTCATTACTATAGTAGAAATTATGTGTTCTTATTATGCTTAATAAGGACTTTGCTATGCCAGACCTGAAAGCCATCAGAAGGCTCCTGGCTGCCGTAGCAACCGCACGGCTCCACGATCTCATCATGGGGAAGGGCATTCGGTCTCCAGGGGCAGCCAGTCCTAGTAAATGAACCTTCAGATGTTGTGGACACAATTGACCATTACAAGTTAGGGTTTCAATGTCTGTGATCAGAGTTATCTCTAATCACGCACACTGCTGGCAGGTGTCTTTATAATACAGCAGTCATTGGTCAGCTATGGCATCTGTTTAGCTCATGAGTGGGCACCATGTTTAAAACCCTGAGTTCCACAATACATGTAAGTCTGATGTTGGCAAGGGATTAAGTGATCTTCTCTCAGTCATTTGGATGAAAGGTTGTTTGATAAGCGGATTTCTGTGTCCCAAAAGCTGGTAAATACAAATTTTCTGGTTACTTATCACTTCTTTATTACTTTTGTTTTCTTGAAATATACACCGGCACCACTACTATCAGCACAAGCGCATCGAAGATCTCAGAGCAGGGACTGCGTGGGAGGCATTGGCGCAGTGAGGGTATCTGGTCGCGTCAATCTCACTGGAAGAGCAGTGGCAAGGGGAAGAAGTGGAGGTGGAATAGTGCTGCGAGGGGCTAGGCCAGCCCATTTGTGCTCTGAGCACCTTATTAACATAGAAATAATATGCATAATTAATTAAACTATAGAAATAATATCCACATTGTAAAAAAAACTATAAAAAAAAACTAAAATATTTCCAATAGAAATAGAAAATGCTTTTTAGGATCTATTAAATACTTTTGGTATTTAAACTTCAATGTAGCTATATTTACTTCCAAGCTTCAAACATTTTGGCATCCAACACTTTATCAAGTTCAATGTCTATGTGTCCAGTTTTCGAGATGGATACATTGTAATATGATATATAATGAAGCCATGTGGTATAACTTACTATTGGAATATCTTGAATCAGTGCTTCACAGGCCGGGGTAATAAATTCCAATTCTGTTTCTGTGCTGCACGGATTGACAACGCACTCAATCATATAGACTCGTACATCATGATAGGAACGTAGCAAAATTTTGCAGGTATAGCGGCCAGGTTTCTCAGGGAAAAATTTCACTGGTAATAAAACTCCTTTTTCTTTATCTGTTCCAAAATAATAAATAATTACACAAATACAGTATATCATCATTCCAAATAATTTCCAATGCAAATTTTTGCAAGAACTATGTGCTATTCATCTTAGTTTGCCAATGGAGCTTAGAATAATGCATTAAATAATCCCACGTACGACACTATAAAAAAAAAAACTATTTGTATTCAAACCTTGAATACTTGTTTTTAACACTTGTATACAAAAAACTGTAATAAGTTATGTTGACCATCAAAATTTAAATCATGTGTGGGATACAGAAGCAAGCAACAATTCAGAAGCAAGTCTGGGATTTTCACACATATATAAAGGAGCACAACAAGTTAATTGTAATCCTTTTTAGTGACTTCAAGAGGGATGTTCACTCCTTTACAACTGATGGCCTATCCTCAGAATAGGCTATCAATATCTGATTGGGGGGATAGGGGGTCCAACACCCAACTTCCCTGCCAATCAGCTGTCCCAAAGTAGCTCTGCCGACAGAAGTCAGTAATGTAACTGTAACTTTGCTCCCATTTATTCTAATTAGAGCAGCGTTGCCATAACCAACTACATTCATAATATAATGGATGGAGCTGTAGTTTCAGCATCGACTTGTGGCACCGGAGCTACTGTACTCTGAAAAAGTTGATCAGCAGGGTGGTGTGGTGTCAGAATTCCACCAATCAGATATTGATGATATTGATACTGCCAACCCATTTAAAGCGTCACATGTTTCAAAACCACTTATGGCACATGGGGTCTGTAAAAGGAGTTATATCATGAAAACCATTTACCAATTTACAGAAAAGGTAATAAACATACGATCCTGGGTACCCCAAAAGAGGAGTTTGAATGGAGCAGTGGTCATGCATGCACACTACTGATCCAATCAATGACTGTGGGACGGACAAAAAAAGCACATACAACAATCGGCTATCTCCATCAGTTCAACTGACACTTTTCTAGAACAGCAGGTCGGGACAAATGTCCTAGTAGAAGGTGAGTGTCCCAGCAGTGGGGACCCTAGAGATCCAATATTTATCACCTATCTTTAATGTTTTATCATGGGACAACCCCTTTAATCGTAAAATGCATAACTTTACAATTATCCTCACTGAATCACTGTCCAAAATCATATTTATCTAATGTAGTATACTTCCGATTAAAGACATTAACCTCCAGAATGCTCTCAAGTTAAAAAGGGCAAAATTTGATTAAAATATGGCCAGATAAAAACCTATCAGCTTGTACTGTATCACTGGTAAGAGTCCAGACAACGCTAGAGGGAGCAAATAGGCTTTACGGGTCAAGCAGAGCGGGATCTGCCTTTTTGGCCTTTCTGTTTCAACCATGAAAATGAGCTTTCACACATTTAATTTTCCCATGTCTATGTCAGAAACAAATGTAAAATTTAAGTAAAATCTAGTTTCCTTGGAAGGCAATAATCTACCTAGAAGTGTCATGAGTGCTTTGGTTCACACAATTCTGATCACTTACTGGGGTCAATACAGAGATCTCTCTCATTATCTATTTATTCCCAAGACTGTGACTGTGACAAGGTGACATCCTCTACGTCTAGAGGGAAAAAAATTCTCTATCAACATAGAAAAGGATTCTTTACAGTAACAGCAGTGAGACTATGGAACTCTCTACCTGAGGAGGTGGTGATGGTGATGGTGAGTTCACTAAAAGAGTTCAAGAGGGGCTTGGATGTATTTCTGGAGTGTAATAATATTACAGGCTATAGGTACTAGAGATGGGTCGTTGATCCAGGGAGTTATTCTGATTGCCTGATTGGAGTGCGGCACCTGAGGGGTTAACTGTTGCTAATTTGCTGCCAGTACCTGCCTCCTGTATTAAAGGTTAATTATCATTGGTGGCGCAGTGTGCCCCCCTCCCCCTCAGTATTAGAATCATTGGTGGCGCAGTGCACCTGCCCCCGCTCAACCCACCCATTATTAAAATCATTGGTGGCTCAGTGCCCCCTCCCCCCCTCAACCCCCCCAGTATTAAAATCATTGGTGGCTCAGTGCCCCCTCCCCCCTCAACCCCCCCAGTATTAAAATCATTGGTGGCAGTGGCCACAGGGTCCCCTCCCCTCCTCTTCATTGATGGCAGTGGCAGCATCTGATCGGAGCCCCACCAGTGTAAGCCTGGGGCTCCGATCAGTTACCATGGCAGCCAGGACTTACTGAAGCCCTGGCTGCCATAGTCGGCTCCCTGCTGCTGTGTGAACAGGGCAGCATGTAAAGTGTAAGATCCTATTCACCCTAATAGAGATCTATCCGGGTGAATAGGACAAGGGATGAAAAAATCCCAGGTTCTAGCCCCTAAGGGGGGAAATAGTTATTAAATAAAAAGTAAAAAAAAAAAACACACCAAAATATATTAGGTATAAATTACATATAAAATATATAAACAATAAAAAAATAAACATATCACGTATCGCCACGTCCAAAAAGTCCAAACTATTAAAATAGAAAAAAATCTATGCAGTGAATGCCGGAACAGAAAAAAAAACCTGGCATTTATCATCTTCTACACCAGTTTTCTGGTATAGAAGACTAATGAGATTTCAGTTTAGGTACACAGATTGCGGAAATATATGTCTAATTTAAAATGAGGCATGGGTACGCCGCTGGGCTATGATAAATCTGTCCCTTTGTATTTATTCATATTTACACCATTATACCTACTTTTTAAATGGGAACTAGACAGACTGGTAAAATGGATAGGTTGAAAAATAGTAGATGATTCATAGATAGATATTTAGATAGATAGATAAATAGATAGAATATGAGAAAGATAAAAATATAGATTAGATAGATTACATTGACAGATATCACCTGTACATCGATAACACAGGACCCGCCATTCGCAATAGGTAATTGTCAAAGCTTATCTACTCCCTCCCTGCATAATGAACTCTGCAGAGGTCACAGAGCATGCCTAGAAAACTCTCCCAAAGAAGTCAATCAGTTCCCACCAGTCTATTGTGTCTATGGCCCATTGTGGCTGCTGTAAAGCATATCTCTAAATGCTGTTACCAACAGTTAAGGCAAGATGGCCGCCCCCATAATCATGTTCAGAAAATACAAATTGTTTAGAAAAAAAAGGATATGTGATGCTATTATCTGGTTTCAACTGGCAAGAAAAATTATTGGTGACAACAGGAAAGGAAGGTGGACATTAGATTAATTCATTGTAAATTCATGCTTATATAATGAAAATAAATCTGTACTCTTCATAATACCTGAAACCTAGAACACTTCTTATCCCTACGTTCTAAGGCACCTGACTAATCCTTTATTTAATCCTTATGCTATGATCAGTAATTTGCACATAAGTCTCTACCATTATCCAATTTAAATGAAACATAAAAGAGCATAACACCGGCAAAGTGCAATGTGTAAATTCTAGCTTTTGATGCCAGTCTATAATAGTGGAATTACATGTAATCTACTTAAATCAATTTCAAAATGACAGTTATTTTCCCAACAATAAAATGCTCACCTGTGTAAATTAAACATGTGGAAAAATAAAATGACAATTTTCATAATCAGCCTTTGTTATCCCCTGAATTGAAATGATGTCTATAGCAATATACCGTAAGCTGTATTGCATTAAATACATAAATACTTAAAATTAAAACAAAGTTAAATAAACAAAAGGATAGCTCCATTCTACATTTTTCATAGCAGCAAAAATGTATAGAAGAAACGAGGGGGCACACACACCAGGGAAACACTAGATGGATGAATAATTTGATGTTTAATAATTAATACTCTAAAAACAAACCCCTAAAATCACATAAAACGTACATCAAATAACTACAATAGCAGCCTATATCATGTACATATGACGCCACAAATATGGTAACAACTGTGCAGTCGGTATGGTGGTAAGCCACTGTTATGGGTACAATATGTTGAAGTTCAATGTATGACAGTTCATCCAAACAGTGTCCCAAATCCTACGGTGCTGCACAGTAGTAGTGGTACTATAGGAAGTCCTCAAAATAGCCCCAACAAATGTATCAGATGGGGCAATGAAAATGACTATATGTCAATGTCCGGTATTTGAAAGTAAGTACAGAGATGCGTACGGCTGAAGCGCTAGGCACTAGCCTCCAGATTACTTACAGTGTCCAGCCGCTTCAGGTCTCCCGGTCTCACCCCTCCTTGCTGCCTAGCCGCAGCGCGATTTCCCAGGTGGCCGAGCACGGCCGTCTGTGGCGTCCCACGTGACCTGGTGCTCTGGGGTTCCGGGCAGACGCTTAGATGACGTCACTGCTTTGCGGCGGTAATTTTGAATCTGGATCTGGATCTCTTGCGCTTTCAATTTGAAGTATAGTTTCTTCGTCCTTTGTCTTCTTTTTGAATCCACGCTCACTCTGTATGCCAGACGCGTTTCAGGGTCTTACGCCCCTTCCTCAGTGGCCACCGAGTGAGTGGATTCTCACTCCTTATATATGGTATTGGCCCACCCTCAATTATGCTTTGTTCAGCTTGTTGCAATATGTGGGATGGATTTGATTACTGCTGCATTTCTACTAACAATTTAAAATGTCACATTCAAGTTAAAAGCCTGATATATAATAAATATTACTCCCCTTAAACAAATACAACATTAAAATGTCTTAAAAATGTTTTTAGTGTAGGACTGCAGGCTTAAAGCTGCATTATGAGGAAAATCGCATTAAAAACGCTTCAAAAACGCAACAGTGTGAATTGCGTCTTCCTTGCGATTTTTATGTTTTAATATTGTATAGAGTCAGGTGACCCCACCTAAAAGGATTGGACCAGGATTGTCAGTATAGCCTTCACATAAAAAGATAAAAAAATATAAAAAAGATAAGAAATATACAAAGATATAAAAAGATATAAAAAGGTGTAAAAAGGTGATCTTCATCAGGGATCATATATTGTAAGGGTAATTCATAATTGTGCAGTCATATATGTAGGGAGTCATCCGGTGGGGAGGTGAATCACAGTGTCAATAACTGACCCTCCTGTGATATCTCATCCCCACCGGACAGCCCCCCCAAGTGTTTACAGGAACCCGAACACCTCCATCTCAGCATTGAGACCCCTCGGTATAATGGTGTCATATTCAAAAATTCTACGGGATTCCTGTCGTGACATGTGAGCAATGTGATTCCCTCCTCTCCACATTTTTTTGACCCTTTCTATGGCAGTGAATTTTAGGCCAGTTGGGTCACAATTGTGTTGAATTTTAAAATGTTTCGATAGGGAATGCGTTTCTAAGCCTTTTTTAATATTCGCCACATGCTCGGCTACCCTCTTTTTAAGTGTCCTTTTAGTCCTGCCTATGTACTGTTTCTTACATCCACATTCCAGTAGATATATGACATCAGTGGAATCGCACGTAAGGCACTCTTGTATTTCTACACTAAAGGAATTTGTTGTAGATTTCACCCTAGTTGTTTTTTTGGGGAAACTAGTGATCTTACAATTCGTGCATCTACCACATTTAAAAAAACCATTGGTTGTTAGCCAATTTTTTCTTTGTTGTTGTTGACTATCCCTTTTAGCTTTAACGGTCGGGGCTATTTTACCTGCCAGATTATTTGCCCTTGTATACGTTATTTTTGGAACATCACTCAGAAGTGGGCCAATTAATTTATCATCTAACAGGTGTGCCCAGTGTTTTCGAATGCTCCGTTCTACTGTTCTATATTGTGAGCTAAAAGGGAGAATAATTCTCAACATTTCATCTAGCGGTTGTGGTGGGCCTATCTCAAAGAAGCCTTTTCGTTCCATCTTCTTCACTTTCTCCAGTGATTTGTCAATTATCTGGACGGGGTAGTCTCTCTCCAGCAATTGCTGTTTCAAGTGTGCAGCCTCTTCATCAAACTTGCTATCAATAGTACAGTTTCGCTTAAGTCTGCGAAACTGACTAGTTGGTATATTGATTAACCACCGCGGAAGGTGGCAGCTAGCAAATCTGATGAAGCTATTTTTGGCTACAGGCTTGAAAAACGTATTGCATTGTAGCCTATTTCCCCTAATCCATATTTCCAGGTCAAGGAACTCTACTTTTTCTTGACTGACAATCGGGCTGAATACTAAATTTTTATCATTGTTGTTAATGTTGCTAAGGAACAAGTCTAAAGATTCAGTCGTGTCACGCCAAATGAACAAAATGTCATCAATGTACCGCCGCCACAGCACCAGATCCGTCCCCAGCCTGGGTAGAATGATCTCTCTCTCCCATTGGGCCAAGAAGAGATTGGCATAGCTGGGGGCGAATCTGGTGCCCATGGCGGTACCGGTACACTGTAGATAGAACTCCCGCTCGAAAGAAAAATAGTTGTGAGTTAGAATATATCTCACTCCTTCCAGCAGGAACTCCAATTGTTCCCCAGGGAGTCCAGCATCTCCTGACAGTTGTTCATATAGTGCCTGTATTCCCCTGGTGTGTTCAATAACTGTATAAAGTGATCCAACATCCAATGTCCCCAAGATCCACCCATCTACCCAATTGACTTCCTCCAATGTCTTGATGATGTCAGTGGTGTCACAGATGTATGATGGCACCTGCTTGACATATGGTTGGAGCCATTGGTCGATGTACTTGGATAGGTTGCATGATATAGATTGGATACCCGACACTATCGGGCGACCTGGAGGTACTTCCAGGTTTTTGTGGATCTTGGGGACACAATAGAACATTGGTATTCTTCTCTCAGTATCCAAAATGAACTTGGCCTCCTGATCAGTAAGGAAATCTGCTTTTATCCCCTTTGCACAGTAATCTTTCAAAATATTATAGTATTCCTGTGTCGGGTCTCCCTTTAGTTTTTGATAGGTGTTCTCTGATCTTAATTGCCTATAGCATTCCTCTATATAGTTTGTTGTATTGAGGATAACTACGGCACCTCCCTTATCCGCTGGCCTAATTACAATGTTGTTTTCCTCCTGTAGAGATTTTATGGCCTTAATCTCTTCTCTACTTAGATTTGTATTGACCCTGCGGCTTTTTGTTCTTCTCAGGTCACGTTCAACATTATTCCTAAAGGTGGCCATTTCACTGCTTATCTCCTGTCTGGGGAATTTTTTCGATCTAACTTTGAGATCTGTGTGTGCATATTTGTTTACATTAATTCCCATGTCTATCTCCCTGTTAATGGGATTTTTGAGGAAATATTTTTTCAGACATAGGCGTCTGATGAATTTCTCTACTCCTATGTATGTAGCAAATTTATCCATAGGATTAGTGGGGGCAAACTTTAAACCTTTATTTAGGAGCTGCACCTGAGTATCTGAAAGTGCAATGTCACTGATGTTTATAACATTGGTGGTTGGTGTTTTTAATTTCTGTGTTTTCTCCTTTTGTGCATGTCGTCCTCTCCGTGTTCTTCGTTGTGATAGTGCCTTTGTGACCTGCTGGTTATTGGTGTATGATGATGTGTCGTGTTCTGATAATGTCTGTGCTCCTGTCTGTGTGTCTGATGGTGCCCTCTGCCTTGTGGATATTCCCTCGGACGCTCCCTCAAATTGTAATCGTGAACATATCCCTGTGTTTTGTGATTGTGTTTCTTTATCTCTTGGCGTGACGGGGTGGGGGTGCGTGTGCTTCTTATTCGTGTTTGGTGGTGTGGCGGTGTAAAGTCTAAAAAATGTGGTGTAGCCAATACTTCATACCTGTTTGAGATTTTAACATTCTCAAACTGTGTGTTAGTGTGTTCAACCTCCCTTTGTTCATAAGCCTCAGTGCATTCTTTCCTGTCCATATATTGTAATTTCCTGGATTTTTTACCTATTATTTCCCTTTCTAGTATATCTAAATTTTTGCAGATTCTCTCATGCCATTTGTGAACTGCATCATTATTTGGGAATGTTTCCATTTCCTTTTTTAGGGTATCAATTTGCCCTGACATTTCTTCTATCATTTGTGTCCTCCTTTTGATAATCATTTGGACAAGGGCCTCTGATTGTACTCTCAGAAATCCATCCCATTCCTTTTTGAATCTGTCATTCACCAGATCAGAAGCAGGTGTCTTGGTGAGTGTCAGACCCTTAGGGATGTAGCCCCTGTCCAAATATTGCGTAAGTGATCTAATCTCCCATTTATTCCGCAGTTGGCGCTGCAAAGTCCTCTCAAGAATTTTAAAAACATCATCCATGGATCTTGTCACTTCTGTTGATGTTTCACCTTCTATGTTGAAGGTGAAAGCCTCAATTTTTTTATATTTATTATCTAAGTGTTCCCAGATGTCCATATCGGTACAGGGGGAGCTCAGCTGTTGAGGGTACAAAGTGAAAATTGTAAATTGGGATACAGCGGCTCACCCCTATCACGTATGGATAGGTGCTCACCCTCTAGTCCTACCCTCAGGACCACAAGGAAAGCAAAAATGTATAGAAGAAACGAGGGGGCACACACACCAGGGAAACACTAGATGGATGAATAATTTGATGTTTAATAATTAATACTCTAAAAACAAACCCCTAAAATCACATAAAACGTACATCAAATAACTACAATAGCAGCCTATATCATGTACATATGACGCCACAAATATGGTAACAACTGTGCAGTCGGTATGGTGGTAAGCCACTGTTATGGGTACAATATGTTGAAGTTCAATGTATGACAGTTCATCCAAACAGTGTCCCAAATCCTACGGTGCTGCACAGTAGTAGTGGTACTATAGGAAGTCCTCAAAATAGCCCCAACAAATGTATCAGATGGGGCAATGAAAATGACTATATGTCAATGTCCGGTATTTGAAAGTAAGTACAGAGATGCGTACGGCTGAAGCGCTAGGCACTAGCCTCCAGATTACTTACAGTGTCCAGCCGCTTCAGGTCTCCCGGTCTCACCCCTCCTTGCTGCCTAGCCGCAGCGCGATTTCCCAGGTGGCCGAGCACGGCCGTCTGTGGCGTCCCACGTGACCTGGTGCTCTGGGGTTCCGGGCAGACGCTTAGATGACGTCACTGCTTTGCGGCGGTAATTTTGAATCTGGATCTGGATCTCTTGCGCTTTCAATTTGAAGTATAGTTTCTTCGTCCTTTGTCTTCTTTTTGAATCCACGCTCACTCTGTATGCCAGACGCGTTTCAGGGTCTTACGCCCCTTCCTCAGTGGCCACCGAGTGAGTGGATTCTCACTCCTTATATATGGTATTGGCCCACCCTCAATTATGCTTTGTTCAGCTTGTTGCAATATGTGGGATGGATTTGATTACTGCTGCATTTCTACTAACAATTTAAAATGTCACATTCAAGTTAAAAGCCTGATATATAATAAATATTACTCCCCTTAAACAAATACAACATTAAAATGTCTTAAAAATGTTTTTAGTGTAGGACTGCAGGCTTAAAGCTGCATTATGAGGAAAATCGCATTAAAAACGCTTCAAAAACGCAACAGTGTGAATTGCGTCTTCCTTGCGATTTTTATGTTTTAATATTGTATAGAGTCAGGTGACCCCACCTAAAAGGATTGGACCAGGATTGTCAGTATAGCCTTCACATAAAAAGATAAAAAAATATAAAAAAGATAAGAAATATACAAAGATATAAAAAGATATAAAAAGGTGTAAAAAGGTGATCTTCATCAGGGATCATATATTGTAAGGGTAATTCATAATTGTGCAGTCATATATGTAGGGAGTCCCAGTCATATATGTAGTTGACTCCCTACATATATGACTGCACAATTATGAATTACCCTTACAATATATGATCCTTGATGAAGATCACCTTTTTACACCTTTTTATATCTTTTTATATCTTTGTATATTTCTTATCTTTTTTATATTTTTTTATCTTTTTATGTGAAGGCTATACTGACAATCCTGGTCCAATCCTTTTAGGTGGGGTCACCTGACTCTATACAATATTAAAACATAAAAATCGCAAGGAAGACGCAATTCACACTGTTGCGTTTTTGAAGCGTTTTTAATGCGATTTTCCTCATAATGCAGCTTTAAGCCTGCAGTCCTACACTAAAAACATTTTTAAGACATTTTAATGTTGTATTTGTTTAAGGGGAGTAATATTTATTATATATCAGGCTTTTAACTTGAATGTGACATTTTAAATTGTTAGTAGAAATGCAGCAGTAATCAAATCCATCCCACATATTGCAACAAGCTGAACAAAGCATAATTGAGGGTGGGCCAATACCATATATAAGGAGTGAGAATCCACTCACTCGGTGGCCACTGAGGAAGGGGCGTAAGACCCTGAAACGCGTCTGGCATACAGAGTGAGCGTGGATTCAAAAAGAAGACAAAGGACGAAGAAACTATACTTCAAATTGAAAGCGCAAGAGATCCAGATCCAGATTCAAAATTACCGCCGCAAAGCAGTGACGTCATCTAAGCGTCTGCCCGGAACCCCAGAGCACCAGGTCACGTGGGACGCCACAGACGGCCGTGCTCGGCCACCTGGGAAATCGCGCTGCGGCTAGGCAGCAAGGAGGGGTGAGACCGGGAGACCTGAAGCGGCTGGACACTGTAAGTAATCTGGAGGCTAGTGCCTAGCGCTTCAGCCGTACGCATCTCTGTACTTACTTTCAAATACCGGACATTGACATATAGTCATTTTCATTGCCCCATCTGATACATTTGTTGGGGCTATTTTGAGGACTTCCTATAGTACCACTACTACTGTGCAGCACCGTAGGATTTGGGACACTGTTTGGATGAACTGTCATACATTGAACTTCAACATATTGTACCCATAACAGTGGCTTACCACCATACCGACTGCACAGTTGTTACCATATTTGTGGCGTCATATGTACATGATATAGGCTGCTATTGTAGTTATTTGATGTACGTTTTATGTGATTTTAGGGGTTTGTTTTTAGAGTATTAATTATTAAACATCAAATTATTCATCCATCTAGTGTTTCCCTGGTGTGTGTGCCCCCTCGTTTCTTCTATACATTTTTGCTTTCCTTGTGGTCCTGAGGGTAGGACTAGAGGGTGAGCACCTATCCATACGTGATAGGGGTGAGCCGCTGTATCCCAATTTACATTTTTCATAGCAGCGCCTAGATCTGAATACTTTTGTAGTTGCATGCAATAAAAAATTTAGTATAGCCGCAGAGTTAAGGAATAAGATCTATCTTCATTGCGCCACCTGCTGTTTGTCTTATTCCTTATTTCTCTGTCCACCTCACTGAGATGGACACACATGCACAGTTCCATTCCAGCCTTTAACTTTTACCGGCCATATCTACTGACAGTATCAAAAATAAAAAATATGTTGGCTGCCTGCAAACATTTTTTTTGCAAAGTATGAGTGTATGGTTTGAGACCATATTTAGAACGCAAAGAGGAGGAAACAGGAGTCATTTTAGCGAAAAAGGGTTTTAACTGGTGTTGTGGGCTATTATAATATGGCAACATGTTGAAAAGTATGTCCTCCAAAGGGTTAACTCTTGTGTGATGTTTCTCCACATGTGCAGTAGGTAGTTCTGTTAGAAGGTTTTTAACTTGTGTGAACACTAATGTTACTATACCATGAGTAAATATGCAAGTTTAGTGTTCTGAAATGTGTTTTCACATCATTAATGCAGTTATGGAGTTTTAATATTGTGCTAATATGGAGAAGAGTGCTGGACAAGTATTTATTTACAGGGAGGGAGCTGCAGCAGAAAGGACACTCCCCCGAGCCATGACTCGTAGAGGGGTTTCAACAGAATGGACACACTCCCATCAGTTTTCCTTGCACTGACTTCCCAGGAAGCATGTAATACTGTAGACTTGTTTTTATATGCAACAGCCTGAGGAGGCAGAGGTGCAGGGGGGTGTAGAGAGCAGCAGGCTGAATCAATGATGACAATTGTGGCTCAGACCACCTCATACTTCCTGTAAGCACTGTAGGCAAGATGTAATCATAGAATGACAGCTACATAATGTCCCAATGGACAACTAGACATTCATTTAACGCCTTCCAGACAGTGACATTTTCCATTTTTGCTTTTTTGTTTTACTAAAAAAAAAATTAAAACATAATCACGAGCATATACGTCAAGGCATTAAGGGGTTGTATGAAGCTGGCTCACTAGCTAAGCTTGCTCCATACCTGGTGGGTGCCATGACTGGAACTGGCGATGATGATAATACCAGTCATTTAACCACTTAGATGCAATAACAACTGTGGCATCTGTGGGGGTTAGACAGAGGGAGAGGGAGGCTGTCTCTGTCCTCCGATCGGAGCCTCTATGGCGAAAAGAAATAGTTTTCTTTTGCAGTCTATGAGACAAGCGATCAGAAGATTGCAAGTTCAAGTCCCCTAAGGGGACTTAAAATCACTGTGTGAAAAAAGTAAAAAAAAAAAACACAAAAATATAAAAAATTCAAATCACCAAACTTTCCCAAATTTATAAATAACAATAAAAAATAAACATAATAGGCATTGCAGCATCTGAAAAATGTAAAAAAAAAAAAGGAAAAGGAAGTGCGTTGTATTAACTCTCACTACATTATAAATGCCATATAAACTGCTTAAAGGGGTTAAGCATGGCCAATACAGGTTAGTAATGCCTCGTTTCCACTGAGCGGATCGGTTCGGTACGGTTCGGTACGGTACGCTATTTTGGGTGTTTCCATTATGAAAGCGTGCCATAAAACCGAACCGTACCGCGCCATTCAGGGTCCTGCTTCTCATGTGGGTCCATAGAAAATGGAACGGTACGGTTAGGGCGGAGCTACTGGCGTCACACAGTACTTTCCACTGATTGGTGGTCAGAAAACATCAATGCTGACGTCAAAGCAAAGCGCCAAACAATCACCACGTCGCCTTATTAGTCCATATAAAGGAGAAGGATGCCAGCAAACAACAGCAGGGTCTGGTTATCTGAGGAACTATCTACGTTCTTAGCAATCATCGGCGATGGCGTTATTCAGAGTGAGCTTGATGGATCAGTGAGAAATGAAAAGGTCTATAAAGATATTTCGCAGCGTATGGCAGCCGAGGGATTTGAACGGACGTCGGGCCAGTGTAGGGCAAAGCTTAAAAAGCTTAAAGCACAATATAAAAAAATTAAGGACGCCAACAGCCGTAGTGGAAACTGTCCAACTGCTTGGAGGTGGTACGACGCCATGGACGCCATTTACGGTCATCGGCCAGCAAACCAAGGCAGGGAGGGAGGTCTGGACTCTGCAACTGTAATTCTCGAATCCATGGTAGACCCCTTTGGTAAGTTTTTTTTTTTTAAAACTTCGCTTAGAATATCGCTCTGCTTACCATTTAAAATATAATATCTAACCATATGTTTATTTTCAGAAACAGTTGATGGACTCTCCACTGATGCATCAAACTTATCAGAAGATGGACCTTCAATGTCTTTCAGCAGCAACAGCAGCAGTATTTCCTCAAGCCAACCACAGAGTAGCCAACCACAGAGTAGCCAACCACAGAGTAGCCAACTACAGAGTACTCCCAATGCACCAAGGCACAATGGTAAGACATGATGATAAAAAAGAAATTTTTAACTGTGCATTTTCTTAAACTAAAACAGCAGTGGGGCAGATGTGCAGGAGGTACAGTGTTGGAATAGATAAGAAGGGGGAGATCAGCTGTGGGGGAGATGTGCAGGAGGTACAGTGTTGGAATAGATAAAAAGGGGGAGATCAGCTGTGGGGGAGATGTGCAGGAGGTATAGTGGTGGAAGAGATGAGAAGGGGGGGATTAGCAGGAGGTACAGTGGTGGAAGAGATAAGAAGGGGGGGATTAGCAGGAGGTACAGTGGTGGAAGAGATGAGAAGGGGGGGATTAGCAGCAGGTACAGTGGTGGAAGAGATGAGAAGGGGGTTCAGCAGTGGGCAGATGAGCAGTGCTGTGTATTGGTGTAGCAGATGAGCAGGGGGAACAGAGGTGTGGCAGTGAATCAGTGTGGGGCAGATGAGAAAGGAGCTTACAGTATTGGTTTGGCAGATGTTACCAAAAGCAATATTTCGGTCTTTTGTATATTACAGGTGAAAGGAGAAGGTTACAGTTGGATCTGCGCACAGTCATGGAGGATATGCGGGCAGCAGAAGAAAGGCAGCTGGAAAGAATGGATAACCTTTCTGAGAGGCGGTTTCAAGCAGTACGTCAGGATGCACAGGAAGCTATGCGCCAGGAGGCAGAAATTGCCCGGCAGCAGATGGAGCAGTTGGCTACCTTCAACCAGGCCTTCCTCGGTGTCCTTGGTCAGCTTGTTCAAGTGATTGGAGCCAATCGTCAACCCAGGTCACCACCCAGACATTAGTGCCTTTCATGCAGCACAGGACCTGTACCCATGTTTACGTTTAAAAATATATAATTAGAGTGAGTTTTAAAGGTTAGATTTTTTTTTTTTTTTAATAGGCTCCTTTGAGCCATCAGCGATCACACAAGATTGGACACATTTGCTCCTTGCTGCACATGGCTTTCTTTGTGCTGCTGCTTTGATTCCCTTCTTCCTCCTTTGCGTTATCACCCCCCTTGGACGGTGGAGCCTGGATTTCAACAAAGGGCACCCCCGATCGCTTAATTTCTTCTCATTTTTGCATTGTAGATGTAATTGCGAATATACTTGGCATTTTTGGTTTACCTTTTCCTTTTAATTTCCTTTTTAGATGTTTTTTTTCTTGGTCTGAATTTCTCACTTCCTGTTCCTTCTCAGTAAACCTGACAACATCATCTGAGCTGTGTTTAGTCAGTCAGCACAGCTTATTGAACAGCTTACTGAGGAGGAACAGGAAGTTAGAAATTCATACAAAGAAAACAAAAAAAAAACATTTATTGGAAGTGAAATTGAAGAAAAAAACAACAATGCAATAGCTTAGGGATATGCAATTAGTGGATATCCAACTGTTTCAGAACTACAATTCCCATGTGGCATAGCAAGACTCTGACAGTCACAAGCATGACACCCAGAGGCAAAAGCATGATGGGACTTGTAGTTCTGCAAAACAGCTGGATTTCCGCTAATTGCATATCCCTGCACTAGCTTAATAAAAAACAAACCTTTACAAGCTCTTTATTGTAAACAATGTTTCTACATTATCAAAATTTTGCCTTTACAAAATATGTAGGAAGATGATTTTTTTTGTGGAATAAAAAACAAGAACGACTTCTCTGAGTATGTCTGATTTTATTTAGCATTTAGCAAAAAGTAATTAAAGATTTTAATTATTCACGGTAACAACGTTAACGTTAAGGTGCCTCATCAGAGCCTGACGTATTTCACTGCACTCTTCTTCCATATCCTGTGCTGCTATTACTGGTACTGGCTCTTCTGGAGATGTATTCCAATCCTGGTCAAAGTCTTCTCCATGACTTTCACAAAGATTGTGAAGAGCACAGCACGTTAGGACCATGGATTTGGTAAGTTGAATGTCACTGTCATTCCTCTTCATAAGACACCTCCATCTACCCTTAAGTCTTCCAAACGCATTTTCTACTACAACACGTGCCCTGGATGTTTTCTTGTTGTAGATTTGCTGCTCTGTTGTTAGGCGCCCATTGTCAGGAAATGGTTTCAGGAGCCAATTTTGTAAAGGATAGGCAGAGTCCCCAAGCACATAATAGCCAACATTCACCCCACAAATGTTCTTAGTGCTAACAGGGTACAGGCCTCCCTGGCCAACCCAATCCCAAAATGTTGACAATCGGAGAACCCGAGCATCATGCAAACTCCCAGGCTTTCCTACATTCACATTCCAGAATAGTCCCTTGCCATCCACTACTCCCTGGAGGATGATGGAATGCCAGCCTTTTCGGTTGAAGTAGTCAGTGTGGTATTCTTGTGGTGCTATTATTGGTATGTGTGAGCCATCAATAGCACCAACACACTGTGGAAGGCCCCACCTGTTCTCAAAGTACTCAGCCATGTCTTTGAGCTTTTCCCTGTTAGGAAAATGAACAATTTCAGGCGCTAGCAATGTGCACACAGACTTACAGAAGTCCTGCACACACCGGCACACTGATGATTTGCTGACACCAAAAAGATGACCTATACTCCTGTATTCACTGTTGGTAGCCAGCTTCCACAGTGCAATGGCAATTCTTTTCCTTACAGGCAAACAGGCTCTGAAGTTGGTGCTTTTCTTTTCCATCACTGGACGTAGCTTTGCACAAAGGAATGAGAAGGTTTCCTCTGACATCCTTAAATTCTGCACCCACTGTCTGTGGGTGAATCCTGGGACGGTCACATTCCACCACTCATTGGCACGAGGGAAAGCCCAAATCACTGGTCGGCGGCGCTGCTTTGCCAAAAGGAGAAGCATCTGTAAAAAATGCAGTGTGTCAGTGTGTATAGGTCAGTGTGTGTGTCAGTGTGTGTGTGTAGGTCAGTGTATGTGTGTGTATAGGTCAGTGTGAGTGTGTCAGTGTGTATAGGTCAGTGTGTGTATAGGTCAGGGTGTGTGGGTCAGTGAGTGTGTCAGTGTGTGTATAGGTCAGGGTGTGTGGGTCAGTGAGTGTGTCAGTGTGTGTATAGGTCAGTGTGAGTGTGTCAGTGTGTATAGGTCAGGGTGTGTGGGTCAGTGTGTGTGTCAGTGTGTGTATAGGTCAGGGTGTGTGGGTCAGTGAGTGTGTCTGTGTGTCAGTGTGTGTATAGGTCAGTGTGTGTCAGTGTGTGTGTGTGTCAGTGTGTGTATAGGTCAGTGTGTGTCAGTGTGTGTGTGTGTCAGTGTGTGTATAGGTCAGTGTGTGTCAGTGTGTGTGTCAGTGTGTGTATAGGTCAGTGTGTGTGTGTCAGTGTGTGTGTGTAGGTCAGTGTGTGTGTAGGTCAGTGTGTGTTTCAGTGTGTCAGTGTATGTGTGTGTGTGTGTTTCAGGTAAGTCAGTCAGTTGTGCTTACCCTATAGCGCTGCCATCTTTGTCTTAGCAGCACAAATGTATACTTCTCCTCCCGGCTACACATCCAAGCTAAAAGTTTTCTTCTCTTTTCGGCTGTGTTTCTCATTGCCGCTCGCAACCTTCTCTCATACAGTGCGGTATGAATTTTGCCTATTACGAACCAAAAGGCTAGCAGAGAATAGACGAGCTGCTGAATGACCTCCATTGTTGTTGTTGTTGTTTGGCTGACGCTGAGTGACGCTGCATCACGTTTCTCGTCGCACTAGTGTGACATCATGAGAGGCATTTTTTCTAAAACCTGTATGGCCCCGGCGGTCCGATTTGCAGTGGAAACGCTCACCAGAATAGACCGGACCATTCAAACCCGTTCCATTCTAAACGACCCGAACCGATCCGCTCAGTGGAAACGAGGCATAACTGAATCTACAGATATCCACCATCTTGGGTAATTGTGGCTAAAATAGTTTACAATCCCCTAAACCATTTACAAGTCCTACAAATGCAATCTATCATGACGATAATATTTGAAGTCAGTTTTTGCTTGAATCTGCATTCGGAACCCTAGCAAACAGTGCACCATGGGGCTCATTTAAGACCGGTGATTTACACGCTGGTCTTAAGTGTCTTTGTACTGCTGGAGGATGTGTCAAAGTTATTTGGAGGTGCAGGCCTCTACATAACTTTGGCGTTTCGTCCAGCAAACAATGCAACACACTTAAGAAAATGATGAATGAGAGAAACGCCTGAAACATTCATAATTGAGCCTAATTGTTTGTGAAATTTGGTGCTACATCATATTTTTACTCCACCTCCCACTGGGGTGACAATAATTAATAGACTCACCCACTGTCCAACACTTTTTTCAAAACTGGAATCAGTAGTATGTAAATGTAGCAACATTTTTCCTCAAATGAACTCAAAAAGTTGCAAAAGCCCTATTTTGTGACTTATTGAAGCAACAATTTGACTGCAGGACTGTATAAATTCTCCTTTAGACTTCCAACGTAAATTAATGACATATCAGAAAATGTTGAAATAGACAAACATATACAATTTACATCTGCCTAATACAAGGTCCAACCATTTTATTAACTGTCATGTACTGTCTTTTTTTACAGCACCTCAATTTCTTAGAACAGATCAAAAAGCACTTGATTCTATAAAAATGGATAAAGGAGTTGAAAGCAGAATGACAAAATGTGCAGTTCTTTTGCTGGGTGTCAGAGAAAAGTAATAGAATACGAGTGTCCCTGAATAGATGAAATGTTTAAGTGACTTCATCAATTGAAAAACCTTGTCATTCAATAAAAAAGAGCAAATGTACGTGCCTGGATTGTTGATATTTTTCATGAGTTCAACCTGCAAGCCAAATCTGCACTGCTTCAATCTCTTAAATTCCCTTTTGAACTGTTTATTGTTTGGTGTCATTTACTATTCACAAGCAAAAGAAAAACCTAAGATTTCCAGAAAACAGATAAAACCCATAGAAACTCCTAAAACTACTAGAAATAGGAGACAAAAATATAAGTTTTTTTATTATTTCCACAGGAAAAAATATTATACCAGGATGTGGCATGTAATGATGATTCATTGCGTTATGGGGCCTGAGAATAAAAAGAACTGTACATAGAAGTATAATACAGGTTTCAGGTTCATCACCCCCAAAAAATAAAAATAAATACTTTATAGGTTATTTCATGGGTACCTGAAATGGTGAGTATTATGAGCAGATTTGCTACAGTACATGGATTTTTATGGGGCAAATTTGCAGAGTAATAAAATATCAGAGAATCAGATGAGAGACTAAAATCTCATCTACAGAGTGCAGACATTTTCCTTGCATAAAGGAACTGCAGTGCATGTTCTGAAATCTGCCGCATGTCAATTCTTGTGCAGATTATTATCGGGGATTTCATCCTTTGCAAGGCAAAGGGTGAAATCTGGGGCAAATCTAAACCAAAACCAGTGCTAAAATCTGCAAGTAACGCGTGGATTTTGCCATGGATTCATTCGGAAATAAATTTTTGCGTCATTTTTAAAATTAGTTTTTCTGTCTTGTCATAAAAATTTGAGCCACATTTATCAAATGTTGAACATTGCTTGACAAATTTGGCTATTATTTAACCCCTTTAGGACATGGCGAACTTTCATTTTTGTATTTCATTTCTTCCTCCCCACCTTACAAGAGCCATAACTATTTTACTTTTCCATTCACATAGGAGGTCATGTCTTTTGCGGAACAAGTTGCATTTTATAATGGCATAATTTAGTTTTCCGTATCTTATACTGGAAAAAAAAAATCATTCTGGGGTGAAACTGAAAAAAAATGTAATTCCACCATAGTTTTTGGGGGTTTTGTTTTTATGGTGTTCATTGGGAGCTAAAAATGATATAACAACCTAATTCTGCAGGTCAGTGTAACTACAGAGATACTGAATTGACACCGTTTTTATTATGTTTTACTGCTTTACCAAACGTACTACTAAAATGGTCTTAGTATAGATACTCGCGGTGCCGTCTAATTTTTTGGGGGGCGGTGGAATGTCACCAGTGCTGTAATACAGATACAGAGAGGTGTGTCGCTGCAGGGTTCTAGTGAGGGGATAATTGCCAAAAAACCCCAAATGATAGAACAAGCTATTAAGAGAGCTATAAATGAACC